>NC_082708.1:132138196-133404196 GCF_030144855.1 Hypanus sabinus | reverse complement strand
AATTTTCAGGGCACTTGTGTGTGTGCGTGCCCTTAACCCCTAGTGGAGACATTGGGGCGCCGTCATGACAAGCTTTTTGCACCGATCTTTTTTGGTGATTGCTCAGCATACGGCATGTCTTGGGCTGGCGGAGCCCATCCCTCTCCAGGTTTTTGGAGCTGGCTGGATTTGAAATTGGGAGCTCCAGAACCTGGTGCTGATGCCATGCCACCAGCCGCACTATGCCAGTTCAATGATTTTTGAAAGATCATCACTAATTCCTCCACAATCCCTACCGCTACCTCTCAGAACCCTAGGATTCAGTTCATCTGGTCCGGGTGACTTACGTACCCTTGGGTCTTTCCACTTTTTGAGCACCTTCACCTTTGAATTGAATTGACTTTATTTCTTACATCCTTCACATACATGAGTATAAATTTTTACATTACGTCTCTGGATGTGCAATATGCAAATTAATGTAATAGTAACTGCACTTCTCTTCCTTCATACCCTTCAACATCTGGCACACTGCTAGTGTCTCCCACAGTAAATAATGATGCAAAATACTCATTTAATTCATCTGCCATCTCCTTGTGTTCGTTATTATTTCTCCTGCCTCATTTCTAGCAGTCCTATATCCACTCTCATCTCTTATTTTTTACATACTTGATAAAGTTTTTACTATCCACTTTGATATTGTTGGTTGGCTTGCTTTCATATTTCATCTTTTCCCTCCTAATGATTATTTTAGTTGCTCTCTCTAGGTTTTTAAAAGTTTTCCAATCTTCTATCTTTCTACTAATCTTTGCTTTGTTGTATGCTCTCTCTTTTGCTTTTACATTAGCTTTGACTTCCCTTGTCAGCTTTGGTTGTATTATTTTGTCATTTGAGTATTTCTTTATTTTTGGAATACACCTATCCTTCCTTATTTTTCCCAGAAACTCTCAGCATTATTGTTTTGCTGTCTTCCCTGTGAGCATCACCTTCCAATTTACTTTGGCCAACTCCTCTCTCCTACCACTGTAATTTTCTTTACTCCACTGTGTCAGACTTTATTTTCACCCTAACAAATTTCAAGTTGAACTCAAATCATATTGTGATCACTATCTCCCAAGGGTTCTTTTACCTTAAGCTTCCTAATCATCTTTGGTTCATTACATAACACCCAATCCAGTAAAGCCCACCCTAGTATGCTCAATGACAAACTGCTTGCAGAAGCTATCTTGTAGGCATTCAACAAATTCACTCCCTTGAGATCCATTACCAACCTGATTTTCCCCTATTGACTTGCATGTTAAAATCTCACATGACTATCATAATATTGCCTTTTTGACACACCTATTCTATCTCCTGTTGTAATCTGTGGTCCACATTCCAGCTACTGTTGGGAGGTCTGTATATAACTACCATCAGGGTCTCTTTAACCCTTGCAGTTTCTCAACTCAACTCACAAGGATTCAACATCTTCTAATTCGAAGTCACATCTTTCTACTGATTTGATGCCATTCATTACCAGCAGAGCCACACCACCCCCTCTGCCTACCTTGCTTACCCCTTCTATACAACATGTAACCTTGGACCTTCAGCTCCCAAATACAACCATCCTTCAGCCATGATTCAGTGATGACCACAACATCATACCTGACCATCTGTAATAGTGCTACAAGATCATCCTCCTTAGTTCTTACACTCTGGGCTTTAATTACTGTATTCACTACCTTTTTTGATTCTGCAAAGTTTGAACATGGCAAGTTTGGCTGCAGGAAACTGATATCTGTGCATATGTCTGTGTCTGTCACTTTAAAACATTGAAACAATGAAGCATTATGGCTGTTGGTAGTGTGAATAAAAACAGAAAATTCTGGGAATTTTCTGCAAATCATTCAGCATCTATGCAAAGGGAAATACACTACATATTTCAGAGTGATAGCTTTTTAATCAGAGCTCAACTGCACTCTCATCCCAAGTATTTGTCTCATCCCAACTCCCAAGTTGCAGCTAGTCCAGTACAGAAGTTATCTGCCACGTAAGTCACAGACGCTACTTTTCCCAATTCTACTTTCTCCTGCACCCAGCGCAGATTCCAGGGCACACTATCTGATATCATAGTCCGGGGATAAATTATCACTACTAATCAGGAAATTTGTTCAATACGATATTATAGAACCTGGTCCCTTTAAAACTTTCTCTTAAATGAGTCCCATAAAGATCTGTAACAGGTACTCTGCTAACCTGGATGATGATATAATGGGGACACAAGAAATTGCAGATGCTGGGATCTGGACAGACAGTGTGCTGGAAAAAGTGGAGCTACACCTGTTTGGGGGGGGCGGGGGTTGCTGGAAATGTCAACATTTCAAGTCAAAACCCTGTATCAGGACTCTGATGCAGGATGTCAATCCAAAACAATGACAATTCCTCTCCCTTTTCAGATTCTGCTTGACCCACAGAAGTCCTCTGCCAGACTGTTTGATGCTGGAAATGTAATGATGTGTTTCATGATGTCATATCTCCAGTTACTGGGTTAATAATACCCTTCCCATGAAAGTTACCAATTCATTTGTGCAGCACAGTTATGCGTGACTGATTGCTGGTCATGCCTTTGTAATATTTGCTAGTTAGAATATTGACTCATGGCATAGAGTTGGACTAGAAACATAAGACACCTCATCACATCTCTGTTTAATGGGTTAACAGACCATTTCCAATCACTAGAATGAGAACTGATATACTCAGAACAATCAATCTATTTAGCAGGGAGATGTCATTGTCTAACCAGACTGTTTCTGGACCTAACTACAGCCACATCTTTCTCTCATTTAAGATTCAAGTGGTGAGCTTGTTTAATAAGCTTGGGAATAATGCACAAGGTGCAAAATCAGTTCATCCCCCAGAGAAGGAAGGATTCAAAGGGGGGAAAGGGGCCTCAGTGGTTGACAAAGGAAGTCAGAGACTGCATAGCATTAAAAAAAAGGAAATATGACAGAGCTAAGGTGAGTGGGAGGACAGATGATTGGGAAGTTTTTAAGGAACAACAGAACTTAACTAAAAAGACAATACGGGGAGAAAAAAAAGAGGTATGAACGCAAGCTAGCCAGGAATATAAAGGAAGATAGCAAAAGCTTTTTTAGGTATGTGAAGAGAAAGAAGATAGTTAAGAACAATGTTGGGCCCTTGAAGAATGAATTGGGTGAAATTATTATGGGAAACAGAGAAATGGCAGAAGAATTTAATGAGTACTTTAGATCTGTTTTCACTAAGAAAGACACAAGCAATCTCCCAGATGTATGGATGGGCCAAGGACATAGGGTAGGAAATGAAACAGATTGACATTCGGAAGGAAACGGTGATGAGAAGACTGGTGGGATTGAAGGCTGACAAATACCCAGGTCCAGATGGTCTGCACCCTACGGTACTAAAGGAGGTGGCCCTGGAAATTGCGGATGCATTGGTAATCATTTTCCAATGTTCCTTAGATTCAGGATCAGTTCCTGAGGATTGGAGAATAGCTAATGTTTTCCTACTTTTTAAGAAAGAAGGGAGGGAGAAAACAGAGAACTATCATCCTGTCAGCCTAACATCAGTAGTGGGGAAAATGCTAGAGTCCATTAGTAAAGATGAAATAGTGGCATATCTAGATAGCAGTGATAGGATTGGGCCAAGCCAGCATGGATTTAGCAAGGGTAAATCATGCTTGACTAATCTGATGGAGTTTTTCGAGGATGTAACCAGGAAGTTAGATGGGGGAGATCCAGTGGATGTAGTGTACCTCAATTTTCAGAAGGCATTTGATAAGGTCCCACATAGAAGACTGGTGGGTAAAATCAAAGCTCAGGGCATCGGGGGGAAGGCATTGACATGGATAGAAAACTGGTTGGCAGATAGAAAGCAAAGGGTAGCGGTGAATGGGTGTTTCTCGGAATGGCAGGTGGTGACTAGTGGGGTGTCACTGGGCTCGGTATTGGGACCACAGCTATTTACCATTTACATTAACGATTTGGATGAAGGCATCGAAAATAACATCAGCAAATTTGCTGATGATACTAAGCTGGGTGGCAGTGTGACGTGATGAGGATGTTGGGAGAATTCAGGGTGACTTGGATGGGCTGGGTGAGTGGGCAGATACTTGGCAGATGGTGTTTAATGTGAATAATTGTGAGGTTATCCACTTTGGGAGTAAGAACAGGAAGGCAGATTATTATCTGAACGGTGTAGAGTTAGGTAACGGAGAAATACAAAGAGATCTAAGAGTCCTTGTTCATCAGTCACTGAAGGTGAATGAGCAAGTGCAGCAGGCAGTGAAGAATGCTAATGGAATGTTGACCTTTATTACAAAGGGAATTGAGTACAAGAGCAAGGAAATCCTTTTGCATTTGTACTGTTCCCTGGTGAGACCACACCTGGAGTATTGTGTACAGTTTTGGTCTCCAGGGTTAAGGAAGGACATCCTGGCTGTAGAGGAAGTGCAGCGTAGATTCACGAGGTTAATTCCTGGGATGTCTGGACTGTCTTACGCAGAGAGGTTAGAGAGACTGGGCTTGTACACGCTGGAATTAAGGAGATTGAGAGGGGATCTGATTGAAACATATAAGGTTATTAAGGGATTGGACAAGATAGAGGCAGGAAATATGTTCCAGAAGCTGGGAGAGTCCAGTACCAGAGGGCATGGTTTGAGAATAAGGGGTTGGTCATTTAGGACAGAGTTAAGGAAAAACTTCTCCCAGAGAGTTGTGGGTGTCTGAAATGCACTGCCTCGGAAGGTAGTGGAGGCCAATTCTCTGGATGCTTTCAAGAAGGAGCTAGATAGGTATCTTATGGATAGGGGAATCAAGGGATATGGGGACAAGGCAGGAACCGGGTATTGATAGGAATGATCTCAGAATGGCGGTGCAGGCTCGAAGGGCCGAATGGTCTACTTCTGCACCTATTGTCTATTGTCTATAAAGCCAATGTTGTTCTAAATGTTTAGTTACAAGTAAATAACCATTCAATATATAAATTTCTGTATCAAAACTGAGCACTAATGTTCTTTTGAAAATTTATCCATACCTCTTAGCCATGCTTCTATGAAGAGAATTCCAACACCAATGTTGTACTTTAATCCATTCAAGGTTACTCCACCCTACATATTGAAAATATAAGAATAAATTCAGCAAGTGAGTTCACAGTTGAAATTGAAAACTTATTTTATATTTCAATGACAGTGTCAAATTAGAAAACAACTACAGTAAAGCCTACTCTATCACGTATGCAATCCATCTTAATCTCAAATCCAGAAGGGCATTCTTTCTGCGTTAGGCACTCTTGTGACTGTGTTGGCCAAGAATGGTGATATAATCATATTTGTGCAAAAAACAATGGGCATACGAAAGTGCATTTCCTCACAAGAATCTGTTTGCGATCATCAAAATAAAGTGAGAAGCTGTATTTATGATTATACACTAGCTCTGTAATGGAAGTTTATGAATTTAAAGCCTTAACTCTAGACCTAAATATGCAATCAGTTAATGCCGAAGGAACACTTCACTATCCAAGGGAAATATTTAACGAATATTCTATCTGCCCAATTCCCCGATCTAAAAATTTAAATATTTCACTGCAACAATTAAACTTTCATGAGAAATGAATTCCATAGTAATTACACTCTAAAAGGAATCTTTCAGTCATAGTGTCTGGCTTGGACTTTTCAGGATTATCCACTAGCTCATGTTAAAAGCTAAAAAATTGAAAAAACTTGCATTCACAGATCAGTGTCTTTTGTAAGATGTTATGCAAATAGTACAACTACAAGTATATACCATTTACTCACATAACTTACTTTAATTGCAACAGAAAATATGATGAAAATTTCCACCTAAAAGTGCCCATAGACTCTGCTCAGTTAGCTTTCAGTGATGTACCATTTATTGGGTAAACAGAGTGTTGCTATTGGGTAAACAGAGTGTTGCAAACACTTACAGAAGGCACAGTGAGCAGATCACTTGGAGTCACATTCACATCTTCTCTCAGGATATGTAGCTGGTTGGGTCCATTTGTATGCTTTAGGAATAACTGAGATTGAACAGACCAACACAAGCAATGTCAATGGACTGAATCAAGAAATTCCAGTGAAAATTGTCCATTTTCTATAAAGAATAGCAGCCAGCAAAGAAAAACTATGAGCAGGCAAAGTATTGAATTGCCCGATCTTCAAGGGCCAGATCTACTGGGATAACCTGGTTGAACTGCAGCATGGTACCTATTGTTCACTAATAGCTATCATCATAGTCTTTGACTAAGTGTGGCATTATGTGGACAGTTTAATGAAAGTAACTTCTGATGGTAAGGAGCTTGTTAATAATACACAGGTTCAATGAGGGGAAACACATACTCAACAGAATTTCTGAACTATGTAACTTGGAAACTAATAGTGAAAAGAATTATTGCATCTGCACTGTGCAATACTTGGCTCAAGGATGTACCGTGGCATTTCACGGATAGTCTCAAAGTATAATGTACAAATAAGATGGTCAATTTACACACAGTAACATTTCACCAACAAGATGTTGACCAGAAAACATTTTGTAGAGTTAAATATTCACCAAGAAATCAGTCAGAAATTCCCTGCTCTTTGGAAAGAAACATGCACCTTCTGGCGTTTAAAGGGACAGCTGTCCAAAAATAAAACACATTGGTCTGAACCACTGAGAGCACTTTCCTCACTAAAAGGATCTTTAATGACTTCTTAAGCTGGTAAGTTACTGCTGGTAGAATTCTGAAATGGAGTGTCTGTTGCAATCCGGGGGTGGAATTTAACCCACAAAAGCCTAAAGTTTCATTGCTTACCCAAATTAATATTTTAATTTTGTGTAGTAATCCCACAACTCTAACTAAGAATGAAGTTTATTTATTTATTTAGTGAAGGAATGGGGAGTTGATCCTTCCAACCCTTCGAGCCTCGTCTCACCGGCAACCCCACAATGCCAGTTAACCCTAACCTAATCATGGGACAATTTACAACGGTCAATTAACCTACTCACAATGACATTGGACTGTGGGAGGAAACCAGAGGCCCAGGGAAAATGCACACAGTCCATGGGGAATTGAACTCCGAACTCCGGAATGCTCTGAGCTCTAAAAACGTTGTACCACTGTGATGCCCATATGGGTTGGTTATTCACAATGAAGGTTGTGCAACATATCAAAGATACATTTCAGGATACCTTTGTCATTGGTTCAACCAGGTCCAGATCAAACACCATGAATCCATCAACTCCAGCATTGATTTCAAGTAGTTTCAAACTAAAGTATTAATAAAGCACTGTCAGATTCTACATGCACAATCTAATTAAGAGTATACTTGTAGACTTTATAAACTTTACGAACTAAATACAAAAATCCATAAAATAGAAGGCATATAGAATAACCAGGAGAAATATTTAAGCTGACAAAGAATGAATAATGAATGAAGACTTAGTTATCAATATGACTATTCAGCAGAAGGTGAAAAGATGTGGGACTGACACAAATACTAAGAAATTGGATTTCATTGTGTGTGATGTACTAGAGTAGCAATTAACAATGTATTACAGTGCCAACAATCACTGATTAGGTTCAATTCCTGCCAGTGTCTGCAAGGAGTTTGTATGTTCTCCCCATGACATGAGTTTCCTTTGCATGCTCCTGTTTCCTCCCACATTCTAAGAGATGTGTGATTAGCGTTAGGTTTAGTGTAGGCATGCTGTGTTGGGCCATCCCCAGCACAATCCTCGGACTGTGTTGGTCATTGATGCATATGACGCATTTCACTCTATGTTTCAATATTTTGATGTTCATGTGACAAATAAAGCTAATCTTTATCTTAATCTGCTATAACTTCATCGGGTCCACCACAAGGATTGCAAAATTCAACAAAAATAACATTGAGGTGGTCTACAACTGGAAGGGTTTCAAATAGATGTTGCAGTGCAGCAATCACAGAACAACATCATTTATTGAAGGCATGTTCCCTCCAGCAGCCAGTCAGCAACCATTCTGCCATGGAGCAGAGGAGCTACAGGAAAGAAAGAGGGAGATAGCTTCAAGATTTACCCAAAGTCCTGGTCACAGACATCCAGCAAGTTGGCCAGAGTCTACATTTGAAGAGCTGAAGACAGCTGGGTTAAGAAGCCCAGACTATAGAGCAAGGCCAAAAGAAACTGAATGATTTTATAGGAAATATCAAGGTGCATTGCCTATCAGTCTGCACAGCTTAGTACTTCTGTTAGGTATCGAATTTTCATCTTATCTACTTGCAGGCTGGCCCCTTCACATCACTGGGTTGTGCTGTGCTGGTTGTTAGCACAAATGACACATTTCACTGTATGTTTCAATGTGTGAATAATAAATTAATCTAAATCTGAATTTAAAATGGAATTTAATGAGAGTTACTTCAAAAATAAAGTGGTTTTGAAGGAAGACATTCTAAAAATATATTGCATTTTGAAAATGAGCCTCCCATTACTGTTTATTAATTTTAAATGCAGCTGCACGTACCGAGTAACATTTGCCAAGATTCTCTGGTATTCTGGGCTTTCCTTATCCCGAGGCAGTAACTGAGCTGCCATTCCTCCGGTGGCCAAAGCACCTCGCTTGTGACAGGTCTTTACTAGAAGATCCATGTAGCTCTTCAAAAACATTTTCTCCATATTCACATACTTACTGCGATCTGGTAAGAGGAATTCCCGCCGATGTCCTGAAAAATAAGTGTGTGAAATAAGCTAACAATGTGCATCTATTTACTTAAGTTTCAAATTGTTTGGATCAAGTCATTTGGCATCATCTCAAAGCTAGGAGCTAGTCATAGGCAGTACCGGTGACAGGGTAGCATAGCAGTTAGCACAACAGTTTACAGAGTCAGCTGTCTGTAAGGAGTTTGTACATTCTCATCATGAATGCATGGGTTTCGTCTGAGTGCTCCCATTTACTCCCATATTTCAAAGACATACAATACTGGTTATGATTTTGGGCATGCTATGTTGGTGCTAGAAGCATGGCAATACTTGCAGGCTACCTCTGAAACCCACCTCAATAGATGCAGATCATTGATGCAAATCAATGCATTTCACTGTATGTTTCAATGTGTATGTGACAACTAAAGCTAATCTTTCATTAGGCAGCTCAGCTTGAATTATATAATGCTGTACCTACAATGGTACCAATGCTGGAGGGCTGTCAGAGGTTACAACTGGACATTGATAGGATGCAAAACTGGGCTGAGAAGTGGCAGATGGAGTTCAACCCAGATTTTGGTAGGTCAAGTATGATGGCAGAATATAGTATTAATGGTAAGACTCTTGGCAGTGTGGAGGATCAGAGGGATCTTGGAGTCCATAGTCCATAGGACACTCAAAGCTGCTACGCAGGTTGACTCTGTGGTTAAGAAGGCGTACAGTGCATTGAACTTCATCAATCGTGGGATTGAGTTTAAGAGCCAAGAGGTAATGTTGCAGCTATATAGGACCCTGGCCAGACCCCACTTGGAGTACTGTGCTCATTTCTGGTCGCCTCACTATAGGAAGGATATGGAAACCATAGAAAGGGTGCAGAGGAGATTTACAAGGATGTTGCCTGGATTGGGGAGCATGCCTTATGAGAATAGGTTGAGTGAACTCGGCCTTTTCTCCTTGGAGCGATAGAGGATGAGAGGTGACTTGATAGAGGTATACAAGATAATGAAATGCATTGATCATGTGGATAGTCAGAGGCTTTTCCCCAGGGCTGAAATGGTTAACATGAGAGGACACAGTTTTAAGGTGCTTGGAAGTAGGTACAGAAGAGATGTCAGAGGCAAGTTTTTTTTATGCAGAGACTGATGAGTGTGTGGAATGGGCTGCCGGCAACTGTAGTGGAGGCAAAAATGACAGGGTCTTTTAAGAATTTCCTGGACGGGTACATGGAGCTTAGAAGAATAGAGGGCTATGGGTAAAGCCTAGGTAGCTCTAAGGTAGGGACATGTTCGGCACAGCTTTGTGGGCTGGAGGGCCTGTTTTTCTATGTTTTCTATGTTTCTATGTACCCTTAGCTTTCATAGCGGTCGGCCAGACATGGTACCAGTTCTAAAATCTGGCAAGATCATTTTTGGTAAATGCAAAAGTAGAAAACAGTGCATATGTGAGTGTAACAAATCATATAACATGTACATGTCTGGTAACTTTGCTGTTTGCTGCAGCATTGTAGACTCCAGCTACAGTAAAAGCATAGCTGTCCAGCACTTCATTAACAAGCACTTTCTAATAGCCAGCTCGCAGAATGAGTACATGCTCCACCTGGGCCAAAATCAGTGCACTTAAGAGGAAGAACTTTGGTCAGAATTTGGGATATGCTGCAGGAGCTCTCCAGCTTTAACTGGATTGGCACTGTGAGAGTGCCCAGCTGATATCAGGGCAGGAAGCAGGAGCACAATGCCAACACGGGGTAGCACTGAGGGAGCACCCCGTGCTCCTTGCTTATATCTTTCTTTCTGCCTGCTGGAAAATGCTGAGTAGTGTAAATGGCTTCCTCTGTTAAATTACTCATTAAATTCTAGAGGTTATTATATACATGAAGGGGTCAATCATATAGTTAAGTAGAAAAATAAATACAGGAAAATTAAGGTTACTGTATACTTACAGTATGAATGACAATAGATGTTCTTATTAACTAATTCTTATAAGACGTCCAATGAAAAAAACACCTGATAAAACTATACCACCAATTTAGTTGATAGAACTAGTTCAGGTGGGTGCCTTAACTCAACTCTTCTGTTAAATGGAGATGTTTTGAATTAGCAAAAATTAGGTGAATTATAAGGAGAATCCAGGAGGACTCCAACAAACAAATATAACCATAGACGAGAGGGGTCACAGGAGTGTAGCTTTGATAAGAAACAGGACCAGACTAATCAATGCTGGTACTTCTGCTCTATATAAGAATCCTACAACCTTCCCCATCCCATTTTCTCATATCTCTCCTTCCCTTTACCCCTCATAAAGATTTTCTTTTGCCAAAGTTGCACCAAAATCGGCTCAAGTTCCATTTTCAAACTGCCCCATGTACAGAATTTTCTGCTGAATTCCATTTTGGATTTATTATGGTGATTTTATAATTACAATGCCCATTTTAGTCTTTGAAATGTTGCTAAGTTTGCTTTATTAATAATATTCCCAATATTCTGTCCTTTTTGTTAACCCTGCCCCTTTCAAATGCATTTGTGAATTCCACTAAAGATAAAGAAAATTTAAAAAGAATTTGCATTTGTGCAGCTTCAAAGCTATCGTATGTAACTGATTAACACAACACTAAATCTCAGTAATGTAATTCAATGAGTTGAGTTATACTTGCTTACCCATTTTGTTTACAAATGAGGCTGAATAATCCCAGATGCCACAGTTCAGTCCAGCAGAATGGTCTCGCAGCTCATAAAGGATTTCTTCCATCTCAAATGCAGCTAAAATGTTTTCTATTAAGACTGTGGCTTTGATGGAACCAATTGGTAAACCCAACTGAAAAAGGTAATATAAGGAGGTTAATTCTGCTGCTCTGCACAGTTTATTCAGACTGCAAAGTATCCAGGCAGTTATTATGGATTGTTTTATCTGTAATAATTGATTGGTGATAATATAATTTGTGGTATTCTGCCTCTAAAACTGGATTGGACTTGTGTTTCTAGGAAGGTGTGATTTAATTAACCAGCTTGTATTTTAAAGCAAGGTTTTGACGAATGAATTTTGTCACTTGATTATGTCTATGTAAGTAATCATATTGTGTTAAACTGTTCTAGGATTATGTAGTGTGTTGGATTGTTTCTGTTTATTCTTGACACTCTTCTCCCTCCTGCCATCTGGGAAAAGGCACCGAAGAATTTGGGCTCTTATGACCAGACTATGTAACAGTTTCTTCCCCCAAGCCATCAGACTCCTTAATACCCAGAGCCTGGACTGACACCAACTTACTGCCCTCTACTGTGCCTATTGTTTTGCATATTATTTATTGGAATGCCTATACTGTTTTGTGCACTTTATGCAGACCTGGGTAGGTCTGTAGTTTTTTTGTCTGTGTTGTTTTTATGTAGTTCAGTGTAGCTTTTGTACTATCTCATGTAGCACCATGGTCCTGAAAAACGTTGCCTCGTTTTTACTGTGTACTGTACCAGCAGTTATGGTCAAAATGACAATAAAAAGTGACTTGACTTGACATTTTCAACATTTATCATTTTGAATTTGTTGGTCTTTTATTATGTATTTTTGATATTTTTGTTGTTACTAATATTATTGTATTTAGGGCGAAAATAGATCATCAGACTTACCCTAATCTTCAATGAACTTCATGCCTGTGTTCTGAAGATCTATTACAGGTAGCTAGTCAAATCAAATATGGGTATAAAAATAATAGGGCTTAACCCTCCCAAAATTAAATGGATTGCCTTGGAGTCAGAGGGAGAAGTCTATTAAGTACATTTAAGAAGGTTTAATAAAACAATATGGAGAAAGTCTTACCTGGAAATGGGCTGTACTCACCTTATCTTAGAAAACCAGCATGGGCAAGAGGTAGATGTGTCTGTGGTGGTACACTAAAAAAAGTGACCATAGTTCAGTATGGTCACTTTCAAGGTAGTCATGAAAAAACATAAGGTTGGTCCTTGAGTCTTAAGTTAAAGGAGGGGTACATTAATATTCTGTGTTGGGAAGGAGGATGTGCAAGAGATATTGGCAGACATTAAGGTGGATAAATCCCCAGGGCCTGACAGGATCTAGCTCGGGATGCTATGCAAAGCTAGCAAGGAGATTGCTCGGGCTGTCACAAGTTTGTTGTGTCTTCATTAGCCACAGGGGACATACCAGCAGACTGGTGACTTCAAAAAGGGAAAGAGGAAAAAGCCAAGAAACAACAGACTAATGAGCCTTACATCAATTCTAAGAAACAGCAACAAAAAGTTCACTTGAAAAGGTAGGGACTGAATAGCAGATGTCAACATATCTTTGTGCAAGACGAATACTATCTCACAAATCTGATTAAGTTACTTTCTGAGGAAGTAACTAAAAAATTTGATGAAGATAGCTTTATAGACACTGTTTACATAGACTTTCACAACAGATTGGTCCTGAGATTGCTAGCAAGTCTGTTGACAATACAAAAATTAGTGTAGATAGCTATCACTGTCAGCATGGCTGAGTTGGAATAAAAGGGCTGTTTCTGTGCTGTACAACTATATGGTTTTATCCCCAAGCTTCACCTCCTAGAATTTGTGACCCATAATGAAACAGCAGCATTAAAAAGTCTTATCCAATCTCTAATGAGATTCTGGAGTTACAAGCCAGGGTATGCATAGAGATTCCTGTGTACGTGTTGAAATACCAGATACATTTTGAATGGTAGTTTATAAGACTTAGCCAGAAACTTCCACTAACATTGGAATCCTCCAGGTGGTGAGCTGCCAGTGTTGGTCACATCTTAAGCTAATGAAACAAATAAAAGGAAGCACCCTGGCAAATGGTTTACCATTCGGGGACAGTGAGATCAGCTGGTCTGGCCAAGGTACCAGAGTATGATAGTAACATGCAAGTTCACCAACTTCCAAGTCAAATACTTCAGAATTCAAAAGGCACACCAGCCAGAAGGGGTAAGAGAAGTCCAAAGCTCCAACTATTACTTCTGGTTGACACAATTATCAGGTACCCTCATGTATTTGGAGAAATTGCTTTAGTCAAAGGGTGGTAAAATCTGTAAAATTTGTTGCCACGAGCAGCTGTGGAGGCCAAGTCATTGGGTGTATTTAAGGCAGAGATAGATAGGTTCTTGAATAGCCTGGGCATCAAAGGGTATGGAGTGAAAGCAGGGGAGTAGACTGGATGAAGTGGATCAGCCCATGATTAAGTGGCAGAGCAGACTCGATGGGCCAAATGGCCTACTTCTGCTCCTACATCTTATGGTCTTATGGGCTGTGACAGTGCATGACACCCTGCACATAGGACTAATCACCTATCAGCCAATATTTGAATGGATGGTTTTGTTCATCAATGGTGAGTTTCATTCATAGAGTGTTTCAGATTGTTAGCTACAAATCTTACACTATTCAATATGAAAAATTGTAAAGATACAAAAACAGCAGGATTGCAGTGAAGCTTTAACATCTACATGATAAAAAGCAGTCAGTTACAGCTACACACAATACTCTCTGCAGAACCTTATTGAAACACCTACATTAAAAAAGGAAAATAATACACAGTAGCAGTAGATGGCAGTAAGTTAAAATGATTTGAAAATTTAATAAGGATATGGATATATTTTTATTAAATTTTGCCATGCACAGTCTCTTAATTCACAGTTTCTTCTCCTTTAAAACCATACCTTCGTTTGAGCCCAAACAAAGATCCTATTCCATAATCTGGCCTCCAAATGACTTTCAACCTGCAATTTAATGGAATAGCTGATAAATAATTGAATCTGTAAACTTTGGAATATGTTTCAGGGCATGTATTTGAACAACATATTTATCATAAAGCAAGTTTAAACATTAAAAAGTTAAATGATATGTTCAATTGAAATGCAGGTTGGGCAGTTGAACCTACAAAAAGTGCAGACAAATCGCAAGCCCATAAGCTGACCACAAGATTGTAACATTAACCCTCATTTTGTAACCATACTATAGCAGACTTAATATAATGTCAGTTTTTAAAGAATCCCATTTTTCCTGCTGCTATTATATTCAGCAACAGCCTTTATTGCTGTCTATCAATGCACAGTTAATCAGATTTTTATGTCCATCCACCCAAGAAACAATAGGCATCTGTTAGTCTCGAGAGCCCATGGATTTGTGCCTTGGAAAGTTTCCAAGGCACAGGCCTGGGCAGGGTGGTATGGGAGACTGGCAGTTGCCCCTCTCCCCTCTCCACACCACCGATGTTGTCCAAGGGAAGGGCAAGGGCTGATAACAGCTTGGCACCGGTGTCGTTGCAGAGCAATGTGTGGTTTAGTGCCTTGCTCAAGGACACAACACGCTTCCTTAGCTGCGGCTCAAACCAGTGACCTTCAGGTCACTAGACCAACGCCATAACCACTTGGCCACGCTCCAACACCAAGAAACAATAAATTGCTTCTTTATAACATTCCTATATATTTGGAAAATGCCACATGATCCAAGAAAAGCTGAAATGTAACACTAAAAGATTTTTTACTTAAACAGATTCATCTGCAGCATTTATGATGTCACCCACCAAAGTAAATTGTAGCAGTTAACTTCAATACTGACTCACCAATGGCAAATATCCTCTAGTGATTAATTGAAAGAAACATATAAAATCCCCTGATTGATCAGAAGTATTGAACATTCAGATTAGGAAGGTCCCAGGTTCAGTCTCTCACCGGACAGAATATCTTTACTCAGCCACTTTGATAGTAGTACACCGTAAATGTCTGCTCTCTTATTTGCTCTTAAATAGCATGTATCAAACAATATCTAATAATTCAAAACTGCCTCTTTGTCAATAACTAAGAATAAGTGGAATACGTTGAACTGTTTGGTAAACAGCTTACTTATTTTGATGTGGAAAAGCAATGAAATCCCTTTCAGAACTATATGGAAAACATACTATCAATGCCAATCTGGAAATAGCTGATCCCATCTGATTTCAGAACACAACCAGATTGTTTACTAATTGGACAGACAACTGTCTAAGGACACCAGCTTAGTAGCTTCGAGAGGAAAGGAGACGGGAGTTATAAGCTCACCCTATCCTGGAATCAACTGCAATGCAAAGCATGTTACAGCATCTCAGGTGCCTGACAGCTGCAGACTGACTTTGATGACTGAAACTGAAAAACAACTCATTGTAAAAACAATGATAAAATAAATCAAAAGGAAACTTTCAGCATACCTTTGACAGATAAAAGAAAGGACCACATTCATTTTCAAATAAGATTCGTCCACAGTGGTACATCAGTAGTCCAAAATCAAACAGAGGCCCGGGGACTTCCCTTCCATTAACCTAATAAGTGCAATCAATATTCATTTCATATGAAATTTTAGAATAGCTAAAATCTACAACATAGATTATTGTAATAGTAAAATAATTTGTAGACTGAAGAACAACATACCATCAAATTGTGTTCAACCATGTTCCAAGCTCTTGGTCTTAGCATTAGAATGGGAACCTTTGAGATAGGTGGTATATCTAGATATATAATTCAACAGTATTGTAAATATTTAGCTATTGCCATTGTATTTGCCAAAAAATGTTGTCTCTGATTTGTTTTCCCTCAGTGAAAGATGATTGGAAGAAAGAATGGTGATATGGTAAAACTCTATTAGCCAGTACATTGTTGAAGTTCACTAGTAATTCTCACCATCTGAAAGTTCTGGTGGAGGAGGTTTTAACTTGCCTCATATTGTCATCCACTCCAGATGAGCAAAGCATTAGTCACAAAGTTAAATCCTGAGGGCTTGGTCTCTGCAGTTAAAGGCATGATTTTGGTCACTTGAGCCCTAAATACTGAAGCGTACTCCAAATACTTTCCCTCTATTTTACTGGTCTCTGGGGTGAACACACTTCGGGCCTCCTCCTTTGCCACCTCACTGGATGCCAACATTCAAAGACCCATGCAAATCTCCGGTGTGTTCCTTATTTTCTCGATGACTAGTTCCTGGGAAGTTGGCATTCCCACTGGTGGGAATCAGTGTTGGGATAGAAGAATAACATCCTGGGTCTCATGCTATAGGAGGAAAAGTAGTTTGCTCATTTACCTCCATGTTAACCACCCCAATAAAATAAAATTCACCCTTAATATTTTGAATGCATCAGTCAGACTGAAATTTTAATAGCTTCGAACTGCTATGAATTTTAGATGTCTCCTTATTATTTTTGCCCAAGTGATCTTAACAAACTCTACAATATATTAATAAATTAATTCCACAGCAGACAATTTATATTAGGTTGCAGATACTAAATGTACAATATCGTAGCGTGTACACAGTTTCCAAAATTCAATTCCTTTGGCTCCAATAAAATAGAATTTCAGAAGCAGAGTGTAAAGTATTATATGATTATTGCATTACTTTAGGCTAATGGGAAATGATCTTGTCGGTCATAAACCTACACATATTGGTTCAATAATTTTTTGTTTAACAAATTTTTCACTTTCGTCAAATATGGTCCTATGCAATGGTGGACTGGATTGCTCCACAAATATTGGATGTATGTGCACAATACGAGAAAACAGGAGCAGGCCAGAGGGTGGAGAGTCTTTGTAATTCTCTTCTCCAAAGAACAATAGCAGCAGAGGAATTAAATATATATTGAAAGTGGAGACTGACAGATATTTAAACTACAAGAGAGCCAAGAGGTGTTAGGGAGAGAACAGGTAAGTCATGTTTAGACCAAGCTTGGATCAACTATAATCTCATCAAACGGAAAGGAACTAATTGGCCTATTCCTGCTCCTGTTTCTTATGCTCGTACGTGCGGTTCAAACTGTGCTTCAGCACTTTATAGATATAGAATCATAGAACTCTGTGGCACCAAAGTCCAACGTGTTTGCAGTTGTGTAAAAGGAACTACCTGATCCAAGTTCACATCACAGCTCCTGACCTGTGGCTTTTATAGCATTAAGCAATCCTCCAAGAATTTTGTAAATGCAGCTGGTGTTTCTAGTTCTACATTGCTGATAAGCCAGATCTTCAGCGCCATATAATAACAAAGGACCTATCATCAGCTTTATTCCTTCTACCAACTAACCAAATGTATTCTCCTGGAGTAATTTTAATAGGAGCCTTGAAAAACCTGGGTCACACAACCACGGCAAATAGAAAAAGTGAAAAATGACTATCCTTGGTCCTAAAGGTTATTTGTTTAGTAAAACTGTAGATTGACTAACACTAAACAGAGATTGAATTCTTACCTGGAAACTGGTTATGAACTGCCTTGTAAACATTGAAAAGTCCTTGGAGTTGATTAAAATAGGTGGGACAGTGACCATCATCAAAATCTGTCTGTAAAACACAACTAAGTAAATCAGTTGTTTAAATCTATATTTGCAGAGGTTCATTTTCATATGTCATTCTTATACATCATCTTTCCTGTGTATTAACACAAGAACTGGGTGTAACAAATACTTACCGACTGACCCAGATATTTGTTGGATTCATCCCAGCATGACAATCAAGATAGTAATTCAACATTTCCCATAGATGTTGAATTTTCATTTATCCTAGGCAAGACAGTTTCTCGGATGTTTCCCTTTTCCGAAGGAAACAGAGGAAGGGGACTTATCCTATACTTTCACTAGATACTGAGACAAAATACGTGATCTCACAGCGGTGATGGGCTGATACAAAAATTGTGTCTAATCAACATGAGTGAATCTGCAGATGCTGGAAATAAATAAAAACACAAAATGCTGGCAGAACTCAGCAGGCCAGACGGTTTCGGCCCGAAACGTCGTCACTACCTCCTCCCATAGATGCTGTCTGGCCTGCTCAGTTCTGCCAGCATTTTGTGTTTTTGTGTCTAATCAGTTATTTTAAAGTGTACAACCGGATATGGGAAGGAATCAGAGACGTTTGTTTAATCTCCACACTTTCCTTTGATAACATTTAGGATCATGGAATAAATAGTAGATCACATCTTTCAGCTATCTTTTGCTACTCTCCAAAAGGCTAGTGAGTATAGGCACCAACTAATATATCACTCAGTAACACAGAATGTATTTTCTGAACCATACTGATTTAGCCAAAATTAACCAAAATAAATTTGTGCAGTGCGGTACAATCAGTGAGCTGCTGCCTCACTGCTCCACCAACCTAGGCTCAATCCTGCCTTCTAATGATATCCATGTGGAGATTGTACACTTGACTGTGGGTGTGGGTTTCCTTTGAATGTTCTGGTATATGGGTGGACGTATACCAAAGATATGCAGGTAGGTATGTTAATTTGCCACCGTAGATCACTCTACAGCACAGGTGGTTTGTGCCATCCATGAGGAATTGAAGGGAATGTGGGAAGAAGAAATTGTATTTCTGTAGGATCAGTGTAGCTGGGGTGGTCGGTAGTCAGCGCAGACTCAGTGGGCCAAATGGCCTGTTACAGTGTTGCACGTATGACTCTATATGTGTTGTAAAGGATTTCAGTATCCATGAGGACAGTGGTAAACATTTGAAGAAAATAGCTCAAGTTTTGTCATTTGATTGTACGATGTGAAACTGCAAACTCCTCTGGAGAACACACATGCATCATTAACTTCATAAGTCCAGAAACTGCTGACGTGAACTCCTTGATCTTCACACCCTTCTGCACCATAATCTTCAAAATCACGTGGTCTGATAAGAACTATTTTGTGCACTATTCCCAGTCTATTGTTGCACATTATTGCCTGGAAACATTTTTAAAAAATGGGAGGAGCTGTGGACCAATCATTCCTGGCTGATTTTCTATCTAAATACCAAGTTTCTGCTCTCTCCACATATCCCTTGATGCTTTTTGTATCTAGAAACCTATTCACAGCCATGAAGCATCACTGAAATGGAGATGAGTTTGTAATTGTATATGAGCTGTACTTACTGCTTAACAACCTCTCATGACCTAAAAATCTAAATGTAAATGCATGCATTGACACTTATCCAGATACAGTAAAGCTCAGATAATTTGCTGTCTGATGATTCAGGAATCCCAGTGGTTCATCATCTGGATCATCAGGTAATTTTTGCTGAGCTCCCTTCCAATTTATTGCAGTCACTTTTCCTATGTTCCCTTTATCCGGGCTCAGTTTCCTGTACTTCCTTTCAGTCACCAAAGCCCCTGCTCCTACACTCCATTTCCACTCACTCTGCACTTCCCTCCGCTTTACCATGCCATTTTCCACAATCTCCTTAAAAATTACCAGTGTTTCTCGCACTCTTTTTAAATTTACCAGATTAACTGTGAAATGGATATGGACTTGGACTATAGACTTTTTTTTCTGTCTTATAGTTTTTTTTATATTCTACGCTTTTTGCCTGATATTTCTTGTTTTTTTATGTGCAGGAGGAGGGATTTGGGCTTGATGTTTTTGTGCGAGGAGGGGGATTTAGTTGTCAATGTACCTGTTCAGTTTTTGTTAATTTTTTTTGCAGGAGGGGGGATTTGGGGATCGTGGTGCCTTTCTTTTCTTTCTTGGTTTCATGGATACCCAAAGAATTTCAGAGTTGTATACTCTGATAATAAATGAAGCTTTGAACCTTTGATAATGAATGTAACATTAAAAATATTAATTTAACATCCAACTGTCTGGAAGATCTGCTCATCTGGCACCATCAAAGTCCCAATTATGCCAGATTATCATTGTTAATATTTCAAAATACAATGAACTTAATAAAAATGCCTTTTTACTGAAGGTTTTTTTGTGATACTTCAACTACTTCCTTACTCTCTGAGAAATGCTCTACTCTTAGCTAATTACTTAAAATGTGCATTCTTCTGTTGGGTCTGATGTCTAGAATCCCTCAGAGTAATTGATTGTTACGTTGCTTATTGACATCACTATTGCTGAATGCCAGTGACCCTCCAGAACTGACAATTCAAACCTCACCACAGAGGTCATCGGCTTTTCATTGAAAGTTTTCTAACAGGTCAGCAGCAAGCACCCTCACTTTACTAAAAACCTAGACCAATAAATGAAAGCTGCTGCTTCTTAAGTTTCAAAGATAATGTTTCCTCTCATCTGCATTGATTTAGAATGAGGCATTGATAAAGGTGGGTAAATGTCAGGAGTCAGCTGATGGATAAAGTATTTTGAAACTCCAAAACCTGAATAAAGAATTTGATCAAATTAATGGTGATGTTGGGTGCAGGAAATTAGAGCCAGCACAACTGGCAAGAATATGGCACTGCAAGAGAAAAAACATATAATTAAATCTTTTTGGAAAATAAACAAGGAAAATATCTATGATAGAAGCACTGAAATATAAAAAGATGGCATTGTGATTTCTGAAGCTTTCCTAAGCTGTTGGATGACTTGCAATCAGATAAAAGTTCAATATAGAAATGACCCCATTATTTTCCACTTTCATTTTTATCTTGGCTAAAGTACTGTGAAACTGCAAACCTGAATAGAGAATTTGATCAAATTAATTTGGACACTGAGTGTTAGGACTTGAATTCTTTGCTTCCTGATTGGAAAATATTGAAGAACTGGGTCTGCAAAATTACACATTCAAATCAGCTACTTTCATCTGCCTGTCAATAGAATATTGCTTCAAAAGATTTGAGAGAATCCATTTCTGTTGCAACACTGGTAAGTAATTACTCCAGCACAATAAGCATTGATCAAAATTTGCCTTAATATGTTAAGGCTTTAATATATAATATCCACCTGCCCCACAACCTCCCCACCACCCACAGGTTCCTTTAGCCATCCAAATTTTTTATATTTTACCATTATAGATATTTATACTCCAAAGCAGACCTGAAATTTGCCTACAATGAAATTGGTTTGCTAGACTTTTGCCTGGGACACTGTATGCTGCAATTTTCCATGTCTATTGTTTGTATGTTTTATATTTTAGCCCATGAATATTACAATTGATCCTTTTGTTCTCCCTCTGCTTACATAAAGCTTTCTACTGTAATACCAACATCAGCACTTGAAAATAAGTGCAGGCTCCTGGGGCCTGTGTCACCATTCATTATGACCATGGTTAATCTAAACTGGCCTCAACTCCTCTACTGAATTAGTTCCCTTTAACCCCAAGTTCCTGCATCTTCCAAGTATTTATATTCCTCCATCTGAACTATATCTAATGGTCTGACTTCTACCACCCTTGGGGGCAGAGAATTCCAGAGGTTCACTCTCCTTTGAGAAAAGAAGTATCTACTAGTTCAGTTTTAAATGACCAGCTGTTTATGTTGCAGTGACAAGCCCTTGTTTATGTCTCTCCCACTAGCGAAAATATTTAAACATCTACCCACTCAGGGTCCCTTGGGATCTTACATGTCTGAATAAGGTCACTCCTCAATCTTTCAAACTCCAGGAAACATAGGCTCAAACTAGCTAGCCTATCTTGACAGGACAAAGTTTTTCATCTCGTCTAAATATTTCATCTGGGCAAATTCTCGATGATGACTCTCATTTTGAGCAAAATTAAATTTAAAAGAGTAAGGTTTTTGAAGGGAGAAGAGTAGAATTGGTGGAAGAGCCATTTTCAAATGTTTATTCTTTCTTTTGAAGTGCAAAAATGTCAAAGGACATTGTTTATTCTAAGTGAAAAGGTGAATTTACTCAACTCTATTCATCCAAGTTCAGGCTTCTGTAACTTAAGAGATCTGACGTGTGTCAATTTATTGTTTAGTTTTCACATTATATAAGACAACACACCTAACAGTAGATTTTACCTGAATGCCCTGTACAGTCGAGCACAAGGCCCTGATGAAGCATTCAGTATTGGCTGGAGACACATCCCCAAGGTCTACATGCCTGTTCTGCAATCTCCTTGGGACAGGCCGAACTTTCCAGGATTGATCCTCTCGGATGTGGGAGGTATGAGGCAAAAATTCAGGAAGTCCACCAAGGCGATCCAAGCCCAGCTTTTTAACTATTCTCAGCTGAAATATCTGCAGGAAGGTATGTATTGGAATATGTAAATTATTTCATGCCATTCAATGGACTAACAAAGAAATAGCCAAAGGGGAATGGAAATGTGCTTTAACCACAATGAGTTAACAATGCCATCCATGGTGCTGAAGCTCCTTTGCTCCAATTAACAGCCATTCTGCATCATTCTATATAATCATTCTATATTCTATAATGAAAATACAGCACTCACCAAATTATCAACAGCCTTCCCTATCTCACATCAAAAACTGAGAATGGACTCAATCAAATAAACATGGTCCAACTGTGCATTGCTATACTGAGCTGAGAGCTCTCTAACAAGTTTGCTAATGGGCTGTTTAGTCACTGTCCACTACTGCAAGCTTTAGCATTGCGCATCATGTGAAGTTCAAAAAACAATGCTATTTTAAAAATTACAGTCTCTCACAGAATCATAGGGCTCTGCAAAATCCCAGTTGAGAAACCCTGACCTAAACAATAGCACTATGTACGTCAGGCTGCTGTAACTGACTAAGGGTTCAACACAATCATACCCTTAGTTCTAACCAACAAGCTCCAAAACCTGGGCTTCTGTACTTCCCTTTGCAACTAGATCATTGACTTTCTCACCAAGAGACCACAGTCTGAGCAGATCAGAAATAAAATCTTCTCACTGACAATCAACACAGGCACACCTCAAAGAGGGGTGCTTTGCCCACTGGTCTATTCTTTCTACACCCACAAATAAGTGGCTAGGCATAGCTCAGACACCATCTATAAGCTTGCTGATGACAAAACTATTGTTGGCAGAATTCAGATGATGACAAGGAGGCATATAGGAGTGCGATATATCAGCTGATTGCGTCATGTTGCAGTAACAACCTTTCACTCCATGTCAGTAAAACCAAGGAATTGATTGCGGACTTCAGGAAGGGAAAGTCGAGGAGACACTTACCAGTCCTTATTGAGGGACAAGAAGTGGACAGAATGAGCAGTTTCAAATTCCTGGCTGTCAACAGCTTTGAGGACCTATCCAGGGTCCAACATATTGACATAATTACAAAGAAGACAAGGAAGAGGTAAAGGAGCCTGAAGACACACACTCAAAGTTTCAGGAATAGCTTCTTCCTCTCCACCATCAGATTTCTGAATGGACAATGAACCCATGAACACTTCCTCAGTACTTTCCTTCTCTCATTGAACTACTTATTCAATTTAATTTTGAGTGTGTGTAGTCTTATTGTAAATTATAGTTTTTTGTGTATTGTAATGTACTGCTATTGCAAAACAACAAATTTCACAATATACGCCAGTGATATTACACCTGATTCTGATGCCAGTCTCCAAAGGATGATCATGATGGATCTGAAATGTAATAAATCCACAACATCTTAGATCTTCCAAGATCATCACAAAACAATCTGTTGTGGAAGTATGCCAATATATACAATAAAGGGCTGTTGTCACTGTTTTTTCCACCACTCTAACTCTTTGTGCATGGGCATGGAGTGCTGCATACCAACTTATAAAGTCATCCTTTCTGCTCCTTTAATATATGCATTTCTTGTTTTTTATGCTCTCCAGTTTTTACATTTTTACAAAGTACTGCTGTTAAAGACTGACACAGGTTGCATTCATGAGAACAATCTAAAGCTGTTAGCATTGCAACAACATTCCAGCTGAGTTAATCTATTACCAATAGTTATGAAAGTCCATCTTATTTACAGGCTGGTTAATTTATAATTTTAAAATCTATTACCTTTCTATGCAGAATTTACATTCCATGGTACACTCATATCATAAAGCTTCAGATATAATGCATCTGTGCCTCATTTTAATTTACTAGTGCCCAACAATCCTAACAGTAACTAAAATAACTGGTCAGAAGATAGTTACATAGAATGAAACTGTGTTTAGTAGAATAAAAAAGTGATTAGAGGTTTGGAGAGGCAGATGTTTGCTTCCTATGTTCTACTACAAAGTTAAGAATATGTTTGGATGTTTACAATAAATTTATTAAATTCTTCTTATTGGAGAAATAAAACTTAATTTGCATCAAACAATCTAATATGAAGGTGATTATAAAATTTGTGAAAAAAAATATTTGAATTGTCCCATTCTCCAAGATAAACATACCTCCTCAACATCTTCATCAAAAGTAGAAACCAATTCTGCAAGGAACTGGATTGCTTCTGATGTCAAAAGGGTTTGGAATTCTACTTTCAGAGTTTCAGGAGGAGGTTCAATCTCCACACCAGTTAGAGGCTGCAAAAGAGAAAATTTAGTGCAAAGAATTTGTAGTAAACTCCATATGCATTTTGAGCTTTTATTTTAGTAATTCTTTTCATTACAGGTCCTGCCCAGATTACAAACTCCCCAAAGCTTGTACAACCCATATATATGAACAAGTGTCTGAGACACTGGCAGCATGGGGATGCCAGTTATCTTTTGCTGCATTGGAGCTTGGTTCATGGCTGCATCTAAATGGTTGAGTTAAATGATGTGATTTAGCAACACAAGAATTTTAGGTTGGCCCACATTTGCACCGAAGTACATTGGCAGGTGGCTGCATTTCCCATCTACAAACTGTTCAGATTACAAACAGTTCTCAGAAATGGAACTCTTTTGTAACCTGGGGTGGACTTGTATATGGCAATTGTTAATTTGTTCTATTCTTGATCTTTTTTTTTAAAAAAAAGGTACAACAGCAAGAACAGAATATACTTCAAAGCAATGATCTACAATCCAATAATTATCTTTAAATCATTCAGTTTGTTATGACTAATGTACACCACTGGCTTAAAATATATACAATGGCATGCAAAAGTTTGGGCACCACGGACAAAATTTCTGTTACTGTGACTAGCTAAGTGAGTAAAAGATGACCTGATTTCCAAAAGGCATAAAGTTAAAAATGACACATTTCTTTCAAAATAACAAAAAAGGAAAAGGGCCCGGAGCAAAAGTTTGGACACCCTGCATGGTCAGTACTCAGTAACACCCCCTTCAGCAAGTATCACAGCTTGTAAACACTTTCTGTAGCCAGCTAAGAGTCTTTCAATTCTTGTTTGGGGGATTTTCATTCATTCTTCCTTGCAAAAGGCTTCTAGTTCGATGAGATTCTTGGGCCGTCTTGCATGCACTGCTCTTTTGAGGTCTATCCACAAATTTTCAATGATGTCTAGGTCGGGGGACTGTGAGGGCCATGGCAAAACCTTCAGCTTGCGCCTCTTTAGGTACTCCATAGTGGATTTTGAGGTATGCTTAGGATCATCATCCTGTTGTAGAAGCCATCCTCTTTTCATCTTCAGCTTTTTCACAGACAGTATGATGTTTGCTTCCAGAATTTGCTGGTATTTAAATGAATTAATTCTTCCCTCTACCAGTGAAATGTTCCCCATGCCACTGGCTGCAACACAAGCCCAAAGCATGATCGATCCACCCCCATGCTTAACAGTTGGCGAGGTGCTCTTTTCATGAAATTCTGCACCCTTTTTTCTCCAAATATACCTTTGCTCATTGTGGCCAAAAGTTCTATTTAAATTAATCAGTCCACAGGACTTGTTTCCAAAATGCATCAGGCTTGTTTAGATGTTCCTTTGCAAACTTCTGACGCTGAATTTTGTGGTGAGGACACAGAAAAGGTTTTCTTCTGATGACTTCCATGAAGGTCATATTTGTGCAGATGTCGCTGCACAGCAGAACAGTGCACCACCACTCCAGAGTCTGCTAAATCTTCCTGAAGGTCTTTTGCAGTCAAACGGGGGCCTTTCTAGCAATCCTATGAGCAGTTCTTTCAGAAAGTTTTCTTGGTCTTCCAGACCTCAACTTGAACCCCACCATTCCTGTTAACTGCCATTTCTTAATTACATTACGAACTGAGGAAACGGCTACCTGAAAATGCTTTGCAATCTTCTTGCCTTCTCCTGCTTTGTGGGCATCATTTATTTTAATTTTCAGAGTGCTAGGCAGCTGCTTAGAGGAGCCCTTGGCTGCTGATTTTTGGGACAAAGTTTGAGGAGTCAGGGTATTTATAAAGCTTTGAAATTTGCATCACCTGGCCTTTCCTAATGATGACTGTGAACAAGCCATAGTCCTAACAAGCTGATTATGGTCTGAGACTAAGGTCTGATAACTTAAAGTCTAAGTTATCTGAGAGCTCAAATCTCTTGGGGTGCCCAAACTTTTGCATGGCGCTCCTTTCCTATTTTTCCACTCTAAAATTGTACAAAACAAAAATAATACACTAATCTTGCTTAAAATGTTGAAAAGAGTGTCTCATCTTTAACTTTATGACTTTTGGAATCAGTTCATCTTCTATTCACTTAACTATTCACAGTAACAGAAATTTTGACCGGGGTGCCCAAACTGCTGCATGCCACTGTATATATATATATAAATTTACAATGATTACATATAAAATATTTTAACTAAATCTAATATCAAGATATAATTTTAATTCTGGTTTGAAAGACACTATTCTGCACCTTATCTCCAGTTGAAACAAAACTATTTCAGTGTTAGCAGTACACTTTAGTGACCACATTATAATTTTTAAAAGTTACCATTTACGGCTGATTATATACAACTAAAGTTCAACAAATAAAGCATTCCAATTGCACAGAGTCTCCGAAGTAGTGTCTTTTGCTGGTCTTAATTACTACCTGTGAATGCACAAGCCATTAACTTGATTCTATTAAAACACTTACAGAAAATGTCGCTGCCATATTCATTGCCGCTTTCTCAGCAGTTTAAGTTGACTTTTGCTTTCTCGAGGTTTATATTTGCTCTTTTTGTTTAACCTGCCACACTCTGAGGTCAGCAACCTTCAACCTTCATTCAGTATCAGCGGCAGATCTCGTTTGCAGCCAATTACAGCACATCTTTAAACAGAAATGAAAGAATGTTACAAATTTTAATTGCATTCACACTTCTTTATTATTTTACATAAAGCTACTAAATGGATTTGTAATAAAGACCTTTGTACTATTTCATTGGTTCGTTAAGGTTGTCATCGCCAGAGATGCGGATAGTGGAGGTAAGCCCCCACTACCTATTAAATACTCCCAATAGCTTGCGTCTCAAATAGCCTCAATGCTGACTGTCAACTCCTGCCAAAATGTATCAGTCTCTCCTGTTCCTTTGGATTCATCAGCTGCGTGGAGAGGGGGAGCCTGCTGCATGGGCAACAGCTTGTTTTCCATATCCTACTGTCCTGGCTTGTATATAACAGCTAGGATTCAACATCCATGGTCGACCCTGACCACTGGAGGACCTCAACTCAACGCTACTACTTTATCGGTTGGCAATTTCCCTTTTTTATCTTCTTACTCCCACCAAAAAGCAGCAACTTAGCCACAATATTCAGTGTTATAGATGTATCCACAGAACAAGCATTGGCTTAATAACGCTTAAGACATGTGCTAGTGTTGGATACTGCCCAATGTTTAGACTCAATGATTACCCACTGAAAGTCTGAGTATCAACAGATAGGAAGATGAATTGGATAGTGAACTTCTAAAGATACTTGCTAGGTTAAGCAAACGGCAATTACAAAAGTCTAAAAAAGATGGTGGTCTAGCTTTACCTAACTTTAGATTTTATTATTGGGTGAATAATATTCGTAACCTAATGTACTGGAAACTAGATTTGGATTCACCTGTGTGCCCACAGTGGGTAAATTTGGAATGTAGTGAGGTTAAGGGATATTCTATATTTTCCGTTCTTGGTTCTTTTCTTCCTATTGATTTAGCCAAATTCAATAAACAGATATCTAACCCTGTTGTTAAACATACACTACGAATTTGGTTTAAATTTCGCAAATTCTTTAATCTGAAAAACTTTGCTTTGGACAGCCCTATTTTATGTAATTTTCTTTTCAAACCTTCATTGACAGATCAAGCTTTTAGTATATGGAAAAGGAAAGGTATAAAATGTTTTCGTGATCTTTTTTTTGAAGGTATTTTGATGTCTTTTGATCAACTATCCAACAAATTTGAATTACCTAAATCTAATTTTTTTAGATACTTACAAATTAGAAATTTCTTACATAAAATTCTTCCGTCTTTTCCTAATTCAACTCCATCGGATTTTTCAGATTTGATTTTTACTTTTAATCCTTGTCAGAAGGGATTAGTAGCTTTTATTTATAACATGATTATGAAGATACAGCCAGAAATATCAGATAGAATTAGACAAGAATGGGAAAAAGAACTTCGATGTAATATATCAACAGATAAATGGGAAAAAATTTTATAAATGGTTAATTCCTCTTCTATTTGTGCTAAACATGCTTTAATACAATTTAAAATTGTACATAGAGCTTATATGTCTAAAGATAAGCTTGCCCGATTTTACTCGCATATTAATCCTCAATGTGACAGATGTCACTTAGAAGTGGCTTCATTGACCCACATGTTTTGGACATGTCCCACTTTACATAACTATTGGAAGGACATTTTTGATGTCATTTCCTCAGTATGGAATATCGATTTACAACCCCATTTTATTACTGCAATTTTCGGTATACCAAATGAAGATGGCAATCAGCTTTCCCCTTCAATCAGACGAATGATTGCCTTTGTAACATTAATTGCCAGAAGGTCTATATTACAAAACTGGAAAGAAGTAAATCCTCCTACTACATTTCAGTGGTTCTCCCAAACCATTTCTTATTTGAGTTTGGAAAAAATCAGAAGCACTATCTTTGATTCTTCAATTAAATTTGAAGAAACCTGGGGACCATTTATTCGACATTTTCATATGAATTAATTTGGCCTATTTCAGATCCTTTTCTCTACTTATCCTTGTTCAGGTATGGAGTTCCGGAGTTCTTTTCTTGACACCTTTATATATTTATAAAGTGCTATTATTGCCCATGTTAGTTTAGTTTAGTATTTTTTTTCAATATATATTTTTTCTCATATATAATTTCAATTTTTTTTTTCTTTTTTCGATGATTATTTTTGTTTTTTTTTCATATATATTTATATAGACTTGATTGATTTATGTACCTTTTGTCGATTGATGTTTAATAGGATATTATTATCCTATTACTAATGTAATTTCAAGTTTATTGAATTTGTAATCTGTTCATTATTATGTGTTGTTTTTTTTTATATATGAAATTTAATAAAAGGATTGAAAAAGAAAGAAAGAAAGATACTTGCTGTCTTTAACTAACCTCATATTGATTTGAAAAGCCATTCTTATATTCCAAATGGATCAATCTTTCTTCATAACTCCTCAGGATACACGACCATTTGGAAACCCATGGCTTAATTAGGCTTAAGTTGTGCCTTAACAACTTGGTTGAGTTTTTTTGGCCAGCTGATGAGAGAGACTGATGACAGAGCAATGGATGATGCCTACATGGATTTTAGTAAGGCATTTGATAAAGTCCCTCATGTGAAGCTAATCCAGAAGATTAGGATGCATAGGGTCCATGGCGAATTGGCTGTTTGGATTCAGAACAGGGTTGTACGTAAGAGACAAAGGGTACTAGTTGAAAGGACTTACTCGAGCAGATGGTATCAAGATTGGTAGAGTCGTGGATGGTGTAGAAGACTGGCAAAGAATACAGCGTGATATAATTCAGTTGCAGATATGGACTAAGAAATGGTAGATGGAGTTTAACCCAAATACATGTGAGGTGTTGCACCTTGGTAAGGAGAAAATACACTGTTAAAGGCAAGACCCTTAACAGTGTTGCTGAGCAGGGAGATCTTGGGGTACAAGTTCATAGCTCCATGAAAGAGGTTACACAGATCGATAGGTTGGTTAAGACAGCTTATGGAATGCTTGCTTTTGTTAGTTGAGGCATTAAGTTAAAAAGTCAAGAGGTTACGTTGCAATTTTATGAAACTCTCGTTCAGCCACATCTGGAGAATTGCATACAATTCTGGCCATCCCACTATAGGAGGGATGTTCAGGCATTGCAGAGGAGGTTTACCAGGATGCTGTCTGGTTTAGAGAACATGAGAGGCTGAACAACCTTGAATAAACTTTTCTCCAGCTTCCAGCCGGGTAGTTATCAATTTCATCTAACATTTCAAAAACAAACTTTGCCATCTTCATCAGGAATGATACCTGGGCATGTCTAGTCTAGTGGTACTTATACCCCTGTTGTCCATCCCTCCCGACTGGTTAGTCTTCATTCAACCAGGTTTCCACTGTCCCACTTTGTATACAATTAAATTCTAGACCTTACTTAGAGCAAGACCTTGGTCCTTGTTAAAATTCTTTTCCTCTAGTTTCATTTCAATGGCTTCCTTCACTACAAGCCATTGGCATGGCACAGTAGTTTTGTGCCATTGAAGTCAATCCTATGAATGCAGTGTTCTATTACCGCTGATTTCTCCAGGTCATCCAAACCGATACACCTTCTGTTTCCACCATGCATCCTGTCTGGCTGATAACATGCTGCTCCACATTCACAACGAATCCTAAAAACTCCAGCTGTCCTGAGTCCCAGGTCATCTTTGACAGGCATAAGCTATGCTTTGAGCTTCCTTATGGGTTTGTGGATGGTATTAATCTGGTATCTCTTCAGGATACTGGTTATCCTTCCAGAAACAGTGGAAATATAGGGAAGACTGGTGGTAGTGACAGGTTTCTCCTCTTTCTTGGGTTTTCTGGTTTTTCCATAGGCCCTTTTAAGGGCCCAATTGTTTTCCTTCACCTTGTAGGAATGTTGGGTGTAATCATTTTATTTCCTCATGGAGACTCTCTGAGTCTGAACTAGTTTTTGCATGGTTAATCAAAGTAGAAAGAACCACTCTGCATTGCAAGGTGTGATGATGGCCGTTATTCTTGAGGTATAGGTCCGTGTGAGTGGTTTTCTGATAGACGCCATGCCTGAGGCTACAATCTGGTTTCCATCATATTAGAATGTCCAGGAAAAAGAGGAAGCCATTCTTCTCCATCTCCAACATAAATTGAATATTTGGATGTATGCTTTTCAGAAGGTCATGGAACTGTTGGACTGCCTGGAGTCCATGAGGCCACACTACAAAGGTGGCATCGATGTATCTGAAGCAGCATTTGGGGTGATGAACTCAGAGCTCTCTCCTCAAAGTGCTCCATGTAGAAATTAACAATAGCTGGTGATAAGGGCAGTCCACTGGCCACTCTGTTTGTGCATAGTGGTTCCCCTTATAGAGGAAGTACGTCGACGTAAAGGTGTATTCAAAAAAGGCTACCAGTACCCTTATCAAACCTTGACTGCAGGAGGACCAAGCTGTCCTCAATGGGAGTTCTTGTGAACAGGGACACCACATTGAAACTGATCATTATGTCCTCTGGGTTCAGCTGGATTTTGGTTATTGTTATTACTAAGTCAATCAAATTCATGATGTGTTATTCACAGCCCCCAAAAAAGGGAGAGAGCACAGTCAGTGAATACTTAGCGAGGTAGTAAGTTGGAGAATCTATCCTTCTGATGGTAGGCCTCAGGACGGAACCCTCCTTACGTATCTTAGGGAGCTGGCAGTCCCGATTTCTTCAAACTTGGGTTGTTTTCTTTGGAGTGGCAGAGGCTGAGGGGAGAACTGACAAAGGCTTATAAGATTATGAGAGGCAGAGATAGAGCAGACAGGGAGTATCTTTTTTCTGGGGCAGAAATGTCTAACACCAGAGGCCATGCATCGAAGGTTAGAGGGGTTAGGTTCAAAGGGGATGTGGGGGGTAAGTGTTTTACTCAGAGAGTGATGGATCCCTGGAATGCACTGCCTGGTATGATGGCTGATGCAAATACATCAGATGCTTTTAAGAGACATTTAGATGGGCACATGAATATGACGAAGATGAAACGATATGGACATTGTGTAGGTAGGAGGGATCAGCTTTTGGGTTTTTTAAAATTTACTTTCTGGGTGTTTCAGCACAACATTGTGCGGCAAAGGGCCTGTTGCTGTGCTGCACTGTTTTATATTCCTTTGAGCTGATCTAATTTAATTTTTCCTCCTTATATCTTCCAATCTTCCACTTTATTTGCACATTTTAAAATAGAAAAAAAATCTCAACTCATGTTCATAACTTAAGCTTGCTTGCAGGAAAATGAAATGGAATGTTGTTAGTATTGAGAAGAAACTGATATTCACTTTCACAAATCACCAAACGTACAGCAAGCAATTAAAAAGGCAAAATATATGTTGTCCTTTAATGCAAGAGGATTTCAATACGACGATAAATATATTTTACTGAAATGATTTAGGGCATATCTGGAATGTTACAGAAAGATCTGGTCTTCCTGCAGAAGGAAGATATATCTGTATCAGAGGATGTACAGCAAAGGTGTACACCCCTGGGATGATGGATTCATCCTATGAGGTAAGATTTGGTAGACCAGGCTCATCTTCTCTGGAGTTTAAGATAATGAGAACTGATCTTATTGAAACATACAATATCCTTTAGCCAATGTCGAAGGAGTATAAATGCATCTATGATGTTTTCCCTAGCCTGGGAATTTAGAAGCAAAGGCCAGAGTGTGAAAATAAGGAGAAAAAAGCAAACTGCTGGAGGAACTGGTGGGTTGAGCAACATCTCTGAGAAAGAAGGAATTGTTGACATTTCAGGTTGGAACTCCCGATTCCAGCATCTGCAACCTCATGTGTCTCAATGAAAGCAAGCAGTTTGGCACTCCATCTGAGATGAGAATGATGGCTGCATGGTAATAACTGTTTCTGAATCTGAGACTCCTGTACTTTCTTCCTGATGGCAGCAGCAAGAAAAGAGTATGGCCTGGCAGGTGTGGGTGCATGATGATGGATGCTGCTTTCCTGTGACACTTCATATACACGTGCTCAAAGGTGGGGAGGGCTTTAGTTATGATGAACTGGGCGACTGCATCTACCACTTTTTGTAGGATTTTCTGATCAACGGCCTTGGTTTTTCCATAACTGGCTGTGATGCAACCAGTCAATATATTCTCTACCACACATTTTGGCAAAGTTTGGCAAAGTTTTAGATGTCATAATGAATCTTCACAAAATCTTAAGTAAGTAGAGGTGTAAATGTGCTTTCTTCATAATTGCACTTACATGCTAGGCCCAGGACAGGTCCTCCAAAGTAATAACACTAGAGAATTTAAAGCTGCTGATCCTCTGATGAGAACTGGCTCATAGACCTCTGGTTTCCTTCTCCTTATGTCAGTAATCTGCTCTTTGGTCTTGCTGACATTGAATAAGAGGTTATTGCTATGGCACCACTCAGCCAGATTTTCAATCTTCCTCCTATATGTTGATTCATCACTACCTTTAACGGTCTACGACAGTGGTGTTAACAGCAAACTTGAATATGGCATTGGAGCTGTGCTTAGCCACACAGTCATACATGTAAAGTGAGTAGAGCAGGGGGTAAGCACACAGCCCTGTGGTGCATCTGGACCGATGGAATCATGGAGGTGTTGTTGCCAATCCAAACTGAATGGAAGTGAGGAAATCGAGGATCCAATTGCACAAAGAAATATTGCAGCCAAGGTCTAGGAGCTTATTGACTAGTTTTGAGAGGATGATGGTACTGAATGGGAGTCAATAAAGAACATCCTGAATTATGCATCTTTGCTGTCCAAATATTCCAGGGTTGATTAAAGAACTAATGAGATGGCATCTGCTGTGGATCTGTTGCTCCAATAGGCAAATTGGAGCAGATCTAAGTCACTTCTCAGGTAGGTGTTGATACGTTTCACTCAGTCAGGGAGTGATTTCAAGACTCTGAAGAACAAAAGCAAGTTAGAAGCCTGATGTCAAGGGCTGATGACACAGAGAAATGTCAAGTATTTAGGTTGAAGGGGAGAATGCAGCTAGAAGCCTGCTAGGGAAAGGGTCAGAAGTTCAGAGGAAGGAAAAGGTTGCAGGCTGAGGCAGAGGGCAAGATTGAGATGGAAGCCTCAAAAACCTGGGGCTGGAATCTTGAAACTGATTAAGGAGAACTGGGGCCTGGAGAAACTTAAGGAGACCTTTGACAAAGTAAAGAAAGACCATAAAAACCAAGCAGCCTTTACTGCCTACCGTCAATAAATAAGATTCAGAGTGCAGAAACAGATTTGCAGCGAAAGAAATCAGCGTGGTGCATTAGTGGGACTGACTGTCAGCTGTGGACTAGAATCACTGCAAGAGCACACCATTGTGATAGTACAGAATGCAAGGCGAAATAAAGGGACTCTTTGTGTTGGCCTAACTCTCTGAATCCTGCAAGCCTCTGCTGCTGTTGCCAAGAGAAGCAGCTGTGAAGTCAGCTTCAATAACTGACGGAAAGGAAGGAGTCGTTAATTAAAAAGAAACCCAACAATGTGTTATACAAACTTAGAATTTGGATCAATTAAAAAAACCTAAGTCATGCAGTGCTAATAGATTGTGGAAGGCTTTGAGAAAACCAGTGAATGTTCCATAACCACCCAGATACTTACCAGAAAATACACATTTAGGCAATTAGTAAAGAGACCACATAATTTGTTTCAGAATCCAGGAAGCAAATTAAATATTAGTTTCACATTGCACAAACATCTAAGACTGGAAGCTACAGACGAGGCCGAGGAAAATATTTATACCAACCTTGAAAAAATCTTGGTCCAAATCCAAAAGGGGATAAACGTAACCTGCTGGGTAACTGTAACATTAAGGTGGGAAAAGATGCAACCTGGCAAAGCACAATCAGTATGGAAGGAATAGAGAAGGCTTCTCTAACAGGCTTTTTCTCTTAATAAAATGCATGGAGTACAAACACAAGACCACACTCAGGTCTGGACATCAGCATCTGTTAGCCCATTTCATCAGCTGATTAAAGGGTCTCAAAGCTGTCCACATTATCAATGCCTTGACAGGTGTTAATGATTGCTGGACTAATTTCAATCAATGCAACCCCAAAGATCAGCATCAACAGACATGCTGTCACAACAAGATCATTGCTGTAGGTCTCAAGGGCCCCCACAAAAGCAGCACATCAGAGAGAAATCATTAACTTCCAGCCAACAGAGCCATATAGTGTCAAGCCTGTAGCTCAACACCAAATGTATGGCTGCCTACAGGCTCAGTCATACTTGGCACCTGCGAAGGGACTCTATCAAAAAGAACCTGTTCAAGTTTGGTGAGAATAACCAGGAGATTGAAGAGCTAATTTTCTGCTACAACACTGCATTGCTGGATTGAAAACTCCACCAGAAAGCCACCAGTGCAGATTTTACAGGTACTTGATGGTTGAGGTCCAGCAGAAAATATGACATAAAGAATAACTAGTACTTGGAAAGTATGCAGAAAGTCCACCAACTCACTGACAGGTTCTTCAGCACTGTTAATGATAGTGATAACACCAACACCCAAGACCTCAACTCACTGAGGGCTTAGAATAGAGAAGAACTTATCAAGGACAGAAAGGTAGTCATACTCAATTGAGGGAACACTTCAAAGGTCTCTCCAACTGCAAACCTGTTCTTCATGTGTTCACCTTTGTTATGTAAATCAACAACAGTCCATTTGGTTCAGCCGTGCCCTCTACTGAATAAAATATTCAAAAATCTATATCTGACCTCAAGTAAGGAAGAAAACTTATGAAGCTAAGAGCATCCCTTTAAAGTTCTAAAATTGGGCAGTGAAGCTTCAGTCACAATCCATTTTGTTCCCCACATCTGGAAAGAGGAGGGCATACTAAGAAATCACAAAGATTTCTCAGTATAATCATGATCACTTTCAAGAAATAGCCCGTCCAGCTTTGGCAGCCTGAAAGACTTTCTGCTACTTGCCATACAAAAAGTAATTGCCAGAATCCTGCTCAATCACCTCAAACCTTTAGTCAAGCAGTTGCTCCCAAAATTACAGTGTGAATTCCAACAATTCGTAAGACCAGAAGACTATAAGATATAGGAGCAAAATTAGGCCATTCAGCTCATCAAATCTACTTCACCAGTCCATCATGGCTGGTTTATTATCTATCTCCCACCTTCTCCTTGTGACCTTTATGGCCCAGACTAATCAAGACCTATCAAACTCCACTTTAAATATACACAATGACCTGGCCCCGCAACAACTTTTGCATTTTACTGTTTCATTTTCTACATTTAAAGTATGTTGAAGTGGAACTTTTGAATGAACCTATAAAACATTGTGCAATATATCAAATCAAAAGAAAAATTATCAAACCTGTGAACAATTTACCAAAAATAGAAAACCAAAATTGTGAGGCTAAAAGAATGTTCATCACCTTTGCAACTAAGAATTGGAGGAGATGGCAGATGAATGTGTGGCTGAGGAGTTGGTGCAGGGGGCAGGGTTTTAGATTTTTGGATCATTGGGATCTCTTCAGGGCAAGGTGCGACCAGTACAGATTGGATGGGTTGCACCTGAACTCGAGGGGGGGCAATATCCTTGCAGGTACGTTTGCTAGCATGGTTCAGGAGGGTTTAAACTAATTTGCAAGGGGGATGGGACCTGGATAGAGCAGTGAAAGAAGTGCATGGAGTAAAGCCAGATCTAACATATAGAGAGGCTTTGAGGAAAGAGAAGCAGAATAAAGGGTGTAAAGGTAGTAAGGCAGAAGGGCTTAAGTGTGTGTACTTCAATGCAACAAAGGTGATGAACTGAAAGCTTGGATACATACATGGAATTATGATGTAGTGGCCATTACGGAGACTTGGCTGGTACCAGGGCAGGAATGGATTCTCAATATTCCTGGATTTCAGTACTTTAAAAGGGATAGAGATGGGGGAAAAGGGGAGGAGGAGTGGCATTACTGGTCAGGGATACTATTACAGTTACAGAAAGGGTGGGTGATGTAGCTGGATCCTCTTTTGAGTCAGTGTGGGTGGACGTCAGAAACAGGAAGGGAGCAGTTACTCTACTGGGGGTATTCTATAGGCACCGATAGCAGCAGAGATACCGAGGAGCAGATTGGGAGGCAGATTTTGAAAAGGTGCAAAAATAACAGGGTTGTTATCATGGGTGACTTTAACTTCCCTAATATTGATTAGCACTTTATTAGTTCCACGGGCTTAGATGGGGCAGAGTTTGTTAAGAGTGTCCAGGATGGATTCCTGTCACAGTATGTTGACAGGCCAACTGGGGGAATGCCATACTAGATCTAGTACTAGGTAACGAACCGGGTCAGGTCACAGATCTGTCAGTGGGTGAGCATTTGGGGGACAGTGATCACCGCTCCCTGGCCTTTAGCATTATCATGGAAAAGGATAGAATCAGAGAGGACAGGAAAATTTTTAATTGGGGAAGGGCAAATTATGAGGCTATAAGGCTAGAACTTGCGGGTGTGAACTGGGATGATGTTTTTGCAGGGAAATGTACTATGGACATGTGGTCAATGTTTAGGATCTCTTGCAGGGTGTTAGGGATAATTTTGTCCCGGTGAGGAAGATAAAGAATGGTAGGGTGAAGGAACCATGGGTGACAAGTGAAGTGGAAAATCTGGTCAGGTGGAAGAAGGCAGCATACGTGAGGTTTAGAAAGCAAGGATCAGATGGGTCTATTGAGGAATATCGGGTAGCAAGAAAGGAGCTTAAGAAGGGGCTGAGAAGAGCAAGAAGGGGGCATGAGAGGCCTTGGCGAGTAGGGTAAAGGAAAACCCCAAGGCATTCTACAATTATGTGAAAAGCAAAAGGATGACAGGAGTGAAGGTAGGACCGATTAGAGGTAAAAGTGTGAAGATGTGCCTGGAGGCTGTGGAAGTGAGCGAGGTCCTCAATGAATACTTCTCTTCGGTATTCACCAATGAGAGGGAACTTGATGACGGTGAGGACAATATGAGTGAGGTTGATGTTCTGGAGCATGTTGATATTAAGGGAGAGGAGGTGTTGGAGTTGTTAAAATACATTAGGATGGATAAGTCCCTGGGGCCTGATGGAATATTCCCCAGGCTGCTCCACGAGGTGAGGGAAGAGATTGCTGAGCCTCTGGCTAGGAACTTTATGTCCTCGTTGTCCACAGGAATGGTACCAGAGGATTGGAGGGAGGTGAATGTTGTCCCCTTGTTCAAAAAAGGTAGTAGGGATAGTCCGGGTAATTATAGAGCAGTGAGCCTTACGTCTGTGGTGGGAAAGCTGTTGGAAAAGATTCTTAGAGATAGGATCTATAGGCATTTAGAGAATCATGGTCTGATCAGGGACAGTCAGTATGGCTTTGTAAAGGGCAGATAGTGTCTAACAAGCCTGATAGAGTTCTTTGAGGAGGTGACCAGGCATATAGATGAGGGTAGTGCAGTGGATGTGATCTACATGGATTTTAGTAAGGCATTTGACAAGGTTCCACACGGTAGGCTTATTCAGAAAATCAGAAGGCATGGGATCCAGGGATGTTTGACCAGGTGGATTCAGAATGGGTCATGGTGGAGGGAGTACATTCAGATTGGAGGGTTGTGACTGGTGGTGTCCCACAAGGATCTGTTCTGGCACCTCTACTTTTTGTGGTTTTTATTAACAACCTGGACGTGAGAGTAGAAGGGTGGGTTGGCAAGTTTGCAGATGACACAAAGGTTGGTGGTGTTGTAGATAGTGTAGAGGATTGTCGAAGATTGCAGAGAGACATTGATAGGATGCAGAAGTGGCAGATGGAGTTCAACCCGGAGAAGTGTGTGGTGGTACACTTTGGCAGGACAAATTCCAAGGCAGAGTACAAAGTAAATGGCAGGATACTTGGTAGTGTGGAGGAGCAGAGGGATCTGGGGGTACACGTCCACAGATCCCTGAAAGTTGCCTCACAGGTAGATAGGGTAGTTAAGAAAGCTTAAGGGGTGTTAGCTTTCATAAGTCGAGGGATAGAGTTTAAGAGACGTGATGTAATGAAGCAGCTCTATAAAACTCTGGTTAGGCCACACTTGGAGTACTGTGTCCAGTTCTGGTTGCCTCACTATAGGAAGGATGTGGAAGCATTGGAAAGGGTAGAGAGGAGATTTACCAGGATGCTGCCTGGTTTAGAGAGTATGGATTATGATCAGAGATTAAGGGAGCTAGGGCTTTACTCTTTGGAGAGAAGGAGGATGAGAGGAGATGTGATAGAGGTGTACAAGATACTAAGAGGAACAGATAGAGTGGACAACCAGTGCCTCTTCCCCAGGGCACCACTGCTCAGTACAAGAAGACTTGGCATTAAGGTAAGGGGAGGGAAGTTCAAGGGGGATATTAGAGGAAGGTTTTCCACTCAGAGCGTGGTTGGTGCGTGGAATGCACTGCCTGAGTCAGATACATTAATGAAGTTTAAGAGACTACAAGACAGGTATATGGAGGAATTTAAGGTGGGGGGTTATATGGGAGGCAGGGTTTGAGGGTCGGCACATTGTGGGCCGAAGGGCCTGTAATATGCTGTACTATTCTATGTTCTATAACTACTATGCTAACTTTCCTCAGGTACAATATATGACCTTACAAACTCACCCAATTTGTTGATGTAGAATATTGGAGGATCACCTTTCAATGAATTCATAAGAATTCATAGCCCCTCTATCTGTAAGGTCCAACAGTATGGTAGATTTTCAACTGCCCAAACCAAATAAAAACCAAAGAACATTCAAGACAAGTTAAGGAAATGATGATAGAGAAGCACAGATCTGAGGACTGGTACAAGGCCATCTCAAAGGCATTGAATATACCTCAGAACTCAGTGCAGTCCATTGTGAAAAAGTGGAAATATGAAACCTCTGCCACAATTCCTAGGTCAGGCTGCCCCTCTAAACTTAGTCACTAGAAAAGAATAACACTTGTCAGAGAGGCGACTGTGACACCGACAGTCACTCAGAGTAAGCTGCAGAAGTCAGTGGCTGCAACTGGAGGTGAAGTTCATGGCTCCACAATCTCTAAAGCCTTGTACAAAAAGGGTACTTATGGAAGAGTGGCAAGGAAGAAGCTCTGGCTTTAAAAAAAGCATATCCTTACTCATAAAGGCTTTGCAAAATGCCACTTAGAAGATACTACAGCAATACGGAAGAAAATCCTGTGCTCGGATGAGACTGAAGTGGAACTTGATGGCCTCGCCACTAAGCAGTAAATGTGGTGGAGATCTAAAACTGCCAGATAACACCATCCCTATTGTAAAACTGCCAGATAAAACCATCCCTATTGTAAAACTGCCAGATAAAACCATCCCTATTGTAAAGTGTGGTGGATGTAGCATTATGCTTTTCAGCAGCAGAGACTGGAAATCCTGTCAGGATTGATTGGAAGATGAATGCTGCTAAATACAAAGAGATCCTGGATAAAAATTTGCTAACCTCTGCCTGAACTCTTAAACTGAGGAGGAAAACACACTCCCAGAGCAACCATGGACTGGCTTCACGATGTCCTTGAGTGACCCAGTCAGAGTCCTGACCTTAATCTGATCAAACATCTCCGGCAAGACCTGAAGATTGCTGTCTACTGCTGCATCCCCAACTAACCTGATGCAGCTTAACCAATTTTGCAAGGAGGAATGGGCAAATCTTGCTGCATCACATTGTGCAAAGCTAATAGAGATTTATCCAAAAGAGTACTGGCTGTCATAGTTGTGAGAGGAAATTCAACTAACTACTTAACAAAGGGGGTTGAATACTTTTGAACTGCTGACATTTCAGTTTTTCCTGCTTTACAATTGTCCCTGCTGTTTGGGACTCTACTGTGAAAAAAATGGAATACTGTATATGATTCACAAATAAAATTTCTCAGTTAAGTTGATCAAAATCCTTGGTTGTAATTATGTGAACAAAAGGTTGGAGGCTGAAAATTTTTTTCAAGGCACTGTCCATATTAGGTTTGTCTGCCATTTCTTTGTCCCCCATTACTAGTTCGCCAGCATCATTTTCCAGTGGTCTGATGTCCACTCTATCCTCTTTTACTCTTTATATATCTGAAAAATCTTTCAGCATCCTCTTTTATATTATTAGCTAGCTTACCTTCATATTTAATATTTTTGCTCCTTATAATTTTTTAGTTGCCTTCTATTCATTTTTAAAAGCTTCCTAATCCTCTAACTCCTCAATAATTTTTGCTATATTATATGCTCTCTCTTTGGCTTTTATGCTGTCTTTGATTTCTCTTGTCAGCCACAGTGGCCTCATCCTCACTTTAGATTACTTCTTCCACTTTGCGATGTGCTTGGGATGTGACTCAGAAGGGAATGGTGGGCAGAAAGGGCACATTGAGGTGAAAGGGGACAGAACAAGATTCCATTGCCTCCTTGGTGCCAGGGTCTGGGACATCTCATGGAGTCCTCTGTTCTTAAATGAGAGGGTGAATAGCTAGAGGTGTGGTCCATGACATGTATAAGACAGGTGATGAGTTTCTGCAAAGGGAGTTCCGGGAGTTAGGTGCTAAGTTAAAGGGCAGGACCTCCAGGGTTGTGATCTCAGGATTGCTACCTATGCCATGTGCTGTTGAGGCCAGAACTAGGAAGATTATACAGTTTAATATATGGCTAAGTAGTTGGTGTAGGAGAAAGGGCAAAAGATTTTTGAATCATTGGGTTCTATTCCAGGGAAGGTGGGACCTGTATAGTTGGGACAGTTTGCACCTGAACTGGAGGGGGACTAATATCCTAACAGGAAAGTTTGTTAATGCTGCACGGTGGGGTTCATACTAGAGTTGCAGGGGGATGGGAACCAGAGTGTCACAACAGTTAGTGGAGAGGTTGTGGAGGCAGATGTTGGTAAGACCTCAGACAAAGTTAGGAATCAAAGGGTTGAGCATGGTGCAACTAGCGTCCTGAGCTGTGTATATTTCAATGCAAGTAGTATTGTGGGAAATGTGGATAATTGTGCTGAAGATAAGGTAGCTGGTTTACAACAGAGGCAATGTGTAGTGAGGAGAGGCTGTTGATGGGGCAAAACTGCAGTCAACAGGATGAGCTGCAAGATAACAGGCAGACAAAATCAAAAAGGGTGAATACAGGACTGAAGGTGTTATATTTGAATGTGCACAGTATACAGAATAAGGTAGATGAACTTGTAGCACAGTTGCAGATTGGCAGGTAAGATGTTGCAGGCATCACTGAATCACAGCTGAGAGAAGATTGTAGCTGGGAGCTTAATGTTCAAGGATACACATTGTATTGAAAGGACAGGCAGGAAGGAAGAGGGGGTGATGCACCATCAATAACTCTCGGAGACAGGAAGTGAACGATAGGCTTTTATTAGCAGAAAAAGGGGCCACGACATCTCAGAGACAGAGGGAGGAGCAGTGCCCCAATCGCCTTTATACAGGGCTCTGTGGGAGGAGCCACAGGAGCAGTCAGCAGAGGGGTGTGTCCAGACAGGTATACATAGTTTACCACAGGGGGCAGCATTGCTCTGTTGGTAATAAAATTAAATCAAATCATTAGAAAGAGGTTACACAGGATTGGAGGGTATTGAATCATTGTGGATAGAGCTAAGGAACTGCAAGGGTAAAAATACCCTGATGAGAATTGATATAGGCCCCCAACCAGTAGTAAGGATGTGGTCTACAAATTACAATAGGAGATAGAAAATGCATGCCATAAGGGCAATGCTACAATCGTCATGGGGAATTTCAATATGCAGGTAGACTAAGAATCAGATTGCTGCTGGATTCCAGGAGGGGAATTTCTAGAGTGCCTATGAGATGGCCTTTCTAGAGCAGTTCACAGCTCAGCCCACAATGGGATCAGCTTTTCTGGACTAGGTGTTGTGCAATGATCCAGAATTAATTTGAGAGTTTAAGGTAAACGAACCTTAAGGGGCAAGTAATCAAAATATGATCGAATTCACCTTGAAATTTGAGAAGGAGAAGCTAAAGTCAGATGTATCAATATTACAATGGAGCACAGGGAATTACAAAGGCATGTCAGAGGAGTTGGCCAGAACTGATTGGAAAAGAACACTGGCAGGGATGTTGGTAGAGCAGTACTGGCTGGAATTTCTGGAAGCAATACAGAAGGTACCGGGTATATACATCCCAGAGGAATAAGTATTCTAAAGGAAAGATGATGCAATCATGTTAACAGACAGACAGACATGCTTTATTGATCCCAAGGGAAATTGGGTTTTGTTACAGCCACACCCACCAAGAATAGTGAAGAAATATAGCAATATAAAACCATAAATAATTAAATAATAATAAGTTAATCATGCCCAGTGGAAATAAGTCCAGGACCAGCCTATTGGCTCAGGGTGTCTGACACTCTGAGGGAGGAGTTGTAAAGTTTGATGGCCACAGGTAGGAATGACTTCCTATGACGCTCGGTGTTAACAAGAGAAGTAAAGCCAACATAAAAGCCAGAGAAGGCATATCATAGAACAAAAACTAGTGGGAAGTTAAAAGATTGGGAAGCTTTTAAAAATGAACAGAAGACAACTAAAAAAATCATCAATAAGGTAACAATGGGAAATGAAAGTAAGATAGCCAATAATATTAAACTGCATACCAAAAGTTTCTTCAGATACACAAGGTGTAAATGAGAGACATAAGTGGATATCAGACTGCTGGATATCGATGCTGGAGTGGTAGTAATGGGGGACAAGCAAATGGCAGATGAACTGAATAAGTATTTTGCATCAGTCTTCACTGTGGAAGACACCCATAGTACAGTGACATTTCCAGGTATCAGGGATCCTGATGAGTGTGGAGCTATTGGAAAGTTAGAGGATTGGGAAGTTTTTAAAAACCAACAGAAAGCAACTAAAAAGTCATTAAGAAGGTTAAGATAGAATACAAAAGTAAGCTAGCCAATACTTTAAAAGAGGATACCAAAAGTTTCTTTTGATACATAAAGTGTAAAAGAGAAGTGAGAATGGATTTCGGGCCACTGGAAAACAATGCTGAAGAGGTAGTAATAGGGAAAATCAAAATAGCAGACAAACTGAGTAAGTGTTTTGCATCAGTCTTCATTGTGGAAGACTGTAACAGTACGATGCCAGGTGCCAGGGGGCATAAAGTGTGTGAAGTTACCATAACTAGAGAGAAGATTCTTGAGAAACTGAAAAGTGTGAAGGTAGATGAGTCACCTGGACCAGATGGTGTACACCTAGGGTTGTGAAAGAGGTGGCTAATGAAATTGTGGAAGCATTAGTAATGATCTTTTAAGAATCACTAGATTCTGGAATGGTTCGGGAAGACTGGAAAATTGCAAATGTCACTCCACTCTTCAAGAAGGGAGACTATAGACCATTTAGTCTGACTTCAGTGGCTGGAAATCTTTTCTGACATATCTGTTGGAATGGTTTGAAGAAATAACAACCAGGATAGACAAAGGAGAATCAGATGATGTTGTGTACTTGGATTTTCAGAAGACCCTTGACAAGGTGCTACACACAAGGCTGCTTAACAGCCTACAAGTCCATGGTATTACAGGAGAGATTCTAGCGTGGATAAAGTAGTGCCTGAATAGCAGGATGCAAAGAGTGGGAATAAAAAGAACCTTTTCTGGTTTGCTACTTGTAACTAATGGTGTTCCACAGGGATCTGCATTGGGGTTGATTCTTTTTATACTATATGTCAATGATTTAGATGATGGAATTGATGGTTTTGCAGATAAGAAGATAGGTGGAAGGGTAGTGTTACGAATGTGGAGCAACTCTGAGGGGCCGAAGGGTGCAAAGCCACCCCCCTCCTTTTTGAGAATCGCAAGATCGCTATTATTTCGGGTCTGAGACCCAGGAAATAAGAGAGATACACATCCGAGTACGCGTCGCTTCCTAGGATCTTTTTGAAGCCAGTAAAGTGCTGGATCACTCAAACAATCTCCACCTGTAAATCGCAGGCCCTCACAGTCCCAGAAACTCATTTAAGGAGAAAAGCAGACATAGAAGAAGTAAAAAAGCTAATTTCATTTGCTATCTCGAAGATGTCGACCGAGGGAGTGTTGTATATTGGCACCATCTTGACTGGAAAGGATTTAATTTGCCCCCAACTATAATCCTCTTTTAGATACAATTCATTGATGCCCACAACATCTTATCTGCCAATCTCTAACTGCACCACAAGATCATCTACTTTGTTCCGTATACTACATGCATTCAAATATAACACCTTCAGTCCTGTATTTGTCACCCTTTTCAATTTTGCCCCAAGTTACACTTCAACCCATCCCACTGACTGCAATTTTGCCCCTTCAATTATTCACACTCTCACTACACACTGCATTTACTTGTATACCAACTACCCCATCCTCTGCCCTAACACTCTGGTTCCCATCCTACTGCCAAATTAGTTTAAACCTTCCCAAGCAGCTCTAACAAACATACATGCATGAATACTGGTCTCCCTTGAGTTCAGGTACAACTCGTCCTTTTTGTATATGTCATATCTTCTGCAGAAGAGATTCCAAAGACCCAATAATCTGAAACTCTGTCCTCTGCACCAATTTCTCAACCACACATTCATCTGCCTCTTCATCCTACTTTAACCTTCACTGAGCTGTGGCACAGGACCTTATAACTTTTCTTGCCTCTGCCAGTGGTACCAATATGTACCACGACTTCTGGCAGTTCACTCTTTAGACCGCAGTGGGCCCGATCCAAGACATCTCTAACTGTGACAACATACACATCCAGTGTCTCTTTCACATCCACGGAATCTCCTGACTGTTCCTTTAACTATCATTACTGCAATCTTCTTCTTCCCCCATTCCCTACTGAACTACAGAGCCAGATGCAGTGCCAGAGAACAGCTCGCTGAAGCTTTCCCCTGGTAAGTTATTCCCCCATTAGTATCCAAAGTGCTATACTTATTATTGAGGGGAATGGCCAAAGGGGTATTCAGCATTGGCTACCTCTTCACTTTCCCTCTCCCGACAATTACCTGTGTACCTGCCTCCTGCAACTTAGGGGTGACTACTTCCTTTAGTCCGTCAACTACATCCTTGCTCTCCCATACGAGCTGATGGTCATCAAGGTGCAGCAACACAATGGACATGAATTTCACAATGCAACAACTTTTAGAAAATTGCAGGGAGCAATAACAGCCACTTTAGATGGTCTTTTTCAAGCTCGCATCAGCCATGAGGAACTGTGCAACATTCTCCTCAAATTCAAAACCTGCCTCCATCTTACATAAGTATCATGACAGCACAGAAGCAATGGCCCCTGTGTCTACAGCAGAGACAATCTCAGTGAAGACTGTTGTCAAACAAGGCTTCAAATTTGCCCCAATACTTCTTCCAGTTTTTCTCACTGGAAAGCTGTACCTCACCTCCAATAACCTTTTTGTTGGACTGAAGCTAATCTTCAGAACTTACATAGAATTATTCAACTTATGGCGTCTAACCTCCAGAACTAATCTCTACAGTTGAAGGCGCTTGCATTTACTCGCATTCAAAACCCAAGTTCCAGTCCATTGCATGTCACAGCAACCGCTCTTCCCAGGACCACACAAAACTGCAGAGAGTTCTGGATTCAGCTCAGTCCATCATGCGAACCTCCATTGATTCTATATATACCTCCCGCAGCCTCGGGGAAGCGACCTACAAGGCCTCTGCCATCTTGGTCATTCTTTCTTCTTCCCTATCCCGTTGGGAAAAAGGTACAAAAGCCTGATTGCACAAAGCACCAGACTCAAGGAAAGCTTTCGTCCCACTGTTATCCGACTGCTGAACAGACTTCTTTTATGCTAAAAGATGAACTTGTGAACTCTTGATCTCCCAATTTATTTCTCACTCTGTACTGTACTTTCTTTGCAACTACACTGTCTTCTGCAATCTGTTTTCTTTTTATTACATCAATGTACTAATGTATGGCATGAACTATCAGGTTGGTACACAAAACAAAAGCTTTCCACTGATCCTCAGTACACATGAAAACGATAAATGAATATCATTCACCAAGACATATGAGAGAATGAGCATCCACAAGATAGATGGTCCTTCACCACCCATCCCAATTGGATCAAATCACACCTCACCCCCACCAACAATAAAGGTTCAAATAATGAATGACTCTGGAAAATATGGATGACTTCCCACATCTCATAAACCTTCCCTCAATGACGACAGGCATTGATGATGAAATCGACCATTACTTGCTATGCACCAACTCTGCTTTTGGTTGACCGAAGAAAAGGGTGTTTGGACATCAATGACACAGACCTTGCAAACAACACAATTTACAAGGCAGCAGTAATCTCTTCCCTCCAATAAACTTCTGACAGCTAGACTATCTGTAGCTGTTCTTTCAAGACATGAGAAAGACGTCACCAAGGTACTGGAAAGACAAGCAAACCAATGTCAATATCCTTTTCCAGAATTCAAGAGATCCTAGCTAGTTTTGAAGGGCACATCATTTGAATGCTCCATAACAGACTTGTGAAACAGACACTCTATTTTGAGCGGAGACATGGGAAGTAATTAATGATGTACAAAGGTATAGATTCAAGAATGTGCACAAAGCCTCCTTGAAAAAAATGCAACATCACTGGCCCGTGATTGCCAAAAATGGAGAAGAGCGTTCAGGATGGTTATACAGAACCTTAAGTCTTTGCATCAACAGGACTCAGAAACCATTTGCATATTGCAAAAGGTTCATACCACCTCATAGACTACCCATTCACTGGTTCCACCAGCCAGCTTTTTCCCCTTCTTCAGATGAGTCAACACTTTCCATATTGGTCACCCAACAGTCTGTATAACAGAGTGGAAGCAGGTCAAACAATAGGTCCCCCTTAAGAAAGTGACTCAGCACTATGCGATCGAGTGACATTGGGCTGAACATCTATCTGGCATGCAGATAATTGTTGTTGTATAATCAAAGTTGTCTTCTGATGGGACTGTCAAAGATTTGATGGCATTATTCTGAATAAGTACAAGAATACTCTCTCCAGCATCCTTGCCAATATTCACCACCAAACCACCAAACCAACATCACCTAAACAAATGTTCCGGCTATTTTACTTTGCTGTTTGGGATATTTTGTGTTCAAATTGCTGCTCTTTGCTTCATTGAAACATATGTGATAGCAGGGTATAGCACACAAGCACAGAAGGTATATTGAAAAACATAGAAAGACAAAGGGAACTGCTATTACATATGCATCGTGTTCATTCAACTCTAACTGCATAGGCATCACATCTGATACAGTAAATCAAAAATCAAAATCTGAAGTTGCTGAATATCCAAAACAAAGGCAGAGAGTACTGCAAGTACTTTGCAAGTCAGGCAGCACACGTGGAGAGAGAAAAAAAGTTAAGTTTTCATAAGGACCTTATGCCAGAACTGGGGTAAAAAGAGATAACATTAATTTTAACCTTATATGGAGGGTTGAGGATAGATGGATAACACAGATGGAATATCTCAGGATGAAGTGACGTAAATATGTGAGCTTTAGTGTGTCTTTCCAAAACAATTTTAGCAACTGGCTTTTAAATATACACATATCAACAGAATTATACTGCTTGGAAGCCGCTTCAGAACTATCAGCCTTAACTATGTGTACTTAGTAATATTACAAACTGATAATATTTCTAACGTGAAATTATTTTAGCAGAATATAAATTACTCTTCCAGAATCGAAATACAAATTATTCACCATCTCTAGCAGAAGGAGTAAGCAATTTCTCCCGTTTACCATTAGCTCCCAGGTAACCTGAGGCAACTTTCGCATACGAACGAAATAAAAGTATATACTCTGTCCAGATTTACGGAAAACCCCAACCAGTAAAAAAAACTGTTGCAAAATCGTCGATTTAAAACAAATACTGCAGAGAAAGAAATATCGGCTTCTGAGCATTTAAGGAAAGACTGGTACTTTTCTGGGGGAATAATAGGGGCGCTCTCGCGATACTTTCTCGGGACTCGTGCTTTTCCTTCTTCCATTCAGCAGATCAGGGGGTGGGTGATGTGTGGAGGGAGAACAGCGGCCGGCTGAGGCGACGTGGTTCCGGGACGCTGAGCGGCGGGGCTGGGGCTGAGGCTGAGGCTCGAGCTGGAGCGCGGACAGCGGCCGGCTGAGGCGACGTGGCTCCGGGACGCTGAGCGGCGGGGCTGAGGCTCGAGCTGGAGCGCGGACAGCGGCCGGCTGAGGCGACGTGGCTCCGGGACGCTGAGCGGCCGGCTGAGGCTCGAGCTGGAGCGCGGGCAGCGGCCGGCTGAGGCGACGTGGCTCCGGGACGCTGAGCGGCAGGGCTGAGGCTCGAGCTGGAGCGCGGACAGCGGCCGGCTGAGGCGACGTGGCTCCGGGACGCTGAGCGGCGGGGCTGAGGCTTGAGCTGGAGCGCGGACAGCGGCCGGCTGAGGCGACGTGGCTCCGGGACGCTGAGCGGCCGGCTGAGGCTCGAGCTGGAGCGCGGACAGCGGCCGGCTGCGGCGACGGGACAGGACCTCCCTTTTTCTCGGAGTTATGTCCATTAGGGGAGGAAAGGAGGGGGCGTCGGCCATAGACTCGCCGGCGCACGGCGCTCCCCCAGCAGGCTCGCTGATGTTCACCGCGCCGCCCCGTTCCAGGATCTACAAGATCATCGTCATCGGCGACTCAGGCGTAGGCAAAACTTGTCTGACCTACCGCTTCTGCGCTGGCAAGTTCCCCGATAAGACTGAAGCCACCATCGGGGTGGATTTCCGAGAGAAGACGGTGGAGATAGACGGAGAAAAAATAAAGGTAACGCCGAAATCCCGCCTCCACCACCAATTGCCCTCTCCCCACTCGATAGGTAAAGGGCATCGCTCCGATGATTTGCTCTTTTGCTGTGTTAATTATTACCGCATACACAGGCGAAGAATCTTACACTATGTGTGTACGAGCTTTTCGAGGAAGTTACCGGCAAGGTGAATGAATGCAAATTAGTGAATGTTGTCGATGTGAACTTTGGCAAGGTATTTGACAAGGTTGCTCAGTCGCTCGGCATTCAAGATTAGGTAGAAAATTGGATTAGAGATTGGCTTTGTGGAAGAAGTCAGGGAATTGTGGATAGTTGCCTCACCGACTAGGAGGCCTCTGTCGTGGGGTTCAGTGCTAGGTCTATTGTTATTTGTCATCCATATCGGTGATCTGGATGATAAGAGCAATGCACACCCAAAGCTGGAGGAACTCAGCAGGCCAGGCAGCATCAATGAAAAAGCGTTAACAGTGAATGTTTCAGCTGTTTACTCTTTTCCATAGATGGTGCCTGGCTTGCTCAGTTCGTCCAGCATTTTGTGTGTGTTTATCTGGATTTCCAGCACCTGCTGATGTTCTGTTGCGTTTTGTTGATGATAATGTGGTCAACTGGATCAGCAAATTTGTGGATGACACCCAGATTTGAGGTTGTGGAGAGGAAGACTATCATGGTTTGCAGAGGGATCTGCATCAGCTGGAACAATGGGCTGAAAAATGGCAGGTGGAATATAATGCCCTTCTGTAGGTTCAACCAGGGTAGGTCTTACACAGTGAACAGGAGGGCATTGAGTGTCTTAGGACAATGGGACCTGGGAATACAGGTCCAAAATTCTTTGAAAGTGCAGTCACAGGTAGATAGAGTTGTAAAGAAAGCTTTGGGCACATTGACTTTCATAAATCAATGTATTGAGTACAGAAGATGGGATGTTAAGCTGAAGTTGTATGAGATGTTGGTGAGGCCTAATTTGGAATATTGTGTGTGTGTTTTTTGGTTACCTACCTATAGGAAAGGTGTAAACAAGGTTAAAAGAGTACAGAGAAAATTTTCAAGAATTTTGCTGGGTTTGGAAGACCTGAGTTATAAGGAAAGATTGAATAGTTTAGGACGTAATTCCTTAGAATGTAGAAGATTGAGAGGAGATTTAATAGAGGTATACAATATTGAGGGGTATAGATAGGGTATCTGCAAGGTTTTTCCACTGAGACTACAACCAGAGGTCATGGGTTAAGGGTGAAAGGTTTAAAGTTTAAGGTGAACGTGAGAGGAAACTTCACTCAGAAGATTGTGAGGGAGAGTGTGGAATGAGCTGCCAGCACAAGTGATGCACGCGAGCTCGATTTCAACATTTAAGTCAAGTTTGGATAGGTACATGGATGGTAGGGGTATGGAGGGCTATAGTTCCAGTGCAGGTCAATGGGATTAGGCAGTTTAAATGGTTTTGGCATAGACTGTCTGGTTTATTTCTGTGATGGTATATGATAATAACCTAACCTGAATTAATTTTAAGTAGTGAGCTGAGCTGAATTTTGGGTGGTCAAGGCAGAACAAACTATCACAGTTAACGGGTTCTTGGGTATACAGTTTGAGAACTATAATCTAGGATTTCCCAAAAAGTGTTAAAATGTAGGATTAAGTTAGGCAGTTACTGTTTTACAGAGACACAATAGGCCAAATGGCCTCATTGTAAATTGTCCATGATTCGTTATTTGTAAAATCACTAGTGTCCCCCACCTCAACCTACTTCCTGTAACTATCTGTGATTTTTTTTTATATATAAAAGCCAGGGGAAAAAAAGCAGTATTAATGTTTCATGTCAGTGACCTCGGGCATTGTCTGTGTGGGCAGGTATCTTCTACAAGTAAACTACAAGTGATGTGAAAGTAAATAGTGGTGGACTAGTCAGGTTGGAAGCATCCTTCACTGATGTTTTTCCCCTTCTTGTCCAAGTTATGTATAACTCTGTGCCATGCACAAGCTAAGATTGAGTTTTGAGGTACGCAGAGTTCATGTCGGGTTCTCTGTTGATACCACACCAAAAATGTAGTTCTGCTGTGTGACACTGATTGCTTCAAGGAAATTAATGTATTGACATTTAGTGGTATTTCTTATGATCAGGAAAACATAGTTTTAAGAGTAAGCTCATGAGAGGGATCAATATTGAGTAGAAAGAGGAAAGCATTAACATTTCAACATGAACTTTAGATGAATAAAGAGAGTATCTCCCGTAGCAGTAGACTTCAGAAAAAGCCTGTTGCCTTTTTCTCCAATTGTTTTATGGTGGACAACTCTCATATTTCATTCACTGAACTGGATTCTGTCTGGCATTTTGTTATTGGGACCTTTGCAATTGTAGGTATTAATGATGATACAACGTCAAGAACTTTTCTGCTCCTGGCTGTGCTTTTCCTTATACATTGTGCACAGGCAGTAAAACTCTGTTCTGGCATGCTTGGGACTTCAGATGCCAGACTAGCAGATCTTCCAAGCAATTGGATCTTAACTGTTTTAGTTCAGTTTTTTTTAATATATGATGCACAGTAATGAATCTTTCCAGTGAACTAGGTAAGAGGAAAATGAGTATGGTAAACATTACCTAGTAAGCTAGACACAGAATCATAAAGATTTCTAAATGGATAGTGGATTATTGGAACTTTTTGCATTTGGATGGTTTGAAATACCATTTAGGAATGATTTTGAAAAGAATTTTTGTGGTGCTCTGCTAAATCAGGGGTCCCTAACCTTCTTTGCACTTCTTTGGACCGATTTAATATTGATTCTTGCGGACTAGCCAACGGGGGGTGGGGGTGTTAATCATGACTGGAATATAGGTGAAACTTTAAATCACTTATAAGTGGCTAATACACTCAATTCCATTTCTAAAAGGGTTTATCTAACAAATTTAATGTTAAACACACAGCGCATATTTTCCTCGTGTGAATATAGTTGTAAGTCAATAGCATCATAAAATTTTAAGTAACGTTTGGATATTAAACACAGCGCATATTTTCCTCTTATGAACATGTAAAATCATTGCAAGACACCAATATCGGTGAATCAGTGCAAGCCTTGGGCTTGTTTCCCTGCAACAAGACGGTCCCATCGAGGGGTGATGTGAGACAGCAATACTTGAAAGGGGTTCCTTATGTCCCGTCTATTAGCAATTTAGTTTTTGTTGCATTCATTATAGAAAGCCCTGCTTTGCAGAGATATGATGTTGGAAATGGAAGCAACGTTTTCAGTGCTTTTGTGGCTATCTCAGGATATTCAGCCTTGACTTTGATCCAGAATGCCGGCAGAGATATTATGATAAAAACATACTTTTCAGCCCACCGTCATTTGCAAGCTTGAGGAGTTGACCTTCCCGTGCTGACATGGATGATTCACCAGGGACATTCACAGATGGGTCGCGGACCCATTCCTTTACACTTCTTGGATCATTTGTGGTTGGGAAGTAATGCTCGAATTTTGTCAGAAGCGAAGTTAGGTGATCGTGCATCAGTTGTGAGAATCATTTGTTTTTTACTCATACTGACTGATGACCTCGAGTGCATTCAAGTTCAACAATGGGCATGGCAGGGAATGAGGAAAGGTGCAGCTGACTCATATCGTTTCATATCGCCAAATCATATCGTTTCCCCGTGGCCCGGTACTGGTCCGCAGCCCAGTGGTTGGGTACCACTGTGCTAAATGAAAACTTTTAAGCTAAAGAGCATGGCTTCTTTTGTGAAGTAATTATATAATCATAGGTCAGTAATTAAGATTTACCTTCAGATCACCATGATGTAGCTAAATTGTGGAGGAAGGTTGAGAGGTGAATGATTAAAATTTGCTCCAGAGTTAACAGGATATTTTACTGAATATAAATTGAGCTATGCTTTAAGTTTCTTTGCCATTTTAATTTTGGTGTCCTCTTGCATTCTCAAATGACAAATGTGTCCATACTACTTTGTTTTGTATCTTGGTGATCTGATACTGTCCTTATAACCCCCAAGATATCAGATGGAGTACATGTGTAAAATGGTCAGCTGCAGCGCTATGATTCAGCAATTTTACTTTGCTCCTTTAAATAAGCTGTTTGGCAAAGATTTTTCTTTGGGAGGAAATGAAAAAGTGCCATCTTTTCTCTCCCACGGTGAAGACATAATATTTGTAGAGTTATCTCAAGCTGCCTCTGCTTTATCTTCACTTTATGTTTCGAACTGTTGCCAAAATAGCAAGTTAATTGTTTATTTTGGGAGCAGGGGAAGGGCTGTCTGAAATATTTAAAGCATGCAAGTTTGTGTAATCGGAAATTTCTTACCTATTTTAATCAAAATCAAGTTTAGTGAAATATTTTTATGGCAGCAGTATTGTGCAAGACAGTTCTCGCACAGGTGTAAAAACTCTGAACTAAACACCAAGTATAAACCAGAGTCCATGAGGTGTGATCCCAGTAAGATTAACCATTTACTGTTCACTCTTCCACATTAACGTATGGTGAAAACTGTTGATAAAACAACACAAAATATATACAGTATTTGTTTCTTTCTTGGCATCACATTTACATCATAAATACTTCCAAAAATAAAACTACAACAAACTATATTACATTGAAATACGACATACAGTCAGAATCTACCTACACCATCAACTGCTTTAAATACTTCAACACAAACTATCCGCAACTCTTTAAATAACAAAGAACATAAACTTTATCATCTGTCATTACTTTTAACAGAATCAGCGTCAACATTTTTACTTCAACATATCGATTATCTTATGAACTTACGGCGTTGCTTCTATGATGTTTCTAGTGCGTGGAAAGAAAACTTTTCTCACGCTGATCCTGCAGACACAAGCCCCCTCCTTCCCATTTCTCCAAACTGGTATTTTCACACAAGACGCAGTGAAATTGGGTGTGACGTCATCGCATGCCGCGATATATCACAGACAATAAATTTACTTTCAACAACCTTAACTTTAACTAGAAAACGATTACAAATGAATTACTAAAGCGAAAATATAATAAACTAAATAAATGCCTTAAGGGCAACGCAATGTGTGTCATTGTCATGGACACAAATGATTTTGCAGATGCTGGAGATCTAGAGTACCACACATAAAATGCTAGAGAAATGTATTCGTTTGCATAGATGCTGCCTGTACGAGTTCCTCTGGACTTCAGGAAGGAGAAGTTGAGAAACACACATCAGTCCTTATCGAAGGATCAGCAGTGGAAAGGGTAGCAGTTTCAAGTTCCTGGATGTCAACATCTCTGAAGATCTGTCCTGGGCTGAACTTATTGATACAATTACAAAAAAGGCACAACAGCTACCATATTTCATTAGGACTTGGTATGCCACCAAAGACTCTTGCAGATTTCTACAAATGTACCATGGTGGTTGCATCGCCGTTTGGTATGGAGGGGCCACTGCACAGGATTGGAAAAAGCTGCAGAAAGTTGTAAACTTGGCCAGCTCCATCACGGGCTCTAGCTTCCCCGGCACTGAGGACATCTTCAAAAAGACGGTATCTGTTGTTGAGGGCCCCCATCATCCAGGACATGGCCTTTTCTCATTGTTTCCATCAAGGGGTTGATACAGGAGCCTGAAGACAGACACAATGTTTTAGGAACAGCTTCTTCCCCTCCACCATCAGATTTCTGACTGGACAATGAACACATGTACACTACCTTTTTTGTTACCCCTTTTTTTGTTTTCTGGACTAATTTTATATCATATTGTAAATATAGTTTTTTGCATATTGCAGTCTACTGCTTCAGCAGAACATGTTTCATGACACATGCCAGTGATATTAAACCTGATTCCAATTATGGAGTGGTTTATAAATTCTGAGGACACAAAATGAACTTTGTCCCAGTTCCAAGAAGTACAGCTCTTTTCCACCCTTTCTTAAGTGTTGTTCTCATTCATGGAAAGTGTCCATGTATTCTCTGAAATGGAACATCCACACTAGAAAACAATACTTAACTAGAGACTCTTCAGTTGATAAACAAAAGAACAGTCTCTTCAGTTGATAAACAAAAGAACAGTCTCTTCAGTTGATAAACAAAAGAACAGTGTATAAAATTAAAGTTCATGTCTTTCTCAATGGATTTATTAAACAGCTATGTCACATTTCTAAAAGAATTTTGTATTTGGCCACAAATGTTTATATCAAACTGCAATGATGTAAATATTCATTTATTCCCCTATAGCGGGGGTCGGCAACCTGCGGCTCCCGAGCCATTTGTGGCTCTTTCACCTCTGTGCTGCGGCTCCCTGTGGCTTTGGGAAATAATTGGTCAGTATTTAATTAAAATGTATTTTATGTTAGTTTGTTAGCTTTTGAAATGTAATTCTAAATTTGAAGATTATGGTGATCTTGTACAATCTAAGTGTGGCGACACATTTCCTCACAATTAGCCAGCATTCCGGCTAAGGGAGATAGCCTACGGGGGTTTGTGAGTACGCGTCTTTTGCAGCATCTGCGTCCATGGGGGCTGGGTTGAGGGAGGCTTAAAAGCAAGGCTGTTTAGTTCGAATAAAGTTATTCGACTGCAGTTTACTGACTGCGTGAGCACACCGCTACAACGTGTTTTTATCGCTATTAATATACGTCACCACTGCCAATACCTGACACCCGCCAGTGCGCGATTTCTTTAATTTTTCGATCCAAGGTAAGCCAACTATGGAGAATTCTAAAAAAAGAAAAGTGACTGAAGAAAACAGAACGTTTAATGATACGTGGACAGATTCATTTGCTTTCACTGTTGACGAGACTGGTTTACCGGTATGCTTAATATGCAATGAGAAACTAGCAAACAACAAAAAGTCAAATGTCGCAAGGCATTTCCAGAATAAACACGCAGCCTTTGCTCAAAAATATCCGGATGGAGATGAGAGAAAAAAAAGCCGTTTCGGAACTGATGCGGAAGGTTGATCTGAGCAAAAATCATTTCCAGAAATGGATGAAGTCTGGAAAATCAATGACATACGCCAGTTATATTGCCGCTCAGGAAATAGTCAGGCACGGGAAGCAGTTTACAGATGGTGAATATATAAAAGAATCTTTCATTAAGATTTCAGAACATCTATTCACGGACTTTAAAAACAAGAGTGAAATTGTGCAGAAAATCAGGGATATGCCCCTCTCTGCAAAGACTGTCAAAGACAGAACCATAAAAATGGCAGAAGACATCACAAGACAGCAAATTAAAGACATCAATTCAGCTGTGGCCTACTCGATTGCCTATGACGAGTCTAAAGACAAAGGTGATATTGAACAAATAGCGTTGTTCTGCCGGTATGTAAACTCTGCCGGGCCACAGGAAGAACTGATTGAGTTGATACCTCTAAAAGACCAAACACGGGGGGAGGACATCTGTGAGGCTGTCTTGAATTGTTTAAGAGCCAAAGGAATAAAGACCACCCATCTGGTGTCAGTAGCTACTGATGGGGCGCCGAATATGACGGGAACGCACAAGGGATTTGTGGCTTTACTGCAGAAGTCGCTGGACAGAAAGCTGCTGACTTTTCACTGCATCTTGCACCAAGAGGCATTGTGCGCTCAAACATTTCCTCCGGAATGCACAGAAGTAATGGATGTTGTCATTCAGATTGTCAATAAAATAATGGCAAAAAATTTAAATCACCGTCAATTCCGTTTGTTACTGGACTAGCTGGAAAGCGCATATTCTGATCTCCTGCTGCACAACAAAGTCCGGTGGCTGTCCAAAGGGGAGGTGCTGAAACGCTTTGTCGCGTGTCTGGAAGAAGTGAAAACTTTCCTGGGCAGCAAAGGGCTCACCTTTCCTGAGCTGGAACAGCCAGAGTGGCTGGAAAAGCTACACTTCATGGTAGACATGACAGCACACCTGAACACGCTGAACACAGCTCTTCAGGGGTAAGGACGTACAGCCCTGCACATGTTGGAGGATGTTTTGGCATTCGAGCGCAAGTTGACAGTGCTTGCCAGAGATTTACAGAAAGGCACATTGTCTCACTTCCCCAATTTGACAAGAGTTCAAACAAGGTCACGACATGATAATTTCGGAGTATTTACATTCTGCAATCATCGCAATGCAAACATCGTTTGGGAAACGCTTCTGTGAGTTCAGAGAGGAAAAAAACACATTATCCTTCCCGGTCACTCCCTTAAGCATCGATCCTTCCCTACTGAATACGACTGCATTGGCAGGTGTGAGTCAACCTGATCTTGAGATGGAACTGGCCGACATAGCCGACAAAGACATATGGGTGTCCAAGTTTAGACGCTTGACAGCAGACCTTGAAGATGTTGCCCGTCAGAAGGCCGTTCTTGCTCAGAATCACAAATGGAGTGATATTGAAAACCTTCCAAAACCGGACAAACTTGTGTTCGAAACATGGAATGCTATGCCCGACATTTATGTAAACATGAAAAAGTATGCGCTTGGAGTCCTGTCGATCTTTGGATCCACATATGTATGTGAGCAGGTGTTCTCCAACATGAACTTTATTAAAAACAAACATCGCGCACGCCTCACAGATGACAGCTTGCGATCCTGTGTAAAGATGAAGGTGACGTCATACAGCCCTGATGTGCAGACGCTGTGCGCTGAGGTCCAGGAGCAGAAATCCCATTAACCAAGTATGATAAATATTTTAATTGCCTATTATTTTACGTATATTCATATTTTTTCATTGTTCAGTGAAATAGTCCTTTAATTTTTCAGGCTGACAGCTGGCTGATATTTTTGGTTTGCTGCTGGCGGAAAATTTAAGTTCGGCGTTTTTCATAAATACAAGAAGGACTCAAATAGACATTGAGTATTTTACTTAAAAGTAACCTTCAACCCAACGTCTTTTTTTCGGAGTTCAAAATGTTTTTGTTGCATGCAGAAATGTAATTTCGTTTTCTCTGCAGGAGTTCATCAATTTCATAAATGCAACACATTATAGTTTGTTTATACATAGCATAAAGGCAAAAAAAAACGTTGTATGCAGTGTTATTTCATTTTAAATGTCAAACGGGTTTTGCGGCTCCCAGTGTTTTCTTTTCTGTGGGAAACGGGTCCAAGTGGCTCTTTCAGTGGTAAAGGTTGCTGACCCCTGCCCTATAGGTTCCCACTATGCCTCCCACAAAGATGACAAAGCTCATACTTCCCATTGAATTCCATTGTTTTGTAATATTTCTATCCTCTTTGTCTTATTATTTACATTACCCCACAGCCTACGTTAGCCAAAGCACTTATTCTCTTTTCGTCAAGAGTTGAAATACAGTGGATTCTGGTTAATTGTGCCATCGGTTAATCAGCGCAGCTGGTTACTTGGGACAACTCTTAAAGACATTGGGTCTCTACAGGAGCACTGGTACAGTAGATGACCACAACAGATTCACACGTGAAGTGGCGCTTCACTGGAAGGACTGTCTGGGGCCCTGAATGGTAGTGAGGGAGCAGGTGTAGCACTTGCTCCACTTGGTAAATATAGTTATAATTCTTCCTGCTCCCTTCATAATTTCGGTGAAAATTTGCCTACACGTGAATAATTATTTCAACGGCAGTTAAGATGTTGTAAGGTGATTGTAATTTTGTTTTTACCTTTTTTTAAGATTCAGCTTTGGGACACAGCTGGCCAGGAACGTTTTCGGAAGAGCATGGTGCAGCACTACTACAGGAACGTCCATGCTGTTGTCTTTGTGTACGATGTGACTAACCCTGTTAGCTTCCAGAGCCTTCCAGCCTGGATTGAAGAATGCAAACAGCACTCACTAGGTGGAGAAATTCCACGCATCCTAGTGGGAAATAAGTGTGACCTGAAAGACTCCACCAAAATTAAAACTGACCTTGCTCAAAAATTTGCTGATACTCAAAACATGCCGCTGTTTGAGACCTCGGCTAAGAACCCAAACGATAACGATCACGTAGAAGCCATTTTCATGACTTTGGCTCATAAGCTAAAGAACCACAAGTCCATGATGCTTAGCCAACTGCAAGTAGATCAGTACAAAGTTGAGCTGGAATCTGAACCAAAGCCAAGTGTGGAGTGTTACTGTTAAAGAGAAATTATTTGTTTTCCATTTGAAACAAAATGAAAAGTGCTTTGCTGCTAAGTACTGTGTAGAGTGTGGACAAGGCTGCAATGAGTTCTCTGACTATGGCAGATCTTGTTGCCATCCATCATAGGAAATGTGGTTGAACAAGAACGAGGATTCATCCTGGCGAATACTGACTGAAAATGAAGTCAGCGGACAGTCCAGAATTGAAAAGCGTCCATTTTCTGGTATTGGTTATCAGTCATTAATTTTGTACCTCAACATACAAGAGAAGTATCTATATATTTTATTCAGTTAATGTCATTTTATACTTCCTTGTCCTTTTCTTAGCTTTTCCTTAATCTTTTCTATTCCATCTTGAAATTGGGCATCTTGGTCTTTGAAACCCCCTCAGTTGTTTAGTTGGTTAACAGCAAATAGCTGAGTGTCTAGGAGCAGGAAGATCTCCACGCTGTTAGTAAATTCGGACCAGAGCAGCAGTTGGTCATTTTTATTAATCTTAACTCTTCATTTTCGGTGGGAACCAAATGTGCTTCTAGCATACTTGGAAATATCATGATGCCTGTGTTAGTTGGGTTAAATTTTTGGACCTGCATAGGAAAAGTGGTGACTTGATTAAAGTAACTATCATGCAAAAGATATTGAATGTTGATGGGGAAAAGGAGGGAAGATTGAAGATTTTATTTTTAAAGTATTAGTGCACCAATTTGCATTCAGTTTTGCCAAACAACATGCAGACAGGTGTTGCTGAATTGTAACTTGTACTTCTGTGATTTGGCTAATACGAAAGTATACATTTTAAGTGATTTAATTAAATTTGACTAGCAAGGTCTAAACTAAAACATGTAAGGCTTTAATTGTTTAAGTTTTTTTCTCAAGGTAAGAGGACAGGAAGAGCCAGTGTGTGCATTTATTCCTGGACATGAAAGCTGGCTCTGACAAAGGAAATGATTGCAGGTGCTTCTGAACAAACGTTTTCCAAATCTTCCCTCAGTAAAATGGGGAGAAACATCATGAGAGAAGACATGCAAGAATGTCAGAATCATTCATTCTGTCTCCTTTTGTTTGTATCAATGCAGCAATAAGGTACTTACTGACTGCACTCTGAACTATCAAGCAATTTATTCATCATTGACTAAAAATGCATGTATTAATAGTAACCACTGATGAAAGATGAGGGGCTGAGTTTTAATGCGTAATCTATCCAGAATTGCAGATGATGGTTGGATTTCCAATAATTCACCATTGTAATGAGCGAGCTGAAAATAAATCATTAATTGTCATACTTAATCCATTATCAAGAATAGCTTCATTAGTTTATTAAATTTGCACTAAAACAATCAATTTTAAATATTAAAAAATTACAAACTTAATTCTGTTTGTTCCAATCTTTTAGATTTGCATTATCTGCATATTTTAAGTCTTCGTTGATGTCTGTATTGATTTTGAAAGAACACAGTTAATTAATAAAACCTACTTTGCTTTCCACTTAAACAGTCTTCTGCCTGTCTAGCTGAAGTGGTTATTTTTGTAAATGATTCTGAATCTTTAAATGCTTCAAGCTATTCTTGGTTACATGGCACATCATCCAAGCACTTGATATCGGCACAGAATCAATCTGTTTCAGAGTAAGTTATTCTCCTGACCAAAGAACATTTCAGTATGTGTATAATTCTGATAGCTTCCCATTTCATTGCAAAGTTTAGTGCTAAACAAAAATGCTATTCTCTATAATCCCAGTGCAAATCCTTCCTGGCCCCTCCACTTGGAAACTCTGGATTCATATCCATGGTGTCTAGTAATTTATATTTTTAAAATTGCTGAATCCAAGAGGCTTTTGATCTGAAGTCCTTTGACAAGGGTGGAAAGGTAACAAAAGCTGTGTGTGGTGGGAGTCACTAGAGAAGTGTTGCTCAATGCTGCATCCAGATTTCAAACTAAAATTCTAATGAACAGGATGATTCAAGAAAAAAAACTGAAGTCCTGCTGAAAAAGGGAAACATGACCTAGTCTAAAGATACTGCAAATTTATGATTACTGGCAAAATTACCCATTACATTTCAGAGTGTCACGAAGTTAAAAATATCTGTTCTCAACTTCTGGTACCCTAAGATGTAAAAAGAACAGCGTTACCTGTGCATGTTTTGGAGAAATGTTGCAATAGAGGGGGAGAGAGTGGCTTTAGACATGGACCCCCTCCAGAGGATCCCCTGGCCCCTTCCTTCCATTTTTCCTATGGTTCACTCTCCTATCAGATTCTTTCCTCTCCAGGCCTTTGTCTTTCCTACCCATCAGGCTTCAACTATCATCTTCTAGCTATCCCCTCCCCCCGCCTTTTTATTCTGTTGCCTTCCCCTTCCTTTTCAGTGCTGAAGAAGGGTCACAACTAGAAACGTCAACTATTTATTCATTTCCATTGATGCTGCCTGGCCTGCTGATTTCCTACAGCACTTTGTGTGTGTGTTGGGTTGGATTTCCAACATGTGCATATTTTCTTGAGTTCACAATAACCTCTACAGTAAGTTTTGAAACATTTTGTGGAGTAAATTTTTAAAATACATATGCATTTTAAGACTGTAATTTATTTTTTTTTAATGTTAACACTTCAACTGCTCTTTGGTCAAAATAGATGTAACAATACTTTTTCATTGCTCACTAAACAGTAACACGGTAGCCACTGAAAATCACATCACCTATCACAGCCGTACAATTATATAAAAAGATTAAGGTGGCAAATTATCTGGTTATTCAATTGATTTTTTTTAATATACTCAGTGCTAATGTTAACTCTTAGCAATGACTGCCATAAAAGTGATTTGTACAAAAACTATTCCAAGCTGAGGAAAATATTGGTAAACTTCTTAAGTTTTCCTCGGATTCAAATTCTTGTCAATGAAGTCCAATAAAAGGAAACCATCTTCCATTTGTCTATCAAGTAAGGCAACCACAAGTGATTAAAGTTGATTTTAAGTAAATAGCATGTAGGGTGCTGTTGACTTTGACATCAGCTCTGCCTCTTCTTTCTCTCCATTCCCATCATTCAGTACTGGATCATTTAGGATTCGCTGAGCACTGCCATCTTGTTTTAAGAGAAATTCATATCAAGTTAGTAAAGGTAGAAGCATATTAATAATTATGCAAAGAATGCCTCAATTAAATTAGCATGGATAGCTCTGCCAAATACATTGCCTAAAAAGATTCCACTGTATAGCCAATGGATAACTGATACCAACCAATGATCTCTGGTAAATTGCTCTGTCCAGATCATAATGCAAGTAACAGGACTGAAATAGCCAGTCATAGATCTACCCAATCAATTAGGTTCTCTCTGGCAGAAAATATGATAAAGTAAGGAGATCAGCCAATTTGTACACAGTTAAGAAATGTTCTTAAGGGTGAGAACAGAGATTGCACAAAAAGGGATTTTTCTTCAAAAGACCAATAAAGACATGAGAGCAGAATTAGGCCATTGAACCCATCGAGTCTGCTCTGCCATTCCATCATGGTTGATCCCAGAACCCACTCACTCCCATACACCTGCCTTCTCGTCATATCCTTTGATGCCCAGACTGATGAGGAATTAACTTCCGCCTTAAATATACCTATGGACTTGGCCTCCATCGCAGACTGTGGCAGAGCACTCCACAGATTCACCATTCTATGGCAAAAAAAAATTCCTTACCTCCATTCTAAAAGGTTGCCTCTCAATTTTGAGGCTGTGCCCTGTAGTTCTGGATACCCACACCATATGAAACATCCTCTCCACATCCACACAGACCCAGGATCACAGGTAGCGCCAGCATTTTTTTGCCCTCCTAAATGAATATGAACTTAATTGCTCTCAGAAATGATACAGCAATTTTAACCATCAGCAACGCTATAGTTCTGAATCAAAAAAGTAAAGGATCTGGCCTTTACCTGCATTGGCTGGAACAGAAAACTATTGTAAAGCTTCACTCATTGATCACCAAGGACAAGTGGCATAAACTTGCTTTCTGTTGCAAGTACAGCACAGTTCAGGCCCTTCGGTCGCAATGTTGTGCTGACCTTTTAACCTACTTCAAGATCAATCTAACCCTCCCCTCCCACAAAGTCCTCGATTATTTTTTCTCTTTCATCCATGTGCCTATCCAAAACTCTCTTAAGTGCCCCTAATGTATCTGCCCCTACCGTCACCCAAGGCAGTGTGTTCTGTACACTTGCATATACAAGGCTGACAGAGTGATGCAGTTCAGGTCTTCAAAGTGATACAGGAGATTTGGGTTGATCAACAAAAACTATATCTAATGTTGGAATCTACAAGAAGAAAGTGTTATCTTAATATTAGAGCAGGCTATTTAGATACTAAAGTATGCAAAGGTTTATGGGAAACAGAAACACTACACCAGAATGGCAGAGGTTGATTGATTAGTTCAATCCTTCACGATTGTAGAATTGAACCCCATTAGCTCTTGATCACATCTGAGCTGGTGCCCAGGAGCCCATATCCAAATTAATCATTGGACAGAGGTAGGACAAAATCCCATCAAATGTCTGGATTTCAAACTTTCTGAAAAATTAGTTAGCAAGTGGGAGCCAATTATTTTGAACTACACTGGTAATCTGTTAATCTGAGATGCTTAACAATGGTTCTGCAGGTCTAAGTCAAGAGCCCCAGCAAACAATATTGGATTTCAGGGCAAGCAGAACAAGGTATAGCAGATAAAGACATTTATCCAATCTTGCCACTGGGTTTATAAAACAAACACAGAGGTAGCAAAAGATGCTTCCTATTAAATATTCACTTTAATAGAATTAGATTAATACATGGTAAACCCCACTGGACAGTAATTCCTTAATTCAACTTCAATTGCGGAATCTCACCAGGCAAAAGAATTGTGCCTGAGATGGCTCTTGAATAAAATAAAAACAAAAAGAAAATGCTGAAAATATGCATCAGGTCAGGCAGATTGTGTGAGAAAGGAAACAAAGTTTATGTTCCAGTTCAAAGACCCTTCATTAAAACCACGTTCTGAGTAAAGTTCCGTTTCTGTTTCTCCCACAGATATGGCCTGATCTGCCAAGTACTCCTAATATTTTCTAAACACAGAGATTCTGCAGATGGTAGGAATTCAGAGTAACACATACAAAATGCTGGAGGAACTCAGCAGGTCAGGCAGCATTTATGGAAAGGAATAAAGAGTTGACACTTCTCCCTTCATTTCCAGTCCTGATTGATGTGTCTGCCCTAAACATCGACCTTTTATTCCTTTCTATTGATGCTGTCTGATCTGCTGAGTTTCCCAACCACTTTCTAATCATATTAAAACTTGCTACTTGAGATTATCTCTGCAAATTAGTTTGTGGCACAGTCTTCAGTACCATTCCCATTGTCCTCCACAGAGGTCTTAGTAAGTTACCATGATGATCACACGCACATCGCAGCCATAATGAACTTGTGGTGGCTGGAACAGTAAACTTCTAAGGTGGTGAAATGAGGGGCAATCATGCTTTATGTGGAATGGTTGGGACAGGGATTCATCATAGGAATGCAAGTTTAAATGAAAACATAAATGAGGCATGAACACATTTTACCTGTCAAAAGACCTACTGTAAATGTCAACACTAGTGTTTGATCCATTAATAGATTTATAAACTTACTTTTCCGGACACTGATTAACTCAATCATCTGAGGTTGATGGTCTTCTGTCATCAATGGCTGCTGCAATGAGAAATGCTATTATTCAGTCTGATTTGTCCCATTACAAAACAGAAGTTGCATTTATACAGTAATCACTCAGCTCATATTCAGTCAATTCAACTGATCAATGTCACAGTCAAAGATCCCAAAGGCAAAGTAAATAAATCACTAGAATACTGCTCTTGGCAGTAATAGTTGAGGGGGAGAAACAAAACTCATAGTACCAGCAATGTTCCCTCTAATTTGTAATGACCAGTGCGTGCATAAATCTTGTACTGTGCCATTTTTTTGCCCAGTGACAACGTGTGCACTGTTACTACACTGTCAATAAGAACTTTGATCTCCTCTGCGTTTGATCTTTTCCTCTCATGTTCATGTGGACTCTCACAAAACATATGTAGCAGGCCTGTGACATGTAATGAAGGATTTTCCTGCTGGAGGTTTTGCATACCATCCATATGTGATTTGCTTGCTAATTAGTTTCAAAATATCATTCCACTTCTTCCCACTTGCAAATTCTCCAGCAACTTTTGCATCGTAACAATGCACACAGGGAATACCAGTTTCTGTATTGTACATAAATTTTTCTCGTAGCTTATGAGCTTTCAGTATTGCAGTTTCTACTGTTCCATTAAGCCATTTTGCCTTAAATGAACAAGCAGTTCTTTTGCGCTTCACGCGCGTTGCTTCTTTGGAATTTGGCATAGTGAATTAATAATTTCTTCAATAAAAATAGTAGATATAAGACAGTTCTAAAATCTGCAGACAAATCATCATAAACTCCATGTTGTCAACACCGTCTGCATCAGAAACTGGAAAAGGAAATGTGATTGTGTATGAGTGCGAAATATACTTAACATGCCAACAAGGTAGAGGGCGACAACCATTTGTGTGCAGTTTAAATTCCTTTGTGCTCTAATAGCAAAAGATGTATGCACACACACACTTTAGTGGGAATGTTGAGTATCAGTAGAAGTCCCTCTTTTGCTTTCCTCAGGAACATAGCCAAGTTATTTCATTACCTTCAAAAATTCATACTGATCACTATCCTTGCATACCACTCCACACCACCAAAATGCCTTTCTTTTCTATTTTCAGTGGTCATCAATCTGAAAAGATAATTGTGTGTTCAAGCAGATGTGGCTCAATCTTTCCAGCAGTTTTTGTTTCTATTTAAGACCAGGTCAGAGCATGGGATTCAGGTGTGAGGTTTGCTTTAAGATTTCAGTGCTGAGAAATTCATGGAATTTTGCAGCACAAAAGGTGGTTATGGAACCAGTTGTGCCACAGCAGCCCTTTCTCAAAATGTCCGATATCTAGTTGAACATTCAATTGCCCCATCTCCCTACCGTAGACTCAGCACACTTGTCCTCTTCATGCACTTTTAATGACCTTCAGCACTTTGGCGTTCTCCCATCTCAGGTGTTCATTACACAAAGCATTTTCTCATAAATTTGCTTTAATTATTGTTGCCCAAACGAGTAAGAGATTTTAAATACTTTTGCACTTGGATAACCTACTCATTTTGAAACTTGATTTGGTGTGAAAACACCTATAAAGTTAAAATTCATATTTTCTGAAAAAGCTAAGAAACGGCATTACATCAAATAAATATTTTGAAGGTGCTTATCAAGTTGGATGACAATATCTACAAGGGTTTTAAAGGGATATGGCAAATAAGATTAGAACCATGACTGACTAGAGTAAACTTAATCTATTAAAGTCTGTCAGCATTGCCCATACCAATCATTGCTGGAAATGTCTGCAAAGACATTGTACAAGGACTACAAAGCTGAAATGCATTTTGATGTCCTGCTGTTGAATAACCAAATAATACTTTTAAATTATTCAATTTGTAGATTAGAACATGAAAGAAATTAACTAGTATGCATTCTTGGATTTATCATTCAGAGCACAACAAGCCATTTTAAATAAACACAAGTAATTTTGATAACTAGCTGGCTGGTGGTGTTAAGGTATCCACACTAGGCTTCAAGGTGAGTGGTCCTGAGTTCAAATCTGGCCGGCACCTTGCACACGTCCCATCCATGCAGGATTGAGTGTCGAGCTATTAACTCGGTCTCATAAAATAAAAACAAATACTAAAGAAACTGCAAGGTTGCTGCCTGATGGGCCACAACACACAGAGGAACAACAATTTGGAGAACTATGACTGAGCAATAAACTTACCATTCCAGTTGTATTGTCAAAACAGCCACAGATGGGGAGGCTTCTACAACCAAGATACACTAGGATGGTTGTCATCAGAATACCAACCACAGATGCCAGTAGTATAGTCATATTGACTCCTTGAACAAGTCTACTGAGTAAATATTCCTGCAATGAAAGAGATATGCATTTCATCTCCAATTTTGGTAAAAGAACAGGATACTGGTAAAATTCTCAGACTGAAGACCCATGTTCTATATTCATTTGGCAAGCAATTGCAGGCTAAGTGACCAGCCATGGTCCTACTTAATGTTTAGACAGCTATCTTTGGAAATTATTCCATGTGACTTCAGGGGAGAAGGCATCAGGCTCACTGGGTATTCTGCCCACTTGGGAAGAGCAATGACAAGAAATAACAATGACTATCTGAAAACAAGATAACTCACATAGAAATCAGAAAATTAATACCTAGCAGACACAAGACTGCAGGTGATCGAACCAGGTGTAAAACTAGTAGGGATGCAGCATACACAGACAGTCGATGTTTCAGATTGAGACCCTTCATCGGGACTGAAATATTAGAGGGGCAATGGCTGGTATAAAGTAAGTAAGTAAGGTGAAGGAGTGGGGAAAAAACTGGTAACTGATAGGCAGATTCAGGTAAGGAGGGGCTATACGCAAATGAAGTCAGGTGGTGGAGGGAAGGGTGAAGATAACAACAGAGGCTGCGAAGTAGGTGAAGACAACTCGGCTACAGATGATGCATAATGATGGGAAAGGACAGTGGAGTGTGGAACCAAATCACTAAGAAAAGGTGGGGAGATGGGGACAGTTGGGGGGGGTAGGAATGCAGTGGGCAATTGTGTGGATGATGGAGTAGGTGGAGGAGTTGGAAAGAAACTACATAGTAGGAGTGCGGTGTGTGTAGGATGACTTGGGTAGATCAGAAGGTGAGAGAAAGAGGCAGGGACAGCAAGTTACCTGAAACTGTAGAATTCAATGTTCATGCTGTTGGGTTGTATGCTAACCAGAGAGGATAAGAGGTGTTGTTCTTTTAGTAATTAACAGCCAGATATAACAAGCAATTAATAAGGTAAATAACATATGAAAGAATTCTGCCGTAATCATAGAACATTTTGCAAAAAACATACCCAGAGTATTGTGTACAATTTTAGTCTCCCTGACCTAGTAATGAGAGTCTCCCTCTCATCAAAGTAAGAAATATTAAATAAAATTGTCTATTTACTGTAAAATCTGATAATTACAGAAAACCCACTGATTCAGCATACAAGAGATTTTGCAGATGCTGGAAATCTTGAGCAACGTACTCAAAATGCTGGAGGATCTCAGCAAGTCAGGCAACATTAATAAAGGGAAATCAACAGTTGACATTTCAGGCTGAGTCTCTGCATCAGGACTGGAAAGGAAGGGGACAGAAGCCAGAATAAGAAGGCGAGGGAAAGGGGGAGAGGTACAAGCTGGCAGGTAGGGGTGCATGAACCTTGATTCCTCTAACTTCTAGTAATCACTCCCCTGGTTTATCCCCCCTTCCCATTCTTCACTTTTTCTATTCCCCATTGTGGTTACCCTCTCACTATTTCTCATCTCCTCTTCGACGCATAAACAGCCCTTTATCTCTCCCCACCTCCTTCCCTCCACTCCACTCCATGGTCTACTGTCCTCTCCTATTAGTTTCATTCTTCCTTAGCCCTTTACCTCTTCCATCGCCTCCCAGCTTCTCACATCATCCTTCCCTCCCTCACCCACCCACCTTCCCCTTCACTGGCCCGGCGCAGGTCGTACTCTTTCTCCTCCCCCTGCTCCACCTGCTGATTCTGGTTCCCTTCCTCTCAGTGCTGGTGCAGGGTCTTGGCCTAAAAGGCTGATGGTTCATTCCCCTCCACAGATGCTGCCTGACCTGCTGAGTTCCTCTAGCGTTTTGTGAATGTTGCTGCTGATCCAACATCTGGCTCCTAAACAAAGTTTTCCACACCCTTTTCAAACTCATCAGAACCACAATACCCACACTGCCTTTAAATTTACCCAATTCACTGGAGACATTTATTATAATACTGTGTAACATTTTCAAAAAGAGAATTAAAATTTTGTTGGAATAACATCCAATAATCCAATAATATCAGGGAGTTAGGAAGGAAGTTGAGAAGCAGGACCATAAAAGTAGTAATCTCGGGATTACTGCCTGTGCCACGCAACAGTCAGTATAGGAATAGAATGAAGTGGAGGATAAATGCTTGGCTGAGGGATTGGAGCGGGGGGCAGGGATTCAGATTTCTGAATCAATGGGACTTCTTTTGGGGCAGGAGTGACCTTTACAAAAAGGACAGGTTGCACTTGAATTCAAAGGGGACCAATATCCTGGCGGGGAGGTTTGCTAAGGCTATTGGGGAGAGTTTAAACTAGGATTGCTGGGGGGTGGGAAGTGAACCGAAAAGATGGAGGAAGAGGCGGTTGGCTCACAAATAAAGAAAGCTTGGAGACAGTGCAAGAGGGAGGATAGGCAGGTGATAGAGAAGGGATGCACTCAATCTGCACTTTGCTTCAGTGTTCTCTATGGAAAAGGATTTTGGCCATTGTAGGGATGATTTACTGTGGACTGTAAAGCTTGAGCATGTAGATATTACGGAAGAGGATGTGCTGGAGCTTTTGGAAAGCATTAAATTGAATAGGTCACCAGGACCGGACAGGATGTACCCCAGCCTACTGTGATTGCTGAGCCTTTGGCAAAGATCTTTGCATCATCAATGAGGATGGGAGAGGTTCCAGAAGATTGAAGTGTTGTGGATGTTGTTTCATTATTCAAGAAAGGAAGTAGAGATAGCCCAAGACCAGTGCGTCTTACCTCAGTGGTTGGCAAGTTGATGGAGAAGATCCTGAGAGGCAGGATTTATGAACATTTGGAGAGGCATAATATGATTAGGAATAGTCTTTGTGAAAGACAGGTCATGCCTTATGAGCCTGATTTAATTTCTTGAGGATATGACGAAACACATTGATGAAAGTAGAGCCGTAGATGTAGTGTATATGGATTTCAGCAAGGCATTTGATAAGGTACCCCATACAAGGCTTATTGAGAAAGTAAGGAGGCATGGGATCCAAGGGGACCTTGCTTTGTGGATCCAGAATTGGCTTGCCCACAGAAGGCAAAGAGTGATTGTAGATGGGTCATATTCTGCATGGAGGCCAGTGACCAATGGTGTGCCTCAGGGATCTGTTCTGGGACCCCCTACTCTTCATGATTTTCATAAGTGACGTGGATAAAAGAAGTGGAGGGATGGGTTAGTAAACTTGCTGATGACACAAAGGTTGGAGTGTTGTGGATAGTGTGGAGGGCTGTCAGAGGTTACAGCAGGACATTGTTAGGATGCAAAACTGGGCTGAGAAGTGGCAAATGGAGTTCAACACAGATAAGTGTGAGGTGGTTCATTTTGGTAGGTCAAATATGATGGCAGAATAGAGTACTAATGGTAAGATTCTTGGCAGTGTGGAGGAGCAGAGGGACCTTGGTGTCTGAGTCCGTAGGACTCTCAAAGCTGCTGTGCAGTTTGACTCTGTGGTTAAGAAAGCATACGGTGCATTAGCCTTCATCAATTGTGGGACTGAGTGCAGGAGCCGAGACGTAATGTTCCAGCTATATAGGACCCTGGTCAGACCCCACTTGGAGTACTGTGCTCAGTTCTGGTCGCCTCACTATAGGAACGATGTGGAAACCATAGTGAGATAGTAAAGGGTTAATTTGTTCTGCTGACAGGTAAAAATTAGATTTCAAGCTAAGCTCTGCTGGCTTGTGCACCTGCAGAACGCAATACGGTAATACCGTACAAAAAATGTGGAGCTACGAGAGATGAACTCATCATGCATATTGTCTGTGGTTGATGACCTTTGGCCTATTAAGGCAACCAAAGGGTCTTTGTCTTAAAATACCACTGTTGCTGGGCATATGACTGTGGGGGTAGCCAGAAAATTGTTTCCTGCTACGTGGCAGAAAGGGTATAAAAAAAGTCTCTGTATCTGTGTGCGGGTAGGGAGACCCTCGGAACGGGCTGCTGTGGGCCTAGAGAGAGCTCTCTCCAGTAGCAAGCTTCTAATAAAAAAAGCAGTTGCTTTATCTTCCGTAGTACTGAGTGTTCTTGCATCCGGTAACGGGTAATAATTAGAAGGAACGTTTGACAATTTGATGAGCCAACCAGGAGTCCAAGACGAGGCAGCTCCGTGAGGCGGCATCAGTGATCGGCTCGGTGGCAACGACCCGAGACAGATGGGTCCACAAGGTAAGATTTACCTTGATCTCTCTCATTAGTTGTGTACCTTGTCGACCCCTTCGTCTACGGGCATTCCTTGGACAGACTCCTGAAGAATCATTAAGGTTGCCCGAGTACTACGGTAAGAAGGGGTTGGAGGGGGGCTTGAGGATTCGCCCAGGTGTTAAAAAAGTGGGGTTGAGGATTCGCCCAGGTACAAGAAGTGTGGGATTGAGGATTCGTCCCAGATAACAGTTAGAGGATTCACTGGGATAATAGTTAGAGGATTCACTACAGTGAGTTTACAATAATCTGCCTGTCTCAGACACCCTGCCTTAGACCGGTTGTTAAGAGGGAAAATCCCCCATGTGAAGGTCAGTACCCTGAAGTGGGTGCAGAGAGGCACAGCACAAAATTAACGGATTAAAGGAAAATGGGTCAGACCCTTGATAAGTCAGGAACGGATACCCCCTTGTTCAAAATTTGTAAGGAGACTCCCAGGGACGGAAATGATTTTTGTAAATTATCTGACTCATTAAATAAGAAACTGGAAATGGAACGTGGCCATTAGGGGGAACCTGAAATGTGCAGAAATTCATTAATGCAGAAAAGACAATGTGGAAGCGGAATTCAGGGGGGAAATGGAAAATCTTAATGTCAACATGGAGAAAAACGGCCGAGGAATTAACCAATAAGTCTAGACAAAGTAGTTGGGAACACAATGCATCTAGAAGAGGGATTAGTGTATGTGATAGGGAAGGCAAACCCAAGCCATGGGAAGTGTTGAAGTAACAGCGAGGAGCATGATAAAGGACAGAAAAGGAGGGAAAAAACAGGAGAAGGAACTGGACGGGGACGTGAGGTTGTTAATTACCAGGGTAAAATGGAGGTACCTCCGGACAAGTCTGGTTTACCGATGTTGTTCCAAAATGAGACTGATGATACAGATGAAACTGAGGAGGATTGACTAGTTCGCCCCACGGCCCCAGTTTACCCTCCACTCCTTCAGCAAGCAGGCATCCCAACCATCACCTCCTTACACAGCTCAGGAACGGGAGCGGAGACATGGGCCAGAACAATTTAGTGATCCCGTTGCAGCTGGAACTGAAGCCACTGAAAAAAATCTACCCCGCGGCCGAAACGCAAAAATGCAATTCTCAAGAGAAACAGTTTAATAGGGGGACTGCCCTTTGATTGACCCTGATGAGGAGTGTGATGAAAATGACCCCTTTGAAACTGTGGCCCCGGATGCACACACTCCACGTTTACTCCTGACCGGAATTGCCCCGATCCCCACGGGAACGCCGATGAACCCACTCTGCGCATTTATACCCCATGGAAAGCTCATGAAATGCGCATGATGATGAGCACCGCACCTAACCATAAAACGAATCTGGACGATTTTATACGCTATATAATAAGCATCATTCAAGTGTATCAGGCTACTCTCCAAGATCTTTTCAGTCTGTGCTGTACGGCCCTCACTCAGGATGAACAGACTAAATGGTATCAGGGACTAAATAATCACAATAATTGGCAGGCATTTTTGACAGTGAACCCAGACCCAACAGAACAGGTAGACAAGATTAAACGAGCCCTTAAGACGACCCTGCATCAGCTTGTTGACATGAGCAAAGTCTTAGAATGTAAACCTAAGGAAAGAAAAGACGGTACTGACTTTTAGGACCGTTTCTGCTCCACCTATGCAACCTATGCCGGGGATACCGCCTTTAATGCTGGTAATCTCTCGCCCCAGTTTAATGCTATTCTTGTGCAATGTATCCCTGAGAATATTGATGCTGCCATTAGGACCAACAATATGAACTAGTCGGATAACTGGTGACCCCAGATGAAGCGAGCACTCTTTTTTTTACTGGAACCCGCCTTAGTAGCTACGCCATTGTGAATGACTCGGCTGTGGTCGAGTCAGCATCCTTACCACCTCCTGTCTCAGCACAAAGGGCAGAACTATTTGCCTTGACAAGAGCCTGTATATTGACCAAGGATGAAGTGGCCAATATTTTTACTGACTCCCGTTACGCTTTTGGGCTGGCTCATGACTTCGGCCAGCTATAGGCCCATCGAGGATTCCTCGCTTCCACAGGGACCCCTATCCAGAATGCCTCATACATAAAGAACCTCCTCAGTGCCATCCTCCTTTCAAAACAATTAAGTGCTCAGCGCATCTCTCCGACTCCTCTCGTTACCCAAGGTAATCATCGGGCGGACAGAGAAGCCAAATTAGCGGCACAGACTGCCATTTATATTGTCTCCACGGCAGAGAAATTGGCCTTGGCCTGCTGGCCAACCACAACAGCAAAGGGTTTTCCAGACATGGACAACTACAGGGGGACGCCCCGATTCAGAAAAACTAATCTGGAAGTCACATGGGTGTTTGCACTCTGCGTCCGAGAGCCTCTGGCTCACACCAGTTGGCCAAGTTTGTATACCTGATGCTTTGTTACCAATGCTTATTGATTGCCTGCATACTGATACGCATCTTGGCAAGGAGGGAATGAGTAACATTTTACTACGCACCTGGTGGCACCCTAGATTGGAAGAGGCGGCACAAGAGAAAATACGATCATGTCTGATATGCCAACAAATAAATGCGGGAAGAGGAATAAAGTGTGCCCGAGGAAAAATCCCCTTGCCAAGGGGTCCTTTTGAATTTATTCAGCTTGATTTTATCGAACTACCGCGTGTACACTGTTATAGGTATTGTTTAGTGATTGTAGATGTGCTTAGCAGATGGACTGAAGCCTTTCTGACCACCAATAATAAAGCCTCCATGGTGGTAAGGGTGTTACTTACAGAGATTATACCAAGATTCGGCTTACCCAGACAGACAAGTTCGCACAATTGTCCTCATGTTGTGGGAAAAATAAATAAAGAACTATGCGAGGTGCTGCACATTCAACAGCGATTCCACTGTGTCCAGCACCCGAAGGCTGCAGGAATAGTGGAATGGGCTAACGGCACCTTGAAAAATAAGCTGGCTAAGTTAATGTCTGAAACTGGACTGAACTGGCTGAAGGTCCTTCTGTTAGCTTTGTATCATATGATGATTCCTCCCCATTCCACTACCACAGTATCAGCGGCTGAAATTATTTATGGACGTCCCGGAAGGACCCCGTGGGATGTCAATACACAGCCTCCCACCCAAGTTGACCTTAATGTTATGGGGGGGGGGGGTGAATTGCAAAGGTATTTCAGGCAGTTAACATCCTCTCTAAAGTTCCTTCATTCTCAGGTGCAGGAGGCATTTAAACCACAGGAAAAACCAGAAGCGGAGTGTCCGGATTTGAAAGTTGGGGATTCGGTACTGGTAAGGGATTGGGAGCACCCCAAGCTTGGACCCCGGTGGAAAGGACCTTTTCAGATCCTTCTCCAGATGCCGACTGCAGTAAAAGTACAAGGTCACAACCGTTGGATTCACCTGAGTGATTATAAGCGAGGGTCGCCGGACGAAACGTGATTGTTAACACGTACAAACACGTTGGAGGAACTCAGCAAGTCGGGCAGCATCCGTGGTTTCGGGCCGAGACCCTTCGTCAGGACTAGCGATTGTTGTTGGACTTGGACTCTTTATGTATTTACAGATGCTTTGGAAAGTAATCTCTTTTATGAAATGCATATGCAATTATATGGTAACAGAACTGTATGTTACCCCTTGTAGAGGCACTATTCGTGGCTAACCCAACTGAAAGGAATTGGGAGGAGTTAGTGGAAGAGGATACGTCAGGCAGAGAGCGTAAAGGTGATAAGGGAAGGTTTACAAGAGCGAGTATGGGACAGTGTGTGGAAAGTTTGAACAGCACTTTAGGGTGGAGTTCTGAGAATGGGTGATCCAAGAGCTGGGGAACTCAGTCCTGGCTAAACGCACAGAGGCAACAGAATGACAGTCTGGAAATGGAACTATCTGTAGGGGCACCCACGGCTGCCCTTTCTATTTCCGAGGAATAGGATGGGTGTGTGTAATTGTTAAAGTCCCTAAGAACATCCCCAGCATTGAAAGGCACTGTCTGAATCATGATTGTGGAATAAAAAGCAGTAAGTTTTCATGTACCTGTACTCGAGAAAGGTGTGTTGTCCTACCCGAAGGGAATCAGTACGTGTGTGGTCATTGTAATGGGACCCACGTTTCTAGAGGGAAAATGTCAGCTGGCTTTCGCCCCAATATACCGTGCTGAAAATATCTGGTATCAGAAAACATTTTCTGACAGTTCCACATGCTACTGGGCAAAGAGCGGATACGTGTTCCTCTTACACTACGGGTCCTAATGCTCTGCCTCCACCATTCGCCGTTGGAACGATCACCGTTCCTGGCCTGCAGGAAGCTCCCGTTTGACGACGACTGGTGGCTTGATCCATCAGTAAGGAATTATGTGCGGATTATAAGGACCTGACCACTCTGGGATCGGCGGTGGGCTAAGGCTGGCTCAGCACTTTCTCCCTCGGCGGATCTGCAGGGGCCATAGCTGGGAATCGAAACTACCTCGTCTGTGGGCTGACAGCATTGGGGAACAGCACAATGGAGGCAATCAACCAAGAAATGGCAGAACTTCGACTTTACGCTCTGCAGACCCGGTATGTTGTGGACTACCAGTTAGCCCAGCAGGGAGGGGTGTGTGCCATAGTTGGAGATAAGTGCAACACCCATGTCAGGGACGAGTCCCATAACATCTCGTACGCGATTCTAGAGATTCAGAAAATTCAGATTCAGTTAGATAGTTTTAGGCAAGGGTCTGCCGGGAGGAGAAGGGTGGCTCAGCTAGTTGCTAGGGGGATCATGGGCCTCTTATTTCCTACATGGGTTAGTCATTCTTGTTGTGATTATCATTGTGTGTTGTGTACTGTTGACCTGTTTAAACACGTGCTGCAAGGCTTTCCCTACCAAATTAGCGGCACTGTTTTCAGCCCCAATTTAATTGTTATCATATGATAAAAAGGAGGGAATGAGGTAGTAAAGGGTTAATTTGTTCTGCTGACAGGTAAAAATTAGATTTCAAGCTAAGCTCTGCTGGCTTGTGCACCTGCAGAATGCAATATGGTAATACCGTACAAAAGAACTACGAGAGATGATCTCATCATGCACATTGTCTGTGGTTGATGACCTTTGGCCTATTAAGGCAACCAAAGGGCCTTTGTATTAAAATACCATTGTTGCTGGGCATATGACTGTAGGGGTAGCCAGAAAATTGTTTCCTGCTGCATGGCAGAAAGGGTATAAAAAAGACTCTGTATCTGTGTGCGGGTAGGGAGACCCTCGGAACGGGCTGCTGTGGGCCTAGAGAGAGCTCTCTCCAGTAGCAAGCTACTAATAAAAAAAGCAGTTGCTTTACCTTCTGTAGTACTGTCTGTTCTTGCATCGGGTAACGGGTAATAATTAGAAGGAACGTTTGACAATAGAAAGGGTGCAGAAGAGATTTACAAGGATGTTGCCCAGATTGGGGAGCATGCCTTATGAGAATAGGTTGAGTGAACTTGGCCTTTTTTCCCTGGAGCTACAGAGGATGAGAGGTGACCTGATAGGGGTGAAAAGATGATGAGAGGCATTGATTGTGTGGATAGTCAGAGGCTTTTCCCAGGGCTGGAATGGCTAGTATGAGAGGGCACAGTTTTAAGGTGTTTGGAAGTTGGTACAGAGGAGATGTCAAGAGTAAGTTTTCTTTTTACACAGTGTGTGGAATGGACTGACAGCGACAGTGGTGGAGGTGGATACGATAGGGTCTTTTAAGAAGCTCCTGGACAGGTACATGGAGCTCAGAAAAATAGAGGGTTATGGGTAACCCTAGGTAATTTCCAAGGTAAGGACATGTTTGGCACAGCTTTGTGGGCCAAAGGGCCTGTATTGTGCTGTAGGTTTTCTATGTTTCTATCTTTAGTCCAGCAAATCTCTCAGCTTGCACCAGTGTCCCACGTCTGCTGCATTGTCAGTTTTATTGCACTGCATTGAAAACTGAGGTGGACGCTGTCTGATGATTAAAGACTGAGTAGGCTGGGTCTATGGTCTCTGGGATTGAGAAATCTGAGAGATAATCTCAGAGGAACAATATATACCAGAGATTTGAGAGGCTCGATTCTGAGATGTCATTTCCCCTGGATTGAACATTCAGAATCTAACTCCTAATCCTGAGTTATAGCCTCAGGAGAAGCAGTTAATGTTTTGGACAGAAGTAAGGTTGAATTTCTTCACCAGCAAGGTGCAAAACTTAGGAATTCTCTACACAGAGGCCCAGTAACTCTCAGTTGTTGAGTAGGCACAAGACTGAGACAAAGAGATTTTTTGGATTTTACTGAAAACATAGGATATGAGGAAAGAAATTACCATCCCCTCGGTGTTAATCACCAGGCTCTAAAACAAGGGCCTCCATACCTCCCTCTGTAACTGGATCCTCATCAGAAAACCACAGTCAATACACATCAGAGGTATCATATCCAGCTTGCTGACAATCAACACTGGCACACCTCAAGGATGCGCACTCAACCCACTGCTCTACTCTCATGACCGTGTGGCTAAGCACAGCTTAAATACTATTTATAATTCTCAGATGACATCACTGTTGGTATAATCTCGGATAACAACAAGGCAGCATAAAGAAGTGAGACGGATTGGTTAGTTGTGTGGTGTTGCAACAACCACACACTCCACATCAGCAGGACCAAGGAATTGATTGCAGACTTCAGGAAGGGAAGTCAAGAGCACATGTACTGTACCAGTCCTCAATGAGGGATTAGCAATGGAAAAGGTGAGCAGCTTCAAGTTCCTAGGATCTTGATGCATGCACAAAGGCGGCAAACCAGTGCTCTGCTTTTGTTTTAGGAGTCTGAGGAGATTTGTTATATCATCAAAAACTCTTTTTTATAGATGTATGGTGGACAGCACTTTGACATCATATCCTAGTATGGAGACTCAAGTGCCTGGTATTTCAAGGAGTAGTAGAGGGTTATAGACTCAGTCAGCTCAATCACGGGCACCATGATTCCACCATGTCGTGGAATTTCTCCGGATTCATTAGAGTTATTTTATCACCCCTAAAGCCCAGGTAGTTTATTACATAGGAAGATCACCACTGATATCATGGTGAATGCAATTTACTATGCTATTAATGTACAGAAAATCCTCAAAGTTACCCCCAACAATTAACTTAATTGCTTGGACAAAACTGAAGCAAGTCCCAAGAGATATTGTAAGTGCACACTTTGATGCATAATATCCAGCGGCACATTAATCTGCTTCTAATTTGGTGGTACTTCTTAGAGTTACCAATTTGACTAGCTCCCTCCTTAAGAAGTTGTGCATTGCAAATTTTCTGTCTGGTTTCTTTCAGGATTCTGGAATACCTTCCATCCATTGAGATTTATTAAGCTTTTAAAGCCTCAAGACTTCCACCTAATTTATAGCAAAGTCATTAATTTTACCTTGGTTAACCATCTGGGAAGGACACATTGCTCATGTGTTTGCTCATGAAAACCTGAGGGGGAGTAATCATTTCAGAATTCTTATTAATTAAAAAAGTGAACTAAATACATAAATTTACATTTCCCTTCCTTTTTACCCTACATTCCCCAGATTAGTATGCAGACTGGCAAACTGATAAATGAGATTGATGATTTCATGTGTGGCAGGTCCCTACACTATGCCCCAAAAGTGAAGTAATTTAGATTAGGTCCTTTAATACACTAACTTTTTTTTCCAAAAAAATAGTATTGCTTCTTCCTTAGCAATCTTATTTTAAATAATTATCCATCATTCAACAAAATCTCCATTTTCCTGTAAATTTCATTCTTCTATTTCTATATCACTCCCTCTGCAAGTGAACCAATTGAACAACAGCCGTATGTTTCTTTCAAATAAAACACTAAGACCTGTCTCCAACCCTCCTCCTCCTCATGGACTCCCCGCCCAGAACTACCCGCCCTGGATCCGTTTATCTCTAATTGCCATCGGGACATTAACCATCTCGACTTCATCACCCCTTGCTCGAATTCTAACCCCTCTGAACGCTCTGCTCTCCATTCTCTCTGCAACAATCCCAACCTTATCATCAAACCCACTGATAAGGGGGGGGGGGGGGGGGTGCTGTTGTCGTCTGGCGCACTGACCTGTACATAGCGGAGGCAAGACGACAACTCACTGACACCTCCCCTTATCTACCCCTGGAACATTACCCCACTAGGGAGCACCAGTCCATTGTCTCCCAAACCATTTCCGATTTCATCAGCTCAGGAGATCTCCCATCCACGGCCACCAAACGTATAGTTCACACACCCCGCACTTCCGTTTCTACCTCCTACCCAAGATTCACAAACCTGTCTGTTCAGGCAGACCCATTGTCTCTGCTTGCTCCTGCCTCACTGAACTCATTTCTGCCTATCTCGACTCTGTTTTATCTCCCCTTGTTCAATCCCTTCCCACCTATGTCCGTGATACTTCCCATGCTTTACATCTCTTCAAAGATTTCAAGTTCCCTGGCCCCCACCGCCTCATTTTCACCATGGACGTCCAGTCCCTATACACCTCTATCTCCCACCAGGGTCTCCAAGCTCTCCGTTTCTTCCTGGATTCCAGACCCAGCCAGTCACCCTCTACCACCACTCTTCTCTGCCTCGCGGAATTAGTCCTCACCCTTAACAATTTCTTCTTTGGCTCCTCCCACTTCCTCCAAACTAAAGGTGTAGCCATGGGCACCTACATGGGTCCTAGCTATGCCTGCCGTTTTGTCGGCCACGTGGAGCAATCTATGTTCCAAGCCTACACCGGTATCTGTCCTCCTCTTTTCTTGCATTATATCAACGACTGCATCGGTGCTGCTTCCTGCACACATGCTGAGCTCGTCGACTTCATTAACTTCGCCTCCAACTTTCACCCTGCCCTCAAATTCACCTGGTCTATTTCTGACACCTCCCTCCCCTTTCTAGATCTCTCTGTTTCTATCTCTGGAGACTGCCTATCCACCGACGTCTACTACAAACCTACAGACTCTCACAGCTACCTAGACTATTCCTCCTCCCACCCTGTCTCCTGCAAAAATGCTACCCCTTCCTCTCAATTCCTCCACCTCCACCGCATCTGCTCTCAGGATGAGGCCTTTCATTCTAGGACAAAGGAGATGTCTTCCTTTTTTAAAGAAAGGGGCTTCCCTTTGTCCACTATCAACTCTGCCCTCCATCGTGTCTCCCGTATTTCACGCACCTCTGCCCTTACCCCATCCCCCCACCAGCCCACCAGGGATAGAGTCCCCCTGGTCCTCACCTATCACCCTACCAGCCTACAGATCCAACGTATAATCCTCCGTAACTTCCGCCACCTCCTACGGGATCCCACCACCAAACACATCTTTCCCTCCTCCCCCCTCTCAGCTTTCCGCAGGGATCGTTCCCTACATGACTCCCTTGTCCATTCATCCCCCCCATCCCTCCCCACCAACCTCCCTCCGGGCTCTCATCCCTGCAGACGGAAGAAGTGCTACACCTGCCCCCGCACTTCTTCCCTCACCACCATCCTAGGCCCCAGACAGTCCTTTCAGGTGAGGCACCACTTCACCTGCGAGTCAACTGGGGTGATATACTGTATCCGATGCTCCCGATGTGGCCATTTATACATTGGCAAGACCCGCCACAGACTGGGAGACTGTTTCGCCGAACACCGGCGCTCTGTCCTCCAGCAATTCTTTTTCTCTCTCCTTCCCCCCCCATAATCTCCCCCCAGCCCTACCTTTCTTTCTCTTTTATTTCCCTTAATTCTCCACCTTCCCCCAGCCCATTTCCCTTCAGCCTATCACTTCGCAGCTCTCTACTTCATCCCTCCCCCCACTTCTTCGATCATCCTATGTTACTTCACTCCTGATGAAGGGTTTCGGCCCAAAATGCCGTCACTACCTTCTCCCATAGATGCTGTCTGGCCTGCTGAGTTCTGCCAGCATTTTGTGTTTTTATTTATTTCCAGCATCTGCAGATTCACTCGCGTTGCCTTCGAAGACAGGCAATTAGTTCTCTTCAATCTCATCCAAAAAAAAATCTAAGAAAGTGGCCAAAATCATCAACAGTGTTTCATTTAAACAGAAAACAAAAGACTACAAGCATTAAAATGTGCAGTCTGCATGAAGATTGCACATTTGGCATGTTTCTAAATGGACTTCCTTGGGGTTTAAACAAAAAAGGGGGTTGTCAACTTTATAAGTCGTAAGAAAATAATGAAAAATATAAAATGGGTAAACTAAAATTTCTTGTCCTTTTTTTTTCCACCCCCGAAACTTCAGGAAGTCTTCTCCTCCAGTTTTTGCATATCATTCTTTTATGCAACTCCACAGCTAGACTGATTATAAGTTTTGCATTGTTGTGCAATGTAGAAATTCCCTACCTAACAGTGTTTTGCATAGGAAAATAATGGCACACAATCATTTAATACGTTTGAACATCACAGAGTTTTGAAGCTTGTGATCAGCAGAGAAAAAACACCGCAATAAAAAGAAATTCAAAAAAGCTTACCATGTGTATGACATCGCTGGGTTTATGTTGGAACACTTCATCATCATCTTCACCATAACTCAATGTCAATGCCGCATATATTATTAAAACAGTTGTGGTTAACCAAGATAGTATAGCTGATCCAACCATAGCATGCACCTAAACGTAGAATGTATAATAATGTGATAATGAAATAGTGTAACAAATTCAAACACCACTAAATAGCATTACATTATTGACGGTTTTAATACAGAGCTGGCATTTGATTTTTTTTATTTATTATTTAGAGATACAGCGCAGAATAGGCCCTTCTAGTCCTTTGAGCTGTGCCACCCCACAACCCCTGCCAGCCCCGATTTACTCTAGCCTAATCACGGGACAATTTACTATGACCAAGTAACCTACTAACCGGTACATCTTTGGACTGTGGGAGGAAACTGGAGCACCCGGAGAAAACACTTACTTCCTATGGGGAGACTCCTTACAGAAAACGCTGGGATTGAACGGTGAACGTTAAGCTGCAATAGTGTCATGCTAACTGCGACCTACTGTACTGATATTAAAACCAATCTTTGTGAAACTTATTCACTTGGCTTTTCCTGTTAGTTTTGCTTTAGTAGGCGGTCACGGAAATATAGTTAGACAGGGATTGATTCACAGCATACGAGAATGTCACTTCCATTCTGAATTTACCACATTGTTTGTGATTCAATAGCATTCGTAAAGAGATTTGTTTCATTGCCTCGAGTATCATCTTGCGTATGCTGTTTACAAATTACACAAATGTTTGTCTGGCATTTTACTTTTTGCTGAAATAAAAATTTAGAATTACTTCAGGCTCATACTAAGTATTGAAGTTTATTTAACACACATGTAATGACACTTGAAAGTGCATGGGAAAGCAATTGAAAACTGTCACACCCATATTAGAAATCACAGAAACACGTCCTTCAGTCCATCTAGTCAATACCAAACTTTTATTCTGCCTAATTCCATCGACCACAATTCTCCATACCACTCCTATCCAAGTACCTATTCAATTTTTTCTTAAATACTGTAATTGAACCCACATTCAGCATTTCTGCTCAGTTTGTTCCATACTCTCACAACCTTCTGACTGAAAAAGATCCCCCTCCTGTCCCCCTCAAACATTTTACATTTCATCATTAACCCGTGGCCTCTAGTTTTAGTCTCATCCAACCTCAGTGGAAAAAGGCTGTTTGTATTTACCCTACCTATACCCCTCCATCATATCTATCCTCATTTTCCTATACATTAGGGAATAAAGTCCTAAACTATTCAAAATTTCCCTACAACTCAGCTCAGGTTCTGGCAACATCCTTGTAAATATGCTCTGCACTCTTAATGAAATAGGTAGATGATCAAAATTGCAGACAATACTCCAAATTAGGTCTCACCAATGTCTTATATAATTTCAACATAACATCCCAACTCCCTGTTGCAGTACTTTGATTTATGATGGCCAATGTGCCAAAAGCTCTTCTTACAATCTATCTACCTGTGAGGCCACTTTCAAAGATTATGGATCTGTATTCCCTGATCCTTCTGTTATACTGCACTCCGCAGTGTGCTACTAATCACTGGGTAAGTCCTATTCTGGTTTGCCCTCCCGAAGTGGAACATATGACACTTTTCTGCATTAAAGTCAATCTGCCATTTTCAGCCCATTTTTCCAGCTGGTCCAGATTCCACTACAAGCTTTAATAGTCTTCCTTGCTGTCCACTACACCCAAAAACTTGGTGTCATCTGCAAGGGAGCTAATCCAGTTTACTACAATATCATCCAGGTTGTTGATATAGATGGTAAGCAAGCTTCTTCAGTCTTGAATTTTTCCACATTTCTTTTACCAGTCTTGGAAGATCTTGACAATGTCACTGATGTACATATACATGTGCAATGCACAAAGCGACAAGACAGGCTCTTCTGGTCAATACTCACACATAATATTTCTTAATGCTATTAAGTGGGCTTCCCATACTTCAGAACATAGGAAACTATTCTGGAGAGCATTATATATTCAAGACTGACCCTGGTGTTTCAGTAAAGATGCGTAATATGACTTAATCCACAGCAAGATATTATCTTAATTCTCTGAAGGCAACCACAAAATGACTGCATGAAACTGGCATTGCCTGAGCTTTTGTTTAAGATTCCAAAAATGAACTTTACAAAACAGTATTATAGTCTACTTTGAACCTACCTCAAGACCAACCAAGTACTTGACAAATCTGTTACCATATTTGGGAAAAGTATCAGCTGATCCCTCCTAAATATGCTCAGTTCATGGGGTTTAGAAATTTTAGACCAGGAGAAAGACAAAACTCTTAACTGGCTATGCACAAAGATCAAATGATCAAGTCACCCGACCCCCTTAGCCAAAATAAGTGCTACTTGTTAGACACATTTCATTTAATAAACCAGTTAGATTATTTTTCCTGATACAAAGGTAGTATTAGATGCAAGTGACTTACAAGAATGGGACTTTTTTTCTGAGCAGAAAATAATGCCAAAACTCCTGGAAATGCCATAACCTGAAACAGCAAGCAAATATACCATTAGTTTAATGAATAAATATAAAAGCACATTAAAGAGATTTAAATCATTTAGGTTTACCATGCCCGTCCAGATGGGTATTCTAGTCCGGCGAAGTACCGAATCCTTCCTCACTGATCCATCTATGAAGCCACACACCACACAGACAGTAGAACAAGCTATCTGCAGAATTCCCAGTGGAATCATACCACGCTGGTTAAATATGAAGTATCTATAACGTGACATTGCTGGAGCTTATAAAGGTGGGAGAACCTTCATAAAAAACCTTATTAAGTCAATAACATCTGGAGGTTGAAAGCAAAGTTCTCTTCAACTCACTAGGAGGAAAAGGAAAAAAAGGGTTATGCATCATTCACATCTGCTTGTATGTTAAATTCTTCTGTCACAAGGAATATAGTTATAATCCACCACAATTTAACATGGAGATGCAAGTCTGAAGTGACCTGCAGTAAAGTATCCTCAATCACATTCCTACAAAACTAAATATCAGATGTGGACTTCAAAGCAAAGAAGAATAACTCTTCATTCCATCCAGTCTATGTTGACTCTTAAACAACAATCTAATTTACCAAAAATCTCTTGGCTATTTCCCAGGTCTTTGCAACTGCATCTCCAAATGTGTTTGCAATTCTCTTTTGAAGGCCATCACTGATTCTGCTTTTGACACTTGATATGAATTCCACACCCAACCACTCATTATGCAAACAAACTATTTCCTTTCTTCACCTTGGGTTTCTTTGGTAATCAGTTTAAATTTATACCCTTTGATTATCAACCATTCTGACACAAAACATTCTTTTTATTTACTCCAAATTCTATATGATTTTAACAGCTCAAAATCAAAGCTTTCCTGAACACAAGACTGTCTGGGGTCCTCCAGCATTTTGTGTGTGTTGCTCTTAGGCTTCGCTTGGCTACGATCTCTCACCTCCAATCTCTGAAACAATGTCAGTACCTAACTTAAAGCTGGTGGCCATAGACAGATAGTAAAAATTCCTGTAGTATTCTGTCTTAAATTAAACTCATGTATTTAAAAGTGGAGATTAAGCATTTTGCTATTTTCATACCCGAGGACATAAATTAGCTAGGAACAGTGCATTTCAAAAGCTTTACTGCAGATTTTTGTTAGACAGGTTTAATTTCCAATGGGATTTGCAGTCAAGGAATAGAGAGCATTTACGTCTTGCAGGTGCGAGCAAACTGGTGGTGCAAATTGCTCTTGACTCATGAATTACCAAGCAATTGGACAATCACTTGAAAAAGAACAATTTGGAGAATATGTCTTCACACAGCATAAAATTTAACTTTTGTCCAAAATCCAATATGAAAGCCAATATCATTAAGATTTTTATTTGAACTTTCAAGGTTATAGCAAGTGTTTTCTCCTCTCACTGTCCTGCCAAAGCCATAGCTGATCATCAGAGATAATTAAGGACTGCTGAAAGAAACAGCCAACCATTTTGCAACCTTTCCTCCTTGGCTTGCTTGCTTGTTTTCAAAAGTTCCCCAGCTTGTGGACTGAAGCTTCATTTTAGAACTGAGCACCTGCAGCATTGTTAGAAATTAGATGGGACATTAAACATTGTCTTCTCTGGCAAGCTGTATTGATAAATCTTTTCATGTGAAGATGACTGTGTAGTTCTTTGCTATATTATGATTTGCAACCAAATGCACTATGCAATAGCAATGCCTGCCTTTCTCTGGTAATGGCAGTACCAAACATTTATAACCTGAAACATTCTCTACAGATCATGTTACAGAACCAAGATTTAAAAAGCAATTGCATTATACAGTACATTTATTGTGATGCTGACACATCCCAAACACTTCGCAAACATAACCCACCAAAAACTGAATGATGAACAATCTCCTGCTCTATCAGTTACAAGATAGGCTAAATATCCCCTAATATAGTTACAAAACAGAAAAGAATCTAAATATTGTATCGTGTGTGTGTTTTTATTCCCCAAAGTCCAAACTGTAATATCTTAGAAAACCAGAAACAAAGACATAAATGGGCCTTTTCCTGAATGGAAAGATGCATGTCACAGGGGATGGTGCTTAACTTATTAACAATGTCTATGAATGCATTTGATGAAGGCACTGAAAGTGTTATTGATAAATTTGCTGAGGATGCAAAGATAGGCAGGAAAGTAAGTTAGGAGGACGCAAAGAGACCACAAAGGATATTGGTACAGGTAGTGATCGAGCTAAGATCCAGCAAACAGTGTGTAATGAGAGAAAATATAAGTATTCCATTTTAGCAAGAAAATTTAAATAATGTACAAGTGAATTATCTGAATGATGGAGATTCAGCCCTCTCAGATGCAGAAGAATCTGTACTTTCTATTGTGATTTGCAAACGTATGTGGATTCAGCAAGCAAACAGAAAACAGTATATCTCCATGAAGCAAAAACAAAACTAGTTTGACTATTATCGTTTACAGGCCATCCCAAGTTATGAACACCCAACTTATGGACACTCTATACAAGACCCAGCACCCACATTATTAAATTCAAAAGTCTGACAAGCATATTGATTTCACTACTACAGCCAGTGGAAACTAGTTTCCTCTCTCTCTCGCTCTCTCTCCACTTTTTGAAATAGTTCTTTCTTGTGTATTCATCACAACACTGTCTACCGAATGGAATAGTTTTTTGTGTATTTTCCAGAATATGGACAAATTCATCCCATCATCTGTAAAAACAGAATCTGTTCATTCCCCAGGGATGACCTGTATTGCTCAGGAACTGAGTGTCAGAGAGGTTATAGCTAAACTATGAAGGGACAGGGTTGTACAGTGGAGTACTCTCTTTAGTATTGGTCTCCTTAGTTAGGGAAGAACAGTAATGCATTGGAAGCAGTTTGGTGAAGGTTTACAGCTCTAATGTGCATGTTTTCCTGTGAGGGTAGTTTTGATAGACCATCCTTGTATCTACCGATCTCCAGAAGAGTGAAAGAGGGTGTGATTGAAAGATATATCATCCTGAGAGGTTTTGACAAGATGTGGGAGAATCTTACAAAGGTTTTCAATTTAAGACGGATAGAGGAAAAAAATTATCAGAGGGCTGCAAACCTTTGGAACTGTCTTCCTCAACGGACAATGGGAACAAAGTGATTAATTTAAAGCAGAGACAGTAGATACTTGACAATGCTACTGAATCTGGATTTGGGGTTTTTGTCAGATATATGGAGTAGGTTTGAAAGGACAAACTATTCTTCCTCGTAACTTGTGTGTGATGTTAATTACAGTATTTACATCTGGTTCCCAATGGATGTTGGGAAATGGAAGGAAGTCGTAACAGCTACAACTCTCCAGTAAACCCGATCGTCTGCTGTCGTATATAAAAAAACATGATAGACCTTTCCTAACATCATTCAATAAATATTAAAAAAACTCAAGACGGGCAGGTTTCGTAATACTTACGTTTGGACCGATTGTGAAGCTGCAAAAACAAGCCATCGTCCTGGTTCCTAAGAGAAGCCTCATGTTTATTTTAAAATGTTATTCACCCAGTGCCTTTAACAAGGCATCCCCACCTGATATTCCTTAAGGTGACTGAAAATCGCGCCCTCCCCCAGCTGGAACAAAAATGCCTCACGTCCACACTCGCCCGCCGCCTCCAGGAAATTCGGCCGGCACAGGTGCTTCACTTACCTGCTATTTAAGCAATGTTTACTTCCTCCTAAACTTCAACGAGTTATATAGTTTTTACATGTTCCTTTTGGAGAAGCTGTAGAACATAGCTTGCCTCATTTTTTTTTCAGGATCCACTTTCTCTCTCTCTCTCTCTCGGCACGGTCTCCTGTACCAGGCTCTTCCTGTAACTCCAGCTCCCAGAGCTCAGCAGGAACACCTCATTAACCCTGTCCAACCCACGCACGAGCACGGCCACAAGAAGGAACCAACAAACCTGTTGCTGCTGCTTTTTAACTTGCTCCCAGTTTATCACAATGTTACTAATTGAGGCTTTGCTCATTTCCTTTCCTGTTAACACCACAGTTGACCTACACCGATTTGCCCCAATTCTGACTACCGGGAGGTTCACAAGTAGAAAATCTCTAACCACCCACACATTTTATATATAATTATGGCGATTTGTCGAGGTTCTATGAATAAAAATTTAGACAAATATTTAGTGTTTTCCTTGTAGGTGTCTAGGATAAAACGATATTCTGGATTGTCGTCACGTCCAAGATTCAGCAAATATAGACGCAAGAGATTCTACAGATGCTAGAAATTATCATTTTATTCTGGCTTCTGCCCCTTTCTTTTCCAGTCTTGATGAAGGTCTGTTAGTTCCTGTAGTAGAACCAAATCAGGTCAGCTTTGCCAAATGAAGCTCTACTGACCAGCAGTTCAATGGACAACACAATTAGAGTGAAATGATTTAATTTCACTATCATTTGTAGAGTAATGAATACTGTCATTTCATGTATCTTGACAGGAAATTGTTTACAATTAAAGCAAACACAAGGGTTTTTCTAGACCAGATATGAGGGGCCACAAAAGCCAAGAGGTAAGATGTATTTACAACCAACTAAATGCCTACATAGTGTCCATTAAAAAACAAAATCACTACAGATTAAAGATATTACAGTACCAGAAATAAGAACGGCATCAGGTAGCTGATAAGGGTTACCTATCTGTACTGATCTCATCTTACAACACTTCACCTGTTGGGATTTAAATGTTCAGCAGACACCTCTTCTATGTTCCCAGTGCCTCTGCTTCAGCACACTGTCAGACTCTCCACTCTCCAGGTGACAAAGGTACCCCTCAAATAATCTCTCACCCTTCACCCTAAATCAGTCTCTAGTTTCATTTTTGTCTGATAGGGAGAGAATTTCCTGCAGTATACCCTTTCTTTTAGCACCCACCTTACATCCAATCATATTCATTGATAAATATTACCGCCGAGCTCTACTTACATATCTGCTGAGATCAACCAACACAACACAGACTCTCCACTGACGCTGCCCAGCAGGTTGAGTTCTTCAGCTCGTTTATTTACTTTTAAACCAAGAACTGGTTCTCCAATGTTTGCAGAGCTCCATTTCACATGTGCCAAATGTCCTCCCCAAAAGCCAATAACAACTGCACGTAACTTTGAAAGCAAGAACATTGGCTACACAGAGTCTTTAATGGTGAAAATAGAAAATGGTCCAGTCAGTTGGTAGTTTTAAGCTTTTTATTGCCATTGACGACCTACTGCTATGATACAAATTTACTCAGTTACGCAGAATTTCTGCATCAAGTTTTTATATTCAATAAGTTGACAAGTGCACAAAGGCCATTAGTGATGTATAAAGTACTACAATGCCATAGAAAGATCAAAATGTACATTTACACTTTTTCCCAAATGCTGTAACCCTTCCCTCATTTTCACTTGCAATCAAATTAAACTGAATCAAAGCAGAAGAATAACAAAGACAGGGTTTAAAATGAACAGGCATTTCATTTTTCAGAGCACACCATGCACAGAATTATTAAAATATTCATATATTACATATTTAAATCAATTAGATCCATAATTATTCTCAATGTTTGTCTTTCTGGTAAAAATCCATTGTATTCATAATTTACCACGTTTAAAGGACCACTAGAAAACAGGTTTTCTTCCCCTGTGCTAAGTTAACTTCATAAATTAAGTACATCATAATTCAGATGGTCAAAAATTAAAACATCATAAATTTTATCGCACCTCCAGTAACCAAAACAATTCTCATGCTTACCCAGACACTCTTATAAAATGCACACATTTTTCATTTACTACACTGAAAGAGCATACACACATCAAAAAAACTCAATCTGAAAATCTGTAAAATTTTGGGACAACTCCATTCTCTCAGTATCAGTTCTTCAGTTTTATTAGCAAAAATCATAATTTCTACTCTGTCTGCTATGGCAGTGATGAAACAATAGCTCAACTAGAGACCCTTTTGGGAAAGCCACTGTATTAAAACACAAGAGCGTAGATTGTGCTACCCATCTTTAAAAAACTACTTACACATGGCCAATATTATAGCTTAACACCTGATGCAAGATTAAATATTATTTGAAGTGATATTGCCACATAGCACATGAACACTGTATTTGGATAACATTACTTTCCTCAGTGTTTCTAGCATTGATTACTCAGTGTAGAGAACACCAGGAAAAGAAAACTTTCGCACTTAACAAAAATCATTCTAGTCAGATTAAGACGCCGTATGCAAAATGTTAAGAGAGCAAATGCTACAAATACTTAATACCATGAAAGCAGAGGAGAAATCACAAGCAAGCTAATGCACTTGGTTATTCAAAAAAAAACTTATCTTTAACTATCACTAGTAAAAGATTAATACCTGTACTTCTTTCAAGTGTTACTTGATATGCAATTCAAAGTGCTTCCTCCAAACAAAAATTCTTTCAATTTCTAACTTATTGTGCTAATTTTTTTTCACAATTACAATGGACAGGATACAAAATTTACACTGGCACGTTAGACTTCACTCACCCCAGTGGCAACACTGAAAAATGTCAATTAATGTGATCACTAATCAGATTAGCTAAAAATGTAACACCTTTAATCGATAAGAGCTGATAACTACAAATCAATGAACAGATTGTGAAGTGTTGGAAGTAACTTAAAAGCCAGAGTAATTCCTATTAATTTGAAATAGAGACACAAAAAATGACCAAAGAACACAGAACTGTCCATTAACAGATTTAGTAAAGTATTTGCTGCTTATAAGACTGGTACGAAGGCAAGCTTTATAGTATATTAATTTTGTTAGTCTTTACTTCTAAATGGCAAATTTCATGTGCTTATGGCAAATGTATATCTGCTTGTTCAAAAGCCTTGTATAATGTATTTCACAAGAATTAAGTTTGAATAATTTAAATGCATTGAATAATACTTCACAGAACAGAGGATTTGGAAGTTTCTAATCTGGCAGTTCCATGTAGCTCTAGTGCATAGCTGCTTCTGCTTTTGCTTCTTGCTTAATGAGAAAGCTGCATAAATTTCATTTCCGCTGATTATGTTGGAAGGCCTGCAGTTCAATCTTGTACCAGTCAGGAGCTTCTGGACCACCCTTGCCTGCAGAATAATGATCGTACCCATAATCTACTGTCAGTTCTTCATCCCTCTGGACTGCCCGGATAGTACGGATGCATTTAACAGGTCCAAACCGAGGATGAATAAACCTTAATTTAAAAAAAAAGTCTCAGAAATAATAATTTTTATCTGAATATTTTACTTAAGTATACCACAAAATTATCAGAATCTCTAAAACAATTAAACTGAAAATTATTTTGATGGAAAATTGCTGTATTGACTTTTATTTCAGAATATCTAAAATGTAGAAATCACAATGCTGTTCGTGAAAGTGTGCAATTTCAGTCAACGGAGCTTTCATCTATTTTGAATCCAATTTATAAATAGGTCAAATTCAAAATAGTATAGTAAAGTTGCTTTTTCAATCAATCAAACCCTAAACATGCCCCCAACCCCACTTTTATACAAGTTATTTCCAGGAGACTCTGCGAACAATCTTAAGCAACATACACAAAATCCAGGTCAGGTAGTATCTGTAGAGGGGAATAAACAGACAATGTTTTGGGCTGAGACCCTTCCCCAGTCCTGATGCAGAGCTGTGGCCAAAAACATTGATGTCAACTGTTTTCTCCCCTTCACAAATGATGCCTGACTTGCTGGCTTCCAGGTTATCACAGGGTTCCATTCCTGTTGAACTGTTCACAACCAAAACAGTTGGCAAGTCATGAACTGAGTTACTTGACGGCAGAAGTTCTCTCCAGCCCTGCAGAAGCCAGCATATCCATACAGCAGTCTCCCAAATGTTCGCTCGTGTGTATGAGCTGTACATTTGTCAGGTGTTGATAAACTGAGGAGGGCCTGTTCCTTCTAGAGTTCTATTTCTCCCCATATTCAGCATCCAGGATTCACCAATTGAGGATAATAAGGGAGATCCATAAAACACCGTGCTTATGTTCTACAATTCTTCAGAAGCAGAAGTTTACGTAGAACACACACTTAAAGACCATCAGGCTTAAACCCTAGTCTTATTTCACGAACCAACCAATGCAACTCAACCAACTGGGGCAGAGAAAATTTATATAAAAGATACATTTAGATAAAAGCTGGGGGTTTACAGAGTTTGTAAGTAAGGCCAGCAGGCTGCAGTACTGCTGCGAAGGCCAGAAGGAGAGGCTATATACACTCTTTTACAAAGAGCAGCCATCAGCAGACCAAAGCATGGTCTAACTGGATTGGGGTGGAGATGGTGTTCAAGGTGGAGTCAGAGCATTCAATGCTGTAACTGATTCAATATATAATGAGACATCTGTTTTCAAGTGTAGAATCAGGTATGGGACTGCAATTGAACATACTTTGACAAAGTTGTGCACAAATCTATAGGTCATGCCATTAGAATTTTTCTAATGTACAGTATAATTTAATTGCCCTCTCTCCTTGAGATGATAAATTAACAAATGCATATTGTGCATTAGCAGCCTTCCCTTCCCACATCCAGTAACAATCAATTACTGAGACATGACTACTTACGTGGCATAAATACAATTGGGAGTAAAGGAGTGATTTGCTTTGTGCCCCAATGATGCACAGTACTGCTTTGTACTGTTATAAGGCTCAGGGACATCAATCACAGTATCATCATCAAGTGATATGGTATTGCTATTCAGTGACCAGTCTCTAGAATCTACCTGGTAAGAAAACACATTTAGGTGAAAAAAAAAGATCTAGTGACTTCCCGGCTTATATGACAAATAAATTCTTCTCAGGCTTCTGGCCAGGTACTGGTATCAATTATAACCAACGTTTTGATGGCAAACTCTGCCATCTTCTTCTGGAATGATACTTGAAGATGGCAGCATTTGTCATTGAAATTGGTTATAATCAACAACTGTATCCTGCTGGAAGCCCAAGAAAAGTTCATTCAACATTTAGGTGAATTTACTTTATATGAATTAACTTTATACAAATTAACCTGCTATTTTCTTAAGCAGACTTATCTCTTCACTAGAAGGCTGCATGACCGCCTCTTACCTCCTCATGTGTTATCCGTACTCCATTATAGAAAGCCATGACTGTGTCAGGTTCTGCTGCTATTTTTGCAAACAAACCTTCCCCAGCATTAGGGATAAGTGATTCAGCAACATATACCCTATTTCAGGAGAAACAAGAAACATTTACACATGCTCTTTGTCAAAAATATAACAATTGCTTCAACATTCAAATTATAATTATAATGGTTTACAATTATTTGTTTACAAACAGCCTACTTGTAAAAAGGAACTATGAGGACAGGAATGTAAAAGCTCTTGCCTGCAATTCATCCTTTACCTGCCCTGCTAAATGCATAATAGTGCAGCTTTAAGTTTCTGGTATTTGGGACTATTGAGGGTAATATTCTGGCCATGTAACCATTTAGTTACACTCATCTACTTCTTGCAGTTGTAACGCACTGGTTAGGACTTTACTGTTAATACTATAGGGTATTTCATTTAATGGTGTTCCATAGAAGTAGTGTGTTCTGCTGGTAGTGTTTGGGTTACCAATAACGATACGGAGTTGTGATGTTCATTCTTGGGAATGTTGTGTCATCCAATCAGGAAGGTGGAATTGAGATAAGGTTCTACAGAATCTAGGAGTAGAGGTTCTTGTGACAGACTTTGAGCAGGTTGAGGTCCTTTAGGCAGGAGATGGAGAGAGAAGAAGCTTGAGAAGATCGGCTGTAGGATTCGATGCAACTGGAATGTGCAATTTCAGCTCCAACCTTGTGCATATTTGACTTTTAATTATGATGGGTCCTTTTGTTTTTTCCTTTCTTCTTTAATAATGGTTTGGCTAAGTTAACATTCATAAATACACTTTCTTTATAATTGTATACAGCATCTGTTATTTCTTGCTGACAGGCAATTGCATGGGAGCAATAATTACACAGTCTTCACACCGATTGGGATTCAGGTGGACGAGACATTCCAACTTCCCAGGTTTGATGCGACCCCTAGTCATATCAATTCTAGACGTATGGAGCCTAGAGGAAGGTAGTTTTCTCACCACTGAGTCCAGTGGCTGTTAGTGAGGGGCTAACGAGTTACAACCTTAGAGACACCCAGTAAAAAGGGATTGCACAGCTATAACCACAACAGACAAAACCAAGCCTCAAAAAGGTAGCTAATAGAGTTGGTAGATGGCAACTCTGACAAAGCTTCAGTTTTGTGGCTGACTTTCAGCTTAAATATTCTGTGTACATACTATGTTGAAAGACATGAAAAGGAAAACCATCGCTTCTGAATTCAGTGGTCCAAATTCATAAGTGAAGTGAATGATAACTAATAATTTCCATACTACTTTTCATAATACAGGCTGTCCCTGGGTTACAATGTCTGACAATGCCAGACACTCGTATGAACAAACTTCCATAATATTACCAAATTCAAAAATCTGATGTATGTTCACACGCTCATTCCTATGAATAGAAGTTGCAACTTCCTCTCCATCTTTAGTAATTGTTCTTTCTCATCAGTATTGTTTGACACTATTCATTACAATACCGTGAAGATACTTAATACACCAATGAAGTGATTTTTGTGCCTTTCCCAACTTTGTCAAGAATTTCAATATATTTAATAAAAACTGAGTTAGTTGAAACAAAGTACTAAGTGAAGTTGAGTAGATAGTTAAGAAGGATTACAAGAACAGAAAGAAAGAGGAATTATGCACACAGAAATTTGCAGGAAGATATCTTAAAATATGCCTCTTCCCAAGAGGAAATGGAAGCAAAGGAATTAATTTCTTCCCACAAATGAACAGAAAACAGAAGACTGACCCAAAAGGTAGAAAGAGGCATAACCTCAAAGAGAATACATTCAGAAACAAAATACGTAACCTATACACTTATATATGAAGATTAAAGCACACTAGTTAAACGTATTAAACCAAGAAATGCTTTTTTTGTCAGATGTTGCTGAACACCGAGTATTTAAAAATCTGGGTGGAAAAATTTGTTTCTCTGTCTCATTAAATTAAAAATCATTCACCAATATTTTCCTTAAGAATAAATAATTTCATTAGAACGATAAAAGAAAGAAGAAATTTGAATAACCTCTCATTTTCATAAGGGTCAGCCAGGAGACATTTAGTGGAAATGCAAAACGGAGTGGACTTGTCCAAGCTGTAGACTGGGCCTGTTGTAAAAAGAGAGTATTAAATATGACAGTTGATCAGGTTTGATGGCAATATGTCATATTTTTCATATATGTCAACAATCTGTATTTAATTTAAAAATGCCTATTAAGGTAATTTCATTGAGAATCTAATTTTCTCACTGAATATTTTTATTGTCTATTGACCAATTTTCTACCCAATAATCTGCACACATTTGTTTCACGCAGAACACCACTTCCCATCTCCTACCTCATACCAGGTCCCATTCTTCCATCATCCCTGTGCTTATTGACCTAAACTGGCACCCAGCAAAATCTTAATTGTGAAATTCTTTGTTGCAGATTCCTTCAATGGCTTCACTCTTTTCTATCTCTATACGCCACACCACAGACCTGAAGATCTCTACATTTTCAGTGAAGCTTTGCACTTAAATATCCACAATTTGAAACTGTTCCTTCGCATTTCTTCTTCTGTTTTCACACATTCTTCACATATTTTTACTGTTTTTTTAAATAAACAGAACACAGCGTAAAGGAGAATTGTGCAGTGCATAACAGATGTAACAAATGTACAATTCACATTCACAGAAGAGATAGTACAAATATCATTACCCCACCCCTCCCAGTCTCCAACTTCAAGCCATCAATGCATTGGCAAAAAGGGTTAAACAGAACCTTTGTCCCCACAGAGCTGCATTGGTAAAGAGAAGGTGTATTTTTCTAATGCAAAGGCTGTTGTATGATAACAAATCTGAGACCGAAAAGATTTACCAGAAAATGCTGGAGGTCAGGGAATAATGTACTGAGGAAAGGGAGAAAGAATGGAACCTTTAGTCTGGCTGTGAATTTTGAAAATATTCAAGAAAGGGTCCCCACCCTTTTTGGAACTTTATTTCCAATTTGAGGATTGAGTAGTGGATCTTCTCAAGGTATAGACTGGACATGATGTCCCTGAGCCACTGAACGTGGGTGGGTGGGGCAGCATCCCTTCACCTGAGCAAAACTGCACACCTGGCCAAAAGAGAGGCAAAAGACAGTGTGCGATGTTTAGTGGGACTTATGTACGTGTTCCCCTCTCCGGAGTTGCCGAAAAGGGTAATCAAAGGGTTAGGTTCCAGATTGAAATTAAGTATTTGGGATAGAGTTTGGAAGACATGTTTCCAGTATTTTCCCAAGCTAGGACATGTCCAGTACATGTGAATAAGGGAAGCCTCGCTCCTTTTGCATTTGTCGCAACAGGGATTAACATCTGGGTAAATGCGAGATAATTTAGTTTTAGACATATGGGCCCTGTGTACGACCTTGAACTGTGACAGGCAGTGGTGGGCACATAAAAGAGGCTGAGTTAACTAATTTGAGGACTTCATCCCATACCTCCTCTGACATTGAAGTATTTATATCTTGCTCCCAGGCAGTTTCACCAATCACCTTGTATTTCTTCCTCCCCTAACACCACCCCCACACACCTTCTAACTCTGATTCCTTCTCATTTTTTCCTCCAGTCCTGATGAAAGGTCTCGGCCCAAAGCGTCAACTGTACTCTTTTCCATAGAAGCTGCCTGGCCTGCTGAGCTCCTCCAACATTTTGTGTGTGTTGCTCGGATTTCCAGCATCTACAGATTTTCTTTTGCTTGTGATCATGGGTTGAGTTTGAAAGTGGAATTACAAGGGTCCATGTTTAACCATCATTAATGGATAGACCAAATGGCCTACTTCGTTGCCATACATTTCCAGGATACCAAAGTACATTTACGAATTCCTTTCTAAATGGTGGTATACAAAATGAAACAGGCTGATACATCTCAGTTAACAACTTTAAGTTAGGTCTACAAAGTTTAGAATTCTTTTGCACACAGTGACCATAGCACTTGATCCACTGTTTATTCATTACAGCCCTTTGGCTGTGAACTCAACATCAAATAAAAATATTTGGAGTCTGGCAGTTCATGAGCAGCACTCTTTGGGACCATATTCTTTGCACCATTGAAAACAGACCAAGACGTAGTCAATAAATAAATACATAAGCCAAAGTGTGATGTGTGTGAGTAAGATAATCATGGAAAATGCAGCACGTGCCAGTCCATAACATCACAAGACATGGAAGCAGCATTAGGTCATTTGATCCATTGAGTTTGCTCGGCCATTCAATTAAGACTGACTTATTTTCCCTCTCACCCCATTCTACCACCTTTTCCTCAGTCTGTCATCTTATGGTTTATATGTGGGAAAATGTCTCATGAAAATCAATTAACTATATTGATTATAAGCAGGAGTAGGGATAAGGTCCTGGAAAGTGAGTTTGGAGAGTTAGGTAGAAAATTAAAAAGAGCGGGACTACCAGGGTTGCTGTCTCAAGATTTCTACTTGTGCTACGTGATAGTGAGGTGAGAAATAGATTCATAGTGCAGTTCAATATATGGCTAAGATGCTACTGCAGATTAATGTGTTGAGATCATTGGTCCAAAGCAATTGATATCTGTACGAACAAGACAGTTTGTATCTAAACTGGAAGGAAACCTATATCCTTGCCTGGAGACTTGCAAGTGCTACACAGGAGGGTTTAACTAAATTAGCAAAAAGATCAGCAGAACATCAAAGCTCAGAGTAAATTAATCATCAACGTACATATATACCATATACTACCGTGGAGATCCATTTTCTTGGGGGCATTCACAACAGATGCAAACAAACGCAGCAAATTCAATAGAAACTGCACACAACCAAAAGGAAAGAAACATTCATGGGTCAGATGGCCTGAGCAGTGCTATACTGTCATGTATTTTAGTGCTGTAACTGGAGGTAGAAAATTAAAGTCAATTACCATTGATACCATGGGTCAAACCAACAACATCATGCTCCTTCGCTCCCTAATTATCATCAGCATATCTTCTCCATTCTCCCCCCAATATGTGATGCTTGAATCATCACACAACTCCGTATCTGGTAAAGTTGTCAAATATGTCATTTTTTAAATAAAAGTTTTTGATTTTAATGTCATATTCTAGATTTTAATGTCTTTTCATAAAGGCTTGGAATTTTCACAAAGCATGTAGTCTACTGAAAGCATAGGTGGCATTGTTAGGTTACGTAACTTAAAAATGTCTTACCATCTGGTACCAGTTCAAACTGAGGTTTCCCTTCAGTTACACACTTCAGAGTTGCTAGGTGTCCTTCGATAAACTCCCCATCGACAAATTTTCCAAGCAATGCCATCCTGCCCTCGGGGTAAACATATGCTATTTTATCACCAGTCATCTCACCATCTTCATTCACCTCACCTACAAGGCAGCCTCCATCCTGTCAAACAAGATCATTAGTCATCAGTATGACAATGTTTTGCTGTTTGCCCAAGCAAAGGTATTGGGCTGTTAATATCAGAGTTCCTCATGCATCTCAATGTAATTTCACTGTAATGTCTCCAAAGCTTGCTTTCTATATACAACTGCGTCACTTCTGGTAAAGTTATAAAAGCAGCTGATGAAATCCTTTGCTAGTGTGAGAAACTACATGAAGGAACCACTTATCATTATGCAACCCCGACTGCACATCAACTTTTATACAACTTTTGCCTGAAGACAGTAATTGCTGGTGGGCCTACTAGTCATCCTAAACTCTACTCAAATTATTACTCAATTCCTAAACAAACGTCCAGCCACTGGCAGAGTATTTTACCATTAGGTATATTCAAACACTGCAGTTTTTTTTAATACTACAGGAAGGGAAAATGAAAATTATTTTTCCTTCTACCTATTGAGACCCCAAGATAAAAAAAACACTCCATTCCTTTGGCAATCCAACAGGATCAAAGAGAGGATTTGAAGCACACTGGTCATTCAGATGAAACTTACCAGAAAATACATCCAGCAAACACCCCATCGAACATTGTCCCTGTACTGACCCCTGAAGGTCAAACGTCCTTCCGAGTCATATTCCTGAGCAATGCCATTCAATTCTCCATCAATGTAGGTACCATGAAGGCTGCTTCCATCCTCGTAGGTGTATACAGCTTGACCTTGCAAAGCATCATCAATGCAATTTCCTTCCAGTGTGCTAAATATTAAAGAGAATGCATAATGAGACACACTCCACTTCCCCGTCCTCAAGAGACTGGTTCTGACTGCAGGAATGGCTGGTGGAGTGGCATTAAATATTCATCCAGATTATGTCATAATAGTCATCAGCTGTATACATAGATGTCATTCTTGAAATAACTGATGCATCTTCCCCGCTTTTGCTTTTACAAAGTTAGCTACAACCAATTACACACAAAAACGGTTCCAAAACAGTAAGCAAATACATAAACGGGGACGAAATGTCAAAATCCACCAGTGCAAAGTGAATAGAGCAAGGGCAAATTTCAGTTTCCAATGACAGCTATGGTGCAAGGAGGAGTATTCTTCTCTCTGCATCTTAACATTACAGTTTCAATTCAGGCAAAAACCAGCAAAGTAAGTGATATTCTAGTACAGTGCTAAGGAAATTTTGCTGGTGCCAATTTCAGATGGGAACACAAGCCCATGCTCTATCTGATGAAGGGTCTCAGCCTGAAACGTCGACAGAGTTTCTTCCTATAGATGCTGCCCGGCCTGCTGCGTTCCACCAGCATTTTGTGTGTGTTGCTTGAATTTCCAGCATCTGCAGATTTCCTCGTGTCCATGCTCTATCTATAGTTTTAGATAGATATAAAAATTCCACTGGCACACTTTTCAAAAAAAGAGAAAAGAGTCACAGAGAACATGATACCCTGGCACCATCTCTATTGTTTTTTCCACCTCAATCACAAACATCCTGTCACTCTTGATCCTTTTATCGGATACACTTGCTATATTCTCTTAGCATAACAGATAAAGTTCTTTTTCCAACATAGTATAACACTTTCAAAAATCACATAATATATAATGAATATCATATTTACCGCATAGAGACAGGCTATTCCATTCGACAGTTCATCACCAGTTCTGAAATGATTTTGAGAAAGCTATAAGTTTCCAACACTTCTACTGATGAATGCAGAACCCAACATGAACATTGGCTTTTAAACCCTTGGAAGAATCAATCATAACCTGTCCCAAAATAATTAATCCCTAACACAATGAGTAACCCACAAAGGCCACATTATAGAGTAGACAGAGACAAAACAGTCAGGGTTTGTTCCAGCTGACCCATCAGAAGTGGACACTGAAGATGGAGAGGAAAGCTCTCCACTGTAGCAACTTTCACGGTCAAACAGAAAAATTCCCATTGCATTGCTTCATAAAGGATGCTGAACCATTGTGTGAGAATTCTGAGGGTTCAGTAGGCAGCTCACTTAGTACCATTTCCAGCTGTTTCCCACTTTCCCTTTAAATAAAAGGGTCTCCATTACCCCTATTCCTTTTCCTCTTATCACAGGCCCTTTATGTTCCTGTAACCTCACCAGGTCTTTATTTCACTTAATCACATTGGAGTCCCATTTCCCTTTAAGTCACAGGGTTCGCTATAACATTTATTATACTCTCAGGCAACACACAAAAAGTGAGTATTAAAAGTATGTTGGGGGACTAATGCAAGTAACATCCAACATTCTAAAAAATCTGCTTGTTCAGCAGCAAAGTCCTGAGGATGTGAATTTAGTTACTGGAATAATTAAATTCTAGTTAACCGTTTCACAAGTGTAGTGAGGGAGGAAAGAGGCAACAAGTACACTGTATTAGGATGTACTCGCAATGTGGGAAAATCCCTAATTGTATTGGTTTCCACTCCCTAGAAGATGTAAGCAGTAGATAACCCCCATTGGTAGCCAAGTTATCCCAGATGGTCATGAGATCAGAATTCAGAGCAATAGTAGCAGCATCCATGGTTACGGCTGTGTGACTGACTGGGTGCGTGGTGCTAACGTCCAACATCACGACGGCTGGAAAGCTGGCCTCAAGCTATGCCACCTGCTCCACTGAAAGCTTACACTTGCTGACAGCACTACCTGGAACAAATACTGCAGATAGTGAGAATCTAGCAACAAGATTAAGTCATCACACATGATGTTATTCAATCACACCATGCAATCCATATTTTAAATCTATATTCCTGCCTTGGTTCCATAACATTTAACATGAGTATTATTAATCTCTAGTGATATGGCTTCCAGGTTTTAGGAGAGAACTGTTCCAGATTTCAACTAACCCTTGTGAAGGAGTATTCTTGACACCACCCTTGAATGGCCTGGTTCTAATTTTATGATCACATTATGATTTTTTTTTTCACAAACTCTTTTTTGTTACACCCCCATGGTAAACAAAATCTCCCATCAACTTTTCTTAAAAAAACAACAGATCTCCCACAATATTTTAAGAATCAAAAGGATTACAAATATAGTCAGTGCAAAATAGCCTCTTTGGCTTATGCTTGCACACAGGACAAGAGGGTTAGTAGCTTCTGAACAAGCAGCTGAAACAGCTTCAAGGAATTTACTTTGAATGAGATACTTCCAAATAGATGTCAGAAAGAAACAATGAAAATGTCCATCAGTTTATGTTTCTCTCAACTCCACACAGAGATCACAGAGTAGGTGTTGGAAGGTCCATCAGTAAAAAAAAACACTAGAAGCAGTAACAAGGCCGGAGAAGACTAGGAACCATAAATTCTGAAGCATGTGTCATGGCAGAAATATATGAAGATTAGCTTTATTTATCATATACACAATGAAATGTGTCATTTGCATCAATGAGGATGGTGCTGGGGGCAACCCACAAGTGTTGCCATGCTTCCAGTGTCAACACGGCATGCCCACAACTGACTAACCCTAACCAGACATCTTTGGGACCTGGCGGCTAAACCACACCACTCAGGTATCTCCCCGATGCCAACAACTTAACTGCAGCAAGATAACTCGAATCTATAAAGAACCTTTGACGTATAGATCCCAGGGTACTACACTCTATATCCAAACTATGACACTATGTCGCATAAAGGAAAATTAGAGCAGATGGACAAAAAGAGAGTCAAAGGGAGATGGACACAGGCAGGGAGGTTAAAGGAGAGAGTTCCAGAACTGAATACCTTGGCAATTGAATGCACAGACCCCAATACAGTTATAATTAAATTTGGGGAAGGCATGTTAGAGAGCTCAGGTGATGATTTTAATGCCAGAAATAATAAAGGTATAACTAAATGTAAAGATATGAAAATAAACCTGCAGATTTTAAAATGTGAAGAATTATTTGATAGGGATTCACTGTAGCTCAGCAGCTCAGAGGCAATGGGTGGGTAGGACTTAAAATGCAGGCAGTATTTTGGATTAACATCTATTAGGTAACACAGGGGAATGCCTTTGAAGCGTTAAATGTGGGAAGATAACAGCCTGTGGGAAGTGCTTAAGTACAGTTCTAATGCCATATTTGTTTGCTGATGACACCACTGCTGTTGGCTGAACCAAACGTGGTGACGAATCAGCAAAATCTGGCTGAACGGTGCCACAACAACCATCTTGTCTGCACAACTAAGAAACTGGGTGTCCACAACACTCATCGGTGATCAGAGGTGGAGGAAGTCAACAACTTTTAACATCCTCAGCATGATCATTTCAAAGGATGGGTCCTGGGTCCAGCACGCAATGTTAGAGAGAAAACATGGTAGCACCCCTACTTTCTTAGAAGTTTGCAAAGATTCAACATGTCACCTAAAACTAACAAACTTCTAAAGATGTGTGGTGGAGCGTATACTGACTGATTGCATCACAGCCTGGTACGGAAACACCGATACCCTTGAATGGAAAAGCCTACAAGAAATAATTATACAGCCCAGACGATCACAGGTAAAGCCCTCCCCACTGCTAAGCACATCTCCAAGGAACACTGTTGCCGGAAAGCAGTATCCATCAAACACACTCCCCCCACACCCCCCCCCCCCCCCACCACCATCTACGCCATGTTCTCATCTCACTAGCTTCAGGAACAGTTATAAACTTTCAGCTATTAGGCTCGCAAACCACAGGTAACTTCACTCAACTGATTCCACCACCTATGGGCTCACTTTCAAGGACTCTACAACTAACGTCCTAGATATTTGTTACTTATTGTCAATATTATTATTTTTATTCTTTTTTATATTTGCTCAAGATGTCTTTTGCACATTGGCAGTTCGTCCATTTTTGTTGAGTGCAGTGTTTCATTGATTCTATCGAGTTTCTTTGGACTTACTGTGAATTCACGCAAGAAAATAAATCTCAGGGTAGTATATGGTGCCATATACATAGAAAACCCACAGCACAAATCAGGCCCTTTGGCCCACAAAGTTGTGCCGAACAAGTCCCTACCTTAGAAATTACTAGGCTTACCTATAGCCCTCTATTTTACTAAGCTTCATACATACTTCAATAATAAATTTACTTTTTAACTTTGAATGGATGTGGGGTTCACTATAAATGAACTGAGACAGGGCAAAGACAAGCTAATTTATGGAGGTAGAAATACCCGTTTTTACACAGAAGCATATATATGCAATCCAAACAAATCCTTGTGATATCAGTGTCGTAAACAGTCCATCTCTTATTTCAGAGAGGGCCAGAGTTTGTGACGGCAACCTAAGCTTTGACCTTCCTAGTGTTTAAGGAGGAAACTTCAGTCCCATCAGTACTGAAGTCCAGAAGGAATTCTGACTACTGGAGGGTTAAAAAAAAATCAGGAGTCAGTGAGACACAGCTTGCTTCATTTAAGTGTGCAAGTGGAAAGAGAAACAGTATTTACACACGTTGTCAACAGGCAGCATGTAGAGGAAGAAGGTTGCCGTGAATAATACTAGACAGGCTATGAAGTGTGCATGCAGTCCACACAAAGCACACAACCAATGAATAGATATGACTTCTGACAGAAGATATTATTTTACTTTTGCATCTATTTAATGCATAAATTGCAAATAATTTAATATGAAGATTAAGAGTATGTTAACAAGTCCAGTAAGTTGGTTCAAGGTACAAATATACTTTTGGGATTTTATCTACCCGTTCATTAAAATGACAAAAATGCTAATATAATTACCCAAAGGCATCAAATTTTATAAAGTGCTACCTCATTGTTTCCCAATACTGTCACACATTTTTTATTTACTATCTTGTGCAGTAAATACTTTAAATCATTAATATTAGCTATTGTTCTCTGGGGAAAAATATTTGGATCTCTGTCCTCAAAGGAGGCTGAGGGGCAAAGGGTAGGAAATGTTTTGCAACTTTTAACGGCACTAAAACAACATGGCAAATCAATCCAAAACAATTTGTGAAAGTTGCATAAGGATCGAGACTGCAAGGTTCATGGAACTGCATTGTCAGATTTCCCCAGAGTAAATCCGCATCACCTCAGTTTCAGTGTGGCTTTCTCCATTCTCAAGTACTTATGTGATAGGGTTTGGACACATCCCTGTAGCTCACTCTTAAAGGGACATACCATAACAGATGTTATCGTATGAGGTGTGCTTGATGGCTTTGAGCCTGTACTTTGCTGGAGTTTGGAAGAATGAGGGTGGGATCTCATTGAAACCTACGGAATACTGAAGTGTCTACCTAAAGAGGGCACGGATAGGATATTTCAAATAGTGGGAGAGTCCAAGATCAGAATGCACACCCTGAGAAAAGAAGGAATTCACTTTAGAATGGATGTTAAGACAAGAGGGTGTTCAATCTGTGGAATTCATTGCCACAGATGGCTATGGAAGCCAAGTCATTGGATAGGCTTAAAACAGAGGTTGGCAGGTTAATGATTAGTAAGGCTGTCAAAGTTTACGGGAAGAGACTGGAGAATGGGGTTAAGAGAGGAAATAAATCAGCCATGATAAAATGATGGTGTAGAATCAGTGGTCTGAATGGACTAATTCTGCCCCAAAGTTTATGGTTTTCTACAACTCTCCCAGCTATGGGGAATATTACTAATGAATGTGGCAATGATAGGAGAGAGCACTTTAAGAATGCACTGCTGAAGACTAGTGAGCACAGGAAGTGTGTGGACTATTCGTACTGCCTGACATTTCAAATCAGGGATGCAGTCTATGAATGTTTGTTTCTCCGAGAAGTCTACTTCTAGCTCCTGCATACTGAAAGGAAAATGGGTGATGTGCTCGCTCCTTCAGTAAGGAGCTCCACAAACTAAAAAGGTGTAGCAGAGACTAGCGGTAGAAGCTTAGATGACCTACAGAATAAAAAAAGGGGAGAGTAACTGTGGTAACAATATGCGCAAGCAAGCCACGGGCAGGTGACGGCACTGGAGATCACCGGAGGTTACGGGTCTCAACAAGGACTAAGGATACATTTTCACATTGCCCTTTCATTAGCACGGTTCCACGGATAAAGACAGTCATTAAAACCTGGATGTTCCCTGAATATAAAAGCTGTTGATCTGAAAATGACAAGGTAGAAAATCTTCCAGGAATCACTTTTCACAGTGCATTACTGTTCAAACAAGCTGGTTACGTTTTACATTACAAAATTGCTAGGGAAAATAAAATTGCTACTGACACAGTCCACCACAAACCTTTAGAAGTTTGTCAACCCCTCCCCGCCAAATGTTCTTGCACCCAGGAACATTAGCTTAACCAAGAATGAACCAATATTCACTGTTCAGGATTGTTAATTTTGAGAATTTCTAAGCCTACAGCCCCAGCTTGTAAAACTCCAAAGTAGATTTCAGAAAATATGCACAAGCATTAAGCAAAATAAAGCAGTCAGTATACCACACCACTTAAATGGGGTAAGAACAGGGAAGGGATGACAAGCCAATTTCAGTTCTGGATCTATGTCACAAACAGACTACAATGGCAAGGACAGTACATTTCCTTTCCAAGTAGTATCAAGTGAACAGATGTTTTTTTTTTTAAAAAAAACAGCAGCACAGTAATTTTGTGGTCACCATCAGATACCAACATTTCCCATCACTGCCCCCTCCCCCACCAGAATTATTTAATTTGAATTCTTAAATTATCCAGCATTATGGTGAGATGTGAATTCAAGTCCCCAGATCAATAGTATGACACTCTGGATCCCAGTGACCTAACAATACCCCTTTGTATGGTGTGTGGTACTGTACATTTGGCATCTCTTTTATACTCTGCCATTCCCAAGGTATAAAATGCTGCTGTTGATTTCACGTGTTTACTTTGCAAAACAGAACAATGTAATAGCTATTTATGCAAAGCACGAATGATTTCTTCCTCAAATTCAAAGATGAACAATTATTTTAAGGGGGAAAATACCACAGTTTCCTTGCTAGAAATCATCAATACTCTTAGAACTCCAGATCAGGCCCCAAGAACCTGAAAGTATAAAAATAAAAATTTGCAAACACAGTGTTGAAAGAGATAATGAAGAGCACCATTGGATGAAAATGAAAAAAATTTTTGGACTTATCTCAAAATGCTTGAGTCAAGTTCAGCTCAAGTATTTGACCTTCATGATTATGCAATTCTCCTGGAAACAAACAAGTACAGCAGCTTCACTGTTCCAAACACTGAATGGACAGTGATGTTTATTTGTATAGTGAGTGGCATCTGGGTACAAATATCACATTTCAAATAACTGAACCTGAAGTAACTACAACTGGAGATTATCCATAAAATATTGTCAATTATGAAATAATAGTTTGGTTTAATTGTTATTTTTCATTTTAGTAAGGATTCCACCCTACTATCAAGACCCCAGAGCAGGCAGTTTTGTTCTTTAAGCTATCATGCTCTGTTTATCCAATAGGTCAGCAGGAGTTCGTGCGTGCTCTGTCACCGCATTCCTCCAGCCTCACCCAGGCACACTACACGGCTGGCAAGCTGCTCAGCCAAGTAAGGCATCCAATCTCATAATCACATCCATCAATGTAAAGCCTCTCAACATGTGATCCTAGATCTTCAACAGTTTTATGCCACTATTCAAGCAAACCTGTTTAAATTCATAGGAAGGTCTTCTTGAAATACGTGCTTAGTGTAAAATGTTAAATACCTTCAACTGCCAATGTTCCTATAATCAAAGTGAATGGGTTGGTGCAAAGGAAAGGGACTCCCTCAGCGTAGTCAAAACTCTTAGATGTCAACTTAATTTCCCTCTACCAGATTCTCATGTTCCCTTAGCTTATAATTTGGAGTTACACACTCTCCAATCTATCTGTACTCCAGGCACTCTTTCCAAGGCACTCTTTAAAAATTCCAAAGTAGCAAACAGAATAATGCAGTCAATTAATAGTACTATATACTTATAAATATCTTGAGCACCAAAACATTCAAAAACATTCTCACCATTGCCCAGTTGGGAGCATGCCCATTAATTTCAGTTTAATTCACATTCTACTTCAGAGACCTGAACATCAATTCAGGCTAAGTGAATGCTCTGGTGTTAAAGGTGCCACTTTTAGAAGTAGTGATAAACTGAAGCCCTATCTGCCCTCCGAAGTGGATGGGTAAATTTCCACTGCCAGACTGAATAACCACCTTACACATCACTGCGAGCAGTTAATTTGTTCAACTCTCGGTTGTGGGTGCAAGTTTGCAGTTTCCCCACAACTTGCTGAACTTCAGAAGTTCCACTGGCTGTAAAGCACTTTGGAATGTTCCACCCTGACCAATGGCATGATAGAAGTGCAAGATCTTTGTGTGTCTTATATTTACTTTATTTATCACACTATACCGTTTTAATGCACTGCACAGAAAACTTTACCATTTACCTGTCTTCCCTTCTCAAGTTTTCTCAAGGTGTTTTATTTCTGAATCATACAGTATAAAGGCACATAAGTTTATTTTAGCTTAAAGGTAAACACTGTCATTTTATATCTGTCATGACTTATAAATCATATTGAGTTATCAAATGAATGATTTGAGTTTTCAACTCTACAATTTATATGGCCTGGTGTTTAAAATAGCACCATCCAATCAACAAAATTAAAAGGGGGAGAAAAACTAATATTTTCAGCTTGGTAGTTCCATTTGACTCTCAACACATGAAGTATTATAGATAAACATAGGGATAACATGAAATTCATCCTACACTATCATTTGGAATAAAAGTATTAGTGTAACTTCACCACAAGTCTGTGACACCAGTCATTCTCACCACTACATTGCTCTTTGCAAGTCAAGAACAATATATCATAAAACTTCAGCCCCCAATTTCAACTGTTCCAAATGGAGCACTTTGAGGTAATTTTAGCTTGGCGTGATTGGTGGGAAACTGATAGGATGGCTGCCCATTTGCACACCACTTGATTTTGTTTTCTATTCACTGCACCACCCATTTTGCAGACTAAATGAGCTGGTTTAAATTGTGCCGGTTCATTTGATTATTACTACTTTTGTCACTACTCCCTCACTTCACCAACACAGCAAAGCTGAAAGGCTTCCGCTCCTCACAAACAAGAGAAAATCTGCAGATGCTGTAAATCCAAAGTAACACATACAAAATGCTGGAGGAGCTCAGCAGGTCAGGCAGCATCCATGGTAAAAAGTAAACAGTCGATGTTTCGGGCCGAGACCCTTCATCAGGACTCATCATCTCTCACATTAATAAAATGTTTTGATGAAGGGTCTCGGCCTGAAACTTCAACTGTTTACCCTTTTTCATAAGATGATAAGAAATATGTTTAATAGCTTACCAATATGATCAGATATTTACAACGTTTCAACCCATTTTACAAATTTGACAGCAAGATCTGCCAAGGAATGTTGCACCACAACGTTGCTGCACTGTGCAGGGCTCCATGGATCAGTTCAGAGCCTTGGTTTCAGAAATAATGACAGAATAGCTTTATCCGGTAAAAAGAAGGCTGAAAACATGGGCAACATCTGTAGCTTAATAAATTGTGGACCTAGATAATTTTTCTCTTAGGAATTTAAAAATGTGTCCACTTTTTCTATAATTATTTGAAAAGTGCTATAATAGTGGTTCCCGAAGTGGGTGATATCACACTCCCTCAGATCCTGAGAGTTGTGGGCATTTAAGATAAAGTGGACAGTGGAGGGTAGCAGGAAGGCAGCCGAGGGATTACAGGCTAAACTTAAGAATTTAGTTATTTATTTTAAGCACTTTATCCTCAGTGACTCTATTGATTACAGAGTTCTTGTTGGCGTTTGCATGATTTGTTTTTTGCATGTGGGTTGATGTACTTGTTTGTACAATTTTTTTGCACGGGGGTTGGCGTACTTGTTTGCACGATTTGTTCTTTTGCGTGAGGGATAGGTTTGATGTATTTTCTTTGAGCAGGTTCCTTGGTTTTCTTTGCTATCTGTGGAGAAGGCAGACCTCGGGGTTGTATACTCCATACATACTTTGATAATAAATGTAAACACAAAGTACACTACAGATGCTGTGGTCAAATAAACACGTACAAACAAGCTGGATGAACTCAGCAGGTCGGGCAGCATCCGTTGAAAGGAGCAGTCAAAGTTTCGGGCCAAGACCCTTCGTCCTGATGAAGGGTCTCGGCCCGAAACATTGATAATAAATGTACTTTGAATCCTTTGATGACATAATCGCCTCATCTCTTGCTAACCCACCATTTTCTTAAACTTTGCTCGAAACACTTTATATTTGTTAAAAAGCAATGTGACACTTCTGTATTTGGCAATATTATGAAAAATCTGGACTGAAGTTGTATTATTTCCAGGCCTGGCCTGTGCGTTGTTGCTGTTCGCTACTGTAGTACTGTGCTACCTAGCACAATTCCCACACTCTAATCACACAGTGACGCAATTCCTGTGAATTAGGATACGGCATTCAATGAGGCAAATTTCAGAATCTGCCCTTTTGAATGGTCTTGACTGCATTTCTCTAGCACGTGGCCCAACCGAAATATCACTACCCCAATTTATTTACCTTCAGGCAGAGAGTCATATTTCGCCTGAGCTACAATGGTATTATTTTTCCTTTATTGATTGCAGCACTTGAGGTTGGACTTAAACAATGGTCATTAATCCATAACGAAAATGGTAGAAAGAAAAGTGTAGACTATAGTGTGGAGTATCTGAAATATGGATTTACACTAGCACCAAGCAACTGTCAGCAGTCAATGTGTCAACATTTCTTCAAATGAGGCAATGAAACTTCCCAAGCTTTCTGAACATTTGAAGAGAATACACTCTCATAAAGCATACAAGATCTTGGCTTTCCTTCAGTCACTTTGTGATAGCTTTCAGAAACGAAAAATACTTCAAAATATGTTTGCCAGCACTTCACAATAAAACAGTGATGGTTTGCGTGCTTCATTTTAACGTTTTATTACTCAGTCTAGGAAGGCCCATACAATTGGAGAACTGATTCTTCCAACAATAAGGGAAATTCTGAATATGGTTTCATCTAAGTTAACAGACCAAATAATTAAAGCAATTCTGCTCTGTTCAAAGATGAATAGATGTCTGAGAATGTGTGAGGCACATTGTGCCACATAGTTAGGACAACAGAATATGCGCTGCAGTCAGAGGAGTCAACTTTACCAGGCAATGAATCTTTGCTTCTTGGTTATGTTTGCTTCATAAAAGATAAAGGCATGATTCGAGAGTTGTTATTCACAAAGGGACAAGAAACAGATACAAAGGGGGAGTCAATACTTCCAATTGTTGAGCAGCTTTTCAAAGAGGGGGACATTCAAATCACCAACTTGTGCAACAGATGGGATGCCATCAATGATAGGACATCACCATGGTGTCATTATTTACTTGAAGAAAAGCTGTACCTAACTCACCATGTAATTCAGACAACATCTTGTTGCAAAAAACCTAAATGATCAGCTGCACAAATCATTAAATTCTGTTATCAGTGTCCTAAATAAAATCAAGCCCCATACTCTCAATTCTTGACTATTTTGAGAGCTTTGTATTGCAAATGGTGAACAGTTTGAACAGTTGCTGTTGCATACAGAAGTCAGATGACTTTCAAAAGGGAACTGCCTGAGATGCTTTTATGCTCTTTTTGAAACTGTGATAAAATTCTTTGAAGACTTGTATGCTTAATTCAACAATCAACTCAAGATTTTCAGGAATGACATTGCTTATTTGTCAGATATATTCACAAGGTTTAACTAAGTAAATCTTCAATTAAAAGGAAATAATGTGAATCTTATCAAAGTCATCTCCATATTTATGTCCAAGCTAACCCCGTTTAACAGCAACATTGACCACTGCAACCTTTTCCAATTTCCAAGCCTCTGAGTTGAAAGAGGAAGAAAGAATACCAGATAATGACCTTCAAGTATACTGTGCCCACCTGGATGAGCTGCATAAGGACACGTCAGACAACACACACACACAAATGCTGGAGAAACTCAGCAGGCCAGGCAACATCCAGGTGAGGGGACACTTCACCTGAGAGTCTGCTGGGGCCATATACTGTGCTTGGTGCTCCCGGTGTGGCCTCCTGTATATCGGTTAGACCTGGGAGACTGCTTCGCCAAGCACCTATACTCCATCTGCCAGAAAAAGCAGGATCTCCTAGTGGCCACCCATTTTAATTCCACTTCCCATTCCAATATGTCCATCCATAACTTCCTCCAATGAGGCCACACTTAGATTGGAGGAACATCTTATATTCCATCTGGGTAGCTTCCAACTTGATGGCATGAACATTGATTTCTTAAATTTCCAATAATTATCCCCACCTCCCCTTCACCATTTCTCACCCCCTTTTATCTCTCACCTTATCTCCTTGCCCATCCATCGCCTCCCTCTGGTGCCCCGCCCCCTTTTCTTTATTCCACAGCCTTCTGTCTCTTCCACCAACCTACTTCCCAACTCTTTATTTCATCCTCCCCACTCCAAGTTACACCCATCACCTTGTGTTTCTCTTTTCCCTCCTCCCCACCTTTCAAATCTACTCCTCAGCATTTTCCTCCAGTCCTTCCAAAGGGTTTCGGCGCAAAGCATTGACTGTACTTTTTTTTCCCCCCGACAGATGCTGCCTGGCCTGCTGAGTTCCTCCAGCATTTTGTGTGTGTTGCTCAGATTTCCAGCATCTGCAGATTTTCTCTTGTTTGAGAGATTTCAGGATCTTTTTCCAGTCCAAATTCCAGACTGGGTATTAAATCCATTCCTGAACACTGTTATTAGGAATTAACAGGAAAGACGGAAGAAGAACTGATCTCAAAACAAAGTAATTTTGAGCTGAAGCCGAGGTTCAAAATAATCAAATCAAGACTTTTGGCTACAGATGGAAATCTCTGTATGCTATCCTGCACTGTGGAAAAAAGTCAAGATGTTTTTTTTCTATTGCTTTCCCAACATCACGTTTAGTGGAGCGTGGTTTCAGTGCAGTCGCCCAACTTCTTCCAAAGCAATGAAACAGACTGCAAATTACTGAATGTAGGGATCTGAGACGACTCCTGAATGACATTCAGCCTGATGTTGAGAAGCTGATATTACAGCACCAAGCCCATCCATCTCATTGAAAGGTGAAAAAACAATGTAGTGATTAGGTAGACTACTAACGTACGCTCTAAAACTGTTGATGAAAATTGTTTTTTTAACTCTAATTAAATACTTTTATGTGTAGCTTTAAATAGATTTGAATAATTATTTGCAATTATTTGTCACTGCTTTGAAGTTCCCATTTTCTTTCACTGAATTGTAAATCAAAATTCTTTACAGCTTTAATGTAATGGCTGGAAAGGAAGAGTGGGGTGCAGGGGATGTGGTCTGGGAGCTAAGGGGGAAGTAACCCCAAAAAATAAGTTTGGGAACCACTGCTAGAAGCAAATAACAAAAAGACTCCATCCATGCAGTTGGCTGAATGCACTGACACAGCTTTGAAATGAAGACACATGTTTGGAATGCACAGCCAAACTCCACAGTTCTCAGCAAAGGGCCATGTTTTGGAAATGCTGCAAATTTAAAATATATTAAAACTCTAAGGGATAATGTGGTCATGTTATTATAAAGGATTTGCATGCTTCTTAAATTCTTGTTTAATTCCTCACCTTTGAATTTAAAAAGACAATTCATAGTGAAATATTTTAGATGGGAAAACTTGACAAAAGTAGTGGGAATGATTTGTGGCAATGCAGAGCCTAGATATCAAAATATTTGGTTTACCTCAAATAAATACCTAGAATTCAGATACTGAGAAAGCTGACAAAAAGTATACCAAAAATCAGCAGCCTATTTTTGCACAAAAAGATGGATATTAAAATATATGATTTTAATTGTGCTACCATTTACTTAAGTTTATCTTTAGCCAAACTTATTTAATATAAATTAACAAATACTGTATTGCTTGGTAACTTGTGTCATTCATTTTTCTTCAAAATTTTAAAGACTTGCCATCCCCCAAATCTCTGAGTTTAATCATGTTTTCCTTTTCAAAATGTTTAAAAAGAAAGCAAATTTCACTTTGTTGTACTGACTGTGGGTCTACCAAAAAAAAAAGACATATATCCAATGGAGCTTTCATAACACAAAATAAAGGTGGCAAGATAGCATTGATACTCAAACATTCTCATTTTTACAGATTGACCCTGTGAAAATGAACCAGGGAGAACAGAAGATCATCCTCAACAGTAATATATATGTAATCCAAATATCAAGTTCAAGTTTAATTGTTATTCAACCATACATGAATACACCCAAAGCAAACAGCATTCTTCCAAGGCCAAAGTGCAAAAAACAGTACCAACAGTCATACATAGAACATTTTATCAGCAAGAACTAGCCCACAGCTTGTTCAACATACATTGCAATATATATTAAAACTAATGAAAAATAATGTTATTGCTTATCCAGGCATTGTTCCCAAGGGAGAATCTGGATGGGTATAGCAAGCAAATACCTACAGCCAGACTCAATTGGAACAAAATATCCATGTGGAACATGTTTCCCCTGCAATGACAGTCCATTGATCATCAAGTCTATTGTCATCAAATTTAATGGCAATGGTGGAAAAGGCAGGGAACTTCCCTCACACCATTGTAAATATTCCCAGTAATAGATAAATTGTAAATATTCCCAGTAATAGATAAATTGTAAATATTCCCAGTAATAGATAAAGAACTTCCTCACTCAGGTTAAAAACAAACTCTCTCTAATGGAGTAAACATAAATAAAAGTGATAATTTTAAAATTGATGGTCTAGTGTTTTACCTGCCATCAAAAAAATAGAACTTCCCAGGACCATTCTTCTCACCATGTATAAAATGCCCTTCAAATCTGTCACTAGAGGAATAGGTAACTTTACAGAACCCATGTGGCTGGTTATCTTCATCCAGGGGACCTACAATAGGAACATTTTAAACTTACTGAACCTCGGCAAAAGTAACAGTCATCGTTTTAAATCCATCATTGCATTCATTATTTGACGAAATAATTATTACTGACTAAACATCAAGAGAAATATTCACTTTATCAGAAAGCAGGCATTAGCTCAAGAAGACCAATTTCTCATCCGTGACAGCCCAGGTTGGAGGAGGGAGTTTTTGATTGGATTATTTATCACGAGTGAAAACAACGGAAGAGCTTTCAACACGACGGCAGGGGGCAATTTATTTTGCCTTTGTTGCGAACCCCACAGTAACATCTTAGTTGGGAAACGCCAACTAAACGTATCGTCATTTAATCAATTCCTCTGTACATCAGTACAAACAATGGTATGTCAGATGGACAATCCTGTCCATCACCCCTTCCCTCAAAAGGTGATTTAACAAAGCATTATGAAAGAAAAAAATACAGCATTGTAAATGTAATAGTTTCCCTGCTCATTCCCAGTGAATGAGCAACAAATTAAAACACGCTCCCTACCATAACACCAGCGCTTTCATGTTGCACTGAAAACACTGGCTGCATTACTATAATCCAGGTTACATAACTATTAAAATAGGCTTATTTTTCTTAAATAGAATCATCACACTTTAAAAATAAAATGCATATTAAGCCTCGGGAATTCAGGATAGTTTCTGATTCGTATCTTTACGATGTTCTTTTAACTATTTTTAAAACACATTTTTCGAGTGTTGTTATGATGTCACCAAGTTACAGTAGTTATAGAATTCATCGTCGTGTCTTTCATCGGTTTAAGTAAACTCTCAGATTAAACGAATAAACAAACTTTTCAAAATTACACTGAAAAGTAAAAATAAATTTTAAAACATGCGCGGGCATGTGATTTTTTTAAAAATTTGAAAAAATGCAATGATTGCAGTTAATCAAAAAGATTAATGCACAAAATAAAATGTTATTTTATTGTTGTTTGAAACGCACAATTTTGCGGCTCTGCACCGCACTGCCCCTCCCTTCTGCTCGGTCACTGGGCCGCTGCCTTGCCTTCACACACAAACACACACGAGATCGCCACACGGACACCGCAAGCAACAAGGCACGGGCGCCCTCACCTTCCACCGTCTCCTCCACGTTGTCGTCGTCACTGTCCATTGCAGCGAGCGGGGCTTGCGGAATGCCACGGCAGCTCCCCGTGTGCAAGCTCGGCTCCCACTCCGCCAGCTGCCAGTGGCGCTGCTGCCGGAACGGCGATCAGCCGCTGACATCATCTCCCGGCTGCTCCCTTGATTGACAGGCGCAGCCCCGCTTCCTCTGACATCACTCCCGAGCGATGCAGCCCCCAACGGGAAAGAACCATCAGCAACTCACACTTCGCTGGAGAATTGTCCTCGTCTTCTTAATTTTTACCCAGCATCACGCCCTGGTGTGACCACACGATGTTTTTACCATGTACTGTTTTAAACTTAGGCCCTATTAACTCCATCGCCACATTTTTACCTCCTGTCTTTGGGCCTGACGACCTTCACTAAACTGCAGATTATTCACTCATGCTGTTCAACAATCTGGAACATAACAGTGCTTGTTTCTGGTAAAAAATACTTTCTATCATTCAAAATATTTTGATAAACTTGCATTCATACAGGCACAGGCTTAATAAATCTATCATCTCAACACAATCTGTTTCTTCTATGATAGTGCCACAAGGCTGCTGTGGTGGCGTTTGCACAACACTATTACAGTTCAGGGAGTCAAAGTTCAGAGTTCAATTCCAACATCATCTGTACCTCCTCCCCATGGAATGCATGGATTTTCTCCGGGTGCTCCGGTTTTCTCCCGCTGTCCAAAGACATACAGGTTAGTAGGTTAATTGGTCATTGTAAATTGTCCTGTGATTAGGCTTGGGTTAAATCAATGAATTGATGGGTGGAGCGGCTCAGAGGGCCGGAAGGGCCTATTCTATGCTGTGTCTCAATCAATCAATCAATAAATAGTCTTGCGCATTGACTATAAACAATTTTGATGGATATGGCATTACACTTGAGCCTTGCCTGTAGGCCCATTGCGCAGGCCTCAGCCTTCTTGAGTGGGAGCCAGTGCAGGCACACACACATCGCTTTGTGAGCCTTTTGACTAATTGATCCAACAATCATGCTTCTCTGAGTAAGCCTGCAGCAACTGAATGCCTCACAACATTAATGTGATACCTACACAATTACTTGAATTGCTATAGCTGAGAAGACTATGGACCAAGTGCTGGTAAAATGGATTGGTATAGATGGGTACGGTGTGCTGAAGGAGTTGGTTTCATCCTATGTGAATTCATAACTCCATCACAATTCTCCAAGTAAGCTTCCAACAACTGGACATACTGGCTCAAAAGTCACCATAAAAGTAGACGCACCTCAGGGCTGGCACTGACCACATTTTTTTTCAATCCAAGGGTTTCCCCTTATTCAAAGAGACACATAAAGAGTCAAACTGCAATAGGTCACAAAACCGGTCTGAAGCTGGTCAATGAGAGAAAAAAAATACGTCATGAATTCTATAGCAATGAAGGAAGACATATCTATTGAGGGAGCATCAATGATAATGAGATCCAGTGTGCCACTTCCTTTTAGGCAGTTTACCTAGGGTCAAGGATCTTGCAGAGTCATCTTGGTTTAGCGCCAAAGAGGTCAATAAGACTGTGCTCTACTGACAAGGTCACAGATTCAGCAAGCAAGTATAGATGAGCACAAACATATAGTCTTGCCCATATCCTAAAGAGCAAAACTCCAGAGATTAGGACAACAAAGAGGTGGTCTCCAGATATGATCTCTGGAAAGCCATCTCATGGATGAGTGGCGATTTCAGATCAAACTTGAATCAAAAATGGATACTCAACAGTTGTGGCAGGGCTTGAATAGTATCACCTCTTTAATCAAGCTAAATCAAGCAACATAGGAGAGAGCAGAGCTATGCTTGCAGGTGAGCTCAGTGCCTTCTATGTTCACTTTGACCATCAAAACATTGAGGAGCCATCACAAACTCCCACCTCCCCCTGATGATCCTATGATTACCGTCACTGAAGCCAACATGGGAGCAGCCTTCAGTAGGGAGAACCTATGAAAAGCATCTGGCCCTGATGGGGTACCTGGTCAAGTACTAAAGACATGTGCTGATCAACTGGCTAGTTTGTTCACTAAGATCTTTAACCTCTTGCTTTGACAGTGTGTGATATCTACCTGCTTAAAGCAGGTTTCAGTTATACTGGTGCCAAGAAGAGCATGGTGACCTGCTTCAATGACTATTATGCAGTATCACTTACATCCACAGTATTGAAGTGTTTTGAGAGGTTGGTGATGAAACATATCAACTCCTGCCTGAGAAGCGCCTTAAATCTATTCCAATTTGCCTACTGGAGCAACAGCCATAGCAGATGCCATCTTCACTCAACCCTGGAACTTCTGGACAACAAAGATGAATACATCAGAATGCTCTTTATCAACCACATCTCAACCCCTCAAAGCTAATCAATAAGCTCGAAGACCTTGGCCTCAACACCTCTTTGTTCAATTGGATCCTGGATTCCCTCACTTGCAGACCCCAGTCAGTTCAGATTGGCGAACATCTCAACAATCTCCATCAGCACAGATGCACCACAAAGCTGTGTGCTTTGTCCCCTGCTCTGCTTGCTTTACACTTATAACTGTGTGACTAAGCAGTTATAAGTGTAAGCCATATTTATAAGTTTGCTGACGACACCAGTGTTGTTGGCAAAATCAAGGGTGGTGATGAATCAACATATAGAAAGACTGAAAATCTAGACAGACTGAAAATCTAGCTGAGTGGTGTCATAACAGTAACCTTTTACTCAATGTCACCAAGACCAAGGACCTAGCTAATAGACTTCAGGAGAAGGAAACTAGAGGCCCATGGGTCAGTCTTTATTGGAGTGTCACAGGTGGAGGACTAACAGCTTTAAATTCCCTAGTATTATTGTTTCAGAGGACCTGTCCTGGGCCCAGCACAAAAGTGCAATTATGAAGAAAGCACAGCAGTGCCTCTACTTCCTTAGGAGTTTGTGGAGATTCCACATGACATCTAAAACTTTGACTAACTTCTATAGATGTATAGTGGAGAGTATGTTGACTGGCTGCATCACAGCTTGGTGCAGAAACACCAATACCCTAGTGGGTACGCCCCAGTCTCTCAGGGTAAAACCCTCCCAATCATTGAGCACATCTACACAGAACCCTGTCACAGAAAGGCAGCATCCATCATCAGGGATTCCCACCAACAAGGTCCAGCTCTCTTCTCACTGCTGCCATCAGAAAGAAGCCACAAGAGCATCAGGACTCACATCACCAGATTCAGGAACAGTTATTACCCCTCAACTATCAGGCATTTGAACCAAAGGGGCTAACTTCATTCAACTTTACTTACCCCCTCATAGAAATGTTCCTACAACAAATGGACTCACTTTCAAGGGCTCTTCATCTGATGTTCTCAATATTTTTTGCTTTTTTATTTATTATTTTTATTTCTTTTTCTATTTGATCAGTTTGTTTTCCTCTGCACTCTGCTTGAACGCCATAGTTGAGCGGCATTTCATTAACTCTGTTGTAGTTACTATTCCATAGATTTGTTGAGTATGCCCACAAGAAAATGAATCTCAGGGTTGTATATGGTGACATATACGTACAGATAATAAAATTTACTTTGAACTTTGATATCCTTTTCCTCATCACCCTTACATCACACTCTCCACCTGATCCCTTCCCTCTTTCAGTTGCCCTGCCGCAACCTCACCCCTCCTTTGGTTTCCCTCTCTCTCTTTTCTTCTTGATTCCCCAGCTCTTCCCACTCCTGCCATCCTTTAGCTCAGCCCCTCCTCTCTCAGAGTGAAGCTATTGACCAATCATCGTATTTTGCCCTCTTCCAGGGTGTTCACCAATCAATCATCCCTAGCCCCAGCAGCTGTGTTGCCCAAGGCCGGTGACAAGATGGAAGCCCCTGATATCTCCCAGAAAATGCTGCAAGAATCATCAGTGTTGCCTGCACCAATAGACTGTAGTGTCCCCATGCTCTACAGGCAGGTTACTGGGGTGCCAACGCCAGTGTAAGAGAGATCACCATCATTCAGCGTGGTCATTGATCCTCTGTTTTGCATGTTACTCTCAAACTCAGGAAATCTCTACCCTCATTCGTCCTCTAAAATCACTCACCCGTTTCTCCTGCACCCTGTTTTAACTCAGTGGCCTCTGTCTCTCATAGTCCTCATAAACTGAGATATATTAAACACCCAATAAGAAATTTGTATTTTTGTGAACAATGACACATCTAAATATAGTTCGAATTGTCAAAGGTGACTTAAACAGCCACTGTACAGATGAGGCTACAACACTACCAATGAGGATGGAAATTGTTAAAAACTTGTATAATGACAAACTAACTAAGCTCCTGATGTCCTCAAGGTTCAATATTCAAGACTGTTTAATCTCATTTATGTATGTCTGAACATATAGTGACTGACAGGAAATGATAAAGTACTTGTGGTGGGGGGGAGGTGGTGGAGGGGTAGGTGTTACAGTCTCGGCTCTCAGGAAGTAACACAAAGGAGTTAGGCCACAACAGGAACTAGAAACAATAGATTGTTATTAAATCAATGTTAAGGTAAAGGGTAAAAAGATGATGTGTAGTGTGGTGGTGCTGGCTGCACCATGGGAGAGAGCCAGTGGGAACAGCCTTGTTTTTTAAGCAGTTCCCAGCAGGTGCCAGCAATGAAAGGGTAATTGCAGATGATCCAGGTTAAAGAAAAAACATAGACCAGGAAACGTACAGGACGTAACACCCACTCCCTTAAAAAAGTTGCTCTGGGCAACCTAAAGCTACCCCAATAATGCATACAGTATGTTCAATAAAGGATATAGGGCGTAAACAGATGCCAGATACACTTACAACATCAAAAGGGCATCTGCTAGCACAATAACTTTTCCACAGATGTGGCAAAGCTTCAGGCTATACCTATGCAGGAATAAACTCCACCATGTTAAATGCTGGTTAGAATTCCTCATGTTTACGAACGTCTGTGCAAAAATGTACTGAACTGTCTGATTTAGCAACCAAAAGATAAGGGGAACTCCGGGGACTTGAGCTGGGTTCAGCTGTGCTATGTTCCAACATGTAGTTTGCTTCCTTATGCAGAAGCTGGTGCTTAACAGGGTTTACCCTGTGTGGATGTTGCTTGATAGGGGTAGCATTACCCACATCAAGGCCATGCTGAAATACATTAGGATAGGATGGAATATCAGAGAAGAGGGCCAAATTCTGATTGAATACCCGAATCATGTCAGAGTGCTCAGGAGGGTTTAGATAAGACAGGTGAGTGTCCAAATCTGCCAGGTTTGGCCAAGTATTTCCCTCTCGTGAACAACCAGTGCTTGAACTGAAAAGCAGCTATCTTGAAATCTTACAAGTCGGCTTATTGCCAGTGTTTTAGGAGCTAAAGTAAGCTTGCCCAGCAAACATATGTTGAATTTGCCAAAGAGAAAAAGAATCTGTCTGACTGGTGCTGTTTAGTTCAGCAAGTAGAAACTAAAGAACAACTTAGTCAACTCATCTTGCTTGAGGAATTTAAGAGCTGACTGCCTGATGTTGTATTTGTTTATTTAAATGAGCAAAAGGCATCAACCCTTGAGCAAGCTGCCATATTGGAAGATGAGCATGTCTTCACCCACAGGGTTGGTTTTGGCAGTAAACAGCAAGCCAAGTAGAGGGGCTTGATAAGAAGCATAATCTGCGAAGCCTGTAGCTTTTGTGAAACTATAGCGAATTCCTTGCTGTCTCCACATAGTGAAGTCTCAAGCAAGAAACATGTGTTGGCTGCTCTTCTTCCTTCCTGATAGATGGTTTCATTTCTCTTGCCTCTGATCCTGAGTCAAAGCAACTGATTAAGATCTGGAGGGACACAGGAGCTTTCCAGTCTGATTCTCCAGGATGTTTTGCCATTCTCTGAGTCTGCTTTAGGTTCAGACACACTTATAAAAGGGTTTTGGTGCAGATTTTTTCGTCCATGCCTTTGCATAACATTTGTCTCTAATCAGGTTTGGTTTCTGGTGAAGTTGCTGTTGCCCGCTGTTCCCAGATCCCGGATGAGCCCCCCATTATGTTAACCATTGGCTCTCAGAAAGTATCACAAAGAAGTCAGACCACAACAAGGATTACAAACAAAAGGTAGTTATTAAATCATAGTTAAGGTGAAAGGAAGACAGATGATGTGTGGTAAGTGCTGGCTGCAGAATGGGAGAGAGCTAGTGGGAGTGGGGGTGGCCTTGGCCTTGTTTTTAAGCAGCCCCCAGTGGGTTCCAACACGGTTTAAAGAGAAAACACAGGCCAGGAAACGTACAAGGCGTAACCGTATGTTAGTAGGTGGAGGTGTTGATCAGCATTACTGCTTGGGGAAAGTAACTGTTTTTGAAACAGGGTGGGTGGGATCCTTCATGGTACTACTCGACTTTTTCTGGAAAATTTCTGTACATGTGTCCTTGATGGTGGGAAGGCTGGTGCTGGAGATGCACTGGGCAGATTTGGCTACCTGCTGTAGAGCCTTCCTGTCTGCTCCAGTGCAATTTCCATACTGTGCAGTGATGCAGCATGTAGGGATCCCCTCTACTGCACAACTATAGAATGATGTGAGTGTAGATTAGCATAGTCCAGCTCTCATCAGCCTCCTCAGAAAGTAAAGCCATTGGTGAGCCTTCCCAATTGTACAGAGTGCATTCTGGGACCATGAGAGGTTGTGCAATGTGTGTACTCCCAGAAGTTTAAAGCTGCCTGCAGTTTCTGCTGCTGTGCCACTGATGTAAAGAGGGGTGTGAGCAGAGTAAGTTCTCCTAAAGTCAGAAACCATTTCCTTTGTCTTGTTGACATTGAGGAAGAGGGTATGTGTCTGGCACCAGGCCTTGATCTCTTCCACCTCCTCTGTGTAGGCCATCTCATTGTATTGATGCGACCCACCACTGTCGTGTCTTTGGCAAACTTGGCAATGTGAATATTTGGGTGTTTGGCCATGCAGTCCTTTGTGAGCAGAGTGTACAGCAATGGACTCAGCACTCAGCCCTGGGGGACACCAGTGTTGAGGATAATGGGGAAGGTGGAGCGGTTGTGCATCCTGACTATCTAAGTTCTGTTGTTTAGGAAGTTCAATGCCCAGTTACTCAGTAGTGTATTTAGACCAAGGAGTAGCTGTTTGTTCACCAAAGTCTGTGAGACATTAGCATTGAATGCCAAACTGAAATCCAGAAACAGCATTCTGACGTAAGTGCCATTGCTTTCTAAGTGTGTCAGGGCCAGGCGTATGACAGATGTTATGGCATCTGTCATAGAGTGGTTCTGTCACTAAGCATGTTGGTGAGTGTTCAATATGGCAGGAATGGAGTATTTGTTATGTGCCATTGTCAGACATCCAAAGCATTTCATGATGATTGGCATCAGTGCCACTGGGCAGTAGTCATTTAGTTCTGAAGGTGTGGTGTTCTTTGGCACAGGGATGATGGTGACTGATTTGTAGCATGTGGAGACAGCAGTCTGGATAAGTGAATTGTTGAAGATGTCGGTGAAGACATTAGTGAGCTGATGTGTATGCTTCCTGAGCACTTGACCAAAATTATGGGTGTCAGAGATAAGGCAATTATCTTAACTTCACCAGAATCATTGCCAAAATGAGCTGTAAGAGAATCATAGAACAAACTGAAAACTCTCGACACTGCCCAATCAGTGTGAAAGTCTCTCTGGTTGCTACTGGACTGGCAAAGGAACTCCACGTGTTACAGAAGAATTGGAGAAACCACAAGGCACAACTTTTCTTCCTTCTTTTAGATGTGGAGTCAGGGACGACATGCTTCCACTCTGGTTGTGTGGGTTCTGGGGTGACCGATAACACCGCTGTGGATACAGACTCTGCCACAGATGGAGAAGGAGCTGGAAGGCATGGTTGGTGTGTATTTTATCAGGTGTTGTGCTCAATATGCCATTTACCCTAATCTTTAGAGCACAATGAAGTCCTGAATAAATTTAGAATCCACTGTTCAGTCCATCAAAATGAATGGATTTTAAGTTCCCAACAACAGCTTGAATGTTCTTTCTTCACTTTGAGGAGTTATGGACAAGAGATTTTCAAGTGTGGGAACAGCACACATTTCCAAGGAGGTTCTGAAACAATGCTTGTAACTTTTCTACTGCTTGAGGTTATCTATAAAATCACAAAGAGAGATAATTAAGGACAATCTTTAACAAAATAGCTTCAAATACGACAGAGTGCAATACTATGTGAAAATCTGAATGGCAAGTAACATTTGTGTCACACCTGTGCCAGGCAATTCCTAACCGAAAGTCCAATCTCTTACTTTTGAGATACAATTGATTGTTAGAATATAAAACAAACGGAAACAGACGGAGGCGGAGTGAAGGTAAGATGGTGCTAAATGGTGACCCCTTTGCTTGCATCTTTGGAAACAACTCTATTTCCATCTTTAATATCTTTATTTTTCCCTTTTGAAGACGCTGACCTGGAGTTACATGCTGACTTTGGTTCTTTGTGGGAATGGGACCCACTCTCGGGGTTCCATAACAGGCCGTTGTTCGGCACGCCAAGGGTTTGGCTTGAGAGTCTGGCTCAAATTCAGAAGGCTAAGATCTCAGGCTCTGGAGACGGGCGAATCGAGGGTTGATGTCATGGCAGGAGACCCATGTGTCATTGGAGGAGTTGGGATATCTGCTGTGGGCCTGAAGACCCAGGATCTTTGTGATCTTCAGGCGCATTGCTTGAAAAAAGCGACGTAACGGACTTCTAACATCGTAAGCCAGTGAGTTGTTTGCTATGTCTCCCCACTCACTGGGAAAATGGAAACATCTTTTTCTCCCTTATTAGGGAGAGAAAGAATCTGTGGTATGTTGAATGTTGGATGAAATGTGAAGTCTTTGGTGTAACTGCAAGTCTGTGTCTTTGCTATTGCTTTGCCCATGCTGAGTGCTCAGTGGCGGTGCCGATGCTTGCATTTTTTACCAGTGGGGGGAGGGGGGGATTGCTGCTCGATGCCACTTACGCGTAGGTGGAAGGGGAGCTGGGGTGGGGGTCTTTGGGGTTCTCACGTTTATCTGTCGTTCATTCTTTGGGGCACTTCTCTGTTTTCGGGGATGTTTGCAAAGAAAAAGCATTTCAGAATGTATATTGTATACATTTTTCTGACATTAAATTGGACCTTTGAACCTTTGAAAATGCTGTAAGAAGTCTCAGCAGGTCAGGTGGCATCTGTGGAAAGAGAAATAATAAAAGTTTTGGGTCTACAACCCATCTTCAAGACCTAGGTGACAGAGAGGTGCAAGTGCTTTTTTTGATTTAAAAAAATTCCTTTACTATTATTGCATTATATTGCATCGTTGCAAAAACCTGTGTGTAGGTCAGATTTTGATTGTAAATTGAGAGCAACAATTTAAGAAACTGTGGTCTAAAAGGAGAGGACAAATCTTTGACAGAACAATAATGTCTGAAAACAACAGAAGTATGATGACAGCAGATAGTGACTCAGCCAAATTCATCAAGTATTTTGTGTGTGCAACAAAGGAGAGCTCTGTAGTGTCTCTGCCTCAAAAACAACATCGGCTTTAATTAAAATGAGCAATTTGTTACTGTCAGGACAAAGCAGTGAAAAGCTGTTCTGATGGTTGAGACATTCTGCTAACTGTGGTCTAACACCCTTTACAGTTAACAGGTTGGTGACTGAAGAGCTCAAGCTAAAGCATGTTGTTGCCTGCCTTCTGTCAAGTGCACGATTGGCAATATACCTGTCGTGGATGGCATTCATGTTTAAATAGTAAATAAACATTCATTCAGTTCTAACTTTGGAGTCCATATTTGAGTTACCATAGTGACACAATGCAGCAAGGAATCTAATATCACCATCGCTGAGTCTCCTACCATCAACATTCTAGAGTCACTGTTAACCAAAAACAGATCTGTGTGTTTGTTCTTTTGTGAATGAATCTCCTAACACTCTTTCCAACACCCACAAGGTGCAAGTGTGCGATGGACTGTCCTTCACTTTACTTGGATCAATGCATAATGCTGTCCAGGACAGGTTTGATTGACTGGAACCAAATACTACACCCTAAGTATCTATTCTCTCCACTACAGGTGCACAGAGGCTGCAGCATATGCTACATAAGAAATGTACAGATTGCCATAGCTCCTTCAACAGCACCACCTAAAAGTCATAACCTCTACCACAAATGAATAAGGACAACAGGACCGTCACCACCTGCATTTGCATTCTCAGTAATGCATACTGTCATTACTTTACTATTGTTGAGTTCAAACAGTGAAACTTCCCACCCATGACACTTCACAATATGAGTGGCTCACCATAACCTTCCCAATAACAGTTAGGATAAGCAGCAAATGCCATCCTCTCCAAAACTCCCCAATGCCATTAAATTGTTACATAAACACGAAACCTGATATCTAAAGGAGGAAAATCATCTGGGAAATTTAGAGCATGTTTTTTTCATGTTTCTCAGCCAAACACAGAGTTGAAGTTAGTCATGAGGTCTACCTGATGACACTCCAATACCTCTTAGTCATCTTCCATTTTAAACAAACATAATCCAGCATATAATTCTCTGAAACCTCTGCCATCTCCAATGGGATCCCACCACCAAACGCATCTTTCCCTCCCCCCTACCTTCTGCAGCATTCGGACCCTACGTGACTCTCTTGTCCATTTGTCCCTCCCCACTGATCTCCCTTCTGGCACTTAACCTTGCAAGCGGAACAAGTGCTACACCTGCCCCTACACCTCCTCCCTCACTACCATTCAAGGCCCTAAACAGTCCTTCCACGTGAGGTGACACTTCACCTGTGAGTCTGTTAGGATCATATACTGTGTCCAGTGCTCCCTGTGTGGCCTCCTGTATATCAGTGAGACCCAACATAGATCGGGAGTCCACTTTGTTGAGCACCTACAATTTGTCTGCCAGAAAAAGTTGGATCTCCCAGTGGCCACCTATTTTAATTCCACTTCCCTTTCCCATTCCGATATGTCCATCCATGGCCTCCTCCACTGTTGGGATAAGGCCACACTCAGGTTGGAGGAACAACACCTTATATTCTGGCTGGGTAGCCTCCAACCTGATGGCATGAACATTGATTTCTTGACCTTCCAGTAATAGCCTTCACCATTTTTCCTCTCTCACCTTATTTCCTTGCCCGCCCTTCGCCTCCCTCTGGTGCTCGTCCCCCTTTTTCTTTCTTCCATGGCCTTATATCTCTTTCATGTATACTTCCAAGTTCTTTACTTCATCCCTCCCCCTTCAGGTTTCACCTATCACTTTTTGTTTCTCTCTTCCCTCCTCCCACCTTTTAAATCTACTCCTCATCTGTTTTTCTCCAGTCCTGACAAAGGATTTTGGCCCGAAACATCAACAATATTCTTTTCCATTGATGCCACCTGGTCTGCTAAGTTCCTCCAGTATTTTGTGTATGTTGCTTCCACTTTAAACTGCTTTATTCAGTAGTTCAAAAGACACTTGCTTTTGAATAGCTAGTAGAACCATCTATCAGATAGTTGGTCCTGACCAGAAATTCTGTTCTCTACTTTATATTCTCCACAGGTGTTAAACTGCTTTCTGAATACTCCCAGCATTTCCTACTTTTTGTTTCAGATATCCGACATTGGCAGTCATTTTTATTTCAGTTTCATAAATGTTTGTAAATTTAATGTTGGAACTTGATCTTGTGGATTTCAAAAAGGTGATGTACTTTGTGCTTTCTAAGTATGCATTTCCACCTCCTCAGTTTTCAGGCACGAGTCCCTCAAGTAATGCGTGGGAGTTTTTGTCTCACCCAAGAAAAAGATTCCTGCCTTTTTTCCCTGTAAGCGCTATTCATGAATTACAGCACTGTGCAAAAGTCTTAGGCACATATACATAGCTAGGGTGCCTAAGACTTTTTCCAGTATTGTATTTGTCAACGTGGAGCAGAAAGCAAGTTTGTAAATCTGGCAGGAGCAAAGGATATTGTGAATGGCAAAGTTGGAACAACACAGGAAGAGTGTGGGATGGATGGCAGAGAAGGTGTGCTAGTGCTGCTGTGAGTGCAGACACACCCAGCCCTGAGACACCAGGCAAGGTCATTTGATTCCAGACAATTGGTTTATTGATCATTACAGAATGTCTCTCTGGTCCCTCCCGCTCCCTCCTCTCTCACTTCCCTTTTTCCCAACCACAATTCTCCTCTCCCTGCCCCCCACTTCCCACTCTGTCCACAATAGAGATCTATATTAGAATTAGGCTTATCATCACTCACATATGTCATGATTCTTTTTTGCAGTAGTACAATGCAATACATAAAATATACTACAGTCTTAGGCACCCTAGCTATATATATGTGCCTATGACGATGCTGTAGAGTCATAGAGCTACAGAATCGCACAACATGGAATTAGGCCTCTAGCCCCTCATTTCCACACTGAGCATCAAGCACCCATTTACACCAAACTAAACCCATTTTATTCTCCCATATTTTAATCAACCCTTTTCACATTCCACTTGCACACTAAGTGAGATTTATCAGAGCCAATAAACCTTCTACTGGCATGTCTGTGAGATCACCTGAAGGAAACGCACATGATCTGAGTGGGAGTGTGCAAATTTCACCCGGAAGGTCAGTATTGAACCTGGGTCACTGGAGCTGAAAGGTTGTAGCTGTGCTATTCACACCACTTGCCATCCCCCAAAGTGTTTTGCTGCAAATATTTTACATTTAAATGTTTGTACTACGGAAATTATAAAGACGGACTGTTTCATTGATGGCCATTTGACAGATTGTGCCTAACTTGACTTCTTGAAAGAGCTTTCCCATTGATCCCATTTCATTGTTTTGACACATTATCCTTGCACACTTTTCCTTGTGCCCCATAATCCTGCTTCCATCATCCATTTAGACAATGCCTTCCAGAACATCACAAGCTCATGCCATTGAATACATATTATCCTTTCATCCCTTGTGTTTCCTATACCAAATATTTTAAATCTGGGTCTACCCCTTCTGTCTGTGAGGAACTATTTACTTAATGAATTACAACTCTTTGTAGTTTTGAGCAGTTCTATTACATCTTCCATTAACTTCCCTGACACTAAGAAGAACCATGTTAGCTTCTCTGGTCTCTACACATAACAGGTAATACAGGTAAAGAGAGCGCACAATCTATGGAGAACAAGGTGATACAAAGTGAAATTGGGTAAGTGATTAAGATGGTCCATTTTATTGACCTTATTTAAAAGGTACATGTTTTACATTACTGCACGAAGTTTCCTATCTATTTCAGAAGTTTCATTTAGGGCAGCTGAGGTCTTGGATAGATTAGATTGGATTTATTTATAATCACTTTGAAACATATAACCAACACCATCTGAGGAAATGCTGGTGGCAGCCTGTAAGTTTCAGCACACATTCCAGAGCCAGCGTAGCAAGCCCACAATGCTCAGCAGAACAACACACAACCAACATACAACAACAAAATAAACCCCTTTCCCCCCCACATATACAGATGGGCCTCCAACACAGAGTAGCCATCTACTGTGTTATGTATCATCCATAGTCAAGTCGAGTCAAGTGAAGTTTAATGTCATTTAACTACATACATGCATATAATGTATATTGAAACTAAGCAACGTTTCTTCAAACCAGGATGTAAAGCATTCTAGTTCACATAACACATGAGTACTTATGAAGGTAAGGATAAAATCTACAGATGAACCACACATAAATGACAAACTGAAGTGCATTAATATTAACTATTGTATTGGAACTAATGACACTTAGAATACGATGCAGCCGGGAGTTCAGAAGCCTAATAGCCTGGGGGAAGAAACTGTTTCCCACCCTGACCGTTCTTGTTTTTATGCATCATAGTCTCCTGCCTGATAGTAGAAAGTCAAAGAGAATGCTGGATGGATGGGTGGGATCCTTAACAATGCTAAGGGCCCTGCCTATGCAGTGCTCCTGATAAATGTCCCTGATGATGGTTGGAGACCACAATGATCCTCTCAGTTGTTCTCACAGTCCTTTGTAGGGAATTCTGGTCTGACGCTCGACTGCTCCCATACTGGATGGAGATACATCTTGTCAACATGCTCTCAATACTGCTCCTGAAAAATGCAGTTAAGATGGGGGGAGGTAGGGGAGCCTTTTTTTTGCCTCAATCTTCTTTGAAAGTGGAAGTGCTGCTATGCCATTACATTGAAGTCAAACGTCAGGCTGCCAAACAAAGTCCCATCTTTTTCATTCATTCCCATCCTTCATGCAGCTAAGCTACTAAGTATAGCCACATTAAAAAATGGGTTATGTTTCTCATCTAAGTATAGCATAATTTATATTTCAAAATAGCAATTAAAAACTTCCTAACGTAAAACATATTGCAGAAACTTAGGAGGCAATAATGAACTTTGAAATCAAGTCCTGATTAACATTGTACTGTGGTTTGTGAGAAGAGATAATAAAGAATAAAGACTACAAGGGTGAAATTGAGCTTATTTCCGTGGTGGATAGTTTCCAATTAGTTGGTTCCTGTTTAATTAAGCTTTAAATCAGATAATGGATCCTGTTCACACCTGGTAGCATTTTGCAAAGTTGGCAACACAATTGCTTAAGTGGTCAGATGATTCAGCTGAATCAGGTTATGGGTTCACATCAGGTTCAGCAGAGTCCCAGAGCAACTTGCAATCTTCAATGCTTACAGACCAGGATGAGAGTTCAATCCCAGTGAACCCTGTAAGGAGTTTGTACGTCCTCCCCATGGAATGTGTGGGTTTCCTCCGGGTTCTCCAGTTTCTTCACACAGTCCAAAGATGTACCAGTTAGTAGGTTAATTGGTCATGGACTGTCTTGGTAGGACAATTCTAAATGGATATATAAATAAATCCTCTTTCGCTGCCACATTTTCATGCCCTTAATTCTGCCTCTTCTGTAATTATCACTTCAGCATTTTTTTTGCTGTACCTCAATCTGTACGACTATTTTTTGCAGCATTCCATTCCTTTTGACCTCATTGTTGTATTTATTATTATAGTTTATTCTGTATGCTTTATGTGAGCAAGGAATCTCGTTGCACCCTGGTGTATATGACAAAATCTAATCTAATCTGAATCTTGATGGAATATTAGATCAAGGTCAGCTGCCCACACATTCAGATGCAAATGTTCCATGAACATTAGGGATTATAATTCTAATATTAAACTTTCAGCCAACATCACTAAAAATACACACCATCTGGTCTACCAATTTCCTCCACTAAAGCAATGAATGCCCTTTAAATATAGTTAATTAGTTTGGGATGTACTGAAAATGCAAGACATCTTATATGAATCTTGACTCTCTTTTATGTCTTCCTGTGATAAACATTGAACGATGAGGGAGTCAGAAATGATGAGGAAGTAAGAAAGAAAGGGCTGGAAATACTCAGCAAGACAGGTGGCCTCCGCAGAGACCTGTATCAGGTCAAAAAAGCCTTCTGACTTCAGTTAACTCTGTTTCTCCCTCTGCAGTTGATGCCATTTTGACCCTCTTTTTCCCCAGATTTCAAGCATCTGCGGATTTTGCTTTTGAGTGACACAGTGATGTCATTGTTGATGGATAGATCTCTTCATTGTCAAGGTATATGTTCAAACACAATTCCTTGGATAGAGCACAAAAGAATGTATAGTTGTTTCCATGGATAAAACAGAAATGTGATGAAACATATAAGATATACAGTATATTTTTTTAAGCGAAGAACAAATACGTAATTGGGGAAAGCAGCTGTGGTTTGTCATGTGCTGTTTATCGGCAATGAAGGCGAAGGAGGAGGATAAGGAAGAAATCTGTCTCCCCTAGTAACATCATTCTCCATAATCATGTCCTTCCCACACTGTGATATGCATTGCATTTTCCCTCACGACATCTGTACGTGGAATTAGGCAGTGCTACAGAAGGCGTCTGGTTGGGAAAAGTTTAAAGGAGATTTGTGAGGCAATGTTTTTACACAGAGAATGATGGGTCCCTGGAATGTGCTGCCAGGGGAAGAGGTGGAAGTAGATACAATAGTAACACTTAAGAGGCAATTAGACAGACACATGGACTGTCATAGGATGGAAAATATAGACCATGTGCAGACAGGTGGGATTGGTTTAAATTGGTTTCAGGTTGGGACAGTGGGCCAAAGGACCTTTTCTCATGCCGTACTGTCGTCCCATGTTCTACGTTTTATAATGATGGCATTCTGTCTTAGGTTATGCATACTTTCTTATAAGAAAGCTATGTGAGTAATAGTCTTGAATGTTGTTTCACATAGAGAAGTTAGTCAACAGACATGAGCTTTAATTCATATTAACGCATAAGTTTTATTTCCTGGATTTCTTTATGGTATACAAAAGGAAATCTGCAAATGCTGGAAATTCAAACAACAACACACACAAAATGCTGGTGGAACACAGCAGGCCAGGCAGCATCTATAGGGAGAAGCGCTGTTGACGTTTCAGGCCAAGACCCTTCGTCAGGGCTAACCGAAAGGAAAGATACTTAGAGATTTGAAAGTTGTGGGGGGGGGGGGGGGAATGCGAAATGATAGGAGAAGACCGGAGTGGGTGGGATGAAGCTAAGAGCTGGAAAGGTGATTGGCGAAAGTGATACAGAGCTGGAGAAGGGAAAGGATCATGGGACGGGAGGCCTCAGGAGAAAGAAGGGAGGGGGGAAGCACCAGAGGGAGATGGAGAACAAGCAAACAACTAAATATGTCAGGGATGGGGTAAGAAGGGGAGGCCACACGTTTTAATTCCACGTCCCATTCCCATTCTGATATGTCTATCCATGGCCTCCTCTATTGTCAAAGTGAATCCAAACTCAGGTTGGAGGAACAACACCTTATATACCGGCTGGGTAGCCTCCAATCTGATGGCATGAACATTGACTTCTCTAACTTCCATTAATGCCCCTCCTCCCCTTCTTACCCCATCCCTGACATATTTAGTTGTTTGCCTGTTCTCCATCTCCACCCCCCCTTCTTTCTCCTGAGGCCTCCCATCCCATGATCCTTTCCCTTCTCCAGTTCTGTATCACTTTCGCCAAACACCTTTCCAGCTCTTAGCTTCATCCCACCCCCTCCGGTCTTCTCCTATCATTTCGCATTTCCCCCTCCCCCCACTACTTTCAAATCTCTTACTATCTTTCCTTTCGGTTAGTCCTGACGAAGGGTCTCGGCCCGAAATGTTGACAGTGCTTCTCCTTATAGATGTTGCTTGGCTTGCTGTGTTCCACCAGCATTTTGTGTATGTTGTTGTTTCTTTATGGTATGTTTGTATTCTGGTACAACTACTGAAAATTTGGTTTAGGAAGGACCAGTAGTTTGTGAGATGTGATGCTAGAGAAGGTGAGGATAACCTTAGCATTCTCTGCAGAACAGTGAAATCTCCAGCAGTTTCTGAGATACTCAAACCACCCCATCTGGCACCAACAATCATGCCACATCCAAAGACTCTTAGATCACATTATTTTCCCATTCTGATGTTTGGTCTGAACAACAAATGAACCTCTTGACCACGTCTGCATGCTTTTATGCATTGAGTTGCTGCCACATGATTGGTTGATTAGATATTTGCATTTACAAGCAGGTGTACAGGCGTACCTAATAAAGTGATTCCTGGGTGTATGTTGTTTATAGAAAAAGACCTTGTGCAGGTCCTCCAGGATTGAATTGGATTGACATCACACTATTGGCTGAAGGACCAGTTCTCGTGTTCTACATTTTATCTTCCTTGCTTCCTTTAGCTTATTGGAAACCTACTCTTGTAGGTACAGACATTTAAAAAAATAGAGTACATATCTCATTCTGAAAATGATAGTAACTACTTTGTTTCATTCTACCATAGCCGAAGAAATTCTGCATCTTGACAGATTGTGAAATTGCTTGACTGTCATTAAGTTGTCACACCAAATATGTTAGAATGATATAAAAAACAGATGATGTCCTACTTTAGATGCAGAATAAACAGGAAGATGAGCTTCAGTTTATAACATATTTAAAATCTTCATTGTTCACTTTAGGCTTGCTTTATAAATTTTTGTCATTGTTTTTCAATACTTTAAGTGTATCTTTGATTAACATGAAACGTGTTAATGATCAGTTGCCAGTTTCCAAAGCTGTAACTATTCCAGTGTTCTCCAGTGCTTTAGTTGCTAACTGATCACTCAGGTTCCATTCTAATTCACTAATTCACCAGTAATTGTCTTAATGGATTCAAGTAAAAGACCATATTTTAAAATCCATGTTTTAGAAGCTTAAATGATCAGTATATTAGTCACTAGCTATCAATGTGATGCACCATCAATAACTCTAGGAGACTGGAAGTGAACGATAGTCTTTTATTAACAGTGAAAAGGGGAACACAACCATGTCGAGACTGAGGGAGGAGCAGTGCCCCCAATTGCCTTTATACAGGGGTCTGTGGGAGGAGCCACAGGAGCAGTCAGCGGGGGGGGGGGGGGGGTGTCCAGACAGGTATACATAGTTTACCACACAATGGCTCATAAATTACATCATGTTTAATCTGACAAATGCATAAATAGGTTAAAGTATATATAAATATGCAAAATGTGGTAAGGTTTTTCTTCTCTGTTTTCTGCCAATTGTTTATCTGTTTAAGCAGGTTTAAATGCTTAATTCAGCATCCTAGAAACACGAGCATCAATGACTAGAATAGACCTGCTGTTGTGATCTGCAGCAGAGGTAAGCCCGACCAATAAAAAATGGCTCCACCAGGACACATCATAGCAAAGGGCAGGAGACACCCAACTACGTGGGCCGTGGAGGCGGGATCTGATGTGTCTTAAACAGATCAACAATCGCAGCAATTACACTAATGTATTGACTGAAACTGCAGGGCAAAAAACAAATTAGAGACTGCATTAGACATAGTGTGCCTAATAAATTCATGGCAGAATTCCATATTTTCGTGAAATAGAGTGTTTGCACAGAATGTTTGTGGATGTTTAAACAAACAAATACATGAAGTGCTTCCACCTATATTGTTTGTCAAACCTTTACTAATGAAATGATATCTTGATGGCATTCAGTGCCTGTGGCTGATCGGTGAACAGCTTTTTCAAATGACAATCTTCTATGATATTTTAGTATTTATATTGGGCGGCATGTTAGCGTTGTGGTTAGTACAACACTTTACAGTACAGGCAACCCAGGTTCAATTCCCATCATTGCCTGTGAGGAGTTTGTACATTCTCCCCATGACTGTGTGGTTTCCTCCCACAGTTCAAAGACCTAGCAGTTCGCAGGTTAATTGGTCATTGTAAGTTGTCCTGTGATCAGAATAGGTTTAAATTGGGATATTCCTGTGCGGCGCGGCTCCCAGGACCGTGATTACAATAGGTTTAAATTGTGGGGTTGCTGGGTGGCTCCCCTCAAAGAGCTGAAAGGGTTTACTCTGTGGTGCATGTCAAATAAATCAAAAACATAGAAGGACGCCATATCTTGAAGTCCATAGAGACTCGATGAGTAATTCTATTTCCACGCTGGCGACACATGAGGCCGCAGTGCTGGAATCTAGAGCAAGAGGCAGACAATCTGCTGGGAGAACTCAGCAGGCGATGCAGTATTGCGGGAGGAAAGGACCTGTCGTCACCACCAGTCGTAACCTCACACCAAGTCCTATTTCGCCACTAATTTTCCTTTAATCTATTCTTCCCTTGCACATTGGGGACTTAAAACAGTGGCCAGCCATCCTACTAATCAGCACCTTTGGAGTTGGAGGAAAGCAGAGGATCCAGGGGAAATCTATACAATAACAGGGATGCAAATTCTGTATCTTAAGTCAGAATTGAACCTCCGCCACTCAAACTGTGAAGCTCCAGAAGTTATATTAATGTTCCATGCTATATTTGTTGCTTAGCCCTAATATTAAAATCACTTTATGAAAATCATTTAAAAATGGAGAAACAATAAGATGTTGTAGGGGAAAAGAGCTCTGGGGGAGATCACAAATGAAATAATTACTGGTCACTGCTTTACAGGAATGATGCATCGATTTTGTGAGGTCTGGACTACATATTCACTATAATTACATTGGGACAAAAGGCTCAAGCTTTGAAAATCGGTTGCATGTAATAATTTTAATGTAGAAGATTAAGGACAAATCTAATTGATGTTTAAGAGATTTGATGATATGGAGCAGGGGTCCATGGACCACTCGGTTAATGATTGGCATCCATGGCAGAAACAAAGATTGGGTACTCCAGCTATAGAAAGTGGGACTACTTCCTTTGTCAAAAGGCCAAGGTGAAGAAAATCTTTAAAATTTTGAAAAAGCTGCTTGTTAAGCAACGATGTATATTAAAGGTTACTGGAGCAGGGCAGATGTTTCTTTCTCCTAAAATATACAAACATTAATTTGCTGCCTGTCACCATCTGAACAAAGTTTCTACGTTCTCCCTGTGACCGTGGGGTTCCTTTGGATGCTTTGGTTTCCTCACACATTTAAAGATGCACGAGTTAATTGGTCATATGGGTGTATTTGGGTGGCGTGGGCTTGTTACCATGCTGTATCTCAAATAAAAATAAAGCAAAATAACTTTCCATTTGCTTACATGATTTACATGATATCTGCACGACTTCAGTTTTTATTCCATATGAGTAGTAAGCCCAAGAGAATTTACTAGGTTCAAGCCTCTCCTAATACAATAGGAAGAGGGCTTTAAGCTGTAGTTCCCCCCTCCCCATCCCCCCCAAGCCCTTGCAATGGCTAAATTAAGCTTTAGTCTATCTCTCCGCACAGAGTAAACAGTTCCTTACACTGGAAGACAGTTAAATTTGGGTAGAGCAACATGTAGCTTGCACGGAGTTTATCGTTTCCCGGGAAATGTTGATGCTTATCCGTGTGCTTGTGTTTTCTTGGGAACATGCTACAGATCACAGAGTTCTTTGTAAAGCAGCTGTATTTGATAAACCTCAACAAAAACACTGCATTCCTTTCTAGATCTGCTTGGAAAATGCACACTTCAGAAGGGGATGTATAACAGTCTCATCCCCACTGTAGCCTTGGGAGCAGTTGAGGTAGGACTGAGACTTCAGTTGTGCATGAAGGACGTCATGGGAAAGGCCCTTCTCACCACTAGTTACACAAGGTGCTTGTTCAGATTTTGAGATGGGACATAGGCCAAGTGACTTTGCTAGTTTGCTTGCTGAATATCTTTGGGCTCCAGATGAGGGGAAAATGGATCTGATGGCTGCTACAGAGCAGAAACAGGGAATTGGTCACTTTCAGAACCAGGAGGTACAACGCACTTGCAAACTTGGGCTTGGTTTTCATCCTGATGATTGAGTGATTTGACAGAGTTTGGTACAATTCCAGAGATTGTTCACTCATTCCATTCTGCCTGTATCTGTGCGTGTGCGTTGTTGACCAGTCTAGGTCAGTGGGGAAAAGACAAGAGTGGGGGGAGTCCACCTCAACAAGCAAAGCCATTGCAGATCCACCTGGAAGTTTATAAAACACTTCCACATGTTAAGCTGTGTCTACAGTAGCTGCAGTGTTGTTAATGTTACAACTTCCTTTTCCTAATACTTCTTCATTACCGTACTGGAATATTGCACAGATTCATTTTAACTCAAGGGTGGCAACAAGGAATGCTGCCAGTTCCTATAAGTTCTGTGTTTAATTATAAAAATAAAGGTTGAATTAGTCAGCATCCACATCAGCAAGCCGTAAAACACCTTGATCTGAAACTTTGAGTATCCCTTTGTTTCCGTGGATGCCGTTCAACCAGCTGAGGTAGTCTGACAGTGTTTTTGCTCCATTTCCCTCCCTTCTATCTCCCAAGACACCACATTTGATCCCACATTACTGCATCCAAAGAGAGTAAAGCCTGCTTTAGCTTAAAACAAAATCACCTCACCTAATATAGAGTTGAACGGATTATTCTGCTTACTGCCCACCCCAAATGTTCACAGTTTTCCACTGAGGAATAGGCACAACATGTGTCTCTGTAGGGAATTGTAGTTTCCTGCCAAGAGCTACAAACCATATCAGTATTAATCTGTCAGACTTTGGCCAGCTTGTAAGTTAAACTAACAAAGTTTTATTAAACAATAGAATCTTCATGGAGAGACAGCATTTCTTTTCACTGTCCATTCTCAAACCGGTTCCAGCTGATTAAATACTAATAGACCTTAGTTGGTGACATGGTACGATTCTTAAAGGAATTCAGATCGAATATTACATAAACAACATGTGTTATCATGTACTGAATCAGTAATCCACAATGTAGAGACTGGAGTTTAGAGGTACACCTTCTAACCAATGACTGTTCCCATCTTACTTCCAGTCACTTAAACTCCACCACTCCTTTCATCTCTCCCTCTTTTGGTTGCTTACCCAATCTCTACTCTTCATCTTCCTTCCTCCTGTTCTCTTAAATATCCCACCAAAGTGCCCCCAATCTTCAGCCTCCCCTCCTCAGGAGCCGCCTGATGCCCACAGTGGGTGATGATAATGGTAAAATAGGTGGTGCAGTGGTTAAGGTCAGTAATCCATAAACTTGGGCTAATAATCAGGAGTTCAAATCCTGCTCTGGACTTTGGACTCTTGTGGAATCGGAATCAGAACCAGAATCAGGTTTATTATCACCAGCATGTGATGTGAAATTTGTTACCTTAGCAGCGGCAGTTCAATGCAATACATAATAAAAAAAGAAAAAGAAAATAATAATAAGAAATAAATAGGTAAATAGATAAATAAATAAACAAATAAATAAATAAATCAGATGCAGTCTTTATATATTGAATAGAATAAAATTGTGCAAACACCAGAAATAATATATATTAAAAAAGTGAGGTGGTGTTCAAGGGTTTAATGTCTATTTAGGAATCAGATAGCAGAGGGGAAGAAGCTGTTCCTGAATCACTGAGTGTGTGCCTTCAGGCTTCTGTACCTCCTACCTGATGGTAACAATGAGAAAAGGACATGCCCTGGGTGCTGGAGGTCCTTAATAATGGATGCTGCCTTTCTGAGATACCGCTCCCTGAAAATGTCCCGGATACTTTGTAGGCTAGTACCCAAGATGGAGCGGACTAGATTTACAATCCTCTGCAGCTTTTTCTGGTCCTATGCAGTAGCCCCCCCCCCCCCATACCAGACAGTGATGCGGCCTGTCAGAATACTCTTCATGATACATCTATACATCTATTCAGTCCAGTCATAACCAACCTCTCAAAGCATTTCACCACTGTCAATGTGAGTGCTACCAGGCGATAGTCATTAAGGCAGCTCACACTATTCTTCTTAGACACTAGTATAATTGTTGCCTTTTTGAAGCAAGAAACTATGGTCCATTATCATAGTAAGGACACCCGTAATGTGAAGGATTAACTTACCTGCCAGTTGAAAGCTCCTGTGTCATGTCAGTTGCTGATTGATCTGTTTGAAGGATGTGGCAGCTCTCTCCCATTGGCTGGTTTTCATGCCACGGCAATGCCTTTCAGTCCTGGGCACTCCAGGGGTATAAGAATAGCACATGCGAGAACCTCTATCTCCTTTTTTCATTAGGGACTCCCCTTCAGATTGGGTTGTGTTGGCCAGAAAGAATGACAATCAGTGAGTAAACAGGAATGGAGGCGACCATTTTGTGAGACTGTCCGTGCAGCTGCCATTTTGTGAACTGTTTGTTGACCTGTTTGTTTTTTGTTAATCAGAGTAATTGACTGTATTCAGGTAGAATTCCAGCTAATTGCCTGCTAAACCTGAGATCATTCTCAGACAAGTAGCTACTTGTTATGCAAAGTGACAAGCTTGCAGGAGGAGCAATCTGTAATTTCATTAGACTCAATGTCTGTGTCACCTGGTTTAAATGGTTTAGGCCAGTCGGAGTTGAAAAGAACAAAAGGCATGAGGCTGATGGAAGAAAATCATAGAACAATACTGGTTGTACCACAGGACCAGAACCAAAAAGAAAGAAGGTGACCTTGAGCCAATGAGTTGGAAATACAACATTTGAACTGCTATGAAGTGTTTAAAAGTAAGGAGCTTCAAATGCAAGGCAGTGGCAACTCCCTAGAGACCAACTGTTGTGGATGTGCAGAACCCTGTGGATGTGTAGAGTTTGAATCAGGAGTATGAGGTACACCTGGTCACTGTAGACTCCTGTCCTGGGCATTACCTTTTCCAGTCTTTGTTCATGAAGGGTTGGGGAAATTAGCAGATGTGTACACAGGTGTTCATCTGTGTAAATTCACATGCACTTCAGGTGAATCAATAAAGGTACTTGTTGGTAAAATGGATTCTCACTGTGGCAAATTGATTATTATTACTAAGGGGTAAATCCTTGTAACGGTTGTGACCAGGGCTGCAGGACCACAGGGAAAGTGTGCTTCAGAAAGGAGGGCCCATGCACACACTTAGCTAAGTACTTGTTTGAGTTAGAAGTGTTAGTAAATGTTTAGTGTTGTATTTTTGTAACTTAGGAGGCTTAGAGAAGTAATTGTTTGACTCAGATGCTTAGTTGAGTGTTTCTATTTGTTGATAAATAGTAACTGTGTTTACTCACATTTTCTGCCCCTCTTACTGAATCTGTAGATTTGTTTTCATGCAACATTTGGCATAGTTGGTGTGGTGAACTATGTGCCTGTCTGGACACGCCCCCTGCTGACTGCTCCTGTGGCTCCTCCCACAGGCCCCTGTATAAAGGCGATCTGAGGCCTGACGCTCGGCCTCAGTTTCCAGGTCATAGCATGATGGACACTCACTCCTGGTTCCTTCTTCCAGTCAATAAAAGCCGATATCTCGCCTTGCGTCTCAGTGTGAGTTATTGATGGTGCATCAGTTGGCAGTACTTGGTGAGTGTAACAGGAGTTACAGTAACTCACCAGTTAAAGATCTGGTGCTGCCTTTAATAGGGTTGTTAGTTGTTGGGGGGGGGGGGGTTCTATAAATGCAGCCATTTGGCTGCAGGAGGGGTTGGAGTATGTGGGAGAAGGTGTGCGTGGCTGGGTCTGGAAGCTGGCTAAGCTGATGGGAAGAGGGAGGATCCTGTGTGACCTGTAAGAAGATGTTTTTTTGTTGCTACTTCAGGCAAAGGACTAGATCGGTGGGATTCCAGCTCCCATCCTCTATGCGATGTGACGGAAAGTTGGGCAAGTGAACTGTTAAGGGAAGGGGGTCATCTTCTAAGCCCTTCCCAGATTTTTCCCCTTGTGATCAGGTTCCCTATATCCCAATTTGAAGGCCCTACAGCAGGCACTGGTGGAACTCCATTAACTGTAGGGGTTGGGCGGTGGGTAACAGTTCCCTGCCCCAGTCACATAGAGATGGGGTCAGGGCTCCCAGTAGCCCTTTCCGAGCTGGGGGAACCCAAGGCCTAACGCACCCATTGCAGTGGATTGGGGGAAAGGGAATGTGTAGCAATGGACAGCACTCGCGGACACTGATCTGTGCATTCCACCATTCCAGGTAACTCCAATGTTTGGCAGGTTCCTGTATTACAATAGAGAGCTTGGGGGGTGGGTGTTCCCTTCTTCCCACCAGGGAATTTAGCCTGCAGGTGGCCGTCAGACCAGGACAGCCAGGACCCATTCTTGTCATGGTGGCGGTACATTCTGGGTATGAACAAGGAAGGGCACTTTACCTTTGGGGTGGCTTCGGTGAAGGTACTGGTGGCATTAGCCAAGTGGGAGCCTTCGGTGATTCCACTCCCCTCGAGGGTGGCCAACACCAAACAATACTGGATCCTGGGAGGCACCAAAGAGATTGGGAAGACTGTAGATGCCCCGTTGTGGGAGGGAGTCATTCTCTCTGCTACCTCCCCCTATACCAGCCTGGTGTGCCCAGTGCAGAAAGGAGATGGGAGATGGCACATAACGATTGACTATCAACAGATAAATAAACATGCACTAAACACCCCCCCCTCCCAGCAACTGTTCTGGATGTGGTGACTATTATTGAGGACATAAGGGAGGGGAAGCATTGGTATATGTTAATGTACCTGGCTAATGCCTTTTCCTCCATTCCCATGTACAGAGTCACAGGACCAGTTGGCTTTCATGTAGAAGGGTCAGTTGTGCACCTTCTGCCACATCCACCAGGGGTATGTACACAGTCCCACATTATGCCATGGCATGATTCCTCAGATTTGCAAGGGATACAACTAGACCTTAACATCTCCATACCTCCTGATGTAGACAATGTACTGTTACAAGGACACTTGCAGGGTATAGTGAGGCAGGCACTGAATGAAGAGGTTGCCTCCCTGAAGGAGCTTTCCAATGAGATCCCGAACAGCAAGTGGACTTTGAGGTGGCCAAGCAGGCAGTGAGATGGGCTCTTACATTTGCCCCTAGACAGAATGGGTATCCTTTGAGTTGCAGGTTTCACCTACCCCTAGAGTGGCTGAGTGGAGCCTGTGGCAGGTGCTGAAGGGGTACCACATGCCTTGGGGGTTTCGGATGAAGACCTCCCCAGAGGCAGAGATCCAATACAGCCCCTCTGATTGGCAGTTGTTGCCCTGTTATTGGGCCACTGAACAGCAGACAGCCAATCATCTCTCTATCATACAGTGGGTGTAGTGAGAAAAAGCAACTCACAAGGAGAGCCATACCCAAAGGTCTTCCATTGTGAAATGGAGACGGTATATCGCAGACAGGTCAGAGAAGGGATCTGATGGGATGAGCCACCTCTGAACAGGTCATGGCCCTGCCCAATAATAACCTCTGCATTCACAACTGAGTCCCTAAAATTGATTCCTCACCCATATGGTGGGGTAAACTATTTGTCAATCTGACCCCTGAGGAGAAGCAACACGCCTGGTTCACTGAGGGCTCCGGCCGTTGGTGGGGTGGCGAGCTGTAGAGGAAGACTGTGCTCTTCAAGCTGTAATAATACAGAATGGAGAGGCTGATCCAGCCAATGGCTGAGTGGGTGGCCGGCACCCTGCCCCTTCGGGCCTATTGGAGTCCATGCCAACTCCTGGGCAGTGGCCAATGGCATGGTGGTATGGATGCCTCAGAGGCACGAGCAAAACTGAGAGTGCAACCTCTCTGGTCATACCCCTGTTGGGAACATAATTGGAGGGATGTACGCCTGGGCAGATTACAGTCCATCATGTAGATGCACTACCCTTCAGAACATGAGGCTATGCCTAGATCTGTGGCAGATAGACCAGCACAGGGTGACCTGTGTGTTCCGGGGGTAGAACCTCAGTTGGCTGGTGGTCTGGGCACTTGGGGCTGGACAGGGTAAAGAGATGGGTGGAGGCTCAATGGATTGCAATGATTTATAATGAGGACAAAATGGTGGCCATAAGCTGCCCAACCTGCTGACAAGTTATGCCCAAGAGATGGCCGGTGGGTCCCATGGTTATGGGAGCTGATCTGTTCTTTGTGATCACAAAATAAAAAGCAGCATGTGCTTTCAATGGACAACACGTATTCAGAATGTCCTGGTGGCCAGAGATTCAATAAGACAATGGCTCGCATTTTGTGGGAGTAACGGCCAGGATGGGACCATAGACTCCAGCATTTTGTCTGCTTTTCACATCCCATACTACCAGCAGGTGGAGGGGCTGATCGAATGCATTGTTGAGGCAATAGATTAAGCTATTGACCCCTACCTGCACCCTCCAGGGTGGCTGGGTACGCTGCAGCAAGTGGTGGGCCTAGTGAACTCCCGGCCGCCAAATCTGGGTGGGTCCCCAATGTCCCAGCGTTTAGCAGTATTGGACCCGCCAAAGCTATAAGTAATGGAGTTGGAAGAGGAACTGGGGACACTTTGGGTGCAGCAACCACAAGGGTCACTGGGTGGAGGGAGGTTGGGGAATAAGAGGTGGGAAGCATTATGGAGGAGAAATCGGGAATGACATGTCTAAATAAGCAGGAGAGAGTAAGTGTGTGTTTCCCTACACTGCAGAATGGTGAAGTGGCAGGTGCTGACGTTGACCTGTGGTGAGAGGTTCCTGTGGATGGTGAATGAAATGAAAAAGGACCAAAGTGTTGGGTTGCTGGATTTCTTTGAGGACTCTGACCCACGCCAGAGAAGGAGTGCCACGAATACCTATGGATTCACTTTCAAGTACTCTTCATCTCATCTTCTCAATATTTATTATTCCCTTCTTTTTCTCTTTCTTTTTGTATTGTTTTGCACATTGGTCATTTTCCGTCCTGTTGGGTGTGGCCTTTCATTGATTCTAATATTTCTTGTATTTACTGCCAACAAGAAAATGAATCTGTGTTGTATATGGTGACATGTATATAGATACTTCGACAATAAGTTCTTTGAAATTTGAACTTTGATCCCCTTTGATGACAAGGAAAAGGGGGAACTTGTCTTGCTCCACTGCCTTTGGTATTCTGCTTTGGGGGAAACGGGAAGGAGGTGTTCCTCTCCAGCAAGCCTGGCCCAGTCATACAGTAACAGCCTTAAAGAACTTGAGCCTTAGTGACCCCTGGTGGACTGAGTACTTTGAGGAATGGTATTTCCCTCCTTACGACTTGTTTAACCTAAAGGTCCCAACTCTGAAAGTGATTCCCCAGCCAACAAGGAAGGGAAAGGAATGTTGTTATAGGCCATATGCCAAGCACAGGTCCAACCAGTCAGTGGGACTCAGTGTGTATGAGCACCAGTGGTATCTTTAGATGACTGTATCTATGCTGAGTGTTGTTGTGAACAACACTGGGCACTTCGAAGACACTGAATAGCACTTACTGGGTGATGCACCATCAATAACTCACTCTGAGACGTAAAAGCGAGATATTGGCTTTTATTGACTGGAAGAAAGAACAAGCAGTGAGTGACCACCATACTACATCCTGGAGACCGAGAGGCCGGGCTCAGGCCTTGATCGCCTTTATACTGGGGTCTGTGGGAGGAGCCACAGGAGCAGTCAGCAGGGGGCATTTCCAGACAGGTATATGTAGTTCACCACACTGGGTATGTGGCTCCCCACGGGGTGGTATGGCTACTGCTATCTGGGGAATGTGATGCCATACGTATACCACCTCGGGGCCCTGGATGAGTTTCCTGCCCATGATGGCCAGTATAGTAAAAGGGCCAACACAGAGACTGAAAGGGTTTGGATAATAGTCTCCCCCCAGTACAATTCAGCCAAACTATCCAGGGAACTGATACGCATGTTATGGAGACACTAGCTAATGAGACGGCCATAGCATTCAAGCACACAGAGCACAGAGGATGCCCTGACCCAAGTTTTGACCAAAATTATGATCACTGAATGGCTGCCTTACAGAATTGGATGGCCTTAGATTATCTGCTCACAGAGAAAGGTGGCACTTACTCTGTTATTGGTCAAGAATGCTGTACCTACATTACTGATGAGTCGGGGAACATCACTGTCCTGGCTGATCACATCTGGAAATCAGTGGATAAGATTAAGAAAGTAGGCGATCAGTTCCATGGTGCTGTTTCTCTGCATATATATAAAAAATAAAAGCACGCACAGGGGAGATAGCTTTAACTCTCATTGCAGTGAGAGAGAGAATGCAGACAGCAGATCAATAAATAGTGCTGGGGGGGGGTCATTGCTCTAAAAGAAATAGATCCATACATTACACTTCCTCCCCCTTTTGATTAATGCAACATAAAACTGTATATGTACAAACCATTCAATTTCCCTTTCATAAACCATATTCTAAATAATCAAGCTTTCACAATTACAGCTTCACAGTTCTAAAGGTTCAGTCTTTTGGGTTGCGCTCTGTTTCTTTCAGGATAGCACCTCTGGACTTGTGGAGTGGAATCGGGCTTGGTAGGTGTCTTGTGTAAGATGATGTTCTCGGTTTCCGTGGTCATGTTGCTGTCAGTGACATCATCACAGAGTTAAGTCCGGTTACTGTAATGAGTCTGCCTTGTTGGATGCAGTTGACTCGTGTGATATTCGACTGAGCATTCAGTAACTTCCATAAAGGAAGTTGTCCGCCTTGTGCTGCAGAGAAATGTCCTCCTTGTCCATCGCCTTAAAGGACTTTTTGAAGGTTTGGATAAATGTTTCAGCGAACCCATTCGTTGCTGGGTGGTGAGGAGCTGACTTGAAATGTCTGATGTTATTTTTCCTCATGAAAAGTCTGAATTCTTCCACATATTGTGGTCCATTGTCACTCTCAATTTGTTCTAGCCAAGATAGTCCTCAGAGCGGAGACAGTCTTTGCTGAAATGGTTGACTTCATTGGTATAGCCTCCAAACACTTTGACTGTGCATCCACAGCAATCAGAAAGATAGAGTCCATGAATAGCCCAGCAAAGTCAATATGTACTCTTTGCCCTGGTGAAGACCGCTACTCCCAGGGGTGTGATGGTGCCTGTGAGGGTATATTTTGAACTTTTTGCCGTCCTGAACAGCTTTTGGCCAAGTCTTCAATCTGTTTATCTATTCCTGGCCACCACATGTATCTCTGTGTGAGACTCTTCATCTTGACTGTAGCAGGTGTCCTTCATGCAGATTCTCTAACACTCTGCTGTGCAGTTTAGAGGGAACCACAACGAGGTACACACATCAGTGTTCTTTGACATACCGACAGTTGGTCTCGTCTCACTAAGAACTCTGGAAACATAGGGTTACTATGAGCTGGCCACCTTTGCATCGTGATTTCATAGACTTCTGACAATGTTGGGTCTTTCCTCGTTTCCCTTTGTATTTCAGAATTTGTTACCGGCAACTGGCCCACCAATGGGGTGTGGAACACTTCTGCTTGGTCACAGTATGAAGACTTCTTCAGTTGCCAATAGTGGAAGACATGACAAGTCATCAGGATTGCTGTATTGTCTGGTACCTTGAACTCTATGTCATAAGAGTGGGCTCATAGGTATAGTGTCCAATGTTGTAGCCAGGTAGCAGTTCCTGAGATTGAAAATGGACACAAGGGGCTGGTGTTATTTCGCTAACATAAACTTCTGTCTGTAGATGTAGTGGTGGAACTACTTTATTCTCCATACTAGACTGAGGGCCTCTCAGTCAATTTGTATGCAGTGGCATTCTCTGCCCGTCAGTGATCTTGAAGCAAATGTTCAGATCCACCTTTCATAATTGTGACAGAACAACTCCAAAGTTATAAAGTGATGCATTGCATGCTAGTGTGATGGGCAGGGATGGGTCATAATGGGTGAACAGTTCATCGGATGTTACTAGTCTTTCTTTCCTTGATGCTTTACGCATCTTTCTGACCCTTTGCTCTTTACTCCTGTCTGCAACAGTGCATTCAATAAATACAGCACTCTAGCAATGTTTGGGAGAAGCTGGTGGTAGTGGTTTACAAGGCCCAAGTATGACCTGAGTTGTGACACATTTTCCAGTTTGGGTGCCTGCAGCTCTGCTTCAATCTTCTCTTGTGACTTATGCAAGCCATGCTTGTCAATGACATGTCCACAGCATGAATTTTCATTCTTGGAAAAATTCACATTTTTCTCTCTGTGTTGTTATGAACCCCGTAACTGGGTCACTTACCAGCAAAGATAGAGAGGTCCGTTGAAGTCTGATGGTACTATTTTTAACAGTATTTAATAGTAAAAATACACAAAAATAATATCAATGCAAACATACAGATAATATACGTCGTCAATACTAAATCTAAAAGTGCGGGTATAATAATAATCAATAAGAAATAAGCTCTATTGTTGTCTAGGGGATAATGTATTGTCCGATGAAAATATAAAAGTCACTCAGTTCATTCAGTTCATACAGGCTTCAGCCTTTGGGGACCACTGGGTTTTCAATTGTTGGAGAGAGAGAGAGATTTTAGAAACTTGCCAGCTTTTCCTTTTTATGACGTCGATCCTTCGAGAGTTCCGTTGGTGTAGCCAGTCCTTTACTTTAGCTAAGCCATTCTTCCGTGGTAAGGCCCCAATCCCACGCAAAAGGGAAAGGACGCACTCGAGCCCTCCACCAGCTGTCGCTATTAAACGCTATCATGGGATCTCTAGCATTTCTCCTGGTGTGTCTAAAGGGGTTGTTCCCCAGACCCTCTTTTATTCTTACTCACGGGGTCTCAGATGTCAATCAGGTTGGGATGATGCAATCCCTCAACCAGCCCACTCTGGTCATTCCCTGAGGGCTTCAACGAATAGTACAGTACTCAATACACAATTCCGTCTCCAAAAGACAATAGCCGTTATCAATGGTTCCGCCTTGCTGAGGTCAGGACACATTCCAAACCCTTGTGGATTCTGCATGTCTCTCTCTCATTTCCTGGGTCCCAGACCCGAATTAATAGCGATCTTGCAATTCTCAAAAAGGAGGGGGCTACTTTGTACCCTTCGGCCCCTCAGAGTTGTGGCTCGTTCGTAACAGTGTGCAGACTCACTCAGTCTGGTAAGCACTTTACCCAAGTTCTGGATCAGCTCTTCATCATTCTTGTCAGTGACAATGATGTCATCAAGATAACAATCTGTTTCGGGGACACCAAAGATGAGACTGTTATACTGGAACAGTCACTTGTGAGTGTTGATTGTGAGGAACCTCCTGCTTGTTGACTCAATCTCCATTTTCAGATAGGCTTGTGACAAGTCAATCTTTGAAAACCTTTCCTCACCCACCAAAGATGCAAAAATATCTTCTATTTGTGGCAGGGGATACTGAACAGTACGCAACACTGAGTTGATGGTTGAAATCCCCACATCTGTGAACAACTCCAGCCTTCCTTAACTTAAAGCACACGGTATTGGAGGTATGGTATTGATGTGGATAGAGAATTGGTTGGCAGACAGGAAGCAAAGAGTGGGAGTAAACGGGACCTTTTCAGAATGGCAGGCACTGACTAGCGGGGTACCGCAAGGCTCAGTGCTGGGACCCCAGTTGTTTACAATATATATTAATGATTTAGACGAGGGAATTAAATGCAGCATCTCCAAGTCTGTGGATGACACGAAGCTGGGCGGTGGTGTTAGCTGTGAGGAGGATGCTAAGAGGATGCAGGATGACTTGGATAGGTTAGGTGAGTGGGCAAATTCATGGCAGATGCAATTTAATGTGGATAAATGTGAGGTCATCCACTTTGGTTGCAAGAACAGGAAAACATATTATTATCTGAACGGTGGCCGATTAGGAAAAGGGGAGATGCAACGAGACCTGGGTGTCATTGTACACCAGTCATTGAAGGTGGGCATGCAGGTACAACAGGCGGTGAAAAAGGCAAATGGTATGTTGGCACTCATAGCAAAAGGATTTGAGTACAGGAGCAGGGAGGTTCTACTGCAGTTGTACAAGGCCTTGGTGAGACCACTCCTAGAGTATTGTGTGCAGTTTTGGTCCCCTAATCTGAGGAAAGACATTCTTGCCATAGAGGGAGTACAAAGAAGGTTCACCAGATTGATTCCTGGGATGGCAGGACTTTCATATGAAGAAAGATTGGATCGAATAGGCTTATACTCACTGGAATTTAGAAGATTGGGGGGGATCTTATTGAAACATATAAAATTCTAAAGGGATTGGACAGGCTAGATGTAGGAAGATTGTTTCCAATGTTGGGGAAGTCCAGAACAAGGGGTCACAGTTTAAGGATAAAGGGGAAGTCTTTTAGGACCAAGATGAGGAAAAATTTCTTCACACAGGGAGTGGTGAATCTGTGGAATTCTCTGCCACAGGAAACAGTTGAGGCCGGTTCATTGGCTATATTTAAGAGGAAGTTAGATATGGCCCTTGTGGCTAAAGGGATCGGGGGTATGGAGAGAAAGCAGGTACAGGGTTCTGAGTTGGATGATCAGCCATGATCATACTGAATGGCGGTGCAGGCTTGAAGGGCCGAATGGCCTACTGCTGCACCTATTTTCTATGTTTCTATGTTTCCCTTTCTTGATAACCAGGACAATAAGCATGGCCCAATCATTCCACACAGACTTGGGGAGAATTCTCGATGTTTCCAAGCTCTGTAGTTCATCATCCACTTTAGGACATAGTGTGTACTGAACGCACTTTATGGAATCTTGGTGTTGCTGTTTCATTCAGTTCAATTCTGTTCTTCATGCCTTTGAGTTTACCAATCCCTTTCTCAAACACCTTTCATTAGCATTAAGCTGCTATGCCAGTCTCTGGTTAGTGCTGCCATTGCCTTTTGACGTCACACACAGCTTTGACAGAGTGCCAGTTGAGTTGGATTTTTCTCAACCGTTCACATCCGAAAAGTGTAGGCCCTTCACTTTTCAATACATAAAGCTCTAGCTGTTATGTTTGGCCTTTGTATGTCACATTTACTTTCAGTTTGCCTTTTGAAGACACTTTTTCCACCTGTGTGAGTCTTTAGCATCAATGAGGTCTTCTCTAATGGTATTTTAGAAAACACTGTTATAGTCGGCCTCTGGAATTATGGACAAAAAATGACCCTGTATCCAGCTTCATTTTCAGTTTTACACTGGACACATCTATTGTGATCCAAATAATTCTGTGATCTGCTTCAGTTATACTATGCAGTTCTGGGCATGACTGTTCACCTTTGTCAGACTCTATGTTGTCTGATTCTGTTTTACATTCGGTGACTTTATGCATTTGCTTAGTTTTGTGTTTGAGACTTTTCATTCGGTTGTGCCTTTTGTCTGCCTTGCACACTCTCTCTATGTGACCTTGTCTGTTGCACATTCTGCAGACATTTTCTTTGAACCAACAGTCATTTGCATCATGGGAGGATTTGCCACATTGATAACATCTTTGGCTTTTTGCACCATTCAGGAACATTTTGTGCATTTCACATTCTAACCTCCTTTTCTGTAGTTTTGCTGCCATCTACAACAATATTGCAGTGGTCAATGCCCATTCTAAGGTTAGGTTTCTTTCAGACAGTAGCCTTGTTTGAGTGCTTTGACTATACATACCACATACAAGGCTGTCCCTTAATGCATCAGAAAGTCCATCTCTGAAGTCACAGTACTGGGAAAGTTTGCGTAGTTCTGCAATGTATTCAGAAATGCTTTCATCTTGACTGGTTCCTTTTGTAAAATTTGTATCTCCCAGCTTAGGGCTCAAGTGATTTTGTAAAGTTGTAAACATCTTGCTTGCTGGCTTTTCAGGGGTTATTAGGTTGCATAAGAGACTGCATGTTCTTGGGGCCATTAAGCTAAGAAGTGTAGGGGCTTTGCTTCTTCATGTTGCTCGTGTTACAATCCAGTTCAACTCTCACAACATAAGACCCCCAGCCTTCATTAGCACTATAAAAATCATTAATTTTCCTGACTGAAGCCACCTCCACGTTATTTTCACTCTAAATTCAGTGAGCCTTTCACAACTACTCATGGGTCCTTTGACTTCTCGTGCTGTTTAACTCTCACTGTTTTGTCCCATATCTGTTGGCGCAGGTCGTGATATTTTCTGACATTCAGGTTTGTACTCATCACCAATTAGTGTCTGTGCACAACTGCATAAATATTAAGTAAAAGAACACACAAGGGAGATGGCTTTAACTGTGTGTGTGTGTGTGTGTGTGTGTGTGTGTGCCTTGACCATCCCAGACCCCCAAGAGACATCCGTCAACAGCTGTGATACAAAAGGAGTGAGAGATGGACTCCATAGGGAGTCCAAGTTTCACACACAGGGTCCAGTACAGTAAGTCACCTGCTGTGCCAGAATCCACCAGAGGCTCCTGTGTGCGTAGAGCTGTTGGCGTGTGGAAGAGGACAGTTGGATTGTGATGCTGGAACGAGGGGCCAGGAAAGTCTTACCAGATAGAAGGTCCCGTGTCTCTACCTCGTGGTGCCATTTCCTAGATGCAGTGGGCTTGTGTGATTGGTAGTTCTGCAGTAAACACACAAGTTGTTTCTCCACCGACGCTCACACTCTTGGGTATTTAAGGAAATCCTCTCCTACTACAGGGGTTCTGGAGGTGCTGCTGAGGGTCCTGCAGCCTGAAGCGGTTCTGGGATTCTGGCTGATGATTGAGAAGGTTATTCCATAAGAGGGCTAGAGTGATGAGGCTTTCAAGGTCAGTGGGCATCTTTGGGTAGGCAGCTCGTCTTTCAAATGTTCCGTTGGTAATGGGCCAGCAGTGTTTCTGCATTCCAGCCATACTCCTTCATGAGATTTCTGAATTCCACTGTGTTATCCAGCACCAAGCATGAACCTTGATGCAGGTGAAGTATGCAATCTGCTGCATCCCTTTCACTTCCTGGATAGTCAAAAGCACGGCATCCCTCAGCAACAAACTTCTTGAAAATAGTGGTCTTATTTTCCCAGTTACTGGCAGCCCAGGTCAGAGCTCACCTGGTTGAGAGATGATGAAGGCAATCTTGGCTCAGTCCATGGAATACAGACGTGTACGATGCACTGGGACAGGGATTTGCAGTGTTGGCCTGGGGATCCATCAAACCATTTGGACACTGGAACCTTGGACTCAGAGGCAGGAGGTTAATTCCTCCGGTATTGTTTTATCAAGACTCAAAGAGGTGAGCAGATGGTCAACAGTTTCCTGCTGCTTCTGGATCATGTGCTCATATTGACAGAAGCCTTCCTTTAGGCAATCATACTCTGCTGGGTCAATCAATGGTTTACTCATCCTGTCAGGAAATGTAGAGGAGGTTTAACCCAAACACAGAGCAGCAGAGATGATTTAGCAGCCAGCAATCACTTTAATAATCAACTGAAAAATACCAAGCAATGAGGGACCACAAAACAAGAGAGAACAGATACTTAACATGACAAGGCATCAAGGTAACTGAAGGCTACGAGCAACTGGTTAAGGCTGGCTGGTTCGATGAGTGTGCGAGGGGGTGGACGACAGCTGGGTTTAAGTAGGTTGCTGGTGACTCCTGTTAGCTGGGTGGAGACAAGGAGGTGCCTGCCTGTGCAGGAGTTATGATCTCCAGCATCAACTGTGCCTCTAAACAAATAGTTTGAGTACAATTACATTGTCAGTTATCTGACAATGTGGAAAATTTGCCCAGGTACATAGTGTTCACGAAACACAGAACAAATCCATCTGGTTAATTACTACCCAATTAGTCTGCTTTCAATCATCAGTAAAGTGAAGGAAGCTGTCATTGACAATGCTCTCGAGTAGCACTTAATAATATGCTCACTGATAGCCAGATTGGATCTGCTCGGCTCCAGAACTCTTGGTCCAAACATGGACCAAAGAACAAAATTTCCAAAGCGAACAAAGAGTGACTACTCCTGACATCAAGGCAGCATAGATGATATGCGGCATGAATGGATTCTGGTAAAATGGAAGTCAACAGCATCAATACCCTTATTAAAATAAGGTGCTCCTGGGTACCAGCCAGATATAGCTAACTGCCATTTCATAATTCTACATTCAGAGAAATAGCTTCCTTATAAACTCACATGAATTCATGAACAAATATTGTTGCTGTATTCACAAAGACTGCCAAAGCAACACAAACCTCCGTTCTTTATCTTTGGTTCTTGCTACTTTTCCAGTTGAAATACTGCACTGCTGACGGGAGTTAGCCTCAGTGGTATCCAGGACATCTTCAAGGAGCAATGCCTCATAAAGGCTTCATCCCTCATTAGGGACCCACATCACCCAGATCATGCCTTGTTTTCATTGCTACCATCAGGAAGGAGGTACAGGAGCCTGAAGGCACATGCTCAAGGATTCAGGAACAGCTTCTTCGCCTCTGCCATCTGATTTCTGAATGGACATTGAACCCACGAACACTACCTCACTTTTTTTTGTTTCTATTTTGCACTACTTATTAAATATTTTAATACACTTATTTAATATATACTTACTGTAATTCACAGATTTTTTTGTATTATTATGTATTGTGTTGTACTGTTGTCTCTAAGACAACAAATATCACGACATATGCCAATGATATTAAACCTGATTCTGAATGAAATTTGTAATAGTCTTTATTGATGTTATTTAGACCAATGCCTAATGGTCACTCAAAACCTTTTGCTGTTGGATTTTATACACCACGTGCAGGATTGCCTGAATGGAAACACAAACAATGAAACTTAAACCAATTATCACACATACAACTTCTTTGTTGCAGATATTTTTCTCATGGCTACTTGTAAGTTGCTGATCACATGGTCCCTCTTGATAAATGGAAGCTCACTACTATCAGAGCAAACATCAATAGTGGGCTACCCAACCGCTCTTGATGCTCAAATAGCACAATCCCTGTTTGCTGCTGGGCAAGTTACGTTAGTGTACATTGACGTGGGCACTGGGCAGAAGGGTCAGCATGGTCACAGTGGACAGAAAGGCCTATTTCTGTGCTGCTTGACTCTGTGACTATGATCGCACCCTCACCATTAGATGCCTGTCCCTCTAATCCTTAATCATTTCTTTCCTAATACTGACAGTCGGTAGCCAATGCTTTGTGATTCAACCAATGACATTCTTTAAACTGAGTTACACTCAGACTTGTATCTGCTTAAAATCAAAGCTATTGTCTGCCACACTAGACAAGCAGGTTGTCACCTACCCAGAGGCTGAGTTTAAAGAACTGCTCTCATTTCCTTTTTCTTCCTGTGAGGAATCGATAAATAATGTCTGTGATATATTTAGAATGCCTTATAAATGATATCCTACAATAGAATCTCAGACCTTTCTTGACCAAATTCGCTCTCCTCCTAACTACACTGCAATCTGAACATCTGAAGGTCTCGGCCGGAATCATTGACATTTTACTCATTTCTGTAGATGCTGCCTGGCCTGCTGAGTTCCTCCAGCATTGTGTGGGTGCCCCAGTATCTGCAGATTGTCTCGTGTTTCTGATCCTCCTTCCAGACTTGTTGCCAGCAGTTTTCTTCTGTTGCCTCCAGGTTTTCCTGACAGCCAGCTATTATATCTGCATTGTCTGTGGTTGAAGTTTCACTCACGGTTTTGTAGTTGTTTGTGTCTGCTTTCCCAATCTTTTAATATTGAAACCATGGTAACCAGTTTCAATCTACCAGTACTTCTCAAATAATAAACGACTGCCTCATGATGACTGACATCACCTAATAGGCTCTCACGCTGGTCTCCAGCAACAGTCTGGGATAATGAATGCCATCAATCCCTGCGACTTGTTTGATTTAAACTTGTCCAGCGCTTCCATTTCATTGATATAAACAGTGTCTCGAGAGAGGCCATTTCCTTCATGTCTTTACTTCCTCAAAGTATTCAAAAGGGATGATTTAGAATTCCATGGAATTTTCTCTCAGCAGAGAGGCTGATGGAGCTCTCTGCCACCTGTGTGGGAATGATACTGCAACTCCAGTGAAACAGTGGGGCCACAGTTTCAAGTTAGGCTGGGACATGTACATTGTTTAACTCGCATATGCAAAATCTGGCATCTAAGTATAGGTGTGCTGCCCTGCCTTTGGCTTCGCTAGAAATCTACAAAATTGTGGGAATAAAGCCAGTGCATCATGCGTAAAGCCCTCCCCACCACTGAGGCCCATTTACAAAGAGCGCTGCCACAGGAAGGCAGCATCCATCATTGAGGGCATCTGTCAACCAGGCCCTGCTCTCTTCTCGCAACTGCCATTGGGCAGGAGGTACAGGAGCCTTAGGTCCACGTTCAGGAATAGTTATTACTCTTCAGCCATCATGTTCCTGAACAGCTTGGATAGCTTCACTCACCTCAATGCTGATCTGTCTTCACAACCTATGGGCTCACTTTCAAGGACTCATGCCCTCAATATTATTTATGTACCTTTATGTCATTTGCACATTTGTTCTTCTTTTGTACATTGGTTGTTTATCAGTCTTTGTTATTTATAGTTTTTTTTAAAATAAATTCTATTATATGTCTTTATTTTCCTGTATATGCCTGCAGGAAAATGAATCTCAGGGTAGGAGATCAAAGCTCAATGTTCAAAGTGCATTTATTATCAAAGTATGTATTAATTATGCAACCCTGAGATTCATCTGTTTACAGCCAGCCACAGAAGAAGAAACCCAAAAGAACCCAATTTTTAAAAATGACCAAAGCCAATGCATAGGGAGAGAAAGGAAAACAAATCATGCAAACAATAGCATTCAGAACAAAATTGAAGACATAAAACACAGAGCAGGCGGAGCAGGCTCAGAGCTTCAGTCTCAGATCATCACGCGGCAGGGCAAATCGCCACCAAGCTTGCAGACACGAAGCCTGGAGCAGCCAGAGCAGTCTCACAGCCTCAGCGCCATGGAGAGAGGAGTAAATATCACAGAAGAGCGAGCGAAATCTTCCCAACCCTCACCTGCAGTCCCGACACCCTGCCTTTCAGGTCTATCTGGGCCAGTGTTTAAATTGTCAAAACACTGGATCATCTCCCGCACTAGGACCTGGGTCCCACTGCAGTGATACACTCTGGACCTGCACCCTGCCGCCACATTCCAGCCCATAATTGACCTTTCCAAATCAGCCGGGTGCTTACCAACCTCGCTCCCGGTTTAGCTAGACAGGCTCTGAAACTTCTCCACTCTAACTCTGTCTCGACTATGCCTTGACCTCGCTCCAACCACTTCTCCTCGAACATGCCCTGCTTCAAATTTGCATCGTAACTGTACACCCCGACCCTCGAGCCAACCTTGTCTTCACTTGTCTCTTCATTGTTTGCTGTGATAATTTACCACAGAAAGTGTTATTAATAAAGTATTTAGTTGTATTTTTTGTTTTATGAACCACCAGTAAGTTGTCATCCAACAGTAGTGTCATCTTAACCTGGATGCCATGTATGGTAACATATACATAATTTTATAATAAATTTAATTTGAACTTTCAAATTTGAACTTTAAAATCTTGTTTGAACTTTGATGTGTACTGAGTATCGGTGTGAAGTTTGTACAATCAATGAAAAACAAGATCAACACAGACATGTAACTATTGTCTATTCTCATTCAAATAACATTTTAAATATGTTATTTATTACTGCTTTGATCATTTAGGTTTCCGGTGGCCTGTGCCCCTTTGTGAAACATTATCATGCCATGTATGGTAACATATACATAATTTTATAATAAATTTAATTTGAACTTTCAAATTTGAACTTTAAAATCTTGTTTGAACTTTGATGTGTACTGAGTATCGGTGTGAAGTTTGTACAATCAATGAAAAACAAGATCAACACAGACATGTAACTATTGTCTATTCTCATTCAAATAACATTTTAAATATGTTATTTATTACTGCTTTGATCATTTAGGTTTCTGGTGGCCTGTGCCCCTTTGTGAAACATTATCAGTTTACACTCCCACATAAAACATTAAAAATCTAAATGCACAAGCGCAAGGCTTAGAGCAAACAGTATCAGGGTCCCAGCTGCAGTAAATTTGGACCTGTTTGTGCCATACTCCCTTCATTTTCAAGATCAATTACACCTCTTTGTCTTTGTGCCTCTTACTACAACCGCAATGAGAGGATTTTCCAAACAGTTACAATATTTTTTTGTCTTTGCAGCCATATTGGTCCAAAAGAATTACGTTTCTAGCTTAGTAGCTTAAGAATGTGCTGAAGACATTTATGTCTGAGAACCTGAGAAAAGCCTAGTCTTCCTCAGAAGAAAGAGACAAAGTATTTCTTTTAGGACAACAAACAATGTGCTGGTGGACTGCCTGCAGGATTTCCGTCTGAAAATCAACAAAATCTTTCCTTCCACGGATGCTGCATAACCTGTTAAGTTCCTCCAGCAGATTATTTGGTGCTCCCATTTCCAGCCTCTCTATTTTCTTACTGTATGTCTCATCTTTTTGAGGAATACAGGTAGTTCTGGTAAAAACAACATCTATTGCCTATTCCTGCTTTTCTTTGAGAAAGTGGACCTTTCTGACCTCCAATCATCAATATGAATGAGGCATTCTTATAATATCCTCATGTGTGAGGTTCCAGGATTCTAGTCTAGTGACATTGAAGGAATGGTGTCGCAACAACACTTGATAAGTTGTGGTTGTCCCTGATATTAGCAAGATATTGAAGAAAAGTCAACCAAGCAACAGTTCCAGAGGTTCCCAACCTTTTTATGAGTCATGGACCAATGCCGTACGCAAGGAGTCCATGGACCCCAGGCTGGGAACCCCTGCTTTGATTCATTATATTATGGCTTATTTATACCTAACCTCTTTCTAACAACTCCCTGTAGCTACGTCTAACAAAAATCTGTTAATGTAAGCTTTGGAAAAATTTCATTTAACATCACCACAACAATCTTTTATTTTAGGGGCAGGGAGAATACTCTAGATTTTTATTACTCTTTAACATCGGCCTTGAAAGATCTGACTTTTAAGTTTTTGCTCCCTTATCTGAATTCCACCAGCAAAGGAAATGACATTTCCCAATTCCTTAATAAATGGATCATCCCTCTACACATATTCTACAGTTATGGGGATACAAACCTGGTCTATGAAACATCTCTTTGCAATTTAACCCCTGTATTGCCTTCACTCTAGTGAATTTGAAGTGATTCTCCTCCAAGGCCAAAATATCATGGTTTCATTATGAAGTGAAACAGAATGAAAAACTCTAGATTAGTTTTAATCAAAGCTTTGTACTGTTACAGCATAACAGCCAACCAGCCATATCACAACACACTTGACGGAATGACCAATATTGCAAGAGTAATACAAGAAATACTGGAGATGTTGGGTTGGAGCAACTTCTACTTCTCTGGTTGTCCATTGAAATCCAATGACAATGTCCACTCCTTTAAAGGTGAGATCTTTGATGACTATACAGTCCTATCCTGGACCCACAAGTTCTATTGCAGGTGGGACATGTATTTGTGGTAGTGATGGTAGTGATGGCAACCATGGCTGCATTTCTCCTGGCTCTCCTCTGCTGTCTTCTGGTTGTTCTTTCCATCTCCAGAATACGAACCCCATCCCTACACAGCTGTCACCAAGTGTTACAGTCAGCAGCAACATCCTCCCGGTCCTCAGGTCTGATCTTGCACTTCCTTAAAGCATTCTTCATTTGATCCTTATAGCGCTTCTTCGGCCCTCCAGCTGAGTGTTGACCATGATGTAGCTGGCCGTATAACACTCTGTGGGGCAGCTGACATGGGGACATCCTTATCACGTGCCCCAGCCACTGAAACTGACGCTGGGTGATCAAGGCCTCAAAACTTCTGCAGTTGATCTTTACAAGTATTTCGGTGTGAGGCACCCGCTCACGCCAGGTAATTCCCACGATGTGCTGAAAGCAGCTTATGTGGAAGCGCTCCAAGGACTTTTTTTGACAGCTGTAGGTTACCCAAGCTTCACAGCCATAAAGGAGGGTGGTGACACAGACCGCTTGGTATATGGTGATCTTTGTGGAGGGACAAAGGCTCCTGTTCTGAAAGACTCTATGCTGAAGTCTCCCAAAGGCAGCTGATGCCTGTTTATTGCGGCTCTGGATGTCGTTGTCAATGGTGCTATCCTCAGAGAGAATGCTACTCAGCTATTTGAAAGATGGCACTACTGACAGCTTTTCATCACCAACAGTGAAGGCAGGTAGGGTGGGTGGGACATTAGCACTCCATTGGCAAACCACTTCTATCTTGGTGGTATTGACGGTCAGCCCCATCCTGCTGTACGCTCTCACCGCCACAGCAAGGACAGTCTGAAGATCCTCCGGAGTATGGGCCACAAGAGCACAGTTGTCTGCATACTGCAGCTCCAGGAGTTTGGTGGTTGTGCAGAGCCTCCTGATGTTAAAGAGGTTGCCATCTAACCTGATGTCCACTGCCACACCGCTGCTGTCTTCAATCTCGTTGTGGAGAAGCTTGGCAACACACAGGAGAAAGATTTTAAAGAGCACTGGTGCTAGCACACACCCCTGCCTCACCCCTGTGGGTACAAGGAAGGGCTTGGACTCTTGTCCTCCTATGGTCACCCGAGCAGTCATCCCATCGTGGAACTGGCGGAGGATGTTAATAAATTTATTGGAACAGCCAAACGTGAGGAGGACATCCCATAAGACTCTCTTTGCACAGTGTCGAATGCTTTGGAGAGGTCGACAAAGGCCATAAACAGGTCCTGATGTTGCTCCTGGCACTTTTCCTGAAGCTGCCGGGCTGTGAAGATCATGTCGATCGTGCTCCTGTTCTTCCCAAGTCTACACTGTGATTCAGGCAGCATCGACTTGGTGATGTTGCTGATGAGCCTCTGAAGCATCACCTTAGCCAGGACCTTTCCAGCAACAGAAAGGAGTGATGTGCCCCTACTATTGCCACCGATGGCCTTGTCACCCTTGTTCTTATAAATTACAACGATGTTTGCATTTCTCCATTGCTGTGGGATGTTCTCGTCAGTCCAGGCCTTGGTGATGTACTGGTAGAGGGTGCGCATACACATGTATCCTCCGTTCTTCAGTAACTCAGCAGGGATATTGTCAGTACCAGGGGACTTGTTGTTCTTAAGGGAATGGACAGCTGATAGAACCTCCTGGAAGGTTGGTGGTAGACTGAGGTCCTGGATAGGAGGAAGTTCAGGCAGTTCATCCACGATGGCAATGTCTGCGTCAGAATCCTGATTGAGCAGGATGCTAAAATGCTCAGCCCACTTCAGCAGAATGGTATTCCGATTCTTCTGATATGTTACTCCATCTACTGTTTTCAGAGGAGTAACGCATCGATTTATTGGGCCGTAGATGGTTTTGACAGCATTGTAAAAATTATGCATATCATTATTATCGGCAAAGGACTGAATTTCATGTACCTTTACGATCCACCACTCATTTTGTATGGCCCGTATTGCGTTTTGCGCTTTCCTCTGAGCTGCCTGCCATTGCTGTCTGATGCTAATGGATGATGGGTTATCTAAAGTTGCCCAGTGTGCTTTGTGCATGTCCTTAAGCAAGTGGTGGATGGTATCTGAGTTATCGTCAAACCAGTCTTGATGGTTCCTGCTCTTAGTGGACACACCCCCCCCCCCTCCCCATTAGGTTCTATGGAGGGAAATAAATATTTGACATTTCAGGCCAAGCCCTCTCATCGGGACTTTAAAGAAATATGGCAGAAACCAGAATAAAAAGGAGGGGGAGGGGAAGGCAGTAGCTGGTGTGCAATGAGGTGAATCTGGGTGAGGGGGGAGGTTGGGTTGCTGGGGAAGCGAGGGGGAGGGAGTCATGTAAATGATATGGCAGGTGAAAGAGCAAAGAGCTGAAAAGGGGCAAGGACAGTTAAGGGTTTAATTGTTTTTTGAAGTGTTTGGTGATTACTGTCCTTAGGCCCCTGTGTCTCCCTACTTCTCCAAAGCTTCTTGCCACTTAGAGAATACTCTGTTCCAATATGTGTTAGATTTTAGACCCAAAGTTAATTAACTCTCTCCTCTCCATGTGGAAATTCATCTTTCACTGTTTTGCTCATTCATTGTCTTTCAAAGTCCCTTTGCAACTTACTTCAGTATTTACTGTGCTTCTTGGTGTAGTCCAGGGGTCGGCAACGTTTACCACTGAAAAAGCCAATATGGACCCATTTCCCACAGAAAAGAAAACACTGGGAGCCACAAAACCCGTTTGACATTTAAAATGAAATAACACTGCATACAACGGGTTTTTTTGCCTTTATGCTATGTATAAACAAACTATAATGTGTTGCATTTATGAAATTGATGAACTCCTGCAGAGAAAACGAAATTACATTTCTGCATGCAACAAAAACATTTTGAACTCCAAAAAAAAGATGTTGGGTTGAAGGTTACTCCATAGTTAGCCTACCTTGGATCGAAGGATTAAAAGAAAGCGCGCACTGGCGGGTGTCAGGCATTGGCAGTGGTGATGTATATTAATAGTGATAAAAAACACGTTGTAGCGGTGTGCTACACGCAGCGCTAAAACAAAGACACTGCAGTCAAAGGTAACTTTATTCGAACTAAACAGCCTTGATTTAAAGCCTCCCTCAACCCGTCCCCGTGGGCGCGGATGCTCCAAAAGACACATACTCACAAACCCCCGTAGGCTATCTCCCTTAGCCGGAATGGTGGCTAATTGTGAGCCGGTTCGGATGTGCCAGGAAATGGGGTCTCCACAACGTTTTTAGATTGTACAAGATCACCATAATCTTCAAATTTCGAATTACATTTCAAAAATTAACAAACCACGGGGAGCCGCAGCACAGAGATCAAAGAAACGCATGCGGCTCCGGAGCCGCGGGTTGCCGACCCCTGGTGTAGTCAGTGAATATAGACATTTATTTCTCTATCTCTTTGAATAAGTTATTTATAGATATAATGAAAGTTGAGAGACTGGGTTACGCAAGGAATCGTATTTTATCAATTTCAGAATCAGAATCAGGTTTAATATCATGAAATTTGTTAACTTTACAGCAACAGTACAATGAAATACTTGATAAATGTAGAGGAAGAAAACTGAATTACAGTAAGTATATGAATGTCTATTAAGTAGCTAAGTTAAAGTAAGTAGTGCAAAAAAAAAGTAATGAGGTAGTGTTCATGGGTTGAATGACCATTTAGAAATCAGATAGCAGAGGGAAAGAAATGTTCCTGAATCACTAAGGGTGTGCCTTCAGGCTTCTGTACTTCCTTCTCAATGGTAGCAATGAGAAGAGGGCAAGTCCTGGGTGGTGGAGGGGCTGGGGTCCTTAATGACGGACACCGCATTCCTCAGGCACTACTCCTTGAAGATATCTTGGGTACTATGGCCCATGATGGAGCTTCTACGACTTACTTTAATCTAGTGCAGTAGCTGCCCCCTTCCCCCCATACCAGACGGTGATGCAGCCAGTCAGAATGCTCTCCAAGGTACTTTTGCACAAGTTTTTGAGTGTTTAGTTGACAAACCAATCTTCTCAGACTCCTAATGAAATATAGCTGCTGTCTTGCTTTCTTTGTAGCTGCATCAATATGTTGTGTCCATGTTAGGCACTCAAAGACATTGACACCCAGATCTTGAAAATGCTCACTCTCTCCACTTTTAATCCCTCTATGAGGATTAGTTTGCATTCCCTCATCTTACCCTTTCTGAAGTCCACAATAAGCTCTTTTGTCTTACTGATGTTGAGTGCAAAGTTATTGTTGCAACACCACTCAACTAACTGGTATATCTCGCTCCCGTACATCCTTTCATCACCATCTGAAATTCTTCCGACAATGATTGTATCAGCAACAAATTTCTAGATGGCATTTGAGCTAGCCACACAGTCATGGGTGTAGAGAGAGTAGAGCAGTGGACTAAGCACACACCTTTGTGGAGCACCAGTGCTAATTGTCAGCAATGTGGAGATGTTATTTCCGATCCATACAGACTGTGGCCTGCTGGTTAGGGAGTTAAGGAACCAGTTTCAGAGGGAATTTGAACAGATTTTCAATTTTCACCCATAATTAATTCCTACTGAAAACAATAGCTTGCTACCACCCTGTAGCTCCTCCAATCCCATTTCAACTCCCTCAAAAGTCTTAGTAATTTATAAATCAATGACTCAGCAATGCTGCCAGATTCGTCCCCACTCCATCAACTTCAGCGGATCCCAGAAACCGACCCTATTCCAAAACCAGAATCAGAATCAGGTTTATTGTCACTTACATACAGTATGTTGTGAAATTTAAACACAAAGTACACTGCAGATGCTGTGGTTAAATCAAGGCGTACAAAAATGCTGGATGAACTCAGCAGGTCGGGTAGCATCCGTTGAAAGAAGAATAGATTATAAGAATAGAAGAAAGAAGAATACCTGACCTGCTGAGTTTATCCAGCTTTTTTATATGTTGTGAGATTTGTTGTTTTGAAGCAAGAGAACAGTGCAATTGCAACTTAAAGTTCCAATTTTAAAAAGTGTAAGAATTTAAGATTAAGACATTTTCTGTGGTGGGATGGAGAGGCAAAGGGGAAAGATGATTGAGAAACCATCCAGAGTCTGAATCATTATGCATATTTAAAGCTGTAGCCAGAACACTTCGTCTGGGTTTAGTCACTGAGGAACAAGAGAAATAGTCAAATGCTGCATTTCTGGAAAGAAAGAAGCAGCAGGATGTTGACAGTTACTATGTATTTTACCAGCCAGTATCTTGCTTATCTTGCTGTAATAACCATCAAACAAAGGAAAAGACATAGACATCTTAAAAATCATGTGCTTGCAAATTAAAGTAATGCATTGATAATGATAGACAGTCTTGTTGAATGCATCATATCATTTACTCTTAAATATAGCTATACACAATTGTTATATGACATTAGTTACACTTCTGCTGAAAATTGTGTTAAATTTTAAACCATTTATCTATTGTGTTATTTCATTTATAGTTGCAGCATAATTGCTATATCACTTAACTATCATGTTGTTTAGCTGACTATAACAAACCAAAGTTTATATAGCAGAGTATTGACATAATGTAACAACTTTCACTTCTATAGAACTTTAAAGTAGGCAAGTCCCATTGTCCTGATGGAATACATACCAAGGTACTGAAAAGTTATAACAGAGGCATTGGTAATTCAATTCAAGCAACACAAGATTGTTTAATGCCATTTCCAGTACACAAGTGTAAAGGAGAACAAAATAATTCACCAAAATTCTCTGAACACCCAGCAGATTGCAAGACAGTGAATGTCACGCCACAACTTAAAACAATGTAGACAAAAGGCAGACAATGTAGACAATAGGCTAGTTAGCTTAGGCCAGGGGTCAGCAACCTTTACCACTGAAAGAGCCACTTGGACCCGTTTCCCACAGAAAAGAAAACACTGGGAGCCGCAAAACCCGTTTGACATTTAAAATGAAATAACACTGCATACAACGTTTTGTTTTGCCTTTATGCTATGTATAAATAAACTATAATGTGTTGCATTTATGAAATTGATGAACTCCTGCAGAGAAAACGAAATTACATTTCTGCATGCAACAAAAACATTTTGAACTCCGAAAAAAAGACGTTGGGTTGAAGGTTACTTTTAAGTAAAATACTCAACGTCTATTTGAGTCCTTCTTGTATTTATGAAAAACGCCAAACTTAAATTTGCCGCCAGCAGCAAACCAAAAATAACGTCAGCCAGCTGTCAACCTGAAAAATAAAAGGACTATTTCACTGAACAATGAAAACATATGAATATACGTAAAATAATACGCAATTAAAATATTTATCATACTTCTTCAGGTTGACTCACACCTGACAATGCAGTCGTATTCAGTAGGGATGGATCGATGCTTAGGGGAGTGACCGGGAAGGATAATGTGTTTTTTACCTCTCTGAACTCACAGAAGCGTTTCCCAAACGATGTTTGCATTGCGATGATTGCAGAATGTAAATACTCCGAATTTATCATGTCGTGACATTGTTTGAACTCTCTCAAATTGGGGAAGTGAGACAATGTGCCTTTCTGTAAATCTCTGGCAAGCAACGTCAACTTGCGCTCGAATGCAAAACATCCTCCAACATGTGCAGGGCTGTACGTCCTTACCCCGTTGAAGAGCTGTGTTCAGCGTGTTCAGGTGCGCTGTCATGTCTACCATGAAGTGTAGCTTTTCCAGCCACTCTGGCTGTTCAGGAAAGTTGAGCCCTTTGCTGCCCAGGAAAGTTTTCACTTCTTCCAGACGCGCGACAAAGCGTTTCAGCACCTCCCCTCTGGACAGCCAGCGATAAAAACACGTTGTAGCGGTTGCTACACGCAGTCAGTAAACTGCAGTCAAAGATAGCTTTATTCGAACTAAACAGCCTTGCTTTTAAGCCTCCCTCAACCCGCCCCCCATGGGCGCGGATGCTGCAAAAGACACGTACTCACAAACCCCCGTAGGCTATCTCCCTTAGCCTGAACGCTGGCTAATTGTGAGCCGGTTCGGATGTGTCAGGAAATGGGTCGCCACAACGTCTTATTTAGATTGTACAAGATCACCATAATCTTCAAATTTAGATTTACATTTCAAAAACTAACAAACTAACATAAAATACATATTAATTAAATACTGACCATGTAGCGGTGTGCTACACGCAGCGCTAAAATTACGACACGGAGTCGGTAACTGCAGTCGAAGGAAAAAAACTTTATTCGAAATCTTCAGCCTCACTTTTAAGCCTCCCTCAACCTGCCCCCCCCCCCCCCATGGCGCAGAGGCTCCAAAGCTCTGTGCTCGCAAACCCCCGTAGGCTATCTTATTGTGAGTCGGTTCGGATGTGCCAGGAAAAGGGTCGCCACAACCAATTATTTCCCAAAGCAACAGGGAGCCGCAGCACAGACGTAAAAGAGCCACATGTGGCTCCAGAGCCGCGGGTTGCCGACCCCCGGCTTAGGCTATGTCCACACTACACTGGATAAATCTGTAACTGAAGCTTTTTCTCTTCGTTTTTACCCTCCATCCACACTAAAATGACGTTTTTGTCCCCTGAAACCGGAGCTTTTCAGAAATGCTTTCCAGGGTGGGTATTTTTGAAAATGCTGCTCAGGCAGATCAGTGTGGACGGGGTAACCGGAGAAATCTGAAAACGCTGTCAGATGGCAGCGCGCCATTTCATTGTTTTCTTGAACGCAACCTAACAATTTCAGAACAGATGGCAATGAGACTGAAGCCAGAAGAGTTAGAAATGTACTCACCAAATACTTCGACCCATAACTTACTGAATAAACAAGTATACTCACTTTCCCCTGTTTTCTGTCCTTGCTTGTATGAAGATGGTTTACCTACTTATGCAAGTATTTCTCTGACAATAGATGTGTAACAGCCTAATGTAACATTGTATAGAAATACAAGATAATACCGATGCAGACATGTTTTACACGTTTAACAAGGTTCATTATTAATGCAACAGAGTTAGTCAGTTTTTCAATGTTCATCGTCAGCTGGGTCATACAGTCCGTGAACTCCCTGTCAGTTGCCTCCATACGCTTTAGTATTTGTTTCTTTCAGTTTTAAGTCCTCCTGCATGACAGCCAACAGCTGTCCGTCGTTAAGTTTTTCTAGTCTGTAACTGAACAAATGCGCACTGTCTTTCATGGTGAGATTTGACACCAAACATGTCACTTGTTTTCAGTAGATGTGTCCTGCGCATACCTAGTAGGAGGAGATTCGCCGAAATATCCGTTTCACTGTAGACAGAGATATTTTTAAAAACGCATAGTGTGGACGCCTATCGTTTTAACACAAAACTGGCGTTTTCAAAATTATCCAGTCTGGTGTGGATGTAGCCTTAATATCTGTAGTCAGGGAAAATGCTTGAAGCTGTCACTAAGGAAGAAATAGCAAGTATCTGGATAGAAGTGGTTCTTTCAGGCAGATGCAGCATGGCAAACTTATTCAGGAAGGCAAACTTATTGGAGTTCTCTGAGGATATAATGAGGGCAGTGGATAAACGGGATCAAGTGGTGTTGCATACTTGGATTTCTAGAAATCTTTTGATAAAGTGCTGCATGAAGGACATCCATAAGATAAGGATGCATAAAGTTGGGGATAAAGTAGCATAGATAGAGGAGCAGTTAACCAATAGAAGGCAAAAAGTTGGTTTAAATGGGTGCTTCTCTGGTTGGTAATTAGTGATGAGTGAAATGCTACAGGAGTTGGTGCTGGCTCACAATATATGTTACCAGTTTGAAGAGGGGATCAAGTGTAGCTTGCTAATGACTCTAAATTGAGTAGAAAAACAAGTTCTGCCGAGGATACGGTGAGTCTGTGGAAAGATATAGAATCAGAATCAGGCTTATTATCACTGAATTTTCCCCTTCCTTTCCAGTCCTGCCGAAGGGTCTCGGCCTGAAACATTGACTATTACTCTTTTCCATAGAAGTTGCTTGGCCTGCTGAGTTCCTCCAGCATTTTGTGTGTGTTGCTTTAGGTCTACGATAGGTCTAGAAATTTGCTGTTTTCTGGCAGCAATACAGTGCAAGACATAAAGAATTACTATAAGTTGCAATAAAAAATAAACAGTGCAAAAGACAAATAGCAAGGTAGTGTACATGGGATCATGGACCATTCAGGAATCTGATGGAGGAGTGGAAGAAGCTGTTTCAAAAATGTTGAGTGTATTTCCTACAGAGAGCTATCTCGAAAGCAAAGGAACAACTCCGCATGAGGTTGCATCAACCCCGGCAGAGTTTGCAAGCCTTTACATCCTACAAAACAAAACCTAACATCATGAATGGCTGTGATGTTTCACTCTGAGATGAGCTAAACACATTTTATGCACGCTTTGAAAGAGAGAGTAAAACTACAGCTATGAAGATCCCTTGCAGCACCCATTGACCCTGCGATCTCTGTCTCGGAGGCCACTGTTAGATTGTCTTTCTAGAGGGTGAAACCTTGCAAGGTGACAGGCCCTGGATACCTGGTAGGGCACTGAAAACCTGTGCCAACCAACTGGTGGATGCGTTCAAAGACATTTTCAATTGCTCCTTGCTACAGTCAGAAGTTCCCATCTGTTTCAAAAGGACAACAATAGCACTCACATCTGTGGTGATAAAGTGCTTTGAGTGGTTGGTTATGGCTAGAATTAATTCCTGTCTCAGCAAGGTCCTAGACCCACTGCCATTAGCCTATCACCACTATCGGTTTACATGGATGCAAGCTCATTAGCTCTTCATGCAGCCTTGGATCAGCTGAACACTACTAATACTTAGGTCAGGATGTTGTTTATTGCCTACAGCTCAGTGTTTAACACAATCATTCCTACAATTCTGATCAAAAAACTCCAAATCCTGGGCCTTTGTATCTCTCTTGGTAACTGGATCCTTGACTTCCTCAATGTCTATGCCACTAGCGGCGCCAGAGATTTTTTTCTTGCTGGTACTACAGTGGGGCTGAATTATTCAGTGACTGTGCTGAGGGACGTACTGTATGGTAATATGTATTCACAAGGCCAGATGTGTGGCGTTCAAAAGTCAGTTTCAAGCACTGTGACCCTAATATAAATGCCCCTGTTGATTCACAAGCAACAGCAATTGATAGGTCTAATATAGAAGTGAACTGTGACAGTGTCAACAGCATCGGAGACAGCCAGGGCTACACAGAGCATAAACAAACAAACCAACAGAGCATCTGACCCACAGCGCACAACATGAATCACGCTCCAATCCCACAATCAACGTCAAATGCGTGATTTTCAACTGAAAAACACAACATTAACCCACAAAGTCCACTGCTATTTGCATTACAGAGACAGACAATGCCAAAAGATACACCATTATTAAAGTCAAACAAGGCAAACAACAGATACAAGGTTTTACCAGGAGTTGGACAAATCGTACTCTGACCATGTAATACCTCAATTAATTCGGCTACCGAATTTAAAACAAAAATCAACAGAATCACCGCTTGGAAGTCTGAGCAAAACCAGTAGGCTTAATAGCAGTAAATGTAATATTTTAGGATTTGCAGGAAACATAAGGACAATGGGGTATCCACCACAAAATAATAATTATAATCAGCATTAGTCTAGGCCCAAATTATTAAAAAATCAACTGCACCCACCATCGATGTTTTCAGAGAAGCACAATCCCTCTGTTGTTGTGACTGATGGCGAAAGCATCAATGATATTCTGGATGTCAAGTGCCTAGGACATCCGGCTGTTTATGACCAACATTGCCAAATTGCTGTTCTGAGCATCGCCACTGCTATTCCTTAGGTCGTTTTTGAGGCGTCTGAGGCAAGAGAAACTCCGTTCACATGAGGCAGATGTCACAGGCAGAGTCAGTGATACGCAGATTAGTTTGTATAAATCTATAAATGCATCGCGGTAGGGTCTCATTAGAGCTAGAAATTCCACTGTGTCATTCACTGTCAGTCCTTGCTTTTTTTTTGTTTCCAGCAGATGCCGAACCTGTTGTAGCTTTGCAGTCAGGCTCACTCCATAGTAGTGGGCCATTGGCCAAAGACAATTCTTGTCTAGGAAGAGCTTGTATTCGGGACTCAATGCTAAGACTCCAGTCAGAATACCCCCAGTCTCAATTGAGAACTGTCTTTTCATTTCAGTCAGAAGTCTGTCTATAACTGGATAGAAACAGTGCTTGCGAAGGTCATCAGAGGATGTGACAGGTGTGCGTTCGGTTTGGGCCTCAACAACAAAATCATGTAGGCGGTGGGGTGGCTGGGCCTGTCACCTTTCACGCGGTCTGCTCTGTATACCGGCCTTGATGCACAGGTCTCTAGCTCTTGCCTGAATTTCACTCCATGATTCCTCACCCCGTTTTGCTGAGAGAACATCGATAACAGACTAAGCCAAGTCCACAGCAGTTGAAAGCTCCAAACTGGGAGATTGTAGCTGGTCTGACATGAACTTGGTGACTCGGAATAAATCCACAAACAGAGTGAGAAGTAAAGCAAACTGCTGGTCAATCAGTCCATTTACAGCTCTGGCCTCCGTTTTCCTCCGTGCATTTGGTTGACCCATAATATCCTGTAGTGTAGCTGGAATGGCAGCGAGTGATTTCCTTATAGCCCACAAAGCTGTATACTGCCATGCCCAGCGTGTATCTGACGACTTCTTCAACTCCACAGGCTGTGCAGTTGATTCCATTTCTGTCTGTTTCTTCATGAAAAGATCATGGGCAAAGTTTGAAAAGAAGTTGTAAAGCAGCTGCACAGTTTCAAAAAACTCACCCGCTTGGTGTACATTGCTCACAACATCCACTGAAACAAGGTTAAGTCTGTGAGCATGACAGTGTATATATAATGGCTGTGGGACCTCTTTCCTAAACCTCTCTCGTACCCCATTGTTGCACCCAGACATCACTGCCACCCCGTCATAACACTGACCTATACACGCATTCTTATCAATAACACACTGGGCGAGTGTCTGTTCAATGCTTTTAAGAAGCGACTTTGCGTCCAACCCTTCTGCGGGAGTGAAGTGCAAGAATTCTTCAAGCACTGTTTCATTATTCAAATACTGCACTACCACTGATATTTGCTCCTTTTTACTCAAGTCTTTACTTTTATCCACCATGATGGCAAAATGTCCAGTCTCCTTGATTTCTGCACTTACTTGACATCTGACCATATCTGCCATAATACCATAATTTCAATTTAGATATCATGATGGGTGTTTTTTGCATTTCCAGGATTGTCCTCTACTTTTTTAGCTACAGTCTTATCAAACTGCCCAATTACACTTAGCAACTCAGCAAAGTTTCCCCTTTTGCTAGATTCATCATCCTCCCGGTGTTCTCACTGGGCAATGCCTTGGCACTACTCTCAATCACTACTCTCATATGATTTTCTTGGATAATCTTTCTATGTCCTTTATCAAGCGTATTTCCCAAACTTGAACCGTCTTGTTTTCTCAATCTGAATGCAGCCCATGCCTGCATAGCAAACTTATGAGCTCCACTTACATGGTGGGTTTTGAAAGCTGTTGTAGCTATCCGCCAGTTGCGGTATCCGGTGACAGTGAGGGTAGACTCAGGATGGAACCCACATCCTCCACACAGGAAATGCCTGCATGTGAAGCAGAACGTAGTGTCTTTCATGATCGAATATTCCAGCCAGGAGTGCAGGTCAAACCAGCCACGAATAAAACTCCTTTGCTGATTGCCAAACTGTTGCGAAGGATACTTTTTCAATGCTGGCTGACGGGGTCCTTCCTCAGGCTGCTGGCTAACATCGCTAACAGTATGCCCACTAGCACTAAGAGCAGCTTCATCCACATTCTCTTCTGAATCCCATTCCATTTCTTGTTCCTCTACTTCGCCCTCACACTCCTTCGATGAACTGCTGTCGTCCTCATCCCCATGTGCTTCTTTCTGCATGTCACTTTCAATTAGACAGGCTCAGGCTGAGACTCCACTGATTTCTCTGGATGAGGTCGTTTTCTCACTAAAAATCGATCCATTTTTCACGCTGCCCAAAATAATGCATGAGCCAGGCCCATGCTAGCTTGTAAAAGCACAATGTGTCTGTGTGGCATCCGTTAGTCTCGCGAGACCATGGATCTGCACCTGGATCCTGCACAATGTATGTATACTATCAATCTCTCGCGTGAGTGACATCACCACCTTAATGATCTTAGGTCAGTTTAACTGATCTGTGTGAGGACAGCCACGGCGAGACATTGACAACCAACGAATAAGCAGAAGTGTAGAGTGGATCGGACCTTAGACCTCACAGAGTTTATAACTTTATTGCTGCATGAGTGCTATGGTAATTGGAGACGCTGTTTCACTAGCTCAACTGGAAAAACAAGCTGTATTCAAAACTATACAGAGAAAGCAGCTGCGATTTGTATGTCAAATTTCAGTTAATTTCTTGTTGGTGCAATAGCAGCTGCAAGCACCACCTCAGCACCGACACTGGTCTATGCAAATTGGAAATAGTATTTCCACCTCACTGACAATCAACAATGGTGCACCTCAAAGAGATTCAAGCCCACTGCTTGAATCTCTCTACACTCATGACTGCGTGGCTAGTCACAGCTCAAATGCCATCTATCAATTTGCTGATGACACAACTATTGTTGGCGGAATTTCAGACGGTGATGAGGAGCACAGGAGCGAGATGCAGTATACCAGCTAGTTGAGTGTGTCACAGCAACAACCTTGCACTGTATGGGACTAAAAGCAGCTGCAGACAGTTGTGAACTCAGTCGGCTCCATCATGGACACTCGCCTCTGAAGCATCCAGGAATAGCTTCTTCCTTTCGGTCATCAGATTTTTGAATGGATTTTGAACCCATGTATTGAGGTTTATTAGGGTTTATGCTCCACTTATTTAACTATTTAACTTATTAATTATTTAACTATGATGATAGTAATGAGAAGAGAATCCGCCCCAAGTTGTGAGGGTCCTTCATGATAGACACTGCCTTCTTGAGGCATCACTTTTGAAGATGTCGTTGAAGTTGAAGAGACTTGTGTCTGTGATGGAACTGACTGAGTCTACAATCCTCTGCAGCCTTTCAATTTTGTGCATTGAAGCCTCCATACTGTGATATAACCAGTCAGAATGCTCTCCACGATACATCACTAGAAATTTGCTATAGTCTTTGGCCAAATACCAAATCTCTCAAACTCCTAATGAAGTATAGCCACTGGTGTGTCTTCTCCATTTTTGCGTCAAGATGGAGGATAGAATTTCCCAGATGTTGACAAACAGAAAATTGGAGCTGCTCACCCTTTCCACTGCTAACCTCTTGATGAGTATTGGTGTACGCTTTCCTGACTTAAGTTTTCCTTAAGTTCACAATCAGTTTCCTGGTCTCGTTCATGTTGAGTGCAAAATTGTTTTTGCAACACCACTCCCTAGCAGATCTATCTTGCTCCTGTACACCTTCTCATTACCATCTGAGATTCCGCAAACAGTAATGGTAATGGCAAATTCATAGATGGTGTTTGAGCTGTGCCTACCTACACAATCATGGGTTTAGAGATTTGGACATATATTGATATATTCTGTCTCTCTCCATCCATTTGTGTGTGTGCATATATGTGTATATATATAGCCTATCTATGTATATTTATCTATCTATCTATCTATCATATCTATACATCGATAGGTTGTGAGTGGGCAAGAGTTGGACAGATGCTGTACAAAGTTGGTAAAAATGAGATCATCCACTTTGGAAGGAGAAATAGAAGATCAGATTATTATTTAAATAATGAAAGATTGCAGCAAGCTGTTAAGTGGAGGTACTTAGGATTGCTGGTGCATGAATCACAAAAGGTTGGTTTGCAGGTCCAATTGGCTATTAAGAAGGCAATGTTGTTCTTCATTGCTAGAGAAATTGAACTTAAGAGCAGGAAGGTAACAGGTAAAGACATGTGTCTTGGGAGTATTGTGTGTCGTTCCAATCTTACTTGAGGAAAATTATACTGACTTTGGAGAAGGTGCAGAGGTTCATTAAGTTGATTCTGAAGATGAGGGAGTTTGCTTATGAGGAGAGATTGAGACGCCTGGGACTTATCACTGGAATTCAGAGGAATGAAAGGGGATCTTATAGAAACATAAAAAATTATGAAAGGGATGGATAAGAGAGAGGCAAGAAAGTTGTTTGCACTGGTAGGTGGAACTAGAACTAGGGGACAAAACCTCAATTTTTGGTGGAGTAGCTTCAGGATGGGGAAAGAAGAGGAACTGCTTTTCCCAGAGAGTGATGGATCTATGGAATTTCTCTGCCCAGGGAAGCAGCAGTGGCTATTTCATTAAAGACGTTTAAGACCAGAGACTTGCGTATTAGGGGAATTAAGGGCTCTGGGAAAAGGCAGGTAGGTGGTACTGAGTCCATGGTCAGATCCACCAAGATCTCATTGACTGGCTGAGTAGACTTAATGGGCCAAATCGCCTACTCCTGCTCCTAGTTCATATGTTTTTATGAAGTAGCAAATGAAGAAAAAACACTGCACATACTGTATGTGAAATCTGAAATAAAACAAAAAACCTGGAGTCAGTCAGCAGGTTAGGCAACATCTGTCGAAAGAGAAATACACAAGGGTTCAGAAAGCAGTCACTTCATCAGAAAGTAGCAAATCTTGCCAAGGTAATTTAAAACACAAGTACAGCCGTTCAGTCAAAACTAAGTTCTTTACCTATACCATTACATGTTTCAACCCTATCCCTTTACTTCTGGACCCAAAACTCTCATTTACACTTTCACCACCTCACTGCTTTGATACTCGCAAAACCTTTGCAGGCCTCAACAGGGCAAATGCACAGGGAATGTCTCCTCTGGCAGGGGACTCCAGAACCAGAGGGGACTCTCTCGGTGTAAGAGGCTGATCATTCAGGGTTGAGCTCAGAAGGAATTTCTTCACTGAGAAAGGTGAATCTTTGGAATTCTCTCGCTCAGGAGTTATGGGGGCTTGGTTATTGAGTATATTCAATGCAGAGATTAAAAGGCTTTTGGATAAAAAGGAAATCTAATAACGCAACAAGCACAGAAAGCTACACCTACTCCTATTTCTTATGTTCTTATAACGCTGTTCCAATCAGTCTCCCATGTCAATGGACTAAAGTCCTTCACTTCCTTCAGCCCAGCCCCTCCCATACTGTGCTGGAGGCTCTGTTTGCCATGCTCATTTAAAACAAATGTTGATAGATTTTTGGGTATTAAAGATTCAGAGGATGTTGTACAATAAAGGGAATATGGTAAAGTGGAAAGGAGGTAAAAGATAGCCAAGATCTTACTGCATGGCTGAGCAGGTGTTAGGAGCTGAATAATACAATAATACCCCACAATACACGGCGGTATATTCAATTTCTTGAGTAAGGGGATGTTGTTTGTACACTGTATTTAAGCTAGATACTTCTGTTTATTTTGTAATATGTTTATAACTATGTTGTGGAGTACATCATATTCTGAGTCATGGGTAGTCTTAACTTTGTGGGTAATTAAAGATGGTATGTTCTGATGCCTAACAAGCGGGGCTCACCACTCTCAGTGGGAGAGAGAGAGATCAGGGCTGACAGGTGTTCACAATGGACAAAGTATGGAGCCATTATTGTGTTGTTTGGTACATATATTTTTTGTAAATATTGGCAGTTTTCTTTTCACTACTTTCGCTAATTTTTGTAAGTTTGTTTGTTGACACGCCTAATAAACACCCTTGCACGAAAGTGCTAAGTGAATCCAGCCATTTTTCTTCCTTTGGACATAACCCACGAATCTAACACTAATGTACCCTTTTTTATCTCTGTTAAAAGCATTACAAGCATTCTTCTGACCCACATACAGTAGAGTGTAGTGTAAATGTAAGCAGGGGTCTCTTCTGCCACAATTGACAAGCAGTCAGCTGTAATGATCAAATTTAGACCTGCAGAAGTGCACCACCATCAACCAAGTTCACAGTAACAAATCAATGGTACAAATTCTCCCACAGGAGAGGAAATGATCATTTTTCAAAACAGACCGATATGAACTATATTTTACTTCATTGTCATTTCATCTTCATTTACTGAGTTTTCCCAGAGTGTCTGAGGATATGCTGTTTAGACTGACTGTTGATGTCATGTGTTATCTTGGCCATTGATTTAAAGTAACTGTAACTAAAAATCTGTTTTTATTACATCATTCTTTATCAGTTTTATAGACTCAACTTTACAACTGTTCATTTTCTATGAAAACTGTATCAATGCCCTTGTTTATTACTGAGATATATATTACCTTACTTATTCATTAAATTTTCATTGCTTGCCTGATGATACACAGAAAGATGACATGAAATATACATCAGGTTAGAGTTAAGGACATAGCTGCTACTTAGTGTTATTAAATTGAGAGGTTAGAAGCAGCAGATGATAATTTCCTTGGATTTGTCAACATGGACTGAGCAGTTTGATAATTGTTCCATGAATAAATGGCACCATGGATAACTAAGTCTTGATCTTTAAGATTTAATGCTTTTCTATTTGATCCACATTTTTTCTATTTGGGCAGATTCTCACAATCAAGGATCACTTGCTTCCACATCAGTTTTGTGTATTTTGAGGCAGCTAATGAGGCCAATTTAGGATTTGCAGACTCCTTTACGGATGCTCTGGTCGCAGTTCAAAGTTCAAAAGTAAATTTTGTTATGAAAGTGCATGCAAGTTATCATATACAACCCTGAGGTTCATTTTTGTAGGCATACTCAACAAATCTATAGCATAGTAACTAAAGCAGGATCAGTGAAAGACCACCAAACTAGGACGTTCAAACGGAGCACAGAAGCCAGCACACTCTCAAGTGCAAAAAGAAGAAACAATACTAATCAATAAATAAGCAATAAATATCAAGAACATGAGATGAAGACTCCTTAAAAGGGAGTCCATCAGTTGTGGGAACATTTCAATGGGGGGGGGGGCAGTGAAATTGAGTGAAGTTATCCCCTTTGGTTCAAGAGCCTGATGGTTGAAGGTTAGTAACTTTTCCTGTACCTGGTGGTGTGAGTCTTGAGGCTTTTGTGCCTTCTTGCTGATGGCAGCAGCAAGAAGAGAGCATGTCCTGGATAGTGGGGCCCCAGATGATGAACGCTGCTTTCCTGTGACAGCATTTCATGTATACGTGCTCAATGTTTTACGGGTACCTGTGTGGCGTGCTCTTTCCACTGCTTGCAGTGTTACTGTGTACTCCTTGAGGCTTTCAACACCATCCTAAATGACCCCATAATCTTTGATTAATATTCAACCACTTTAGCTAAGTTAGTTGCCGTTGTCGTCAGGTCGCATCTGGAAATTCCAGTTGGCGGACGATTTCCCTCCACGCCGCTCTGAGATATTGGGAAATCATGTTCGTGGCAGGTTACAGCAGTGGTTTGGCTTTGCCTTCTGCCGGGTGAGTTTAAAGAGATCACCACATCTTGCAGTGGATGACCAGGACATCTACGTGTCTTGTGCTCTTAGTGCTCCACCAACGCCTGCTGGCCTGCCTTCTTGACCGTTGGACCATTAATTGGTCTCCTCTGCTTAACCTGCTGGGACAGGCAGCTGAAGACCTGTCAGCTCCCCTCACGAAGGGTCTTGGCCTGAAACGTCGACAGCACTTCTCCCTATCGATGCTGCCTGGCCTGCTGTGTTCCACCAGCATTTTGTGTGTGTTGTTGTTTGAATTTCCAGCATCTGTAGATTTCCTCGTGTCAGCTCCCCTCACCTGGTTTAGCCCACCTGCCAAGACGTGTTACAGCTACTAGGAGCCACAGGTGGGGACCAAAGGTGGACGAGCTGCCCTGAAAAAGGGCAGGGCAGGCACCCCCATCAGAGGTGCTACCCCTCCCTAGTCACCCCATACACCCCAAGAAGCTAGACATTCTTTTCATAGTTGATCCGAGCTTTGCAATGCTTTGATATATGACACAGATTATATACAGAGAAAAAATATATATAATTGTAAATGAAGCTGTGGAAGTAGAACTAGAACTAGAGGACATAGGCTCCGGCTAAAGAGAATAAGTTATATTAATGACAAATTGAAGTTATATTCATGACAGATAAAAATCATGATGTCCAATGAAGATGTAGAGTAATCCTCCAGCTGTGGCCAAAACAAAAATAAACAGAAATAATTTTTAAGAAGTTACAATAGGTATTTTTGAATTTATTTTTTCTTAATTATCCTGTGACCCAAGATATGATTCGGGTAACAAATGTGAACCTTCATCAATTACAACATAGAGTAAGGGCTTACAAAAACCAATTACATAATAGTATGTGTGTTGTGGAAGAGTTTGGCTAAAAAGCCTGGATATTTAAATAAAAGGTGTTTGGTTCAGAAGAAAGAATTGTTCTTTTTTCATGATCTACTCTTCCTGCTTTGAACCCTGCACAGTGACCTTCGAGCTGATGCCTACCAGTCAAAATCTTTTCATTAAATGATGGATTATAAAGTAAACTTGATTTTACTGAGCTTGTGTGCTTTTGAGGTGCAGTTGCCCAGAAAAGCCACTAGATGTTGCTGTCGAATGATTTTTTTTCCCTCTCTCAGAAAGGGGTTTCACTTATCAGCTGATTTTACTTACTGACAGCTAATATAATCTCTCTCTCCAAATAATAAGCATCAGCATGGAGGTCGACTGGACTTAACTATCCATCTGAGATCGGCTGGAGGATGAAGAGATAAGCAATGAATTTAAGAAGATTAGGGAGTAAATCTTCATTTGGCATATTGCAACGAGTATACCACAGTCCTGAAGAATTGGGGTGATCTTTACTGAGCAGGTGATGGGTTTGTCAGAGGAGGCTGAAACGTAAATGGAAGAAGGGTAAAGGAAACATTTGCTGCTTGGACTCCAATATTCGAACCTTTCAGAAAATATAAATTAAACGGAAACTTATTTCAAAAAGATAATTTTTTTAAAACGAGCAAACCAGATTCCTTGTGGAGTCAAACCACATATCACAGTGAACTTCATATATTGAGAGGGGGGAGGGGCGACACACGTACAATGGATGAGTTCTGCAGTGAATAGGCGACAGATCCTCGGGAGAAGGAACAGCTCAAGAGGGAGGAGAACCTTCGCTCACACAGGGAACGGCAGGTTCAGAATCGGATTTAATACCATTAGCATATGTCGTGAAATTTGTTGATATGCAGCAGCAGTACATTGCAATACATAAAACTATAAATTACCATTATATATAAAAATGAGGTAAGTAGTGCAAAAAATAAGAGTGAGGAAGTGTTCATGGAGTGATAATGATGGAGGGGGGAGAAGCTGTTGAGTGTGTGTTTTCAGGCTCCCGTACCTCCTCCTTGATGGTAGCAATGAGAAGAGGGCATGCTCTGGGTGATGGGGTTCTTTAACGAAGAATGCCGCCTTTTTGAAGATGTCCTCGATACTGGGGATCCTAGTGTCCATGATGGAGCTGACTGAGTTTGCACCTTTCTGCATCTTTTCCCGGTGCTGTGCAGTGGTCCCTCCAGCACAGACAGCAACGAAACTAGAATGCTCTCCAATTCACATCTGTAGAAGTTTGTGACTGCAAAAGTATGTCTTTGGTGACATACCGCCTCCTCAAACCCCTAATGAAATACAGCTGCTGTCCAGCCTTCTTTGTAACCACATGGATATACTGGGCCCAGGAAAAGATCTTCAGAGATGTTGACACCCAGGAACTGGAAACTGCTACCCTTTCCACTGCTGACCCCTCCATGAGGACTCGCGTCGTTCCTTCGACTTCCCCTTTCTTAAGTCCACAATTCATTGGTCTTACTGACGTTGAGTGCAAAGTCGTTTTGACGACACTAATCAACCACCTGATCTATCAGGTTTGACATTGACCTACTTCAACGGTGTTTAATTTATGATCTAGCCGGGAGGAATACCCCTTTACTGTGCACACTTCAAGGGGCAAACGATTTTCTGCCAATGACATGAAGTTCATTCTGATATTTCAGAACAATGATGACAGCACGTAGCCTTTCCCGATGCCAAATGCAAGGACCTCGCTCTGGGCTGATAGTCACGTCGGCGGGTGGGGCCGCACATTTCTCCACCTGTTCCGGCTCTATCCGCTCCACTTTGTCGGGAGCGATGAACAAAGACTGTTCCTTGCTGGCTGCTGTTTCACTGCTGTCTGCCATTCAGCAGGGTAAGAGACTTGTTTACTGTACCGTCCTCACTGTAGGATACACGGTGCCTTTTGAACTACCTCACGACATGAATGTCGATTGCGAACCAGCGCAGAGTGGGAGGTCCCGCTAAAGTTCCATCACCTGACTTCCATAAAGTGCTTCTGCTGCATTCCTGACGGGGAGGCGCTCGTTCCTTCCTTTCCCCACGTTGACCTAATTAGCGCCGTGGCCATTTCTAAGGCTGCAATTGTAAATCCCTTAACAGAGAGACCCAGGCTTAACATATACGAATCTTCTGAGGGTTGCAAGGCGAATGGGGAAGGCAAATCGCCCTACAGTTTGAGGGTAGGAGAAGAGTTTTATAGAGGTCCTTTGGGTGAATCCTACGTTTAAACCCCAGTTGAGGTTTGGTCTCCAGTCCTAGAAAGAGCACTATAGGATTTGGACAGGGATCGGTTTACTTGTATGGTCCCACTGGTCAATCAAGTGGCCAGCCTCGGATTGTTAAAGAGATGGTCATAATCATGCATCCATTAAAAGGTCAGTTAAGACTGACTTTCAAATTAATTAGATCTGAGGGAGACAATTTTAAAGTGACTGGCAGAACAGATGTCAAATGAAGATTTACTCCACGGTCTCATTCATTGCTGATTTTTCCTCCCTTCAAGCTATTGATTCCCCACCACCCCGGCCTGAGTATTTGATAGTTGTTTCAAGTTGACGGGTTTGATGTTGTAAGGGAAGGAGGGATAAATATTTTTGATATTGAACCTCAAAAGTTTACAGTAACTGGCAAAGATAAAAGGAGATATGTTTTCTATGTAGTGGGCTGTTACAATTAAGCATGTATAATAGGGTGAAGCAGATTAAAATATTACTTTGAAATTTATAGTTGAAAATGTAGACAAAAAGTATACAGAGCTATGGGTACAAAGCAGGAAGTGAGACTAGTTAGCTCCTTCAGGGGGATGTGGGACTTTCTGTGCAAGGTTGATGAACTAAATGGCCTTCTATGCAGTTATTCTATCCTGTTTGAAAGTTGGCTACTGTACACTTTTCCACAGATGCTCCCTGGTCTACCGAGTTCCTCCAGCATTTTGTGTGTGTTATCATGGCATCTTCCCAGATTTTGTAGTATGAATATGGTGGAGTTGCCTCCAAGCTTCAAAATTGAGTTTCTTACACTCTATTTTTCCCCAAGCCATTACCTTCTAATGTTGAGTTCCATTCAGCACCAAAAATCAAAACACATGACGATCTGTTATTGCTTATTTTAAATTCGGTAACTTTCAGAGTTGTTTCTGATACATTTTGCTTGTCTACTCTGAGGCACGCAATAAATGAAATGGGAATAAAATAATTTTGGCGTGACTTCATTTCCAGATACTGCATACTGCACAAGATAGCCTGTTGCATGGCTATCACTGCTGTAGCACGTGCACTATGCAATCATTCTTGAAGAGACGGAACACCGCAGCATTCTTAATGAATGCTGAAGGTATTTTGGAGGGAAAAAAACAGAACCATACAGCATAAAAACAGCCATTGGGCCCTTGTTACCATACTAGCACCCATTTGTGTTTTTCCTCTTGTATCCTCATTAACCACTAGCTACCCCAATGCAGTCATATTCTCTTGTCACACGCTCACAGTACATTATGAGCAATTGACAGTGGCCTATGTTAGCAAGTCTTCAAGATGTGGGGGGAATCTGAGCATCCGGAAGAAACTACATGGTCATAGGAAGAACGTGCAAACTCCACACAGAGAGCATCCAAGGCCAGGATCAAACTCAGGCCTTTGGGTCTGTGAGCCAACAGTATAAACCGTTGTGGCACCCAAATGAGGGTATATCTTTCTTCAGCCAGATTCCCTGAGATTCCCTGCTGTGTTGCTACAAGTGAGCAGTGATTTTTTTAAGTGGAAATGCAATTTTTTTTCTTAAGCTAGGAAATTGAGTCAAATGTAATGGATGATGGCATTTCTGCTCAATGTGACTAAACTGAGCAAGCAAAGGAGAGGCTTGGGCTGTTTCCATATCCCAAGCCTCAGTTGGGAGTACTGTATATTATGGCACTTCAAATCTTAGTCCAGGTAATGTGCAAGTGTTTTGAGGATATCTGTCTTGCACTATTTTGGGGATTGGCCTCCAGACCTAGTTTCCTTCTAAGCTTTCTACCTTTACTCCTCCAGGTTTTGATTTCTTTGCTAAGGTAAATAGGTTCTTTCTGTCTAGCCCTCCCGTTATATTACTTTTCTCCCTAGTCTGCTTTATCCTAAAAAAACCCCATCTTGGTTGATCTCCGACTGTAATTCTCCATCTCATAAATCATTTTTGCTTCATCTCTGGTGCTTTCAGGTACTTCCTTAGTTTGGAGGCAAGAACTGTAGGATTTTAATGGGGACAGAGTATAAATTTTATTTTAAATCTAATTTCTTGGCACCTGCATGTTTCACTTAAGGTGATTAATAATAGGGTGGAAAATGTTGTGGAGCCGGTTACTTTATCATTCCATGTTATAGTGTCAGAAATTAGCACTTTGTGTAATCAACCTACCTCTTAACCTTTACTAGAGTGTCATCAACAAGGAGTGCCTCCTTTGGAAAGGAAAAGCACTCCACTGAATTGTCAACTTTAACTTCCTTAGTTTTGGTGAAGTTATGCACATTTATGTGCTGATTTTTTTTTGTTTCACATGCGCCGTCAGAGAAAACACCAAAGAGATCTACGGCAAATAATGTTGAAATAGATGTTAAACTTCCTTGTTACCTGAGCTATTCTGATCAGCCATACAGAAGCTAACCTCATCTCAGAGATAATGACTTTGCTTGGTGATGGACTATTGATGTTCTGGTGATGATCACAAGAAGGATTTGGTTAAAGGAAAAGTTAAGTCTACTTTAGTTTAATTTTTAAGTTCTAAGAAAAATAATTTTCCCATCACATTGCTTACCCAGGTCTTCAATTGTCTGTAAAATTATCTATTCTTTGTAGAAAATCTTCTTTATGTATGCCTTATTTTTTCTTTCATGAATTTTAGTTTGTATTTCCTTGTTTTATTTCAGTGTGCTGAAATATTTAGAAAGTAATGTTGGGGCTTAACCTTACCTGTATTTTAATGGGATGTTATTTAATTGTGCCCTTCATTTTATCCATTCTTTCCCTGAGTTAGGTGTTTAAAGCAAAGGAGCAACTTCCCAAAGTTTGAAACTTTCCCTTATTGTGATATTGTGAGGTTTTTTATTTGATATTAGAAGGGGAACAATTGAGACGTCCATCAGGCAAAGAGTAATGGTGATAGTTCCCAGTCTGACTTTTTACTGTCTGTCAGATGGCACCTGATCTGCAGTGGGGTGCCACATAAAAGGCTGGTGTACAAGAGTTATTGGTATTAAAGCAAGATAGTTAGCGTGGAATGAGGATTGATCTTTGCATAGAAGAAAGAGGGTCTGAATACAGTTTTTTTCCAGATGGAAGGAAACAACTAGTACAGTGGTCCTGCGATTGGTTCTTGGCCTCAATCATTTACAGTTTATATTAGTAACATGGAGGAAGGAGCAGAGCACAATGTGTCAAGTTCGCTACCAGTGACATGAAAATGACAATCCTAAGAACTTTCTACAGGGGCACAATTGAGAGCATCCTGACTGACTACCTCACTGCTGGTGTGAGAACTACACTTCCCTCAATGGCAGGACCCTGCAGAGAATGGTGCGGACAGCCGGGTGCATCTGTAGATGGGAACTTCCCACTGTTCAGGACATTTACAAAGACAGGTGTATAAAAAGGGCCTGAAGGATTACTGGGGACCCAAATCACCCCAACCACAAACTGTTCCAGCTGCTAACGCAGCATAAAAGCCAGGACCAACAGACTCTGGGACAACTTCTACCACCTGATTAATTCATGCTGATACATTTGTATTCCTATGTTATACTGACTGTCCTGGTTTTTTGTACATACTATTTATTATAAATTACTTTAAAATGCACATTGCACATTTAGATGGAGGCGTAACGTAAAGATTTTTACTCATGAATATGAAGGACGTAAGTAATAAAGTCAATTCATTTCAAAAGGTTAAAGGACATGCTGTGATGAGGTTAATTAGGACTCTGCAACAGGATATAGATAGCTCATGAGGACAAAATAGTAGCAAATATAAACTGATAAGAGAAATTTATAGGCAGATTATAATCCAAAAGGGGAAAGCCAGCAGACAAGTGAAGTACAGAGGAGTTTATTTGTACTTGTGCATGAATTGCTAAATCCTAGTAAGAAGTTTAAATGGTATATTAGCCTTTATTGCAAGAGGGCTGGAGTTCAGAGATAGGGAAGTACTTTCTAAATTTCACAGGACATTGGTGAGGGCACATGAGCACTGTGCAGAGTTTTGATCACTTTATTTAGGAAAGGATATGATGGCATTCAAGGTAGACTAAAAGAGATTCACTAGCCTAATTTCTGGATTGAGAGGTCTATCCTACACAAACAGCTAAAGAAATTGGTTCCATACTAATGGAATTTAGAAGAATGAATGAATATTGCAATGCACATGATCCTTAAGTGGACCTGACAGTGCAGATGTTGAGGTGTTTCCACTAGGAAAAGATTGTGAAATGACAAGGTGTTGTTACAAAAGTAGAGGACAGTCATTTAATTAAAATGGAGGTACATGGGGATTTCTTTACATAGGGGATGGCCCATTTGAATATGTTTCTCAGTGTTTTGCAGTTTAATACACCGAGGATCGTGTGTAACTGATGGCATTCTGACGGTACTGCTGCTGTCCTGCACTTTCTGTTTTAAATTTCAAAACAGAGGCCTGTTCTTTAATTGTTGTCAGCGATGCTTTCTCACACTGTAGGAGAGCAGCCTTGTGTTATTTTACCTTTGTAGAAATCAAATTTCTACAGATGTACCGTGGAGAACATTCTAACTGGCTGCACCACCTTCTGGTATTGGGGGGTGTGGGGGGGGGCTGCCACACAGGATTGAAAAAGCTATAGAAAGTTGTGAACTCAGTCAGCTCCATCATGGGCAGTAGCCCCCACAGCAGCCAGGACATCTTCAAGGAGTGATGCCTCAAAAAGACAGCGTCCATCATTACGGGCCTCCATCACACCCAGCACCTGCATTGTTCTCATTGCTACCATCTGGAGCTTGAAGGCACACACTCAGCAATTCAGGAACAGCTTCTTCCCCTCTGCCACCTAATTTCTGAATGGGCTTGAACTCTTGAACATCACCTCGCTTTTTTTTTGTACTGTTTCCGCAAAAGCAACAAATGTCATGATATATGGATGTGATATTAAACCTTATTCTGCTTTATTTCCCCTCCACTCATTTTTCTAGAAATGTAAGATCACTCTTTATCCATCACTTTCTTTAAATATCAACAATGGAAGTTCCATCAGAGTGGCCTACGCTGCTCTGAGTAGGTATTCACCCAACAGCATCTCCAAAGAATTATGAATGAACTTAGGTGGCTGACTATTCAACTGTAACAACACTTTCAAACTCTGCAGTCTCTTATAGCAAATCCCTTGTGGCTCATCCCTTGTAAGGAGTGATCACATGGATCATAAGGAGTGATACTCGTGGGTTTTGAGGACCAGTATTATGGTCCCCTTTTGTTCCTGAGCATGCAGAACCCTACCAGTGTTTTGCCTGTAAACAGCAACATTTAAAGATCAGACCTTGGAATTCCTTGTCTGTATGGCTTGGTTGTAGTTGTTCTGATCAATTATTAAGCTTGCTGCCCAGTCCACCACCTTGCTGTATCCATATTGGCATGGATTTCAGTAATCAATACAATTGGTAGTATTGCTTAAAATAGGTCGTATACACTACATTGAAATTAGCTATGTTTCTTAACAAGTTAGGCCCTAACAGAAACAAAATGCACAGAGAATATGGAGTCATTAAATATCGTGGGTAAAAAGAGAGTCGGAGAGAAATAACTAGCCACCAAGTATGAAGGTACATTATTAAGTTGTATCATGATTGATATGTGAGCCAAGTATAAATAATTTGTGTTTGTCAGTTCAGAGTGGCTGTGGATAACTAAAGGGCATTTAGTTAGCAGTGCAGAACAAATTATGTATTACACTGTCTATAAATGCTAGAACTTGATCAGATATTGGTAATGTTTTCTTAAGATCAGACAAAAGATTTTGCTAATTTTCAAGTGAAGCATCATCTTTTTCCTTTTAACGAGGCCTGGCACATTGCTATACTTAGAATTCCTTTGAATCTGGAGTTGCAGGACATGGCAGTGGAAATGTTGAAGAGACCCAAAGCAAGAAATTCAGACTTTAACAACATGTGTTGCGATACTAATCTTGGACTTGGGGTGTCAGATTGTTTTCACCAGGGTCTGTGCAGTGACATATTGCTGCAGTATCACACTGTCACCACTAGATGCCCTAAGCGGACTGTTTACTGGCAATCTTGGCGCCGTTACATTGAGCCTACATTGGAACATCATTGATGGCTTATCTTTCCTTAGTATTAATGGGCTGGATCAGTAGTTAACTCTGTGCTTGCCACAACGCTGAGTTAGAAATGACCGGGAAAACACAACACCCCATTGCTACTCCGTGCTGAGACAGTTTGGAGAGGTGTCTGAGCAAGCTGAGTGGCTTAGGAGCCGTTGGAGAAGGAGGGATGCTTTGGCAGGATTCTTGTTTCTGTTTGCTATTTGATGACATTTACTGAAATGAATACAACTGTGCTTCCTTTTCTGGCAGGTGAAAGGGTGTGAGGAATAGCAAGAACAGGTTCAGATTGTCTCTTGCTCACTTCCATCGGCTGCACTACCAAATTTAATGGTATGGGGTTTCGTTCATAGTTTAGGAGGGAGTGCAGGTTCCTCTGCTGTGAGGTGTATTACCTCATTTGGAGAAGAATGCATATGAGGTGATCATCGGCTGGCACTGAACTACAGACCAGGAAGTGCCATCGTTATGATCTTTGATACTGGGAACATAGCAGTTTATCTGAATGCAACTCATCTCTTTGCTATTTAGGCTAATTGAGTTTCTATGGTTAATCGTTCAAGTGTCACAACAAAATGGAGCTAACTTGCTTCTTGCTCTCTTTGATCTTAAAAGCATATGGACAGGTTGTTGCATTATCTAAGTTTCCTGATATTTGCCTTGAACTGGCATTAAAACGTTTCAATCAAGAGAATAGAACAGAAAAAGATAAAAGAGAAAAGATTAGTTTTAATACCCAATTTGTCGTCAGGTGACAAATTTGATCTGAAAGCTGATAAACTCAGGGTAGCTTATCAAATGTTGCTTGTCCTTGTTGACGGCTCGACAATGTCTTTCTCTGCCTGAGATGAGTCCTGTAGCCCTCCTAGTCAGCTTCAAAGAAAATCTCTTCTCTTGAGTTCAAGGTGTAAAAGTTCTGAACCTTGCAGGCTTGGTGAGGTGTCATTAACAGAGGTCTGGTTCTGCTGTTGGTCCTTAAAAATTCATGATTGGAGCACTACCTTGAAAACAAACCTGAACGATAATGTTTGAACTGAAGAGTTACAGTATCCGAATGTCATCTACATACACCTGCAGTGAAGTACTTGAACATTGCTCTGTATCCATTGCAATCAATTCATATACTTGCTTTCCCTGCAGTACCAGTATAGATGTGTACAGGTGTTTAAACATTGGACAACTTAAACAAATTGTATTTGATTATGTACTATCAGTTGATAAGCTGTATATCTTCTGTACTTTCGGTATTGTGTACAATTTATTTTGAATTTTATATTATCTCAAAAATAATAATTTTGTTTTTTTTAGTTCCATTGTTGAAAAATCACTTGTTTTCTTTAAAAAAAAGAATCTTTGATGTTCTGGAATTGACTTTCCTGTTGTGCATGCAGCATATTTTGCAGTGCGAGTAGGAAATGCCAGGAAAAAGTACAAAGTGCTGCCACCATTAGTTACAGGATCGCCCGATTTTGAGAGGATTTTCCGTGCACAGTAAGTTTATTTCAGTACACATTAACAGTTTGCATTAGCTCTTAATTGATCAAAGAACTTTTTCCATTTTATTCTCAAATGATTTTATTTTCAGTGTTGCTCTGATTTTCTGGTCTCTAAATTGTTGTACAATAATAGAGTTTTATGGGAAGAAACAGGACTTTCAGTCTACTCCAATGGTTTTACCCACCCATGCTAATTCTATCTGTCCGCATTCTTCTATGTCTTGCCTTGTCAATTGCCTGTCATAATTTAACTTGCCCCCTCAACCTGCCTCACTCTAGGCAAAACAAGCCCAATCTACACAGTCTTCCCCTATAACTAAAGTTCGCTTGTCTAGGTATCATTCTGGTGACTCTACTCTGCTATTTTCCCCAATGTAATCACATCCGTTCTATGATGTGGCACCCAGAACTACGCACAATACTCAAGTGTATTTAAGTGTTTTAATATTTGCAACATAATGTCACAATTTCTATGTACTGAAGCCTAAGCTATTAAGGCAAGCATGTCTTCTTTGCCAGCCTAACTATCTGTATTGCCACTTTCTAGACACTGTGGACTTGAACTACGAAGTTTCTCTGTCCATCAACGTTCCCTAGTGCCCTACTAATTACAGCACATGTCTTAACCCTATTTGACTTTCCAAAAAAGCATCAAATTGCACTTGTCAGGATTAAATTCTCTTACTCTTCTCTTACTCCGCCCAGCATTCCATCTGACCCATATCCAGCCATAAGTCCTAAGTGCAGTTTTCTGCAATTAAGTATCGATTTAGTTTTATTAACTGTAAATTAATTTTTTAAGGAGTTGAATAATTAACGGGGCTTTTAAAGTGGTGAATACTGCTGGAGAGGAGTCAGATTGGCAACTCAGAAGTGTTCTAATCAGCACCACCACTTCACACTAATGCAGCCTTAAAGTTCCCCTTGACTCTGGCTGTTTTGGGATAGGCAGGAACTGGCATTTACAAAACAATTGGAATGCTAACATCCCTGACAAGAATTATACTTCCACTTGTTATCTGCTTTCCTTTTAAGGACAAGCTGTCTGATATATTTTGGATTGTACAAAGTAAATAATCAATTACATTTTCAATGTTTTTGCCTTCCTTCCTTGAAGATATTCAGCACCATGGCAACTTTCTGCTGTCTGTGCGCATTCTTGATTAATGAGTCTCGGCAGTAAACTCTATGTAGCTGCTTGGCTGTAGAGTACATTGCAGCCGAGATTGATGCTGCTCTGACAACATCTTCATACACGTACATGTCAAGAAACTGGATCAATTTGTGCCTGTTTACAGGCATTTAACATGCAAATATTGATTTTACCTGAAGCACATCTCACTGGGTGCAATCTGAGTGAATCCATGACCATTCTAAAATTGGACTGTGCTCTTCAGGATTTGCTCTAACATGTCTGAACTTTACTGTAACATATTTGGCAAAGGATCTTTCATTCACCACCAACTAGAAACAGAACTCCTGTGTTCATAGAATGAATGTCGTATGACATTTTCAAAAATAAGGAGCAAATAAGGTTGCCAGTGAGACGTAGTCCCAGTTCTGAGATCAATATATTGCACACGCCATCTGCCAGCTGCGTTTTGCAAACTCTTTGTTTTTTTCCCCCCGATTAATGATTACAGAGCCTTTTTAAGATGTTATGTATGTCAGTGCAGTGCACTGTGATCTCTGCCTCAATGATTATTCAGCATCTCTCAGCGGCATGAAGCTGCTTCTGACTAAATGATCATTTTGAGCCCCATCACTCATGTAGGATAGTGCAATGTGTTCACCACCCTCCCCCTCAACCATTGCCCTTTCCCTCATTTTGAAGGCAACCTTTCATGCAGCTGGTCTATAGCCATCCTGGGAAGAGATGCTTTAATGTTCCCAGTGATCATTTTGGCTGTTGGGAGGCTCTTGTGCGACTGCCACTGGTAAACACACAGCTTAAGTCTATCAGTTCTTTCGATGCAAGGGACATTCCTGTTGTACCTTGCAGAGCACTGTTCATTCAATTTAGCATTCTGTTTTGGAGCGGTTAGTTGGATCCAATCCAATGTCTTGGCGATACTGTTTCCATTTGTGTTGGAGACTAGTTGGTTAGCAGTTTGAGGCTGTATCCAGGATTGAATTAATTTCCCAGCATCCATTTTCCCATGCTCCCTTTGATATAGAAAGAAGTCATTTGGCCATTGAGTCTATGCCAGCTCACAGAAAAATCCCATTCCATCATAAATGCTTCCTTTTAACATATTCTTCCAAAATTGTATCAGTTCCCTCAGACTCTACCAATCACCTCCACTTTAGTTGGTAATTCACAAAGGCCAGTTGACCAAATCGTGCATCTTTGGGGTGTGGGAGGAAACTGAAGCAGTTGGAAGAAACCCAGGTGGTCACAGGGAACATGCACAAATTTCACATAGAAATAACCAGAGGTCACAACTGAAGCCAGGTCTCTGGTGCTGTGAGCAATAATTCTCCTGGATGTGCCATTGTGCCCTAGCCCAGGTCAGTTACGGGAAATTTTAAGAAGGTATTTCATGGTGAAAACTTGCTAGACATTGGTGAACATCTTGTTTCATGCTGAGGAACTGCAGATTGTAATGTTAAAGTGTTCGCCAATAGCTTTCTGAATATTGAGTTTATTGAGGGCAACATATCTTAAGGGTTTTCAAAGAGATAGTGTTCAATGAAAGAAAAGGCATCCTGCCAAAGGGGACTAATATTAGGAAGTTTTCCAGAGATCTCTGATTGGGGATAGGAACAGAGGGATTTTCAGGTCCACATCTATAGATCCCTCAAAGTTGCTGTGTAAGTCAATAGGTTAGTTAAAAAGGCATATGATGTAGGCTTTCATTAGTTGGGAGATTCAGTTGAAGAGCAGAGAGGTAATGTTGCAGCTCTATAAAACTCTGGTTACATCACACTGTGTTCAGTTCTGGTCCTCTCATTATAGGAAGGATGTGGAGGGTGCAGAGAAGACTACCAGGATGATGCCTGGATGATGCAGCACGTCTTACAAGAAGAGGTTGTGCGAGTTAGGGCTTTTATCTCTAGAGTGAAGGGGGATGAGAGATCCAGCCGAAGGGTTTTGACCCAAAACATCGACTGTACTCTTTTCCATAGATACTGCCTGGCCTGCTGAATTCCTCCAGCATTTTGTATGTGTTGCTCAGATTTCCAGCATCTGCAGATTTTCTCTTGTTTGAGGATGAGAGATGAATTTTTAGAGGTGTTTAAGATGATAAGAGGCACAAATAGCAGGAGACTTTTCTCAGGGGTGAAATGGCTAATAGGAGGGGCATAATTTAAAGGTGATTAGAAGAATGTGTGAGGGGATGTTAGAGATGGTGTTTTTTTTCATGCAGAGAGTGTTGGGTGTATAGAACACTCTACTAGAGGTGGTGGTGGAGGCAGGCGCGTTAGTGCCTTTTGAAGAGATTCTTAAATGGGCACATGAATGAAAGAAGAATGAAGAGCTATGTTGGAGCAAAGATTAATCTTAGAGTAGATTGTGGATCGAACAGCCTAACTGTGCTGTACTGTTTTATTTTCTATAATAGAGATGGGATGAGTGGAATTTTGGTATCAAGATGATCTTGGAGGATGTAGATAGAGGGATCTGGGGAAATTCCAGATGATGGAGACCAAGGAAAAGGAAGTGTGGCTACCAGCAACAAGGTGAGCGGAGGAAAGAATGAAGGAAGGAGCCAGCTTGATTGGAGGTGTTTGCAGAAATGGAAAGGACCTATTTATTCCATGAAAGAAGTGGAAACCAACATAAATCGATAAAGGTAATAGTGATAGTGAAATGGGACTTGGTACATAGTAGGATGTGGGCAGCTGACTTGAATACGAAGTGATCAAAGGTTTCTCTGATGACTGGTAAGGAATAAAAGTGGAATTAATTGATCTTCTGTGATTTAGAAGAATTTGGGAGCTGGAAACTGAGTTATAATTGAGCAGGAGGCTGAATATGGATTAAAACTCTTCAGCACCATTTCTACTTGTACGGGAGAACTTTTGGTGTCTGTGAAGGAAAACTATTTTACCTACTCATACTATGGAGAGTTTTATTTGCTTACAGCTGCAATCTTTGATTGCCAGCAATTAATGTCTCAGCCCCATTTCTTTTAATTGAGTTATATCCATATAATGACACAATGCTGGTAAATAATTTTGAAAATCTCTTTAGGTAACACAAGATTTAATTTCACAGAAATATGAATCGCACGTGTGCAACTTTACTGTGATGGCTACATGCCCAAATAATACAAGCATAATTGAAGATATAAGACATCTCTCATACTGTTCAAGTTCAAGGTTAATTGTCATTCAACCATGCATGAAAACTCATCGATACAGCCAAGCATAGCAGCATTCCTGCAGGGTCACAATACCAATGTTATACATGGTACAAAGCGCAAATAGCACATATAAGATAGCAAGTAAGCATACAGTCACACAAAATATACATACTGTATATAGCCCAAGTCCCTGAGTGATATGTCCTGTAAATTGATGGTGCATGGATGTTATTGGCAAGAACAAGCAGCTCTTAGCAGTCCACAGGTGAATATACAAATGCATGAATGCTATGCAGCTTATCTACTATCAAGTGATCACCAGGTGGCAGCACCTATGGGAGGGGCCAGCATGGATGCCTCATACTTCATCTCCAGCGTCTCCTCTCCTGGACTGCTGCAACAGGCAAGCCCACAGCTTGAGACCTAATCCTCTCTGCAACTGTGGCCAAGCAGCTCCCCTGCTGTCTGTCTCGCTAATAAACATGGAAATGGATTTGCAAATTTTACATTACCAGTGTTTAACAGGGTCTTGCTATTGTAAGAGAAATGCCCAAGACAATCACTCACTGTTAGACAGCCCACTGCTTTTGCACACCTGCTCCGATGCCTCTCTGTAGCAGACAGTAACAGGTCCAACTCGTCTAGCTCCTCCACCAATGAGCTGCTCACTGATGGGGTAGACCTGCAGTACTTTAAGTTCCTAATATCCAGCGTTGTCTTGTGGTCATAAAAAAGATGCTTAAAAAAGACAAAAAGACCTTTGGTTGGCTCCCAAGAGGCCGCCATCTTACTGGAAGTCATGGTAAAGTTATAATAAATATATCCTTATCATTTTGTTTAAATATATTTCATGCAAGTGTTTTCCCAGGCAGAATAAATATGGAAGTCTTATTCTGATCTGATTGTCTCAAGTGGGAAATGCATTTGATTTGTAATTTTTCACGGCCAATAATTACCCTTTTCATAATTTTACCAAAGTGTAGCTTCCTGTTCCCATCTCAAACTAATGACTATTTAAAGACTATTCGCAGTTTTCTTTCCTTTGCCCCATCTCGATGCTGTCTGTTCCAAGTAGGGTGGTGCTTATGATCAGGGATATCATATAGTTTGGATAGTGAGATCTCATTTCCCCATTTCTTTCTTCCTTGGATATGGACATTATAGTATTGCTTTCAGAACTCTAGTCCTGAGGTTGAGGACATTATAGTATTGCTTGAGGATGAGAACTTCCTTTGATATGGATGATGTGTATTGCTTTTAATACTCCAATCCTGAGGGTGTCAGAATACAAATGTCAAACAAAACATTTCCAGTTGAACTTCAGTTGTCACATTAAAAAGGACACTTGCACTTGTGTGGTGCCCAATTCTTTGCAGCCGATGAACCATGTTTAAAGTGCATTCTCTGTTGGAATACTGCAGCCAATTTGCGCACAGTTAGTTTCCCCTCAACAGCAATGACCAAATAATCTAATTTGGCTAGGCTGAGTGAGGGATAAATATAGACTCTAACTCTCTTTCAAAATGATGCCATGGGCTGTTTTATGCTGATAGAGAAGGCCTAGTGGACATTGGCCTAGTGTTTTCTCTGACAGATTGCAACCTTAACAGTGCAGCACCCACTCTTTACTAAAGACACTAAAGATACAGCTGCTGAGACATCTATTCCTAGAGGTTTTACTATGCATCATATCAGACTTCTGAATAGTTGTTTTGATGTCCCACTTGTGGAAATGTCAACAGAAATTTGCAAGTTTGTATTCATCTCATTGTTGTTGACAACCCGGAACAAATCAGCCATGGTTCCCTCTTTCTGACCACAAATTGGTAAACCTCTCTAAGTAAATATGGTGAAGTCTACATTAGGGTTAAAAGAATATCAGTTCCATAATAATCTTCCTGCACCAGCTTCAATTCCACATAAGTCGTCACTCTTTAAAACAGAATGATGAGGTACTTTCAGATCAGGGTGGGGGGCTCCAGCCTGTACCACCAAAGGAATTTGAAGGTTTGAGGAGCTGTTTAAAGGAAATGCCTTCTGTAATTTAATGTTTGTTCTGTGTTTGAATCTATACAGGCAGAACTCAGTTGAATTCTATCCCACGTTCTTGGTTGTGTTATGGAGTTCTGGATTGTTTTTCAATCAAGGTGAGCCGTAGTTATCTAAAACTAACAAGAGAGCTTCTCCATCACTTAGACTTGTATTTGGCTAGTTTGATTGCAAGTCAATTGCCACTAATTTCTTGAGCAGTATGCCTAGGCTGAACATATGCTCTATTGGAGGGGAAGGTTAACTTCTCATAATATCATAAGTCACTATGATACTGGAGGCCACTTGGCCCATCAAGTTCATGGCAGCATTTGGAGCAATCCCATTAACGTCATGGGCAGAGAAGTGGCAGATGGAATATAGTGTCGGGAAGTGTATGGTCATGCACTTTGGTAGAAGAAATAAAAGTGTTTAACTGTTTTCTAACTGGAGAGCAAATTCAAAAGCCTGTGGTGCACAGGGACTTGGGAGTCCTTGTGCAGGATCCCGTAGAGATAAACATGCAGGTTGAGTCTGTGGTGAGGAAAGCAAGTGCAGTATTAGCATTCACTTGCTAATTTCTAGATGTCTAGAATATAAAAGCAAGGCTGTTATAATGTCAGGACTTTATAGAGCACCAATGAGGCTTCACAGGGAGTATTGTGAGCAGTTCTGGGCCCTTATCTAAGAAAGAACATGCTATCACTGGGGAGGGTTCAAAGGAGGTTCACAAAAATGACTCAGGGATTGAAAGGCTTGTCATATGAAGAGTATTTGATGGCTCTGGGCCTGTGCTCACTGGAATTCAGAAGAATGAATGGGGATTTCATTGAAACCTATCAAATGTTGAAAGGCCTCGATAGAGTAGATGGCTGTGGAGTCCAAATCATCGGGTATGCTTAAGGCAGAGGTTGTTAGATTCTTGATTAGTCAGGGCATGAAAAGATATGGGGAGATGGCAGGAGGTTGGGGCTGAGGGGGGGGGAATGGATCAGTCATGTTGAAATGGAGGAGCAGACTTGATGGGCCAAATGGCCTAATACTGCTCCTATATCTTATGGAAATACCCATAGTCAGGGAATATACAAACTTCGTACAGACAGCCCCGGAGATTTGGATTGAACCAGATCGCAAGACCGTGAGCTTTACTTGCAGAGACATTGTGCTTCTGGAGAATGCCATAGTTGAAGATAAAATAACTCTGTATTCCCTTTAATTTGGCTCTGCAGGGGGCTGACAAAACAGAACCAAAGTGGAATAAGAATGTTTAACTTTTCCACTGTTCACTGAAAATGCTGTAAAATCTCAGCAGGCTAGGAAATATCATTAACATTTCTGGTTGAAGACCCTTCATCAGAACTCAAATGTTAACAGTTTCTCTGAACTGCTAAGTTTTTCCAGTGTTTTCTGTTTTTATTTCACTTTTCCATCATCTATAGTTTTTTTTTTGATTCTCACAAAGTGATCTGGTGTGTAAATGCACATCCCAGTGTGATCCTGAGCAGAATAGGTTTGAAAAATCTTCGTTTCACCGCTGGTGAAAACGCTTTGAAGAAAGGGGGTGTTATGAATGCACCACAGCTCTGAGGGGCCAAAGGGGCAGGGGAGCCCCCTCCTTTGTGAGAATCGCAAGTGCATTATTGGGTTGAGTCAGAGGACCCAGGAAATGAGAGAGACATGGCCATTGTCTCCTGGAGACAACGTTTGTGGATTGGGGACTATGCTATGTGCTGGCCCTCGGGCAAAGTGGGCTGGTTGAGAGAGAGATTGCATCACCCCAACCTGATTGACATCTACTACCCCGTGAGGAAGTTTAAAAGAGGGTCTGGGGGAGCAACCCCTTTCAGACGCACCAGAAGAAATGCTAGCGATCCCGCAATAGCGGGAAGCCATTTGAAGGAAGCCCCGTGCGTTTGGTTCCCTTGCCTGGGGGCTGGTGGCTGGTACCACGGAAAACGACTTGGAACTAACAACGGGGAACCAACTCCCCCGACGCAACAGATTGGCCTCATAAAGTCCCGGGCAAGTTTAAAACCGTCTCTCTTAAACCCAAAGAGCTGCAGCTTAAAAGGACAGTGACTTTTATCTTTCCATCGGACAATATAATATCCCCTAGACATACGATAGAGCTATTGCTTAATTGATGATTATTATTATACCCGCGTTTTTAGATTGAGTATTGACGACGTCTTTTATCTGAATGTCTGTATTAATCTTATTTTTGTGCCCCTTTATGAATAAAGACTTTTAAAAATAGTATCATCAGACTTCAATGGGCCTCTCTATCTTTGCTGGTAAGTGACCCAGTTACAGGGTTCGTAACAACTCCCGGCCTTCTCTAACACTGTAAGCTGCAGTTCACCAACCTTGGTGGAAGATATTGGCCACGTTTTCACTGTGATTTTCGATTGCTGATCCCGGCTTAAGAATGATAATGTGCTCTCTTTGTTCAGGATTGAGTAAGATCAGACTTTATTGTCCTTTTGGAGAAATCCAGTCCATTCTGCTTATGGATTGACCATTAAGAATGAAAAGTCAATCACATTGCTGTGGGACTGCTCAGGCAGGCCACATCAGATAAGACCATTTTTCCCTGTAAGTCAGTAATGAACCAGGTTTTCTCACATTGAGGTAGTTTCATGCTAGGCTTTTACTTCCAGATACATTAATTGTTAATCAAGTGATTTAACCACTACAGTACTACACCAAATCTTTTGGCATGTGAGGTGAGCATTGGAAAAGGCTTAGTACACCAAATCTTGTACAATACGCCTTGAGTTGTCATTTCTCACAATTAGAGGGCAGCTGGATCATGAAGGTGAGAGTCAGTTGCAGGGTTAGACGCAGTCTATGGCAGTCATTCAGAGTGGGGTTTATTTCAAGAAAGTGATTAGGAAAGATAGGTTTGGATAGAGAAACAAGAGGTGGTCAGTAAGGCAAACAATCAGTTCAGGTTAGCTTGAGGGTGTACACATTGAGTGGGTGTGCCTGTGGGACCAAAAAGAAAGTAGCTAGGTAACAACTTGGAATCATAGGAACGGCCAAGGATATAGTTAGCCTTTAGTGTCCATGACCTTCTTAAGGCCTACCATGATGAAGAAGTATAAACACGAGATTCTGCAGATCAACACAAAATGGTGGAGGATCTCAGCAGGTCAGAGAATATCAATGGAGAAGAATAAGCAGTTGACATTTCGGGCTGAGTCCTTCCAACACTGATATGAAGATCAGCCAACACGTTAATCACTCATGGCATCAACAAATGTTTGTGCACACAGATATGAGAGTTATACCATGTGATTTGTTACAGTTATTAAGACTACAGGATCCTTTTTAATTAATCCTGAAACAGATATAACCATCTGGAATGCAGTCCATTTGGAATGCAGTATATTTGTATAATTTCACAAGCTTGATTTTCTTTTTATTTTAATCTAGTGTAGCCTGGAGGAAGGTGAATATTGTACCTTTAGAAGGGCAGCAAAGAAAACCTGGGAATATAGGTCAATTAGTCTAGCATTGCAGGTAGGTAAATTACTGGAGAGGACTTTGGGGGATAAGAAATACATACAGTATATCTGGAAAGATGGGTTGATTAGGGGTAGACAGCATGGGAGATCATGCCTCATGACCTAGATTCAGTTTTTTGATGAAGTGACTAAGAATGTTATTGAGGGAAGGGAGAGGTTGAACATGTTAACACTTTATTTCTGAGAAGGTAAGAGACTGAGAGGTGAACTTATAGAGATGTATGAAATCATGAAGGGCAGGCAGTCTTTTTCCCAGAATTTGAGTATCAAGGACTAGAGGGCAGAGGTTTAAGGTGAGAAGGGAAAGATTTAAGAGGAACTTATGGGGCAACATTTTTATACAAAGGCTGTCATCTTTGCAGAGTGAGCTGCCAAAGGAAGTGGTTAGGGTAGATACAAGAGCAAATTTTAATTGTTGGACAGGTAAACAGTTTGAAAGGATTTAGAAGATTCTGGGCCAAACAGTGGCAAATGGGACTAACCTGGATGGGGCATCTCAGTCAGCAAGGACCAGCTGAGTCATAGACATGCTTCCATGCTATATAACTCTAAGACTCTGTGACATGACATGAAGGCAGGTGATGCATGTTGTTTCAAGTCACAGCCCATGATAAGATGAAGCCATGTTATCATAGACCTAAGCAAACTTCCTTATACACATTACTAAAATAGTTTAATTTGCATTAACATCCCCCATGTAATAAGTATCAAAGTTGCACTATGGGAGCTCTTGCAGGGCAGCCAGCCTTTTTCCAGCCACGGCATCTCCTTCCACTCACATCAAGCTCAACATGAATTTGTTCCAGTTTAATATTGCAGAGTAAATTTCTAAATTTCAACCCATGTCATTCCATTAATACCATCACCAACACCACTAAATAAATAATCGAGCTAAAAGTTTTGCCTGTATGGAGATGAATCTCTAGATTGTTTATAGTGTACATACTTTGAAAGTAAGTGTACTTTGAACTTTTTCAAAGTCAACGTCACATTCTCTAGTGATATTCCTAATTCCCTACTATTTACTTTTAAATTCAAGAATAATCATTCTAATGGTTCATAAAAATGACCAACAGACCAACATCCATAGGATCCTTAAGAAGAAGACAAATCAAATATGTTAACAATGTACGTACAGCTATTCAGCATAGAAATATGTCATTCAGTCACCTTGTTACATAAATCCTTCTTTCCTGCACTCAGACCATAGCTTCTGTGCTGCATCATTTCAAATAGCTATTGGAAATTGTGAAAGTACCTGTCTCCTCCATCATCTCATCAGACACAGGGTTCCAGACTTTAACCACTCTCTGATGATTAAAGATTCTTTTTCAAGTCCCTTTGAAAACCCCTTACAGCTCCTCCTAGTTACAGACCCCTTTGCTAAGTGAAAGCATTTCTCACCATCCCTATGCCCCCTCAGCCAACCCAAATCTCTCTTCATATCTGAAACGCTTGGTCCACAAATTTGGCAGTGTCCCAGTGAATCGCTCCTGCATTCTTAATAATATAATCATGTTTTTTCTTAGAGTACAGTGACTAGAAATATGCACAATACTCAGGCTGTGGTCTAACCAATGTTTTACATGGTGGCACTATAACCTTCTTGCTCTTATAATTATGTTTCAGCAAGAGAAGTCATGGAAGGATCTCACATGTCTTACTGTATTTGTGTGTTACCACCTGCAAGAATAAAGAAGCCAGAGAAGAACCAAAGAAGGGAATTAGGAAAGCAGGAGGGGGTCAAGAAAAGTCCTTGACAGTAGGATTAAAGAGAATCCCAAGGCATTCTGTACATACTTCAAGAGTAAGAGGATAACGAGAGAGGGTGGGAACACTCAAGGAGAAGGGGGGGGGGGAACATTTGCTTGGATGCAGAGAATGTGAGTGAGGTACTTAATGAGTACTTTGCTTCAGTATTTACCATGGAAAAGGATATCCAGGATCAGAAGATCAGTGCTGACAGTAAGTATAAATATGTTAGATTTCCAGAGATCAAAGAAAAAGAAGAGTTGGTCCTCCAAATGAGTATTAACATGGATGTCCCCAGGGCCTGATGGGAATTACTCCAGGTTATTGAAGGAGGCAGGAGACAAAATTGCTGAGTCTTTGACCAATATCTCTGTGTCCTCTCTAGCCAGAGGCGAGGTCCTAGAGGACTGGCGAGTGACTGAAGATGTACCTCTATTTCAGAAGGGAACAAGGGAAAATCCTGGGAACTATAGACCAGGGAATAACAAGTCAGTTGTGGGGAAATTGCTGGAGAAAATTCTTAGGGATGGGATATATGAGCATTTGGAAACCCATGGTCGAATTAGGGAGGGCCATCATGGCTTTGTGCAGGGCAAGTCATGCCTTACCAACGATAGAGTTTTTTGACAAGGTGATGAGAGAGACTGGGGAGAGAAGGGCAGTGGATGTTGTCTATGTGGATTTTAGTAAGGCATTTGACAAAGTCCCTCTTGGGAGGCTAATCCAGAAAATTAAGATGCATGGAATGAGCGTTGAAAGGGAGCTGTTGGCAGGGATGTCAGCAGAGCATCAATGGCACGAGTTTCTGGGAAAAATGAGGAAGGTGCAGGGCAGATGTATTCCAAAAACAAAGAAATACTCAAATGACAAAATCGTACAACTGTGACTGACAAGGGAAGTCAAAGTTAATGTAAACGCAAAAAAGTCTAGAATACAAGAGCAGGGATGAGATGCTGATGAGTGGTGAGGCCTTACCTTGAATATTGTGACCAGTTTTGGGGTCCTCACCAAAGAAAAGATGTGCTAGCATTGGAGAGGGTTCAGGGGAGGTTCACAAGGATGATTCCAGTAATGAAAGGGTTATCATATGAGCAACACTGATAGCTGGGTCTGTACTCACTGGAATTTAGAAGGATGAGGGGGGCTCCATTTGAAACCTTCTGAATGTTGAAAGGCCTGGACAGAGTAGATGTGGAAAGGATTTCCCATGGTGAGGGAGCCTAGGACACAGCCCAGAAAAGAGGGGATTCCATTTAAAACAGATGCTGAGAAATTTCTTCAGCTTGAGGGTGGTTAATTTGTGGAAGTGATTACCATAGGCAGCTGTGGAAGCCAGGTTGTTGGGTATACTTAAGGCAGAGCTTGATGGGTTCTTGATTGGACACGGCATTAAAGGGAGAAGGCCGGTGAGTGGGGTTGAGGGGGGGATAAAAAGGGGATCAGTCATGACTGAATGGTAGAGCAGACTTGATGGGCCAAATGGCCTAATTCTGTTTCTTTGTCTTATGTCTTGTGCCTTATGGAATTGGCTGTTTGGATTCAGAACTGGCTTGCGCCTAGAAGATAGAGGGTAATGATTGAAGGGACTTATTTAATTACAGCTGGAGGGCTGTGATTAGCAGGGACCTGTGCTGGGACTTCTGCTGTGTATATGTATGTACATAAGTGACCTGGTTGAAAATGTCGATGGGTGGGCTAGTAAATTTGCGGATGATACCAAGATTGGTGGAGGTGTGGATAGTGTAGAAGACTGGCAAAGAATACAGTATGATATAGATCAGTTGCAGATATGGGCTGAGAAGTGGCAGATGGAGTTTAACCCAGATAAATGTGAGGTGCTGCATCTCAGTGGGGCAAAATCAAGAAGACAGTGGACTGTGAAGGGCAAAATCCTGAACAGTGTTGCTGAGCAGAGAGATCTTGGGATCCAAGTTCATATCTCCTTAAAAGTGGTTACACAGGCCGATAAGGTGGTTATGAGGACTTGCGGAACGCTTGCTTTCATTAATGGAGGCAATGAGTTCAAAAGTCAGGAGGTCATGTTACGACTTAATAAATCTCTGATTAGCTACATCTGCAGTATTGTGTGCAGTTCTGGTTGCCCCACTATAGGAAGGGTGCTGAAGAGGTTTACCGGGATGCTGCCTGGTTTAGAGGGCATGTGCTATCACGAGAGGCTGGATAAACTTGGGTTGTTTTCTCTGGGGTGTTGGAGGGTGAGTGGAGATCTGATAGAAGCCTGTGAGAGGCATAGGCAGAGTGGACAGGGAGTATCTGTACCCCAGGGTTGAAATGTCTAATGCCAGAGGGCATGCATTGAGGGTGAGAGGGGTAGGTTCAAGGTGGATGTGAGGAGTAAGTTCTTTTTGATCAGAGAATCGCGGATGCCTGGAATGCACTGCCTGGTATGTTGGTAGAGGCAAATAAATTAGAGGCTTTTAAGAGACATTTGGATAGGCACATGAATGTAAGGAAGATGGAGGGATATGGACGTGGTACTGGTAGGAAGGATTAGTGTTTGTGGTTTTGACTTGCTTTATAGCTGGTTTGGCACAACATTGTGGGCCAAATGGCCTGTTCTATGTTTTATGTAAGCAAGACAGCCAAAGTCTGCAGAAGAACCGTGGCAAATTCTGCAGGGTGCTTGAAACAACCAACCAGCCAATTTTCTTGTAAAACTGCACGGCAGTGTACCTAAGAGAATTGATGCAGTTTTAAAGGCAAAGGGTGGTCACACCAAATATTGATTCGTTTTAGTTTTTTTTTACTGTCTACTGCTCTTTATAGTATTTTTTTGATGTTTAGAAACTTCTCGTTTCATTATTTTTGAAAGCATCTTTACAGAATTTTTTTTACGTGTGCCTAAGACTTTTGCACAGAACTGTATATAAAGCAAACAGCAAGGTTCTCTACAATACACCACTAGTCACAGGTTTGCAGTAAAAAAACAACTTCCAAAGATCAACAAACACTTTCAAATCCAATCTGCCAAAGTGCCTGGATCTTATGAACTCTTGCTTTTGAACCAGTCTCATATATCAGACCTTTACAGAGGCCTTACTGAAGTTCATGTAGATTACATCGACTGCATAATCGGTATTGATGCACTTAATCACAAAATATCCAATCAAGTTAGTCAGACCGAACCTCCCCTTGACAAAGACATTGTTGAACCCCACCTTTCTCAGTGTGGATTAATCTCCTCTCTCAGAACTTTATTTTTAATTATTTCCTTACCATTGGTCCTAGGCTCAAAAGCCCGTAACTACCTGGCTGCCCTTCTTGAATAATGGAACCTCATTCAGTATCCTGTAGATCTGGTATCTCTTCTGAGGAGATCTGAAATTTCTATGGGATGTGAATGTTGCTGGCAATGCCAGTATAATTGTCTCCCCCATTTGACCCTGAACTTAGTGATTGCCATTCAGAAACCAGTTAAGTGTCAACCACATTAGGAGGTCTGGAGATACACATAGTCCCGGGGAGGAAAGATGAAAGATTTTGTTTCCCCTGAAGTACATAATAAACCAGATAAGTTTTAAAACCACAATCTGATTGAAATTTTCATGATTAACATCGCAGATGCTAGCTTGTTATTTAATTGCGTGAATTTCATTTCTCCGTTGGCTATGGTGGGATTTGAACTCATGATGCTAAATCAATTATCCAGTAACTTAACCACAGTGCTGCAGCACCCCATTAATAGTTCATAACTTAAGATTAAAATTTCAGCCCATCCTAATTCATTTCCTCTCAAATGTGTGGTCGCCAACAATATTTAAAGATTTATCTCCATCAGGTTCTGTTGGTAATGAAGCTTTTGAAAAAGTTGATAAGGAATTCTGTCTTAGATTAACGACTTAGTTTGCAGCCTTTTCTCCCTCTCTCTGATTATATTCCAAGTGCTGATATCATCTCAGGAAGAGATGACAGAAAGGAGTTGCCATGCCTGACAGACTGTGGAGCTAAATAAATTGCACTGTCGAATGACAACAGTGCTGGCCACCCCATGTTAAAGATGGTACTCACTGATGTTAATTAATTTCTGCCAGGGCTCAGTAATTCCTCCATCACATTAGCCGCAGTTCTTTAAAGTATGTGAGAATCTCTTTTAAGGGATGTTATTATTGGTGTGAGTCATTGGTAAGCTTTTGCACTGAGACAATATTCTCCCTTCAGCTTAAAGCCAATTCTGCACATTTGCTGTGTTTATGAATGTTATTGCAACAAATCCACAAAGGGATTCTAACACCTACACTGCAGTACCTGCAGCAGTGGCTATCCTCCAGGTGTGAACCAAGGCAGGAAATTTTGACAGACTATTTCACTACATCTGTTATCCAAAGAAACGTCTTATCCTGTAGTCATATCGTGGCAGCAGATGACTCAGTTACAGGTGGAATTTGATCATGGATCTTTCTGCCACACCCCCATGAAACACCTCAGTACATCTTTCTCATATATTTTTGAAAGATCTTCAATTGACGGCTATGGGGAACTGGTAGAGAGAGTGGTTGAAACCATGAGCATATTAAATGACTGAGCAGGCTTGAGGAGACGATTTTTGCCCCTGTTTCCGTGTGTTATTTCTCTCCCTCTAGCTCTGTTACTGGTGAAAAGTGTTCACTAAACCAACAGTAACAAGAAGTGGCTAAAACTGCAAACTATATTGCTGTTTTCATTTTCATGGCCAGCAAATGGGAGAAAAATCTATCACTAGGTAACATGGTAACCAGATAAAAATTTAAGGTATTTTGTGAGTGGGTTCAGGAGGCTCCATTCTTGTCTGCACGGTACCTAACATGAGAACATGTTATTACCAGCACACGCTGCAGGAGAAGTACTTCATTGCAAATCTATGGTATCCCTCGCATTAATGCAAAAAGTTCCACAGTGATTGACATGCAAAACGTAGAGGCATCAAATTGTTCTTGGTGAAATTAATGATGAATGTATGTTACTGCTTTAATATATTGCCATTGTTTTAATAAGGAACTTGCCCAAATGAGACAGATTACTTCTTTCAAAATTCTTCATGGCACAAATTAGAATGTTCATTAGTAGTATTACATAGTATTACAAAATGTATAATCCAGGGAGGTGTAATTCCAAGAAATGATTTTGTAAATGTATATCATTGTCATTAGGAGTTAACTATTGTTTAAACAAAAATTCTAGTGTCAAATGTATTTGGCTGAATTTTGTTTTGCTTAAAAGCTCAATGGATTTTATTTAATATACTGTTTTACCTACTATCTCAACAGTGGAAATTTACATACATCAAACAGCACCTTGCATAACACTTAACTTTATAACAATCCATAAGATTTCATACAAGTTTTATAAAGTCATGTGCGATGAGCAAAGGTGTACGGTTTGCGGAAGATCTTGAGTAAGAAACATGGCTGCCAATTGTGGAGTGATTTAATTTTTAGGGTAATCAGAAAGTTAAGGAGCACAGAATTCGGGAAGTTGCAGACTTGTGACAATGATAGTGATGGTGAGACAAGCACTAGTGAGGATTTGTTTAACTGAGAATCAATGTAGTTAGAAGGGGAATTAGTGCATTTCAGGATAATTGCAGCAGAATTTAGAAGACATCAAACGTATAGAGAATGCAATGGGATGGTTACTGATAAGCATTAGAATTGCAGAGTCTGAGGGTTTCATCAGCGGGGTAATGGCAGAGGTGGGGGAAAGAGTCATGTGATGTTGCAGAGATGAGATCTAGTCATCTTGGTGTCAATCAAAGCACTGCTGATATGAAATGTTTCAGTTAGTTATTAGGAAGACAGATGAAATCACTTGTTGGAAGTGAACTTGGTTAATGGCCTCAATCTTTCAATACTTAGTTGAAGGAAATTTCTGCTTCATATAGTAATGTTTCATCATATTTCACAAGATGTTTTGTACTGGTTGCATTGAAACGTGTTGAATTGGAGGGTGGTCATTTTGATGTGATGTTACAAGTCATAAACTATTGCAGTGTCAGAAAATGCATTCATGTCTATTGTATTCAGCCCCTGTCGCAGCTCTAGCTTTTGCAGCCTTTCTCTTGCAATGGGTCAGATATTTTGAGGTAAAGTTCTGCCATGTCTCACCAAGTAGCCACTTTTCATATGCGAGCTGAGGCACACAGTGCGGGCAGGTTGTATGACATTGGGAGGTGATTGCCTAGGTCTTCATTGGCACACGGATTAATGCACTATGACTTGGCAATTGAGCCTGGAGCTTCTACAATATGTGCAACACAGGACTACACTATATGGAGCATTGTTCAATCATGCCATCACAGAATCTTGGATTTGGTGCAGCGAAATATGAAGCTGTCAATAATTCTTTTTTAAATTTTTGCTCAAACAACTGATTCTTAATTAAACCATTTACATAAAAGCTGTAGGAAACTTCATAGGTCATGTAAGCACATCTAATGTGGCAAGCTGATATCCTCTTACTAATTACATTTTCTTCTGGTACAGCTAGAAAATACTACATCTTGCCCCAATTAATTTGTTTGGATGCCAAGATTCATTTTCAGGAGGTGAATGCTCAGATCTGAGGTTCCTTATTGCTTGAGTGAATTCATCACAACTTGCCTAGTTGTGGCTGAGCGGGAGTGAGAGAACAAACCGAGATATAACTAGTCACCTTTGCACTAAATGTAGCATTGGTACTAACATCAATAAGTTGCTACGTCATGGACTTTTGTATAAGCTACAGTGCAACATTTTGTGTTCCGTTCTGACTGCTGATACCTATTAATGTAGCCTTGTTTTGTGACTACGCCACAGTCTGGCTGATGAACAGGAGGAAGTGCTATTCAAGGCCAGATTGTGACAGGGAGTTGATCAGCAGGACACATGGTACAAAACTGAGAGGATGAAATAGATTTCTGTAGGGTAAATAGAAATCTATCATTAGAATGTCAGTTATAACATTCACTTTGCAGCATTAAAATAAATGCCAACGCATTTTAAAATCTAGTTTCAAACAAAAGACTTATTTCAATTGATTTTAGGAACTAAGTGTAATTCTAAAATTACAGTCATGTGGCTAAGCTGGGTTAAAGTAAAGTGGGGTTGTAAAAGTAGATGCTTCCACTGAAGAAGGGAAAAATCCTGGCACTGATCAATAAGTCATGTAATGTTTATCTTCCCAACCACCACCAGCACCCCCCTCATTTCTCTCCCTCTCACACACACAAGTGCACACGTTCTGAGGGAATCAAGTGAAATGGAGATAAGTGGCACTGGGGTAGAAGACCAGCCAGGAATTTAATGAATAGTGAAGCAGGCTGGATTGGCCATATGGCCTACTCCCGTGCCTGTGTTTTAAAATTCTTTCCTCTCTCCAGTCAGCCTCTTCTCCCTTCAGATTGTTGTCAGCTCAGAGGGAGTCTACGCAGAATGGACATAGCAGCATAATTTAACAGGCTATTTTATTTCAGAGACATGATATTGTCTAGACCTGCAGAGATTAAGATGAATCTGGTCGACCATGAACAACTTCTGTTGACATAGCATTTTCACTAAAATTGTTACAAAGACATTCCATAAGGCAAGCACTTCACTTTTAACTATTTCATTGCCAGGTGGCATAATTAAAACCACTGGCACTTCATATTTTCATGGATTCTTACTCAAATCTTCCTTGACAATCTCCCCCCTTTCCCCTTTGGTTACATGGATCACCCTGCACTTTATCATTTGTGCATCTTGTCATTCCACATGTGAACATATTGGACTATTGACTGTGGACATATAGGATTATTGACAGTGGATTACTGACTGTGGACATATAGGATTATGCTATTTGACTGCGGTCTAGCAGAGTTTAATACTTGTGTCACATTCATTCACAGCTGCATCACAACGAAGTACTGGCCACTAGCTGAACTTTCTCTACATCAGAGGCCAGTTCCAAGTCAAGAGACATTAAAACTAGTTGTTCACATCACAAACATTCCTGTAAAAATTCACAGTCTTTATGCTGCTTTGTGATTAACGAACTGAACATTATCAAAGTTTATTAAAGAATTGATTATTAAATGTATCTCAAAAATGCAATGTTAAAGTTTTGCTCTTGACTATAGCAGCATTCATAATTAATAACATGTGCCAAGTTATGTTGACTTTGATTGTTTAAACATGTTTTGTTTTCTTTCAGAAATTGCCTCAGTCATTGGTCTTCTCTACCTGTTCAGCCGTTTCATATACTTTAATGAATATGCAAAGTCAGCAAAGAGAAGGTATGAGTTTAAGTTGATGGTCGGTTCTTCTTACATGTAGGAATACCCAAATGTGAGTACAGGTACATTGAATGATCCTTGTTCACTGATGGAATGGTGCCATCACTGCCATGCAAAGGTGGCATTTAATTCCCATCCCAAACTGCTTATGAGAAAATGTGCAGAGCCATTTTTTGAACTGCTCCAGAAAGTATGGAGAAAAATACTTCCACACAACTTTTGGGTAGAAGTTTCTGGGACTTTAATGCAGTGATAAAGAAAGATTGGCTATATATTTCCAAGTTGAGGTAGGGAGTTCCTTGGGGAATTACATCTTCCTGCTGCTCATGTCTTTCGGGGTAGAAATGGTCATATTTTTGGTAGGTGCTGTTGAAAAAATGCTGGCGACCAATTAGAGTATATCTTGTTAATGGTTTTGAAGCCAGTGTAAGGCAGTACTGGAGGGAGAGAATGTTTAAAATGAACGGTGAGGTGCCATTCAAGCAGACTGCTTTACCCTGTATAATTTTGAATTGTTTGATATGCTACCCCAGGCAAACAGAGAATATTCCATCACATTTTTGTGATCAATATATTAATTAAGGAATGAATTTGTCCCAATCTCGGCAGTATAAATGGCTAATGAATCAATAACAAACTATTGGTTTTACGTTATTACTTGATGAATAAGCTGCTGGAACGGTTCAGTAGGATCCTTATACCCAGCTCGAAGACTGGTTGGAGCCCAAACATTTCATCTGATCAATGGTACCTGCTGCAGTGCAGAGCCTGTTCCATATTGTACTGGAATGTAGGCCTAGCTTTTCACAAAGCTCTAGGAGGTCTCAACCTTCGACTGTAAAGTGGTTGCCCATTAATGGAAAATGGGAATTCCCAGTTTTGTAAGCTTATCTTTTCCATTAATGGGCACGTCTTTGAGAACATATCCATTTTATTTTGTGTGGCCAAGAGGCTGTCTGTTTTCTAATCTGCTATTCCCACCAAATGTCAATTGCATGACCACTACAGAAACTAGCAGTTAGGCTAAGGGAAAGCCATCATCTTTTTTTCTTTTTTTCCCTTGCTTTAGAAGAATAGGGAAGACTTGGTTATCAGTGTTCAGTATTCAGTTCACAGCCTAGACCACAGAAGGTGAGACACTTGTGCATCGAGCCAGCGTAAGCTGGGAATGGAAACAAACATGGACTACAAAAACATCAAGTGTATTTAAAAATAAGTTGTGATAAAACAATTGTGTGATTTTTTTCCTCATACAGTTATTTTTGTTTTCAGGCTCCCTGCATTCAGAATCGGTATAGCATTGCTGCTGATATTAGTCTGTATGAGTACTGGAGGAATCGGAAATTCTCTGTTTGACAAATATTTTGATTTTAACTTAGCTAAGAAGATCAAAAAAATTATTTTATAATATGCAGGCAGTTGAGCCAAAATACAGGTGATTATTGTATATTTTAAGTTTCAAATATTGCATAATTAAAAACACCCCCTTATGAATATGCATTGAATATCTGTAATTCACATACATGATATTAAGATGCCAAATAAAACATTTCATCTGTGTTTTTTGTCTATAAAACTCAATGTAACACACTGCACAAAAGATAACCTGATCTTATTTTGCTTATTAATTTTGTTCATTGCATTCAGGTGGTGGAACAAGTTAAGGTAAATTAACATTAATTTAAATTTACTACATAAAAATAATTGGTCCCTAGATTGTCTCTAACTTTTAATGTCGATATACTAACTACCCAAAAAAAAACATGTCCCTCAATTTAATATGTTTTGTCCTTGCTGCAGTTTTCTAGACAAAATATTTTGTGCACTCACATACAATGATAAAGGTCCTGGTTGGAGTGTCTACAATCTTCAGCTCTGTCTATTGTTCTGTCAGAGATCAAGTCTCAAATTTCAAATTTCAGTGTAAATTTATTATCAAAGTACTCTGAGGTTCATTTTCTTGCACAGTAAGTCAAAGAAACACAATAAAATCAATGAAAGACCTCACCCAACAGGACGGACAAACAACCAAAGTGCAAAACACTACAAACTGTGCAAATACAGAAGATAAATAAGTAAATAATAAGTATTGAGAATATGAAGTGATGATTTCTTGAAAGTGAGCTTATAGGTAGTGGGAATAGTTCAGTGAAGCTATCTATCCCCTCTGGTTCAAGGGCCTGATGGTTGAGAGTTAATAACGGTTCCTGAACCTGGTGGCGGGAGTCCTGTGGCCCTTTACCTTCTTTCTGATGGCAGCAGTCTACCCCTTATTGATCCCGAGGGAAATTGGGTTTCATTACAGCTGCACCAACCAAGAATAGTGAAGAAATATAGCAATATAAAACCATGAATAATTAAATAATAATAAGTTAATCATGCCAAGTGGAAATAAGTCCAGGACCAGCCTATTGGCTCAGTGTGTCTGACACTCCTAGGGAGGAGTTGTAAAGTTTGATGGCCACAGGTAGGAATGACTTCCTATGACGCTCAGTGTTACACCTCGGTGGAATGAGTCTCTGGCTGAATGTACTCCTGTGCCTAACCAGTACATTATGGAGTGGATGGGAGACATTGTCCAAGACGGCATGCAATTTGGACAGCATCCTCTTTTCAGACACCACCGTCAGAGAGTTCACTGGCCTTACGAATGAGTTTGTTGATTCTGTTGGTGTCTGCTACCCTCAGCCTGCTGCCCCAGCACACAACAGCAAACATGATAGCACGGGCCACCACAGCCTCATAGAACATCCTCAGCATCATCCAGCAGATGTTAAAGGACCTCAGTCTCCTCAGGAAGTAGAGACGGCTCTGACCCTTCTTGTAGACAGCCTCAGTGTTCTTTGACTAGTCCAGTTTATTGTCCATTCGTATCCCCAGGTATTTGTAATCCTCCACCATGTCCACACTGACCCCTTGGATGGAAACAGGGGTCACCAGTGCCTTAGCCCTCCTCAGGTCCACCACCAGCTCCTTTAGTCTTTTTCACATTAAGCTGCGCACACACTGCTGTATATTTTCCCTGTGACCAATTAGATTTCTTCTGACTCTTCTGCTTTCCTTTTATACTAGAAAGACGTAAGGGTTAGGGTTAGTAAGTTGTGGGCAAGCTAAATTGGCACCAGAAGCATGGTGACACTTGTGAACTGCCCCAGCACATCCTCAGACTGTATTGGTTGCTAATGCAAAATGGTTTGTTTCATGGTATGTTTTGATGTACACATATCAAATAAAGCTCATCTTTAAATCTTTATTTTGTGAACAAGAGGTGTAGCTAAGACCTTAGTGCTTGCCTCATGGTCTTCCTACTGAGCCTTTCCTTTCTCCAAGAGAGGCTGTGACAATTTTACTATCCACACAGGATACCAGGCAGTCTGTTGCTGCTTGCTACCAGCTGCCTGGAGTGGAGCTTCTGTTTCTGTAGAACTACCACAGAAGAAGAGTTGAGGCTGGCATTGATCAAGCTTGAAGAGCCCAAGGACCTATCCTGCCTCTTATTTTCTTGTGTCCTTGAAGCTTTCTGACTCGGAGGCATTCCAGGGAAAGGGGGTATTGCTCTCCCTCAACCAGTGCTGACTTTACCTTGTGCAAGTAACTAGCTGGATTTGACACTGTGCTTACAGACCATCTAAACTCTACAAAGTACCCCAGTGAACCAATTCACCTTCTGTCCCAAATGGGAGTGCTACCCTTTTGGTTAAAGGTTCAATCAATGAGAAGGAGATCTGGGTAAGATAGATACTTTATTTATCCCAAAGGACACTACAGTGCCACAGTAACATTGCAAGTATGCAGATATACAAATATTAGAAGATAAGTAAGAAAGAATAAAAAAAAAGTTACCTGAAACAGTCTAACAGGAGGGGATCATCACTTCCCTGGCTATAGGTTGACTTATTATAGAGCCTAATGGCCAAGGGTAAGAATGACCTCATATCGCACTCCTTGGCGCATACAGTTGTTTTAGTCTATTACTAAAAGTACTCCTCTGGTCAGCCAAGGTAAGAAACATTGTCCACAATTGCCAGGATTTTCCATAGGGTCCTTTGTTCTACCACAGTCTCCTCTGTGTCTAGTTTGACTCCTATAACAGAGCCAGCCTTTCTAATCAGTTAATTGAGCCTGTTGGCATCACCCATGTTGATGCCTTTTACCCCAGCACACCAACACATAGAAGATTTTACTGGCAACTACAGACTGGGTGAACATGTGAAGGAGAGACCTGCATACTCCAAAGGACCTCAGACTCCTCAGGAAGTAGAGGTGACTCTGGCCCTTTTTGGTCACAGCCTCTGTGTCGGTGCACCCCCAGGTACTTGTAGGTTCTCATCACATTCATATCCTCATCATCAATAGTAACAGGGAGCAGTGCAGGCTGAGTCTTCCTAAAGTCCATTACCATCTCCTTTGTCTTACAGATCTGCAAATGATTCAGGTTGCACCATTTGACAAAGTCCTCCACCAGGCCCTGTATTCCTTGTATTCATCCTCCTATCCGTCCTTTATACACCCCAACTATTGCTGAGTCATCGGAGAATTTCTGCGGATGACATGACTCAGTGTTGTATCTAAAGTCCAAGGTATACAGGGTAAACAGGAAGGGAGCCAATACAGTCCCCTGTGGCTGCCAGTGCTGCTTATAGCCATGTCTGACACACAGCTCTGAAGCCGCACAAACTGTGGTCTGCCAGTCAGGTAGTCCATTATCCAGGATACAATGGAAGTGCCAACCTATATTGAATGGAACTTTTTCCCCGGCAATGAGGGCTGTATGGTATTGAAAGCACTTGAGAAATAAAAGAACATGATCCTCACAGTGTTGCCCAGTTTATCCAAATGGGGGCAGGCTCTGTTCAGCAGATAGAGGACAGCATTGTTGACTCCAACGTGCTCCTGGTAGGCAAACTGCAGGGGACTGAAGGCTGATCTAACCAAGGATCAGAGGTGAGACAGGACCAGCCTCTCTAGGGTCCTCATGATGATTTAGGTCAGGGCCACTGGACGGTAGTCATTCAAGACTTTTGGTTGGCCCTTCTTGGGTACTGGGACCACACGTAATGTCTTCCACAGAGTCGGGACCCTTTCTAGGCTGAGACTCATAAAAAATGTGCAGGAGGATGCCACACAGCTGCTCAGCACACTCCTTCAGGACCTCACAGTTCACACACCATCCAGTCCAAATGTTTTGCCATGTCTGAGTTTCCCCAGGACCCTTCTCACCTGTTCAGTAGTGAAGGTGAGTCCATGATGACTGAGGAATTGGTGGAAGCTGGGGCTGGGGGAAGATGAAGATCAGGCCAATAGCCATTGGTACGTGGAGATATGGATGGTAGATGCAGGACAAGGAGCGGATGTAGACAGTGGTAGCCTGTGTTGTTCAACCATGTGTTGAACTGGAGGGGGGAGGGGGGGAGGAGGGGAGGCAATGGTGCTCCTTGGCAGCTGGACCGGTGTGCTGAGAGGGGGATAAACAGGAGGGCAAGAGGAGAGAGAGAAAACTGACATGCCTCCCCAGAATGTTCTGAAGTGCTTCAAGATGAATTCATTCCTCTTTGAAGCACTCTCTTTGTTTCTTTATAGAAGTTTTGATCAAAAGAAGAGTGCATAATTGACATTGAAAAGATGTGATTTGTTTTGTTATTTCTATTGGGATTCAGTGGAAGAATGAATATTGGCCAGGACATTGCTTCTTTCCTTTCCAAGTGGTACTATGAGATTATTTACAACCACTTGAACAGGCAAAACATGCTTAATTTAACATCTCACCTCAAATAAAGGCAAATTAAAGTGTCTGATAAAATATAGACTGAGAGGTGATGGTGATGACAAGGAAAGGAAGTCAAAAATTCTGCTGGAACTGGTTCATGCAGAAGAGAGCAACTGCTGGAAACAGGAAGCAAGAGTGCTGGGAAATTCCGAGCAGGTCAGGCGGCAACTGTGAAGACAGAAGAACTATCAGAATCAAGTTTATTATCACCAGCATGTGAGGTGAAATTTGTTAACTTAGCAGCGGAGTTCAATGCAATACATAATATAGAAAAAAAGAAAATAATAATAATAATGATAATAAAAAATAAATCTTACTCAATATACTTTATACGGTACACATATATCGAATAGATTTAAAAATCTTGCAAAAAACAGAAGCACTATATATTGAAAAAAAGTGAAGTAGTGTCCGAGGGTTCAATGTCCATTTAGTAATCAGATGGCAGAGGGGAAGAAGCTGTTCCTGAATCACTGAGTGTGTGCCTTCAGGCTTCTGTACCTCCTACCTGATGGTAACAGTGAGAAAAGGGCATGCCCTGGGTGCTGGAGGTCCTTAATAATGGACGCTGCCTTTCTGAGAAACTGCTCCATAAAGATGTCCTGGGTGCTTGGTAGGCAAGTACCCAAAATTGAGCTGACTAAATTTACAAACCTCTGCACCACTCCCCACCCCCCACATACCAGACAGTGATGCAGCCTGTCAGAATGCTCTCCATGGTACACCATAGAAGTTTTTGACTGTATTTGTTGACATAACAAATCTCTTCAAACTCCCAATGAAGTATAGCTGCTGTCTTGCCTTCCTTATATCTGCATCAATATGTTGGGACGAGGTTAGATCCTCACAGATCTTTGACACCCAGGAACTTGAAGCCACTCACTCTCTCCACTTCTGATCCCTCTATGAGGATTGGTCGGTGTTCCTTTGTCTTACCCTTCCTGAAGTCCACAATCAGCTCTATCATTTTACTGATGTGAGTGCCAGGTTGTTGCTGCAGCACCACTCCACTAGTTGGTATATCTCACTCCCGTACACCCGCTCTTCACCACCTGAAATTCTACCAACAATGGTTGTATCGTCAGCAAATTTATAGATGGTATTTGAGCTATGCCTAGCCACACAGTCATGGGTATAGAGAGAGTAGAGCAGTGGGCTAAGCACACACCCCTGAGGTACACCAATGTTGATCGTTAGTGAGGAGGATACGTTATCACCAATCCACACAGATTGTGGTCTTCCGGATAGGAAGTTGAGGATCCAATTGCAGAGGGAAGTACAGAAGTCCAGGTTCTGCAACTTCTCAATCAGGATTGTGGGAATGATGGTATTAAATGCTGAGCTATAGTTAATGAACAGCAGCATGACATAGCTGTTTGTGTTGTCCAGGTGGTCCAAAGATGCATGGAGAGCCATTGAGATTGCATTTGCCATTGACCTATTGTGGCGATAGGCAAATTGCAATGGGTCCAGGTCCTTGCTGAGGCAGCAGTTCAGTCCAGTCATGACCAACCTTTCAAAGCATTTCATCACTGTAGATGTGAGTGCTTCTGGGCGATAGACATTAAGGCAGCTCCTCACATTATTTTTCTTAGGCACTGGTATAATTGTTGCCTTTTTGAAGCAAATGGGAACTTCTGCCTGTAGCAGTGAGAGGTTGAAAGTGTCCTTGAATGCTCCTGCCAGTTGGTTGGCACAGGTTTTCAGAGCCTTACTAGGTACTCCATCAGGACCTTCTGCCTTGTGAGGGTTCACTCTCTCTAAAGACAGCCTAACATCGGCCGCTGAGACAGAGATCACAGGGTCATCAGATGCAGCAGGGATCTTCACAGCTCTAGTTGTGTTGAGTTCATCTGCTAGTGAAGCATCACTGCCAATCATGCTATTGGGTTTCACTTTGTAGGAAGTAATGTCTTGCAAGCCCTGCCAGAGTTGTTTTGCATCCGATATCACCTCCAACCTCATTTGAAATTGTTTCTTCACCCTTGAAATAGCCCTCTGCAAATAATACCTGGTTTTCTGGTACAGGCCTGGATCGCCAGACTTGAATGCTACAGATCTAACAATGTACCTCCTGGTTCATCCACGGGTTTTGGTTTGGGAATGTACAGTAAGTCTTTGTGGGCACACACTCATCCACACAGGTTTTAATGAAGTCAGTAACAACTGCAGCATACTCATCCAGGTTCGAGGATGAATCCCTGAATACAGTCCAGTCTGCCAATTCAAAGCAGTCCTGTAGGTGCTCCTGTGTTTCCCTTATCCAAGCCTTTTTGGCCCTCCCTACCGGTGCTGCAGTCCTCAGTCTCTGCCTATACTCAGGGAGTAGAGGTACAGTCAGATGATCAAACTTCTCGAAGTGAGGGTGTGGAATAGCACAGTAGGCATTCTTGATGGTGGGGTAGCAATGGTCCAGGGTGTTGTTTCCTCTGGTATTGCAAGTGATCTGTTGATGGTAGTTGCTTAGTAATTTTTTCAGACTGGTCTGGTTAAAATCTCCCAAGGTGTCGACTTCTACAAAGAAGGAATCTGTATGCTCCACGACTGCTGGACTAAGTGTGTAAATGTAGGAGGGGACTATGTTGAGTGATTATGCAGAAAGTTTGAAAATAATAACTCATCTCCTTCTACCTGTACTTTTAACTTCAAACTTACTGCATAATCACTCAAAGAGTTGAACTGCATGTGCGTGTAATGAGAGCTGGATAACTCATCTCCTTCTACCTTAGGCCATGAACTTATCAATCACCCCTCCTGTGGACACTTTCTGGAGGTCCGAGACGTCAACTTCTACAAAGAAGGGAGCTGTATGCTCCATGACCGCTGGACTAAATGTAGGAGGGGACTATGTTGAAAAATAAATGTGCTAGGTTTTCTAAAATTGACGCCTTCTACCTTAGGCCACAAACTTATCAATCACCCCTCATATGATATCACAGGGAAGTGACTGAAAATCCTACAGATGCTGAAAATGTGACACAAAACAGGAAAACTTTCTTCTGGTTGGGACCATCTGTGGAGAGAGAAAACCCTTAGGCAGTGACTCCCCCCACCTTCCTGCCCCATGGCAACTCTGCTCTCTCGCTCCCCCCCAAACCCCGTTGATGCTACTTGATCCATCTGCTGAGTCGAAGTTTCATGTGGGAACGCATCTTTGTACTCATCTGTAATGTGAAGGGTTAACTTACTTGCCAGTGGAAAGTCGCTTCCGCCGTGCCGCTCATAGTTCGGGAGATGCAGCAGCTCTTTCCCAGTGGCTGCCTTGTGCACAACGGCACTGGTGTCTGGTTCCAGCAGCCTCAGGACTATAAGAACAGCACAATGAGGACTCGCCCTTTCCTCTGTCTCCACACACACACACGGTCTTGGCCTGAAACGTTGACTGTTAACACGTTTTCATAGATGCTGCCTGGCCTGTGGAGTTCCTCCAGCATTTTGTGTGTGTTGGAATGTTTGTTGTTGTAGTTGTGTAACGTGAAGTATTTGTTGAGTTTGAAGTGATACTGAATATTTAGGGTAGTGGTTTTGGGACCTTGGGTGATTCAGATGAGTATTTGTTTGACTTAGATGTTCATCTGTAATTAAGTGGTTAATATGCCTACTCATAATCTGTGCCTTCTGTCTCACTTACAAGCCAGGGTACCCCCCATCTCTGTAACACCCCAAAACCATGAGGTGTTGCTGAGAAGCAGAACCTTAGCAGGATGAAGAGGAGAACCGAGTTGCCCACTTTCTGCCCGATTGTCTATGAAGAACAATCATAAGTGTGATAAGTGTGGGGTGATGCATTTTGGAAGGACAAACCTGAAGACTGAGTACAGAGTTAATGGGCGGTTACTTAAGAGTGTGGACGAACAGAGGGACCTTGGGGTTCAAATCCATACATCCCTCAAGGTTGCTGCGCAGGTTGATAGGGTAGTTAAGAAGGCCTACAGGATGCTAGGCTTCATAAACGGGGATTGAGTTCAAGAGTAGAGAGGTCATGTTGCAACTCTACAAATCTCTGGCAAGACCACACTTAGAGTATTGTGTTCAGTTCTGGTCACCTTATTATAGGAAGGATGTGCAGAGGAGATTTACCAGGATGTTGCCTGGTTTGGAGAACAAGTCATATGAAGCAAGGTTAGCAGAGCAGGGACTTCTCTCTTTGGAGCGTAGAAGGATGAAAGGGGACTTGATAGAGGTCTACAAGATTATGAGAGGCATAGATAGGGTGGATAGTCAGTATCTGTTTCCCAAGGCATCAATAGCAAACACCAGAGGGCATATGTACAAAGTTAAGGGAGGGAATTTTAGGGGAGACATCAGGGGTAAGTTTGTTTGTTTTTTTTTTGAAAAAAGGGTTGTGGGTACCTGGAATGACTTGCCAGAGATGGTGGTAGAGGCTAAAAACATTAGGAATATTTAAGAGCCTCTTGGACAGGCACAAGGATGAAAGAAAAATAGAGGGTTATGGGGGAGTGCAGGCTTAGTACTTTTTTTAAAGGAATATATGGGTCGGCACAACATCGAGGGCTGAAGGCCTGTACTGTGCTGTAGTAGTGTCTAGTGTCTAGACCTAATCTAAGTTTTATACCATTCATCAGTTTTCCACAGTCACAAACAAAATTCCTCACACTGCCTGCCTTTTGATAACCACAATGCAGAATTAAAATTCACAACAAAATAGACATTCCAAATGGAATTTTGAAATTAATCAATACCTTATCAAGTACGAAATGAAACTGATTGCTGTTGTGTATTACCCTGATTTCTGTGCTGTTTTAGCATGTATTAATCTCTCCCTGAAGAATAGTGGTTGTCCATCAAGCCTGATGATGACAGGAAACCTGTGCAGAAGGGTTTTTAAAGAAGAAAAGCCATTGCACTGGGACAGTTCCTCCCTCTGGACCTCAGAATTCCGAGTGCAACAGTACGAACAAGCGTCACAGACTGGGGTCTTCCGTGGATGCACTGGATGACTATGACACCTTCGGTGCCTTGTCATTCCCTTCGCTCTCCACAGAGCACTGCAGTGCCACGTTCCTGGCCATTGGATCTCCCCGTAGATCTCAACCGCCCGGTGTGCTGCAGCTGACTTCGCATGCTGGGACAGGCATGTCCCTGACCCATCGGGGTGGACAGTGGACGGCTACCCCCACCAGGTTTAGCACACCTGCTGAACCAGTGTACCAGGGTGTGGCTGCTGTTGCAGGCAGACAGCTACTTGAAGCCGCACTTTGGAGCTGAGTGTCTGGTGTGGTGGGGGGGAAAGAAAGGAAAGTGAACTATCCCAGAATGGACACGACAAGCCCCTAGACCAGAGCTGCTACCCCATACCCTCCCTGCAGTATACTTACTTTTCAAAAGGCCTTTGATGAGCGTCCAGATGGTCATTGTAAAGAAAATAACTCAGAGGACTGGGATTCTATGTTGGCATGAAGAACTGGTGAAGAGGAGAAAGCAGAAATAATTTATTAGAGGAGTGACACAAGGATTTGTGCTGGAGTTTCATCACCTTTGCAATCTGTACTCTTGACCGAGTTGAAAGGACAGAGTGCTCAATGTCCAAATTTACAGATGATATCTGTAAAGGGAAATAAATTGTGAGCAGGAAAGGAGCATTTGAATGAATATAAAGTGAGAAAATATGGCATTATTCATCATGCTAGAAACAATTAAATGAAAGGATATTTTTTGAAATGGTGAGAAACAATAAGTGTTAGTGTAGGAAGTGATCTGGAAGTGATCTAAGAATTACTCTGCAGGTACAACAGGAAAATTAAATGTTATTCTTGAACACAAGAGAATCTGCAGAAGCTGGAAATCCAGAGTAACACACACAAAATGCTGGAGGAACTCAGCTGGTCAGGCAGCGTCTATGGAAAGGAATAAAGAGTCGACGTTTTAGGCTGGAAACGGGGGGGGGGGGGAAGAGTTAGAATAAGAAAATGGGGAGAGGGATGGAATACAAGCTAGAAGGTGATAGGTGAAACCAGGTGAGGGGAAAGGGAAGTGGGTGGAGGAGGGGAGATGGAGGTGAAAGGTGGAAAAGGTAAAGGACTGAAGAAGAGTGGACCATGGGAGAAAATGGAGGAGGGACACCACAGAAAGATGAGAAAAGTAAAAGGGAAGCCAAAAGGGAATGGAAAAAGAGAGGAGGGAGAGGGGGAGAGAAGTTACCTGAAGTTAGAGAAATTAATGTTCATGCCATCAAGTTGGAAATTATACCCTCCCCATGATCCTTTGGTCTCAGTGTCTGAAGAGGACATACGGGCTGCCTTCAAGAGAATGAATCCTAGGAAAGTATCCGGTCCGGATGTAGTACCTGGCCAAATACTGAAGACCTGTGCTGATCAACTGGCTTTGTGTATTCACAGATATCTTCAGCCTCTCACTCTACCAGTATGTGGCACCGCCTGCTTCAAGTAGGCTTCAACCATACCGGTGCCCAAGAAGAACGTGGTAACCTGTCTAAATGACTATCGCTCAGCGGCACTTACATCCACAGTGATGAAGTGTTTAGAGAGGCTGGTGTTGAACCATATCAGCTCTTATCTGAGTGGCGACTTGGATCCACTCCAATTTGCCTACCGAGGCAATAGGTCTACAGCAGATGCTAGCTCATTGATTCTTCACACAACCCTGGAACATCAGGACAGCAAAGATGCACACATCAGGATGCTCTTTACAGCTCAGCATTTAACACCATCATTCCCTCAAAACTAATCAGTAAACTCCAAGACTTGGGCCTTAATACCCACTTGTTCAATTGGATCCTGGATTTCCTCACTTGTAGACCCCAGTCAGTTCGGATTGGCAAAAAAAAAAACATCTCTACAATCCCCATCAGCGCAGGAATGTGTACTTAGCCTCCTGCTCTACTTGCTTTACACCTATGACTGTGCGGCTAAGTACAGCTCCAATACCATATACAAGTTTGCTGATGATACCACTGTTATGGGCTGTGTCAGTGGGGAGTGGTGGGTTGACGAAACAGCATACAGGAGGGAGATTGAAAACTTGGTTGAGTGGTGCAATAACAACAATGTCTCACTCAATGTCAATAAGACCAAGGAACTGATTGTAGTCTTCAGGAGAGGGGAACCAGACGTCCATGAGCCAGTACTCATTGGAGGATCAGAACCTTTAAATTCCTGAGTGTCGCTATCTCAGAGGACCTGTCCTGGAGCTATCATATAAATATTATTGCCAGGAAAGCACATGCCTCTACTTCATCAGGATTCTGCAGAGGTTCAGCATGTCATTGAAAACTTTGGCAAATTTCGTTAGATGTGTGCTGACTGGCTACATTACAGCCTGGTATGGGAACACCACTGCGATTGAGTGGAAAATCGTACAAAGTTAGTGGATTTGACCTAGTACATCACGGGTAAAACCCTCTCAAACACTGAGCACATCTACATGAACCATTGCTGTAGAAAAGCAGCAACCATTGTCAAAGATTCTCAACACCCAGACCATGCTCTTTTCTTGCTGTAGCCTTCAGGTGGAAGGTATGGGTGCCTCAAGACTTGCACCACCGGGTTCAGAAACAGTTACTACCCCTCAGCCATCAGGCTCTTGAACAAAAGGGATAGTGAAACACAGTTAAGGATTGGATTAACTATGGAAAAAGAACTAGAGAGAAAGTAACAAGGTAGATGCTGTGAGACCAACTGCTCTGTGTAGAGAATCTAAAAGTACAGGGAATCTTCTTGGGATCACCTGGTTATGACTAATGGGAAAGAGTATCTTTATTCAGATCAGTGTGAATCCTTGAAATTCTCTGTCCTACTTAGCCCATGTGTGTATATTCAAGGCTGAGATTGATAGATTTTTAGCCACTAAAGGAATCAAGAAGGAACATGGGTGTGAAAAAGGAACAATCACGATGTTACTGAATGGGAGTTGATTGGCTTTTAGTTCCCTTCTTATGCATTTAAACAGTTGCTTGTCCTACAATGGAATTTAAGTCACTGTTCATTTGGTGCTGCATAATGTCTGGGATTGCATTGTGCAGATGGAGAAGGTTAGCAGTTCCCAGCTGCAAAGGCTGAGTTCCAATTTGCAAAAAACATGCCAGTTTGGTGCCAGATTTCCTCAAGTTTCTAGACACTGATGCAGGCTTCGCATTCATAAAGCATTCAGTACATGGAACCATCAAATTTCTCTCACAGCTTGGCCCATGAGATTCTGTATCTGAATGCTCAGAAGCAGAAATAATCTGAGTTTGTCCAACCTTAGAGCTAAAACTCTATAAACCAGGCAACTTCTTTTACTTTTTCTTCTTTTAAATATGATTCTACTACTAAGCTGTGATCGATTGGAGCCTGTGATTTACATTTTGATGGTGTATTTTGGAGCTGAATGAGTGATAATATATATCACTATCACCAAAGGTCCTAAAATTGATCCTTGCAGAAGACCACTGGTTACTGATCAGTGCACGTGCTCTTACTTGTGTCAATGGTGCTGAGGGCAGGAGCATTGAGAGCTTCAGGTTCCCAGGACTGAACATCAACAGTGTCTTTGTCCAACCACGTATGCACCATGGTCAAAAAAACGCACCAGTGCCTCTGTTTTCTCACGAGGCTAAAGAAATTTAGCATGCCCCAGTTGACTCTCAGCAATTTTTATTGATTCACTTTAGAAATCATCCTATTGGCCTGGTGTGTGGGACTTCAGGCCTCTGCACCTCATGCCAATGGTAGTTGTGAAAAGATTGCATGGTCAGGTGATGGGATGATAGTTGTTGTCTTCTTTAGGCAAAGCCTCCTGAAGATGTTACTGATGGGCTGGGATGTGTCTGTGATGTATTGGGTTGCGTCAACTACCCTCTGCAGCTTCTGTGCATTGGAATTGTTGTACCAGACAATGATGCAACCATTCAGGATTCTTTCAATAGTACATCAGTTTCTTACTATGATAAGATGGACTCTTGACCTCACAATCTGTTTCTTTTTTTAAAAAATTATTTTTTATTTATTAAATTTTTAGAAAATTACAAAGAATAAATGTAATGAAAAATTAGTAAGAAAAAGAAAAATATTAATCCTCCCCCCTTCCCTTAACCCTTACCTAAAGAAAGAAAAAAAAAGAAAAAAAGAAGAGAAAGATTGCCTGGATATCGGAGGATCCCCACATGCTCCATGGAGTTCAAAATAATTTTAATATTTATTTTTACTTTCCCCAATTACTTAATAATTTTATCTTCAAAGGACCTATATATTTAATCCCATCTTTTGTAGGTATGGGAGCCAAATTTTCAAAAATATATCATATTCATTTCTTAGATTATATAATTTTTTCAAGTGGCATACAACTATATATTTCATTATTCCAACGATCCATAGTTAAATATAAATCAGATTTCCAAGTAACTGCGATAACTTTTTTAGCAACTGCCAATGCAATTTTTATAAATTTTTTCTGATACTTATTCAATTTAACAACCTGTTTCTTTTTGGCCTTGTATCTATCTCACTGTCTGCCTGCATTGCACTTTCTCTGTAACTGTAGCACTTTATTCTTTTATTGTTTTCCCCTTGTACTAACTCAATGCACTGATGTGATGAAATAATCTGTATAGATGGCATGCAAAGCCTAGTTCTTCACTGTACCCTGATACATGTCACAATACTAAACCTGACTTACCAGGTTACCCGTCTTACTCCGTGCACAATGCATGCTATATCAGCAGAGACCTAGGAACCCATTGTAGTAGATGCTCTGATTGTTTTATAGAAAAAGTCTCTAATTTTGCTCCTGCATTTGACAAAATACTCTGGTAAGAAGTTCAAATGCATTGAATAGCAATTTTAATTGCTTCACATCTGTGTTTGATTAACAAGCCAATGACTTACGACATATGCCCATGAAGCCAATCAATTACGGCCTTCTGTGCAGATGGCATGCTTAAGTCTGAAGGCTGAGGAGCATTAGTTGCCATGCAATGTATGACTGACAACACCTTCATGATTTTACACTTTAAATACATCGTATGTGGATAGTTTGGGCCTTAACTATAGAACAGGTTGGAGGGCACTACTTCAAACTTTGCTTTGTTGTACTGTTGGGCACAGGCTGCCTGGAAGCAAGCATAAATATACATAAGGCAGGGTCTCAATGGGTGACCCATCGTAGAAGCTAGGGAAATGTTTGAGCTTTTCTTCTCCCCTCTGTTTTCAAGCTGGGTTGAGCACTGGACTCCATGGCTGATATCACCTTCACAACTTTATAGAGTGTGTTCTGGTCTCCAGCTGATACCTCTCTGGAACAGAACCTCTAACTGCAGGAGTGCTTTGATCAGGTAGGATGATCCTGGGTCAGGCCTTTGCCCTGCATGCAAAGAAAAACAAAAATAAAAATGCCGGGAACATAGCAGGTCAGAGAAACAGAGCAGCTCACCATCCATCCAGGCACAATGTAATCAAAATCAAATGCAGTAACACACTTGCGTCAGAATTAGTCAGTTCAACTGTAACGTTATCTATCTGTAATATTTTCTAATCTTTTCCCTCTCCACAGATACTGCCTGATTGCTGAGCATTTCTAACTGGAGAAGCTCTGACTTGTTAGTTCACTGTAACCGCAAATCATTTTTTAAAACCATTAATGGCAGCTTAGATTAGTTTGGTAGAACCTTATAGAACACTGAACAGGACAGCACAGTACTGGTCCTTCAGCCCACAAGACTAGCACATCCCTCCCACATAGACCTCCACTTTTACTTCATCCATGTGCTTATCTAAGAATCTCTTAAATCTCTTTAATATATCCACCTCTACAACCACCCAAGGCAGTGAATTCCACTTTCTGTGTAAAAATCCTACCTCTGACATCACCCTACATGTTCTTCCCAGGACCTTTAAAATATCAGCCAAGGAATAAAGACAATAGATGTCCACTCTATTTATACCGTTATTGAATCTCCTCTCATCCTCCATCGCTCAAAGAGAAAAGCCCCAGCTCACTCAACCTTTCCTCATTGGACATGCTCCCAAATCCAGGTAACATCCTGTTAAATCTCCTCTGCCCCCTCTCTAAAGTTTCCACATCCTTCCTATAATATGGTGACTGGAACTGAACCTTGTTTTCTTTAGTGAACAATTTTCTCATTTAAGTGTTTCTTTTCTTTTCCTGGACAAGCTTGTGTTCCGAAGGTAATAGATACATTAACAAAAAAAGAAAGCAGCTGCTATTTCTTCATGACCTACCTTGTTGTTTCTGCTAGATGTTGCCACTATAAGTTGTGCTAAGCGATTTGACAAAATCACTAACATCATTAATTGTAACACAAACACAATTGAACTATTCCAATTTCAAACTTTTCAAAAATTCTCTTCATTTTTTGCAGCCACTCCTTCTCTGTCAAGAGAAATCAAATTAATTTTATTCAGTTATCTGTGAAATGCAATTCAAATATGGCCAATGAAAATGAATTGTATTTGTACCAACTAATTTCTTTTTCATATCTACAAGTACTGAAATACGTAGAACAGGAGCACCGAGATAGCTCTGATTGGAACAACAGGAGGTAGCAACTGAAGAATATGCTATACAAAAAAGTGTGTAATAGTGTTCCTCCATTCTCTTGCTACTGAAAATACACCGGGAGTTTTCTAAAATAATCAATTTTTATATTACAATGTATATTTCAAACATTTTACTTTATGCCAACAGGAGCCATTTGTAAAGTATCAATTGCATGTTTTTCGGCACATAGATAAGATCAGACCTGAACATTTCAAATAAATCAACAAACCTTGGAACCGGCAGCAAAATACACATACATTCATAATAACAATTTTGCTTCAATAAGTTAAAATATTTCAAGCTTCAGAACATTTCACTGTGGAGATTATAGTATACACTTAGGCCCAATTAAGTGCATATTTGAAGATTGTCACAAAGAGGAGCAGAAGTGAAAGGTTATAGGGTGGATTTCCATGGAGAGGAGCACTCACAGATGACAGTCCTCTGTCACTGATAGAGTGATTAAGGCAGTGATGTACAAGAAGCCAGAATAAGAAATCCCAAAAGTTTCCAGAGCTGCAGGTGACCACAAATATAAAGGGTGAAGCCATGCAAGGATCTGTAAACAAGATGAATTTTAAAATCTAGGTGTAGTCTATTTAATATCTCAGTTAATATTTGAATAATATTGTAAATATATTGATTAAGCATTCGTTGCTTACATAATTCATTCTGGGTTATATGCAAGAAGAATGTGAATGGCATCTGCCATTACGCCTCACTAAAGAAAATGAAACTAAGCACACATATTCTGGACTAACTTGTTTTTTTATTATTGTTTGGAGTTACAAAACGTAACACTAGGTGTTACCAGACCAGAGAACTATGTAGTTCAAGAATAGAGGGATGAGTGATAAGGTATGTTATATGTTATAGGCAGTTTTGGATGCATTCTGATTTACAGTGTGAAGATGGCCAGCAGAGCACTGGAGTAGAGGCAACAAGTTTAGAGACATACAGGCAGAGGGAGGAGTTTTGGCAATCCCATTGATGCAGTGTTTATGCAGTCAGATTCTCATTTGAAGATTAAAAAAAAAGTGATATTAATGTTGCTGATAGTTCATTTGCTTATCATTCCAGAAACATGGATAAATTTGGGGATTGGAGAATGGGGTATGCAGCATTCTCGAGCATCCAACATCATAAACTATCTTCAAGATTTAGTTGGAACATCTTTCTGCTTAACCAAAACTGGGTGTTGAACAAGCAAAGTCATAGGCAGCAACCCAAGGATATCTCTGATATACATATGGAACCTTAAGTATCATTTATTTATGATTATTTCCAAGAAGAAGCATAAAATTAATAAATAGGATAGATCCTGGGTGCAAGGAAAGGATAGAATACCTTTGGAGATGATTTTCTGACCCTGTCTGGTTAGGTAAGTGGACTGCTGACAGCAGTTCATCCATCTGTTCAGTGGAGAAGATCTGCTGGAGGAATATGGTATTGTTGACCACATCAAAGGTTGAAGGCAAGTTAAGAAGAATGAGGAGTGATAGTTTACTCATGTCACAGTCAAACACAGAAACCATAACAAGTGATTGTTTTCAGTCATTCCATTTCTGTGATGGCGGCGACAATCAAACTAATCCAATTGAGGGAATTCAAGCACAAATTGTGGGAATTCTAGGTGTAGAATTGAGAGAATCAGCCCAGAGACCAGAGGGTAAAGTTGGAGGTGGGATTGAGAATTTGACAAGTCTAAGTATGATCCTGTATATTTCCCATTTTGTTTAAAGTTCCATGTTTTTTTAACCTCTCAATAAAGGAGAAGGTCTTTGCTTACACAGCAAAGAGCATATACACCTGAATTTCATAACTATTGTACACTTGAAATCTGTCTGGGTAAACAAAACGTCTACTAGCGATGGGTCACATTAAAATTCTTTTTTAATAAGATCTCATGATTCATTGACATAACATTTTCCACCCCCAACCAACCCCCACTCAAAAAAAATTATTCAACATCACACTTTTACACAGTAGAGGATTCTGTACAGGTTTAAAAAGAACGGAGCTCAGGTTCCAAGCACTGCTTAAGATACAGAGTAAAAATGAAATTTAGAAAAAAATTGTATCCAATGAACACATCTGTTTAGAGTTTACTGTACAAATAATTAGTAAGATATTGTCTGGTGCAATATCATTGCTTTGTGATGAATTGAAAACTGTAAGATGAAATAAAAATACTTCAATATTTTGTTAAACAAAGAGCCATTCTTTACAGGAAGTAGAGCCAATGGTAAGCCTTACATTTGGACTTATAAAAAACCTATTTACATGAAACCATTACAGTTTGTATCACGTCTACATGTACATCAGCACCGTAATGTAACAGCAGTGCAACTACAAAACTAGGTCTACTTTACTTGGTCCCTAAACACTTTTATTTAGAGGATGCCGTAATTTAACAGCTTTTAAAAACTCGTCTACTGCTGGCTACCAAATATTTCATCAAATTCTTGCATCCAGCCTTCTGTTGATCCACTTTTGATTAGAGAGTCCATCAGATCAACACTGTCTGTCAAATTAGAGAAGGAACCAGCCCCTGATTGGCTGGTATAATTGAAGGTCAAGTCCTGACTTGTGGTTCTTGTATGATATCCTTGACCTGGGTTACTATGTGCATAGCAGCCTCCTGCCAACTGTTGGCCTGTGGCCTGGTTAAAACCAGTCATGTTGTGGACTGTCTGGGTCATGCCAGACATAACTATTTGTCTAGACTGGTTGGTCCTTGGCTGTCCTCCAAAATGAGGCATTATTTGTCCTCCAACTGCACCAGCAGACTCAAGAACAGACTGACCCATTGCCTGGGAAAAATGTTGCTTGGCCATCTTGGATTGACCAGGTTGCACTGGATAAGCCGATTTGTTGTTGAATGGATTGAGCTCATTGTTAGCCTGAGTTCTGTTGGGCATGTTTTGTAAACTATGTTGCTGCCAACTCTGAGCTGGAGAACCAGAACTTGCCATTAGTTGTAGTCTTTGAACTTGAGCCTTGGACATCTGCTGCCCTACAGGTCCTTTGACTGGTTGCTGTTGGACCAACACAGGGTTTCCAAGTAAGTTTTGTCCATAACCAGCTACCATTCCAACCCCTTGTCCTGCAACAGGCTGTTTCTGCATCTGGCTAACATTACGTGCCATGTTCGCATTACTTTGGTTTGAATGCTGAAGAATTTGGTTCATGCCTGGACTCACACTGTACATTCCTTGCTGATTGCTCTGGGCATTATTGTAGGGTACCATGCCAATCTCTGACTGGCCAGTGGTGGCAGGTATCGCACCAGAACTTTGGACGGGCATCTGCATCATGCCCTGATTCTGTGCAATCATTCTGGGACTTCTCACATTCTGGAGAGCTTGACTCCTTGCTGTCGCCAATTCCTGGGCTGTGCCTGTAATGTAAGGAGATAAAAGAACATTGTTCTTCACTGCACAGTGTTAAAGATAAAACATTTTAACATTATATTAATTCAGATTGCAATCAGATTTTTTGTCTTACATTAACAATGTAGCATTAAGTATTTCCCATATTTCACGGTATCACTTCCATTAAAGTTTAGATGGTAATGATTTATGTCATGGTACACTGACAGAATGATTGCTCTTTGTTATCTTGATTAAGTGGGAATTCCTCTAAGAACGTGAGTACTGACATTGTGAGTGTTTGAGCAGACTGGGGAGGCTTTAGATATAACTGACTGAGATTTATGTTCAGCATGGCTCTTACAGATCCAAACACAACTCTTGGCAGCAGCTGGGTAGAGTTGGTGTAGAACGTGCATTTATCTACCACAAGTGAGAAGGAATTTCCATCACATGATTTTCTGCATTACCATTGGGAGAAGGGCCCATTTATCAGTTCCTCCACCTAAGTACCCCATCACATCACTTTGCTGAGGTCGACTGCTTCATCAGTGAACTGGGATACTTTTCTTCTGTATGGTTTAGTACTGTAGCAATTGTGCATTTCATCATCAAATTTTCAGATAAACCATTGCAAAGGTATTTTATATTTTAAAATAATACTTATTTAACACCCACCCCTGTGTCACTGAAGTTAACTTGTCAGTGTTTGATTCCGAACAGTTTATCTAGAATTTGCCTTCCAAGACTAGCATCCTTTGTCTCTTATTGTTTATTAGAAACTGCATGCCATATGTTTGGCATTCATTATCTTCTGCTGGCACCCTCACCTTTCCAGCTATGACTCACAATGGTGAACTCACTGCCTATTCCTGCCTGGCAGAACTTGGTACTACTGTGACCACCCCATTTTCCAGTTATTGACTTCACTGTTCCATTCAGCTGTATTCCAACTGTTATATTCCAAACAAAAGACTTTGAATACAGGTTCCAAAAAGATTTTTTATATATGTTTCATGGCTATCTCATTCAGATTGAAGTGAATGTCACTTACGTGTTCTTCCCAATCTTGACATTTTATTCAAATGGAATTAAGAAATACTTGAATTATTTCAATTAAAATTACAAAGAAGCTAGAAGTTTGGGTCACAATATTTACACCAAGACTTGAATAGTCAAAAGCACTCCTTGAAGGAATATGTACAACTCCTTCCTCTTCAACCGATGATATAATGAAAACTTAGTCTATAACCAATGTTAAACATCATCAGATCTTACTCCAAATCCAATAACTACTTGGTTCTTCCCTTAACCCCTCCTTATAGCAATGCTTTTGAATAATCTAAATATGTGTACTCAGAGGTCTCTCCTCATTCTTGGCTACCATTTTCATTTGATGACTTCCTTCTACATTGTTGGGTTCCCTCCTCACCTCCTCAAAACAAATCATAATTTCAAAAAGCATGAATTAAACTTGTTTAAAACATCTTCTACTCCAAGGGTAATTGTACAGATACTTCTACTCTCTTTGCTAACTATAGCTCTTCATTCCTGGCACCAATCCACTGAATCTTTGCTGGGAAGGACTGGGAGTGAATGAATTCCTTATGCCTTCAGATGTCATTGTGGTCTGCCTCATGCTTTGTGACAAACTGCATCACCCAGTGCACTACTCAATCACTGGAGCCAGAATGAATTTGTCATTGGATAATCGTTTGGATCTCAGTACATGTCCGTCTCTTGTTACAACCATTTGATCAAGGTGAACACAGATATTTCACAACTTATTTCTATTGCTTTTCAAATAGTGTTTTGCACTGGAACCTCTTCACTGGTGTCATAAGTGCTCTCCAGTAATGTCACTTTGACTCTTCACTTGCTTTTCTTAGGCTTTTGCTCTATTGCCCCCTCTCAGTTAGGCAATACAGCAGTGTATTTAAATTGTTCCTGTTTTGCACTGTCATTGCATAAGTTTTTAAGGACTTCCTCACTGACTAGCTATAGCCATAGGGAGATGGCCTTAGTAGCACAGACATTATCTATTCCCAGCAAAATTTTATCCATGGTGGAACAAAAAATCTTTGGTGAGAATTGACTCAGTACAGCAACTTGTTATGCATCATGGAGTCACAAGGAATGGAAAAGACCCTTCAGCCCATTGCTCCTGTGGCAACCATCAAGCACCCATCTGTATAAAACCTACACAAGTTTCATACCAACTCTTTCCACCCACCGTAAGTTCCCCTGCCACTCCACCTCACGAGGGGCAATTCACATGATCCAATTAGCTTGCTGGCTAACATATCATAAGCATGTGAAGGGAAACTAGAGCACCAGGAAAAAACTACAGACAGACAATATCCAAAGTCAGAATTACAGTAAGTTTGAGCTTCTGAAGTTGTAAGGCAGCAGTGCTAGCTGCTGCACCACAGTTCAATCCTTAAGTTAACTCTACTCGTATTGATAATGAATAATTTCTGACTGTCCTTATCTGGGTTCAGCTGAAAAATGTAGCTCCTGCTATCTTTGAAAAAAGGTCCTGAAATGTTGGAAATGGATGCTGTTCATCAGTGACAGTTTGATTTTGTTGCTTTGTGGATGTCACACAATGTTTACCTGGCTTGGTTATGACTATTTAGTTATGAATTACTTTAACCAAAACTCCACTTTTTTCTGGTTCAAATGTTATTCTTCCATCAGGAATTCTTTGTTTGCAGTAAATTGGTTTGAAACCAGGTTTAAATTAATATTCATGCCTTGCATCTCATGATCCCTTACTTTACAACAGTCTAAAACATAAATTTAGGTGCCTGATTGGAAGCTGAATGCCTCCTTCTGAATTTCAGTCTTCAGTGCCAATCCTTGCCCAGTTGAACAGGATGACCCATATAATCAGCTATAACTATTGGCAAGGTAAAATACTGACTGTTCTATAACACTGTACTTTCAAAACTTTTCCTAAATAAATTTGCATACCATCTGTGCTTTTTGCAAGAGTCACTCGACTGAAATTTCTCTCATTTGTTTCTTTATCCGTAATGGAACAATGTACTGTTGTAGCAAACTGAATTAGTAATGAATTGCTGACAGTCAGGACCATGAACCTACAATTCTGCTGTCACACTTATGATATCCGTGGCACTGATGCTGCCCAGATTAAATTCTCCATTGCCTGTGCTGGTTATAATTTTGCACAGATTCCTTCTTTGTTGCTTCATAGGGGAGAACTTCTGGACTGATGATGCTTTAGAAGCATTGCTATTATCTGCTGCCTTGGGTTTGTAAGGAGCTGCAAGGCACCCTGTCTTCAGGCATGAGCAGCATTTAGTCTCTAGAAAGGAACAATTAAGTGAAGAATAAATGCTATTACAACAGTAACTCAGACATGCGACACATGCAGTCTCAGATGCTGTTCATGTTATTTTGACCAGTCTCGGTGGCTGCCTTTTGACAGCAGGCTACCATTACTTTTAGCCTTCCCTGACAATGATCAAGGGCAATCCTTTGGATGTGCAACAATGATATTTTTCCTGACCTTTCCAGCAGGTACTGATCTGCAACAGTACTGACAACAATCTTTGTCACCATCTGTCATGCATTTAAGGATGAGCAGTAAACAAGACTGGCAGTGTTGTTTAAGTCCTAACTACTATTTTTTCTCTAGAACATTAGGAACTTCAAGACAAGGATACATATCTTTTTCTGCTCTAAAGGAAATGATTTCGCTCAAAGGGCTGCAACTTGTGAGAAATTGCTGGCCGCTCTGTAGCAAGATACTGGCATTAGCATCCTTCTGCATAACGGCGCAAATTTGTTTGGTCATTTGTGAATGTGCTCTGCCAACGTAATCTCCATGGAATTCACTGCCAGGGCACAGACCTGCGTTCATGTTGCATTATACATGTGTCAAATCTGAACCAGTTTAGACTTGGCACAGAATCCATGAGCTCATTCATATCAATGGAAATTGTTAACACAGTGAAGAAAAATATAAGCATACATTTTTCATATACTTGTGTTTTCCTTTAATGCTTCTAACAGATTAAAAATTTATTTTGAAAGTTTCCTTTTCTATTTTTAATAATTCAATTTCTTAAACTGTTTACTTTGATTTTCATGAGCTTGTGAATACTTAAGAATGCCAAGGATATTCTGAAAGATTCAAAGGAGCTTGACAGCTTTTACAGCAGCCGAGCTGAAGGTTTGGCTTTGTTGTTTGTTGAACTTTCAGCCACTTTAATGTGAAGCTTGTCACCTCATTTGTCCAGGGTCAACGTGGGTTATAAAACAGTAATTGCATGATTCTTGCAATGTGTGTGACTGTTTTCAACAGGTTTCGGCCAAGTGTTAGGTGCTAAGAGCGTATGCTGAATGTGAATTATATTATTACTGGAGGATGGAAATGTTGTTTGCAAGATTAGAAGTGCTTGATACTGATATGGGGATACTCAGGATCAAAAAGAAACTAACATCAGAGAATAGGTACAGGAGCCTGAAGACCCATATTCAGATTCAGGAAAACTTTCAAAGTTCAAAGTTCAAAATAAACTTATCAAACTGCATATTTATCACCATATACTACCCTGAGATTTACTTTCTTGCAATAGAACAAAGAATTACAATGGAATTAATGACAAACTACATGCAAACATTTCATTCTCTCCACCAGCAGATTTCTGAACAATCCATGAACCTCCTTACTCCTTTTTTTCACACTTTTGATTTATTTTTGTAACTGAAGAGTTTTTATGTGTTTGCTACCGCAAAACAGCAAACTTCATGTCATCAATCGTTGATAATAAACCTGATTCTGATTCGAAGGATGCAGAAAATGGCACATGAAGTTAACTATGGAAAAATGTAAACTGACACATAGGTGGAGATATAAAAACATGCACGCACCATTAATTGTAATGAAATTGCTAAGTATGTGGTTGGTCAGTTTAGCACTCAATTTCTCCAATCAATGTAGATGGCAAAACTAAAGTGAGATTTTTATACACTAGCTACCCAGGCAAAATGGTGAAAAAAAATTGAAAGCGTAACCGTACCAAAGAGTATAGCGCCTGCTCTTTGAATAATGCATCCTATTCTGGTTGTTCAGACTCAAGGGACAAAAATGAAGCAGTACGGAGAACTGATACAAAGCTGACTCCACATGTGAAGAGCATGACTTATGAGGGAACACTTGAGGAACCCGGGCCTTTTAGCCTGGAAATTTTGCTCCTTGTTGTTCAGGCACCAGATGAAACATCTTTGAAATTCATTATCAACTAGTAAATAGTATTGTCTCGATCTCAAACACTGTACAGTATTCTCTCCTTGCAGTCGTTAACCCTTTCTATACAAAGCATGCAGTCACCAGGTTTGATAATAAATAATATTCCAGCTATGTTATGGGTCTGGATTTTCCCAACCATACTTGTCTCCATATTTATCATTTTACAGAGGCCAATTAACCTACTACGCTGCATGTCTTTGGGAACTGGAAGTACATACAGTCACAGGGCAAATGCTCAGAATGCACTAGAGGTTCAAGACTAAACCCAGATGATAGAAGCTGTGAGAAAACAGCTCTTCTATCTGTGCTATACAGTATCTATCCTTTAGGGCATTAAACAAGTACAATTTTCTGTTTTGGTGCCAGGTCTGCAGCTGATTCCATAATATATTCATTGTATAAAATTCATCCATTGTGATCATGTGACTTCAGCATTCAGATGTACCGTCCTGGTTAAGATTTTCACTTCTAAGCTGTGGGTATTTCATTTTAGCAGCTCTGTAAGAGCCGTCTGTTCTGCTCTCAGCCTGTTTGGGTTTGATCTGTGATAAGAAGCTTTGTTGTTCAACTTAGGAATGTGCTGTCAGCAATCAGGACAATGGAATTGGTAGAAGGTTCTGGAGAACGCTGGGTTGAGTTTTTTTGGGAGGAGGTGGGAGGGAAGGTGGCTGAGGATGCGGTCGCTGTTGCTCAAGGTGCTTTGTGCAGGTGAATGGCTTCGAGGAGGAAGGTCCAATACTCCGGTGGGAGACCCTAGATGGATTTCGAGCGACATTCGGAAGGTGGTGTGGGTGTCCAACCTGACCGAGGGCTCAGTGTGTGACTAACAGAGAAGTTCAAGATGAGCTCTAACGTGTGCACATTTGATTGTTTAAGAGTCATTGGTCCTTTTTGTTTTTTGTCTTTCACGTAATAACTGTTTGCTTAAATTAACATTCTTAAATATACTTTTGTAATTGTATACAGTGTACAATCTGTTATTTCTTGCTGATGGACCATGGCTGGGGGAAGTAAATCACCCAACAGTCACACAAACCGGGGTTTGGGCAGCAAGACACCCGACGTCAGGGATTTAGCGGGACCGAAACTGTACACTGTCCTAGACGTTTGAAATCTGAGAAAGGCGGGCTTCTCGCTGCAGAGTCCAGTGGTTGACGAGCTAATGAGGGGCTAACGAGCCGCATTCTCAGAGATGCCCAGTAAAAAGGGGTTTCACAGACATTAAAAGTGAACACATTCCCATTTATTGCCAACATTCAGATACATTTTGCAAGCTTACAACAGGGTAAGCAGATATCTAGTAACTTTTCCTCTTTATGGTACAATGGCAGCATGTACACACACCACTGACTTGGAGAATTCTGAGAGGGTGTAGGCTGCTCATACACTCCCTACAGCATGCCACATCTTTAAAAGCAAGGATCTGCTGGACTGCTGGAAGTTTACTATCAGTATAAGTTTACATTCAAGTCACTAAATATAACATCCAATAAACAGAGGTTTATTTGTTAGATTGAATTTTCACTCACATTCAGATGGAGCGAATCATCCTAATGTGATAATTCAGTTCAAAGACAACTGCATTGCCATCAGCACAGCATGATCAAAAATATGTGAGAAATGCCTCATCAGGAGAAGAAGACTTACAACATTTGGAATGAGTGGCCCCTTCCTGATTCCTGAAGATTCCTGGTCTTTGCTGGGATATAGTTCAACAGGTTCTGCCAGATATCTAGCCCTTTATCCAAGTGGCCATCTGCCAAGTGTGAACGAAGTAAGCTCCTGAACAAAACTGTACATTGCATTTTGAACCTGATCCTACTATTACTGCTCACAAGCATGCCAGCCTGGATTATTAGAAATTAAATCATGGACTTGAATCTCAGCTGATAGTATTTTTCTGGTCCTCTTCCCATTTGACAATCTGGGGAATTTGAAGGCAAACTATAACACTCACAAGAAATGGTCCAACTCAATTCTGAAAGGGAATGCAATATGTACTGAAAAAGCTGCAATAGTTCATCAGCCCCTGTGAAGAAGAAGGCAGATTAATAGAATGTGTTTAGTCAGATGCGGATGAATTCTACTGAATTTTAGCATTCACTGCCTCCTTGAATCTTCTAAACTGCCATGATTCTAATTTGAGTCCTTCAGTTCCAGACCACTTAGTGTGTTCAGTATTTGGGAAAGGATTGCAAGATAGAACTTGAGGACAAATTTGAACTTGGTATGTTGATGTGGAGGAGCTGATGGTTTCTGAAATACTATCCAACTGATCTTTCTATCTGTCAGTGATTCTACCCACTGTCAGAGGTCACACCTATAATCCAAATGGATTGAATTAATAAAAAAAAAATAATAAAACAGAATGAATGAATGAAAATAAACAAACATCTTAGTTGCACTTAGGATTTAAATCTAATACCATGTTTGCCAAGCTGAAGAGTTGATCCTTCAGGTTGGGACAGTTGTACTCTAACTCGGATTCTGTGGAGGGATGGAAAGAATATGACCTTCAGCTCACCCTTTTGACCTCTGTGCTTCAACGCACAGGGACGTGTGTTAGACATGGCGGAATCCATCACTTAGTATCCTACCACCCAGGACATGCCGGCTTTTCATTACTACCAACAGGAGGAGATACCAGAACCTGAAGATACACAATGCTTTAGGAACATCTTCTCTTGGCCATCAGACTTCTGAACAGTCCACTGACCCACGGACACCGCCTCACTATTCTGCTTTTGCACTACTTATTAATTTTATTTCTAACTAACTATTTTTCATCTTGCTGCCACAAAACAATAAATTTCACGAGATATGTCAGTGAATAGTAAACCTGATTCTGAATTCTGAATAGAAATGTCTGCTAAAAAAAAGACAATTCTACAGAGAGTGTGTTCCAACTGTATTTGACATACAGAGTAGCAGCACTTTTCAAAAGTATAGATGGTTCTATTGATAATTGATACTTTTGTCAAGTCCCCTTATCAACAGTCTCATCGGGAGAAATAGCTTTTTTCTTTATTATTCCTACCTATCAGCTCCTTTAGTCATCTTAAATACTGCCATACTTAGATTTTCCACATATAGCTCCTGTAATGGAATAAGCTGGAATCTAACACTCACTGAGTATTCTAGCTCACTTGAGATCAAGGTTAAAATTCCATCAGCATTTATAATTAGCTTCTGTACCAGTTTTTCAGAAATGTAGTACTTTTGTACCTGAGCTTCTGAACATCTTTATTCATCAAAGTCCCCATCTTTACAGATTTTTATTTGTTCTTTGACCCAAATAGGTGAGCTTGCACTTTCCTACAGTAAATTCTGTCTGCTACGGTGTTGCTCACTCACTATCAGCAATCTATCAGATAGATCTATCAATCTATCAGCATCTCCACAGATTTCCACTTCCATCCACATGGCTCACTGTGGTGTGCCTGAAACTTCAGAATTTTACACAGGTTTGGAAGGAGATAACTATTAAGGTTTTTTTCCAATTAAATTCCTTGGGTTGGAAACCACTGCATCCTGGTTATTTGCAAACCTTTAATTCTAATTGTCACTATTTTTGTACTTGAATTAATTTAATTCTTTCCTCTAATTTTTATTTTTCTGCATATTTCCTTCCATTTTATTCTCATACTCTATGGTGAAGATCAAATCAAGAGTGCCATTTATATAGCTTGTTTGCCTTTTCTGTCAAATGGGACAACCCTTACCCAGATTGGGATGGTACCCCATTATGCCTAGCACTCCTTTTTCTTTTAATAAGTTTGCGAAAATCTTTAGAATTTCCACTCTTAGTGTGTGCTACGTTACCTTGTCAGGGCATAATATTATGCTCACTGACTTGAGCAATGGAAACAAAATCGGTGCCGTTCCACTCAAAAGAGCTGAGATTTGAATTGTGATGGAGGATTTGGCTGATGTCCTGTCATAATCTAAGTGGAAATGCTGAGGAAAAAGCACAAGAAACATTTTCCTCTGAGACTCCCGATGAACTTACAGTGGGGGATTGGGAGAAGCCCTGCAAAAATTCTCTATGCTGCAGTTCCTGTCAGAAAATTGTTGTCAACATTCTAGGGGATATTACAGGGCCCAATTTTACTGCCTCATATCATCGGGTAGCCTGCTGAGAGTCAATATCACAACCTCACGAGTAAAAACTGGCTGGAGTACCAGGGAGGTATCTAAGGAAAATAGTGCCTATGGCAAGCATTGAAATTGCACCCTGTCCAAACATCTGACACCCATCTCTTAAATAACTTCACCATAATATCAGCTCAAAAATACAGATCAAGCTCGTTAATCTTTTAATTAACAAACTATGGTACTACATGAAAATTATAACTGCACCTTCCTTGCTTTCCCTGATGCAAATTGGTCTATGATGTGATCAAAGTCAGTTTTTTCAGTTTCTTCTCTTTCTACACTCAGCAGAGCAAGATCACAGAGTCTGCTTGACCCATGGAGGCTCTCAAATACAAAAGTATTAGTTTTAACTTGCTGAATGATCTCTCACAGCTGGCGATGGAAACTGCGATGGTTAGCATTATCTGAATAGTAATGTGAAGATTGGGGAAGATGCTCTCATCTCCATACTGAACAATAAATTCAAGAAGCTCTTCAGGTCTTGATATTTTCATGTTGACCTGCCTTGACAGCAACATTCTTCAATCCAAAATTTCTTCATATAGCTGCTGTCCATCAACATCAGAGCTGTACAATACTCCCAAATTTTTGCACTTCTTCTTTAGGTCGTTACTGCTGGCGCCATAACACAGTCCCGTGACATTGAGAAGGAACCCAAACTTGGCCTCAGTGTTGTGCAAACGAGTGAACCATTCATCCATTTCTCTGTGAAGACGGTTGAGTGTTCCCTTCATGATTCTTTCCATTTCCTCCTTAGCTTTTAACCCAGTGTCTCCCGAGTTCTCATCAGCCGTTCGTTTCTTTCGTCTCTTTCAACTTTAATATTCCATTCTTGACAGAAACCGACTCCTTATTTGAGTGACTCACTGACCAACACTTGTGTTTCTTCATAAAAATTATCTCGGAGGGCTTTCAAATCCAAGGCAGCATTGTGGAAGTTCATGCTAGGATCCTGCAGCCTCTTTTGAATACGGTCAATGCGAATGAGTACTTTGTTCCAAAATCCTGGCAAAGTCAGAAAATCGTAACTCAACATGTGGTTCTACAGCTGCCTTGTGTCACTTCTTGTTTCACTGGTCTTGTTTTCATTGTCTATCATGTCCTGAAGAAATTGAAGTATCTCCTCAAGGTACTTGTTGACGGGCTTCATTGCTTCTGTCCTTGCACTCCACCTGGTTTCGGACTCCGACTTAACAACCACAGGCACTGCATTTTAGAATTTTTCCCAGCGCTGTGTTGAGTGAGAGAAAAACACGTAGACAGCTTTGATGGTTCCAAAAAATGTGACCATCATTGTATCCTGCTTAGCTGCATGTACACCCACCAAGCTGAGTGAGTGATTGTCGCAATTCACAAACACTGCCAGGTTGTTTTTCTCACTTATTCTTTGATGAACATCATTTCTGTGTCCAGCCATCACAGCAGCGTTGTCATAGCACTGTGACCAACAATCTTGCAGCTCCATTTCATTTCAAGATGTCTTCAACCAAGCTCTCAGCATCCTTCTGGCTTAACTGGATAAAACCAAGGAAGGACTCTCTAACACGGACTGTTTTCCTCTCAAATCAACTTCCACATACCTCACTACCTCTGACATCCGCTCACGGTATGCCTGATCAGGAGTCGAGTCAAACATGAGACCATTGTACTTGGCTTTACGAATGCTTCTCAGTAAACTCTGGCGAACAGTGGATGCCATCATGTGGATGAATTCATTCTGGACACCCAGTGAAAGATAAGACATGGATCCAGGATGACTTTCCAAATGAGTGAGGTGTTCTTTTACGACAGGGTCAAAGATGGCCAGTAGTTTCAGTAAGGCAAGGAAATTTCCCACATTGGAGTCATCGTCTAGCTGAATTGACTCCCTGTGTCCTTGCAAACCCAGGTTCTGAGTCATAAGGAATTTTATGCAGTAAAAGATTCTTGTCAAGATATCACACCATTTCTGCTTTTCCTTCTCAATCTGTGACTGAAATACTGCATCAATAATTCCTGTTTCCAGCTAAATTTCTTTCCACTGTGTGAGGCATTCCCAATGATACTTGGCATTTTCATGAAACTAATCCTTTCAGGTGCTTTCTACTGGTTGAATCCACTTTCCTGCTCCAATGAGGATTGATGGTCTGGCCTGGAATAGAGAAGACAACAGATACAAAATGCAGACTTTTTAGAATGGGAATAGACCAGCCATGAGCAAGTCACTTCTTCATCATGACCATTTCCCAATTTCCTTTTGAACCAAGTTTTGTTCATTGAGCGGTTATTTGTTGGTAGGAAAGGCCCTTCACTGTTCTGCAAATACTTTGAACCCAGCCTTATTATTTCTGTTCTCAACGCGTCAGGCAGGATTGCTTTTCCAGAATTCTTGTTGAATTTCAGAAGTCTAATGTCATGCTGTTCAATCACTTCTGGTATGACAGTTCGAGGCTCTTTGACACCATCCAGTTCACTAGGTTCAGTGTCCTCAGGTTCAGTCTCGTCAGGTAAAATCTTGTCAATAAACTCAACATCACCACCACCACCATCGTCTTCCCCTCCTGTCACGTCCACGTTCTCTGTGGCAGCCTCACTCTTAATCTCCTCATATTCGGATTTATCTGACTTGACTTCCTCCTCGGCTTGTGACGCATTTGTACTTGATCCACCTTTGGATTCTAACAAACTTGTAGCAGGTACAGGTGACTCCGTGGAATGTGTTGAACTACTTGTTCCGGGCTTTTCAAAGAAGGGCATGAAGAACTTGCTCGACTTCTTGGCTTCCACTGCCTCCAACTTCCGTCCCTTCCGTCCTACAGCTCCACTTTCCTTCTTCTTCATGAAGAAACGTTTCATGGTCTTCTTACACGGTGCTCTGAAATAAGGCCATCCTAGTGCTTCTCACCCATGATTATCAACGACAGATCACACATCTGAAGAAAATTCTTTATTCACTATCCGAGCATGGCTTGTCTGACTTTAATAGAAACTGCTCAGTGGTGCCCCTCTTCAAGTGGCGCCCAGGGCACGTGCCATACCTTAGATATGCCACTGTGGAGTACCATTAACCATGATACAATGCACGAAAATGAGCCAATCTTTTGGAAGGAGGAGAGGAGAGAAAGGGAAAATCAATGGGAAAAAAGCAAAACAAAATATAAATTTTCGTATCGAGAGAAGCATTGAAAATGAGATATGACAAATGGGCAGAGCAAGAGCTACAATGGAGTAGTATGATTAAATGCTTTTACTGAGTCATGTTAGTAATGGTACACTGTGGCAATTTATAGTAATGGAGCAACAAACCGGGCCTGCTGAGATGAAAAGACGTGCACTTGAAAGCCCGTGCCCAAAAGAGAGTGTTACTCACACACTGGAGGCCCAATCAATTCACTGCACAATCGTTTGGTTGCATGCGCCTCGCCACATTCTTGCAATTGATCTAATACGGCACATGAGGTACTTATAAGAATAAATGACTTCATTCTTGTGCAGTCCATTAATCCAACATTTGTAACTAGTTGTAAGGAGAAACTATTTCACTGTTGTATATGGGAGCACTGTTGGAAGATGGTAGAAAATTAATACAAGCATTAGAAGTATGGTAAATTCTTGTGGTAAGTAATCTGTTGTCTGTGAGTGTTCTGGCCAGAATTGCAGTCTGAAACCAATGGAAATTCAATCAGAATCAGAATCAGGTTTAATATCATTGGCATATGTTGTGAAATTTGTTGTTTTGTGGCAGCAGTACATGGCAACAAATAATAATAAAAAAATTACAATAGCAAGTATATATTAAAAATAAATTTAAGTAAATAGGAATGGATAAGTTGTTCTTTTGAGTAAATGCAAATATGAAAAGCTTGCTGGAAATATGAAAAACTACACTGGAATGGTGTAAAATTATACCATAGCATACAGATCTATGAAAGGTTAACACTTCTGCCTATAATTCCACTCATGGCTCTTTTGAGCTGAGGTACAAAATAATATAAACAGATATATGCCTTTGGTAAAATAGCTGAGAAAAGACATTCAGACAGATGCCTGAGGCACTTTCAAATACGAGAGGGCATAGCTTTAAGATGAGATGGGGAAAGTTTAAAGGAGATTTATGTGGTAAAGATTTTACACAGAGAGTGGTATGTGCCTGGAATGCATTGCTGCTGGAGGTAGTAGAAGCAGATACAATGGTAGCGTTTGAGGCTCATGAACAGCAGGGAATTGAAGGATATGGACTAGGTGCAGGCGGATATGCAGTTTAAATTGACTCCATGGTCACCACAGACATCATGGGCAAAAGACCTGTTCCTCACCTATCTGTTCTATGTTCATTTGTTAAGCTGGCATCCTGCATTCGAGCTAAAGACTTTAGAATGAAGACCTTTCAATAGCAGCTTTGCTATTAACAAGTTCAAATAATGCAGTATTACTTTGTTCCTCCTTGCAGGTATTTAAGCAAATGGAAAAATAAAGCAGTCTACTTCCTACTCACTTAGACAGTGGCTTGCTCAGTAGTTTCATGTAGTTCTGCATTCACCAACTAAAGCTTAGTTAAAGTTTTTTAAAACCGTAGATGCTAGAAATCCAAAATAATAAAAAAACAAATGCTGGGAACATTCAAAAGGTCAGGTGACGCGTGACGGAAGAGAAACAGCGTTAATGTTTTAGGTCCAAGACACTTTGTGAGGCTAACTCTTCAGTGTTCTAATTTGCTTAGTGATATCTCTTGTGAAGACTGGGATTGATTAAAAGCGCTATACAAATTGCAAGTCTGCGAGAGCTAAAATAATCAGTGATGGCATTATATTCAGTTGGGCAGAGTGCTGAGGAGAGGAGAGGTATCATAGCACATCTCTGATCACCACCACGAACATCAAGCCTGAATATGATATAACATTTCCTCCTTAGGGTGATCTAATTGGAACAAATCAAATAGCTGTACGTTGTAACCAGATGGACTGAACTACTTACATATAGTGAAGTTATTCCTGTACAGACAGTACCTTAATAATTAAAATCTTGCAGAACATCTGATATAATTCCATGTAAAATAGTACTAAATTAAAAAGAAATCCACATGATTTTTAAAGAGGTTATTCTCTTACTAATGTAAAGCACTCTTTAAAACTGACAAATATGGTATGTGAGGTATCTCTCCAAAAAGACCCTCAGTGGCAATGAAGTTCTAGTTGTTTTGAGTTAGTGCGTTTCACTGATGAGTGAATCATTGTGTTAGTGTTAATGTTTAGATTCACAGTTCTCTGGCAAATCTAGCTGAAGACTGGCAAATCCCAAATGTGAAATGATTCATTCAGCAAAGAGGCGATTTCACAAATAGCAAAGATCAAAGGCAGCGCATGGCTCAATCCCTGACCATGCCTCAGGCGGGAACTTGTTTTGGTAAAACATGTGTCGGCATGAAGAAGAAAGATAAGGTCAGACTCTGCCACTGTAAGACTCAACTTCAGAGACAATGCTGAAACATACCCCCAGCCACTATTTTTTTCAACGTTACATTGGCATTCATTATTGTAGGACAGTGCCATGATAAAGTAGATTAATTGGCTGTTGGTACAATGGCAATGCATATGTTACAATCAGATGGTAGGTAGAAAAATGGATTGTGCTGGAAAAAAGCGTGCAATTAACTAAGCACAAGAGATTCTACAGATGCTGGAAATCTTGAGCAACACACAGTGCTGGAGAAATTTAACAAATCCCTCCCCTCTCTCCCACCCACTCACTTTCTCTCTTACCTGGTTTCACCCATCACCTGCCAGGTTTGTACTCCTCCACCTTCTTATTCTGTCTTCTGCACCCTTCCTTTCCTGTCCCACTGAAGGGTGACAGCCTAAAGCATTGACTATTTATTCCCCTTCATAGATGCTACCTGACTTGCTGAGTTCCTCCAGCATTTTGTGGTGATTAACTAGGCCTGTTTAATTTTGATGCTGAATGCATTGAGAACTTGTGTTCCCACCTCGTTGTTATGACCTGCCATGGTGGTACCTATCTTAAAGTAACTCTAGTGCAGTATCAGTTATAAAGTAGCTGGTGCCAATCAAAACCATGGAGACACAAGAAGCTGCAGGGGCCAGAATCTGGAGCAACAAACAATCTGTATCAGGGATTTGACCTGACATGTCAACAGCTTCCTCCCTCCCTCAGATGCTGCTCAACCTGTTGAGTTTATCCAGCAGATTGCTTGTTACTTTTGAAAAGACATTTCTGCATCCCCTAAAGGGGAAGGGCCTGTGGCCTGAAAATGAAGATGCAATTCACTCCTGATATTTGGGAAACTTGGCGGAAGTCATGTTGAATAAGGGAAGAAAGAAGAACCTCCAACTTTTGTGGTGATTACCTAAGTCTGTTTAACTTGATGCATAATTCTTTTAACTTGGTTGAGTTGTTTAACTTGAGTTTATAGTTCTGGGTCACATCATCAGATATTCCAGGGGTCAAAACCGAAGTCCAAAATCTGAAGGCAGATCAGAAGCCCAGCCAAAGTCTAACAGCAGAAGCCTGGAGATTGGAGGCCTGGAGGTCTGTCCTGGAATTGGAGGCCTGAAGCTCTGTCCTGGAATTGGAGGCCTGGAGGCTTGTTCTGGAATTGGAGGCCTGAAGCTCTGTCCTGGAATTGGAGGCCTGGAGGCTTGTCCTGGAATTGGAGGCCTGAAGCTCTGTCCTGGAATTGGAGGCCTGGAGGCTTGTCCTGGAATTGGAGGCCTGGAGGTCTGTCCTGGAATTGGAGGCCTGGAGGCTTGTCCTGGAATTGGAGGCCTGAAGCTCTGTCCTGGAATTGGAGGCCTGGAGGCTTGTCCTGGAATTGGAGGCCTGAAGCTCTGTCCTGGAATTGGAGGCCTGGAGGCTTGTCCTGGAATTGGAGGCCTGGAGGTCTGTCCTGGAATTGGAGGCCTGGAGGCTTGTCCTGGAATTGGAGGCCTGGAGGTCTGTCCTGGAATTGGAGGCCTGGAGGCTTGTCCTGGAATTGGAGGCCTGGAGGCTTGTCCTGGAATTGGAGGCCTGTCTGCGTATGTGCATGGTTGGGAGGGAGGAAAGGGGCTTGGTTTGTTGTTGTATTTCATAAACACTATGTCACTCTGTGACATAGATGCACATTACTGTATCTACTAAATGTCTACCCAGATTAACAAAACTTTAACACTCATGGATATTGCTGTTTCAAGGTTGGAGATGGATATGGGTATCTTTCCACTGTATGCTTCAAATCAAATCAAAATTAACCCACACAGGAAATGACGTAAAAAAACAGCTTACAGTATGGTGCAAAAGTATTAGGCACCCTGGCTATATATATGTGCCGAAGACTTACACAGTACCGTACAAGGTGAAAGCATCTCGTTTATAACGTCTTCCCTACTCTTGGGCTCCCAGCTGTTTAGGTCCCAGCTGTTACACAAGAAGAGAGTGAAGAAGGTGGATCCCATTATTTGATCTAGTGCTCACCAAATGTCATCAAGGGGGTAAGGTGGGGGGCGCTCTACACATGGTGAGTGAATGGCTACAGGTGGTCTGCAGTCAGAAAAGAGGTAAGGTTAGCTTGGGTACAGTTCCACACAGGACAAGATTGCACATGTTCTAGGGGACTAGGTGAAGCCTCTCTCCATCATGTTGTTTGGAGCTCACTTACATTAAATTAGATGATTCAGAATAGACCCAGAACCTCAAAACACTGCATTAATGAAGCATGTTGGAACTTTTCCATCCATCTTCAATCAGGACCACCAGTTGAATGATCCATCTCAGCCTCCTACTATGGCTGCAATGTCACAGAAGTTTGTCTTCAGTCAATCTGATTTACTCCATGTGACATCAAGAAATGGGTGAGGATATTCCATGTAAGAAAGACAATGGGAGTATGCAATTGCCTAGCTTCAGTGACAAAGATCAGTACTCAACTGTGCTAAAGGACAGCAGTGTACGAATCAGCAAATTTGAGGCATTATAATGGGAGCAATATAACAATCATCGGGGACTTTAATCTCCAATACACAGACTGGGCGAATCAGAATAGCAGTAACAGTGTGGAGGATGAATTCATGGAACTACAAGAGCTTAGTATATCGAACAACTAACAAGGGAACATGCTATTTTAGATCTAGAATTGTGTAATGCATTAATCATTTTGTAGTTAAGATGCCATTAGGAATGACAGAATTTAAAATGAAGATTTAAAGTGACTTAGTTCAACGCAAAATCAGGGTCTTATATCTAAACGAGGCAAATCATTGGGAAACTAGATTGAAAGTAAGCAAGCCACAATAAAACTTGGTGTACAGGAAATATATATCCCTTCAAGGCACGCACAAGAAAAAACAGGAAATGTGGTCCAGCAATACCTAACAAGAGATGTTAAAGATATTATTGATCAAAGAAACATGAGCAGTAAGCCTGAGGATTCAGAACTTTTCAGAATTCAGCAAATTCAGAAAACAATGTAAAATATGAATGTAATCTTGCAAGAAACATAAAAACATTTTACAATTTTAAACAAGAGAAAATCTGCAGATGCTGGAATTCTAAGCAACACACAGAAAATGCAGGAGGAACTCAGCAGGCCAGGCAGCATCTATGGAAAAGAGTAAACTGTTGACCTTTCGAGACCCTTCAGCAGGACATGATGTAATTTAAAATCCTCCATTGATATAAAAGAAGAAAAAGGTAAGCATAAGTTAATGCAAAAATGAGAAGACCAAGAGAGGAAAAAATATACATAGCTGAACAAGGAAATGACAGAAAAGTTAAACAAGTATTTTTCACCTTCATGAAGCAAAACATTGAAGGCCTCCTGGAAATAGTAGGGAGAATTAGATGTAGGGTGAATGAGGAATGGTAAGAAAAATAGCATTAAAGAAGCTAATGGGACTGAAGGCCAATAAATCCCTTGGCCTAAAGTCTTCCATCTCAATGTTTTGAAAGAAGGTGGTATTGGAGGTAATAAAGATTGCCACCTTCCAGAATTTCCGAGTGTCTAGAATGGTTTCCACAGATCAAAAGACAGAATAGTTCTCACGGATAAAACGGTAGCAAGTGTAATCCTATTATTTAACAAACACTGAGTGCAGATTGTAGGCTTCAGATAGTTGATAGGTGACCACCAGATAAGTAAGGGGAGTGAGCAGTCAGTACAGGGTTTCCCTGCGGCCATTCCCCTCAGCAACAGTATACCTCTTTGGGGACTGCTGGGGGATGACATATCAGGGCACAGCAGCAGCATCAAAGCCAGAGGCACTGTGGCCAGCTCTGAGACTGTTTCCTGATGACTCTGCCATAGTTGATGCATCAGTAAGGGTGGAATACAGGGCTACGGTGGGAAACTTTGTCACATAGTGTGAGCAGAATCATCTGCAGCTTAATGTGAAAAAGACTAAGGAGCTGCTGGTGGACCTGAGGAGGTCTAAGGCACTGGTGACCCCTGTTTCCATCCAAGGGGTCAGTGTGGACATGGTGGAGGATTACAAGTACCTGGGGATACGAATTGACAATAAACTGGACTAGTCAAAGAACACTGAGGCTGTCTACAAGAAGGGTCAGAGCCGTCTCCACTTCCTGAAGAGACTGAGGTCCTTTAACATCAGCTGGATGATGCTGAGGATGTTCTACAAGGCTGTGGTGGCCAGTGCTATCATGTTTGCTGGTGTGTGCTGGGGCAGCAGGCTGAGGGTAGCAGACACCAACAGAATCAACAAACTCATTCGTAAGGCCAGTGATGTTGTGGGGGTGGAACTGGACTCTCTGACAGCGGTGTCTGAAAAGAGGATGCTGTCCAAGTTGCATGCCATCTTGGACAATGACTCCCATCCACTCCATAATGTACTGGTTAGGCACAGGAGTACATTCAGCCAGAGACTCATTCCACCGAGATGCAACAGTGAGCGTCACAGGAAGTCATTCCTACCTGTGGCCATCAAACTTTACAACTCTTCCCTCGGAGTATCAGACACCCTGAGCCAATAGGCTGGTACTGGACTTATTTCCACTTGGAATAATTTACTTATTATTTAATTAGTTACGGTTTTATATTGCTATATTTCTACACCATTCTTGGTTGGTGCGACTGTAACAAAACCCAATTTCCCTCAGGATCAATAAAGTATGTTTGTCTGTCTGACTCAGTTTGGAAGGGTAATGTCAGGCAGAGCAATGATGTCAGGAGATTTGACAGTTAGGGTCATGGCCAGGAGATTCTGTGACCATCGTAAGAGATGCCAGGACGGTGTAATGTCCAGGATGTCTGAGGGTGGCTGCTGTAGATTTACAGGAGAGAGGGTGACCAGCTCGATGCTGTGGTGCACACCTGTAGAAAGAGGGAAGAGAACCTGTGTAGTGAGTAAAGGGAGTTAGGGAAGAGGCAGATGACACGCAAGGTAATAAACTCTGGATTACTCCCAATACCACCTGCCTGTTAGGGCAGGCATAGTACAGATGAATGAGTGGTGTACGGGACAGGGTTTCAGATCTCTGGATCATTGTAATCTCTTTTGTGGAAGGTGTGACCTGTACAAAAAGGACAGGTTGAACCTGAGGAGAAACAATATCCTTCAGGCAAGTTTGCTGATGATATATTTAACATCTCTCTGGAATGCTCCATTATCCTTCCAGTGTTCAAGATGGAAGTGATCATACCAGTTACAAAAAAGGCGACAGTAACCTGCCAGAATGACTGTCATCTGGGAGTAATAACATTAACTATTATGAGATGGTTTGAGCGGCTGGTCATGAAGCCATATAAAACCTTTTTCCCAGCGACATTGAAACCTTTCCAGTTGGCTTATCACTCAAAGTGACCCACTGACGATGCCCTAACCCTACCATGTCCTAGCCCACGTGGGAAATGGGGTCTCATACACCAGAGAGCTGTTCATAGATTTCCGTTCGGCGTTCAACATCATCATACTCCACATGTCCTTGCAGGGTTCAAACACCTCCCTCTGCAGCTGGATACTGGATACAGGACCACAGTCAGTCAGTGTGGGCAGCAACGTTTCTCATCCCATTACGCTGAGCACTGGCGCTCCCCAAGGCTGTGTGCGCAGCCCACCGCTGATGCATGACTGTGTCAAAGGATCCACCTCAAACCACGTCATCAAGTTTGTGGATGGCACAACAGTGGTTGGCCTGATCAAGAACGAAGACGAGACAGAGTAAAGAGAGGAAGTGGAGTGGCTGGTGGACTGGTGTGAGAAGAACAACCTAAGCCTGAAAGTGGAGAAGACAAAGTGAATCATTGTGGACTTCAAGAGGGTGCAGACGAATTATCACACTCTGCGAATACATGGCTCCTCCGTAGAGAGAGTTAAGTGCATCAAGTTTCTGGGAGTTCACATCACGGATGATCCCACCTGGTCACTTAATATCAAATCCCTGAGCAAGAAGGCACAGCAGCGCCTCCACGATTGAGGCAAGCAAGGCACCCCCCCATCATCTCAACTGCATTTTACAAGAGCACCATTGAGAGCATCCTGACAAGCTGCATCTCCATCTGGTATGAGAGCAGCCGAGCATCGGACTGGAAGAGTTATAAAGGACTGTGAGAACAGCTGAGAGGATCATAGGGGTCTCCCTACCATCCATCAGAGACATTAACAGGAATGCTGCATATGCAGAACTCTTAGTATTATTCAGGATCCCACCCATCCATCCAGCATCCTCTTTGAGTTTCTACCATCAGGCAGCAGACAACGGTGTATAAAAACAAGAACAGTCAGGATGGGAAACAGTTTCTTCCCCCAGGCCATTGGGCTTCTGAACTCAAAGTGTTACGGGTTAATCTGTTCCAGTACAATATTTAATAATACTTTAGTTCGTTATTTATGTGTGTTTCATCTGTAGATTTTACCCTCACCCTCATAAGTAGTCATGTGTTATGTGTACTACTGTTCTTTATGCCCTGGCTCAGAGAAATGTCTCGTTTCTATCCATTATATGGTTATATACATTATATGCATGTATGTAGATAAATGACAATAATGACTTGACTTCCTAGAGCTGTTGAGGAGGGTTTAAGCTAATTTGGTAGGGGAATGGGAACTGCAGTGACAGGGTTAAGGACAGGACGGTTGGTATACAAGTCAATGCACTCTGCGGTGAGATGTGAGGAAGGGCAGGTAGATGATAGGGCAAAATTACAGTCAGTGGGATACATTGAAGTATAATCTGAAGGCAAAATCAAAAACGGTGATGAAAACAGGGCCGAAGATGTTCAATTTGAATGTACTTAGTATACAAAATAAAGTCAATGATCTTGTAGCACTGTTAGAGATCGGCAGGTATGACTTTGTGGATATCATACCATGGCTGAAAGAATATCATAACTGGGAGTTTACCATCCAAGGATAAACACTGCATTGAAAGTACAGGCAGGCATGCAGAGGCGGTGGGATGGCTCCGTTGGTAAAAAATAAAATCAAATCCTTAAAAAGAGGTGCCATAGCACCAGAGGATGTAGAATCCTTGTGGGTAGAGTTAAGAAACTGCAAGGTTAAAAAGGCGCTGATGGGAGTTACAGTATATACAGGCCTCTGATCACTAGACATGATGTAGGATATAAATTAGAACAGGAAATAGAAAAGACGTTTAATAAAGGCAATGTTACAATAGTCATAGTGGATTTCTATATGCAGGTCGATTAGGAAAATCAAAAAGACAGAATTGGTGGAATGCCTATGAGATTTTTTAGAGCAGATATAGCTGAGCCTGCTAGGGCAAAGGCAATTCTGGATTGGGTGTTGTGTAATGAACCAGATTTAATAGGGAGCCTAAGGTGAAGGAATCCTTAGGAGGTAGCAATCATAACATGAGAAAATTCACCTGCAGTTTGAGAGGGAGAAGATAAAGTCTGCTGTATTAGTATTACAGTGGGATAAATGATACAGAGGCATAGGAAAGAAGCTGGCCACAGTTCCACAGAAGGGAACACTATCAGGGATATCGGCAGAACAGTGTCTGGGGGTATTAGGAAGTCACAGGATAGATATAACCGAAAGTAGAAGAAGCATTCTAAAGGGAGGATGAGGAAACTGGCTGATAAGGGGAAGTCAAAGACAACATAAAAGCAAAAGGAAGCACATAAAATATAGCAAAAAATAGAGGAAAGTTTGGGAAGTAGTGGGAGGATTGGGAAGCTTTTAAAAACCAACAGAAGGCAACTAAAAAAAGCCATAAGGAGAGAAAATAAATATGAAGATGAGCTAGGTAAGTCGATACCAAGAGTTTTTTTCAGATACATACAGAGTAAAAGAGAGCTGAGAGTAGACATCAGACTGCTGGAAAATGATGTGGGAGAACAAAGAAATAACAGATGAACATAAGTACTTTGCGTCAGACACTAGAAGACACCAGTAGAATGCAAGACACACGAGTGTCACAGGGCAGAAGTGCGTGTACTGTAGTTATTATTACTAGGGAGAAGGTGCTTGGGAAGCTGAAAGATCTGAAGGCAGGTAAGTCACCTGGACCAGATGGAGTACACACCTGGGTTCTGAAAGAGACAGCTGGAGAGATTACGGAGCCATTAGTAATGATCTTTCAGGAATTGCTAGATTCTGGAATGGTTCCAGAGGAATGGAAAATTTCAAATGTCTCTCCACTCCTTAAGAAGTTCGGTGAGGGGGGTGGGGGGGGGGGGAGAAGGAAGCAGAACAAAGGAAACTTTGTTCTGCAGGTTAGCCTGACCACAGTGGTTAAGAAGATGTGGGAGAGTCCATTATTAGGGATGAGGTTTCGGGCACTTGGAGGAACATGATAAAGTTGGCCAAACTCAGCATGGTTTCCTCAAGGGGAAATCTTGCTTGACAAAACTGTTGGAACTCTTTGAGGAAATAAAAGACAGAATAAACAAAGGAGAGTCAGTAGATGTTATTTACTAGGATTTTCAGGAGGCCTTTGACAACCAGCTGCACATGAGGCTGCTTAGTAAGGTAAGAGCCCACAGTATTACAAGACAAAACACTCAGGTGGACTGAAGGTTGGCTGATTGACAGGAGGTAAAGAGTGGGAATAAAGGAGGGTCTATTATGATTGGCTGCCAGTGATTAATGGTGTTCCACACAGGTTGATATTGGGACTGCTTCTTTTCACATTGGGCAGTACCGTGTTGAAGCCTTAGGCGCATATGTGTGTGTATATATGGGTGTCTAAGTCTTTTCCACAGTACTGTAGTAATTTTATATATTGCACTGTACTGCTGCAAAAATAAAAAAACAAGTTCGGCAGAAGGGGTGAAGGGGCAAAGAACCGGCAGATGGAATACACTGTTAGGAAGTGTATGGTCATGCACTTCGGTAGAAGGAATAAAAACATAGGCAATTTTCTAAACAGGGAGCAAATTCAAATATCAGAGGTGCAAAAGGACTTGGAAATCCTTGCGCAGGGTTTCCTAAAGGTCGAGTCACTGGTAAGGAAGGCAAATCCAATATTAGCATTCATTTTGAGAGGACTAGAATATAAGAGCAAGGATGTAATGCTGAAGCTTTACAAGGCACTAATCAGAAATCAGATCACACTTGGGAGTATCATGAGCAGTTTTCGGCCTCTTGTCTAAGAAAAGACGTGCTAGCATTGGAAAGGGTCCAGAGGAAATTTATGAGAATGATGTTGGGAATGAAAGGGTTAACATATGAGGAGTGTTTGATGGCTCTGGGATTGTACTCACTGGAATTTAGAAGACTGGGGGGTGGTGTTCATTGAAATCTATTGAATACTGAAAGGCTTAGACAGAGTGGATGTGGAGAGGATGTTTCCTGTGGTGGGTGAATCTAGGACCAGAGGGCACAGCCACAGAATAGAGGAACATCCATTTAAAACAGAGATGAGAGGAATTTCTTTAGCCAGTGGGTGGTGAATACGTGGATTTCATTGCCACATACAACTGTGGAGGCTACGTCATTGAGAATATTTAAAGTGGAGGTTAATAGATTTGTGATTAGTCAGTGCGCCAAAGGGAGAAAGCAGGAGAATAGGGTTGATAGAGATAATTCATTGGCCATGTTGGAATAGCAGAGTAGACTCGATAGGCCAAATAGTCTTATTCTGCTCCTCTGTCTTATAGTCTAAAGGGGAAAGGAAACTGGAAATATACAATGGTAACAAAACATTTAGAAAATAATATAATTAATGATCAGAGTTAAAATGGACTGAAAGAAAGAAAGAAAAAGATATTTGGCAGATCTGGGCACTTTTTGTTGAGGTTATGCTCACAAAATAAGTAAGTTTCTAAGTGGCTTTGGTCAGCAGTTCCTCATCAGGGCCATAACCAAATTCTCCAGGCTTACAGACCTTATATGGGCTTGAAAGTTTGAATATATTAAGGAAGCTGGCCAATCACAGGATGATCAAAACAAGGCAGCTGTTCAGAGTTGCTGAACACTTCAAGTGGAAGATCTTGCGGTTACATACCAACTGATTGTTAATGAAATAGAAGACAACTTCATGGTGAAAGGAGAATGAACATTTCTGAATAATTGGGGGTGTGATGATACATTCTGTGCAATGGTTTCCAGCCTGTGTCAGTGGAATAGCAGTCAGAGCTGCAAACTATTAATCATTTTAACTGCCTGCTTTGGTAGGCAGGTTAATACAATTGCATGCCTTCAAAAACAAAGCAGTTGTCTCCTGTCTAGCCTTGGAAAGAAGCATGGACATAAATGTTAAAAGCAATTCTTACTTTTACACACAGTTATACAGAATATCTAGGCTGCAACTGGCAAGACTGGACAATATATTATCCTACTGAAAAGTGGCTTTTCATTGAAATTTTAGTTAATCCAATGGATTTTTCTGTGAAAGCTGCATAATGGACAGCCACAATAAAAAGCAGAATTAAAGGGCACCGTGGTAGCATGGTTTGTGCAACATCATTACAGCTCGAGGCATTGGAGTCCGGAGATCAATTCCAGCCAACATTTGTAAGGTGTCTGTTCGCACTCCCCATGGACTGCGTGGGTTTCCTCCAGGTGCTCCAGTTTCCTCTCACAGGCCAAAGATGTACTGGTTAGTAGGTTAATTGGTCACTGTAAACTGTCCTGTGATTATACTAGGGCGGGGGTCGGCAATCTGCGGCTCCCGAGCCATTTGTGGCTCTTTCACCTCTGTGCTGCGGCTCCCTGTGGCTTTGGGAAATAATTGGTCAGTATTTAATTAAAATGTATTTTATGTTAGTTTGTTAGCTTTTGAAATGTAATTCTAAATTTGAAGATTATGGTGATCTTGTATGATCTAAGTGTGGCGACACATTTCCTCACAATTAGCCAGCATTCCGGCTAAGGGAGATAGCCTACGGGGGTTTGTGAGTACGCGTCTTTTGCAGCATCTGCGTCCATGGGGGCTGGGTTGAGGGAGGCTTAAAAGCAAGGCTGTTTAGTTCGAATAAAGTTACCTTTGACTGCAGTCTTTATTTTAGCGCTGCGTGTAGCGCTACACCGCTACAACGTGTTTTTTATCGCTATTAATATACATCACCACTGCCAATGCCTGACACCCGCCAGTGCGCGCTTTCTTTTAATTCTTCAATCCAAGGTAGGCTACCTATGTAGTAACCTTCAACCCAACGTCTTTTTTTCGGAGTTCAAAATGTTTTTGTTGCATGCAGAAATGTAATTTCGTTTTCTCTGCAGGAGTTCATCAATTTCAAAAATGCAACACATTATAGTTTGTTTATACATAGCATAAAGGCAAAAAAAACCCGTTGTATGCAGTGTTATTTCATTTTGTGGCTCCCAGTGTTTTCTTTTCTGTGGGAAATGGGTCCATATTGGCTCTTTTAGTGGTAAACGTTGCCGACCCCTGTACTAGGGTTAAATCAGCAGCAGGGGTGGGGGGAGGTTTGCTGGGTGGAGCTGCTCAAAGGGCTGGAAGGGCTTATTCCATGCTGTATCTCTATCAATCAATAAAAAAAAATAAATCTTTAAACTCGTTTCTCAACCAACCAACCAACCAACGTCCAGACAGAAACCAAATATGTCAGTCTAGATTTGGGGCTTTCCCCTCTCCCTTTCCCTTCTCTACCAGAGACAGTGAGAGGTAGCTTTCTGTGATAAACTTCTGTAGCTTCAGACAGGGTTGAGGAGATGATCTGATGATAAGTACTTTGCCACAGCCATTCTTTCTTGCGTGATTTTGTTAAAAGAGCTGTATTGCTTAAAAAAGATGAGAGATTTCTGGTAACAGTGAAATTTCAGCCTTTTGGGATGGCACTTTGTTTGTCACATTGATGACCTCTATATAACCATGTACTGATACTGTGGACATGGACATGGACCACCACAATCTCAAGCAAGCTGTAAATCACCAAGGTGCTCTTTACTCAGCTGGAGGGACTTCATGAATTTGTTCCAGTTTGCAAAAACCCATTCCCTACACATTAACTCTACAGGCAAAGGATCAATTTTCTTAACATGTTGTAATATTAGTGTCTCAGAATGTTTAGACTATCAGGTAAAACCTGTCTTGTCCCGGAGAGAAACACAGCCGTGAATGTCAAAAGCAATCCTTACATCAATTGAGAACATCAATTGATCCACCAGACAGCAGATCTTCTTCTAAATTGCAAAATCATGTCGTACTACAAAATCACAGATACTTTTTCCTGTGATTTTCTGTACACAGCCATAGATGAGAAGAAACGTGCAGATAAAGAACTTCAACTTTCAATAAATTACTCAATGCATGGAGGTCCAATGCATCATTCCAAGTACTATAGGCCCATGCAATGCTCAGGACAGGGTTGGATAATTACTGTGATTACATGGCTCTCAGTAACAAGTACCTTCATTTGACACCTGGATACATATATATATAGTTTTTATTCAGGGTTAGAGGGCAATGTTAATGGAATAAACATTCCAGGGCATGTTTTGAATGGAGCAGAAAACAATGCAAAAAAGGCAGGTAGTGAACATTGTCGTTGGGAGTGAAAGAGAGCGGTAGAATCCGAGCGTAAGACAACTGCATATTAATTGGAATTAGAATTGGTTTATTATTGCTGCATGTATCAAGGTACAGTGAAAAGCTTCAACATTTATTACACAGTGCGTTTGGATAGTACAAGGTAAAACAGTAAGATAATGCAGAATAAACAGTAACAGCTACAGGGAAAATGTAGTGCAGGTAAGGCTTACCTTGGAACTGGTTGACCGGTTGTACAGGATATGGATTCCTCTGCTGATCTTTGCACTGTGGGTGTGGTCTGGGCAGATGCCGTTGCATCTGTTCATGTTGTTGCTGTAGTTGCTGTTGCTAATGGGAGGAAAGCATACCCATTGATTTTGAATAAACAATTGCAGTCAGAGCAGTCATTGCAACCTCCTTAAATTTTTGAAAAGCTTTTTCTATCAACCCACTGAAAAAGTTACCTTGATTTTTATTCCCCCTTTTTGGCTTTCCCAAAATCATTTGCTTATTTAATCCAACTAAAGCAATAGGAAAACAGGAGAAAATAAATGTTAGATCATTGATGTAGGAAATTAACCTACAGCTTTAAACTTAAGGTGAAATTCACTGAGAAATGACATTCCTATTGTATAACTTATCTACATTTGTTTAATGCAAGTGAGACCTCAATTAAACAAATGTGGAAGTTCCAGAGCTACTTCTTCAACTGGTATCCAATATTAACTCACCCCTTCAAAGGTCCTAGTTTGTAATGTTTACTGGTACTTTTAGTGAAGTTAACTTGAAGTAAATTGTATAAACTGCAGATGCTTTATAGGCCTGAAATTGATTAAAATTTTTCTCAAATGCGCAACGTATCCAGAGATATGGTAGAAAGAATTGAAAGTGTCAATCCTCTCGGAGTGCTACAGACCACTGAACTGATTTACATCTGAAGACTATGAGAATCACTGTGAAACTTGCAAACATTTTCTCTTCACAGCCTGAAAGTGCCTCAGAAACTGGTATAAAAGTACAACTGATGACTGAGCTCCATGCATGAATTACAGCAGTGAGAACTGTGAGCTAATTGACAAACAACCTCTCATTTGCCCACCTGCACCCAATATTCATGGACACTGCAGAGTTACGAGGAGCAGGAGTTCCATCCTAGGACATGATGGCAAAAAGTAGCCCCTTCCTCATTGCCCAAGAAAACTGCTGAGAGTGGGCAAACCTAGTACTGAAAGTTCTCAATCAGCTAATCAGTGGTGTAATGCATGACTAGAGCTGAATTTACAATGAACCCACAATTCTTCTTGAGCAGTGTCCAATCACCAATTATTTCCACTATTGCTCAAAAATTATTTGGGTGATTACATTGATAAATACACTTCTCTACAGGTGTTTAATTTAGATCAAATGTATGTTTTGAAATCCCCTTCATAACAATAGGGTGGACATTGACTTTGCCTCTACTACAATACTGCAGCTGACTTCTCTTTCTAATGCGTTGACTGTAACCTTTATTTACTCCCCTGTCACCACCATACCTGAGCATTTCAAAGACACCACCAGCTTTTAGTGTTCCCCTCCATAAATATCAGCTTTTTCAAAATTTTTCCCATACCGATCTCACATTGTCCTATCCTCGTCCATCATTCTTCTCGCCATTTTACATTATATTTAACATTTCTTCCACTTTTTTGCTTCCCTTCATGATTCTATGCCCCCATATTGGCAATCTACCCTAATCCTTCAATCCATGGGTGCTAAGGCCTTTCTTTGCTCTGCCTTGAGGCCCCTCCATTGCTCAGGGTCAACCATCGAAGTTGTGTCCCAGCAGTCTATATGATACGCAAGCCAGCGTTGTACGATACGGAGAGCAAGCTGTTGCCAATGTAGCAGGCTCCCTCTCTCCACACAGCTGATGAATCCAAAGGAATGTCTGAGACCGATACAGTTTGTACCAGCAGCGTCACAGGAGTTGCCAATCAATGTCAGACTGCTTTAGAGACTCCAGCTCTGGATTTTTCTTGAGGTTTACTCCTGAAGCCTACCCCATGAGTGAGTGTAGCTGCAAGGCGGTGGAGGTTTGAAATCAGGGTTTTTCTTCTCCTAGATGAGCTGCCGATCACGGCTGATGAGTCCCAGCCCCCCAAAATTTGCTCCACCATCAATAGCTGAAACTTCAGCTGCCCACCCTCTGTTCTAGAACAGCTCCCTGTTGTTAACCCCCTCATGAAACACCCAACTTTTTTTTTAAACAAAGGTTCAGTTCTCAGAACATTTCTCCCTTATTTCAGCAATTTTTGTTTTGACTTTACATGCATATAAAGCCAGTGAAGTGAACAGGCTCTTGTCACCTCAGTGATAACAGCAATTTGAATTCATTTGGAGCACCTTTGCCACAGGAAAGCATCCCACGGACAACATGGAAACAAACTGCACTGTTATTAGGTTATTAATGTAAGCTAGTGAAAACTAAAGATTCCAAATACAGCTACAATAAATGACTAGAATATTGTCATTAGCCTGAGAACAGAAAATAGAACAACTGCCTCACCCTACTTGGTCAGGACAGTACACTTACATTCCACCCGATTTGAACAACAATTCGGATTGATGAAGAAAGAGAGAGATTCATTTGCAGCAATAATTTAGCTCTGGCCAGAATTTACAGCCTCTAGTCAGCTCAATCCCTTGCATTAACAGGACTTACTGCACCATCGAATCTCCACATCTGTGGTCTAAACAAACCATGCCCACAACTTTAGCAAGACCTTTTTGTATAGGGTGTGTTTTCTTTAAAAGCTGGTTTCCCCAACATGAAAGCATCAAATACTTTTGTTTACATATTCCATGCAGAATGAATGACTTTTAATCTTGGCAAGTTGGCTTCATCTGGAGACTATAAGTGGACCAAATAGTGAGGCAGCGTGAACAGGTTTGGTGCCATCTAAAGCAACTTGCAGATAGGTGAGACGCGGTGAGAATTGATCATCCCTATCAAAAACAAGTGGAGCCCACACTTCTGACTGGGTTTGTTTTTCACAGCATAGTTCTGGATGTTACGGTGTAGTATTAGAAAAGACCATACATGTAGATCAGGTGCCCTAGTTAGTTTTCACGTAAGATCAAAATAAATTTGAAAATCAAATGCTGAATGTTTGTATCCCTAAGTTTAGAACTTGTATTTTTACCCAATTGTGTCTTGGGTGGGAATTTTTGATATAATGACTTTGGAGCTCAGAGTCTGCTTTTTAAGCAAAAGCAAGAGCAGGCTCATGGACTGGATGGGTGTGGTGCTACAGGCCACATATCCACTGAACCCTCACCTTCGTGGCCATTCAACTCTTACCAAACTTGCATCCTGAGTGCTTGCAAAGTATCTGAAGCAGGCAGAATGCTTGAAACACGGACGACACTGGTCACTAGACAGCTACCACTTTACAACTCTGCCTCAATCGCCCAAGGACACAGACAGCAGTGCGTTAATCTGGGATTGACCTCGGATATGTCCTTGTTCACATTGCTGACTATCACTAGAACTTCAGAGGTCATTTAAGATATGGAGGGGCAAGCCTATGCTTGGTGGTGGAAGGGTGGGGGGCACTTCAAAACAGTGAGTGGTTTGTAGAAAAGTGCAAATGATGATGTTTCAGTATTTGGGTCAGGATCACTGGACCCGGTGTCCTTTTGTTTCTTAATATACCGAAAAAAGTCAAGGAAAGAGCCAACTTTTAAGAGGAGATTTGTGTGACAGGTAATGAAATAGCTGAACAGCAAGTGCCAGCCAAGTCCCAGAACTGTATTATATCAGAGAACAGGGAAGAAATCAATTGATTTGAAAGTTGAGAGCACAGATGCAGCTCTCCATCCTGGTCACATTCAGTGCTCCTGCAAAGTATTGATCACCAAGGCTCATAAACTGCTACAATGTGCTATCCACTTTATATTAGTTAGGTTCACGATGCAGCTAGCTGGCATGGAAGTGGCACCAGTAAAAGCTTGAGAGATGCCCACCTACAGTATGACTTTCATTTGGTTCAAACCTTGGCCTGTGCTATTTGGCGGGTGCACCCTTGCACCCCTGGCCTTAGGGAGCTAGCACCTCTACTGAACAGGCCAGCCATGTCCTTTCTGGGGCAGCTTGCTCACTTTTAGGCCCCCTGGACACTAAGCTCTCACCGCAAGTAGCTATTTGTATACGACAGCGGCTACATCTCGGCGCAACGCTGCTTTGAAAGCAGGGTATACCAGGTGAGGGTATGCCTGTCCTAGCATGCAAAGTCATCTCCGGTGGATTGGGCAGATGAGATCTGCAGTGAGATCCAATGGCTAGGAAGGTGGCACTGCAGCACTCTGTGGAGAATGAAGGGTATGACAAGGGAGAGAAGACATCACGGTTATCTACTGCAACCAAGGAAGACTCCAGTTTGTGGTGCTTGTTCGTACCACAGGACCTGGACTTCTGAGTCGAGAGAGTGGAACTTCACCAGTGCAATAGGTTTTCCACTTCCAAAGCTCTCCTGTACAAGTTTCCCATCATTGTTGGGTATGCTGGATATCTACCATGTATTTTATGTATATGTAATATATGTATACCAATCCAGGCGCATGATTTTATCCAGTGACCTCTGCTGGCAAGTTAAATGTGAGGTTAGCTGAGAGTTGCTACCATCCTCCTTGAGCGGACTTGGACTTGGACTTGGACTTGTTAGATGCCTTGGTCTCCATGCGGAGATCTGCCCGAGCACTGTATCGACAGACCTGCACAAGTCTTGGCTTCATAGTGAGGAGGAAGGCAAAAAAGGTCAGACTTCAGGGATGAAAGAAAAAGAGATTTTAAATCCTTGGCTAGAAAAGAGTAAATGAGGGGACTACAGGACTCCTTAAGTACTGAGACAGGTCATATGTGATATTTTTCCTTGGTTCTAATACAGTCCCAATTAATGTGCAACAGGAGGTAAAACTTGGACATTTACAGTGTTTATGTTCTAAGTGTTGAAGCTGCCATTTAAAGTACTGAGGTGAGAATTGCAGAAACAGTAAAACACATTGTGATTAGGTTCAGGCCTACAGAACTGGATTACAGCCCAGGATAAGTGGGTGGACAGGAGGACACATGAGGGGAAGGGATTCCATTGCAGCTGAGAATCACAAAACCAAGGTAACTGAACATCAAAGACCAATAAGAAGTAACACAAAACCAGAGAAGGACAAGCATATCACTTCAGTACTGTACCTGAGATGAGGGAGAAATGAGATAGTTGGACTGCTGTCTGAGGAGAAACTATGTTGACTGGGTTTGTATATGCCTACTGTATAGAATCAGATGTAACATAATTGAAACTAATAAAATTCCTACAAAGCTGGACAGACCGGATAAGAGGAAGATTTTCCCTTGGCTAGTGGGTTGATAACAAGGAGTCACAGCCTCAGGATATAGGGTTAGACAATGACAATTAAGATGAAAAATTTCTTCACCTGGAGGGTGATGAATCGGTGGAATTAGCTAAGTCACTGAACACAGTTAAGGAGGTAATTACATTTCTCGTTGCAAAAGCTATTGAGATGTTGGAAGAACATTAATATTGTATTGAGATAAGAAATAACCATGATTGTACTGAGTGTCAGTACAGGCTCAAAGGGCTGAATGGCCTAGTCCTGTTCCTATATTTTTTAAGTTGTTATGAAATGGAGACGAAAAAAAGAAGATAAATTTTTTAAAAAAGTTACATGTACTCAGATAGGGCACCTGTGACACTGATCGTAATGAGAATATAATGAAATCAGGGCAAATTCACAAGGGTCTCATCCAATTAGACTAGTTTTGGATTTAGTAGGGGAACTTTGAGGTATGAGAGGGATCCTGGTTGCAGTCACTATCTATAATAAATATTTACCTGCTCTGCCAGAAACTGCTGCTGTCTTTGCTCCCTGAATAACTGCTGCTTCTGCTGCTCCATCATGTGAATCTGATGCATTCTCTGTCTCTCCTGCTCCATCAACTGTTTCATCATGACAGCCTGCTGCTGGTTTCCAAGGTAACCAGGGCCTCCAGGGTTACCAGTCATGGAGCTGGGCACTGGGGCCCCAGTGCCAGGACCTGGGACCGGGGGCTGGATGGATCCTGCCGGCCGAGAAGATCCCACTGGATTCTGATCCTGTGCAGAGAAAAGGACTGACTTAGTGCTCAAAAACATACAGGATATAACAACAGCCACAAACAGGATACTATCTGTAAAATGAACAGATCAGCAATAACCTCATCCAAACAATTCATGCTTTGCTTCTGAAATGTTAACAAGAGTGTTATGCTTCATAACTCCAAAACTAGTTGGAAGAAAAACATGGGAGAGCTGGGGTTAACTCATGGACTTCATTTTTACTTTAAGCAGGGCATGCACTGATGAAATGGTAACGTCATGATGTTTGCAATTTATTTATTTTAACACATAACCCATAATGAATTATTTAAACAAACAAAGAATGCTTTAACAAACTACACAATTGCAATATTACTCAAATCTTATTGAAATATTAAATACACAACGCTCCTCCCTGCTTAGCTACAAACTCCAACTCAATATAGAATGCATCTTAACTTGCATATAATATCCATAACATAGTTAATTTTAAATTTCCCCATTCACGCGTAAAGATTTAATCGGTGTGGAGTCTTTCTTACTCTTGTGGGATAATGTCTTTCCTGACAAGGGGATCACTCTGCTTAACATGTGAAACTTGTGGCCGTGAAACAATCTCAGATTCTGGGGCCTCTGCGTGTTGGTTGTAGGAATTGACTCTGGGACTGCAGAAGGTGTTTCTGACAGCTCTGGACGCCTTTCTCCTCTAACAATTGACTCTGCTCTCACAAACTGGTCAATGTGTCATCTCCAGATGATGTAAGATGGACTCTCCACTGTGTAGAAGAGTGGCCCATTTCTGTCCTTAATCTTCCCAAGTACCCACTCTTGGTCACCTCTATAGCACTTCACCTGGACTGCTTGTCCAAGAGTGAAACATCAAACCTTCTTGTTTGAGTAGTTTTTTGTCTCAGCTGTTTGTCCTGCACACTCCTGAGATTGGGTACAAGGAGATCCAAGCATGAATGCAAGTGATGAGCAAGGAACAGTATAGCTGGTGAGTTGTTTGTTGTGGAGGGTGCTGCTCTGTGATACGCAAGGTGCAAATTGGCCTAATTCTGATTCAGTGTCAGTAGTGTTTTAATGAAATTGCTCACAAAGCATTATTTAGACTCTAAACAAACCTTTTCGCCAAGCTATTTGTAGCTGGGTTGCTCAGTGCAAGTGTAATATGTCTTATTCCATTCACTTCTAGGAATGACTGAAACTCATCTACAACAAACTGTGATCCAATGTCACTGATTAACTGTTCTGGAACACCAGTCCTTGAGAAGAGCCTTTTCAACACGTCAACAATGTGTAAAGCTGTAGTGAAGATAATTTGGGAACATTTCTGGCCATTTTGTAGCTGCATCCACTACTACCGGGAAATTTGTGCCCATGAATGGTCCCGCAGACTCCACATGAATTCTCTGCCAGGGCAAAGTAGGCCATCCCCAAAAAATGCACGGCAAGCTGCTTGAGCTGCTGATCTATGCCAGACCACCAGACAAAACTTCAAGCCAGCGCTTTCATTTTGACCCCAAGATTCATGTAGAGCCTCCAACACTTTGCCTCTCAGCTTGGATGTTACAACAACCCTCAATCCCCACATAAGACAATCTCTGTCAAGGGCAAGTTCATCCCAGCACTCAAAGAAATGGGGAGACTGGAGTTTCTGCTGCACATTCCAACCACTTCGTGAGGCCATGTAGAACTGATAGAGAGTGGTGTCTTTTCTGCTTTCCCTGAAGATCATCTCTGCCATAATAGGGAGTCTTTCAATTTGCATTAGGGAGAATATGTCCAGAAGAGTGTCTTCTTTTGTAAATATTTCAGTTATCTAATTTTCCAGAGGTAAACAAGAACAATCCATCAGCATTTCCATGATGTTGTCACATTGCCTTGTCTACTTTCCTGATCTATAGGAACGTGTTCCAGGGGTAGAGCACAGTAGCCAGGTTTGACAGGAACCGTTATAGCAACTGACAAATTCCAAAAAGGACTGCAACTGTGACATATCGTGTACTTTGGGGCATCTACCACTGCTTGAATTTTCTCAGCACACTTGTGTAGTTCATGTGTGTTAATGGTGTGATCACAGTAAGTGATGCTTGGTTTAAAGAATCCACACTTGTTGCATCATGCTTTGAACCCATGATCTTCTAATCTTTTTAACACTGTCTTGAGATTTTGGAAATGCTCCTTGTCATCCCTACTGGTAATAATGTTGTTCTCCAGGTAACATTGAATACCTGGGCAGCCTTGCAGCATCTGGTTCATAGCTTTCCACCAGAGTGCAGGTGCAGATGCTACCCCCAAAATAAGTCTATAATAGCAACAAAGCCCTTTTTGAGTGTTTATGGTGAGAAACACTTTGGATTATTTTTCCACTTCCATCACTGGGTAAGCTTAAGTCTACTTTGATGAAGTGTTTTCCTCCAGAAACACTTACAAAGATAACCTCTATCCTGGGCAGAGGGTATTGATTTATTTTCAGTACTGGGTTGATGGTTAACTTCAAAACACCACAGTTCCTGAAAGACCCATTCTTCTTTGCTATTGGGACCACTGGCATTACCTATGGGCTCCACTCAACCTTGGAAAGAATTCCTTCAGTCTCCATGTGATCCAGCTCACTGGCTGCTTTATCACAGGAACCGGATGGGCTTTGTAAAATCTGAGTGTGCCATTTTCATTTAACACAATTTTACACTTGATAGGTTTGAGTTTTCTGGTGACATCTTTGAGCACCGCTGTGGCCTCATCCAGTAACCTTCTTAATTCACTTTCAGTTGACTTTATTGTAGGGGATGTGACATGTAAATAATGGCTGGATAACCAATCAAGTTGTAGTTGTATCAGCCAATCACACCCCTAGAATGCTGGTCCATCTTTTATTTAACCACATACAAGCCTAATGTGGCTTGTTTGTTCTGTATTTCACTGTTACGAATGTAATTCCCATAGGAGTTATCTTTTCTCCAGTATAAGTTCTTAGTCACATATCTGGAAGCTTTAGTTCAGTATCTTGGAATTACCATTTAGACTCATTTTTGTGGAATGACTGAAACAGCTGAGCCAATATCCAATTCCATTTTAACTAATTTGCCATTCACTTCTGGTGTAAGCCATATTGCTTGTCTGTCATTAGTATTCACATTTTTAATTCAGGGTTACCAGTCCTATGTCATTTTTGATCAACAGCATGAAGATTGGTGCTCTTTTTGAAACAGCAACATGTCTTTTTATCTTTTTCTCTTCCCTGTGAAGTCCATTTATTTTGTCTACCTGATGTGCTGTTTGTATGTGTCCTGCTTTGTTGTAATTTCTACAAGTTTCAACTTCCCTGCCACAATGGTAACATAGTTTGTTCAGCCAGGCCGGTTTCGATTTAGAGACTGCAATTTTGTTCACGCTCATTTTCATTCCTGACTGCAACACAAGTGTGCCTCTGTCTTCTGTTTCCATTGATATAGCAATTTCAACTGTTCTTTTAAAGGTAAGTTGTGCTTCAGTTAGGAACCATTTTTGAAAGCTTTCTTTTAAGATTTCACAAACTAAATGGTCTCTCAGTGTATCATTAATTCCATTACTGAACTGACAACGATTCAAACAATTTCTTCAATTCAGCCATGTACATGGAAATGAACTCCCCTCATTTTGATTCCGCTTATAAAACCTAAAACATTCTGCTTTCAACATTGATTTTGGCTCTAAATGTTCCTGTATTACTTTTACAATTTTAGCAAAACTCATTTTGGCTGGTTTGCTTGGAGCAGTTAAACTTCTAAGCAAACTATATCCCTTTAAACCCAAAACACTCAGCAGAACTGCCACTCGCTTTTCCTTGGTTATTTAATTTGCTTCAAAATACTGGTTGATTTGCTCAGTATACAATATCCAGTTATCTTCTATGCAAGTGAACACATCTATCTTTCCAATGTAGCCAGCCATTTCTGCTTTTTTTAAAAAAATATATGATTATTATCACACAGTACTCACTATTTAAGAACCTATGAATTCGACCATTTTCTGCATTTTTTTTAGCTTGACTATCTTCTCTCCCGCCTCCCCTTTTGAAGAGACATGGGCTGTACAGCTTTATTTTTTAACTTGAACATTTCCACAGCGCTTTTTTTAAAACTCAAATGCCTCGCTGCACTTCCACAGACAGGTAGTTGTCTTGGGTTCATTTTAAGAATACCCCATCACCTCCTCTAGGTTCAGTAACTCCAAAACTAATCAGAAGAGAAACATGGGAGAGTCGGGGATAAATTATGTATTTTGATTTTACTTTAAATGAGGCACGCACTTATGAACTGATAGCGTCATGACATTTGCAATTCATTTATTTTTCCATATTACCCATAATGAATTATTTGAACAAACAAAGAACATTTAATCAAACAATATATATACAATATTATTCAAATGTTACTAAATATTATATACACAACAGGATAGCCTGATCCCAAGACCTCATGAAACGGGGCTATTCAGCTTGTTATAAAGAGGTAAGTATTTATTTTCTTATAATATCTTCCCATCCAGTCTGACTCAAGTGAAGAAATCAAGTGAGAGGATTGTGATTGAGAAGCGGGAGTCCAGATTATATGAACTATAGCTTATTTGCAAAGTGAAGCAACCAGTAGCCACTGTCCAGCCAGATTAAACTATATAACATGGCTCACATGAGAGCATATACTTCATCAGTGTATACTACAAAACCCAGGGGATTTGCAGCTATTGCTTTATTTCAGATTTTAAACAACCAGTGACTTTCCTGTACTTCACATAAGGCATTATGCAGTTGCATTCTCAACTGAAGATTAATTTTGCCTGGCTTTGATACAGTAAAATGTTATGTCTCTCCTGCCACTAGTATAATATCACCAATCGCCAAGCAGATCTGTAGTATACCACAGTCTTACTGGCTTGTTTATTACACTTACACATTAAGACATTATTTAGTAAACTGAAAGGCTGACATTCTAAGAGTCACAGCATTAAAAAAAACATACACAGCTAAAAGAATGGTTCTTTATCAGAAGAAAGCAGGCACTTGTTTCAAAGGATAATTACAACCTTCAGTTTTGATAATTGTATGCATGAATTTACAAAGGCAGTATCTCAAATATTAATATTTACATACATCACAAAGCAGCTAGTAATATAATATATTTTTAACATTCTAAGGGCTACAGATCAGTTGGAGGAAGAAGTATTTTTTAAAAAATCGATTTATTTTTACATTTATTTCAGCACTCTTAATTTTTTCATATTAGGCTTCTTCTGAGACTGCTGGTTCATAATCATATCAACAGCTCAGGTCCATGGAGACAGAAAAAAAGCCCTACTGTACTGTGCCCAGGTGTCAATGCTTTGAGAGCCCAAGCAGTAATAAGTGGCAGGCTATTTGACTCTGTGCATGCTCAGGTGATTTTATTCTGGAGATGTGCACATCATTAGCTAGGCTGCTCTTATTGCTTACTCCTTAATTGCCTGAGAAACTGGTGCTGGAGGCTTCTATTGCAATTGTGTTCTTTTTACAAGCTGAACTTGCTAAGAGAAAAGAGAGAGAGAGAGAGAGAGAGAGAGGAAAAAGAGAGGAGAGAAAGGAAAGAGGAGAGAGAAGAGAGGAGAGAGAGGGGAGAGAGGTAAGAGTGGGGATAGAGGAGAGAGAGAAAGAAGGCTTTGCAAATTTTCTTCTAAAAATATTCATGAATAACATATAGTAGGTACAAAACTTAAAAAGACCTCAGACTTGTTCAAACACACAATTGAAGACAAGCCCGCACGACCTAACTTGAACTTAACGGAAGAGATTCTTAGACCCACACTGTATGCCGCTGAAGACTCTGTGCACATAAATAATGTGGAGTCCTTTGTGAAGGTTACAGTCTAGAAATTCAATCTTGCGATCATGTTTTCTTTTACGTACTATGGAAATAAATTATGATGTAAAAGTGATCGCGAAACAGGACTGGGACTAAGTCAGTCAGACAAGTTGTTCAGCATGGATAAACCGGGCTGAAAGGCTTGCTCCTGTGGTGTTTAGTTCTATGACATTATTGGACCATACAGGCTGCAAGGAAATACTGTTGCCATGATAAGAAAAGCTAATAGAGATTGTAGGCCCAGTTCTGGACCACCCAAAATGATGCAGCATGATGTGCTGTATACATTAATGAATTATATTTCGACTTTCTTCAGGTGAGACCTTCTATTTTCTTTCGAGGGCTGGAATGGTGGGGGTGGGGGGAGATTGTTTCTGGCACTCAGTTCTTTGTACAGGTGTCTATCTTAGGTGTCTCTCTCTAACACAGTGGTATCAAGAAAACAACCTCTCCAACAAGAAACATAGAACACCTACAGCACAATACAGGCCCTCTGGTCCACAAAGCTGTGCCAAACATGTCCTTACCTTGGAACTACCTAGGCTTACCCATAGCCCTCTATTCTTCTAAGCTCCATGTACCTATCCAGGAGTCTCTTAAAAGACCCGATTGTTTCCGCCTCCCCCACTGCTGCTGGCAGCCCAGTCCATGCACTCACCACTCTCTGCGTAAAAAAAACTTACCCCTGACATCTCCTCTGTACCTACTTCCAAGCATCTTAAAACTGAGCCCTCATTTCAGCCCTGGGAAAAACCCTCTGATTATCCATACAATCAGTGCCTCTCATTATCTTGTACACCCCTATCAGGTCACCTCTCAACCTCTGTCGCTCCGAGGAGAAAAGGCTGAGTTCACTCAACCTATTCTCATAAGGCATGCTCCCCAATCCAGGCAACATCCTTGTAAATTTCCTCTGCACCCTTTCTATGGTTTCCACGTCCTTCCTGTAGTGAGGCACCAGAATTGAGCACAGTACTCCAAGTGAGGTCTCTCTGTCCCACTCCTTGCCTGTTCTCTATCTCCATCTGGTGCTCCCCTCCCCCTTTCTTTCTCCCTAGGCCTCCCGTCCCATGATACTTTCCCTTCTCCAGCTGTATATCCCTTTTGTCAATCAACTTTCCAGCTCTTAGCTTCATCCCTCCCCCTCCTGTCTTCTCCTATCATTTCGGATCTCCCCCTCCCACTTTCAAATCTCTTACTATCTCTTCTTTCAGTTAGTCCTGACGAAAGGTCTCGGCCCAAAATGTCAACTGTACTTTTTCCTATAGATGCTGCCTGGCCTGCTGTGTACCACCAGCATTTTGTGTGTGGTTCTTCAACTTTTACAAGCATTTAATTCTCACATTTAATTAGAAGTCGTCTTCTATGTTTCATTTCTCCTAACATCATGAATGGCAGTGAAGCTTCACTCCCTGATGAGCTCAATGCCTTTTATGCGCACTTTGAAAGGGAGAATAAAACTACAGCTACATGGATCCCAGCAGCATCCGCTCTGGTGACCCTGTGATCTCTGACTCTGAGGCCAACATCAGGCTGCCTTTCAAGAGGGTGACCCCTGGTAGGGTTCGGAAAACCTGTGCCAACCAACAGGCAGGGGTGTTCAAAGACATTTTCAATCTCTCCTTATTATAGTTGAAAGTTTCCATCTGCTTCAAAAGGGTAACAATTATACCCGTATCCAAGAAAAGCAGGGCGAGCTGCCTTAATGACTATCGTCCAGTAGCAACTACAGTGCTTTGAGATGTTAGTTATGGATAGAATTTTCTAAATGGTGAGAAAATACTAAAATATGAGGCACAAGAGATTTGGGAGTCCTTGTACAGGAGTCTCTAAAGGTTAATTTGCAGATTGAGTCTTGGTAGGAAGGCAAATGTGATGTTAGCATTCATTTCAAGTGGTCTAGAATATAAAAGCAAGTACGTAATGTTGAAACTTTATAAAGCACTAGTGAGGCCTCACTTGGATTGTGACCAGTTTTGGGCCCCTTATCTTAGAAAGGATGTGCTGAAGCTGGAGAAGGTTCAAAGGAGATTCACGAAAATGATTCCAGGATTAAACGGCTTATCATATGAACAGCAGTTAATGGCTCTGGGTCTGTAATAACTGGAATTTAGAAGAATGAGGGTGACTACTTGATAAGAGTGGATGTGGAGAGGATGTTTCCTATGGTGGGAGTGTCGAAGGCCAGAGGACACTGAGGAATGGAGATGAGGAGGAATTTCTTTAGCCAGAGAGTGGTGAATCGGTAGAATTTGTTGCCACAGTTAGCTGTGGAGGCCAAGCCTTTATGTATATTTAAACAGAGGCTGACAGGATCTTGATTGGTCAAGGCATGAAGGGATATAGGGGGAAAGCAAGAGATTCGGACTGAGAGGAAAAATGGATCAGCCATAATGAAATGGCAGCACAGACTCGATGGGCCAAATGGCCTAATTCTGTTCTATCTTATAGTTGTATAGAATTAGCTCCTGTCTCAGCAAGGATTTGGATCCATTGCAATTTGCCTATCACCACAATAGGTCTAAGGTGGGCATGATCTCATTGGCTCGTCACATGGCCTTGGATCACCTATGTCAGGGTTCTGATTACTGACTACAGCTCAGCATGTAACACCATCATTCCTACAGTTCTGATCGAAAAGATCTGGAACTTGGGCCTCTGTGCCTCCCTCTGTAACTGGACCCATGACTTCCGAACCAGTGGACCACAATCCATGCAGACCAGAAACAACATTCCCACCTCACTGACAATCAACGCTGGTACGACGATACAACAGCTGTTGGCAGAATTTCCGAGGGTGACAAGAGGGCATACATTGCATTCAACGTCAGTAAGACCAAAGGACTGATTGTTGACTTCAGAAAGGGTAAAATGTGAGAAAACGCACCAGTCCTCATAGAAGGATCATAAGTGGAGAGAGTGAGAAATTTCTAATTCCTGGGTTCCAATATCTCTGGACCCAACATATTGATACAGCTCCAAAGAAGGCACACCAGAGGCTATATTTCATTAGGGGTTTGAGAATATTTGGTATGTCTCCAAAAACAGTCAATAATATCTAGATGTACCACAGAGAGCTTTCTAACTGGCTGCAACACTGTCTAGCATGGTGGTGGGGAGTGAAAGATTGAAGTAAGCTGCACAGAGTTGTAAAATTAATCAGCTCCATCATGAGCACTATCCTCCATAGTATCCAAGACATCTTCAAGGAGTGGTGCCTCAAAAAGGCAGCGTCCATCACTTAAGACCCCCATCACCCAGCATGCCCTGTTCAAGTCAAGTCAAGTCACTTCTATTGTCATTTCAACCATAACTGCAGGTGCAGTACATAGTAAAAGTCAGACAATGTTTTTTCAGGACCGTGGTGTTACATGACACAGTACAAAAACTAGACTGAACTACTTAAAAAAAACAACACAGAGAAAGCTACACTAGACTACAGACCTACACAGGACTGCATAAAGTGCACAAAAACAGTGCAGGCATTACAATAAATAATAAATAGGACAATAGGGCAAAGTGTCAGTCCAGGCTCTGGGTATTGAAGAGTCTGATAGCTTGGGGAAAAACTGTTACATAGTCTGACCGTGAGAGCCCGAATGCTTCGGAGCCTTTTCCCAGACGGCAGGAGGGAGAAGAGATTGTATGAGGGGTGCATGGGGTCCTTCATAATGCTGTTTCCTTTGCGGATGCAGTGTGTAGTGTAAATGTCCGTGATGGCGGGAAGAGAGACCCCGATGATCTTCTCAGCTGACCTCACTATCCGCTGCAGGGTCTTGCGATCCGAGATGATGCAATTTCCTAACCAGGCAGTGATGCAGCTGCTCAGGATGCTCTCAATACAACCCCTGTAGAATGTGATGGGGATGGGGAGTGGGAGATGGACTTTACTCAGCCTTCGTAGAAAGTAGAGACGTTGCTGGGCTTTCTTTGCTATGGAGCTGGTGTTGAGGGACCAGGTGAGATTCTCTGCCAGGTGAACACCAAGAAATTTGGTGCTCTTTACAATCCCTACCGAGGAGCCGTCGATGTTCAGCGGGGAGTGATCGCTCCGTTCCCTCCTGAAGTCAACAACCAACTCTTTTGTTTTGTTCACATTAAGAGACAGGTTGTTGGCTCTGCACCAGTCTGTTAGCCGCTGCACCTCCTCTCTGTAAGCTAACTCGTTGTTCTTGCTGATGAGACCCACCACGGTCATGTCATTGGCGACCTTGATGATGTGGTTCGAGCTGTGTGTTGCAGCACAGTCGTGGGTCAGCAGAGTGAACAGCAGTGGACTGAGCACACAGCCCTGGGGGGCCCCCGTGCTCAGTGTGATGGTGCTGGAGATGCTACTCCCATTGCTACCATCAGGAAAGAGGTACAGGAGCCTGAAGGCACACAGTCAACAACTCAGGAACAGCTTCTCCCCCAGCTTCTACATATATACACATTTTATTTCTCTATTACTTTGCATATACTGCTGCCACAAAGACAACCAAATTCACGACATATGCTTGTGATATTAAACCTGACTCTGATTTCTGCTATCTGATTCTGAAATGTACTTTCAAGACCCAATCAACTACTTCAATTTGTTTAAAAGAATCTCACGGCAAGCTGTTAACATGTTTTGCTACGACACCTCCATTATAAAAGTTAAGAACAAACCTTACATTATGACATCTTTCTATTATATAAAATGGGACAAAGAAACAATATTTTGGACAGTGGGAATATAAGTTGACCTACTGTAATTTTGTCTGCAGGGTTTAGCTTCTTTATCTCTAAATGTTGATCAAAGTGTTTCATTTTCATAGTTGAGAAAGAAAAGTTTTCCACTATCAGAATCAGAAACTAATAATATATTTAGCTTAATGTAAAGGTAAAATGTCAAATATTATTATTGTTCTAGTCAACTACATTGCACAATAACGTGGTAGATAGAACAAAGAAGAGAACAGCACAGGATTAGGAGCTTCAGCTGACAATGTCTGTGTTGACCATGGTGTCTGAAACTAATCCCATCTGCCTGTAGTTAATAATAACTTTATTTATATGGCACCTTCCATATATGACGATGCAGGCTCAAAGTTCTTTACGTAGATTGTAAAGATGTCATAACTAGACAAAATTAAAAATCATAAGTAAGGACATATAATCAAGTATACCAAATTATATAAATGGAATCAACAGGCATTAAGTAATCCTATAAATTGGTCAAATTTAAAATGTAGCTTTTTAGAAGTGTTTTGAAAAGTTCTACAGCATTAGCCTGGCATATCTTAGTTGACAGAGTGTTCCTGATTCTTGGTGCATAACAGCAAAAGGCCACGTCAACACTAGGCAAACGAGTATTCACAGATCTAAGATTATGATTAAGGATGCAAGGGGCTAGACGTTCAAAATATACAGAGGAGCTAGATTATTCAGAGCCATATTATTCATACGTAAAATTAAGAGTACCGTAGATTCCGGACTACAGAGCGCACCTGATTAAAAGCCGCACGCTCTAATTTTAGAAAGAAAATCAATTTTTTACTTGTACAGGCCGCACCGGATTTTAAGCCGCAGGTGTCCCACGTTGTAATATGAGATACTTACACAGAAAGATATTACACGTGAGGATTTTTTAACTTTTAATTAAATCCGTATGGTAACATAAACAAATACATATTGCAAATGCTTTTTTTCGAACAGTGCCTGTAACACAGCTACTTTTAAATATACATACGTATCGGTAACACACAAATTACGTTGCGTATACTTTTTTACTGAACAGTGCACGAACAACATTCCAATATCTCCTAACGACTGGTAAAAAATATATATATACTGCAGCCTACCAGGAGAAGTTATTGATCGCCTTCTTCATCTTCCTCCTGCGCACTAAAACCATCAAAGTCCTTCAGTGTCCGAATTGAACAACCTCAGGATCTCATCACTCACTTCAGTCTCTTCGTTGTCGCTCTCACTTGAGCGCACGTGGACCTCTTCATCACGCAGCAGTCCAGCCTTTCGAAACCCGTTGGTGATGGTGGATGTTGTGACACGGCTCCACACATTTAGGATCCACTGGCAGACTTGAGTTAAAGATGCTCTTTGCATGCGTCCTGTTTTGGTAAAGGATTTCTCGCAGCTCATCATCCAAGCCTCCCACTCAACGCGCAGCGCCACTTTAAATGCCCGGTTCACGCTGATGTCCAGTGGCTGCAAATACTTCGTGGTGCCCCCAGGAATCACAGCTGGAATTGAGTTTGTACTCTTGATGGCAGCTTTCACTGAACTTTCATTGTCAGCCGCTTAAAAATCACCATCGGTGGAAGCTTTAGTCCGGATGCTGTGCAGCTCAGAACACAAGTAAAATGCGTTCTCTCATGGCCACTTGTTTTCAGTGTGATGGACGAGTCACCTTTTTTATTAACAGTCCGAGTGAGAGGCAGGTCAAACGTCAAAGGTACTTCATCCATATTTATGATATCATCTGGCCCGATGGAATTCTCCGCTATCTTTGTTTGAGTGAATGTGCGGAAGTTAGCACGTTTTTCCTCGTGGTCGGGAGGGTGCTGCTGACACAGAGTCGTGTGTACCCTGACGGACAGGCCTTTTCGTCTCATAAATCTAAAACACCACGATGGCCCACCTCTAAAATCTTCGATTTTCATTTTGGTGGCGATTGCTTTAGCCTTCAGTCTGATCTGCACGGTGGAAACACCGCGGCCGCCTGCTCTCTGTGTGTTAACCCAATCTTCAAGAAAGCTTTCAAGTTCGGGCCATCTGCTATGATTACCTCTGAAAGCTTTTGTCGCCTTTTTGCATTGACTCAGTTCTTCACGCTGGCGTCTCCACCGTCTCACCATCGATTCATTTATGCCAAGATTATGTGCAGCAGCTCGATTTCCTTCTTCAACCGCCAGACTGATCGCCTTTAACTTAAAAGCTGCATCATATGCTTTTCTTCGAGTGTTTTCCATGTTGATGAGGGTGAGTACAAATGACTGATTTACAATAATTTAATTGTGAAAGTGCGCTTGATTTATCGTACAATTTCATTGGACCTCTGTGAACTACTCATCAATTTTATTGGTCTACTGTTATGAGGCAAAATGTTTTTGGCGGCATGAAAAAAAAACATGCATTAGCCGCACGTAGTATAGGCCGCAGTGTTCAAAGCGTGGGAAAAAAGTAGCGGCTTATAGTCCGGAATTTACGGTATTTTAAAATTGGTCCAAAAGGACACAGGCAGCCAGTGTGAAGCAAAAACCAGTGAGATGTGCTCAGATTTTCTTTTTTTTAATGAAGATTTTTGCTGCTCCATTTTGAACAAGCTACAGCCAATTTATATCTTTCTTAGGCGGTCCTGAGAAGGGTGCATTGCAGTAGTCTAATTGGCTAAAACCAAAAGTGTGTATCAATTTTTATACATCTTGAGATGTTCTAAGAAATCAAACTCTTGCAATGTTCCTTCAATGAAAAAACACAGTCTTAGTAATATGGTTAATACGAGATTTGAAATTTAGCTCAGTGTCAATAATAACACCTCTGGCCGTGATTTGAAAGGCCAGAAGATCCAGTTTATTTCGAAGATTCACACCATCCATTCCCTTCACTTACACGTGACTGTCCAAATGTCTCAAATGCCAATATCGTGTACGTTACCGTCTCCAACTCAAGCAGGAGAATTCCAGGACCTACCACCCTCTATATAAACTTGCCCTGCACATCGTCCTTAAACTTACAATGATTTGCAATGTGTCTCTGAATTTGTAGCATCACAGAACTAAGTATGCATAGATTTGAGAGTTTTAAAAGTAGAATGGCTGCTCAGAGGAATAATAATTGAGATCAGTATTATTCAAAGGAGAATGCATAACATTTTGAAGAGACCATGATCCTGAGCATAAAAGCACTTATGAATGGGAATCAGGTGAGTAACTTGAATCAGAAATATAGAGGTTTGGCTCGGGGACTACTTTGCTACCATTTTCAAATAACACAATTTCATTACTGTTGTCCCTGAAGTTTACTCTTTGTTGATGATGACAGTACTGTCTTTGGCTGAATCAAAGGTGGTGACAAATCAGCCAATAGGAGGAAGATTGAAAATCTGGCTGAGTGGGGCCATATCAATAACCTCTCACTCAATACCAGCAAGGAGCTGATCACTGACACAGGAGGAGGAAACCAGAGGTTCATGTGCCAGTCATCATTAGCAGATCAGAGATGGAGAGGATTAGTAACTTTTAAATCCTTGGTGGTATCGTTTCAGAGGATCTGTCCTGGGCCCAGCACATAAACCCCAATACAAAGAAAGCACAACAGCGCTTCTACTTCCTTAGAAGTTTGTGAAGATTTGGCACGACACCTAAAATAGAAGCACAATGGAGAGTATACTGACTGGCTGCGTCACAACCTGGTATGGAAACACCAATGCCCTTGAACAGAAAAGCTCACAAAAAGAAGTCGATATGGCCCAGTCCATCTCTGATAAACCCATTGAGCACATCTACACGGAGCATTGTTGCAGGAAAGCAGCAACCATCATCAAAGACCCCCACCACCAGGACATGCTCTCTTCACACTGCTGCCACCAGGAAGGAAGTACAGGAGCCTTAGGTCCCACACCATCAGGATCCGGAACAGATATTACCCTTTATCTATCAGGCTCTTGAACCAGAGTGGATAACTTCCCTCACCTGAACACTGAACTAATTCACAACTTTTAAGGACTCTGCAGCTCATGTTCTCAATTATTTATCTGTTTATTTATTATTATTATTTTGCTTTTATTCTGTTTTGTATTTGCACAATTTGCTGTTCTTGTCCATGAGCTTCAGTCCTACATTTAAGACTTACCAAGGAGAGATTAAAAAAACTAGTTAGATTATTTCAGCTGTGGAGTGATGTTTAAAGTGAAGTTACTGTTTTGATGATTAAGGACAAATTTGCTGCAGCAAGTTGAACCTGTGCCGAATAACAACACTGGCTTTCTAGAGAAGTTGATACTCTCATTAAGGATATGTTAGAATTGTATAATTTAACAGAACATTTAGCCAGTTCATTTATAAAAAGCTCTTTAAGTTATTGCTAGTTTCTACCTGTCAGTCAAAAGCCTTGAAAGTCAGGCTCCAAGTGCTCAATACGGTCAAGTGCTCATCCAAGTATTTTCTCTACCATCCTTTTAAGTAATGAGTTCCAGCCTTTTCACCACTCTTCCACTGAAAGAACTCTTCTTCAACTTCCTTCTAGTTTTTCTATCAATTATCTTATATCCGTTGAAAATTTAATAAAACACTCAGGTATTGAAGATTTGAAATAAAATCAGAAAATGCTGCAAATAGTCTGACAATATCTGTGGAAAGAGAAACAGCTTATGAATAATTTAGCTAATAGTTTCTTCACCAGTTCTAATGAAGGGTCACTGACTGGAAACATTAACTCTGCTCTCAGATGCTGCCTGACCTGCAGAGTACTTCCAGTACATTTGTTCTTATGTTAAACTAATGACCACTCTGTTACCCCAAATAAGTCATTCCTGTTTGCCCTGCCTAAACCTCCCATAACTCTATATGACACAATTAAATAAGACTCCTTTGTTCCAATGAAAACAACCTCTTACTTATTAATCACTTCCCATAACCAAAATTCTTTCACCTCTGTGCCTACATTAATTGGGAGCATTTGTATTGATTGTGCAGGAATCAAGGGAATAGTTTAACCAATACAAGAGTTTGTCTGTGGTGTAGTGAAACTCAGTCAGTTAGAGCTCAGAGAGTGAGCCAAGAGGTCTGGCAATCATGTGCCGAATCAGCTTATAAAAGGTAAGTAGAAGATATAGTTTAGATATAATTTTCTAGAAGTTTAGCTTTCCTTGGGAGTAGCAATAAATGGTTACTGCTGATCATAATTGTGGCCTGTAATAGCAAAATTCAGTAGGTGCTAGTGAAAGCTCCTTATCTTCTGTGTTCATGCAGAACAGGCAAAGGAAGATCCCAGGCTAGTTTCAGAGTGAAGTCACACCAGGTCCTTACCACATCATTAAGTTCACTGATGACACTGCAGAGGCAGGCCTCATTAGCAACAATTATGCGTCAGTATACAAAGCAGCTTGTGGATTGGTGTGAACACAGAAACTTGAGTCTTAACATGGACAAGACTAAAGAAATGATTGTGGACTTCAGGAAGTTGCAGCTCCTCCGTGGAAAGAGTCAGGAGCATCAAGTCTCTTGGGGTACACATCACAGATGATCTCACCTGGTCCCTGACCACCACCTCTTGAGTCAGGAAAGCACAGCAAAGCCTCCAGTTCCTCAGGAGATTGAGAGAGAAAGGCTCCCCGCCCCCATTCGAACCACATTCCACCAAAGCACCATCAAGGGTGTCCTGGCCAGCTGAATCACCATCTGGTATGGGAATTGCAAAGCACTTGACCACAAAACCCTGCAACAGATTGTGAGGACTGCTGAAAGGATCATCGGGGTCTCTCTCCACCACACAAGCCCCCCACCCCCAATCCAGGATATGTATCTGAATCACTTCATTGACAGAACCCTCTGCGTTGTCAGGGATCCCTCTCATCCGTCCCACAACCTCTTTGACCTCCTATGATCAGGAAGAAAGTACTGCAGTATAAGAACAAGGACCATCAGGCTGAGTGACAGCTTCTAACCCAGGCTTTGAGGTTTCTGAACACTCAGTACAGACAATGTATGACAGGTCCAGTAGCATTATATTGTTGTATATCTAACTTGTATGTCGTAAATGCACTTTATGCAAACTTCTACATCTACAGAATATATATATTTTAATTATGTTAATATTATCTTATGTGCTATATAACAAAATAAAGACAAATAAACTTAATATTAGTGCAAGTTATACAGTCCCAAGATAGAGGAGAATTCTTTTGGGTTGGTTCAAGAACTTGACTGGAGTGGGGAAGAAGCCGAAGGTGAAGCTCGAAGTGTGTGCTTTCTGGCCCCAGTACCTCCTGCATGATGTAAATGATGAGAAGAGTCTATGGCCTGAATGGTGAGGTATCATGAACAGACAACTGTCCATTGCAGCTTCTCCAGATCTCACAGAAATGACAGTAGTTCTTGCTTAGACTGGAGCAGTTGCTTAAACTTTCTAAGCAACCATAGCTCCCTGCTTCACAGTGTATTTCAAAGTTCAATATAAATTTATTATTGAAGTATATACAGGTGATTCTGTTAACTGGGCCATCAGTTAATCCTGGCAGCCACTTCTTTGGGACAACTAACTCTTCAACAACAAAAACTAATCGAGAAAATTGCTGGGATTCCCTTAGTTTGTTTGGGACACTATGCCGCTTAACTGGGGCAGGAGACTGTTGCCCAACAGTTCTGACCAGCGTCAGTCATGCATGCTTGTGCGACCATTAGATGCTACACCGTGCTTTGAGTAGTTTTTAAACAGCAACTGTTTCATGTGTTTGTGTTCAAAAAGTAGTGAGTTTTGTCACAGATAGTTGGTGAAAAATAAGCAGCATGACAATTCCAAACTCACTGCAGCTTCAAGCATTCAGGCTTGGAGATGCCAGAAATAGCTAGGAATGAAAACAAAACTATTTCAGTACTTAACAAATTTAATAACTACGAAGAATTTGAAGGTATCGACAATCATCTTGAATGTTACAATAAAAAAGATTTGAACGATGTAATCATCCACAATATTGTATGAAGGCATCCATTATCTGCACTAGGTGTCTGCGCTGATTTGCTCTTCATGTATACTGGATGAATTCTTCTGTCGATAACTATTAGGAACTAATACACAGTTTTAGTTTGAAATTTTAATACTGTAGTACTATTGGTAATGTTAAAATTTGTCCTGTATTTCATTTAAATACATAATTTGTTACTCAGTTTGTCTTTTTCATATCTTTTAACTATTTCAATGAAATTTCAGCTAATTGGATCAAAATGTACTTGTCCCAATATGTCCCAGTTAAACAGAATCCACTGTGTTAGCAATATACAAACTTGAAATTCATTTTCTTGAAGGTATTTACAGGGGAAAAAGAGAAAGACATAAGAATTTTATGAAAAATGATACAAAAACAAAGACTGACAAACAACAAATATGTGAAAGAAGACAAACTGCAAATAAAAAATAATTCCGAGAACAAAGAGAAAACTATGAAAGCCTGGTTAGACAACACTTGGAGTATTGACTTCAGTTCCGGTCACCTCATTACAGGAAGAATGTGGAAACATGGGAGAAGCTGCAGAGAAGAATTATCAGGATTTTGTCTAGATTGGAGAGCATGTCTTATGAGGATAAGTTGAGCGAGCTAAGATTTATCTATTTTGAGTGGAGGGCGATGAGAGGTGACTTGATAGGGGTGTACAAGATCAGGGGCACAGATTGAGTGGGTAGCCAGAGACTTTTTCTCAGTGTGCAAATGGCTAATATGAAGGGGCATAATTTTAAGGTGATTGGACCCAAAGCATGGGGGTGTCAGAGGTTACATTTTTAACACAGAGAGTAAATGGGTACATGGAATACCCTACCAGGGGTTGTTGCAGTGTCAGATACATTAGGGCATTTAAGAAATGTTTAGATAGACACTTGGATGATAGAAACATGGTGAGCTATTTAGGAGGGAAGGATCTTAGAGCAGATTGGAAGCTCGGCACAGCTTCATGTGCTTTAGTCTTCAATGTTCTATGTTCCAACCTGAGCTGTAAAGAGTACAAATCCGTAGATTGAAGAGTCAATTCAGAGCAGTGGTGAATGATGCAACCAGTTATATTACTCTCCATTGTGTATTCGAAGAAGTACCCGCTCAGCACACATTAGACCATCCATCAATACCCTCCTCTCTCACTGATGCACACAACAGGTAAAACTCCTGTGCTTTGTGTCTAATAAATAGTCTGACAACTATGATCCACACGACGTGTAGCCACGCCTTGGGGTAGTTGCTGGTCTCTGAAACGTCCATCATTTGCGTGTTATCCAATTTCAGCTCATGTGAATGGCAGCAGAAATTTGCAAAATGATGAGCTGAGGTATGAGCAGATTACAGTCTGATGTCAGTATCAGCCTGTTCTTGAGAAGCCGCAGAAGGTATGTGGCAGAAAGAAGATTATGGCCTTGAGATACTAACTGGTACATCCTGCATGCTGTTCCGTGCTGCTATGACACTAACATATATGTCTCCTGGTGACTGAACAATAACTGTAAAAGGCTAATGATGGGCAACTGCCATGTAGTCAATTAGAATAGCATCAGGTACTCTCAGCACATTTTTATTCTCTATCTCATCCCTCCACACAACCACCCTAAAACTGATATCCAGGACTAAAACTGATGGAACTGTATCAGCTATGTCAGCCATGCATTTGGAATCCGCATGATTACCATGGCAACATCATATTATCCTAATGGCAACTGGAGATCTTCACAGAAGATCAGGTGTGATGGCTTTCCTCCACGCAAGGATTGCCAGCAATTTCTAACTAGCTGTTCAGATTCTGTCTGCGAGGTAGAGGTGACGGGAAAGGGAGGGGAAAAGAGCATAGAGATTTATTTGATCGCAGTTACCTAAAATATATGCGTATACAGATACAGTAGATTACTTCTTGTTACAGTTCTGGAGCAAAATTGTAAGATTTCTGCAGTTGTTTTTTACTTAAACTCAAAGGGACAGTGAGTCAGTCCTACACCACAGCCCTAATGCAAAGCACTGTACTGTACTGGATCTTGGTCTATAGGAGGGGCACTTGAACCATTTCATCACCAAGTTCACCTCCTGGCTTCCTCTGCTGACACAGCCTTGTCGGACAAGGGTGTGAGAGTCAGCTCTCAAACCAAGTATCAAATGACACAAAGCACGCCAGCGTTGCAAAGTAGAAAATGGTCCCACTATTGTGAGGTGCTTGAAGTTATTTTTATATCTTAAAACCCATACAGAGCTTTGAAGAGTTTTTTAAAAAGCAGCCCAGTTGACATCACTTTGGAAGCCAGATGAAGGGTGTGGGTTCAGTGCTAGCATCAGCCAGCTGTGTCACTGGAATCAATGTTTTAGTGGCCGTTTGGAGTTGAACACGTGGGGTTCTGCAGACCACTCAGGCACCTGTCAAAACAGCTGCACCAAGTTCCTTTCATTAAGCACTTTTCACCTGGTAATGGGGCCTGATTATCTTTGTTCTCGTTATGATCTCTGTCAGTAACTAATTAGGCAGAACCCGGGCCTGGTCAGTATCAGCGTGGCAGACCTCTGCAGTATATTTGAGGTAGGCTCACTGCCTCGGAATACAGACACCAAGGCGAGGGACAGAGCTGATGACTAAGGAATGGATCTTAAGATAGGAATGAAAGGTGATGGTTTCCTTTTCTCTCTATGTAGTTGGAAAAAGTTGTTGCTCACCTGGTACTAATAAAAGTAACAGACAGATTGATTCATAACTGAGGCAGAGAAAGGATCAATAGGGAGGTTAACTGGGTCTGGGTGTCAGCAGCATATCAGTGGAAAACAATGCTGTGTTCCTGGGGAAACAGGGGAGACACCAGGGATAATCGTACAGCCTAGGTTACATCTTCAGAATTACACCAGTGAAGGTGCTATTATGACAATAAAATCCTAGTGGCATATTAACCAGGGCTGGCTTTAATAAAGAGGCCCAACAAGGCAAAACTCTTCTTTGTGAAGCAAGGAGGAGCAGGGTTTCTTCTCTGACTTCATCAGTGAAAGCTGCGGAAAGAGGCTTTGGCGGATGGAGACAAGGGTGGGCAAAGAGAAAAGATGGGAGTATTTTTGAAATAGTGAGTGACTGAAGGATATTGAGGTTCTGGGGGACCTTGCTGTCCTGTAAATGAATCACTTAAATGCTAACATGCAGGTGCAGCAAGAGGTTAGGAAAATTGACAGAGAAGCAACAAACGAGCTGCTGATGAACTCAGAGTGTCAAGCTGTTGAGGGAAATGGATAGTCAATGGTTCAGGTCGAGATCCTTCATCTGAGAACATGTTGGCACAAGAGTTGAACTCTGAAAATTTCTTGCGCTGGTGATTAGAAATGAACTACATTTGCTAACATTTGTTTGAGATGCATCAAACGAAACAATGAACAATGTATTAACTCTTCCTTTATGAGTTATGCATTACATGAATGTCCCTCCACAGACTATGTCTGACCTGCTGAGGTTTTCCAACAGTTTGTTTATTGCTTCGGATTCCAGCATTTGAGGTCTCTGGTGTCTCCTCTTAATTGCACAAAGATCTGATGACCTGAACACCATGGATTTTCAGGGAATGTGGGATATGTCAAGCTCTTTTTTTGATTTTATTTCTTATCCTCTACCTACCTGCCTCTCCTTTCAATATAACGCGTACCCTTGGACGTTAAGCTCTCAACTAATGATCTTCTTGCAGCCACAACTCAGTGATGCCCACAGTGTCACCCCTGCCAATCTCTAACTGCGTTACAAGATCAGCGACCTTGTCCTGTATACTATGTGCATTCAAATATAACAACTTCAGGCAACGCACACAAAACCCTGGAGGAGCTCAGGAGGCTAGGCAGCATGTACGGAAAGGAGTAAATAGTCAACTTTTTGGGCTGAGACCCTTCATCAGGACTGGAAAGAAAAGATGAGAAGTCAAAGCAAGAAGGTGGGGGGAGGGGAGAAAGTAGTACAAGGTGGTGGGAGACAGGGGAAACTGAGAAAGGGGAGGGGTGAAGTAAAGAGCTGGGAAGTTGACTGGTGAAAGAGACAAAGGGCTGAAGAAGGTGGAATGTGATAGGAGATAGTAGAAGATCATGGATGAAAGTGAAGGGGGAAAAGCACCAGTGGGAGCTGATGGGCAGGTAAGGAGATAAGATGAGGGAGGGAAACAAAAATATGAGAATGCTGAAGGGAATGGGGCAATTATTGGAAGTTCGAGAAATCAATGTTCAAACACCTTCAGTCTGGTATTCATCACCCTTTTTTATTTTGCCCCCCATAATGCATTTCAATTCATCCAACTGACTGAAATTTTGCCCCTGCATCTGCCTGTCCTTCCTCACAGTCTCACCACACACTGCATCTACTTGTATACCAACTGCCCCACCCTTAGCCCTATCATTCTTGTTCCCATCTCCCTGCCAAATTAGTTTAAACACTCACCCATATCTCTAGAAAACCTACCCACAAGAATATAGGCCCCGCTCAGTTTGTAACCCGTCCTTTTTTGTACAGGCCATACCTTTCCCGAAAGAGATCCCAATGATCCAGAAATCTGAAACCCCGCACCAATTCCTCAGCCAAATTCATCTGCCAAATCATCCTATTCTTACCCTCAGTGGCGCATGGCACAGGCAGTGATCCAGAGATTATTACTCTAGAGGTCCTGCTTTTCAACTTTCTACCTAACTCCCTAAATTCTCTTTTCAGGACCTCCTTCCATTTCCTACCTATGTCATTGGTACCATTATGTACCATGACTTCTGGCTGTTCACCATCATCCCTGAAAATGCTGTGGATCTGATCCAAGACATCCCTGACCCTGGCACCTGAGCAGTAAAGTACCATCCGGATGTCTCTATCATGTGCAGAGTCCCCTGTCTACTCCCCTAATTATGGAATCCCCCATCACTACTGCACTCCTCTTCTCCTCCCTTCCCTCCTGAGCCACAGAGTCAGACTCAGCACCAGAGACTTACTTGCTGTGGCTTCTCCCTGGTGGGTCCTCCCCGCAAAAGTATCTAAAGTGTTCTACTTATTATTGAGGGGAACACCCACTAGAGTACACTGTACTCTATTCCCTTTCCGTCTTCTGACAGTCACCTAGGTGCCCGCCTTCTGCAACTTAGGAGTGACTACCTCCCTGTAACTCCTTCCTATCACCTCCTGACTTTCCCGTATGAGCCTAAGGGCATTGAGGTGTGGCTCCAGTTCCTTAACACAGTCTCTAAGGAGCTGCAGTTCAGTGCACATTGTGCAGATATAGTTATCTGGGAGACTGGAGGTTTCCCAAAGTTCCCACACCGCACACAAGGAGCTTACCACTTCTCAGCACACTAGCAACGTACTAACAGGAAACTATATTTATTGGAAACTAACTTAGAACCTCTGTCTGTGCTTGTCCAAGGCTACCGAGCCAAAGACAGACAGCTCTAACACTGGCCCGCTCTAACAATGGCTGCTCTGCTTATACCTCCTTTCTGTTCATTGTCTCAAATAAGACTCACTCCTGACGAGACATGCGGTTTTCAAATGCCTTCTGCCCTGCAAAATGTTGCTCTCTTTCTCGCTACACAAATTATGTTTCTTTTCCTCAAATTTTTCTTTTAGATTGAGCTGGTAGCCCATTGGAGAGAATTATTCTCTAAATATAATTACAATCATCCTAGCATAAGGGAAAATCAGCTGGGATTCACACCTTTGATGAATATCCAATGATCCTCTTTTGACGATTACAAAAAGTGATGGGTTTCAAAACATGCACCAGGCAGCAAGCTCATATCAGTTCTCACCCACCAAAATAAAAGTCACATAGTCCTCACTGTTAGTGCCTTTTTGTTACCACTGAAGGGAACTGCATGATTAATTGGAAACAGTAAAAGTCATTGTGGATACATGGCTCTGGTTGTGAAATAAATTAAATACATGTTGGAAGATTTGTCTGTCACATTAGTACTGTATTACAGTCGACCAATGGGAAAGGACTGCACTTCAAAAGAAACAGTTTTACCAACAGTCTCCTCATTTCTATCCACACACAATAACTTTATCGGCTTGGTTGGGATTTAATATGATTTAAATTTGCAATGATCCCAATCACATAATTTCCAAATGACTCCCTTCCGAGGTAAGAAGCATTCAGTTACCACGAGGGCTAGTGGCTGAGGATTGTTGAAAGTGATCCAGATACCAGATGTTACTAAAATAAGTATTAAGAACACAATAAATGTAAATACAGAAGATGAACTAACATACACAGTCTGACTGCACGTGCGTAAAGTGACAGTAGCTACAGGAGTGATTCTGAGAGGAAATGATAAAGGCAAGAGATTCTGCAGATGCTGGAATGATGTTTCAGACTGAGACCCTTCTCTAGGCCTGGAAAAGAAGAGGAAAGATTAGCTAGAAAGTGATAGGTGAAGCCAGGTGGGTGGGAAAGGTAAAGGGCTGGAGAGAAAGGAATCTGATAGGAGGGGAGAATGGACCATGGGAGAAAGGGAAGAAGGAGGGGCACTGGGGGAGGTAATAGGCAGGTGAGAAGTAAGAGGTCAGATTGAGGAACAGAAGAAGAGGGAGGGGGAGGGGAAAATTACTGGAAGGTGAAAAGGATGTACATGCCATCACGCTGGAGGCTTTAGAACAGAATTTGAGCTGTTGCTCCTCCACCCCGGGAGTGGTCTCACTGTGGCAAGAGGAGGCCATGGACTGACATATCGGAACAGGAATGGAGATAGAAATTAAAATGATTGACCACTGGAAAATTCCACATTTGGCGGATGGAGCAGAGGTGCTCAACTAAGCGGTCTCCAATTTACGGCAGGTCTCATTAATGGCGATCCCCCAATTTATGTCAGGACTCACCAATGTAGAGGAGGAATGGTGGTAGTGGGGAGGGCTAATGGCTGGAGGTGTTGATCAGCCTGATGGCTTGGGGAAGTAACTGCATTTGAGTCTGGTAGTCCTAGCATGGATGCTATGTAGCCTCTTCCCTGATGGGAGAGGGACGAACAGTCCATGAGCAGGGTGTGTGGGAACCTTCATATCTGGTATATTCTGTGAAAAGAGGTGGGGGAATCTGATACAAATATTATGTTTAAGAGACATTAGACTGATACCATGTAAGCTAGGGATGGAAGAATAATGCAAGCAATTGGGACCAGTGTAAATGGGCAAAAACGTCAGCATTAACGTGGAGGCCCAAAAGACGATGTGATTCTCTGACTTGTTCAGCTCAATGATACACATTGACTGAACACCCTCAGGCCTCTGGGGTAGAGAGTTCCGAAGATTCTTCAGAGTTAAGCAACCCTGATCTCATTTCTAAACAGCTCATTCCATTTCCTGAGGATCAGCTACCAACATCTAGATTCTCCAGCCAGAATAGCCTTTCAACACCGACTTTCATGAGATTGCTCCTCAATCTACTAAACTCACCAGAGTATGGCCTGGTCTTATTCATTCCTTCTTTTCAGAAATAATTTAGTGTCCCAACTCATAGTCTTTCCTTGGGCACAGAGTTTATAGCTGCATATAGTTCACAGTAAAATCCTGTACAATTTTGGTAAGAATTCAATAGTCTTGAAATCCAACACCTTGCGATAAAGCTTAACGTACCATGTGTCTTCCAAATTAATTTCTGTACATACTTCCACCTTCAAAAACCAACTTTGTATACCAACGACCAAGTACAAACGTACAAGAGATTCTGCAGATAGTGGAACACACACAACATGCTGGAGGAACTCAGCAGGTCAAACAGCAACTATGGAAATCTGGAAGTTTGGTTGACTGCCGAGCTTGGCAAAATGTTTGTAGATGTTTCAGCTCCAATCAAGAAGCTATCATCAGAGTGCAGTTCAGGGTGTTGTCTCCTCAGAATGCCAGCTTATACAATCCTCTGGAGCTGGCTGGTTCAAAACACCGTGAACAGTTTAGCAGTAGAAGATTCTGATTGGCCAGCTTTGAGGGAGGCCCATTGGAAGTGTTTGCTTCTCTGTCCTGAGATCCTGAGATTACTGGCAATTTGTTGATTGTTGATGTCATTGTCTCTCTTTTCTCCATGAGGGTTCATATGTTGGAGCTATGCAGTTGTGTTGTTAATGGATCCTTCTGTGGAGAACCATTCTTCGAGTAATTCTCATTCTTTTCTTGTTCTTGCCTAAGTCAAGACTGTGGCTGTTGTCCAGTTGAAGTGGTGCCCTTCCTCATCTTCATGAGCTGATACTAGCAAGAGTGGGTCATCCTTTCTGCTCACGAGCTGATATTTGTGTAGCCTGGTCGATAAGTTTTCTGACCAACCTAATATTTGTCACAGTCACTACACTGGATTTTGTAGATCACATTTGTTCTGTCAGTAACAGTTTTTTTGTGCTTTGAGTTTTGCTCATGGAAAGTAGAATCAAGTCTTTGGAGAGGGTCAATTTGTTTCTGAGTGCAATGGCAGTTCTAAGTCAGGATTTTTCTAAGAGAATCCACATATTTCATCAGTCTGCTGTAAAAGATTCTTTAAGTGCAAATAATGCCACAGGACATGCCATTATTCAAAGGAAAGTTCCTTCTGATCTATTGACTATGACCAAATACCCTGTTCCTTTATTCTGTTCCCTATTTCTGTGTCAGATGGCAAAGGCAGCTTGTCCATGAGGGTGAGGAGCCTGCGGAAATCAACACTTATAGAAACAGTAAATTCAAAGAATACTGGCTATGTAGGCTTTATGAGGAAATAATGTCTTAACAGTTACAAGCAAGCAGAAATTTGAGGGGCTTAAAGCAATAGTCCCTTTTATTTCTATCAACTTTAGATCTAGTATTGTCAGACTGAATGGTTGTCTGTTAATTAAAGCTGTTGTCACTTTTTAGAAACAGGTTAGATGCCATGGCACCTCCAAGTTCCAGTTTCTCAGTCTCGGCTCTGGGTCACTGGTGAGTAACACTCACAAAATACTGGAGGAACTCAGCAGATCAGGCGGCACCCATGAAGAGAAATAAACAGAGAATGTTTCAGACTGAGGCCCTTCATCAGGAGTAGAACGGAAGGAGGAAGAAGCCAGAACAGGAAGGTGGGAGGAAGGGAAGGAGTACAAGCCGCAGGTGATAGGTGAAGGCAGGTGAGGGGGAAGGTGGGTGGTCGGGGGAAGGGGGGATGAAGTGAGATCCCGGGAGGTGATAGGCAGAAAAGGCAAAGGACTGAAGAAATATGAATCAGATAAGAGAGGAGGGTGGTTCATGGGAGAAAGGAAAAGAAGGAAGAGACAGGCAGGTGAAAAGAGAAGAAAGAAGAGGGGAGACAGAATGGGGAATGGAAAAAAAGAGAAGGGGGAGGAGAAAGTTACAAATAGTTAGTGAAATTGACGTTCATGCCATCAGGTTGAGGACAGCCAGACGGAATATCAGGCATTCCTCCTCCAACCTGATAGTGGCCTCAACATGGCAGTAGAGAAGCCATGGATTGACATGTTAGAACAGGAATGGGAAGTAAAATTAGGATGTTTGGCCACTGGGAAATCCCGCCTGTGGTGAAGGTGCTCGACAAAGTGGCTCCCCAATCTATGTCGGATCCCTCTGATGTAAAGGAGGTGGACCGGGAGGACTGGATACAGCAGATGACCCTCACAGATCTGCAGGTGAAGTGTTGCCTCACCCTGGGAGGACCGGGGCTGGTGAACGGATGGATGTAGCACTTCTGCCACTTGAAGGGATACGTGCCAGGAAGGAGATGGGTGGGGAGGGAGTTACGGAGAGAGCAATCCGTGCGGAAAGTGGAGAGTAGGGAGAAACAGAAATAATGCATATGATCAGCATAGAGACGTGATTGTAAGGTTGGGAACTGAACTTTCAAGGGCACTTGACATTTTAGAAGGATATGTAAAAGGAAAAGAAATAAAATTAGAAAACACAAACAGCATCTGCAGAACGACATATGTCTCCAATAATGTACCCAAGCCTGAAACAGATGTTGTTGGGCCTGATGAATGTTTCCAGCATTTCAGTTTTTATTTCAGATTTCCAGCATCTTCAGATTTCAAAACAGATAAAGGAGATGGGAATGTTTGCTAACAAAGGTGAGTTTGTCAATGGTAGGTGCAATTCTGGCACCCCCAAGACCAAGTTCAAGCTTATTGTCATCTGGACTGTACACATATACAAAACAAACAAAGCAACATTCCTCTGAACCACAGTGCATTCACAATATTGCACACAGCACATAAAACAAAATATTACCACAAGTAGGTTAATAAAATATAATTCAAAATGATGAAGTGCACAAACAAGTAAACAGTAAACAGCTTGCTGTCCTAGTGACGAGACCTCGGTGGTGGCACGGTATTCATTAGTCTCAGCCTGAGGGAAGAAGCTGTTATCCAGTCTGGCAGTCCTAGTCCTGATGTTTCTGTACCTCCTTCCTGATGTTAATGAATCAAAGAGATTGTGGGAAGGGTGCCAGGGATCCTCAACAATGGTTCAGGCCCTTCAAATACAATGTTTCCAGTAAATGTCACAAATTGGGGGGGGGGGGGGGACCCCAGTGATCTCAGCGATTTTTATTATCCTATATAGGGTCTTGTGGTCCGAGGTCATGCAGCCAGTCAGAGCACCCTTGATGGTGCTCCTGTGGAAGTTGTTAGAACGGGGGTGTGCAGCCTTGCTTGCCTTAACCTCCTCAGAAAACACAGACACTGCTGTGCCTTCTTGACTAATGAGGAAGTGTTGTGGGTCCAGGTTAGACCATCTGTTACATGCACACCAAGGAACTTAATGCCCTTCACTCTTCTCACAGCAGAACCATTGATGTGCAATGGAGAGTGGTCAATCTGCATCTTCCTGAGGTCCACAACCTTCTCTTCTGTCTTGCCCACGCTGAGACTCCGATTGCTGTACTCACATTACTTGACAAGCCGCTCTACCTCTCATTGTTGTGACCATAGCGAACCACAGCTGTAATATCAGCCTTAACAGTTTACTGTTAATTCCAAGGCCTTTACTAAGGAAAGACTGATCATAGACTTGTAGAATTTCTAATTTGAGTGAGGATGAGAAACTTGAATTTGAAACTGCACTAAGGGTACTTATAAAGCTGCATGGACAGAGTTGACTAAAATGCACTGGGAAATAGACTATAGAGTAAGCTTAGAGAAGAGTCGAGGAGATATTTAATTAATCCGAGTGTATGTATATATTCTGGTCAGAAAGAGTGCTCAATAAGAAGGATGAACCATCTGTTGTTAGCTGAGGAATTTAAGGGTCAAGTTGAAAGGGGAGGCATACAATGCTATGAAGATTAGTGGTGGGTCAGGGGATTAGGTAATTTTTATAGACCAGCAAAGGATGACAAAAAAAAATACAAAGAGGAAGAAGATAGAGTAAGAGAATAAACTGGGAAATAATACTAAAACAGGGAAAAAGTGTTCTACAGATCAATGAAAAAGAGAGTAGATAAGGTAAATGTTGGCCCCATAGAGGGTGAGACTGGAGAATCATAGTAAAATGGCAAAGATTCTAAATTATATTAGTTAAGTCTACACAGCAGAAGCCTCTTACACATACCTTAATAACAACAGAGGTACAATATTTATTCCAGTTTCATATGCACCTTTGGTTGGGTTTATGCTCTAGGCTGCTAAAGCAAATCAAACAGAGTGCAGTTTGATTTATTCTCTTTGCTTTGCATTCTCTTCAAATATTGTTACACAGTGGGTGAGCAAATGTACTCTTTTAGTTTGCATGAAGGAATATTGAAACACAAGATCATCTGGCAGTAGAGTCATTACAGACCACCTCCAACTTGTCTTTGAATGTCAACAAGAAACCAAACAAAATGTAGGCCTTGGTGAGACCACGTCTAGAATCCAGGAAAGTTCAAGATTTCCAGGTATGACATCTGGAAAGCCATCTTACATGTGACGTGGCAATACCAGACCAAACCTGAGTCACAGAAGGATGCTCGACAGCTGTGGTAGGGTTTGAATGCTATCACCTCCTACAGGGCAAAAACAAGCAACATAAATGGCAAAGTTTCGCTACCAGATGAGCTCAATGCCTTTTGATCAACAGGACATGGAAGCACATTCACAAGCAACCACAGCCCCAACGACCATGTGATTTCAGCTCCTGATGCCAATGTGAGAGCATCCTTCAAGAGGATGAACCCACAGTATGCCTGGCCAGGTACTAAAGACCTGTGCTAATCAACTGGCAGGAGCATTAATGAACATCTTCAACTTCTTGCTTCAGCAGTCTAAAGTGCCTAACTGGTTGAAGCAGGCTTCTATCATACCATGATTTAACATGGATCCAAGAAGAACGTGGTAACCTGCCTCAATGTCAATTGTCCAGTAGCACTTACATCCACTGTGATGAGGTGCTATGAGAGGTTGGTCATGAAACATATCAACTCCTGCCTGAGGAGTGGCTTGGGTCCGCTCGAATTTGCCTACCCTTACAAAATGATGACAGGAGATGCCATTTCACTGGCTCTTCACTAAGCTCTGGAACATCTGGACAATGACAATACATACATCAGGATGCTCTTCAATGACTACAGCTCAGCACTCAACAATATCATCCCCTCAAAATTAATTATTATGTTCCAAGACCTAGGCCTTGATAACATCTTGTGAAATTGGATCCTCGATTTCCTCATTTGCAGACTCCAATCAGTTCAGATTGGCAACAACACCTCCTACACAATCACCATCAGCACAGGTGCACCACGAGGCTGTGTGTTTATCCTCCTACTCTACTTGCTTTATACCTATGATTGTGTGGCTAAGTACAACTCCAATGCCGTATTTAAGTTTACTAACGATGCCAATGTTGTTGGCTAAATCAAAAGTGGTGACAAATTAGCATATAGGAGGTAGATTAAAAATTAAAGACCCCTTTATTCTCATCATTTGCCTTCTGACAATCTTCTATTGATGTTATTATCTTTCCTGTAATACTCTGTGCTCCTCTTATATATTACTAGCTAGATTAACTACATATTTTACCACTTCTTCCTTTATTGATTTTTAAAGTTTCCTTCAGTTGGTTTTTAGAATATTTCCACTCTAGCTATTTTTGCAATACTGTATGCCCTCTCTTTTGCTTTAATACTGTATTTGACTTCCTTCTGTCAGCCACAGTGGCCTCATTTTCCCTTTACAATGCTTCTTTTTCTTTGAGATGAATGATCCATATTACTTACAGACACTCCAGCCATTGCTGCTCTACCATCTTCCCTGCTCATGTCCCCTTCCAATCAACTTTGGCCAGCTCCTCTTTCATTTTATTTTGGCTTCTCCCTCTCAAACTGCAGGATGAATTCTATCATATTATGATCACTGCTTCCTAAGAGTTCATTTATCATAAGTTCCGTAACCAAACCTGGTTCATTGCACAACATCAAATTCCAAATTGCCTTTTCTCCAGTGGACTCGATCACAGTTGTTCAATCTTGTAGGCACTCTATAAATTCCTTCTCCTGTGATCCAGTGTCATCCTGATTTTCCAAGGCTACTTCTGCATTCAGATCCCTCATCACCAAGTTACATTATTTTTTACATACCTTTTCTATCTCCTGGCTATTATTTGGATGCCTGTATATAATCTTTAGGGTCTTTTAACCCTTGTAGTTTTTTAGCTCTACCCACAAGGATTCTACAATTTCAAATCCTATGTTACTTCTTGTTAAAAATTGATTTCACTTTTTACCAACAGAGCCACCCCACCTCATCTGCCCACCTGCCCTTTTTTTCCAATAGGATCTTCATCATTGGATGTTTAGCTCTCAGCTGCAATCTTCTTTCAGCCACAACTCTCTGATGCCCATAACATCATACCTGCCAATTTGTAACAATGCTCATCTACCTTGTTTCATATACTGCGTGCAACAAATATAACGGATTTCATTCCTGCATTCACTGCCCCTTTTCTCAAATTTGTTTCCATATTCCCTGAAGTTAAATTCTCATCTCTTTCAAAACTTTGTCTTAATATTAATTCTGGAGAGTTCAGTAACCTCTACTGTGCTCTCCTTCCCTTATAATTTGTCTATAGATTTCCAGGCTGTTGAACCCAGCCTCCTATTATTTAGTTTAAAGCCATATCCACAGCCCTAGTTCAGTTAGTCATCCTTCTTACAGCCCCCACTCCCATTTGCACATGCTCAACGGCTGAGGCTCCTCTGAGACTACCTCCTGGATCCCCCTACCTGCCTCACTCGCAGCCACACCCTCTTGTCTGTGACCACAGAGGCTGAATGTGAATTTGAAGAATAGGTGTGAATGTCCCCTGAAACAACTTACTGTAGTTCTGTTAAAAAGATTATTTCATATTTTCTTAAGGCTTGTATAGGAGAGTGTCCGTGCTCACTCTCCTACACATTTGACATTTAATGTTGAGGAAAGTTGCAAGGTGCTTTGCGGGAAGATTGTCAAGCCATTGCTTAGCCACATAATGGGACAGTAGACAGACAAAACTTGGTTAAGGAGGAGGTTTTAATGAACAATGAAAAGCAGGAAAAGGAAGTCAAAATAGAACATGGTTTAGGGAGCAAATTCCAGACCTTATATCCCTAGTAGCTGAAGGTAATGATTCCAGTGGTGAAACATAAGACTGCAGAGCTGAGAAGGAACAAGGCCATGAAAGGAGCTAAAAAGAGTAAGAATTTTACAGCTGGAGTGAACTTTACCGAGAGCCAAAAGACCAGTAAGCTTTGGCACGACGAGTGAATGAGACGCATAAACTGAAAGTTACAAAGGCCAATTAAAAAAAGCTACGCAAAAGATTATTAACAAAAATGTTCAGCATCAACTGTTTTTATTCTTCCATCCCTGTCCCAGTACACCCAAAGAGATTTCCCTCTTACCTCCTGCAGCACAAGGAGGAAATCAATCCACTTGCTCAGTAGAGAATCTCATTAAGAAGGACTAATTGTATTTGACTGGTCACAGTACAGCAATCTTAGTTTACAGATCATTACAGCTAATGCAGTGAGGGAGCTGGTATGCTACTATGAGCAAGTGTTATAATCAGGTGGAGGACTGTGTGACTGAAGTATTTAACATCAGATTACCATATGCACCCTGTCACTCTCCTCTGCCTCTTGTCTCTGTGATGTCTGGGAATTTTTGCAAATCCCTGCACATCTTTGCTGTAGTTCAAGTGCAGCCTGGCGAAGGAAATGAGGCTGTACTAAAGGCGAAGGAATGGAAGTTTGCTCTCGGGGGCCACAGATCTCAAAGCTAACCACTACTAATGCTGGTCATTGGCATAAACTCTTAAATGCCTGCTGAGCAACAAAGATCTTGTCCATCACTGAAGGAGGTCTGTGGGCCAGGGAAGTGAGTGATTAATGGAGTTTGAAAGTGTGACTCTAGACCAATAGCATCAGTCACAGGACCAATGAACTACATCAGATGGAAATGCTTGAGTGTAACAGGATTCCGATATTAGACGCTGCACAAGGTGATTCTTGTGTACCACTAACTTCATTCTGGACAGCAGCTCACAGCCCCCAACGACTAACACAGAATCACCTATAATGTATGGCCCAAACTGTCTGCCCAGTTGGTCCATGCTAGAACTTCTGCACTTCAGGACCTCCTTTCCTTATTTACCAAACTCCAATCATTTCTTCTTTACCCAAATCCCTTTATTCCTTCCTCCCTTGTTTATCTGTCTAGCTTCTGTTTAAATGCATCAAAATATAACTCAGCGTAACCACTCCTGCAGCAGGGAGTTCCGCAACCTGGTCTCTCTCCGGGTAGAAATTTCTCCTGAATTCCCTTGTGCACTTAGAAGTGACTATATACTTCTGACATCTAATTCTGGTCGCCTTGCACATTTAGTACCATTTCGTCAAGTAAGTTCATTGCAGTTATGTGACCACTCCCAGATGGTTCCAGTCAGTCATCCCACCCCATTGTCCACTGCTTTACTCAGTAGCATTTAAGCCATGCAGAAGTGTGTCTGAAAAATAAAGACATGATAACCGAGAGAATGTTGGAAAAATAAAGCGTTCATGATAGCTCAGACTACTTAGCAAAACCACGACTGAAAGGGGGAAATTCTGTGATCCCAGATTTCACAGCAGGGAACAAAACACACACACACACACACACACACACACACACACACATACACACACACACACACACACACACACACACACTGTCACAGCTCCAAGTCTGACCTGTCCTCCTTGCAACTTTAAATTACATTAATGTAAAACGACCCTGATGGGTCAATCATCTCCCTCTGCTTGGCAGGCTTAAAATAGGCAACAAGTGCAGACATCCATACCAAGTTTTACTGCATTCACTACTCAGACCAACTGGCTCACAGACAGTATCACAGAGAAATCCCAGAATTTTGGGCAGAGTGCCAAATCTAGAATTTCACCTTCTTTGCTTTAACAGACTAAACAGCTTAAGGATGAAGTATAGTCTACTGAATGGATCCTTTATCCTTAAATGTTATAAAAAGCAATACCGCATCTGTATACTTACCAACTTGCCTAGTAGCCTCTGATTCCCCACTTAATGCTTTCACACTGCAGGTTGGAGGTTGGCTGAGAGCAGACTTGCTGCTCCTGGAACATCATAAATAAGGAGAGCGAAGGAGTGACTACACTTCTCTTCACGGATAAATCTGCATGGAGGCCTGCATATTGGGATTCACAACCCCTACCTCCAAATGCTTCAAAACAAAAGAGGATACAGGCAGCATCACAGCAAACTGAGTGACCTGGTCCCATGAATCTGCCACTGGTGAGATGTGAGCACAGACTACCAACTCAGGGGCAACTATCCAGGAGAGGCCGCTTGAGATTCAGGCCAAGGGTCTATGGTGTCCAGGGGATGGGAGAAATTGATAGGAGGAGATATGGGTGGGAGTGGTCAGCTTCCTGGGATCTCTGGTTCAGCTGTATGGATAAAACAGATGTCCTGAAAGCTGTAGATTGGTATTGGTTTATTGGTTACACATATCTGTTAGCATGCCAATCAATCAGATATTTCCATATGTAAGTAACTGGAGATAGTGAAAAAAAAGCAGAATGCAGAATGCATGAAGTGGTAGATCACAAAATCAAGAGTTTATCTTTAGCATATGAGAGGTGTGTTTAGGAAGCTGGTGACAGTGGAATAGAATCTGGTGGTAGAGGGACAGAAGCTCTCATTGAGTCTGGTGATCACAGCTGGAATACAAGCTGCCCTTGTGTCAGGTGGTAACACGTCCCTGAGTCTGGAGGTAAACAGTGCAATACCAGCTGTGTTCAGTCCAGTACTGCTACAATGGTCCTCATTTGCACACTGGTGGGTTGAATGCCTGTCATCACTGCTTGAAGCAATTTCAAATATGTGTTTCCTGTCTGGGCATGGATGGTTGCCAAAATGTATACCCTCTTATACCCAATTATCTGCTGGAAAACAAATGCAAACAGTTCTGTGTAGACCTTCATAGTGGCTACAATTTTGAAAACAGGAAGAAGTGAAATCCTGCAAAGTATCCTCTATAGGACAATTTGGAATAATGTAAGCATCTTATTAATAAGCTTCTCCTTTAAAAGATGTTGTGGTGCAGTGTGTTCGTGAGTCTGTGCTCCAACTAAATCAAATTATTATTGACTTTCCCCGAGAATGGTGGTATTGGTTGTCAGTGCAGGCCTCCAATTCCCAACACTTAGTAGTTCGGTGGGGTTTGAGATCCCAGGATTTGGGCCGTCACTTTTGATTGGCAAGGTTGGACAGAACATGGTTGTGGTCTTAAGTAAAAGCTTATGGAGCTAATTGTTGCAAATAAACCATGTTAATATATCTCTTTAGAATAATCTGATTACTATTAATAATATCCAATTCTTTTGCATAATGCTATACCAAATATTAATCTTTATCCCAGATGGTGTGATGTTTATGCTCCATGAGCAATCTTGCATCTCACTCCATCCTGTACAATGAACAGATCTCTCTATTACTGATTTAATTTCTCATGTGCTCTTTGGCTCAATTATTTAACATGGTAGAAATTCCCTTGGTGAATGAACAGATGTAGGTGTGCTAAGCAGAGGTCAGGTCACTGAACAGATGTTGGTGTGCTGGGCACAGGCAAGTTTTGAAACAGATGTTGCTGTGCTGGGCAATGGTCAAGTTACAGGGCTATGGGTGAAGTGCTACTTTAAGGTTGGGGCACTAGGAAGAGGTGATATTACTGGACAGGAGTCAAGCTGTAAGTGGAGGTCATGGTGCAAGGTAAGAGGTCCAAGTAAAATGATTGGCTTTAAAAGCAACCGGCCCTGAGAGAGGTGCATGCTTTGTGGTTAAGTGACTTCATGATGACTCGGAGGGGCGAAGCAAAGTCAAGATGGCGTTAAACGGCGACTCCTTTGCTTGCATCTTCGGAAACAGCTCTACTTCTGTCTTTGATATCTCTTTTTCTCCTCTTCAAGGTTCTTTTGAAGACCCTGACCTGGGGATACTTTCTGACTTTGGTTCTTTGCGGGAATGGGACCCGCTCTCAGGGCCTCACGACCGACTGCTTTTCAACATCCCAAGGAAGCGGCCTGGAAGACGAGCATGCCTTCAGGGTTCCAGATTTACGTGAATCTGGGAACATGCTGATTCTAAGCCAGTGCCCCTGACCGAGATATCGCGAAAGATCACGGAACATTGGGGGCAGCGGGTTAGCTGCCATGGGTTGTGCGTCCAGAGATCTACGCACTTCTGGGGCCAACTCTCTGTGAGCAGAGCTCGGAAAAAAGCAACAACATAAATCAGCAAGTATTTTGTTATGTCTCCCCTCTTGCTGTAAAACAGGGACACCCCTTTTTCCCTTATTAGGGAGAGAGAGCACCTGTGGTATGTCAAATTACCGGGTGAACAAGTAGTTTTTGGGGTACTGCGTCCATGTCTTTACTGATGCTTGCTGCATGCTTGAGTGCTTGGTGGAGGGCGCCAATGTTTTTTGCTGGTGGGGGTGGGGGGGGTCACGTCTTGATGCTGCTTGTGCGTGGGGAGAGCTGGGGGGCTTTGGGGTTCTAACATTTAACTGTCATTCATTCTTTGGGGCAGTCCTTTGCTTTTGTGATGTTTGCAAGGAAAAAGAATTTCAGGATGTATATTGTATACATTTCTCTGACATTAAATGTACCTTCTATCTAAGAGGGGTCTGTTTTTTTGGAGACATGAGTTCAAATCTCATCATAGTAATTGTGAATTTAAGTTCAATGAAATAAATCTGGAGTAAATTATTCTCACTAATAACAGGATAATTAGTCCCTGATACAAAAGTGCAATTGCATGTGATTCCCAACTCACCACTGTGATTGATCCCTAAGTACCCTCTGGAAAGGAAAAGGACCAACAAATGCCTGGCTTACCATTGACTTCCAGATTCCTTGAATGCAATATAGTCTGGAGCTGGGTGTTCTTATTTGGTTTTTCATCAGTTGCTGCTGTGGAGTTACAGGTGTAAAAATATGAGATGAGGAGAGGGCACATAGCCTTCAAATGGTGAATTGCCTGCCTTCTATCAGATGGCCAATGATTAATAGCTGGTTGACTGAGGTCGCAAAACCACAGTCAGCATGAGAAAAAGAGCCGGAATTAGAAAGGGAAACAGAGTGATTAGGAAGTTTGCTTGAGTGATTTTTAAAACTGAAGAATTAAATGAAGCAAGATTGAAAGTGGCAATTTTCAGGCGAGGGACCTCACCTGCCAGATATGTCTATCAGGTGTACTACTCACAGTCGTGTGATGTTCCAGCTGTCACTTTAAATACTCGATAGATTGTGCCCCACAGTGCCTAATTTCTGATCTGGTGCATTGAGCATCATTGGGAGTGGGTGGGGAACCATCATTATTGTGGAATGTGGAATAAATTATTTCCACATATACAATGAGAAAATTCACACTTTCAAAGGAAAAGGAGCCAACATTTCATCTCAAAACATGAAACCTTTGATACCATGATGGACTTTCACCACTATGTCTATCACTTGGCTGACTGGCTGAAGGCCAATTTCTGAGTTCACAAATTTAAGATGTCCTGATAAATAACAGAGCTCATTACATTAAAGACTTCAGCCTAACTGAAGGCTACTTTTCATCATTAGTCCATTCTTAACATTACCTATAAGGGCAGAAATGAGCAACTTCTCCCAAACTTTCCAAGCTGAGAAATAACTTTTAAGTGAAGTAAAATTCAGTAAAGTACGTGCCTCACTCATCAGCCACTGAAAGTTAAATAACATTGATGTATTGAAAGATGATCTGCTAATCTTGCAAAAACATGAATGGATCTTATCTTAATCAACAGCAGATTTCAGACATGAATATACTACAATGGATAAATGTTATTAATTTTTATCTTGCTTCTAAGTTAGTGACTTTACTGAGGATGAAAAATGGTTTAAGGAACATGGATGATAAACAAGTTACAGATCTGAGCAAAAGTGGAGATGATCAAGAACATATGCCTTTGCTACTTAAACTCAACCTCTTGAACATTTAGCGTGTTTTCTAATTACTTGTTAGAATTCTATAAAGCCCAAAAATTTAGAAAGGGACCAAGGCAACAGTAGTGGAAATCTGAAATAACTGCACAGCATTGTTTGAAACTCAGGAATTTGTGTAGTATCTGAAATTTTAAAATGGCCTTACACCTGAAAACTAAAAGATGCCTACATTTTCCAAACATGACTGGATTTGTTGTATTTTCTTCTTTTCTCTAGCTCTGTAAACACCAGTCATCCTCATTTTCTTTGTTTGAGAGGACAGAATATAGAAGCAAGGATGTAATGCTGGGACTTAATAAGACATCAGTCCAATTGCATTTGGAGTACAGTAGATAATTTTGGGCCTCATATCTAAGAAAGGATGTGCTGACGTTGGAGATGGTCCAGAGGAGGGTCACAAGAAAGATCCCAGGAATGAAAGAGTTAATATGTGAGGATGGTTGGATGGTTCTGGAGTTTAAGAGAATGAGGATGGTCTCATTGAACTGCTGAATATCATGGCTGATTATTTTCCCGTAATGGACCAAATGGCCAAATTCTGCTCTTAAGTCTTATGATCATCCTATCTCTTTTTGAGACTTGGACTATCTTCAGCAGACACCAATGAAACAGGATCGCCAATGCTGTCTCTCCAAATTAACTGGAAGAGAAAATGAATCATCAGTATCTCCTCCTGAAGCAATGTCCCCAGTACTGAGTCTCTAGTTACATCCAGTGAGCTACATTGTGTGCATTCCAGATACCAGACTCACTAAACAGAAGCTCTATTCCTAGCTGTGTCACAGGAAGAGATAACCCTGATGGACAGCGGAACAGATTGAAGGATATGCTTAAAGGGCTTTTTGAAGAAATGCAAAATCCTCTCCAACTCCAGGGGATCTCTGGCCTGTGATCAATTATGAGGGGTGATTGATATGTTTGTGGCCTAAGGTAGAAAGAGTCAATTTTAGAAAACCTAACATATTTATTTTTCAACATAGTCCTCTCCTACATTTACACACTTAGTCCAGCGGGTGTGGAGCATATGGATCTTGGACCTCCAGAAAGTGTCCACAGATGGGTGATTGATAAGTTTGAGGCCTAAGGTAGAAAGCGATGAGTTACACAGCTCTCATTACATGCACATGCAGTTCAACTCTTTGAGTGATTATGCAGACAGTTTTAAGTTAATAACATCTCCTTCTACCTTAGGCCATGAACTTATCAATCACCCCTCGTAAAGCTGGGAATGAGCTTTCAGGATGGCAGGAAGAACCCCGAGTCCATTCACCAGGAGTAACAGAATCCCTTGAGAATTGACAAAAGCAGTACCAACTACAAAGTACCTGCCAAGCTGTCGATGAAGTATCTCCTGCCTCATTTATGAAAGAGTCTCCCTGACCTCATGCACCACTTTAGGACATACAGAATTGGCGTGGAAGCATGACAGCCTTGTTCATGAAGGACTGCCAATTAAGAAAATGAAGAAGATTCTCCTACAGACCTCGATCAGTTCTGGCCTCTTAATCATCCCCTATTCAGATTAGTCCACCATTACAAAGTCCCTGATACTCATTCTCTAATTTTCCATCACTCTACTCTTCCCTGCTTTAATATTTTAGTTAAAACCACACTCTTTGGCCATCCGCTTTAAGTGATTTGATTGTGGATCTCTTTATGATGTTGCTCAACTTAGATAATTAGATGAAGCATGTTAACCAGCCGTTCAAGAGGGACTGTTTTGAGCTAACCAGCCCCTTTAAAAGGCAGAAATATTCATAATAATAAGTAAATATACTTTGCATTATCCCAGACACAGACTGGCAAGTGCTCTGACAATCAGAGTCATAGCTCTCAAATGGTAAGCATTTTATGAATGTTTTGCACCCATAACAATGTCCTAATTGACGTTCAAATTCTCACTTGCATTGATACATCATCCTTTATTGTTTGAGGTTAGCATGAGAGTTAATCACTTTTTACAAAAGGGTAAGTCTTTTGATCAGTCAGGTCCATACCAGCTCCCTGGAAGAGCAATCCCATCAGTCCCATTACTCTCTCCTTATTTCCCTGTAACCCTGCAATATACTCTCTCTCAAATGGCCCTCCGCTCTCCTTTGATTTGTCTTACCACTTACCTACTTACTTACTTACTGCCTGTTATGCTGCTGGCATTTTGGGCAGCAATGAAGGTCCTCTATCTCTCGCTGTCCTTGGCTATCTTCTCTAATGTTCCCCAGGTGTGGTTCAGAGTCCTCAGTCGCACACAGATGTAGAAGGATTCTTTATTGCTGTTTCCATAACAATTTTTTTTAGACCAGTCAGGGTTGTTGGTCCTGAGCTGAACCCCAAACGTGAAGAACTACTGGAACTTCCTTTGACTTTGATTTTCGGGACTTTGAGACTTTCTTTTAAACCGTGCCATGGACTGCTCTTTATCAGGTTACGGTATTGTTTTGCACTGTTGAAACTATGTGTTATAATTATGTGGTCTTTGTCAGTTAGTCTTTTATCAATTATGGTTTTGTCTGCACTGTTGAAGCTATATGTAACTATGTGGTTTTGTGTAGGTCTTGTAGCTTTAGGTTTGTCTGATGGCTTTGTAGTTCCTTTCTGGGGAACGTGCTAAGATGGTAGTGTGATATCGATATTCAGCAGCCTCTCCGGACTCTGGATTGGGGATTACCAAAAGTTATGTGGATTTTCTTGTGTGGTCTGTTTTGTGCTTTTTCGTGTTATCATTCCGGAGAAAGTTGTCTCATTTTTTAACTGCATTGTATTTGTGGTTTATAAATGACAATAAACTGAATCTGAATCTGAATACTCCTAGTTTGGCCTCTACTGATTAACCTGTTTGACCGACCAAGAGCCAAAGCACAAGGCCCTGACTCCAGCCAACATAGCTCTCTGGGTCATTAAGACACATAAGCCTCCAAACCCTATGACAAGCTTGAGGTCCCCTTGGAGGTTGCCACTTACCTACACAAAGGGCTACATTGTCTTGCAGTTAACCTGTTGGCATATCTTGAGCCAGTGAAAGGAACATGGAGCAACGGTGGGAAACCTGCAGCGGGGGTAGGAATCAGAACCTCATTCCTGGAAGTGTGAGACAGCTGTACCAGTGTGCTGCCCATCAACAAACGACTAAAACTTTTACAGTACTGCTGAACAAAATGATTGGCTGAAATTGCAGTTTTGACTGAATGTGGGAATTTGCAATTATATGTCCACTAAGTGCAAATTCTGTATCCGTCCACCCTTGTTCATCATGTACGTCTTTACCACAACACTTTTACTCTTATATCTAATGACATGCAGCGAAAAGGTGAAGATTCCAAGAGAGAGATTACATTCTATTCTCTCATGTGGGCCTGGTTCTAAGAGGTGAGCCCCACTCACAGCTCACCTGTCTGTAAGTACAAAGTACCTACACTGCAGTCTTTTTACAGGGATATGAAACAGATGTGCAGTTCACTGAAGCATTGATGCATTGCCTGTCTTTGACGTAAAACAACTGGATCACCCATTGTTGCATACAAATGGCTAATCCTTTTGTTAAATTTAATTGTATTCATTATGAATTCAGACACTGCCATTTGTGGTAATACCTCCCATTTCACTCAGTAAGATCACTATTTTTGCTGATGAAGACAACGTATTTTCCTTTGTAATTCTAATGTCAACTTAAAAAATATTCTCCCTTAGCATTTAAAATATATTTATTAAACTGCTGTCCGTTTACAAAATCGGTCTTCCCTGTGAATTATTCCAGCCATAGGATCATAATGCACAGAAGCAGATTGACTTGCCTTTCATTTTGACATCACAGTTCACGCTCCCATCTACACCAACCCCATCTTCTTTCCTGCAACTTAATAACTCTCCTTCAACAACCTTATTTTCTAACATTAGGGGCAATTAAAATACCAACCAGCATATCATTGGCATGTCGGAGGAAATGGGAGGACCTTGATGCGGTCACAAATTCGACATAGTAGAGGGCAGGATTGAACTGAGGAGGTGAGAGGCAGTAGTACTAACCACCATGCCACTGTACTGCTCATCTGTTCATAAGTGGAATATAAAAACACAAGTGTATAAGAGGTCAGAACCAGTATATATACAAAGACCCATTCTTATTTGGTCTTGTTCTGACTTGAGAGCTTTGGAGCTTCCAAATGCTCTTGAAAAGCCAGCAGGCTATTGAACTTTTGTAATTTACAAAAGAGGAAATATGTCAAGTTGCCCTCATGAGATGACTGATGTTCCCTTCCAAAATAATCTGTACTGCAGGAGATTCAACTTGGACGCCTTGAAAGTGAGGTTTTCCTAAACCAATATGGAGGTAGTAATGTTTATCCAGGGAAATGAGAATGGGGTTTACGTAATGTTCTTGGTGGAGGGAACTAGATGTGTAATCCTAGCTAGCAACCCTTCCTTCCTACCCCAAACTACTGGGGTTCCGAACATCATAAAACAGGTATCATAGACAACAGTGACAGTGGTTAATGAAGTGTATCCGACCGAGTGAGCAAATTCATGCAGGGTCAATGCAGAGGGTCTGTGGATTACAGTCTATACTCTCTTAGCCCCAAAATGACTGGCACAGACATGAGGGATTAAATGAAGTTGGCCTTGTCAATTGTGCAAAATCATTGGTTTATAAGTAAAGAAAAACAAATATTGAATCGGAGAGTGATTAAGAGAGAAAGAGAGAGACAGAGGGGGGAGGGGAGAGGGAGGGGGAGAGAGAGAGAACGAGAGAGCGGGGTGATGTAATGCCGTTCTGTGCTCTTGTTCACTGTCACTACTATAATGTAAATTATCCACTAGAAAAGGGGTTCTCAACCTGGGTCCATGAATCCCTTGGTTGATGGTAAGGGTCCAAGGCTCGAAAAGGTTGGGAGGCCCTGCACTAGAAGGTCTATTAGAACGGTGCCGGATTTTCCCCAGCTCGAGGGAAGTGTTTAACCCCACATTTCCTGTCACTCTTGTCCAAGTGGATGTTCTGAACTTTGCCACAATTTTGCTACTCCATCCACGTGGAACACCAACTTTACATAATCCACAGCAGGATCCTAAGGAAAATTCAAAGTAAAATTTATTATCAGACTACAGACTTGTCCCCACATACAACCCTGAGGTTCTTTTTCCTGTGGGCATACTCAGCAAATCTATAGAATAGTAACTGTAAACAGAATCAATGAAAGGGCAAGAGCATTGAAGACAACAAACAGTGCAAATGGAAATACAAATAAATAGCAATAAATATGAAGAACATGAGATGAAGAGTACTTTAAAGTGAGTCCACTGGTTGTGGGAACATTTCAAAGTTGGGGCAGGTGAAGCAGGTTGAACTTATCCCCTTTGGTTCAAGAGCCTGATGATTGAGGGGTATTAACTATTCCTGAACCTGGTGGTGTGAGTCCTCTGACTTCTGTACCTTCTTCCTGTTGGCAGCAGGAAGAGCATTTCCTGGGTGGTGGGGGTCCCTGATGATGAATGTTGCTTTCCTGTGACAGTGTTTTATGCAGATGTACTTAAAGTTAAGTCTTCACACAACCTCCCATCATTTGGATAGGTCACGATCAAATTTCTTGTCATCCCTGTTGGTTCATATCCTTCCATCAAGCCTTACTTTGCCGATCTAATTAATTTGTCCTCTTCTACCAAGTAGTTTCATATTCCTCTTGTAAACTGCTGAGTGAAAACATACCAATCCTCACAGAAGGTTTTGTACTCCTGTTCATTGATTGGGCACAATTCAAACTCCATTTAGTCACCTCCATCTTGGCTACTAGCCTACAGAGTACCCAGGACAACTTCAGGGAGCGGTGTCTCAGAAAGGCAGTGTGCATTATTAAGGACCTCCAGCACCCAGGGCATGCCCTTTTCTCACTGTTACCATCAGGTAGGAGGTACAGAAGCCTGAAGGCACACACTCGGTGATTCAGGAACAGCTTCTTCCCCTCTGTCATCCGATTCCTAAATGGACATTGAACCCTTGGACACTACCTCACTTTTTAAAAAATATATAGTATTTCTGTTTTTTGCATGATTTTAATCTATTCAATATACGTATACTGTATAAAGTATAGGGAATAAGATTTATGTATTTATTATTATTATTTTATTTTTTTCTTCTATATTATGTAATACATTGAACTGCTGCTGCTGTTAACAAATTCCACGTCACATGCCTGATTCTGATTCTGAGTGGTACAATGGTGGAGTAGTTGGTGCTAGTGCCCCGCAGCTCCACAGACCCAGCTTCGAGCCTGACCTCCTTTGGTATCTGGAGGAACACTTCCTCAGAGACATTTCACATGCAGCCCGATCCTCTCCATCCTTGTCCTCAAAGCCACTACTTACTTCTGAGAGACCAGAAGATGTAAACTCTTTGGAGTACGAGTACAATTGGAAGGAGGCACGGTGCTTCACTGGAAATCTCCTGTTCCACCAGGGTGAGTGCACAAGCTGCACTGGAATTGTGTGAGCATGTCTAGAACGTTTGAGGTACTAGATGATGAATATTACTGACTGGCTACTTCATCTGGTTTCAAGGCTGTGCTTATTCTCCACTTAAGGCATCCTCCCACTTCAGTTAACAGCATAAGAAACAGCAGCCAGAGTAGGCCACTCAATCCAAAAAGACTGCCCTGCCATTTGATGTTATCATGGCTAATCTGGCACAGGCCACCTTTTCACTTCAGTGCATCAAGACCGCTGTTGCTTGACGATCTCCAGGATGAGCCAAGAGGAGGCCAGATTAAGCAGGCCTTGGTGAAATGAATCTTCCCTCCCATGCACGCCATGACTAGGCCCAAGAAAGAAGGATGCACGCTGTGCAGCTACTGAAGGATGTAAGCACCTTCAGCAGAGAGAAGAACATTAAAAGAAATTCTTGCAGCTTTCCTTAAGTACACAAGTCAGTCAATATCATCGGTAAGAATTCTGACCTACATGATGTGCATGGCATCTGCTCTGTTCAAGACAGCAAGAAACTGAGGAGTTGTGGACGCAAACCAGCCTCTCCTCCATGGAAGTCTGAACTGTGCCCAATCACTGAACGGGAGTGTAAGAAAAGGAAGTGGCTTCACACAGCTCAGCAACTGAAGCTTAATAAAGCAGCGTTTTGTGGCAGTTATTGGAGTTTGAACAATGCTCAATCAGTGGACAGAATTCATTAGCAAAGGTGAATAAAAATAAGGCAGGGCAAGTGGAGCAGCCAGCATGTGAGTGGACCAGTGTGTGAGTGGATCAGCGCGTGAGTGGACCGGCGCGTGAGTGGACCGGCGCGTGAGTGGACCGGCGCGTGAGTGGACCGGCGCGAGACTGGACCGGCGCGTGAGTGGACCGGCGCGTGACTGGACCGGCGCGTGAGTGGACCGGCGCGTGAGTGGACCGGCGCGTGACTGGACCGGCGCGTGAGTGGACCGGCGCGTGACTGGACCGGCGTGTGAGTGGACCGGCGTGTGACTGGACCGGCGTGTGAGTGGACCGGCGTGTGAGTGGACCGGCGTGTGACTGGACCGGCGCGTGAGTGGACCGGCGCGTGACTGGACCGGCGCGTGAGTGGACCGGCGCGTGACTGGACCGGCGTGTGAGTGGACCGGCGTGTGACTGGACCGGCGTGTGAGTGGACCGCCGTGTGACTGGACCGGCGTGTGAGTGGACCGGCGTGTGAGTGGACCGGCGTGCGAGTGGACCGGCGTGCGAGTGGACCGGCGTGTGACTGGACCGGCGCGTGAGTGGACCGGCGTGTGACTGGACCGGCGCGTGACTGGACCGGCGTGTGAGTGGACCGCCGTGTGACTGGACCGGCGTGTGAGTGGACCGGCGCGTGACTGGACCGGCGCGTGAGTGGACCGGCGCGTGACTGGACCGGCGTGTGAGTGGACCGCCGTGTGACTGGACCGGCGTGTGAGTGGACCGGCGTGTGACTGGACCTGCGTGTGAGTGGACCGGCGTGTGAGTGGACCGGCGTGTGACTGGACCGGCGTGTGAGTGGACCGGCGCGTGACTGGACCGGCGCGTGAGTGGACCGGCGCGTGACTGGACCGGCGTGTGAGTGGACCGCCGTGTGACTGGACCGGCGTGTGAGTGGACCGGCGTGTGACTGGACCGGCGTGTGAGTGGACCGGCGTGTGAGTGGACCGGCGTGTGACTGGACCGGCGCGTGAGTGGACCGGCGCGTGACTGGACCGGCGTGTGAGTGGACCGGCGTGTGACTGGACCGGCGTGTGAGTGGACCGGCGCGTGACTAGACCGGCGCGTGAGTGGACCGGCGCGTGACTGGACCGGCGTGTGAGTGGACCGCCGTGTGACTGGACCGGCGTGTGAGTGGACCGGCGTGTGACTGGACCGGCGTGTGAGTGGACCGGCGTGTGAGTGGACCGGCGTGTGACTGGACCGGCGCGTGAGTGGACCGGCGCGTGACTGGACCGGCGCGTGAGTGGACCAGCGTGTGAGTGGGGAAGCTTTGGCTTTGGTACATCAGACTTAGGCCAGATCACACTTGGGCTAGGTAAGTATCTGATATGTTTAATTTCCTTCTTCTTTATTCTTCATTACTCATCTGTTAAGGCACAGTTAGTGCAGAGGGGGCTGTACTGTGTTCTTTGTGTGAGATGTGGGAACTCTGGGAGATCTCCAGCTTGCCGGATAACCACATCTACATGAGCACCAAGCTGTAACTCCCCAGAGAACATGTTTAGGAACTGGAGCTGCAGCTTGATGACCTTCAACTCATACAGGAGAATGAGGAAGTGTTAGATCAAAGCTACAGGGAGTTAGTCATCCCTGGGCTGCAACAGCAGGTGCAACCTAGGGGTGTCAGGAGAAAGAAGGGAAATGGGTAGCCAGTACAGACCACCCCTATCGCTGTTCCACTCAATAATAAAAATACCCTTTTGGATGCTGTTGGGGTGGGGTGGGGGGCTGCAGTGACCGGGTCTCTGGCACTGAGTCTGGTGTTGAGACTCAGAAGAGAAGAGAGGTGAAGAGGACTGCATTGGGAATAGGAGATCCCATTGATAGAGGAATGGAGATGAGATTGTGTGGACATGGTAGAGAGACCTGGATGGCATGTCGCTTCCCAGTTGCCATGGTCAGGGACGTCTCAGGTCAGATCCATGGCATTCTAAAGGGGGAGGGTGAGCAACCAGAAGTCGTGATACATATTGGAACCAATGACATAGATAAGAAAGATGAGGAGGTCCTGAACAGAGATTTTAGAGAGCTGGATAGAAAGCTGAAAGGCAGGACCTCCAGGGTAGTAATCACGCACCAGTGAGGGTAAGAATAGGAACATTAGGTAGGTAAATGCATGGCTGAAGAAGTAGTGTAGGGGGCAGAGTGTCAGATTTATGGATCATTGGGATCCCTTTTGGGGAAGATACAACCTGTACTAAAGGGATGGGTTACACCTAAACCAGAGGGGGAGCAATATCCTTGCTGGAAGGTTTGCTAGAGCTGTTCGGGAGGGTTTAAGTTAATTTGGCACAGGAAAAGGGCCAGAGTGATAGTGCTGAGGATGGAGCAGTTGGTTTACAAACAGAGTCAATGTGCAGTGAAACTGCTAGCAAGGAAGGACAGGCTGATGAAGAGGGCAAAATTACAGTCAATGGAATTAGTTGCAAAATAAGAGGGGACAAAATCAAAAAGAGTGAAAAAGACCAAAAGTGTTATATTTGAATGCATCCAGTATACGGAATAAGGTTGATAAACTTGTAGCACAGTCACGGATTGTCATGTATGATGTTGTAGGCATCTTTGAATTGTGGCTGAAAGAAGATTATAGCTGGAAGCTTAAAATCCAAGAATACAGATTGTATCAAAAGGCAAGTAGGCAGAGCGAGTCCGGTGGCTCTGTTTTTTAAAAATGAAATCAAATTCTTAGAAAGAGGTGACATAGCACTGGAAGGTGTAGAATCCTTGTGGGTAGAGTTAAGTAACTGCAAGGGTAAAAAGGCCCTGATGGGAGTTATATACAGACCTCTGAACAATGGCAAAGATGTCGTCTTCAAATTACAACGTGAAGAGGTAAATGCAAGTCATGATAGTCATGGGGGATTTCAATATGGAGGTAAGTTGGGAAAAGCAGGTTGGCGCTGGATCCCAAGAGGAGGAATTTGTAGACTGCGTACAAGATGGCAGGTCACGGTTCAACCCACTTGGAGATCAGCTATTCCGGACTGGGTGATGTGGAATGAACAGGAATTGATTAAAGAGCTTAAGGTAAAGGAACCTTTGGGACAAGTGGTCATAATATGATAGAATTCACCCTGCAATTTGAGAAGGAGAAGCTAAAGTCAGATGTATCAGTATTTCAATGGAGTAAAGAGAGTTATAGAGGCATGAGAGAGGAGCTGGCCAAGTTTGATTGGAAGTGGACAATAGGAGGGATGACAGCAGAACAGCAATGGCTGGAGATACTGGGAATAATTCGGAAGGCACATGTTAGATATGGCCCAAGAAGAAGTATTCTAAAAGCAAGATGACACAACTGTTGCTGACAAAAGAGTCAACATAACAGGCCAAAGAGAGGGCATATAACAGAGCAAAAATTTGTGGGAAGTTAGTGGATTGGAAAGCTTTTAAAAAACAATCGATGACAACATTGAAGTCATAAAGAGGGAAAAGATGGAATACGAAGTTAAGCTCACCAATAATATTGAGTAGATACCAGAAGTTTCTTCAAATATATAAAGAGTAGAAGAGAGGCAAGTGTAAATATTGTGCCACTGGAAAATGATGCTGAGAAGGTAGTAATGGGGGACAAAGAAATGGCGGATGAACTGAATAAGTATTTTGTATCAATCTTCATTGTGGAAGACACTAGCAGTATGCCAGAAGTTCGTGAGTGTCAGGGGGCAGATGTGAATGAAGTTGCCATTACTAGGGAGAAGGTGCTTGGGAAACTGAAAGGCCCAAAGGTAGATAAATCACCTGGACCAGATGGTGTACACCCCAGGGTTCTGAAAGAGGTGGCTGAAGAGATGTGGAGGCATTAGTAATGCTCTTTCAAGAATCAATAGATTCTGGCATGGTTCTGGAGGACTGAAAAATTACAAATGTCACTCCACACTTCAAGAAGGGAGAGAGGCAGAAGAAAGGAATTTATAGGCCAGTTAGTCTGACCTCAGTTGCTGGGAAGACGTTGGAATCGATTATTGAGGATGTGGTTTTGGGGCACCTGGAGGCACATGATAAAATAGGCTAAAGTCAGTATGATTTCCTTAATAGAAAATCTTGCCTGACAAATCTATTGGAAGTCTTTGAAGAAATAACAAGCAGGATAGACAAAGGAGAATCAGTGGATGTTAGGTACTTGGATTTTCAGAAGGCCTTTGTCAGGGTGCCACACATGAAGCTGATTACCAAGTTAAGAGCCCATGGTATTAAGGAAGATACTGGCATGGATAGAACATTGGATGATTGACCTCTGCCCCTCTGACCCTCAACACAAGAGCCCCTCAGGGCTGTCTTAAGCCCCCTCCTTTACTCTCTGTAAATGAATGTGTCACCACCCACAGCTCCAATCTGCTAATTAAATTTGCTGACTGATTGGCCTAATCTCAAATAATAATGAGGCAGTCTACAGAGAAGAAATCATCACCCTGAAACAGTGATGTCAAGAAAACAACCTCTCCCTCAATTTCACAAAATCAAAGTGGACTACAGAAGGAATGGAGACAGGCTAACCCCTATTGACATCAATGGATCTGGGGTTGATAGGGTGAACAGTTTTAAGTTTTTTGGCATACACATCACCAAGGATCTCACGTGGTCTGTACATACCAGCTGTGTGGTGAAAAGGCACAACAGCATCCCTTTCACCTCAGATGGTTGAAGAGATTTGTTATGGGCCCCCAAATCTTACGAACTTTTTACAAGGGCACAATTGAGAGCATCCTGACTGGTTGCATCACTGTACTTCCCTTAATCGCAGGACTCTGCAGAGAGTGGTACGGACAGCCCAGTGCATCTGTAGATGTGAACTTCCCACGATTCAGGATACTTACAAAGACAGGTGCGTAAAAAAGGGCCCAAAGGATCATTGGGGACCTGAGTCATCCCAACCACAAACTGTTCCAGCTGCTACCATCTGGGAAACGGTACCGTAGCATAAAAGCCAGGACCAACAGGCTCCGGGACAGCTTCTTCCACCAGGCCATCAGACTGATACAATTGTATTTTTATGTTTTATTGACCATCTTGCTGTACATACTATTTATTATAAATTACTATAAATTGCACATTGCACATTTAGACAGAGACATAATGTAAAAATTTTACTCCTCATGTATATTAAGGATGTAAGTAATAAAGTAAACTCCAATCAATTCAATTCTATGAAAAAAAGGAGGCAAAGAGTGGGAAGAAAGTGAAGCTTTTCTCATTGGCTGCCAGTGACTAGTGCTGTTCCACAGGGGTCTATGCTGGGACTGCTTTGTTTTTAATGTTATATGTCAATGATCTGGATGAACGATTGTGGCCAAGTTTGCTGGCGGTATAAAGATAGGTGGGGGGGGGGGGTAGGTGGTGTCAAGGGAGCAGACAGGCTGCAGAAGGACTTAGACAGAAGTGGCAGATGGAATATCGTGTCGGAAAGTCATACGCTTTGGTAGAAGAAATAAAAGCATAAGCTATTTTCTAAATGGGGAGAAAAATTAAAAATCTGAGGTGTAAAGGAATCCTTGTGCAGGATTCCCTAAAGGTTAATTTTGCAGGTAGAGTTGCTGGTGAGAAAGGCAAATGCAACATTAGCATTCATCTCAAGAGGACTAGAATATTAAAGGAAGGACATAATGTTGAGCAACACACACAAGATACTGGAGGAACTCAGCAGGCCAGGCAGCATCTATGAAAAGGAGTAAACAGTAGATGTTCCGGGCCGAGGCTCTTCATCAGGACACAAAAGCCCCAAATGTCAACTGTTTATTCTTTTCTATAAATGCTGCCTGGCCTGCTGAGTTCCTTCAGTATTTTGTGTGTGTTGCTTTGGATTACCAGCATTTACAGATATCTTGTCTTTGATGTAATGTTGAGGCTTTATAAGGCACCGGTGAGGCCTCACTTGGATTATCATGAGCAGTTTTGGGCCCCTTTGTTTAAGAACGGCTGCGCTGACATTGGAGAAGGTTCAAAGGAAGTTCCTGAAAATGATTCTGGGATTGAAAGACTTATCATATGAGGACTGTTTGATCACTCTGGGCCGTACTCACTGGAATTCAGAAGAAAGAGGGGGAAATCACATTGAAACCTATTGAAAGTTGAAAGGCCTCAATAGACTGGATGTGGAAGGGATGTTTCCTATTGTGGGGTCTAGGACCAGAGGACACAGCCTCAGAACAGAAGGGTATCTATTTAGTACAGAGATGAGGAAGAATTTCTTTGGCCAGAGAGTGGTTAATCTGTGGAATTCATTGCCACAGGCGGCTGTGGGTATATTTAAAGGAGAGATTGATAGTTTCTTTACTAGTCTGGGCATGAAAGGGAATGGGGAGAAAGCAGGCAATTGAGGCTGAGGGGGAAATGGATCAGCCATGATGAAATGGTGCAGCAGACTCGATGAGCCAAATGGCCTAATTCTGCTCCTTTATCTTATACAGTCTTCTGGGCTCTATCTATACTTCCTGTTACCTCAGTAAAGCAGATCACTTAATTAAAAACCCCACCCACCATGGACAAGGATGTGAAAGCCTGAAAGCGCATACCAGCAGACTGAAGGACAGCTTCTATCCCATTGTTTAAGACTATTGAATGGTGCTCTAGTATGATAAATGAGGTAGATTGTGAGGTCCTCTTGAGCTCTCAATCTAACTCATTATGGCCTTGCACATTGTTCTCACTTTCTCTTTAACTGTAGTACTTTATTCCACATTCTGTTATTGTTTTCCCTTGTACTGTTGTAATGAAACTGTCTGTACAGATGGCCTGCAAAACAAAGTTTTTCACTCTGCCTCAGTATATGTGACAAAATAAACCAATTTACCCCCAAAGTATTTATTTATTTATTTATCTATCTATCTATCAGGATATAGCACGGAATACGCCCTTTTACCAAGTTCTCAGCCAACAGGTACTACAAGGGCTATGATCCTCACAAAATTTATTAAGTAATTCACCTGAGCACTGGAAAGAAACCTCACTTGACTGAGAAACTTGAGTCTTTCACCATTTTTAACACAAGGGATAGCTGATAATTGACGAGAAACAAGAAAGTAACGTGACCTCCACGAAAAAATCTTTGTTTTTATGTAATTACTCTCTCACTGAAGTACAGACCCGCAAACATGTTCCTGTGTTTTGATGTAAGCTGCCCTGTAGATAGCCTGCTAACAGCCTGTCTGATGTCTGCAGCCAGTCAGGTACAACACTGTGAGTGTTGACATGAAGCATTTTTTCCAGTGTGGGGGGCTAGCAGCTTGGAGTCCTGTTCTGGCATCACTGGGCCCTTCCAGCAGATGGCTTAATCATGACCACGTTGCTTTTACTTTCTAGATAATGTGGCTAATGTACAGCCAATTCCAGTCAGCTGTGACAGCGTGTAGTAGGTAGCTTGGCAACCGGGAGCATAATGCTGAACAGATGGTGTTTGTACAGCATGATGGACACTGCACGCTGTATCCTGAGACAACCTAAGAATTCCCTGGAGCGTTTGAGGCCCATCTGAATAAGCACACTTCAGCTGCCATCTCTCTCACCCCTGCCTCCTCTCAACGTCCCCAGGACAGAGCTGGCTGAGTAATTCTTATCTACAGACAAGGTGGGGAGGGGGCGCAGGGAATGCGGGAGACAGTGAAAGAGAGAGACACACAGACAGACAGAGTGACAGGGAGAGAGACAGAACACGAGAGAGAGGGAGAGAAAGGGCAAGAGAGAACAGGAGAGAGGGTGAAAGGGACAGCAAGAACATGAGAGAGAGAGAGCGAGAGAGAGAGAGAGAGAGAGAATAGATAGAAGTGAGAAAGAGAGAGAGATGCAGCGGAAAGATGCAGTTTATTGCAATTCTTCATTTCCATATTTTTGTAGTTATTCACTAACAAGCTCATTAAGTTAAGAACGATATTCAGTGGGACATATTGTTATTGCAATATGAGAATCAGGCTATTATAATAAAGCTGTAAAACATGACAGCGTCAATCATCAATTACCTGTCTTGATTTGAGAAGAACGGACTATGAAATACTCACAAGATCTGCAGGTTCCACAGTTTAGTTGTACAATCTTTTCTCATTCTTTATAAGTTTAATCCTTTTAGGTTTATTACCATAGTGTCAAAGAGTATGCCAACAATCTAAGCAAAGTGCTAAATATCCGGCTTTTACGAAACATGTAATGATATCAAATGGACCTTTACTTTAGGCCAAAATACCTTTTAATGCTTATTGAGCATTTCTTTTGTCCTGACTGCTGATAGCTGAGCTAGATAATTTAATTCTTCGTCTTTGTATTGTTAACTGTATTTCTTTAATATTGATTTTTTTGTCCGTGAATCTTTTATTTTATTTCTACTCTCAAGTCAATTTTTGGTAATGCTCCTTTGGTTCCAGAAGCCCAGCAAACAATACACAGCGCAACAGCAATCAGCAAAATTTAGGGAAAAGTTGGCTAAGTACAAGAGGGAGGGAGGAATAAGCAAATATTTTGGTGGGATCAGATAAAAATGGGTGGGATAAAAACCCGTGTGTACAGAGTATAAAATATGGCACTGACCAGTTGGGCCAAACCCGTTTTCATATTATACAACAGTATTTAAATGTTTGGCATCAAGATGCTGTAATCCAAAGGAACATTGATCAGAAGGGGAGCCACAGGAATACTGAAGGTCGCAGATACCATTTGGCTGTCTGATGTTTGACCTCACTTCAATTTCAATATCAGGAATAACAGGAGATTGTAAGAACACATCTCCTTATATTGAATTGAAGAATTCATTCACGTTCTCCTCAACATATTGCTCCATGGCCAACACTGGTCAGAGCTGTTTAGAGGCTGTGTGTTGCCGGACCAGAAAGAGATAACATTTCCAATAGTCTAAGGAGAGGAGGACAGTGACTAACTAATACATTGAATAGACTGAGGGACCAAAACACTTTGACTGCTTATTCATTTCCATAGATGCTGGCCGCTACTGAGTTCCTGCAGCACTCTGTGTGTGTTGTTGAGGGATCTGAGGTTCACCATGTGAACATTAGACTAAGAACATAAGAAATCAGGGCCACTGGAACGTGTAACGCTACCCGGCAATTCAATATGATTATGTTTTATCCACTCCAGACTCCATCTCCTCTTCTGTGCCAATTCCACATAACCCTCGATATCCTGTTTATAACAACTAAAAAACTAGAACACTCTGTGCCATAATACCTAACTCTGAGGAACTGCGAAATAAAGAGCTGTTTCTTCCAGTGCTTTCTCAGTCCGAATTCTATGGCACATTCCAATAAACGGCAGTGACAATACTTTGAACCTGAACTGGAGAACTCTGCACTTTTTGCTGTGTCACAGTCACAGGAAGGAGAATTGAAATAAATGATAATTGTGCATGAGAAAGGAAAACAAGGAAATAAATGTCTTCTATTGCAGGCTCACAGCACAATATAACTTCTAATGTGAAGATAAGGCAGTAAGACAGTCGGTCCATACAGACAAGCAGATTAATACTAAACTATTACAACAAACATCGTCCACCCTTACAACTTATTTCATACGAGATTGTGCAGGAAGAGTGGAGAGCCCTTGCTTCATGAATACGAGAAGAAATTGCTCCAGCAACTGAAGGGTTGAAATCTAGCATCCTGAGCCTATTACATCCTTCACAATTCTGATAGATTTTTATGTCAGAATCCTCCAGGATCCTCGACGGAATGACTGAACATTCTACAGCAAAGCATCAGATTGGTTGCACCCAGACCAGTAATACTTATTAATAATGCAGGAAGCAAGCCTTCCACATTACATGCCTGTTAGAATGAAAGCAATGAAGTGAGCAGGCAGAGCTTACAGTTGGACTAAAAGAACGGCAAATCAATTAATCCTGGCAAACTTCTCAATGAAACCTCTTCCAAATTCTGTTATGCTGCTTACTGACTAGTCAAGAGGAGTTGTTCTAGGTCAGTGGCGGGTCCCGATCCAGGTCAGCCTGCTTCCACTGCACACGGACACCACTGCTGCGCACCACAATACCATGACTTTCGGCAGACATGTGGATGTTCAGCAAACGGAGGGTTTTCACCGGAAACATTATTCAAGGTGACACAAATACCGTGACATCTACTTTGATTTTTCAAGCTTTCAGCAGCAGGTTGCTTCCCTCCTGTACGGGCATTACAAGATTCAAGCAGTCATGAACAAGATTACAAATAACCTTCATTTGTGAAGCCATTACATCACCCCAATTGTAACATAAGACATCAGCTTCTCATTCCTATTTTAGTTTACTTTAGTTAACCAAAACAGGACTTGGGGATTTCCCAAGGATAGTGGGAACATCTGCTGGGATTCTGTGTAGTGTGCTTTTCCACTTCCCTGCCCATGCACGCATACTCGCCACACTGTTTTTACTCTTGCTGGAATACAATCCACTCATCTGGACTTTTCATTGTTTCAACAGGGATAAGCTGCAGAAAAGACCTGTTTAATCGCTATTTTAAGAAACTACAGTATTGAGATTTTAACACCACAACTTTGAGGCATTTCAAGCCAGGCTTGACATCTCGATATATACATATACACAAAGAAAGACAGCAAACAAGAGATACAGAGAGTTGATTTTAATTGGCCAAGGAGAGTCACAGGAGGACCAGGCATTTAAACCTGATGTTCCTAGAAACTTTTTTCCCTTGGCAGGTTCAGAGCCCCTGGAATTCTCCACCACCTTCTACCCCCCCACCCCCAAGGATAGTGGAGCTCAGATCATTAGATATGATTAAGGTGGAATTAGGTAAATATTTGAAAGGTTGAAGAATTAAGAATTATGAAGAACTGGGGCAGAAGAGGAGTTCGGGTCTGAACAGATCAGCCATGATCATACTGGTGGTGCTGCCTTGAGTCGCTTGGTAGCCTAAAGAGAGAAAGACAGGGAGAGGGAGAGGGAGAGGGTGGGAGGAGGGGGGAGGGGGAGTGGGAGAGGGAGAGGGAGGGGAAGAGAGAGGGAGAGAGGAAGAGAAAGAGAGAGGAAAGGGTGAAGGAAGAGGAGGAGAGGCAGAGAGGGAGATTTAAAGAGGTTCTTTTGGAATGGCAAAATAAATACCATCCTTGTCAGTCCAGATACTGTGAAGACGGAAAAGCTAACGGCATTGGCATGAAACTGAACACCAACCATCAGAAACAACTCAATGATCATTAAACAAAGGCAGTATTGATGCTCACAGCAGCAACGGTGCTCGGAATCTATGCACTTGTCCTGGGTTCAGGATCATCAGTGGAGTGTGTGCTGTGTGTACTGGTTTTACCAGCTGCTACCACAAGCATCCGAAACTAGCACACAAAATGAAATAAAAATCTCAGCCGCAGCACAAGCAAGCAAGCAGATCAGAATTATCATCTGTCACTCTATGCTGTGATAAGGCATGTAGCACGGTCACAATCTTTCACGTAGTTTACAGCTGGTGTCAGCTGTGCATGAGCACATGCCAAGTGAAGGCCATGGATTTTTAAACAGCGGGAGACAAAGTTCAAAGGTGAGGGAACTCAGAGTAACCTCCTGAAGTTTTCCACCTATCTCTCCTTCACATATCTACACCATGTTGAAGTTAAAGCTGTAATTCCCTATTAGCCTTCCACTGACAGTGTTCAACTTTTAAAGTACAGTTTTGTGCAAAAGTCTTAGACATGTGAAAAAAAATTCTGTAAAGCAAAGATGCTTTCAAAAGTAATGAAAGTTTCTAAATATTATAAAGTTTACTATAAAGAGCAGTGAACAGTAAAAATGCTAAATTCAATCAGTATTTGGTGTGACCGCCCTTTGCCTTTAAAACTGCTTCAATTCTCTTAGGTACACTGTTGTGTAGTTTTATATGAAAATCGGCTGGTGGTTTGTTCTAAGTATTTTGGAGAACTTGCCACAGTTCTTCTGCAGACATTGGCTGTCTTGCTTGCTTCTGTCTCTCCAGGTAATGCCAGATGGCCTTGTTGATGTTGAGATCAGGGTTCTGTGGAGGTCACACCATCTGAAGCCATATAAAACACCTAGGGTGCCCAAGACTTTTGTACAGTACTATATATTCTTGTTATCATTTAGCTAGATATCACTGATTCATTGCCTTTCACCGATTTCGAATTTTGGTGAGTTATTGGATCTAATATTCCACTTGCATTAATTAAAAGACAATTGATGCTGCAGTGAAGTTATACTGCACTAATAATAGCACACAGGTGCAATAATAGACATAAGGAGGCATGAGGAGGAACAAGGGGTGGCAAGTCAACGAGCCCGGAGTTCAGGGGCTCTTTCATTGGCTAGTTTGGGGGTTGTGAAGCCTGTCAAGCTTTGGAGGTTGTGAAGCCTGAAAGTCAATCAGAAATCTGGAAGTCAAAGCCCGATGGCCAAAACCTCAAGAGCCAGACTGGAGGCCTGGAGGCCTGTCCTGGAGTTGGAAGACTGCGTGTATGGGTGGGAGGGAGAGAAGAAAGGGCCTTGTTTTGCTGAACACTGTGGGCATGCAATATTTATACTAGAATGTGTGGCGACCCTTATGGGCTGCCCCAGCACATAAGGCTATCTGACTATAAGATACAGGAGCAGAATTAGGCCATTTGGCCCACTGAGTTTGCTCTGCCATTTCATCATGGCTGATCCATTTTCCCTTTCTGCCACAATTTCCTGGTTTTTCCCCATATCCCTTCATGCCCTGACTAATCAGGAATTTATCAACCTCTGCCTTATACATACCCAATGACTTGGCCTCCACATCCTGAGGTTGTGTTGGTTGTTAATACAAGCAATGCACTTCACGGTATGTTTTGAATTGCACGTGACAAGAAAATTAATCTGAATCATAAATCATCATTCTAAATTAACCTGGCTTTAAGATCAAGAGTGAGGTCTACTTCAAGAAGGTAACAATACATGCGAAGGCGGAATGTGCTGATGATCCTAAAGAGTAGAAGGAATCACCCAGGTACAGCAACAACTTCTAAGTATTACAGTTTGAGTCCAGTGAAATGTCCGGATCCTTTGCAGGAGCAACATCATACAACACAACTACAGCAGCTCAGCAGTTTACGTTGTTACCTCGAGCTCTGGAGAGCTGGGTTTGATCCTGACCTCGGCCGGTGTCAGTGTGGAGATCACTCATTATACCTATGGTTGAGCAATCCTCTGGTTTCTTCCAACATCTTAAAGATGGAGGATTAATTGTCAAATGGGTGGCAAGAGTATTGTAGTGGGGGTGATGAGGACACAAGAGGAACAGATGAATGTGCATAGGTGCTCACTGGTTGGTACCGATGTGGTGAGCTGACGGGCATGAATCTTCATGACTTGACAAATGAAGCTGGTGAGGGATTGTGAGATCCACTGTAGTAATTTTACTGTGTTGAATGTACACACAGAGTTCAGAGCGAATGCATACAAATAAATTCACCAGACCTCCAGGTTACTATTTGACATTTCCCTTCACTCATCCATATGAACTGTATCAGCAAAAAATTTACCTAGTGGAGTGGTCGTTCAAGAAAATGTTTTACAGATCGCTTCCCTCTTTCTGTGTTCATGTGCAGTTAAAGAATTGGTAGTACACAAATCTCTGCCTTCGACATGAGCAACCATGAATTACAAACGTTTGTACTTTGGGGTTCAAGGGTGTGTCACTTGAGACTCTGTGACAATTCTGTACAGATGTGAGCCTACACAATACTGGGAGATTGGATTATCATGCTGAGGAGAAATCAAAGCCAATACAGAAACAACTGCATATGAGCAACATCACCCTGGGAATTCCAACTTTGGAATCTGTGGCTTCAGCTTTAATAATTTGCCTCAGAGTCAAACAAGCCTTCATTTAGGGTGGAAGTAAAAAACTGCGGCAAACATCAAAGCCCAGGCCAGTGGAATGAGCTGCAGGTTATTCCAGAGTAAAAGATTGTGGCCACAGAAGCACTCAGACAGATTCAGGGTTAATGCTTCAGATGGAAGACCTGTCTGGTGTTCATTCTGATGAACAGTTTTCCATAGGAAACGTTCACTCTGTTTCTCCACAGCTGCTGCCTGACCTGCTGAGCATACTCAGCTCAGATTTCCAGTAAGTGCAGTATGTTCTTATTTTTACGTTGCCATGGATTTGTACTTACCTTTGCTTCGGCCACCTGGCTTCTGACTCTGCAGAGGTCGGCCATCTTTAAGGTAGCACACAAAGGTGTGGCAGGTGCAGCACAGAGTCTCCCACAATCATGGCTACCTTACAATTGTAGCATTCACCAACCAGTTCAAAACCCCACTCCCCACAAAGACTCTGTCTGTCTTGCACAACTACATTTCCTAAGGAAATATAACTTTTAAATGATAATAACTCTTCCGCCCCTCCGTGGTCATTCCCTTTACATGCTTGAAAAGACACTGTGAGCTTCCTGTCTAATGGAAGTTATAAATAGCTCAAGATTTTATCCGTTCATTTTTTTTGTATGTGCAGAGTAAAAATAACTCCATTGGGCCATAGAAAAAAGACCATTATTTATAGACCATGAAATCCAAAAATGAAATTGATGTACAAATATATCTGACTGTTTGGCACAATTGAGAGTTACACATTCACAGGCATTTGCTATATTAAGCTCGGATGCAGACAACCTGTGCTTTAAAGATGCAAATTATCCAGGGAAGCTAGATTAAAATCTCATACTCCAGTGGAAAAATGCACCAGAGCAAAGATGATCTTCTGCAAAATGAACATGGCAGTGATCTGGTGAAAGGGTCTGGCCACAATGTCAATCTCTGCCTTTCTGCTCTGCTTGTGCATTCCTGCCACTTCACGTTTACAACAGTTGCAATTAATTTGAATCCACTGATTCATATAAATGGAATGCAATGATTGCTAGAAACAAATGGTTAAGTGTCCACCGAGTTGTTCTTTTGACCAAGTCCTGCTTTTGTATGTTTGGCCATATTCTAAACCTGAATCTGTGATCAAATAAATTCAGAAGGGGTTAGGGTTAGCTCTGACTTACTGCCCTTATGGACTCACTTTCAAAAACTCTGCAACTAAGGTTCTCAATATTTATTGCTTAATTACTTATATTCTTTAAAGTTTTGAATTTGCACAGCTTTTACTCACTGGTTGGTTGTCTCGTCTTTCTTTGTGTGAAGTATTTCCTTGATTCTACTGTCTTCCTTTGTAATTACTGTGAATGCCTGACAGAAAATGAATCTCGGTGCAGTAATATGGTGACATATAAGTATTTTGATAATAAATGTACTTTGAACTTTGTGATAACTTGGGCAATGACTCGGAAGCTCACTGATGCACAGGATGCCAGAAGCAGCAGTATGCCAACAGATCTTGTAGTTGTGGCTCAACCATCTCGAGTTCTGGATGTTGCCCAGGTCTTCTGTTATTAAATGTGTTTTCTGGGGCTGGAGAACGTTGCGAAGAGCTGGGAGGATGAAAAGGGCGTTAACTGTCGGATTGGTATAAACAAGAAGCTACTAGGAGAACTTCTTCCCTTCCACATCACCCTGGCAAGCATACTGTTGACAGTACTGAACCAAGGAAGAATTTACATTCTCAATAGATGGTTATATATTCATTTTTAGCAAAACCTGAATTCTTCCAAAATCCACTACGACCCTTTCCTAGGATCCTTAAGTGTCATGTTAACATTAATTGGTGGATTTTAAATGGTATTAGCAAACTTTGTAAAACTTATCCAATAAACGAAACATAGTCAGGCAACAGAGGGGAGAGAGGGAGAAGGAGATGGAGATGGATAGAGAAAGGGAAAGGGAGATGGAGAGGGCGAGAGCGAGGTATTGCGGCTTGTCACTGTGTTCAGGTCCGCTCACCGGAGCTCCTGGCTCTGGAGATCAGATTCCTCCATTGTGGAGGCTCAGATGCCAAATCAGCAGAGTGAGACCAAGCTTGGGGTGAGAGGCTAAGGTTTGTGGATGGGAGATAGTCAGAAATAAGACTGGGAGATGTGGGTGGTGCTGGGGGGGGGGCGTGGTCCTGAAGGGTGAGGATACAGCATGCATCTCACATCGAAGGTTTCGTGGGGAATGACATGATCTGATGTATGATTAACATGGAAACTGTGAAAGTGTACAAGGGATCAGAGATATGTGGTCAGATTTACAGAGAGGTGTGATCTGATCTGCAAATGGTGATAATTACATTCCACTCCAGGGAACAAAACAATCAATCTTTACATGTGTAACAGTGATAAAAACAAAACATAAACAAACACATCTACACACACACACACACACACACACACACACACACACACACACACACACACACACACACACACACAATAAAGGGTCATTTTTAAATAAGGGATGTCCATTTAAGGCAGAGCTGAGGTAAATCTTTATTCTGTCAGAGGGCTGTCTGTTTTTGGAACTCCTTCTCTCAGAGGATAATGGAAGCAGAATGTTCAGTACGTTTAAGGCAGAGGTAGATAGATTAGAAAAGTGAAAGTTAATGGAGAATATATAGTTGAGGATTAAGATCAGATTAGTTATGACAATCCAAATGGCCTACACTGGCAAAATGCTGGAGTAACTCAGCAGCTCAGGCAGCATCTATTGAGGGGAATACAGAGTTGACGTTCAACGACGACTGCTTATTCCCCTCCATAGATGCTGCTTGACTTGCTGAATTCCTCTAGCATCGTGTATGTTGCTCTGGATTTCCAGTATCTGTAGAATCTGTTGTGTTTATATATTTTTGCCACCTCACATCTAAAAATAGCAATTTAATTACGGTATTAATCCTTGGTAGATTGGTCTATTGTTGTCACATGTACTGAGGTACAGTAAAAACTTGTATAATGTTCATAAAGATAATTTCAATTCAACCCTGCACTGAGGTAAAACAATGAAAGCGTGTAGAATAGTGTCTAAATTACAGAGGGAGTGCAGTGCAGGATGACAGTACGGTGCAAGGTCATATTGAGGTAGATTGTGAGGTCAACAGTCTACCTTATTATAAACATGTAAAGATTGTAGATCAATCAGAAACTGAAGGCATTATTAAAGGGCTGTTCAATTTACAACCAGAAATTATAATCTTCACACTCCTCCATAGCTTTAATGGTCTATTATGTTCAGAAATGGTTCCTTTGCTGGTGGACTGTTTTTCTCAATGTAATTGGAGTTCTTCCTGGATTTCATAAAGACAGCAGTCCTTCTGAAGCCAACGCCAGCAAAACCTCCTCTACTGCACTGACGCAGATAGTCCCATTCTCTCACTGGCTATTCCTGCACCATTTCTGCTTCCAACCTGCAGCTCCCGGTCAGCTTTTGACAGTGGATTCATGCAGGTTCACAACTAGGTTGCAATCTGCACCTATTTTGCACAGGGGCTTTATAAAGTGGGCTTCTTAACTGATCAGCTTGATCTGCATTCAAACCTAGATCCCCTCTGCAGCATCCAGTCTGAGAAAGAACAGATCTCGAGCGAAATGTGGACCCTGTAAAATGAGCGTATGCTTTCCAGTTTTCCAGGATGCAGCTGCTGTGTTTAATGCATGGACTTACGAGAAACTTCCTTCTGCTCAGTAGTTCAGTTTCTTCAAACATTTATCTTAGAAAACAAGTGGATAGCTTTCAAAAGCACTGCTAGAATAAACATTTATATTAAACATTCTTCTTGAAACAGAGCAGCTTGCTATTTGGCAAAATAAAACTGCGAGTCGGTGGGACCATGTATTTTGTGACCATTGCCTCTGAATCAATAGCTTGTAAGTCTGAGCCCATTCCGGATACCAGAGCATAATAATTTTGGTTGATGCTGACGGACAGGCGGCACTGTTGGAGATGCCATTTGTAGATGACACACTGAACTGCGGCCCCACCTGCCTTTGTTGGTAGAGGGGAAAGAAATTCTATAGCACCATCTAAAGAGGACAGGAGTTCAAGAGAATCACAGTTAATATTTAAACTTCAACCAACATTGCTAATGCAAATCGGTCTGATCCTTTATCTCAATGCTGCTTGTAGACCCAAGTTGTAAACAAATTTGCTGCCAGGATTCCTATCTCACAGCAATGACTACACTTTTTTATGATGTGGAAACACTATGAGGTACCCTCATTATGAAAGGTATGTTGTTAGTTTCTTTAATGGTACAATAGCAGTTTCTACAAGACAGCAACACTTCAACTTACTGAAAGGAAGTTGATACAAAATTAGCTGTTGGCTAACTGACATTTTTTGGGACAACATATGAAAAACTTGGGTTCATGTTGAGCATTTAGACGTCAATATATTGTGGTCGTGGAGGTAAGGTACAAAAGTGTTATGGCTGAGGAAACAAAACTGATTCCTTTATCTCTTGCTGCTGATTCAGTCCCTTCCCTTAACAAAGTCACTAGCCTCTTAGCCTCATGGTGGGCACATTTTCCTCTACATTTACAAATTCCAAAGCGAACTGACCCAATCTCGCTAAAATGCTATGTTGTGAAATCAGTATCATGTAATTTTACTGAGCAATAAAGTAGCAATCAGCTAACTGAAACCATAACACCAGTGCTGAAAACTCTATTTTCAACAGTTCCTCCTATCTGCCCTGTAATCCCTAAAGAGCAATTTGATCACTAGTAGCACAAAGGATGATGATATAATAATCCATTATTTTGCTATGTGCTGTGCTCTTTCATCCAGTTCAAAACACTCGACCCATTGCAGGTGTCTCTTGGGATCTCAGGCTAATGACCTGAACCATCTGGGCTACCTGGAGTGACACACAGTGAAAGCAATATACTGAGGTAAAAATGCATAGATTCCGAACAATTACAATTGATTTATGTGCTCTGTAAAGTGCTCCTTTTTGAGAGTTTTAGTTACCTTCACTGAACTCATCTGGAGTCTGCCTTGAAAATTTCTACCTTCTTTCTTTAACAAGCGTAAGCACCAAATCTTAGGAGAAGATTTTCAGCATCTACTGTTAAAAATTCATTTTAACAATATAAAAGGTAAAATAAATAGTATTCAAAGACTTATAATCATACTTAATGTCTTGACTATTTGCTTCAAGCTCAAAGTCAGCAACTGTGGAACTGAAGCACCCAGGAAATTAATCAGGACCTGTTTAAGTGTTGGATCTCCTCTTTGTGTATTCTTTCTGGCACCGGCCAGCAAGCAGAACCAAGAAAAAGTTATCTGCTTTTCATACCTCTCCAATACAAAAGCCGAAATTCTGGCTGCTGTCACAAATGCAGAGTTCACCCCAATAACATTAATAAGGTGGATGCTGTGCTTGTGCTGGGATATTGCCATGTAGAAGTGCTGGTTTCTGATGCCCATGTGCCATGTGCTGCCCTGTGTCACCCGTTCTGCCTGCTCTTGCATGGCAGAAGTGTGAACATCGACAGGCTGTCCAGCTGTTGACTTGCAACTTCAGTCTGCTCAGCCAGCACTGGGTTAAACCTGGTGTAGGCACAGAGAGTCCCACTCCACATGAATGGGGAGACTGCTGGGAAAAAGTAGCTGGTTTAAATTATTTAACTGGGAATCAATACATTTAATAGATTCTTTTGGGCATTTTTAGCATTTTCAATGCAGAACAAGATAATGTTTTTAATCATTAAGAGGTAAAAGAAGCTCGGAGAGAAGCTGTTTCTTTTTAACTGATCACAACAAAGAGGCTAGACTGCGCAGGCGCTTGACGTAGCACGCCAAAGGTTTAAAAAGGAAGACCGCCATATACAGCGGCCATCGTCGGAGTGGGACTGAGGCAGAGTGGGACAGCTTTGGCTCAACAGGCTTCAGTGAGAACAGGCAGAGGCGAGATTTGAACGGGGCATGACTGCGCAAGCACGTGAAAGTCAGCCTGTGACGTAGTGGGAGAATTTAAAAAGTGAGCAGAGGCTGAGGACCAGCTTCACTCCAGGTGAGGTAAGGCCGGGTAAGCTCCTTTAATTAATCTAATTAGATTGGGATTAGGTAATGGGGCAGCAGTTAGGGCAGTTGAGTACTCCGTTTGCAGTATGTGGGAAGTCAGGGTGAGCACAGCTGTCCCTGATGACTACACCTGCTAAAGGTGCATCCAGCTGCAGCTCCTGACAAACCGTGTTAGGGAACTGGAGCTGGAGCTGGATGAACATTGGATCATTCAGGAGGCAGAGGCAGAAATAGACAGCAGATTCAGGGAGATAGTCACCCCTAGGAGTCAGGAGACAGGTAGTTGGGTGACTGTCAGGAGAGGGAAGGGGAATAGACAGGAAGAGCAGAGCACCCCTGTGGCCATTCCCATCAACAATAAGTATACCATTTTGGATACTGTTGGTAGGGACGATCTACCAGGGACAAGTTGCAGTGGTTGCGTCTCTGGCATCAAGACTGGATCCATAGCTCAGAAGGAAAGGAGAGAAAAGAGGAGAGCAGTAGTGATAGGGGATTCGATAGTTAGGGGGGCAGATAGGAGGTTCTGTGGAAGAGATCGAGAATCCCAGATGGTCTGTTGCCTCCCTGGTGCCAGGGTCTGCAATATCTCGGATCGAGTTCTCAGTATTCTCAAGAGGGAGGGTGAGCAGCCAGATATTGTGGTCCATGTAGGGACGAATGACGTGGGTAGGAAGAGTCAGGAGGTCCTGAAAGGTAAGTTTAGGGAGCTAGGTGCCAAGTTAAAGGACAGGACCTCCAGGATAGCAATCTCAGGATTGTTACTAGTGTCACATACAGGTGGGTTTAGAAATAGTAAGATAGTGCAGATCAACATATGTCTGAAGACATAGTGCAGGAGGGAGGGCTTCAGATTTATAGATAATTGGGCAATTTTCCATGGAAGGTGGGACCTGCTCTGGCAGGACAGTTTACATCTGAACAGGAGGTGGACAAATATTCTTGCAGATAAGTTTGCTAGAGAGGCTCCAGTGGATTTAAACTAATATGAGGGGGGAGGGGAACCAGAGTGTTGGAACAGATGTATGGGAAAAGGAAGAAAAAGAAGACAGTAAAGTTCTTTGTACTGTTAGAGATAAACAGAGAGGAAGAGGTGGAGAATTTCTTAAATGCATTTATTTTAATGCTAGGAGCATTGTAAGAAAGGTGGATGAGCTTAGAGCATGGATTGATAACTGGAAATATGATGCTGTAGCTATTAGTGAAACATGGCTGCAGGAGGGGTGTGATTGGCAACTAAATATTCCTGGATTTCGTTGCTTCAGGTGTGATAGAACTGGAGGGACAAGACGGGGAGGTGTTGCATTGCTTGTCAGAGAAAATATTACAGCGGTGCTCTGGCAGGATAGATTAGAGGGCTTGTTGAGGGAGACTATTTGGGTGGAATTGAGGAATGGGAAACACTTATAGGGGTGTAATATAGACCACCTAATGGAGAACGAGAATTGGAGGAACAAATTTGCAAGGAGATAGCAGATATTTGTAGTAAGCACAGGGTTGTGATTGTGGGAGATTTTAATTTTCCACACATAGACTGGGAAGCCCATACTGTAAAAGGGATGGATGGTTTGGAGTTTGTAAAAAGTGTCCAGGATAGTTTTTTGCAGCAATACATAGAGGTACCAACTAGAGAAGGGGCAGTGTTGGATCTTCTGTTAGGGAATGAAATAGATCAGGTGATGGAGGTATGTGTTGGGGAGCACTTCGGGTCCAGTGATTACAATGCCATTAGTTTCAATATAATTATGGAGAAAGATAGGACTGGACCCAGGGTTGAGATTTTTGACTGGAGAAACTTTGAGGAGATGTGAAAGGATTTAGAAGGAATGGATTGGGATAATTTGTTTTATGGGAAGGATGTAATATAGAAATGGCAGTCATTTAAAGGTGAAATTTTGAGAGTATAGAATCTTTATGTTCCTGTTAGGTTGAAAGGAAAGGTTAAAAGTTTGAGAGAGCCATGGTTTTCAAGGGATATTGGAAACTTGGTTAGAAAAAAGAGAGATATCTACAATAAATATAGGCAGCATGGAGTAAATGAGGTGCTAGAGGAATATAAAGAATGTAAGAAGAATCTTAAGAAAGAAATTAGAAAAGCTAAAAGAAGATACGAGGTTGCTTTGGCAAGTAAGGTGAAAATAAATCCGAAGGGTTTCTACAGTTATATTTATAGCAAACGGATAGTGAGGGATAAAATTGGTCCCTCAGAGAATCACAGTGGACAGCTCTGTGTGGAGCCAAAAGGGATGGGGGAGATTTTGAACAAATTCTTTTCTTCGGTATTCACTAAGGAGAAGGATGTTGAATTGTGTAAGGTAAGGGAAACAAGTAGGGAAGTTATGGAAACTTCGATGATTAAAGAGGAGGAAGTACTGGCGCTTTTAAGGAATATAAAAGTGGATAAATCTCCAGGTCCTGACAGGATATTCCATAGGACATTGAGGGAGGTTAGTGTAGAAATAACAAGGCCTCTGACAGAAATATTTCAAATGTTATTAGAAACAGGGATGGTGCCAGAGGATTGGCGTATTGCTCATGTGGTTCCATTGTTTAAAAAGGGTTCTAAGAGTAAACCTAGCAATTATAGGCCTGTCAGTTTGACGTCAGTGGTGGGTAAATTAATGGAAAGTATTCTTAGAGATGGTATATATAATTATCTGGATAGACAGGGTCTGATTAGTAACAGTCAACATGGATTTGTGCGTGGAAGGTCACGTTTGACAAATCTTATTGAATTTTTTGACGAGGTTACAAGGAAAGTTGACGAGGGCAAAGCAGTGGATGTTGTCTATATGGACTTCAGTAAGGCCTTTGACAAGGTTCCGCATGGAAGGTTAGTTAGGAAGGTTCAATCGTTAGGTATTAATATTGAAGTAGTAAAATGGATTCAACGGTGGTTGGATGGGAGATGCCAGAGAGTAGTGGTGGATAACTGTTTATCAGGTTGGAGGCCGGTGACTAGTGGTGTGCCTCAGGGATCTGTACTGGGTCCAATGTTATTTGTCATATACATTAATGATCTGGATGATAGGGTGGTAAATTGGATTATTAAGTATGCAGATGATATTAAGTTAGGTGGCGTTGTGGATAATGAAGTAGGCTTTCAGAGCTTGCAAAGAGATTTAGGCCAGTTAGAAGAGTGGGCTGAATGATGGCAGATGGAGTTTAATGTTGATAAGTGTGAGGTGCTACATTTTGGTAGGAATAATCCAAATAGGCCATACGTGGTAAGTGGTAGGGCTTTGAGGAATGCAGTAGAACAGAGTGATCAGGAATAATGGTGCATAGTTCCCTGAAGGTAGAATCTCATGTGGAGAGGGTGGTGAAGAAAGCTTTCGGTATGTTGGCCTTTATAAATCAGAGCATTGAGTATAGGAGTTGGGATGTAATGTTAAAATTGTACAAGGCATTGGTAAGGCCGAATTTGGAGTATTGTGTACAGTTCTGGTCACCGAATTATAGGAAAGATGTCAACAAAATAGAGAGAGTACAGAGAAGATTTACTGGAATGTTACCTGGGTTTCAGCACCTAAGTTACAGGGAAAGGTTGAACAAGTTAGGTCTTTATTCTTTGGAGCATAGAAGGTTGAGGGGGAACTTGATAGAGGTATTTACAATTATGAAGGGGATAGATAGAGTTGATGTGATAGGCTTTTTCCATTGAGAGTAGGGGAAATTCAAACAAGAGGACATGAGTTGAGAGTTAGGGGACAAAAGTTTAGGGGTAACACAAGGGGGAATTTCTTTACTCAGAGAGTGGTAGCTGTGTGGAATGAGCTTCCAGTAGAAGTGGTAGAGGCAGGTTCGGTATAGTCATTTAAAGCAAAATTGGATAGGTATATGGACAGGAAATGAATGGAAGGTTATGGGCTGAGTGCGGGTCAGTGGGACTAGGTGAGAGCAAGCATTCAGCACGGACTAGAAGGGCTGAGGTGGCCTGTTTCTGTGCTGTAATTGTTATATAAGGACCTGAGTAACACTGACTGTTTTTGAATGGAGCAAGACCGCACTGTTTCTCAGTGCAGCCCACTGTCTTTGCTGACACAGTCCCTGTCCTGCACTGGGCCATGCTCCAGGGTTGGGAAATCAGTTCCACTTGGAAGAGTGCAATAGAGGACACAGTGGAACAAACAGCATGGCCCAGGGGCAGTTACACATCAGTGGCAAACTCTGCTCCATTACACTGTGTCATCAGCAATAGGCCAATGGATACTATTAATGTAACAATGCTTTGGTAGAGAAACCAGGACCTTGGTGGCAACCTGTTAGTTATTCATGTATGTGATTTGAAAGATAGATATGTATCATTCACCACCAGACTGTTCTATAGGAAAGACCATGTCACTGCACAGCTGAGTTCTGATAGTCTCTTTCAGTCACACCACCCACTGGATCAATCAATTTTCTTGACATTGTTCATTAAAATGCTTCATTATATTAGAATTCATTACTGCGTATGAAAGAACCAAAGTAATTCAGATAATTAGATCTTATCAACATTAAAGCATTTGACATATCAAAGAGCAAGAAAATTTAATATTGCTTTGTCATCATAGCAAGACTATGGCACTGAGATGTAATCAAACATATCTGCATGCTAGGATCTTCAGCAATGGTTAAAACTAATCCAGTTTCAAAATATACAGTTATATCATGGAAAAAATATAAGCCCAGAAGTCTTTTGCATAACACAATAGATCTTGATTGAATTGGGTTCAACTGCTGACCCTCAGGAGTTGGTTAGTAGCACCCACTCCCTGTCTCAACTCGGTAAAAAATCAAACTAGGTGGACTGTTGTCTACATTCAGATTTTAACTTTTTACCGTCTGGACTGTACTCAAATTCCCATGTTTCTGTCTGGAAACATTGAGCTCTGCATTTCTATTGGCTCTGCTCAATCACAAAATGCTTATGCAATTTCCTTGTCAGTTGCACACAGATGATATTATTTTCCGTGCAGAACCTGCCCGAAGGACAGGCAGATGACAGGACAAAATTGCAGCTAGCAGGGTGAGTATCACTGCATTAGGGATGTAGAATCAAAAAGGGTGGCAAATACAGTACTCAAAGTGTTATATCTCAATGCACAGAGTATAAGAAATAAGGTGTATGATCTTGTTGCACTTTTACAGATTGTCAGTATGATGCTGTGGCCATCACTGAATCATGGCTGAAGGATGCTTGTAGTTGGGAGCTGAATGTCTAAGGTTACACCTTGTATTGGATGGAGAGAAAGGGAGGCAGAGGGAATGGTAAAGGATGGCAACCAATCAATACATAGATCTGACATAGAATCAAAAGATGTTGAATCCTTGTAGTTTGAGTTAAGAAACTGCAAAGGTAGAAGGACCCTGATGGAAGTTATATACTGGCCACCCAACAGTAGCAGGGACATGGACCACAGATAACAATGAGAAATAGAGAATATGTGTCAGAAGGGCAATGTTGTGATAGTCATAGGAGATTTCCACAGGTATGGTTAGAGCACTGGCTGATTGGTAGGAGGCACTGAGTGGGAATAAAACGATCCTTTTCTGGTTGTCTGCCAAAGACTAGTGGTGTTCCTCAGTGGATGGTGTCGGGGCTCCTTTATTTTTATGCTGTATATCAGTGACTTAGATGATGGAATAGATAGCTTTGTTGCCAAGATCGCAGATGATATGAAAATTGGGGGAGGGGCAGGTAGTATTGAGGAAATAGAGGCTGCAAAAGGACTTAGACAGATTAGGAGAATGGGCAAGAAAATGGCGAATGAAAATGCATGGTCATGCACTTTAGTTCTAAACATGGGAAAAAATCCAAAAATATGAGATGCAAAGGGACTTGGGAGTCTTTGTGCAGGACACCCCAAAGATGAACTTGTAGGTAGAGTCAGTGGTGAGGAAGACAAATGCATTGTTAGCATTCTTTTCGAGAGGTCTAGAATATAAGAGCAGGGATGCGATGCTGAGGCTTTCCTCACCCTGAGTATTGTGAACAGTTTTGGGCTCCTCGTCTAAGAATTGATGTGATGGCATTGGAGAGGGTTCAGAGAAGATTCACAAGGATTATTCTGGGAATGAAAAGATTATCATATGTAGAATGTTTGAAGGCTCTGGGTCTGTACTCGCTGGAATTTAGAAGGATGAGGGGTGATCTAATTGAAACTATTTCAACATTGAAAGGACCAGACAGAGTACATGTGGAAGGGATGTTTCCCATGGTGGGGTAAGCCTAGGATAAGAGGGGTGTCCATTTAAAACAGAGATGTGGAGAAATTTCTTTAATCAGAGGGTGGTGAATTTGTGGAATTTGTTACCACAAGCAGTTATGGAGGCCAGGTTGTTGGGCGTATTTAAGGCAGAGCTTGATAGGTTCTTGATTGGATAGGGCATCAAAGGTTATGGGGAGTGGAGCTGAGGAGGGGATAAAAGGATCAGCCATGATTGAATAGTGGAGCAGACTCGATGGGCCAAATAGCCTGATTCTGACCCTATGTCTTATGGTCTTTCTCACTGGCATGATCAGAGAGGAGATACGCTCAATGTTTTAGGAACAGATTCTTCCCTTCTGAAATCAGATTTCTGAATGAACAACGAATCAACTCATGGACACTCCTTCACTATTTTTTCTTGCTTTCTGCACTATCTATTCAAAAAATCTAATTGAATTAATAGACGGCATGTTCTGGGTGGTGGTGGGCCTTGATAATGGACATTGCCTTTTAGAGGCATTGCCATTTGAAGGTAACCTCAGTGGTGTGCAGGTGAGTGCCCATGATGGAGCTGGCTCTGTTTACAACCCATTACAGCTCTTTCCAATACTTTGCAGTGGCCCCTCCACATCAGACAGTGATGCAATCAGTTAGAATGCTCTCCACGGTACATCTGCAGAGGTTTGCTGGTGTTTTTGGTGACATACCAACTATCCTCAAACTCCTAATGAAATATGGCTGCTGACATTCTCACTCCATAAATGCATCACTATGTTGGGCCCAAGGTAACTCTTTCAAGGTGTTGACGCCCAGGAACTTGAAACTGCTCACCTTTTCCATAGTGACCCATCAATGTGTTCCCTCATCTTCCCCTTTCTGAAGTCAACAATCAATTCCCTGATTTTACTGACATTGCATGCAGGGTTGCTGTAACACCACTCAGCCAGCCAAACTGTCTCACTCCTGTACAGCTACCTGACTCTGAGATTCTGCCTACAACAGTTTTGTCATTGGTGAATTTGTGGATAGCATTTGCGCTGTGCCTAGCCACACAGTCATGGGTGTGGAGGGAGTAGAGCAGTAAGCTAAGTACGCATCCTTGAGTGTACATTGGTGCTGATTGTCAGCGAGTAGGAGATATTATACATCCTTTCTCTACAATGGAATGACTTTAACAAGCAAACAGAGAAGATTCAAGGATGTGCTCAGATGTTCATTAGCAAAGAACAAAACATGCCCACTGCTATCTGGATATCTCTCACCCAGGACCACTCCAAGCAGAGAAGCAGCAATCAGAATGATATTGAGACTCTTGAATTCACTCACCAGAGGCTCTGTGCAAGTGGTGGAATGAATCATCATCTCATAAATGAGCGTGAAGCACCTCCTGCCCTTTCTGTGGAAGACATGGTCTCCTTAGTAATTATTTCTTTTTGGTCCACTCACCAAATCAAAACCGAAAAGATTGGGAGTGGAGGTAAATCATCCTCAATCCTATGGAAACGCTAAGGAAGAAAAGCAGCCGCAGATGCTGCATGTATCGGAGATGACATGAATCTCTTCCATGGCCTTGCTTCAGCTCACCAGAAATCTTCATCTGGTTATTTGTCATCTCTAATTTTGGCTATTCCAAAACACACATCTAGTCTCCTGCCTTATGTAAATATGCATTCAATAATCTAAAGTTTGCATCAGAACTGGAAAAAAGAATTTCCATCTATGAGGCTTGGCTACCTTCAGAAACTCCTATTGATTTCAGTTTTCTCTTCCTTGTTTCCAAATCCCTTCATCATCCTGTCTTCCACAGTTCTTTAATTTCCTTCAGTCCTACAGCTCCACGGTTCTTCCCATTCTGGTCACGTGGACATTCCCATCACTGGCAGTCCTGCCTGTAGCTGCTAAGGTTTAAAACTCCTGAATTCCCTCTCTAAATATCTCCACTTCATAGAGTCATAGACTCTGCTTCTTGTTTCTGTTTAAAGACACTTCTTTAAACCTTTCTCATTAGACTAGGTTTAGGCATATTTCCACATGCAGGATGGTATCATATTTTGTTTAGTCATACAGTATTGTGCAAAAGTCTTAGGCACATATATACAGCTAACCTGCCTGAGGGTTTTGCATAGTGCTGTAGTAATGTTATGTACTGCACTGTACTACTGCTGAGGCAAAAAAAATCATGACACGTGAGTGATGATAAACCTGATTCTGAGATGGGTCTCTATTGTGGACTGAGAGTGGGAAGGGGGCAGGGTGGAAAAAGGGGAAGGAGTGGGTTGGGAGCGGCAAGCACTAGAGAGATATTCTGTAATGATCAATAAACCAATTGTTTGGAAGCAAATGACCTTGACTGGTGTCTCAGGGATGGGTGTGTCCTGTCCCACAACTCTCCAGTGGTGCTCCAATCTCACGATCACCAACATCCTTTACTCCTGCCAGATTTCCAAACTTGCTCTCCACACCACGTTGACAAATGCAGCACTGTGCAAAAATCTTAGGCATCCTAGCAAAATGCAGTAAACGTGCATAAAGACTTTTGCACCGTACTGTATAACTGAGAAGTGCTTTGGAACTTTTTGTTATATTAAAGACTACAGCGTAAATCCTGTTGGCGCAATGTAATCTTCTTTCTCAAACATTATTTGCCAAAGTTAAAGATACTCTAAATTAGTACATTGCGACCCTGTACCAATGCCAACTGAAAGCCATTTCCTGTATCAATGGAACAGTTGCTACTGTATCTGTAATAAGGCCAGTAAAGATACCTCAGAAAAAGAAGGATCATTTATGAGTTTCTTCTCAGACCACAATGCTCTATAAAAAGAATAAATATGAAAATGCAAAATGAGGGAAGTATCCTTGGTACAACAATTCCACCAGTTTAAAAGGACTAAGCATTGTCATGGGCTCTTCTGCAGACTAATTGGTGAAGAATATACTTATTCTAATAATAAGTATTCCTCAAGCTAAGGTGCAAACTAGCTCTAACTTGTTTTAACCGTGACCCCACCCTCATGAAGGATTAATTTCCAGTATCACTTTACATTATTGCCTTCAAGATGATGAGTGCTGCTGTCAACACTAGAACAATGTGCCTTTTAACAACAAACCCTTCAGCCAGCCACTGAAAATAAAGTCACCTGACAGGAAAGCTCACATCTAAAGATCCAGTAGAGTAAACAAAGCAAAAAAAAATAGCTAGCCCTTTTTAATTTTTGTTTTAGTCATTCTGAGATTATGGGCACTTAACCATTCTGTAGATATTGGCAGGGCTCCGCCTGGACTGCTAGTGCTACTGTTTTCTAACTGCACTGATAGACAGCGAGTTCTGGAACTGTTCGGCATGACACTGAAGGCACAGGGAACGCCCAAGTGGCAAATATGTGTAGTTTGAATATGGTGATCTTCATATACATCTGCCGGTGTTTTGCTTCTAAGTCATAACTGTTGAAGAGTTCTTGACAATCTGCAGCTCTGCGTTCCACATACAAGGGGGAAGTGCTACAAACAACCGCCCTCTTACCTCCTACATTAGCCACTGCTCTGTGACAGGCAGCACATTTCCACAAGCTGCTGTACTTCAATCATGCAGGAAAACTGGGCTGACACTGGCATATCATTTATAGTGTGTGGCGGGAGCAGCCTTTATCTCCAAGGAGACATCTTCTAATGTTGCTAAGGGGATGGAAAAGTAGTGGGGAGTTTGACTGAACCACAAAGAAGGAATCGTCATGGGCTGCTGAAAAATGGGTACAGGCATGTGCTGGTGATCACTCTTTGGCAGGCATATACTCATATAAAGGAGCCCAACATACTTCAGAAGCCTTCAACTGATTGTGTTCACTGGGAAGGAAGTCTTTTCTTGGTTATCTCCTTGATGAGCAGTGTACATAAATGACTGACTGAAAAAGGGGTGATGGGTGATGGTAGATGGTACAGACACTCTTCAATCGGCACATGGATGATTGAGAAATGGAGGGCTATGCAGGAGGGAACGGTTGGATTGGTCTTAGTGTGGGTTAAGTGGTTGGCACAGTATCGTGGGTCAAAGGGCCTGTAATGAGCTTTAGTGTTCTCTGAGGGCTGTGGCACTGTGTTGTCCTAGAGAGATAGTACAGCAAGGAGCTTTGGGGTTCTGTTTACTTCTGTTCTGTACGCATTGCAACCTGGGAGAGCAGGTCTTGTTTCAGGGGCTACAACAGGCTATCTGAGGGATACACTCTACAAACATAGCACAAGAAAGCCGGAAATTTTGGGGGGACTACACTTACAATGAACAAGTTGTGTTCTACTTCAAGCAGTTCCTTTGCTGTCCTTCCTCTGACCCTTCGCCCTCTGTCATCCGCCCGAGACCAGCCTTCTGAAACTAGGCTCTCTGCCCTTGCTAATTGTCTTTCCTCCTGAAACCAGATCAGCACAATGGCGCAGCAGTAAGTGCTGTAGCCTCACATGGCTTTGATCCTAACCCCCCATGCTGTCTGTGTGGAGCTCCCAAGTTCCCCTTGTGACTGCAAGGGCTTCCTGCACATCTCAAAGATGTGCTGCCAACGTTACCAGGCTGCAGCATGTTGCACCAGTGGGGCTGAACACTACAGCAGCAGATGGGCACACGAGCGAGAATAGGCTCCAGGGAAGTGCTCAGTGGGGCAGTACCAGCTCAGTGACTGAATGGCCTGCTTCCAGGTCATAATATGAGAAAGTAATGAGAAACGACATTCGCCTTAGTTAGGAAATAAAAATTACAATCTCTGCGGAAAGCGCTCTTGTCTAACAAAAAAGCAACAGCTAAGACCCAAATCCTTGTAGGTGAGTGCCTCCTTCAACACTGTTCTCAGATCTGTTCAGAAATCAATTTACTAATGGGTTCATGTTGATGGAGATTTCTGTTCTGATGTGCTAAAATTGCATAAGAATCTTATAATATCACAAGATGATTGCTTACATGTCTTTACTTTCCAACCCCCAGAATAGAATAATTTAGCAATGGGCCAATAGCAAAGTGGAACACAGCAGCAGTTCCCAAGCGTGGATTTAGCTCCGCCTCTATACAACTCCTGCTGGGCCAGGGCACTTAAATTTTCCTTTAGAGTATTGGTGGGGGAGAGGGTTGGCGGCAGAGAGGGAGGGAAAGTAGATTTCCTTGCTGAACACCCCAGAACAGGCAAATATTACAGAATACACACACAGCATTGTGGAATATTCTTAAAGGCGGTCAATAAATCAAAATAATAAGCAACCTATTTTTAAATATTAGGAAATTAGTTCCAGTGATTTATGGACACTTGCAGGTACTCAGTGAAACATAGGGAAAACATCAAGATGGTTCAGAAGTTTTGTGGTCAAGATTAGCTCAAAATTTGCTTTGATAATTTTACAAGTGTAACCTTGATCTCGGCATCTGAAGAACATGTTCCACACTTTCCTGCACACTTCTGTCTGGTTTGACTGATGCATACGTATCTCCTGTAATAGTAGCAGTAATACAGATCTCTGGCTTCAGCCAAGTATAGAAAGAACAGCAAACATTAAGGGTACACAATGGTATGCACATCCAGTGGAATGCATGTCCTCCCTCATCTATCTTGCCGAACCAGTCGTGTAATTCAATATCCAATATCACCAGCACACAAAAATATCACTACCAGTGGAAAATGGCCAGAGCTATCAACACAAGGAAATTTAGAGTAAAATTTGCCAGCAAAAAAACAGTACAAAGTAAACGGCTGCCTAATCCTCACTAACCTATGGTCTGGATGCCTCGATATACACTCATCACTGGTTGTTGGTTAATCCTTCACATACCTGGTTGTTGATTTCTATTCAGCCATGAGAGGAATAAGGAAAGATAAATCTTCTATTGATTTCAAAAACAAGAGAAAATCTACAGATGCTGGAAATGTAAGCAATACACACAAAATGTTGGAGGAACTCAGCAGGCCAGGCAGCATCTGTGCAAGACAGTATAGTTTCGGGCCGAGACCCTTCAGCAGGCCCCTGGCTATATCCTTCCAAACCCTTCTCATCTATGTAGCTATCTGAAATGATACAATTTAATTCGCATTTACTACATCTATTGAGGTGCCCACCTGAGCTTTTGGCCCATATTCCTTTTTCCTATCCATTTCCATTAATGTTGGTAATAGAAGCATATTGAAAACAAAACAGAAATATTTTGTACACTGATGATCAAATGTCCTTTGTTCAATCAAGCAAAGGCTGTGTTGGTGCACTAAAAATGAAAGGATGGATTTCACTTTTGCTGGGAGGTAATTCCCAAGATAAAAGAAGTAGTTTGCATCTTTCAGAGTCTCCCTAACAATCTTTAAATTTATGAGCAGTGTTTTTCTGTGCGGGCAGGCTGGTCGATGAACTTTGTCTTATGTATGCCAAATTAAGGAGCTTCCATTTCTTGGCTTCAGTGAATGAGTCAATCAGAGCTTGCAGCTTAGATGCTTAAGATACTCAACCTATGACTTACCATTGGGCTCAAAAAACTAACATGGTTCAAAAGTACTTTGTTTTCATCTGTGCTGTTATGTCTGCCCTGAGTAGTCCATGTTTCCTATTCTGCCTCCAACACTTGCATAGCAGATAAAGATGTTTTGTCTTGGATTTCACTGACAATAGTGTGAACTCATCAAGCTCATTTTTTCATTGAGGTTAACTTCTGTACTTCCATTCCCTGTGAACCTTTAGGGGATAACTTTTACTGAAATCTGCTGTCCTTGAGGTAATAAAATGGACAGACTTCCATAGATGCACAGACAACATTCTACTATTTAAGAACCGAGAAACGGGTATTTTCCTGTATGACATGGAAATAAAACTATCTTCAGATTGTCAGGGATTTGTTTAGTCAATTTAAAGAGAGGCAAACAGATTAGAAGATATAAAATAAGTACCTTTCAAAATTAATCTGTAGCAGCTATATTTTAAAAGGGAATAGTAATCACTACTGGCCTTAGTTTAATATCTAAGTAATCTGAGGACATTATCTGGGGAGTTAACGTCTCAAAAATTAATTGTATTTTCATATTTATTATGCAATTTCAGTTCAGGAAACAAGAAAGACAACCAATTTCTAGTAACTTTCACAACCCCATCCCCCCTCACAGATCATTCCCCAGCAATTTGTGGCAAATGAATAATGAAAGAAGCCACTGTTGACTTGACAACCAATTTGCACACAACATGGCCCCACAAATAGGACAGTTGTGTGGGTTGGGTTAATTTCAAGGTGACAGTCCAAACAACTCCTCCATGTATGCTAGCAGCACCAAAGCAGTAAAAAGTCACTGCTGCTCTTAAAAAAATTGCTGCCATTTAAGAAGCAAAAGTTCCTATTGCTCTCTGTCTGGGTGGCAACTTACCAAGAATCTGCGGCACTCATCAATACTGGGAGGTTTCAGGGGAAATAACGTATCTTTGTGGATGCATAAGCCACATGGATTAAGAAAGCTTTCCACATCCCTATTTATCTCGCGAGTCTCTTCACACATTCTATAAAAATATTTCATTGTGCTTATTTCACTGACATCTGTTCAAGCATCAGAGGCATTCTGATTGATCTTCAGGCCGCTGTGCTGAGGAATAGAAAACCAACCAGCATTGCTGAATGGAGAACGCTGCAGAAAATTGTGGTAAATGGGTTCCGCAACCGTATATGCAGTAAATCACTGAAGTTAGCCGTGTGCAAGTCGTACTCCAGAAGCACATGTATGGATTTGCACACCAGGAAGATACAAATGCTGGTTCAGTCTGCTTTAATGGAAGGGCCTTATCAGCCAGTAACTGCTTATTAACTGAGGCCCCCTCCATTCCAGCAACATCAGACTGTCTTCAATGTACAAAAATATCATTAACCGTACCCCCAACTCCGAGCTGTATGGACCAGATCAGAATCAGATTTATTATCATCAACATATATCATGAAATCCGTTGTTTTGTGGCAGCAGCATAGTGCTAGACAAACATTTGCTATGAGTTACAATTAAAATAAATCAATAAGGGGTGTAAAAGTGGAATAGTGAGTGATAGTGGGATAGTAAAAATTCAAGGACTGTTCAAAATCTGCCAGGAGAGGGGAAGAAGCTGTTCCTAAAACCTGAGTGTGGGACTTTACACTCCTAGTACCTCCCCCATTTGGCAGAAATGAGAAGAGGGCATATCCGAAGCTGTAAAGGTCCTTATTGATGGATTCCCTCTTCTTAAGGTACCTCTTCTTGAAGATGTCCTCAATGGTGGGGAGGGTGGTGTCCATGATGATGTCTACAACCCTCCTCAGCCTTGTTTGATCCTGTGCCTCTCTTCTAGACAGCGATACAATCAGTCAGACTGCCTTTCACAGTGTGTCTGTAGAAATTTGCTGCAGTCTTCAGTGACAACCTAACTTTCTCAAACTCCTAATAAAGTATACTCACTGGCATGGCTTCTTTGTAATTACATTAATATGTTGGGCCCAGAATAAATCCTCTGAGATGCTGACAGCCAGGACCTCGAAGCTGCTCACCCTTTTCCATGCTGATCCCTTAACGAAGTTTGACTTGACTTCCTCTTCTGGTCCACAATCCATCCCTTGATCAGATACCTTATAAAGCCAAACACTTCAGTTTATTGAAATTTTGATAATTCCCGATTGCTCAAACCTGCCCAATAATCATACTTTTCACAGAATTATTCAGTTCCAAGCCTACCTTTCCTTCTGTTCCCATCGATGAGACTCGTATTTTGAACAGCCTGGATATCAAAGAATTCTAGCACAGGATGCCTGACTTGCCAAAACACTGCTTCCAAAATGATGGACCATAATCACTAAAACAAAGTGGACAGCATAAAAACAATAAAGATACCAACATCATTACAGGTGCCCACAAAAGCTGAATATAATTCAGTAGTGTGAAAGTCTCCTAAGCATATGGACACCACAACACTAACTTACTAACGTCATAGAAACATAGAAAGCCTACAGCACAGTACAGGCCCTTCAGCCCATAAAGCTATGCCAAACATGTCCTTACTATAGAAATTACCGAGGGTTACCCTAACTCCACGTACCTATCCAGGAGTCTCTTAAAAGACCCTATCATATCTGCCTCCACCACCGCTGCCAGCAGTCCTTTCCACGCATTCACCACTCTTTGCGTAAAAAACTTACCCCCCAACATCTCCCCTGTACCTACTCCCCAGCACCTTAAAACTGTGCCCTCTCATGTCAGCCATTTAAGCCCTGGGAAAAAGCCTTTGACTATCTACACAATCAATGCCTCATCATCTTATACACCTCTATCAAGTCACCTTTCATCCTCTGTCGCTCCAAGGAGAAAAGGCCGAGTTCACTCGACCTATTCTCATTAGGGAAGCTCCCCAATCCAGGCAACATCCTTGTAAATCTCCTCTGCATCCTTTCTATGGCTTCCACATCCTTCCTGTAGTGAGGCAATCAGTACTCCAAGTGGGGTCTGACCAGGGTCCTATATAGCTGCAACATTACCTCTCAGCTCTTAAACTCAATCCCCCAACTGATGAAGGCCAATGCACCATGTGCTTTCTTAACCACAGAGTCAACCTGCGTAGCAGCTTTGAGTGTCCTGGACTCGGACACCAATATCCCTCTGATCCTCCACACAGCCAAGAGTCTTACCGTTAATACTATATTCTGCTATCATACTTGACCTACCAAAATGAACCACCTCACACTTATCTGGGTTGAACTCCATCTGCCAATTCTCAGCCCAGTTTTGCATCCTATCAATGCCCCGCTCTGACCTCTGACACTATCCACAACACCCCCAACCACTGTGTCATCAGTAAATTTACTAACCCATCCCTCCACTTCCTCATCCAGGTCATTTACAAAAATCAGAAAGAGTAAGGGTCCCAGAACAGATCCCTGAGGCACTCCACTGGAGACCGACCTCCATGCAGAATATGACCTGTCTACAACCACTCTTTGCCTTCTGTGGGCAAGCCAGTTCTGAATCCACAAAGCAATGTTCCCTTGGATCCCATGCCTCCTTACTTTCTCAATAAGCCTTGCATGGGGTACCTTATCAAATGCCTTGCTGAAATCTACATACACTACATCTACTGGTCTACCCTCATCAATGTGTTTAGTCACATCCTCAAAAAATTCAATCAGGCTCGTAAGGCACGAACTTCCTTTGACAAAGCCATGCTGACTATTCCTAATCATATTATATCTCTCCAAATGTTCATAAATCCTGCCTCTCAGGATCTTTTCCATCAACTTACCAACCATTGAAGTAAGACTCACTGGTCTATAATTTCCTGGGCTATCTCAACTCCCTTTTTTGAATAGGGAACAACATCCACAACCCTCCAATCCTCCGGAACCTCTCCCATCCCCATTGATGATGCAAATATCATTGGCAGAGGCTCAGCAACCTCCTCCCTCACCTCCCATAGTAGCCTAGGGTGCATATCATCTGGTCCCACTGACTTATCCAACTTGATGCTTTCCAAAAACTCCAGTACATCCTCTTCCTTAATATCTGCATGCTCAAGCTTTTCAGTCCACTGTAAGTCATCCTTACAATTGCCAAGATCCTTTTCCATAGTGAATACTGAAGCAAAGTATTCATTAAGCACCTCTGCTATCTCCTCCGGTTCCATACACACTTTTCCACTGTCACACTTGATTGGTCCTATTCTCTCATGTCTTGTCCTCTTGCTCTTCATATACTTGTAGAATGCCTTGGGGTTTCCTTGATTCTGCTCACCAAGGCCATCTCATGGCTCCTTCTGGCTCTCCTAATTTCAATGTTTAGCTCCTTTCTGCTAGGCTTATAATCTTCAAGGTCTCCATCGCTGCCTAGTTTTTGAACCTTTTGTAAGCTTTTATTTTCTTCTTGACTAGATTTACAACATCCTTTGTACACCATGGTTCTTGTTCCCTACCATCCTTTCCCTGCCTCATAATCAAATGGTCACTAGTTTTATACTTTTTGTAAAGTCAATTCAGTAGGGTGAATGTATCCATAATAAATCTTGCTCTCTCTTGATATGCATGCACTCTGCATTACCAGACTAAATCAAGAATAAAAATCTAAATTCACCACAGGCAAGAGGGGGAAAATGCTTTCTTGTGCAAAGGATTTCTTAATTCTATTTTCCTCCCTAGGCTGGAAATAAAAAGAGGGAGAATTTCATCTACTATTACCATGCTAAATGTGAGGGAATATTGGTGCTGGTTATGCTCACCTTAAAGTTCAAAAGTTCAAAGTTCAAAGTAGATTTATTATCAAAATTCATATATGTTGCCAGGCTACCATGAGATTCATTTTCTTGCAGGCATTCACAGTAGAACAAAGAAGTACAATAGAATCAATGAAAAATTGCGTACAAAGACTGACTCAAGCAACCAATATACAAGACAAACTGTGCAAATATATATAAAAAGAAACAAATAATAAATAAATAAATAGATAGATAGATAGATAGATAGATAGATAGATAGATAGATAGATATATAAAATACTGAGAAAGGGAGTCCATAGGTTGTGCTCAATTATCCGTTCAGTGTTGTGAGTGCAGATATCCACACTGATTCAGGAGCCTAATGGCTCAAGGGTAAAAACTACTCTTGAATCTAATGGCATGAGTTCTCAGTCAACTGTACCTTCCTCCTGAAGGAAGCTGCAATTCCTGGATGTCAGGGGTCCTTGATGATGGATGATGCTTTCTTGTAGCAGTGCTCCTTGCCGATGTACTCAATGATGAGCAGGGCTTTTCCTGTGATGGGCTGGCCTGTATCTACCATCTTTGTAGGCTTTTTCTATTCTTTGGTATTTCCATACCAGGCCTCTTGGTAAATGTGCTCAATGGTGGGGAGAGTTTTCCTATGATGAACTGGGCTGCATTTACCACTTCTTGAAGGCGTTCTGAAATTCCTATGCACCTTTCTGCACATTCAATCCCATGAGTAAAGATTATTTCCTTCTCACCATTCCATCAGTTCAGATCAGTTAATTTAGCACAGATCATGGACTGAAACATGGAATCTCTTTGAACTGGTGTCTCACTTTTGAGTCATGTTGATACATGCCTACTTAAGCACCGGATAAAGTGTTCATTTTAATGCAAATTATATAAAAGTGCAGAAAATCGGAGGCAATTCCTGTACAGACACCACTATTCTCCTTGGCTGAGCCTTATCCTATTCTCAGGGGCCATTCACTAACAGCATGGGTACCCTGAGCAGTATCCAGAGTTGGAAGCCGGGAATATTTACTCAGTCTCAAAATGTTAACTTCAACAGAAGAGTCCTGAATTCTGCATTGTTAAGACTTGTTATCTGTTCACAAACTAGAGACTAAGTCTTGGAAAAACTCCTACAATGCTCATGCCAAACACACTGTTACCTGTTGAGTGAGTAAATGTATTTGCTTGGAGGCCATCATGGTATCTGAAATACTTCCCATCCCCTCATCCACCAAACAATCTTAAATCATTAAGATTCTCTTGTGGTGCTCTGAGATCATCTGTTTAAAGTGCAGGTCTGCTCACTGTAGTATTCATCCTTCCTTCTCCCACATCGACAGAAATGTCTCTTCTAACAACATGACTCTCTTCCTCTATACCCTACCAATGGGTATTGTCCTGTCCCAGTTTAGCTCTGATTCAAAGGGTTCCCACCTCTCTCTTACACACACAGGCACAAACACAATACTACCCCCATTCATCTTGCTTTCACTGAATCTGTTCTTCCCAAGAGCATTTCTCTCCATTCCATTGCTCAAGGAAGGTCAGTTCAGTTCTTTCTAATTCTCCTTCCATTTAATGAGGATCTCTCATCCACCTCTAAACTGGAGGAATTCAGCAGGTCTGGCAGCAACAATGGAAAGAAATATAGAGTTGATGTTTTGGACTGAGACCTTTCATCAGGACTGGAAAGAAAGGGGGAAGAAGCCAGAATAAGCCTCCAACCTGATAGTATGAACATTGATTTCTCCAGCTTCTGGTAATTTCTTCCTGTCCCCCTTCTCTCTTTTCCCATTCTGGCTCTCCTCTTCCTCCATCCCTTCTTCACATTTGCTTATCACCTCTCTCTGGACTCCCTTTTCCTTGTCTTTCTCCTATGGTCTACCTTTTCTCTTACCAGATTCCTTCTTTTTCAGCACTTTGACTTGTTCTCCTATCACTTCCCAGCTTCTCTCTTCATCCTCCCTGCCCCACCCACCTACATTCCCCCACCCAGTTTTCCCCTATTACCTTCCATCTTAAACTCCTTCCCTTCCCCCTCCTTCTTACTCTGGCATTTCCCCCCTTCCTTTCCAGTCCGGATGAAGGGCGTCGGCCCAAAAAACGTCGACTCTTTATTCCTCTGCACAGATGCTGCCTGACCTGCCAAGTCTGTCCAGCATTTTGTGACTGTTACTCTGGATTTCCAGCATCTGTAGAGTCTCTTGTGTTGATCTTTTCCACACCTTCCCTCCTAAATCACCCACCTCAGCTCTTTATTATTAGGCTTCAAGAATGTGAGGTATTGTCGATGTTTGCCACCAAAATGCCACTAAAACAGCCTTATGGTAGTCCAACAATTTATTTGAGCTGTGCAAAATCATTGATTTTACAAACAAACATGGAATATTAGATATATTTTTTTCCTGACTCAGATGATATAAAGTTGATCATACAGTAGTCAAGTTACAGCAAATGATTCTCACATTTATTTCCTTGCTTTAATATTTGCCTAACTGCCTGTTCTTGTTCTGTTATATCTGTTGCTTGTTCCCATCTTCTGCAATCTTTAATCCCCAACAGCAAGCATATTTAATCTGAGCTGTTGTTTAACCTCTACAGGGCTCGATGGACATAATGTAGATAGAGAACAGACTGAGTGTGCAAGACCATCTGAGTAATTACTTTGCAATATGCCCCTGGCACACATTAAACCAATATGGTGTTCTCACCACATATTCCTGCTATCAGATCCTTGAAAGCTGGGGCGGGCCTATTTCAGAATCTATTGCTTGTGTACCCCTAGAACACAGAACACACACCAATGCATGTTCTGTAATCCCGTACCATACTGGCTGTAAGCAATATGACATCCTGTGACTAACAGAAATCACCTCTCTGGAGTATGCATTAAGAACCACAACAGGAAACAAGTCCCTAGGGTGTACAGCACCAGAACAGATGCAAACGCTGCCACTGACAAGACAAGAAAGAGTTCCAACAGACAGACTAATGATTTCCTTTACATCTGAGATGACTGTAAAACTGTACTGTATCTTCTCAGGAAGCAGCTAATGAGCAGTGACAAAAAGTATATGCTCCTGCTTGTGATCTACTTAAACCAAACTTAACTGTGGCTAAATGGAATGCCCCAGTAGCTATGAAGTCACCCCATTTATCAGTCATTCTTGCTGTCAACACCTTCATTAACTTCATTTACACTTGCTGTCCTTTAATTTGCCAAATGATTCACCTTTTTAAAAAGGATCAGCAGGTTGTTTTTTTTAAAAAAATGCTCTGTCTGGAAGCGCAGTGGTAAATACAATGGTTGTCATGGTGAGCAAGGGGCAACATTTGTTGTTCTAAGAAAGGCATCAATTTGAAGCTGACATCATGAGGAAATCTCAAAGCACATGGTTGAGGAAATTGTGCTTGATGTATTTGGTATGCAAGTGCCTTCCCCTCCCCCATAACCAACATCTTGTAAACAATATTACCACGAGGCTGTGTGCAAAACACTATTCCCTGTGATACTAGATTAAAAATATTGTTAATTCCCTTGAACAGAAGAACGACTTTGTGAAACATCCAACAAAAAAATCTGGCTCAGTTGACTGAGAAAATAGCAGAAAAATGCAGTTTTAAAATGCTGCATTATAGTGTATTATGTGCAATGTGGTGGGTGGGTGGGGGGGGGGGGGGGAGCAGGAAAAAATCAAACCAGCCCACAGCATGGACCAAGAATTGCTGACTGAATTCATGCAGTCTCAGGCAAAAAATGGCTTCAAAGAGAGCAGCAGTTTTGCAAACTGGCCACAATTAGTGGAACTCCTTCAACAAAAACCTGTAATTAATTAGTAAGATGTTTGCACTTCTCTGTAGAGCTGAGCAGAAGTCAGACTTTGCAGCCTGGCTGAAAGATAAAGACGCAGGACTATACTGATCCCACTGCCATGCTCACTCTCCAGGCCAGGATCATGGTGTCAAAGTCAAGGCCCACCACACTGTTCCTCATCCGACCTCAATGTTCCTTCATCGGCCTCCCCCAACTTCCCTCAATCCAATTCTGCTCCTTCTCTTCCTGCTCCAGATTATCCTCAATTCCGCTCTTGCCTTGAATGATCCTAGGGATCACCAGTGGAAGGTGCCAGCAAACTATGCAATAGTAGGGTCTCTTGAACAGATATCATGAGCCTTTACAAAGAAATAGCACTGTAAGTCTACTAATTACCTATCAACATCACAAAATACCAGGCCCATTCCAACCTTCTATAGATGTGTGACGGAGAGTATATTGACTGGTTGCATCTTGGACTGGTATGGAAACACCAATGCCTTTGAATGGAAAATCCTACAAAATGTAGTGGAGATAGCCCAGTACATCAAAGCCCTCCCCTCCACTGAGCACATCTATACAGAACGCTGTCGCAGGAAAGCCGGCATCCATCATCAAGGACCCCACCACCCAGGCCATGCTCTTTTCTCACTACTACCATCAGGAAGAAGGTAGAGAAGCCTCAGGATCACACCACCAGGCTCAGAAACTGTTATTACCCCTCAATCATCAGGCTCTTGAATCAATGGGGATAACTCCATTCAACTTCACTCACCCCATCACTGAACTGTTCCCACAACCTATAGATTTAGTTTCAAGGACTCTTCATCTCATGATGTTGATATTTATTGCTTCTTTATTTATTAATATTATTTCTTTTTTTCTCTTTCTTTTTGTATTTGCAGTTTGTTGTCTTCTGCACATTGACTGACAATCCTGTTGGGCGCAGTCTTTCAATCACAAACAAGAGAGAATCTGCAGATGCTGGAAATGCAGGCAAAACACACAAAATGGTGGAGGAACTCAGCAGGCCAGGCAGCATCGACAGAAAAGAGTACAGTCGAAGTCTTGGGCCGAGATCCTTCAGCAGGACAGATAGGTTTTATTGATTCTATTACATTTCTTGGGTTTACTGAATATGTCTGCAAGAAAACAAATCTTAGGGCCTTACCTGGTGACATATATGTACTTTGATAATAAATTTACTTTGAACTTTGAAACATACTTCTTGCAATCATGAAAATTATGAAACAAGCCGTCACTGAACATGCTCTCTGTCACTAGATGTCACTAGGACTGCACACATAATCTTTAAAGTTGGTAATTATGAGCTTAAAACTGTTAAACGATACTGTCAGAATTCATGACTCTCATTACTCTGTAAATTCCTTCTTTACAGAGACGCAGAGTCTAATTTACAGGTTTAAGAGTTAGTTTTATCCTCATCTTATCTCCAAAACTCTCATCCATGACCCCAAGCAACTCACAAAGCAGAGGAAGCACTCAACATGTCAGGCAGTATCTATGGAGGGAAATGGCGTGAAGGTTCCAGCAATTGCAGTCCCTTGTGTGTCCCTGCCATCAAGATGTTCAATCATATTCTGTGTAGAGAATAGGTAGCAGCATAGGTATAGAATAGCTTCGGTAAACCCTGAGCCAGTGAGATCCATGGGTCCAAACTCAGTAAGTATGAACAACTTTTTGATGACACCGAAAGGGAAGTCACTCCCTACTGTGTCATAAAGACCCATTTTACCAAACATAAAAGCTTGTCATCAGTATCAAAGAAGGCTGCTCATGCTGGAAAGTTTCCTAATAAAGTGGACAGCCAGGTGGAAGAAGTGAAGAAAGTGAGGATGGTGGAAGCACAAGTTACTAAGTGGTTCTAATGCAGGCATGGGCAAACTACGGCCCGGGGGCCATATGTGGCCCGTTAAGCTTTTTAATCCGGCCCGCAGAACTTGATGAAATTATATTAATAAACCTTGTTAACGTTTTCTCCCCGCAATTCTGGCGTTTTCCCAATAGATGACGCACTCTATATACATTGACCTTTGTTGAGGTGCAGCGTATTACTCCACATTTGCACTTTACTTTGTGACCTTGTGGCGACCCATTTCCTGGCACATCCGAACCGGCTCACAATTAGCCAGCGTTCCGGCTAAGAGAGATAGCCTGCGGGGATTTGCGAGCACAGAGCTCTGCATACCGGCGCGCTCTCCCTGCTTTGTCATTGTGCTGGTCGTTGTTGAGTTTTGGCACAGGGGACAATTGAATAAGAAGGAGCAGGACAAGTAGTCCTGCATCTCCTACCGTTTTTGAAATAAAGAGTCAGGAGGAGAGTGATGATGATAATATCTTGAAGGATAACAGAATTTTCAGTGCTTTAAAATAATAACTGTTACTATTAAAAAAAGCTGTATTTTATTCATTTAATTTTCAGTGTTTTAAAAGTCATTTCAATAAATAGCTAAATACCATAGGACTTCAAAGACAGATATTTTGTTGTAATGCATTTGTTCATTTTCAATTGAAATTAAAGCACATGTTTTCTACATATCCCATGATATTTTATTTTCTCTTATGAGGTGTATTACCAAAACACTCCATCCATCTGCTCCTGGTCCGGCCCCCCTGTCAAATTTTAGAACCCATTGTGGCCCTCAAGTCAAAAAGTTTGCCCACCCCTGTTCTAATGGATACCACAGACTGGATGCAACAGCTCCCCACCACCACCACTGCTGATGGTTCTATTAAGACCCAAATCGAAGACAACTGCAGTAACCAATTTAAACTAGGAATACACCAAAGGAAATGAGATCACAAATCAACAACCTTTAAGTTCGGTATTACTTACGGAACAATCTTCACTGCCGGAGAAATTTCATTGCCTGGGAACATTAGGCTGTCAAATCTATCTCTGGTGGCAAGACACCATATTTATTAAAATGATTGAGATATTTGCTGGTGGACACCACCTAAGTCAGTCTTCGATGAGGTTTTACAGCATAAGACAAATGAAATCATTCCACAGGAACAGAAGGGTGTATCAATTATCCATCTGTCCAAATATAACGGTGGTAGCACTCCCATGAAATTCATAATTTTCCTACTTTGCTCACTCTATGAATGTGACAAAAAATATAAAGTTCAAAAGACATTTATTATCGAAGTATGAAGACACTCAGTGGCCACTTTATTAGGTACCTCTCATACCTAATAAAGTGGCCAGTAAGTGTATCTTCATGGTCTTCTGCTGCTGTAGCCCATCACTCCAAGGTTCACTGTGTTCTGCATTCAGAGATGCTCTGCTGCACACCACTGTTGTAACATGTGGTTATCTAAGTTACTGTCACCTTCCTGTCAGCTTGAATAGTCTGGGCATTCTCCTCTGACCTCTCTCAGTGATAAGCACCTTGGCCCACAAAACTGCCACTCACTAGATTTTTTTTTGTTTTCCCACACCATTCTCTGTAAACTCTAGAGATTGTTGTGCGTGAAAATCCCAGGGGATGAGTTGTTTCTGAGATACTCAAGCCACCCGGTCTGGCACCAACATTCCACAGTCAAAGTCACTTAGATCACATCCCTTCCTCATCCTGATCTGAACAACAACCGAACCGCTTGATAATATCTACCTGCTTTAAAACATTGAATTGCTGCTGCACGATTAGTTGATTAGATATTTGCATTAACATGCAGGTGTATGGTGTACGTAATAAGTGGCCGCTGAATATATGCCCCTATATACTAACTACCTTGAGATTCATTTTCTTTGCAGTGAAACAAAGAAATACCACAGGTCATTGAAATACTACAAATGTATAATTATATAAATGATCAGTTCAGAGTTGAGGTGAGTGAATTTATCCATGTAGGTTCAGGAGCCTGACGGTTTAAGAGTAATAACTGTTCTTGAAGCTGGTGGTTTGGGACCTAAGGCCTCCTTCCCAATGGCACTAGCGAGAAGAGAGCATGGCCTGGATGGTGTGGGTTCCTGATGATGCTTGCTACTTTCCTGTGACAGTGCTCCCTGTAGTTGTATTCAATGATGGGAAGGGTGTTGTCTGTGATGGGCTGGGTGCACCCATAATTTTCTTGTAGGCTTTTCCATTTCTGGGCATTGGTGTTTCCATAACAGGCCGTAATGCAACCAGTCAGGATAACCTCCACTGCGCATCTAAGTTTGTCGAAGTTTCAGATGACGTGCTGAATCTGCGCAAACTTTTAAGGAAGTAGAGGTGCTATCGTGCCTCCTTAGTAAGTGCATTTATATGCTGGTCTGATATGATAATGCCAAGGAAATTAAAGTTACTGATCCTTCCATCTCTGATTCCTTAATTAGGACTGGCTCATGGACCTTGGGTTTCTTCCTGCTGTAGTCTATAATCAGCTCTTTGGTTTTGCTGACATTAAGTGAGAGGTTGTTGCTGTGGCATCATTCAACTAGATTTGAAAAAGGCAGAATAACTACAAGTATGGTCCTTATTGCCAGACAATATCAGGAGAATGTTCAAAACAAAACTTAAGCCCTTGTTGATCTCACAAGCCCTTCAATATCATCAGTCTGTTATTAAACCTTGTTGTATTGCAAAGTTAATTTATTGATCCTGCTTTTTTAATTGTTTCAAGTTACGAGGGGAACAGGCACAGAGACATTTTGGCGACTTCAAGTCTTTTCTACAGAGCAACTGCTCCCAAGCCGTTCTCCAGTTGGTCTGTAGAAAAGACTTGAAATCGCCAAAATGTCTCTGTGCTTGGAATGAAACAACAGAGAGGGCATGAGCAGAGGGGTGGGGTGGAGTGGGTGAGAGGGGCTCACAGGCCTTAACCAGGATGCTGAGTGGATGCTAACACCTGAACTACAGTGAAACAAAGTACATGAGGTATCTTTGTTTCACTAACAACGTCCTCACCGAGAACAGCCAGCTTTTGCACCACAAAGCTGGGCAAGGACCACACTGCCAAGAGATGTAATTAACAAACAATGACCATAAACATTAATGCACCTGGCTCCTTTCAAACTTGAGGTATTCAGATTTGGAACACCTTGAGGTTTACTGCTGATTTTTGCACAAGTGCCCACAGCTCCATATCCATTTCACTGTCCCTTTCCAGAGACCAGCCGATAGAGAGAACAAGTGACTTTGCTGTGATTCAATGCTAAGGACACCACTAGCTGCTAACACATTGCTTTGTGGGTGTTGCGTGTTAGTGAAAACCAAAACGATACTGCTCCATAGATACATCAGCTGGTGTGCATTCAGAGGCAGCAAATCAGGCAGCTCAATGCCTGTTATCCCAGCTGCGGTCATGATGTCTATACTCATTGACAGGATTGATGCCATTTGCAATTGGACCCACTATGAGTGGTTTAAAGGCAATAAGGATTACTGTCTGATGATTCCAGTGTACGAGGTGCAACATGCATGCAACTCACTCCAAACCCCGACATCATGTGTCGTGCATTGTGGCAATGTGACCACTCTCTGGACAGGTCTAGGTAACTTGCAGCACTTGGCAGATCCAATGTTAAGATCAGAATCAGGTTTATTATCACAGGCAGGTGTTGTGAAATTTGTTAACTTTGCAGCAGCAGTTCAATGCAATACATAATCTAGCAGTGAGAGAAAAAAATAAACAAGTAAATCAATTACGTATATTGAATAGATTTTTTAAAACGTGCAAAAGCAGAAATACTGTTAATTTTTAAAATGTGAGGTAGTGTCCAAAGATTCAATGTTCATTTAGGAATCGGATGGCAGAGGGGAAGAAGCTGTTCCCGAATCGCCGAGTGTGTGCCTTCAGGCTTCTGTACCTCCTACCTGATAGTAACAGTGAGAAACGGGCATGCCCTAGGTGCGGAGGTGCTTAATAATGGACGCTGCCTTTCTTAGACGCCGCTCCCTGAAGATGTCCTGGGTAATTTGTAAGCCAGTACCCAAGATGAAGCTGACTAGATTTACAACCTTCTGCAGCTTCTTTCAGTCCTGTGCAATAGCCCCCCCCCCACCCCTCCATACCAGACAGTGATGCAGCCTGTCAGAATACTCTCTATGGTACAACTATAGAAGTTTTTGAGTGTATTTGTTGACATGCCAAATCTCTTCAAACTGCTAATAAAGTATAGCTGCTGTCTTGCCTTCTTTATAACTGCATCGATATCTTGGGACCAGCTTAGTTCCTCAGAGATCTTGACACCCAGGAACTTGAAGCTGCTCACTCTCTCCACTTGAAGTGCTAAGTGCAAACCTCACCACCAAAAGGGATCAATCATGTACGAGGATGAAAGAAGAAAATGGAGGGGGAACCTTGGACAGCCCCATCCTGCCCAGACTATCTGAGTCCAATGCCAGTATTCACAACCTACATATCCATTCATGTGAGACTCCATCCATCACTGACTACAACATATATATAAAAACCATCCCAAATTAAATTTTTGGACCATAATTTACAAATAAAGTCATTAGAGCCTCAGAATCTGATTTATTAGAATCAAGTTTATTATCACTGACGTCGTGAAATTTAATGCTTTGTGGCAATAGCAGAAGACAAAAAAAAGTCTATAAATTACAAAAAGCAGATAAATAAATAATGCAAAAGAGAAATAGTAAGGACCTCATGGACCTTTCAGAAATTTGAAGGAGGAGGGGAAGAAACTGGTCCTAAAATGTTAAGTTTGAGTCTTTAGGTTTCTTTGCCTCCTCACTGATATAGTAATGAGAAAGGGGCTTGTCTTGGATGCTAAAAGTCCTTCATGATGGATCCCACCTTGTTGTGGCACTGCCATTTGACGATGTCCTCAATGAGGGGTGGGTTGTGTGTGTGCATGTCATACTCCATAACAAGTTACCTCATCACTTATCCATCTCATTTACTCTGACCCAGCTCCAGTGTGTTATGTAATGATTCTGTAGCAAGGCTAGTGGCCAGTTGATGACTTTCAGAGCTTGAGGCGTTAGATGAATTTTGCCTAGAAGCCATGGCTGCAGTCAAAAAAACTGTTCAGCATGTCAACTAAGATATGCAACTGAGCTAGTCCCACTTGCTCCTTCCTTTGCCAGCTCGTTCCATATACACAGCACATTCTGGATGAAAATGTTGCCAATCAGATCCCTTTTAAAGCAACCCCACTCACTCTAAAACTAGAGGACTCTCTACCCTGGGGAAAAGACTGTGGCTATTCATCTTATTTATGCCTGACATGATTTTGTAAGCCTCTATAAGATCACCCTTCAGCTTTCTATACGTCAGTGAAAAAAGTCCCAGCCTATTCAGCCGTTCCTTATAGCTCAAACCTTCGAATCAAGTTGACATCATCCCAAACCTTTGGGGCTTACTATCCTGCAGGTAACAGCAAGGGTAAAAGTGGAGTGGTAGAGGCAGAAAGTGAAATGGTTTCTTTCTGAGATGTTGACAGCAGATTTATGCAGTCACGGCCAGTCCTCAAGGATTGTGGCTCAGTAATCCTAGTAATCTGTTGGACAATGGATTATTGGATTGCTGTCATACCTTATAAATCCTTTTCGGCACTGCAATCCTCAGTTGTGAAACTATTATACTGAAGATAAAGCTCAATCCAACTGCAGAATAGTTGCATGGTCACGTCCCCCCACCCTTGTTAGCCATCTCCCTAGCTGATCCTCCTACCAAACAGAAGGTTTGTAGGTGCCCCACTGTACCAACTTTCAGCCATGCCATGCAAACTATGTTGAATTAATCAGCAGCTAACTTCCTGATGAAACTATATGGCTTTCTGTTGTTTATTTTGCCTAAGGCTGGAACAAGCCTCAGCAGCTGCATATGGAGAATTGTCGTGTAAAAGCATTAAATATCATCACTATAATTACTAAACCACAGACCACTACAGAGAGTGGAATGTCAATGGGGCCACAACATTATGACTATAAAGTGCCTCACACCTTGAATAGACATGATCGATGTTATGAATTATTGAAACAATGTACACCCAGATGCCAGTTTATTAGGTACCTCCTGTAGCTAATAACAAGGCCACTGACTATATGTTCATGGTCTTCTGCTGCAGTAGCCTATGCACTTCAAGGTACGACATGTGTGTTTGGAGATACTCTTCTGCACATCAGAGCTGCAACATGTGGTTATTTGAGTTACTGTCACTGTCCTCTCAGTTTGAAACAGTCTGGTCCCTCGCCTCTGACTTCTCTCCGTGACAAGGTGTTTTTGGCCACAGAACTGTCCCTCACTGGATTTTTTTTTGTTTTCCACACCAATCTCTGTAAACTCTAGAGACTGTTGTGCGTAACAATCTCAGAAGATCAGCAGTTTCTGAGACACTCAAACCACCCTGTCTGACACCAACAGTCATTCTACAGTCAAGGTCACTTAGGCCACATTTCTTCCCCATTCTGATGTTTGGTCTGAACAACAACTGAACCTCTTGACCATGTCTGCATGCTTTTATCCACTGAGTTGCTGGCACATGATTGGCTGATTAGATATTTGCATTAACGAGCAGATGTACGGGTGCCTATTGGATGTGTGAAAAGTCCCTTTTGCCCATTCAGTCTGTGTCAAACATCCAACCACCTTCCATACTACCCTACATTAATACCATTTTTGTTCTCCTGCATTCTGATCAATTTTGCCCTCCCACCCCACCCAACATTCTATCACTCAGCCACACACTAGGGGTAATTTACAGTGGTAAATTAACCCACCAATCAGTCCACCTTGGGAAACTGGGAGGAAACCAGAGCGCCTGGAGGGAAGTCGTTTAGTCACAAGGGAGAGGGTGCAAACTCCATAATAGACAGTACCTGAGATTAGGGCTGAACAATGCTCTCTGGCACTGTGAGGCAGTGGTTTGCCTGACTAGCCGTGACACTGTGCCATCCCTGACAAGAAAGGGATTTCAAAACACAGTTGCTAAATTTAATCTTAGGCCTACAATGAACTGGCAAAATAGCTCCTGGAAGTGCTGTGAGCCTCTAAGCTACTTTAAGGCAGCATCTAGCTGCACCCATTAAACCAGTGCTCCAACGCAGCTTGTGAGGTCAGAAAATTGTCCTGCCACAGTGACTGGGTGAAGGTTCGGATGTCACAAAACAAGGTAAAAATGCTTTATGGCCATTTTCTGTTGCTGTCTTTGAGAACCAGCGGCTGCTCAAAATTACTGCAAACTGGGGAAACTCACAGGCATTAGACCCTTTTAGTACGATGGTAGGTCAAAGTAAAACCATCCTAGAAATACTTCTTGATATTGTCCCCGATGAGTCGTCAGTGTAAAATTCACAATAATAATGTACAGATCTACAACTAGTGGCAATGCATTGGGTACATTCTTTAGTCTCTCCAAACAAAATCATCTTTAAAGTGTAAAAAAAAACCCTATCACCATTACTTGTTGCTATGGGCCATGAGTTTCCAGCCTGGGGACAATGGACCCTTTGCTTAATGGGATTGGTCCATAGCATGAAAGAGATTGGGAACCCCTGCTATAGGCCATCTTTTTCCACCTTAAACAGCATTCTAGGAATGAGTTGAATTCAAAAGGCTATTTGTTTACCAAACACACAGAAAAGAATTCATTGTTATCCTGATGTTTTGGTACATCAGGCTGCATAACATCAATCGACATGAAATGGTAATGATCTGCTCCTAGTTTTAAATTTATTAAATCATTTTAAAGTAACACTCTGTAAGCACCTAAAGTGAAAACTACCTGACCAAGTAACACCACCACTCCATACAGAATAAAGGCTGGGAAAAAAAATATTCCTGATGAACCATCAATAACTCTCGGAGACGGGAGCGCGGTGTCTTGAGGGTATATACATCGGTGGGTACGGGGTTCCTAGTCACTGTGGAGTGTTTGGGGCAGGGGTCTGGTGCTCCTGCGGGTGCCAGATCGCGGACGGAGACCGTGTCCTCCTGCCCATCAGGTAAGACCACGTAGGTATACTGTGGGTTCGCATGTAGTAGGTGAACCCTCTCAACTATCGGGGAGTATTTATTGCTCCTCGCATGTTTCCGGAGCAGCACTGACCCTGGGGATGTCAGCCAAACCGGTAGAGTGGTCCCAGTGGTTGACTTCCTGGGAAAAGAAAAGAGTCGCTCATGAGGGGTGGCAATGGTGGACGTGCATAACAGGGAGCTGATGGAGTGGAGTGCCTCGGGGAGGACCTCCTGCCTGCGAGAGACCGGCAATCCCTTTGACCTAAGGGCTAAGAGTGTGGCCTTCCACACCGTGGCATTCTCCCTCTCCACCTGTCCACTCCCCCGGGGAGTGGTCCTACTAGTAGCAATACCCCTAGCCAGCAGGTACTGGCGCAGCTCGTCACTCATAAAGGAGGACCCTCTATCACTGTGGATATAGCAGGGATATCCAAACAGAGTGAAGAGCTGGCACAGGGCTCTTATGACGGACGTGGCAGTGGTATCGGGGCAGGGGATGGCAAAGGGGAATCGCAAGTACTCGTCGATTATGTTGAGAAAGTAGGCATTGCGGTCGGTGGAGGGAAGGGGGCCCTCAAAGTCGATACTCAGTCGCTCAAAGGGGCGGGTGGCCTTGATAAGTTGCGCCTTTTCAGGACGGTAGAAGTGCGGTTTGCACTCAGCGCAGACTTGACAGTCCCTGGTCATCGTCCTGATGTCCTCAAGGGAGTATGGCAGGTTCTGAGCTTTCACAAAATGGTAAAATCGGGTGACACCCGGGTGGCAAAGATGTGCATGGACGGCATATAGCCGGTCAAGCTGTGCGCTGGCACACGCTCCCCGGGATAGGGCATCAGAGGGCTCATTGAGCCTTCCAGGCCGGTACAGGATATCATAGTTGTAGGTGGAGAGTTCTATTCTCCACCTCAAGATTTTATCATTTTTGATTTTGCCCCGCTGTTGATTGCTGAACATGAACGCAACTGAGCGCTGGTCGGTCAGCAAGGTGAACCTTTTGCCGGCGAAATAGTGCCTCCAGTGCCTAATAGCTTCCACTATGGCCTAGGCTTCTTTCTCCACCGCGGAGTGCCGAATTTCAGAGCCCTGAAGGGTATGAGAGAAGAATGCTACTGGCCTTCCTGCATGATTGAGGGTAGCAGCCAGCGTGAAGTCGGAGGCATCACTCTCTACTTGGAGGGGAATGGTCTCGTCCATCACATGCATCGTTGCTTTGGCAATGTCCCCTTTAATGCGGCTGAAGGCCGCACGGGCCTCGGCAGAGAAGGGAAATACGGTGGACTTGACCGGGGGGCGGGCCTTGTCTGTGTAGTGAGGGACCCATTGGGTGTAATAGGAGAAGAAGCCCAGGCACCGTCTGAGGGCTCTGAGGGTGGTGGGAAGAGGGAGTTCCATACGGTCGGGGTCAGGGCCAATGACCCCGTGCTCCATGACATACCCAAGGATAGCAAGTTGGGTTGTTCCGAACACACACTTGTCCCTGTTATAGGTGAGGTTAAGAGCTTTGGCCACTTGGAAAAATTGTTGGAAGTTGGTGTCGTGATCCTGCTGGTCGTGACCGCAGATGGTGGTGTTATCCAGATATGGGAACGTGGCCTTCAGTTGGCACTGGTCCACCATCCGGTCCATTTCCCTCTGGAAGACAGAGACACCATTCATGACACCGAAGGGGACGTGCAGGAAGTGATAGAGCCTGCCGCCTGCCTCAAAGGCGGTGTAGGGGCGGTCCTCCGGGCGGATGGGGAGCTGGTGGTAAGCAGATTTCAGGTCTATGGTCGAGTATACCTTGTACTGAGCTATCTGATTGACCATATCCGTGATGCGGGGTAGGGGGTACGCGTCAAGCTGCGTGAACCTATTGATGATCTGGCTATAGTCCATGACCATCCTATTTTTCTGCTTGGTCCGAACAATGACTACCTGGGCCCTCCAAGGACTTGTGCTTGGCTCAATGATTCCCCCCACCCCCCCGAACAGCCGCTGCACCTCCGGGTTAATGAAGGCCCTGTCCCCCGCGCTGTACCTCCTGCTTTTAGTTGCCACAATTTCAAAGGTACAAGAACATTGGAAAACATTTGGATACGAGTCAAGGTATCTGAATTATGACTGCTTTAGCTTCCGACTGCTGTACGATTTGAAAAACAACACCTGCAGATCAAGTCTAATCCAGATGCTGACAGTCGTTGGGGCCGCAAATGAAAGTGAGACAACAGGAAATAGTGTATGGAGCTTAGTCACATAAACAGTTTCTAGAAACATACGAAGTTTGCCCTTACTATCCGATGTGTGTAGCAATGTGAGCTTTGCATTACAGCAAATAAAGGACTATTTTATTTTGTGTATATGGTGACATTACCACGGGGACGGTTACATGTCAATGCAACAGGATGCGTCACAAATTTAGAGTGTAAAGCATTCTGGGAGAATTTATACTAGGTTCCAAAACAAAAGTAATAGTTTAATATGTGATCCAGTACACTCCATTCAGAAAGTGACAGCTTACTTCCTCTCTTTTAAAACTCTCTGGAGATGGATCAGAATAGCTGCTGATGACAAGTTTCGCATGGCTTTGCTGCTGTCACTCACTGAAGACTTCTGGCCTGATACCAATTCTGAGATGCAGATGCAGCAGCTGGTCAGGTTTCTCTGAAATAATGTTGATGTATTTGCAACTCGTGAGCCATCACAGAGCATAAGAATGCCGTACACACCTCTGCGCAAGTTGCACCATGTAGACCAGGCATTGAAGTTTACTTCTGTCACAGGATGAGAGTACCCTAGGGAGGGAGGATGAGACCTAAGGATGTGCTCAGAAATGAAATATCCCTCTCCACTGCTGGGAACCTCTTACCCAGGGATGCTCAGGATGGCATCGAGGGTCTCAAGCACATGCATCAGAAGCAAACAGAAGCCCTGTGCAAGTGGAGGAGGCAGCATCTGCCTCACAAATGGCTCACCTATCTACTGTTAATGGAGTATGTAGCTCCCACACATCATTCACATCAGAACCTACAAAACTCACTTTTCTCCAGTCTCAAAAATAAAGAAAAGGAGCATTCCACATTTATTGTAACTGTATTATATCCAGAAGAGTATGTTGCACAATTCTAATCTACTGAATATCCCTTCAGTGACACTCTACTAAAAATCCCTCAAGAACAAAACTGGACACCACTCCATTACTGCTAGACTTTCTTGACCTCTACACTTCATGTTCTTTTCAGTTCCCTTCAGTACTTGTTAGTCAATGAATGGAAGCTGAATATAGACTATGTACAGTGGAGAGTATCCTAACTGGTTGCAACACAGACTGGCATGGAATGCCTAGGAAAGGAGACAACTACAGAAAGTGATGGATACAGCCCAGTCCACCACAAGGCACGCCATCTCTGCCACTGGGCACATTGACACGGAGTGTTGATCGATCATTAAAGTCCCCATCACCCAAGCCACACTCCTCTTCTTGCTGCAGCCATCGGGCAGGAGGTACAGAAGCCTTAGGCCCCTCACCACCAGGTTCAGGAACAGATATTTCCCTACAATCATCAGGCTCCTGAACCAGTGTAGATAATTTCACACGACACAATTCTGAAATGATTTTACAACCTACAGACTCAATTTCAAGGGCCTTTTACAACTCTCGTTCTCAGTATTACGTTTTATTTGCATTATGTATCTTCTTTCACACATTAGCTGTTTGTCAATCCCTGTTTATGCAGAGTTTTTCATAAATTCTATTGTATTTTTTTACTTACCTGAAATGTCTACAAGAAAATGGGTCTGAAGGTAATATACGGTAACATATACACATGTACTTTGATAACATAACTTCCTTTGAAAGAAGAAGTGTGGATTGCCTATAGCTGACAATTGGTTGTACCCCAACTGTGCTAATTATTCTTGGTAGTTATTCCCAGACTTCTCAATGCACTGCACGATAATCAGTTCTGTCGAATTGGACTGAAATGATGCTTTATCCTCATTGCAGAGGAGATAAATGTAAGCCTATCTGCTTGGAATATTTTGGTTTTAGATGTTGGGGAGGGCGAGGGATGGTAACTGTATTGTAGATGATCTTATCAGCAAATTAAACTGTAATCGTAAGGGGACGAGAAGGATATGGTTAAATTCAAGTGTTTATTGGGAACCTATACAGGGGCTTGGCAAAGGAGACAACTATCCATCAATACAACCAATTGTTTATACTCTTGGTAAGTTAGGCATTCATGCACTTAGTGCTCGGGCACTAATTATAGTCAGCATTTGATAATCTTTTGAAAGTTCTAGGATAGCTACAGAAATATTTTAGAATTATTCCGTATACCAGTGGAGCCACTCAGCACTGTGATTTGAGAGTAGGACACAATAACCATTTACCTCAAAGCAAAATTGCTGAGAGGCTGTGGGACTGAGAAGGGGTAGTAGTTTACTGCAACTTCCATACTTTTCACTATAGGTAATAACAAGAAATGGAATAAAATCTTGATCCTTTCTGGGTGAGAATGATGTTTGGTCATTTCTGCTCAAATGAGACAATAGCAGGAATTGAAAACAGATAAGCAAACCATTCTATGTATTGAAATTCAAACTTTGCTCTCACTTAAACATGAAGCTTATCAAGGTTCAAAGTTCTGAAGGATAAACTTAAATGTTCTTGTTTCAATTTGGCTAATTGCTTTGAAATACCTTTGAAGTGATTTAAACTAAAGGTCTTGAATTTCAAATAATGTAAGATCTTTTCCAATTGAAACTTAATGCCAATGCACAGCATGAGTTCAACAAATAAGCATGCTTCTCTGTGGTCACTGCAAAATGCACTTTGACTGAATCGAGTAGGGCCTTGTACCCCCCGATGGAGTAATCACACTTCTTGTGTGATCCCAGAAAGAGAAAGGTACAAGTCAATTGCTGAAGGCACTTTAGATAGGTAGACAGGTACTTTATTGATCCCAAAAGAAATGACAGTGTCACAGTAGAATTACAAGTGCACAGGTGTTAGAAGAGAAGTAGAAAGAATAAAAAATAAGTTACTACAAACAGTCTTACAGGAGGGGTTCATCACCTCACTGGCTATAGGATGACCTATTATAGAGCCTAATGGCCGAGGGAGAGAATGACAGTTGGCGCAGTTGTCTCAGTCTATTACTAAAAGTGTTCCTCTGTTCAGCCAAGGTGACGTGCAGAGGGTGAGGAACATTGTCCAGAATTGCCAGGATTTTCCGTTGGGTCCCTTGTTCTACCACAGCCTCCGGTGTGTCTGGTTTGACTTACATAGCAGAGCCAGCCTCACTAATCAGTTTATTGAGCCTGTTGGCATCACCTGTACTGATGCCATTGCCCCAGCACACCACTGCATAGAAGATTGCTGTGGCCACAACAGAGTGCTAGAACATGTGAAGGACCTCAAAGGACCTCAAAGGACCTCAGTCTCCTCAGGAAGCAGAGGCAACTCTGGCCCTTCTTGTACACAGCCCCTATGTCTGTCATCCAGGTGCACCCCCAGGTACTTGCAGCTCCTCACCACATCCACGTCCATACCATCATTAGTAACAGGGAACAATGCAGTCAAATTTGTTCCTGACCTCCATACACTGGCATCTCCCAGTTGTGATTCCTTAATGGGGACCTGTATTTAAATATTAAATCAGATTACCCAAATTCATTAATTGAATTTTTGTTCAAAGGTGTATCCAATACTACTTGATGCATGGGTTCCAATAGCTCTTGGTACCTTATTGGCAAATGCATTTTCACTCCATACCACAGACTGAAGAAAGCTTTATGTTGTGAAACATGGGTGTAATATTCCGAAAGGCTTCTATTTTTACAAGGATTCCAATTCTCTCCACTCGACTCACTACATTTCAGCTGAGGTCACTACTTTGACTTTCTCGGAGCAGCGAGACACTGACAAGTGGAAGGACTCAAGAACTGAGGAAGATGTAACAACTTCAACTTAGCTGTTGATTGAATTGTGCTGGTAGAGATAGGACTTATGTCAAGCTCTTAAGCTAACTTAAAATCTAATGAGGCATTTTTGGCTGATGTTACACCTGCATGCCTTCAAATGAGCAATGGATGAGTTGATGGATCAGTTCACCACAGAATATTATGCTTTAATTCATCTAGAAGAATTGGTTAATTCACTTAAAAAACCTGGGAACATGAAAGAAGCGAGATGGACCTTCAAGGGTTTATTGGGTGATAGGAAATTGGTAAACCATTTTGCACTGGCTTTTTAATCAAAAGGAATAGAAACTACCCCACTCACTATTACCAGCTGTGCTGCAATTCACCAATGAGAGAGTCTTAAGAAAAGGGTCCTCATGCAGATATCGAGCAGGCACTCTCTCTAAATTCCAGTGTGTTTAACAGAAATCAAGCTCCCTGTTTTTCCAGATTAGGACCTCAGGCACCAGCATCAATCATTGGGAGCTGGTGCAGGATAATCTGGCTTCTACACTGGTGATCAATATGCACTACCAGGGACTTATTCCTGATAGCCATCACTTCTCCGAGTTCAGCACCTGGTCACGTCAACAGATCCCAACGAACTCCAACAAATGACAGAGGCAGAAATGCTAATGGAGCAAAAAAAGCAAACAAAAGGCACTGTGAACTCATTATGAGTTTTTAAAGCGATGTTTGATTGATTGTTGGCAGGACAGTGATTAATGATTGTTCAGGAACCTCTGTCTATGTGGATAATACAACTGAGGCCTTATATGACAGAGTGCATTTATATTCACAAATCGTGTTTTACAGATGCCATCATCTTCACACATACACAAACACATGTATTTAATAGAAACAAAGAAATTTTGGTGGCTATGGAGGACATCCGAAGGAGACTGGAGGAATCTTCCTGACCCCGGAGTCCATGGAAGCTGTGTTCCCCCAACTGCAGCCAGATAGATGAAAGGATTGTAATTCCATCAAGCTTCATGCTACAGGTGGGAGGAGTCTTGGTAGACTAGGTAGTCCTAATCCTCTTGGATCCATGAAAGAGTGTTAATAGCTGCCTTGGATGGGCTTGCCTCCTGTTGATGCTTGAATCTGGCTGGAGAATGGGCGAAGAAGTGGCCGATGTAATATAGTTTAGGGAAGCGTATACTCATGCACTTCAGTAGGAATTAAGGCAAAGACATATTTCTAAATGGGGAGAAAATTCAGAAATCAGGGATGCAAAGGGACATGGGAGTCTTCATGCAGGATTCCTTAAAGGTTACCTTGCATGTTGAGTGGGTGGTGAGGAAGGCAAATGCAATGTTAGCATTCATTTTGAGAGGACTAGAATATAAAAGCAAGGATGTAACGCTGAGGCTTTGTAAGGCGTTGCTCAGACTGCACATGGAGTTCTGTGAGCAATTTTGGGCCACTTATCTAAGAAAGGATGCACTGGCATTGGAGTGGGTCCGGAGGAGGTTCATAAGAATTATCCTGAGAATGAAGGGGTTAACATATGAGGTGCGTTTGCTGGAGTTTATAAAAATGAGGAGGAATTTCAGTGAAACCTATCGAATACGAAAGGTCTAGATAGAGTGGATGTGGAGAGGATGTTTCCTGTTGTGGGAGAGTCTAAGACCGGAAGGTACAGCCTCAGAATAGAGGGGTATCCATTTAGAACACAGATGAGAAGGAATTTCTTCAGCCGGGGATGGTGAATCTGTGGAATTCATTGCCACAGATGGCTGTGGATGCCAAGTCACTGGGAATATTTAAAGTGGAGGTTGATAAGTTCTTGACAAGCAAGGATGTCAAAGGTTACGGGGAGAAGGCAGGAGAATTGAGGTTGAAAGGGATGGTAAATCAGCCATAATGGGATGGTGGAGCAGACTCAAAGGGCTAAATGGTCTGATTCTGTCTGTATATCTTATGTCTGTCAGCACCTATGGAAGAGTATCTGAGCAAGAATAGCCACCATAAAAATAGAGTAGAAATCCAGAGATGTAGAAAGCATTTATGCAAAGTCAGTAGAAATATGCTACTACAAAAAGTGTAAACAGCTGAAATTGTGCTTAGAGATATCAGTGTTTAGCCAGAGTCCTGATCATGACTGAACAGCGCAATAACAGTGGGAAAATAATGTTTGTATATTACTTGTGAGTGCACCTAACTATTTTCAAGAAATACTGGAAATATATGTATAATTAGCAAAAGTGAAACTGATATAAACCAAAGCAACAAGCACATTTCATCCATTTTGTTAAAGTACAGATGAAGTTTAAAGCGATTTTGAAATCCAAATTATGAAACTCCAGCTCCAGTACATGTGATGTTCAAATCTCAGGCAAGAGATGGGTTCATATTCACTGTTCCTTAGGATACAACTAAAGATTTATATTGATACAGTTACTGTTGCAATCACCGGAGTCCTTTAGCACTTTTAGTGCCAATAAAGAACTTCTGAACTGTAGTCACTGTTACACAGGGATTTTGTGATGACTCCATTTGGCTGTGGCTAGCTTAAGGGTCTCAGAATTTATTCAATACTTTTATTTTAGAGTCTGACAACGTCTCAAAATGTTCTGCTTTTGAGGTTTGCTCTTTTTTGTGACACTTCCATGTGGTGGAGTTTCCCTGTGGTGCAGCTCTTTTACCCCTCCACTCAATGTGATGCAGCTCTTTTACCCCTCCACTCAATGTGATGCAGCTCTTTTACCCCTCCACTCAATGTGATACAGCTCTTTTACCCCTCCACTCAATGTGATGCAGCTCTTTTACCTCCACTCAATGTGGTGCAGCTCTTTTACCCCTCCACTCAATGTGATGCAGCTCTTTTACCCCTCCACTCAATGTGATGCAGCTCTTTTACCTCCACTCAATGTGATGCAGCTCTTTTACCTCCACTCAATGTGGTGCAGCTCTTTTACCCCTCCACTCAATGTGATGCAGCTCTTTTACCCCTCCACTCAATGTGGTGCAGCTCTTTTACCCCTCCACTCAATGTGATGCAGCTCTTTTACCCCTCCACTCAATGTGGTGCAGCTCTTTTACCCCTCCACTCAATGTGATGCAGCTCTTTTACCCCTCCACTCAATGTGGTGCAGCTCTTTTACCCCTCCACTCAATGTGATGCAGCTCTTTTACCCCTCCACTCAATGTGGTGCAGCACTTTTACCCCTCCACAATTTGATGCAGCTCTTTTACCCCTCCACTCAATGTGGTGCAGCTCTTTTACCCCTCCACTCAATGTGATGCAGCTCTTTTACCCCTCCACTCAATGTGGTGCAGCTCTTTTACCCCTCCACAATGTGATGCAGCTCTTTTACCCCTCCACTCAATGTGGTGCAGCTCTTTTACCTCTCCACTCAATGTGGTGCAGGAGATATCCTTCAATGTTATTTTTGATACCCCAAATTTAACCAAGTTTAATTATGTACAAATTAACTTTTTGTAGGTGAATTATTTAACAGCTGTTTAAAAGCCTTAAAAAGGAAATTCTCTGGGAAAAGTTCTACAGCCATAATATATGTAGCCTTTCAAATGTCAATTCCAGAGATAATGCCAATGAGAATAGTAGATACTGTGAAATCTAAATGGGTTTTTAGCAAGCTCTTTAACAAAATCCCACGTGGCATTTAAATCAGGAAAGCAAAAGCCCATGGGATCCAAGTGAAAGTGACAAATTAAATTAAGAACTGGCTAACTGGGAGAATGCAAAAGGGTCATGGTAAACAGGAGCTACTGGAGGACAGTAATGCTGCAGGGCACAGTACAAAGTCTTTTACTTTCTGTGGCATTTATCTTAATGATTTGCAGAAAACTTGATAAAGAGGTTTTCCTAACTAAATTAACACCATTGTTCATAATGATGGAGAAATTTCTAAGCTGCATCAATGGACTAGGTAGATGGGTACAAAAGCAGCAAATAAAATTCAGTCTGGAGAAGTCTGTGGTGATGTGGTACAGCAAGATGGACAAGTCCAGGAATGACATGATCATGGTAGGAGGCAAAGAAAGTAAAGGACTAGATGGAGCCTCCGGGTGCATGTAAGTTGAAAATGAAAGAATAGCTGGATAAGATGGGATTTAGGATCCTTGGTTTTATTTTCAGACACAAAGACTTAAGAGCGATGAAGTCATAATAGAGCCATTTTAACAATTATTAAGCCACCGATAGATTACTGCATAGAGTTCCAGTCAGCACACTAGAGGAAGACTATGACAACACTGGAAAGGATGCAGAGATATCTGCAGATGTGTCCAGGTTGGAGAAGCACAGTTGTAAGGAGCTGGAGATGTTTTCTTTTGGATAAAAGGAGACCGGGGAGACTTCAAAGTGGCATTCAAACCTTTGAGAATCTACACTGAGTAAACAAAGAGGATCTGCTTCCCTGACATGGAGGCAAATAACCACCCATTTCCCATTTTCTATCTAGCAATGAGTTCTGACCTACAGATCCAAAACCTACTTATTTCCATGTCCTGTAGGCTATATTTTAAGTAAATAGTAAGCAAAATGAATGTAAAAGGCAATGTTTTGGTGAACTGCAAGCATATTTACTTTATGGTTTAGAAACATGGTGGATTCTGGTAAATCAAGACACATTTTCGCCCAATTAAGCTGCTATCCCAATAAGCCCAGGTTTTATGGAACTAGCTAAAATGGTTAAAAAAGACAAACTGCTATTTAACAGTGTAACAAATTTTGTATTTAAATTAAATACAGAACAAATATGAAAACTTAACAATGCTACTGGTGTTGTCCATTGTATCCAAAGATGACAGGAAACCTGTATGAGAGAGCTTTTGAAGTGGAGAACCGCTGCACTGGGGCACTTTCACTCTCCAGACCTTGGAAGTCCAGTTCCAGTGGGATAACTCTGGGGTCTTCCCCGGCTGCAGGGGATGACCACAACTTCTTCTGTGCTTAGTCACACCTTAAACTCTCCACATAGCATTGCAGAATCACTTTCCTGGCTGCTGGATCTCACTTTGAATCTCATCCTTCCGTCTACCAGAGCTGACTGTGCACGCTAGGACAGATATGTCGCTATCTCAGTGGGATAAGAGACCTGCTGACCACCCTCACCTGTATTAGCCCACCTGCCCAAACAGTGTCCTGGGTTGTGGCCACTGTTGCATGCAATCAGCTCTTTGGAGCCACAGGTGAGAGTCAAGTGTCCAGTGGGGCCCATAGGTAACATTCAAAATGATTGTCGACACCTTCAAATTCTTCATTGTTTCTAACATGTTAAAGTAGTGAAATCGTTTCATTTTCACTCCCGGCCATTTCTGGCAATTCTAAGTCTGAATGCTTGAAACCACGGTGAGCAAAACAGTTCTAAAATGTTTTAGTGCTTATTTCTCATCAACTATCAATGACAAAAATCACTGCTTTCTGAACACAAACTGAAAACTGTTTGAAAACTGTTCACTCTAAGCAGAGTGTAGCGACTAACGGCCACAGCAGGTCAACATGACTGATGCCTGTTAGGACCTGTTCGACAATAGTCTCCTGCCCCAATTAAGTGGCAAAGGTCCCAAATAAATGAAGGGAATCCTTATTATTTTCTCAATTGCTTTTTGTTCTTTGAGTTGTCCCAAATAAGGGGTTAGCCGGATTAACCAATGGCCTAATTAACCAGAATTCACAGTACTTCAGATCATTAAAAAAAACCCACAGACCTTTTCTAAGCACAGCACAACATTATGACATACATGTACCAAGTGCACGGTCCTCTGTGTATTTCCACACAGAAATCACATGTCAGCAGCAAATATCACTGGGGCAGTTTTAGTATTGTCCTTGTGAGTGGTTTCAGATGAAACATATCTTCAGACTGTCGAAGATATGAACCTGATGTAGCAATCGATTGCCGGGTCACTTCACCATAAAGTTCTTAAAGCCTTACTTGATAGCCAGGTGACCTTGTTCATCTGGAAGGCAACAAATTGCGACTTGATTCATGTAGGCATGGGAGCAAGATGTTAATCCTTTTTCTGCAACTGAGGCCTATAGCAGCAGGTTTGAATTCCACAATATCGTAGCAGTTATTTATTACTAGGTATGACATCGATGGCAATGCCAGCATTTACTACACCTCCCTAATTTTCTTGAACCCAGAAGGAAGCTGAGCGTGGTTCTAGAACCACAAACAGACCAGATTATGTGGGAACAACAGGTTTTCTTCTCTGAAGTACATTAAAGAACCAGATGTATTTTACAGCCATCTAATGCATTCTATGGTTACCCTTACAGGATCAGTGAATTTTTTTTAAATTCCAGATTTATTTACCTGCTGTTGGGAGATTCCAACATGTGCCTCTGGTTCAGTAGTCCAGAACAAGCTGGTAGTCCAGCAACTGAACAACTACACTGTCATAATCCTCACAACTGCAGATTATATTTGCCTGACACAACTCAATGCTTCCCAAGGCTCCAATCATAAGCATGTCGCATTAACGTGGGAGTTGAATGGAATTTTTGATACATGTTATATGTCAATGAAGGTGCTGTATTTCTCATAAAATCTTGTCTCTGGCATCAAAATGACCAGGTCTTCATAGAGCAAACACGAGGAAATCTGCAGATGCTGAAAATTCAAACAACACAAAATGCTGGTGGAACACAGCAGGCCAGGCAGCATCTATAGGGAGAAGCACTGTCGACGTTTGGTAAGAATCTCTTACTATTTTTCCTTTCGGTTAGTCCTGACGAAGGGTCTCAGCCCGAAACGTCGACAGCGCTTCTCCCTACAGATGCTGCCTGGCCTGCTGTGTTCCACCAGGTCTTCATTGAGCAGGGTAGATCACTCTGTGCAAATTTCAAAACACCTATAAATAGGAACACACTACTTGAGACAGTGTTTTTATTAAAGATGCAGCACTGAAAAGACAGGAATTGCATATACTTAGAGCTATGATATTAAGTACAACTTTTAAGAAATAATGCCATTTGAGAAGAATCATAGTTTCAAAGTATTAAACATTTGTCCAGAGATAACTTGTGCTGCAACACTACAAAGCTTCCATGGCCTCTTTGTTAGATAACAAGGTGCAAATGTGCCAAACTGATCAACTTTATAAATTGCTGTCTGATATCGGAGCAGCTGCTGATAAAACCAGTAGTGAAATGAATTCCACAAAGTAAGTTGATCAGATACCTTCACTTTAATTTATACACCCTTTTAAATCAATCCACATTTTTCACAATCAACAGAAATGTCATGCAAACATCACTCTGTAAACGCCTTTGCAGAAGTCAAGTGTTAATCCCCAGAGAAACCATTAAGGCCTTGTGATATGTAACAAAACATTGATAAGATTTCACTCGAGTATGATTACCCCTCCCAAAACTTTGTCCCTTGAAGAAGTGGTGACATCTATCTAAATATATTGGTAAAGCAACAAATGACTGCCAACGATCTCGTCCAAATCTATCCTGCTCCCCTGTAACTTGACTATTTTGATGCATCTTGCATGCTGTCGTTTTTTTTTGTTCTAACCTCCATAAAATCAACCCAAACTCCACCAAAGATATCCTAACTCACACCATTTTTAGAAACCCTGCATTTGCTGATCCTTACGGGCCCCGGGGAAACATTACCTTAATTTCAAAACTGTCATTTTGGTTTGTAAATCCCTCACAATCTTGCTTTTCTGTGCACCCCTGTAATTTCATTCACCCAGCTATACAACTCTACAAACCACAGCTCTGGTCACTTGGTCTCACTTGAATATAAATGCCCACCAATGATTGATAGATAGATAGATAGATAGATAGATAGATAGATAGATAGACAGATACTTTATTCATCCCCAAGGGGAAATTCAACATTTTTCCAGTGTCCCATACACTTATTGTAGCAAAACTAATTACATACAGTATTTAACAGTATAAATATGATATGCATCTAAAATCACCCTCCCAAAAAGCATTAATAAATAGCTTTTAAAAAGTTCTTAAATAGTTTACTAAAGTGCATTGAGTGGTAACTTAAGCTCAGTCCTAACCCCGGCACTTAACATGTCTTGCCCCTGGTGGTTGAATTGTAGAGCTGAATGGCGTTGGGGAGTAATGATCTCTTCATCCTGTCTGAGGAGCATTGCATTGACAGCAACCTGCCGCTGAAGCTGCTTCTCTGTCTCTGGATGGTGCTGTGCAGAGGATGTTCAGGGTTTTCCATGATTGAATGTTAACCGTAACTCCTGTTACCAAGTCTCCAAGTCATGGAGTTACACCCCTAAGAACCTGCTTCTTTCTTTCGGTGCTCATTAAAACCTTCACTTGGCTTTTGGTCATTGCTCACAGCAGAAGATAGCCAGTGACTTGGTTGAGAGGTTAGGTCTAAAAGGAAGGACTTTCGGGGAGGTACAGAGCGGTGTGGAGCGGAATGGAGACATTTTAAGACTTTAGGTTGTTGATAACTGAAAGGCCTAATGGCTGACAATCAAATTGAGGTTTGTTTAAGAGACCAGAAATAAATGAGTGCAGACATTTTGGAGGATTGAACTGCAGGAGATAATAGCTCTGAAGTGTTCTGAAGTATTTCACTGTGCTAAAGGTGAAGCATAAGTGCAAATTGATGTTGTTAAAGGGCTCAGTTTGCTTAAACCTGACAATTTAGAACCAACTAGATCAACAAAATTAAATTGTTGCTGTTCAGTCTTATGATCTCATGATAATACTCCCAAGCTTCTGTTAGCCCAATTATTGTAAATATACTTCAAAGCAATGGAGAGCAACGATAATCAAAACAAGCTACAAAAAAAATCAGACTTACTTTAGAAGTTATGGCAAAATGGTTGTCACATGACTTGTGGGTAAATGGCTTCCTGTGTAGGGATCACTGACAGAGGATAAGGATTCAGGTTTGGTTACTGGGTCTTGGGGAGCTGATCTAAAGCTGGGATGGTGTGGGGGCAGTGTGGTATGATTACAGTGAAGTTTCTGCCGTGGGTCTCAGTGCCTAGGCCATTGCAGTTGCTGGAGTATCAGTGGTTCAGGCTGAATTGTACACATACTTGAATCACCTACGAGGAAGTTACCATCTACAGCCTTCCTTCCTCGCCAGAGCTGTCTGATTGTTACCGTTGAAGAGCTACATACCGAGTGATTACATGAGAATAGGCAACAGTTCAACACTTGCCCATAGCAAATCTGCATATTTAGGCAATAAGGGTTAAAAACTGCAGGTGGAAAAAATTACAGGAACTGCGATCTTGACAGTTCTGTACATTATCAATAATTAATTATCGTCTGTTGATACAATAACCTATAATGTCTTTGTTTGCCTTGGTTCTTCAGATAAATGCTGGTTCAGTGTCTCAACACCCTGCAACACAAACAGCTTTTGCACCGGAAAACATTAAACGCGTTGGGCTCTGAGAGCGATGAATAGCCTGCAGCATTCGACAGGTCATACACATAGAGTGTGGAACGGCAAACTTGGTTTACAAAGAGACATCTGTTCCATTACTTAAATGCATTGTGGCTAATTACATCCTGGCCCGTCTGTGAAATGACAACCATTTATTCTCCAGTGAACCATAAAATCCTAACATGCTCAATCGAAAGCAGGGAGGGAAGCACATGACAATTATGTTTGCAGTGCAGTCCAGAAAAGCCAGAGATGATGAAACGGGAGCCAATTTGCCACAGACTAAGTGGGAAAAGCAAGCAGGTCTGAGAAAGACATTCATCTGCCATGTTGCCATAAATGGAGGGGCGGGTGAAGGGAAGGTAAATAGTATGAGATGGTACTTGAGAAATAAAGAGCTGCCTGAAGCTCATATCACTTTATCATTTCACCAGCTATTTCCTTTCTACACTCCTCCTGGAAACAACCTACTATCAGACTGACCACTGCTTTCAAAATTTCCTATTATACCTTAATCAATGACAGGTTTCATGATACAATACCAGGGCATTTTTATATGAAGTCAATTCAATCCTGTAATATAAATTGTATTAGCACTGCTTAGAATGGGATAAGGTAGATGAATCACAAATAAGTTATTAATAACATAATTGAGCATGAAGATTGCAAAGCATTTTTTCCCTGTTCATTTTAACCTCCAATTAAGCAATCAAAGTGTTGAATGACATGATGTCCACCCTGCCTAATTTCACCACAGGAAATCATTCCCAGCCAATCAGGAGTGCAGAATAAGGACAGCTGACTGACAATTACTGCCATAATTTAATCACGGAACCCACTGACCAATCAAGGATACGACAGGACTTCTGACCTGAGAACGCTCATCAGATGTAAACGAGGCCATCTCTCGCTTTGTCTGAAAGAATTTTCAGGACCCATGCCATACTGCATCTCATCAGATAAGCTTTCAATGTTGGTAATAGCACAGTTGTTCAGAAAATTGGCTTTTCAATGCCTGTTCCAGCACTAGTTGCAAACTCTGCCAATTTCATATGAAAAAGGAACATTATTAGTGATACATTAAAAATGACATGCAGAGTGCCTCAAGGGTCCATACTAGGGCCTCTTCTGTTTAACATATACCTGCTCCCTCTAGCTCAAATCATGGTAAGCAACAAAATATCTTACCTTAATTATGCGGATGACACTCAGATTTATATTAACAGTGTCATCAAGTGACAATGGTCCCATAGAATCACTAAGAACTGCATTGAACGAATCACTGACTGGATGCACCAAAACTTCCTCCAGTTAAAAATCTGAAAAAATTGTTTTTGGCGCCTGAAAGGAATGCTCAAAAGTCAGTACTCACTTGGAATCCCTGTTGTTACAGACCACAAACCAAGCCAGAAACCTTGGTGGTGTGATGTCCTCCGACTTCAATTTTAACTACCGCGGTAAGACAATTACAAAGTCAGCGTACAACTATTTTAGATACATAGCAAGAGTTAAAGAGATTATGTCTCAAGAAGATTTAGAAAAAAACTCGTCCAACATTTATGTTTAGTAGGCTTAACTACTATAATGGCACTTTCACAGGTCTCTGTAAAAAATCCCTCTGACAGCTGCAGCTCATTCAGAACACTGTTGCTAGAGTCCTCACTGAGACCAAGAAAGTCGAATACATCACTCCAGTTCTCAGATCACTACACTGGCTTCCTGTCCAGCGGAGGACTGACTTTAAAATATTGCTACAGATTTATGAAATACTGAATGGTCTGGGGCCAGAATACATCTCTGATCTCCTGCTGCATCATGAACCTTCCCGAGCTCTCTGGTCATCTGCTTACCGTCCCCAGGGTCAAAACTAAACATGGTGAAGCAGCTTTTAGTTACTACGCTCCACATACCTGTAATAACTTTCCACAGGATCTGAAGTCTGCCCCAACTTTTAAGCTCTTTTAAATCGAGGCTTAACACTTTTCTTTTCCTGTAGCTTTTAATTAGAATCTCCCGCACTGTAACTTCCATTTATCCTATCTACTTTTTGTGTGACTTTATTCTCTTACACATTGTCTGAAATTTGATGTTTGATTTTTATATCTTATCCTACGTAAAACAATTTGAACTGCCTTGAGTTTAAAAAATGCTATACAAATAAACTTGCTTGCATAAATAAGCGTAAGGAATAGTGACGGGAGAGAAAGAAAGGCAAAGCGAAGAGGCAAGCTAATGGAAGGCAGGGGGATCTCCTCTTGCATTACCAAGCACTTCAACAAGACCGCTGAAATGCACAAGAAACTCCTATAACAGATGATGCCTTGTACAATGAGCTCATGCTGAGAGCTAGAACATTAGTTGGCAATGAATCAGTCCTCCGCTGAGAATGACCCTCTCTATCTGTGTACTGAGAGCGTAGAGTTTGTGAAGGGACATGGTTAAATTCTGGATTGAGGCTTGGGAGTTAATGAGATAAATGTCAGTGTTGGAGAGCAGTATGGTTGGGAGGAGATGGGGTGGGGGGACATGGGGAAGGTCATGGATTAGAAAATGGTGAGAGTTGAAGGTTCCAGAATTCAATTAAATGGGAACCTGCAATTAGTACTTGAGGAAAGAGTGAATGCTGGGAGGGTTGCTAGGCATGTACTGTGGGTTGGAACTGACGGGAAGGGGGCGTGGTTAGAGAGAAAGGCCATGCAGTAAGTAAATAATTTCCAAGACCTAGAATCGCAGATCCATCCAGCACAGAAACAGGCCTTTGGCCCTACATGTTCATGCTTACTACAGTGTGTATGTATATGAATCCTATTTATCTGCAGCTGGTCTATAGCTGTCTACGATTTGGTATATCAAGCACTTGTCTACTTCAGCCAAGTTCACCATGCCTGTCAGGCGTGCTCTCTTCAAACTGCACAACCGTAGAGCTCTGAAAACTGATCTGACAGGCGCAAGTTGGATAAGTTGTAACCTAACATCCCCTTGAAAATGCTTTAAATGAATGTAACTTCAAGAGCAACAGCATTATGTACATGTCTCATCTGAAAAACGGCTCATCAGTGTTCGCACCATTTGTGTTAAATGTCTGGTCAAGTTCAGGATTCAGATTTATTTATCACATGGTACCGTGCATTAAAACATTCGGTAAAATGTGTTGTTTCTGTTAACAACTAATATAGATGAGAATGCGGTTGCCACTCATAACATGGTCTGCCTACAATGCTCGACAGAACATCATTAACAAAACAGAACTCAAGAAACAAAGCAACAACAACAAAACAAGCCCTGTCCCTCCCTCCCTCCCTCCCTCCCTCCCACCACCCAAACACATTCACAGCTCTCCAACACCAGGTCAGGCCATCTTTGTCCTCCAGTTTCCTGCAGAGTCGGACTCGCAGACACAGGGCCTTCAACGTTCCTAGCAGACTTGTTTCGACTTGCAGACTCCGTCAGTCATCGGGCCTTGACTTGTGATCAGCCCTCAGGCCTCAAACCTCAGCATCCAGCTCAGAACCCACCAATCACCGAACACTAGGCCCCTAACGCCAAACTCGCCAATTCGGATACCCGGGCGGGGGGGGGGGGTCATTGAACCTCATCCCTCTTGCCTGCATGGAACTCCGACCTTTGGCCATTGGTCATCACTGCCCCTCCTCCTTATACTGGCCCATCTGTGTCATCCAAGCTGAGTCCTAATGCAGGTTTTTGAAAAGGCACTGTTGCAAATCTAGACAACTGTTCTCCTTATGGTTTAAGAATTGATTTATATGAAGCTTGTATCTCTAGTTAGATAGCTTGTCTCTACTTGTTAGTAGATCTGTATACTGGACAGGTCCATCAGCTTGTAATTGCGTACGCTACATTAATTCATATGAAACGTGCTCCTCTAAGAAGGAAAGAAACAAGGTTGCTGGTATACTGAATACAAGTTCAAGGGTACCTTTAACAACCAAACGTAACATGTGCTATGACCTTGATGTGTTGTTGCACCGGATGCTGATGCTAGTGAAGAGTTACCACCTTCAATAAAGATCATTCTGTTTATAGCTCTACTTATTCATGTGGCAACAGAGAGAAACCTACAACACCACACTAGTGACAATAATGGAATGTTGCTGCTTGAGGGATAAACAGGACAATACGCTTGTGAGAGGAAAGTGGATAATGGGCTCACTGACAGGCAGTGCATATTCCAGATATAACAGAGAGTTCAACAGAAACAAGTGAACTTAACTTTTCACTCTGAACATAGAAGGCTTTGTTCATGAGGATATATTACTGAGGTCCCAGGGAAGAGACAAATCAGAGATTTTTTTTGAGATACAGCACAGAATAGGTCTTTCCAGCCCTTTGAGCCATGCCATCCAGCAAACCCCGATTTAATCCTGGCTTAATTGGGGGACAATTTACACTCATCAATTAACCTACGAACCAGTATGTCTTTGGATTGTGGGAGGAAACCAGAGCACCTGGAGGAGACCCATGAGGCCACGGGGAGAACATACAAACTCCTCACAGGGAATGGTGGGAATTGAACCCGGGTCGCCTGCACTATAAAGTGTTGTGCTAACCACTACACCACCGTGTCATTGTGATTGGTGTTATGCAGGAAGAAGACAATCTGGTTGCTGGTGATAGGACTGAAGACTGGTGAGCCTACTAGCTCCACAAGCTAAGGATGAGGAATCCCATGAATATCATTTAAAGCTTGAAAGGACAATTTTAAATCTGGCATCACTGGAGATTTTTGAGTGCGACAAATTTGGTAAATGCAAATCAGGAAGCAGGAGAAATTGGTACTGTACTGAAAAGTGACAACATGATGGTTCATTTTCCAGGTCTTCATTAATCTGAAGGGTGCTGCTGAATTGTTTAGTGCACAGGTTGGTTGGTGAGGAGCTTGGGTGAAATTATTTAAACAGGAGGTAGAGGCCAAACGCTCACGTTAGCAATCTGACTCCAAGTGGGATGGTCGTCAAGAAAAAGAAGGTATGGAATGACCTGAGTTACAAGGGGCTGGTGTTGGTGATGCAGCCAATCATTGCAGGATTAAGATAATGGAGTAGGATGCACAGGAGGTCTGCAACTGAGTGGGTGATGCATGGCCTACAGCAGCAGGTGATCTATCAGACCTGTGCTCACCTGGGCATGAACCTTCAGGATTGGCAAATCCACCTATGCAGTTGAGAAAATCCCAGCAGTCATTTAAAGATCAGAAGGTGCAATGGATTAATATTGGTTGAATTCAATACTGGCAAATCTTTGCAAATATAACAATTTTTGTGATGTGGTGGTTAAATTACCTGGACCAGATTCTGGACTATTGCCCCAAGGGCACAGTTTTGAATCTCACCAGGGGAGTTTAAATTCAAATAATTAAATAGATTTGGATTGTTTTAAAGCTAGTCTCTTCTACAGTAACCACAAAACTATCAGACTGTCAGAAGAAAACCCATCTGGTTTACTTACGTGCTGCAGAAAAAGAAACTGACTATTCTTTACGGGATTTCAGATCCATGAGCGGATCAACAGGAATGTTTTACTCAGGGCAATTAGGGATGGCCAAGAATCCTGTGTTACGAATAATAGCAACACCCTTTGTGTTAATCAATAAAAAACCTCAACGTTATGTGTGTAAGAAGTTGATAGATTATAGAGGTTTACTGTCTTTTTTAAAGGCTAGAGATTAAATATTTCAGTACTTTGAAGAATTGTGTGTGTTATGTATTATATCTTAGTCTTGATATGTTCCTGTACCAGTCTCAGATGTTTAGTGGTTACTACCTTCAATGAGGGATACCATGTTTACAGCTCTACCTCTCAATTTTCTTATACTTTCACTCACACAAATTCAACTTTCAAGATTGTTTAATGTCAACTACAGTACACTAGTGTAAAGAAGAACGAAACAATTGTGATTTCTGATCTAGTGCAGCACAAATAAACACTCAATTAGATAATGAATAACCATATAACATATAACAATCACAGCATGGAAACAGGCCATCTCAGCCCTCCTAGTCCGTGCCGAACTCTTAATCTCACCTAGTCCCACCTACCCGCACTCAGCCCATAACCCTCCACTCCTTTCCTGTCCATATACCTATCCAATTTTACCTTAAATGACACAACTGAACTGGCCTCTACTACTTCTACAGGAAGCTCATTCCACACAGCTATCACTCTCTGAGTAAAGAAATACCCCCTCGTGTTTCCCTCAAACTTCTGCCCCCTAACTCTCAATTCATGTCGTCTCGTTTGAATCTCCCCTACTCTCAATGGAAACAGCCTATTCACGTCAACTCTATCTATCCCTCTCAAAATTTTAAATACCTCGATCAAATCCCCCCTCAACCTTCTACGCTCCAATGAATAGAGACCTAACTTGTTCAACCTTTCTCTGTAACTTAAGTGCTGAAACCCAGGTAACATCCTAGTAAATCGTCTCTGCACTCTCTCTAATTTATTGATATCTTTCTTATAATTCGGTGACCAGAACTGCACACAATATTCCAAATTTGGCCTTACCAATGCCTTGTACAATTTTAACATTACATGCCAACTTCTGTAAATGCTTTGATTTATAAAGGCCAGCGTTCCAAAAGCCTTCTTCACCACCCTATCTACATGAGACTCCACCTTCAGGGAACTATGCACTGTTATTCTTAGATCTCTCTGTTCCTCTGCATTCCTCAATGCCGTACCATTTACCCTGTATGTTCTATTTGGATTATTCCTGCCAAAATGTAGAACCACACACTTCTCAGCATTAAACTCCATCTGCCAACGTTCAGCCCATTCTTCTAACTGGCACAAATCTCCCTGCAAGCTTTGAAAACCCACCTCATTATCCACAACACCTCCTACCTTAGTATCATCGGCATACTTACTAATCCAATTTACCACCCCATCATCCAGATCATTTATGTATATTACAAACAACATTGGGCCCAAAACAGATCCCTGAGGCACCCTAGTCACCTGCCTCCATCCCGTTAAACAATTATCCACCACTACTCTCTGGCATCTCCCATCTAGTCACTGTTGAATCCATTTTATTACTCCAGCATTAATACCTAATGACTGAACCTTCTTAACTAACCTTCCATGTGGAACTTTGTCAAAGGCTTTGCTGAAGTCCATATAGACTACATCCACTGCCTTACCCTCGTCAACATTCCTCATAACTTCTTCAAAAAATTCAATAAGGTTTGTCAAACATGACCTTCCACGCACAAATCCATGCTGGCTACTCCTAATCAGATCCTGTCTATCCAGATAATTCTTAATACTATCTCTAAGAATACCTTCCATGAATTTACCCACCACTGATGTCAAACTGACAGGTCTATAATTGCTAGGCTTACTTCTAGAACCCTTTTTAAACAATGGAACCACATGAGCAATACGCTAATCCTCCGGCACAATCCCGTTTCTAATGACATCTTAAAGATCTCCGTCAGAGCTCCTGCTATTTCTACACAAACTTCCCTCAAGGTCCTGGGGAATATCCTGTCAGGACCTGGAGATTTATCCACTTTTAAATTTCTTAAAAGCTCCAGTACTTCCACCTCTTTAATTGTCATAGGTTCCATAACTTCCTTACTTGTTTCCCACACCTTACACAATTCAATATCCTTCTCCTTAGTGAATATCGAAGAGAAGAAATCGTTCAAAATCTCTCCCATCTCCCTCGGCTCCACACACAGCTGACCACTCTGACTCTCTAAGGGGCCAATTTTATCCCTCACTATCCTCTTGCTTTTAATATAACTGTAGAAACCTTTCGGATTTACTTTCACCTTATTTGCCAAACCAACCTCGTATCTTTTATCTTTTAGCTTTTCTAATCTCTTTCTTAAGATTCCTTTTACATTCTTTATATTCCTCGAGCAATTCCTTTACTCCATGCTGCCTGTATCTATTGTAGACCTCCCTCTTTTTCCGAACCAAATTTCTAATATCCCTTGAAAACCATGGTGCTTTCAAACCTTTAACCTTTCCTTTCAACCTAACAGGAACATAAAGATTCTGTACCCTCATAATTTCACCCTTAAATGACCTCCATTTCTCTATTACATCCTTCCCATAAAACAACTTGACCCAATCCACTCTCTCTAAATCCCTTCGCATCTCCTCAAAGTTAGCCTTTTTATATAATAATAAAAAACAGAATAAATATAAGACAGCATATATACATAGATTGATTTTATGTCCAAAAGGTGACACTAGGCACAGGAGTGTCTGTACATAAGGTGACTCTTGACAGGAAATGATATAGTAGTGGTGGTGGGGGTGTGGAGCAGTGGATCAGTGGCTGGAGGTGTTGATCAGCTTTATGCTTGGGGAAAGTAACTACTTTTGAGTCTGGTGGTCCTGGCATGGACGCTACGGTCTGATGGGAGTAAGACAAATAATCCAAGAGTAGAGTATGTGGGATCCTTCAAGATATTACTGGCCCTATCCCGGCACCTTTCTGTATATACAGTGGATTCCGGTTAATTAGGGCAGCCACCTACTTTCGATAACTCTTAAGGAACTAAAACTAATCCAGGAGATTGCTGGGATTTCTTTTGGTTACTTGGGACACTATGCCACTTAACTGAGGCAGGAGACTGTTGCTAAACAGGCTCTAACTCGTGTCAGTCGTGTAACTCGTGTCTGGCCATTAGATGCCACAATGTGCTCTGAGCAAACACATCAGTTGTGCCCGTTTGTGCTCCAAAAGTAGTGATTTAGTCACTGATAGTTGGCAAGAACTATGACAATTCAAAACTGTTTTCCTCACTGTGGCTTCAAGCATTCAGGCTTGGAGATGCCAGGAACAGTCAGGAGAGAAAGTGAAACACTTTCACTACTTCAACAAGTAAGGAACTACAAAGAACTTCAAGGTTTCAACATACAATGAAAATAAAGATTTGCAGGATGCAAATCTTTGTCAATAGCACCATATGAAAGCAGTGCATCATCTGCTCGAGATGTCTGCGCTGATTTTCTTCATTGCCTACACTGGATGAATTCCTTCATTGATAGCTATCAGGAACTGATATACAGTTTTATACTATACTAGTATTATTGGTAGTGTTATAATTTGTTCTGTATTTCATTTAAATAAATAATTTGTTACTTAGCTTGTCTTTGTTTATACTGTTTTCACTATTTCCATGCAACTTTGGCTTTTTGGGTCTGCTGTATAATTGGGCCAAAATATATTGGTCCCAATGCGTTCCAGTTTGCTGGAATCCATTGTATGCAGGTAGGATGGAGCCGCCGATGTGTCGGGCAGTTTTGACTGTCAATCGTAGAGCCTTCCTGTCCGCCACAGTAATGCAGCGTGTTAGGATCCTTGCCATTGCACTATTATAGAAAGACGTGAGTGTAGATGAGCACAGTCCAGCTCTCTTCAGCCTCCTCAGAAAGTAGAGTCCCTGATTGTGTAGGATGTGTTCTGGGTCAATGAGAGGTGCACTCGCAGTTTCCACTGCTGTGTCAAATAAACCCACTGGCACGCTACCTAAGAATATCACTAATACTATAAAAATATTAATGTTTGTGACTAGTGGTGTGCCACAGGGATCAGTGCTGGGTCCATTATTATTTGTCATCTATATCAATGATCTGGATGATAATGTGGTCAATTGGATCAGCAAATTTGCTGGTGATACAAAGATTGGAGGTGTAGTGGACAGTGAGGAAGGTTTTCAAAGCTTGCAGAGTGGTTTGGACCTGCTGGAAAAATGGGCTGACAAGTGGCAGATGGAGTTTAATGCAGATAAGTGTGAGGTATTGCACTTTGGAAGGAAAAACCAAGGTAGAACATACAAGGTAAATGGTAGGACACTGAGGAGTGCAGTAGAGCAGAGGGATCTGGGAATACAGATACATAATTCCTTAAAAGTGGCATCACAGGTAGATAGGGTCATAAAGAGAGCTTTTGGCCTTTATAAATCAAAGTATTGAGTATAAGAGTTGGATTGTTATGGTGAAGTTGTATAAGACATTGGTGAGGCTGAATTTGGAGTATTGAGTGCAGTTTTGGTCACCTAATTCCAGGAAGGATATTAATAAGGCTGAAAGAGTGCAGAGAAGGTTTACAAGGATGTTGCCAGGACTTGAGAAACTGAGTTACAGAGAAAGGTTGAATAGGTTAGGACTTTATTCCCTGGAGCGTAGAAGAATGAGGGGAGATTTGATAGAGGTATATAAAATTATGATGGGTACAGATAGAGTGAATGCAAGCAGGCTTTTTCCACTGAGGTTAGGGGAGAAAAAAACCAGAGGACATGGGTTAAGGGTGAAGGGGGAAAAGTTTAAAGGGAACATTGGGGGGAGGCTTCTTCACACAGAGAGTGGTGGGAGTGTGGAATGAGCTGCCAGATGAAGTGGTAAATGCAGGCTCACTTTTAACTTTTAAGAAAAACTTGGGACAGGTATATGGATGAGAGGTGTTTGGAGGGATATGGTCCAGGTGCAGGTCAGTGGGACTAGGCAGAAAAATGGTTCGGCACAGCCAAGAAGGTCCGAAGGGCCTGTTTCTGTGTTGTAATGTTTTATGGTTCTAAAAATATTTGTCAGGCTTTGTTGGTAATCATTTATATATTAAAAGGATGTTAGGGTTAACGCAAACTCCAACTCTTGACTGTAAGTCTGTATCTGAACACAGTGCTGTGTTGCTGGAAGTAGTGTCATTTGAATGAGATTTTAAACTGTGTTTCTTTCTATCTAAACAGATAAATGAATCTAAAGCCTGTAGAACCCGGACAAGAATTGGTACTTTTAACTCTGGTTGGACACACTCTCAAAGGTTTCATTACATGACCACCTGTTTCCAAGTTACACATTGACACAAAACTGCCTGTAACACACTATTTTTGCAATGAACAAATGAAATTGTTCACACAAAAATGATAGAGAAATGCCTTATTTCCTCATTGCCTTAGTGCTGTTCTCTTCCAATCTCTAGGAAATTTCTCTTCAACTCCTGGAATCTAGAAAATACTCTTGTGAAGTTGGCATTCTCTCCCTGAAGATTTGAAATGGTGACATACTTGAGAACCCCCGCTTGTTCTTATAGGGAAATATTTTGCCTTAGTTGGCGCAACTTTACATTGGCATCACTAAGCCCACAGCTGAATAACTTGAGTCCCCTGTTCTATGGCCATATGTGCCAGCAGTAACAGACAACAGTGGAATGCCCTGTCATTATGGCCCTCCAATATAAGTATTTTGAAAATTACATGATCTCATTATTATTTTCCTAAGAAGTCAAGTATTGCCCCATGCGCCCATTAATTTTAATGAAATATATGTTTGGGATAAAGATATGCTTAAGGATGCCAAGGCCTATAAATCCATTCATATAACTCCAGGAAAGAGAACACTGCAATTGAAAATTGGCTTAACCTGGAGCATAATAATTCTAATTATTCCTGGTTATTCAGTGGCATTTTAATTTATCTGATATTTTCTCTGGTGTAGAGCTCCTCCCGATGATGTCTACAGTGATAAAACCTGCAAAATTATCTGCAGCGAGATTTTCAAGGTCACTGATCTGAAAAGTGACAGCTCATATTTATTCACAGAGTAACCATACTTTACTAACCTTATTCCACCTGAATTGGTACTTAAGGTCCGATGGATCCGCTGCATTCCTCACTGTGGCACAGTGCAGGCTCAAATACAACCTCCCATCTGCATCTGAACTGCTTTACTCGTGGGAGTCAAGATCATTGTTACTTTAATTTTCCTAAACTTAAATTATCCAAACTCCATTTTCAAGGAGAGCTGAGTTCGGATATTTTTTCTGTCAGCCAACAATAGCGGGCAGGACAGGCACAGGCATTTTGCCTGTACTGCTAGTTCCCTCAAAGCATAGGAATTCATATTCTTATGTCCTTGGAGACATCTTCCTGAAGAACTTACAATTTTAATCTTGTCTTGGAGAATCTTCATAAGAGTCAAGAGATACAAGTATACAGGCCCTTCAGCCCACTGGATCCTTCTTTCCATCAAACACCCATTTACACTAATCTCACGACGGTCACATTTTGTTTTCCCCACAGTCTCATCAACATGTCACTTGTCTACATGCTCTGGGCAATTCCCAATGGCTAATTAACCTACAACATTTGGCATGGGGATGGATACTACCTCAGGAAGAGCAAGCAAACTCTGCATAGTTAGCACCGGAGGTCAGGACTGATCCTGGGTTGCTGGAACTGTAAGGCAACAGCTCTAAGAGTTTTAGCATTGTGTACTAAGTCTTAACGGTCCCCATTACACAAAGGACACACCCATTATTCTTCAACAGCCTGACAATGATCACCTGGGAGCACTTTTCCTTCTCCCTCCCTTTGTTGCAAGATCAACGCAATCAGCAGCCAGGCCACTCTCCTCTGTGGCTGGCAGAGTGGTGTTTACACTGCTGGGTGCACAGATCCCACCTGTCAGTCTAAGTGCGGGCAGCTGCAAGAAACATCAGTTTCAGTGAGGTGCTATGCAAAGGAACTCGAGTGCTGGTGTGTGAACTTCGCAACTTAAAAACTTATCCTTTACGCGACTTTCACAAAGACATCAGTGGTGCTTTAACACCATAGGAAATAATGTCAAGCCCAAAAGTTCTGCAAAGACATGTTTTCAGGTTATGTGAGAGGGGAAAAAGATGGCCAATGGAGTATTATCGTAGGTAAGTGAGAAGTTATCCAGTTTGGAGGAATGAATGGCAGAGATTATTATTTCAAAGGTGTGAAACTAATGATGCAGGTAGTTCATACATGAAACACAGAAATTTCCTTCATGGATACAGCAAGAAATTTGGAACGCCGGTGGATGCAGTGTTGACAGGAGAAGTCTCACTCCTCACTACAGGCTGTTGGTGATATCAAACTGCAGATAGCTTTAGTCATACAGAACGGAAGCAGGCCACTTGAAACCCCTCATCGATGATAGCCAAGAAGCAGCCATCCACATTAATCCCATCTTTCAGAGCTCGGCCTTCAACCTTCTATGCCCAGGCGATTCAAGTGTTCATCTAGATACCTCTTAAATGCTGTCCACAACTCTGCTTACTCTACCACCTCAGGCAACGTATTCCATGTATTCACCCGGATTGAAAGATTCTTTCAGATTCCCTCTGAAACCTCTTACCCCTTACCCTAAATCTTACACAAAGAGTTTACCTGACTTGAAGGGAAAGCAGAGAATTCACGCTAGACTGATTCCCCAGTTGAAATAGGTGTCTTATAAGGAAATATTGAGCAGATTGGGCCTATGCTTATTGGTGGTTAGAAGAGCGAAAAGCCATCTTACTGAAATATCTAGATTCTAATGGAGCTTGACAGAGTAGACACTATTTCCTCTGATGGGTGAATTTAGGAGTAAGGGATATAGTCTCACAATCAGGGTGCAACCATTCACTAAGATGAGAAGGAATTTCTTCATTCACAAGGTTCTGAATCCTTGGAATTGTCGAGGCTGAGCCTGACAGATTTTTGGATTGCAGGGCTAAAATGATTATCAGGATCAGGGAGAAAAGTAGAGTTCAGGCCAGTGACTACCTAGCCACAATGTTACTGAACAGTGGATTGGTTTTAAGTACTGAATAGTTCATACTTGCTTTTTATTTCTTCTGCTCTGAAGGTTCTGGCAAGGTAATTTCTCGTGACTGTCTAAGTTCCAAACCACATCATGAAATAACATGACCTGTAAATCTTACATAAATGGCATTTAATCCATGAATGAGCCTGAATGGTGGAAGGAAATCACTGGCAGGTCTCCATCATGCTCCTCCCATCAGGTCATTAAAAGGCTGTGTAGTCATAGTGACCAAGTAACTCCTCAATGCCGAGCTGTGGAGCTCAACATCACTCCAAGATATGCCATGAGCAAACTGTTCAGTGGGCCAATAGCACCCAAGGAAAAGGGCAATAATCAGCACCACCCAAACAATCCTGAGGCACAATACTTCAAGTAACGCAATGGTCAGAGCATGGTCCAATATCCCTACTATCGCACACCAGAAGTATGATAGCAGCCCATCAGATATCCATGACTCTTTGCCGCTTTTGAATATAATTCTTCTTTCCACCCCCCCCCCCCCCCCACTACATTGCCTTGAAGGAGTGATATTATAAATGAAATCCAATGCATTTAACTCCTGACCTTACTGCCATTCTTTATACCAACAGTGCAACTGAAGAAAGTTAGTTGACTACTCTGTCAAAAAGCAGCCTGGGACAGACCTTGCTAAATATAAATCTCACCACCACCCACTTAAGAAAAACTCTGAAAACATTAAATCTTGCCTGTAAATAAATATGTCCCATTTGGAAAAAAATGCCAGCACATGCACTTGAGATTGACTTGAGAAGGGACTTGATTAAAGAAGAATTTCACATTCAGCATAGTTAATTAAAAATAAACCACCATCATTTACTTTAACATCCTTTCATTTATTTCTCTCAGTCTGTTAATCTTTGTTTAAATATTGTTTGAACAAAGAATGTTGTTGTTCAATTAACAGCCGCTGTTGATGTTGCATCTTCCCTTCCTCCCCCACCTCCTCCCCCTCACAAAATACCAGATTAGTCATTATGAGCCAGTTTGAAGCATTTTCAGAAGGCTGTATATGCTTTACTGCATTTTGTGTGAACAGGGAGCAGTAGGCTAGCAGTCGGTGCTAACTGTTCCTGTTTTTTTTTGTCTAGAAATAATACTGGGGAACACAACATGTTCCAATTTGAACTGCCACTTTCATAACAAACAACTTCCAACTCTAGAGTAAAGCAGGACTTTTCAGAATAATGCTGTCCGATTCTGATAATCAAATCTGTCCTGACAAAGTCCACGTCACTAGAGTTGGACAAGAAATATGACTTTTCTAGCATTGCCACAGTCTGAGAACACACTTGAGACAAAACCATACAGATTAAAGGGGAGACACATAATTTAAAGAAAACTTTTATGACTGAATTTTTTGTGAGCTTTGTGTGCACAGCAACAGTTCCCGAAGCATGTTATCTGTGAAATTTTAACTATGCCCCTCACTTAACTGATGAAGTTTAGTATAAATTTGCATTTATGCAGCATTTTTAAGAGAGGAAAATGTTCAAAGTATCAAAAAATGTGAACTTCATAACTGAGTGACATACTAGAACAAAGGGTCAAAAGATTGGTCAATGAAAGATGGACTTGGTCAAAGAGAAGTGGACTTCATCTGAGAGAAGTGGAGTTGGTTATCGAGTGGTGAACTTGGTCAACAAGCGGTGAACATGGTTATCGAGCAGTGACTTGGTCAGTGAGAAGTGGACTTGGTCATCCAGTGGTGAATTTGGTTAATGAGAGGTGGACTTAGGGAATTAAATCTGAGGGCAGAAATGGAGGAGCAAAGGGTTACAGAAGACTGCACAGAACAGGGGAGGCAAGCCATTTGAAAACACAGATAACAATTTTAAAATCAAATCAAAGTACTGCTTCTCTGAGAGACATTATAGGTCCCCATTCCCAGCAGGAGTTCATGCCTCAGATGAAGCATGCTTTCAGCAGCTGGAGAGTTAAAGGAAAGCCCTGAAGTATAGAGAATGTGCCTGAAAATTTGTGTTGTGGCACTTGGAAAGTTGTGACAGGGCCACAGCCACAAGGCCAGCATGGTAGCATAACAGTTAGCACGGTGCTATTACTATGCCAGTGACACTGGTTCGATTCTTGTCACTGTCTATAAGGAGTTCATACATTCTCCCTTTGATGGTGTGGGTTTCCTCTAAGTGCTCCGGTTTCCTTCCACTTTCCAAGACATATGAACAGTAGGCTAATTGGTCACATGGTTTTAATTGCGCCGGACAGGCCTATTACCATGTTGTATCTCTAAATTAAATTAAATATAATGACCCCATTTCCTGTGCAAAGCTTTTGCAGCATTGCAGAAGAACTTGAACCAATTGGAACCTGTTATTAGCCACTCTAAGGACAACTCAGGAGATCTGCAATGTTAGTCAATACTTAAATAAATATATTGGTTCCCCACTCCAGGTTCTTTGACATCTCCCACTGACCCAGCCACTTTCCAATTCACAGCTAGTCTCTTTCCTCAAACCTCACTATCAGAATGCCTGTCTCAATGTTCAGCCAGTCATTCCATTCCCAACGTCGACTATCTATTCATTTCCATAGATACTGCCTGACCTGCTTGGTTGCTTCAGTGTTTTGTGTGTGTTGCAGCACCAGCAGACTTTCTTGTGCTTATGATCTGCAGAATTGCTTTTATGAAACAAAAGTCATTTTCTTTGTCTCTATAACTAATTCATCGACATCTGTGGGGATAAAAGTATTTCTGCAACTCTCCCTACATCCTATTAATCAGGGCCTGGTTTACAGCTCATGAAATCGGAAGTGTCATTTGCAGCCATATGTCAAGTTGTTTTTCTCAAGTCTGCTGCAGTTTATCCAAACACTGTGCACTTTGCTGATAAACCCCAATATCATTCTTATTTTTGGAGCCTTTTCTTTAATCTGTTTGGTAAAGAAACAATAGCCTTTTGATAGGTTTTGCCTGCTGGATGTGATAGGAGCATAGGTGCCACACTTTCTACCCAAAATTGCAATGAATAGGCAAATTAGACAAAGTATACATTCTGTTATCACTTCCTTCAGACTGTTGCCACTCATTAGCCTGGGGATTCTCTTCATAGCTTTTAAAAAAAGAAGACAGTAATGGATGATTCAAGCAATGTTCCTGCAAACAGGCTGTGACTTAAACCTACAAAACTTACTCACTCTGTTGGGAAAATGAGCAGATTTCAGTGTAGGCTGAGACCTTGCTAGCAATCCTCCCTGGCCACCCAGTCTGAAGCAATATTGTCATACCTGGCGGCTAATCAAGATAGTGCCCTCCCAAACCACCCCCACTATGAGAGGGTCTTTTTCCCAATTGGGAAGGAATGTAGGAAGGAAAGGAAGCCATCACTCTATGTATCTATTCACTTCACCTCAGCTTTCCTTTGCTTTGTCGCTTGCTCCAACAAACCATGCTTTGTAATTCCAAAACATACAACTAATCAAAAGAAAAGCACAGAGCTTGGAGATGTGTGTATACTTCATTTCTTACTTTCAGTGAGGCGCTCAGATATGACCTATAATGAATCATTTAAACAAAGAATGCCTAAACAATATATTCACATTATTACTCAAATATTACTGAAATATTAAGTATACAACTCTCCTCCCTGCTTATCTATAAACTTCAACTCAATACAGAATTAATCTCAACTACAAACAACACATTTTAACACTGTCTTGAGATTTTGGAGATATCCCTTCTCACCCTTACTGGTAACAATGATGTTATCCAGGTAACACTGAATGTCTGGGCAGCCTTGCAGAACCTGGTCCATAGCTTTCTGCCAGATGCTACTCCAAGAATAAGCCCATTATAGTGATAAAGCCCTTTGTGAGTGTTTATGTTGAGGAACACTTTGGACTCTTCTTCCATCTCCATCTGTTAGTAGGTCTCAGCTTAGTCCACTTACTTGAAGTGTGTTCCTCCAGAAAGGTTTGCAAAGGCATCCTCTATCCTAGGCAGGGAGTATTGATCTACTGTCAGTACTGGGCTGATGGTGACCTTAATATCACCACACACCTTGACAGATCCATTCTTCTTGGCTACTGGGACCACTGGCATTGCTCATGGACTCCCTCAACCTTGGGAAGAATTCCTTTAGCCTCCATGTGATCGAGCTCACTGGCCACCTTCTCGCATGGTAAAAGGAACTGGATGTGTTTTGCAAAACTTGAGTGTGGTATTTTCATTTAACACTATTCTAACCTTGATGTGTCTAAGTTTTCTAATGCCATCCTTGAACACTGCTGCGACAACATCCAGTAACTTTCTTAATTCATTGTCAGTTGACTCTGTTGCAGGGGATGTGACATGCAAATGGTGGATGGATCTCCAAACAAATTGTAGTTGTCTCAGCCAAGCACGACTCCACAATGCTGGCCCTCCTGTTCTAACCACATACAAGCCCAATGTGGCTTGTTGGTTGTTGTATTTCACTGTTGAGAATGTTATTCCCACAGGAATAAAATTCTCCGGTACAAGTTCTTAGCTGCATATCTACGGGCTTCAGTTTGGCATCTTTGAAATGTCATTCAAACTCATTTTGTGGAATGACTGAAACAGCCGAGCCAGTGTCTAATTGTTTATTTTTCACATTGTAAATCTCAAGGCTACCAGGTCCTGAGTCATTTTATTCATTTTGAGATTTTTCATCAACAGTGTGCAGATTAGTGCTCTTTTTTGAAACTGCAACTTGACTTTTTATCTTCTTTTGTTCTGTTTGCAGTTTATTTATTGCCTGCCTGACACATCTCTTTGTATGTGTCCTACTTAGTTGCATTTTCTGCAAGTTCTGCCTTTAAACCTGCATTGGTCTGGTATAAATGAGCCCCTGCCTCTACAGTTACACAAGTTGTTTGGCCGGGCCTGTTTCTGTATAAATGTTGTAATTTCATTCACGATCACTTTCATTTCTCACTGTAACTCAATTGTGTATCTGGCTGCTGTTTCTATTGATACAGTGATTTCAACTGTTCTTTTAAATGTCAGTTAGAAGCCATTTTTGAGTGCTTTCTTGCAAGATTCCACAGACTAAACAATCTCTTAATGCATCACTAAGCCCATTATTGAATTGGCAATGCACAGACAATTTCCTCAGTTCAGCCACGTAAGTTGAAACGGCCTACCCTTCCTTTTGATTACACTTATGAAACCTAAAGCGTTTTGCAATAAACAAAGGCTTCATCTCTAAGTGTTCCTGCATTACTTTCATGACATTAGCAAAGCTCATTGTGGCTGGTTTGGTTGGAGTAGTCAAACCTCTAAGCAAACTGTATGCCTTTCCACCTATTGCACTCAGAAAGACTGGCTTTTCATTGGCTATTTCATTTGCTTCAAAATACAGCTCAATTTGTTCAGTGTTTAATATTCAGTTATTTCTTGCGCAATCATACACGTCTATCTTTCCAATATAGAAGCCAGCCATTTCTGCTCTTTTTTAAAATGTATTACTATTATCACTTGGTACTCACTGTTTAGGAACCTGAGAATTTTGTCTGTTTTCTACCTTTCTTCTTCTCGACCAACTTTCTCTTCACTTTGCAAAGAAACAAACATGCTGCACTTTTCTTCAACTTGGACATCTCCCTGGGGGTCAACAGGTCTTGGATTTGTTTTAAAACTTACTTGTCACCTCTGTTAAGTTTTGTACCTCCAAAACATAAAGCTAATTGAAAGAAAACCACGGAGCCAGGAGATGCATGCGAATTTTGTTTCTTACGTCGGGTGAGGTGCTCAAATATGACATGATGGTGTAATGATGTATGCCATTGACACACCTTTACATATAAACATAATAAGTTACTTACGCAAACAAACAATGCTTAATCAAATGATATACTTACAGTATTATTCAAATATTACTAAAATATTTAATACACAACAATAACCTGTACGGAAATAACTGTGGTCCCTGTACTGGAGACACATAGTGAAATGGTGTTCTGTCAAAACATCCTGTTGTCTATCCTGAGCAACCTACACAGAAATGCTGGAGGATCTCAGCAGGTTAGGGTGTACCAATGGAGAAGAATAAACAGTCGATGTTTTGGAGAGAGAACTTTTATCAGGACTGGAAAGGAAGAGGGAAGAAGCCAAAATAAGCAGGTGTGGGGAGGGATGGAGTACAAGCTCGGAGGTGATTGGTCGTAGTGTTGTACAGTACAACAGCACAAAAACAGGCCTCTTGATCCACCAAGTACCTACTGAACTGTATAGTCCCGTCAACCCGCACCTGGACCATAGCAGTCCATACCCCTCCCATCCATGTACATACCCAAATTTCTCTTAAGTGTTGCAATTGAATGCCATCCCCCACAGCTCATGGCAGCTCATTCCACACTTGTACCGCCCTCTCATTGAAAAAGTTCTCCTTCAGATTCCCTGAAAATATTTTACCTTTCTCCTGTAACCTGATTTCTACTTCTAGTCTATCTATCCTCTGTCAAATTATACTCTTTACTTTAATTTTCAGTTTGCTTTGATCCTTAACATCTGCCTGCCCTGTTGTTTCTCATATAATGCTGAAGGGAGTGAGAGAGAGACTCACTCCCAACAGCAGGAGATTCAGTGGCCTGAGTTGGAAGGAGATTGTGAAAAGGCAGGTTTGGAGCTGTGTTTTGGCTAGATAGGGCACGAAAGCCAAAAATATAGTCCGTAATTAGATTCTGGAGAGAAGGTTTGCAGACAAAGATTTCAAACTCCATGGTTATGGACTGAGTAGGGCTGGTTCCCTTGAACAAATGCAGAAGCAGGCCCCAATTTTTTTTGGTTATAGTTCACCATACTGTTGCATTATGTGGAAGAAGTTCTATGCTTCGATTCTGGTATTTGTGCAGCTGGAAGAAAAGTGGCACACCTGGTAAATCAATGGAGCAAGCTGTTTACTAGATTTGGAAGCAATGACGTCCATAACGAAAGCTTGGATAGCCTGATGATTTAAAGCTGGGTTGCAGTGAACGGAATGAAAATACAGTGAGGGATAAAGAGAATACAGGCAGAAAAGTGAACGGGCAAGGTCATGACTGATAAAAATACTATGGAAAGACATATGCTTGTCCTCTTCAGAAGAAAGCAAAAGCAGAATAATTTTTTCTAATGATGAGAATCTGAGAAGTATTCAGTTTGGAGGGAGCTAGATTAAGTTCAAGTTTAATTATCTTTCAACCATACATGAATGTAGCCAAATGAAACAACATTCCTTTGGGGCCAAGCTGCAAAACACATTACCAACAGCACATAGCACACTGCAAATAGTACACAGCACAAATAGCACATATAGTTATGATTTCAGAAAAAAAAACATACAGTCAAAAAGAAAAAATTGTAGCCAAGTCAGTGAGTGGCATGACTGTAGATTGTCCCGGGTCCAGCTTGTGCTTCCACTGAGTGAACACTGGAGAGCAGCACCGAGCAAACACTAGAGGGCAATAGTGAGTGAACACTGGAGAGCAGCACCGTCAAGAGGAGTCAGGCCCCAATCCAGCATGAATCCAGTGCGCTCGCAGAGACCCCTGCTCTCCCGAGTGACTGCAACTAGCTGCTGCATCCAAGGTGACCCCACAGCCGAGTCCTCACCACTACCAAGGCAAAGTAGCTCCCCCACCATGGGTCTCGCCAATGCACGGACTTGCAGTATTCTACTTTGTAATGTGAAGGGTTAATTTACTCGCCGGTCGAAAGTCGCTTCTGCTGTGCCAGTCATTGACTGGCCCATTTGATGGATACTGCAGCTCCGTCCCATTGGTTGCCCTGTGCACAATGGCACCAGTTTCCGATTCCGGGCACCTCAGGGGTATGAGATTAGCATGTACAAGGACTTGCTCCTTCCTTTGTCCCCTGGGCTTATTTCAGGCTGAAGTTGCAACCAGTGTTGGACGACCATTGGAAAAGAGCATTGCAGACAATGACCAGCCTCCTGCGTTTACATAACCAAGTACCTGCTTGTTGAATGTTTAGTTCTGCAGTTATGCAACTTTTGGAGAGTTAACAAAGTACTTGTTGAGATTTAAGTGTTACTGAATGTTTAGTGTGGTAGTTTTTGTAACTTAGAGTGGATTTGATAAGTACTTGTTTGACTTAGATGTTTGGTTGCGTATTGTATTGTTTGTCTGTAAATAAATGGCTAACGAGCTTACTCATAATCAGTATTTTCTGTCCCACTTACCGAACCCATGAACCTGTTTCCCTGTAACATACAGTATCAATGTCCAAACAGGGTCTCGCTATCCCAAGAAAACCGTCCAAGATAATCACTCATCCGTTTGTTAGATCGTCTCAGCACGATGGTGCGCAACCGGTCAAGGCGACAACACAACACAACACGCAATAGGTCCAACCCCATTGCTATTGAGCAACTCGCTGAAGGGACAGCCCTTCAGTGCTTGAAGTTCTTAGTAGTGACTTGCGATTGTGAAAAAGGTTTACAAGATGAATCTTTGACTGGACCCTGAGCGGCCGCTGTGTCTGTGCTCACCACCATACTGGAAAATTACATTTCTTCTACACAAGCCACTGGAAACTAAGGTGCAGATTCGGCAAGCAAATGATAGACTAATGGTATCCTGGCCTTTCTTATAAGGTTTAATTGAAGCAGTAAAAGAAGTTTCAACTGCAGACAATACTTTGAATGCACTGCACCAGGTTTGCTCTCACTAATTAAGATTGAGGTTTCACCAGATTGATTCTCGGATTGGGTGAATGGATTCATGAGGAGAGATTATACAGAATTTAGAAGAATAACAGGTGAACTCATTGGCTTGACGGACTAGCGGATGGAACGACGTTTCACCTGTGTGATCACAAGACTGAAATGAGAGGAAAATCCTTTGAGATTCTCTATCCAAGTGGGCTGAACGGTGTACTCAAGGCAAAGATCAATATTTTTTTTGGCATTAAAATGATCAAGGATATCACTTAAGTATAAGAGAGTGGCATTGGAGTAAAAGAACAGCCATGACCTTCTAAGTAACAAAGATAGAAGGAGCCAAATGCCCTACTCCTGCTTCTATTTCTCCAGTTCTTATCACCAGGATGCCCTTTCTGCACCACACTGTAAATTGTCTGCGCATACGACTGCCTCTTCTGCTGGCTCAGATGTCATTTCTAACTTTGTAGGTGACTTAAGTTCTGGTCAAATAATGGTGGAATTTCTGGCAGTCACTTAGCAGATGTAGATTTGATATTTGTCATATGTGACATGCATGGTTTTACAAAGACTCTTAAAAGCAGATGTTTGCACCGAGTGAAACCTTTGTGGTCTTTATAACAAAGAGAACTCTAAAATAAACACAAGAGTATCTTATCAACAGGGTTTTACAGTACTTGGTTTTGTAAAAATGAGAATAAGTGATATAGAACATAACTTCATAGATAGGTCAGGGTGTTTTCACAGATGACATGATGAGAAACAGGATTCAATCAAAGATAGTCTGAGGTAACAGGACTAGACTCCTGCTCTGCCAGCTGGAAGCTGTTTAGCTGAATAGTTAAAACAGCCACTTGCAGTCCCCATAGAGCTTTGCTCACGGGCTCTTAACAGAGTCCGGCCAATTACTGGAACATTTACCTCTGCCACAGGCTCCTGTTCACACGCCAGGAACTCAGCCCACAGTTGACCTGCCAATGACATACTTTGCTTGTGTGACTGTCAATCCAGGGCAAATTCCTTTCTTAAAACAAGACAGAAAATCAGAACAGTACCTGTTTGTTATTCCCCTAACTGAAACAGAAACCCCTGCAACCTGAACCTCATCCAACATTTTTTCGTCAAAGCCAAACACATTTGGTGTACTGCAGTCTGCAAACTTGTAATCTTTCTCTGCGTACAGCCAGTAAGGAAAAGGCTATTTATTAGTGGTGAGCTGCTTCCCTACAAGCTGCCCATTAAACAGAGGCCAGATTTCCCCTCCCCCGCTCATATTCAATCTTTAACAGTCAATAATAAGTTCTATTTCACTGCCAATCACATTTATTTTTGCAGGCACTTAAGTGGACACCTCAGCTGTTGCAGTGAAATGTGGAGGTGGGTGACAGCAATGGCGAAATGTAGACTGTTCGTTATTACAAAATATTTTTAATGCAGTTGTCTCATGTTTTTTTAGGTTTATACCATGATTGCCATGACACAAGTTACAGAGCAGCAAAAATGGTCCAACGCTTCTGAGGCTAGGGCCCAAAATGGCACCGAAACAAAGCCCTTTGGTATTACAAATCAGCAGGGAGTGGGCAGCCAGATTGCTTCACTTCACATCAGAAGAAACTTTATAACACAGCACAGTCCAAGCTGACTGTTCGAGCAGACTGCTGAAGTAGAAGCAGCCAGCACCTAGTACACACAGACATAAAGAACATGATCACCAATATGTTTAACACTTCTTGGAGCTCAATGCCAGCTCGAAACTAAATTCAAAATAGGACTGAGATTAAAATTTAAATGCTTTCACCTTAACCAAGCAGGTAAAGGCAACAGTAAACCAGGATTGGTATAAAAACCCTCAACGGGGGCTATAGTTGCCTCAAGTGTTGGTGAGTATTAGGAGGGTGAGGGAGAGAGAGGGAGATGGAGAGAGAGGGAGAGGGAGAGAGAGAGTGTGTGTGTGTGTACAGTTGACTGAATGAGTGTCTGGTGTATGGGCATAATTATACGCATGTGGTTACATACAGGTATGTACACGTGTCTGTGTGCAGATGTTTATGTGCATGCAGATTTGTATGCATTTGAATATGTGGCTTTTGAGAGGGTGTGTTAAAGGTATGTGTCACCCACATGTGCTTATGTGTCTGTTTACGTAGATGCAGACGAAGGTATCACCTTTTTTCCACAGTGATAAAGCAGTGGGCTAGTCTAGAGTTTAGAATGACTTCCTTAGAATAGTTACCACATTAAGCACATGATAGACATACCTTTTCAAAAAATAAACTTCTTGACATTAAATCTTACTTCACTACTGCTGTAGGCTGAGCTCTCAGGCTTTTTTTTACCAGCACTGCTGTTCCTGCCTCTGCAAGATGATAACAGCGGCCTAGGGATGAATCACAATTCGAGTTCTCCTCCCTCCTCAGGGGACAAGACAGCTCTTTGCTCAGTGTCACCAACTGCCAGCCTGAGCTGTATTTGGCAGTTCTGCACAGGGAAATGTTCGAGCAAAGGATCAGCATCATTTCCATTTTAATGCCTTTAAGTAGGGGTAGATAGAACTGAAGAAAAGTTCTTCCAGTTGTTCCATTTTCCCCAGCTACTCTGGGATTCCAAGTGAGTACAATAGTCAGAGCTGAAAGGTAGTTATGTTCTGTTCTCGGGTTTTCCTCTCATTTTGTAACCATCCTGGTCTGATTGGCTCTACAATGGAAAGTGAACTACACTGTAAGTGAAGCAGCACATCAGGGTGCAAAGTTATCACACAGAGAAGTGAAAATACGTGTCTCAACTAAAGCTGATGGGAGAAGGAGCAGCACTTTCTCAGGGGTTAAATGTGGGAGAAATCTCTCTTCAATGACCAATACAAAGTAAGTATTAATGGACATTCCGTTATCAGGCTCCCAGCTTTCAAAATATCACATAACATAAAGTAACATAAAGCTGCAAATGGCACGAGGAATTATTGTGCTCCAAATCCTTCTGAGGTCAGTTCCTCACTTCCGCAATTTGTGACTTGCAAAAGGAGGAAATCGTGCCCAGTGAAGCATGAATGAAGTGAATCCTGAAGGCTTCTTTGTAACTGAACTAACAAGACCAAAGTGCAAGTACTTGCAGCAACTTCCGTCGCAGACTTTGTGCTTTAACCTTTTCATTGACCTTGAACTTTCACTGCTCCATTTCAACAAACCCTCTGCCAGCGTGATGAGACTCCTCCCTGGAACTTTGCACTGCTCTTTGGAGTCAATGTGAAAAAATATACAGATCACTTTGAACAGTTTTGATATTACTTTATAATTTTAAGCATGCTTTTAAAACTGCAGACTTTTAGCCCTCTGCATGAGAACTACAAAAAAATCTGATTTCCAAGATTGTGAGCTAGGGATGCCTCTGCCCATTTTATTTGCTTATTTAGTGAGATACACTGTTGAACAGGCCCTTCTGGCCAATCCCCCAATTTAATCCTAGCCTAATCACAGAACAGTTTACAATAACCAAATACCTATTAACTGGTATGTCTTTGGACTGTGGGAGGAAACTAGAGCGCCAAAGGAAACCCATGTTTTCATGGGGAGAACATGCAAACTCCTTGCAGGCAGTGGTGGGAATTGAACCCGGGTCGCCTGTACCGTAAAACATTATGTTAACCACTACGCTACCATGCTGCCCCACACATCACTGTATCAGTCCCCGACATCCCACCTCACAATTCCGTTTCTCCTCTTTTCCTTTGAAAACAAAAGACCACATGCCAATGGAGAACCAGCTACGTTCATAGAAATTGGAAAATAACCCATGCATTCACAGGAACATTGTGCAAACTCCACAGATCAGGGCTGTGAGGCAAGTGCTTAATAGGAAACGGTAAACAGCTTCATGGCTGCTGGGCCTTAGATGGGCACAAAAAGTTTCTCTTCCAGTGCCAGACAGTTATCGGTCATTAGGTGTCCTATGGACATTAAATTTAACATTACCATCCCAACCCAACCACCGCAAGTAGAATGGATTCCCTCGGAGCTGCCCAGGGAATGCACAGTGGCAGACATCCCACTCTGCAAAAACTCATTTCAGGGAGGTAGCACCCCACCCCCGCAACCCCATATGATTTTGTCTAATCTGTGAACCAAGTTGGGTATATCCAGAAAATGTGACATTAAAATATGTACTTATATGATCTTATATTACATTATATTATATTATCATGGAGTCATTTTTTTATTCTATTACAACTTTAAGCAAGTCTACAGGGAGTTTGGCCTCATCACGTAGGACATCAATAGAGTAGCTCCTTAGCAGCCAGACAGCTAATTTAAATAACGTTAGCTATGCTAATGAATGAATGACACTTGTTAAACTTACCTCAACATGCCTTTTACATTTTAACCCACCATGGGCAATAAAAAAGTCACTTTGGCAAACAGTGCAGTGAGCAACACTGTCGTTATTTTTTACCTCAACTGTAAAGCCCCACCCACAGAGAAAACTGATAGGTCTACTTAGTACGAAGAGAGACCAATCAGGATGCTCCCTCTCCCTCTCAAAAAAATCAATTTCTGGGATATTGTATATAATTTGCGGGCATCAGGGAGCCGCTATCAATAGGCGGGAGACTCCCGGAACTTCCGGGGGAGGTGGGATGTCTGCAGTGGCAAAAATATAGCAGAGTGCTGCCTCACGTCCCTGACCTCCCTCTAATACTCTCGGTGAGGTCTGCACAGTGTTCCTGTGAACACATGGGTTATTTCAACATGCACAACTTTCCTCCCACATCCTAAAGATGTCCTGGTTGTTAGTTTAATTGGCCACTATAAACTGACACTTACCACTGTGTGTAGGATAGTGGAGAATCTCAAAGGAGTTGAGAATTGATGGGAATTTGTGGAGAATTGATCACAGGGAAAATTAGTGGGGGAATAGGAATAGAGCCAGACATGATGGGCCAAATATCCCCTTCCATGTTGTAAAGAAATATGGGTATTTCCCCTTGTCTTTATCAATGGTGGTGATGTATTCATTTGCTTGCACACACAAATACCTTGTTGCAGGAGTTTACCTAATACCCCCTCCAGCTTCACACAGTTTTCAGCCTCTCTCTTCCTCAGTTACCATCTGCCCCTGTGCTCTGTGCTCCTGGCCTGACAGCTGAGATTAAGTCCTCCTGATTCCTTAATCAGGAGCATTTCTTGAGTGAAAAAAACCTCATGGCTATAGTGCATTCACACTGCTGATGGTGTGTTCCCACTAGAGCCGTGGATGCAATAATGATACCCCCCCCCCCCAAAAAAAAAGAATTCCCTTACTTTCTAATGAGTGCAGTTTAATGGAACTGCTGCTATACCTCTTAGTATCCAAAACCTGCAGAAAAGATAGGGAGCTCGTTGACAAATGTGGGGGAGCTCTGAGAGCTTCAACTAGGGGCCTGCCCTCCAGTCACTTCAACTGAAGCCTTACTCCAAACCTTGTCAATCACAGAAAGCCAACAGGGTAGGTACACGGACAGCGATTCTACACAAAGCTGGGCCAGGTTTTAGGCTTTTGGAGGAACTGCCTCACTGCCTTGCTGCTCAGATTCTGCTGTCTTGACAGGAACCTGGGCTAAGTGTATGGCCTTTCTAAATCTTAATGTTGTGGCAAGTATCACACTAACACATTTACCCAAACAATATACCGAGAAATTTGGATTAAACCAGCAAAGGTGAAATTGATATTCAGCCCGAAGTATCAACTGTACTTCTTTCCTTAGATGGTGGCTGATCTGCTGAATTCCTCCAGCAGTTTGTGTGAGTTGCTTGGATTTCCAGCATCTGCAGATTTTCTCGTTTCTGCAAAGTTTCTCTTGGCACTTTTTGTCCAGCTCAACCCTGCTGAATGCAACCAGTCACCACTAGGAAATTCACAGCTACATAAAACAGGAGTATTCCATGGCCTTCATGACTTCAAAAGATTTCACCTTCCAACTTTTTTGAACATGAGTTGTAGTCTTTGACTACATAGCACTGCTCCTTTCAGGGTTATGCAATTTAAAGTTTAGCTTTTCCAGATTGAAACTTAACAATGACAATTTCTATTCGACCACACATTATCATCACTTCAAAGCTAATCAATAAGCTCCAAGACCGAGGCCACAATGCCTCCTTGTGGAATGGAATTCTTGAGTTCCTCACTTGCCGACCCCAGTCAGTTCTGATTGGCAACAACATCTCCTCCATAATCTCCATCAGCACGGGTACACCACAAGGCTGTGTGCTTAGCCCTCTACTCCACTCACTTTCTACCTACAGGTTTGTGGCTCTCAACTGCAATGCCATACTTAAGTTCACTGATGATACTGACTGAGTCAAAGATGGTGAACAACTGACATTTAAGAGGGAGGTTGAAAACTCGAGTGACTGGTGCCAGAACAACAACTTCTGATTCAACATCTGCTGATTACTGACTACCGGAGGAAGAAACAAGATTCCATGGAGATCGGAGGTAGAAGGTCCAGTAGCTTTAAGTTCCTTGGATTTACCAGATCAGAGGATTTGTCCTTGGACTAGCACGTGAGCATCACAAAGAAGGCACAACAGTGCCTCTGCTTTCTTAGAAGTTTGCATATATTCAGCATGTCATCTAAAACTCTGGCAAACTTCTACAGTGCACAGTGGAGAGTATGGACTGTTAGGGAAACACCATGCCCCGGAACGTGGTAGATGCATTGCAGTCTATTTCAGGCAAACCACTCCCCATCAATGAGCTCACCTACATGGTATACTGCCTCAAGAAAGTAGCATCCAGCATCAAGGACCACCAGCATCCAGGCCATACACTATTACTGCTACCTCCTTCAGGCAGTGGGTGCAGCAGCCTCAGGTTCTACACTACCAAGTGCAGGAACAGTTATTACCCTTCAACCATCGGGTTCCTGAACCAAAATGAGGAACTTTATTCATCTCAATGCTCGACTGACTTCATAACCCATCAACTCACTTTCAAGGGCTACAACTCATGTTCAAAAAAAGTTGGAAGGTAAATTTATTATCAGAGTACATATATGTCACCATATACAATTCGGAGATTCATTTCCTTGTGGGCATACTGAATAAATCTATAGAATAATAACCATAACAGAATCAAGTAAATAAGCAATAAATATTGAGAACATGAAATGAAGAACCCTTGAAAGTGAGTCCATTGGTCGTGGGAGCGTTTCAATGATTGGACAAGTGAAGTTATCGCTTGTGGTTCAAGAGCCTATGGCTGAAGGATAATAATTGTTCCTGAACTTGGTGGTGTGAGACTTGAGGCTCCTATGCCTCCTTCCTGATGACAGTAACAAACAGAGAGCATGTCCTGGGCGGTGTTGGTCCTTGATGATGGATGCTGCTTTCCTGTAACAGCATTTCATATAGATGTGCTCAATGGTTGGGAGGGTTTTGCCCGTGATCGACTGAGCTGTATCCATTACTTTTCGTAGGATTTTCCCTTCAAGGACATTGGTGCTTCCATATCAGGCTGTGATATAACCAGTCAATGTACTCTCCACCACACATCTATAGATGTTTGTCAAAGTTTTTGATCTCATTCCAAATCTCTGCAAATTCTGAAGTAAGTATAGGTGCTACCGTGTTTTCTTCATAATTGCACTTGCGTGCTGGGCCCAGGTCAGCTCCTCTGAAATAGTAAAACAAGGAACACTTGCTGATCCTCTCCACCTCTGATCTTCTGGTGAGAACTGGCTCATGGACCTCTAGTCTTCTTCTCCTCAAGTCCATAATCAGCTCTTTGGTCTGAGTGCGAGGTTCTTGTCGTGGCTCCGTTCAGCCAGATACTCAATCTCAGGTTTGCTGATTCATCACCACCTTTGATTCAGCCTATGGAAGTGGTGTCGGCAGCAAACCTGAATATGGTTTTGGAGTTGTGCTTAGCTGCACAGCCTTGTGGTGAACCAGTGTTGATGGAGATCGTGGAGGAAATGTTGTTACCAATCCAAACTGACTAGGATCTGCAAGTGAGGAAATCGAGGATCCAATTGCAGAAGGTGGTATTGATGCCAGGGTTTTGGTAGTTTTGAGGGGATGATGGTATTGAATGCTAAGCTGAGTTGATAACGTGCTTCCTGATGTTTGTATCTTTGCTATCTAGATGTTCCAGGATTGAGTGAAGAGCCAATGAGATGGTATCTGCTGTGGACCTGTTGTTCCAGTAGGCAAATTGGAGCAGATCCAAGTAGTTTCTCAGGCAGGAGTTGATATGTTTCATCATCAACCTCTCAAAATACTTCATCACTGAGGATGCAAGTGCTACGGGGTGATAGTCATTGAGGCAGGTTACCACACTCTTCTTGGGCACTGGTATAACTGAAGTAGGCGGATGCCACTCACTGCCGAAGCGAGAGGCTAAAAATCTCAGTGAAAGATCTTAATGTTCTCATATATTTAATTATATTTTTCTTATTACTTATGTGATTTGTTTTCTTTTTGCACACTGTTGCTTTGTCAGTCTTTGTTTATGTATAGTTTTTCCTAAATTCTACTGTATTTCCTTTGTTTCCTGAAAATGCCTGCAAGGCAATAAATCTCAAGGTCCTATATAGTGATATACACATACCTCGATAATAAATTTGCTTTGACTTTGACCGTGACCCTGAAACAATATTGAAGTCACAGCGCAGACTATGCAGTATTCCTTTAGAAGCACCGAGAGCATGTCTCACTGCTGGTGAACCTGGACGCGACAGAGACCGCAAGAGATAGGAGCGGAATTATGCCATTCGACCTAAAGAGACTGCTCTGTACTCGATCACTCCTGATTTATTTTCCCTCTCAACCCTATTCTCCCACCTTCTCCCCAACCTTTGACACCTTATTAAACGAGAACCTATCAACCTCTGTTTTAGATATACCAGATGACTGGATCTCCACAGCCATCTGTCGCAATGAATTCCACAGATTCACCACCCTCTGGCTAAAGAAATTTCTCCTCATCACTGTTCTAGAATCCAGCAAGTACCCAGAGACACTGAATGCTCCTCATATGTTAACCCTTTCATTCCCAGAATCATTCTCATGAACCTCCTCAGAACCCTCTCCAATGTTAGAACTGCAAGTTACCTTTTAGGGAACATTAGGACTCCCAAGTCCTTTTGCACCTCCAATTTCTAAATTTGCGCCCATAACACTGTAAGACAAAGGAAGAGAACCAGACCACTGAGACCATCAAGTCTGCTCTGCCATTTCAACATGGCTGATCCATTTTCCCTCTCAATCCCATTCTCCTGCCGTCTCCCCATAACCTTTCACACCCTGACTAATCAAGAATCTATCAAGAACCTCCACCTTAAATGAACCCAATGACTCAGCCTCCACAGCTACAGTAACTATGGCAATGAATTCCATAGATTCTCCACCCTCTGGCTAAAGGAATTCCTCCTCATCTCTGCTCTAAATGGACTTCCCTCTATCCTGAGGCTGTGCCCTTCAGTACAATGAGATCCCTGCTCACTCTTCTAGATTCCAGCGAGTACAGGTCCAGAGCCATCGTACACTCCATGTGATAAACCATTCATTGCCGGAATCACTCTCATGAACCTCTTCACAACTCTCTCCACTGTCTGCACAACCTTTCTTAGATAAGGGGCCCAAACCTGCCTACAATCCTCCAAGTGAGAACTCAACTGTGTTTTAGAAAGCTTCACTATTACATTCTTGCCATTAACATTCTAGTCCTTTCAAAATGAATGCTAACATTGCATTTACCTTCTTCACCACCTCTATTCTAAGTGGGCACTCCTCTATTCTGAGGTTGTCCTCTGGTCAGCTCTAGTCACCAGCAACCAACCAGAAAAAAGCTCCCTTTATTCCCACCCTTTGTCTCCTACCTATTAGTCAATCCTCCATCTACGCCAGTATCTTTCCTGTAATACTGTGGACTCCCTATTTTGTTTTACAACCTCATGTGCAGCACTTTGTCAAAATCTGTGTGAAAACCCAAGTAAACAGTATCCACTGATTCTCATTTGTTTCTCCTGCCTATTATTTCCTCAAAGAATTCCAACAGACTTGTTAGGCAGGAGTTCCTCTAAAGAAAGCCATGCTGACTTCAGCCTATTTTATCATGTTCATCCAAATAATTCAAAACCTCATCCTAAACAGTCCCACCCACTGAAGCCGTGAGAGAGCAGCTCTGCTAGCTGAACTACCCCAAAACACAGTGTCTTATGCAAAACCTTTGGTCTGACCATCGTGCTTGGGCATATCCAGAAGAAGCTCATGTTCCCACTGCAATACCAGGTGGTAGGAGATTGCCTACGACTTCCTGCCCCTTCTTCTCCTTGCACTGAACCAGTGCCTCATCCCACAACCTTCTGTCCTGATCTTACCACCCAGTTAAGCTCCATGCCCTGAATCCTACATCCTATAATCACATGTTCTCCAAGTACCCCAATCTTTCCCCTGCTATCCACCATCAGTGGCAGTTCCTCCTCACCTCAACTACCCATCAGCATCAGACCTAAAGGTCTCCCCACCAATGAGCAGCTCAGCTCTCCAAAGCTTCCCCAACCACATGTGCCAGGGCCTGGCGCCGTTCTCCTCTATCTCGTTCCCTCTAAGTCCACTAGCCATTCAGTACCCTGCCAGGATGTAACTGCTACCCAGGAAGCATGACACTCCCATCTAAGCACAAAGTACACTGGTCAAAGCAACATGCACAAAAAGCTGGAGTAACCCAGCAGGTCGGGCAGCATCCGTGGAAATGAGCTGTCAGCGTTTCGGGCCGAGACCCTCGTTTCCAAGGATGCTGCCCGACCTGCTGAGTTACTCCAGCTTGTTGTACACTCCTATCTACGTAGTCACGACTATTTTACAGCAGAGTAATGTGCACTTTAAAGGGCATTAAGTATCAACCATTTGGTGAAGAACTCCCGACTCGTACATCAGACAGGGGAAGGGGAAGGGACACATCACTATCCCACAGGGAAATTAATGAACTTGGCACTTACAAATAATCTGTTGCTCCACTGTTTTACGTTTGGTTGTCAGCTCAGATGTGATATGGGGTTCAGCTTCGAGCGTGAGTTCTAGATTGGTAGCTAATAAATTTATCATACAATGGCTTCAACCTCTTATTTGAACAAATGGCAAACACAAAGGCTACAGGAGCAGACACATTGTGAGTGGGCTTAATGATTGTTTCTCAAAACACTTGGAGGGCAGGCTGTTTGTTCTCAGTGGGTTAACGGTAACTAGCAGCAAAAAGCTAATGCTATTTGCTCCTTCCTTGCTTCATGACCAGCCAAGGTCCTCGGCTTTGCTGCCTCTTCCAGGAAAAGATCTGTTCTCACAGATGGAAAGCAAGCTGCAGCACCTTACACCAGCTGGCCCGCAGCTGACATCTTGACTTTTGAGCAGCAGAGATCGTGTGCGAAGGAGGGTATATCTCAGGAGGTGGCACAGCAGCACAGCTTCGAGCTGCTGCCTCATCGCTCCAGGAATCTGGGTTCAATCCTGTGCCCCAGTGCTGTCTGTGTGGAACGTGCTCAGCTTCTGTGAATGCACAACCTTTACTTCCTTTGCTCCGGTTCCCTCCCACATCCAAAGCCATGCAGGATTGTTGGATGATTGGCCACTGTAAATTACGCCTGGTATGTAGGCAAGTGGTAAAATCTGGCGGGAATTGAACAGGTCTGACGGGAGAATAAAAATGGGATCAGTGTAGGATTAGTATACATGGTGCTTGATAGTTATCACTCACTTGATGAGCCAAACCATTCTTCCATCTTGTGTAACGTTAATGGACATCACTACGATGATCAAGAAACACAAATATAGTAAATGCAATTGGGAAAAAAAGAACCTGCTAAGATATAGAGGAGAATGGCCCTGTTACTGCAATAAGTTGACTGATTGATTAATCTCTCTCCCAGGAGATACCCATAGCAGCAAATGTGTGCGCACTGGGCCAATCTGGCTGGGAAACACCCCTTCCTCAAGTCCATAAAGAGAAGTGGAAAGCAAGTGCAAAGCTCCATCCAATAACCTGAGACTGACCCACATTCTGGCTGGTGGTCACCGGCTCGAGTCCATCTGTATTCAAGGACGTATATAAAGACAGTTCATAGAGAAAGGCCAGCAATATCATGAAGGATTCCTTCCACCTTATCTGTCCCACTCCCATCAGGGAAGAGGCTTTGCAGCAACCATGCCAGGCCCACCAGACTCAAAAACAATTACTTCTCTCAGGTCATCATACTTATCAACACCTCCAACCATTTACCCACCCCATCACAACCACTTTATCATTTCCTGTCAGAATCACTAATGTACAAATGTCCCTGTACATGGTGTCACTTTATGTGCGTATAATCAGTATTTACATTTATTGTGCAGTAGCGATGTGCTACACACAGCGCTGAAATAACGACACGCAGTTGTTAAGTCGTTTCGAGACTAGTTTATTCAAACTTCACGGCACTGGTATTTAATCCCTAGCGCCCGCACTCTCCGGGTGGAAATGACATCAGAGGTGCATTACGAAAGTCTCCCCCCGCGCGCTGGCTATTTGTGAGCCGGTTCGCCTGCGCAGAAAGTGGGTCGCCACAGTGCTTTTTTATTGTATTATCTATGGGTAGCCTTCAACCTGATGGCATGAAAGTCGATTTCTCCTTCCAGTAAAAAAAACCCTCCCCCTCACAAACAAGAGCAAATCTGCAGATGCTAGAAATCCGAGCAACACACACAAAATGCTGGAAGAACTCAGCAGGCCAGGCAGCATCTCTGGAAAAGAGTACAGTCACCGTTTCAGGCCAAGACCCTTCAGCAGAGTTGTACTCTTTTCCAAAGATGCTGCCTGACCTGTTGAGTTCCTCCAGCATTTTGTGTGTGTTCCCTCCCCCTCACCTCTTCTTCTATTCCCTACTCCGACCCCTACCTCTTTCACCTCCCCCTAGGTCATCTCCTCCTTCCCTTTCTCCTATAGTTCTCTCTCCTCTCCTATTAGATTCCTTTATCTCCAGCCCTTTACTTCTCCTACCTACCTGGCTACATCTTTCATCTTCTGCCTATCCTCCATACTCTTCTCCCATCTTTTTATTCTGGCATTTCAGTTGTCCTTTCCAGTCCTGAGGAAGAGGTTTGGCCTGAAACTTAGACTGTCTATCCGTTTCCATACATGCGGCCTGACCTGCCGGGTTCCTCCAGCAATTTTGTGTTTTACTATATTTTTATTGTGTTGTTTATACTTACAGTGGTGCTGGAAAATCTGTGGACCCTATAGAGTGTTCTCTACTTCTGCATAAATATGACTTAAAATGTGATCAGATCTTCATGTGCCCTAAAACTAGATAAAGAAAACCCAATTAAATACATAACACAAAAACATTATACTTGTTCAATTATTTATTGAGAAAAATGATCCACTATTACATGTATTTTTTGGGAAGAGTATGTGGCTCCCTAGGGTAATATCTTCTACAAAAGCTATTTGGAGTCAGGTGTTCCAATCAATGAGATGAGATTGGAGGTGTGGGTTGTAGAGGTGCCCTGCCCTGTAAAAAAGACACACAAAGTCAAAGAACCTGCTTTTTGTGTACCATGCCTCGATCAAAACAACTTACAGAGGACCTTAGTAAAATTGTGGAGATGCATGAGGCAGGAAAAGGCTACGAAAGCATTTCTGGTGCTCAGTTCTGGTCGCCTCACTACAGGAAGGATGTGGAAACTGTAGAAAGGGTGCAGAGGAGATTAACAAGGATGTTGCCTGGATTGGGGAGCATGACTTATGAGAATAGGTTTAGTGAACTTGGCCTTTCCTCCTTGGAGTGACGGAGGATGAGAGGTGACCTGATAGAGGCGTATAAGATGATGAGAGGCATTGATCGTGTGAATAGTCAGAGGTTTTTTTCCCAGGGCTGAAATGGCTAGCACAAGAGGGCACAGTTCTAAGGTGTAGGTATAGAGGAGATGTCAGGGGTAAGTTTTTTTACGCAGAGAGTGGTGAGTGTGTGGAATGGGCTGACAGCAATGGTGGTGGAGGTATATACGATAGGGTCTTTTAAAAGACTCCTGGACAGGTACATGGAGCTTAGAGAAATAGAGGGCTATTGGTAACTCTAGGTAATTTCTAAGGTAAGGACAAGTTCAGCACAGCTTTGTGGGCCGAAGGGCCTATATTGTGCTGTAGATTTTCTGTTTTTATGTAAAGACCCGAGTGAAATTATCTACAAATGGAGGAAACTCAATACTGTTGCTATTCTCTCTAGGAGTGGGCACCCTGCAAAAATCACACTGATGCTGAAGGAGTGAAGAAGAACCCAAGGGTAACAGCAAAAGATCTGCAGAAATCTCTGAAACTTGCTGAGGTCTCTGTTCGTGTGTCCATGATAAGAAAAACACTGAACAAGAATGGTGTTCTTGGAAGGACACCATGGAAGAAACCACTGCTCTCCAAAAAAACGTTGCTACATGTCTCAAATTTGCGAAAGACCACCTGGATGTTCTACAACACTCCTGGGACAATGTTCTGTGGACAGATGAGATAAAAGTTGAACTTTTTGGTAGAAATGCACACTGCTATGTTTGGAGGAAAAAGGGCACTGCACACCAACACCAAAACCTCATCCGAGCTGTGAAGCATGGTGGAAGGAGCATCATGGTTTGGGGCTGTGTTGCTGCCTCAGGGCTTGGCCAGCTTGCAATCATTGAGGGAACAATGAATTCAAAATTGTATCAAGACTATTTACAGGAGAATGTCAGGGTAGCAGTCTGTCATATGAAGCTTAATAGAAGCTGGATAATGCAACAAGACAATGATCTGAAAGACAAGAGTAAATCAACAACAGAATGGTTTGAAGAGAGGAAAATTTGTGTTTTTGGAATAGCCAAGTCAAAGTCCTGACTTAATCCTATAGAAACATTGTGGATGGACCTGAAGCAAGCAGTTCATGCAAGGAAACCCACCAACATCCCAGAGTTGAAACAGTTTTGTAAGGAGCAATAGCCTAAAGTTCCTTCAAGCTGATGTGCAAAACTGATCAACAGTTACCAGAAACACTTAGTTGAAGTTATTGCTGTACAAGGGGGTCACACACTTACTAAAAGCAAAGGTTCACATACTTTTTCCAACAAATACATGTAATATTGGATCATTTTTCTAAATAAATAAATGAACAAGTATAATGCTTTTTGTGTTATTTATTTAATTGGGTTCTCTTTATATAGTTTTTTTTTACTTACATGAAGAGCTGATCTCATTTTAGGTCATACTTATGCAGAAATAGAGAAAATTCTACAGGGTTCAAAAACTTTCTAGCACCACTGTATTGTGTTTTTTTTATGCTGCATCAGATCTGGAGTAACAATCATTTTGTTCTCTTTTACACCCCTGTCCTGATGATTGACAATAAACAATCTTGAATCTTGAACTTATGTTCAACTCTTTTTTTTTAAACCATGGACTTCAACAAGTTCAAACTGTTGACGTAGATTTTAGTCCACAAGCTAGGGCTACCTCATTCAGTAGAACTAAAGAAATCTGATCTATTCCAGCTGCCAACATTCAGAATACATGTGAAGGGTTTGGAAAATGTGCAAATGAGATTTACAAAATTGGTTTGAGAATTGAGGTAGTTTTAGTTACGTAGATAAACTGGAAAAGTTTATGTGATTCTCTTTGGGGTACAAGTAGTTGAGAAAATCATGAAAGATCGAGATCAAGAAGAAAGCAAGTGTCCTGATGAAGGGTCTCAAGCCAAAATATCAACTGTCTATTCCCCTCCATAGATATTGCCTGATGTGCTGAGTTCCTCCAGCATTTTCTCTGTGTTGTGAGAGAAAGAAATTGTTTCGATTGGTGGAGCAGTCAAGAACGAGGGGACAAGGAATGAAGACAATTTTCAAAAGTGCCAAAAGTTCTATGAAGAAACACTTCTTAAACAGTGAGTGTTTAGTGTCTGGTAGATCAGAAGTGGTAGATGAGGGAGATTCACTTGAATCATTCAAAAGAGAGCTGAGTGGGTTGTTGAAATGAAAGATACTACAAAGTTCTGGGCTGGAGATCGGGCGAATACATCCAGAGAGATGTCTCTTTCTCAGATTCTTGACAAGATGAATGGCTGCCTTCTGTACTTCAATGTTCGTTTAAAAAAATGCTAGATTCACATTTCACACTTACCACAGAATGATTGTTCATCCATTTTGCTACTGTATATAAATATGAAGAAGGACATTAACGCTGTTAAGGGAATGCCAGGGACATTCTGCTGATGCTAGCAGGCTCAATCGGATTTCTTTTGTTCAAAACAGCCAGTTCCGTACTGTCTAGGTAGTGTGCAATATATTTACTCTTTTGCCTGTATTTTACAGGTATGTTAATTAAGTCTTTTAATTGCAAGCCATATAAATCTAAGCATAAGTATTTCAAAGATTAATCCACAGTTAGCGACACTCACAATATTACAAAGTGCTTCTGTTTGAGAGGTGCAACATGGAAGTAGGCCCATCAGCTCACTGAGTCTATGCTGACATCCGCTACTCCTGTACACCAATTCTGCACTATTCCAAGTTGTTCTTACTGCTTCACAATCTAACCAAAAATCTACCACTTAGCAACACACTTAGGACCATTTACAGTGGCTGAAGAACAACCTGCATGTCTTTGAGATGTAGGAGGAAATCCATGTGGTCAGAGGGAGACCATGCAAACTTCACAGAAGCCAGGGATTGAACCTATATCTCTGTGACTGTACAATAGCACCACCAGTGGTGCCACTGTGCCTATAGGCCAACGTTATCCGAGTTAGAATGTGGTTTTCAATTCTACTACAAAGACTCAATTCTCCTCATCGTATGAGTAATTCTTTGCTGTAGTTGCTCATTCTCAGTGCCGATCCAAACTGATCCATCTGCCTATGCATGTACCCTGCCTGCCTAAATTGCTTTGTAACTGCTTCCACCATTTCCTGTGGCAGCATGTTCCAGGAACCGACCATTTCCTGTGTAAAAAAAACTAGCCTCAAAAATCTCCCTTGAATTTTCCCTATCTCTTCTTACAGCTATGCCCTCTACTATTTGACATTTCCACCTGGGAAAAAGACTCTTGAGTATCTACCCTCATAAACTTATTTAAATTATTGCTCCACAGCTTCAATGTTCTGAGAGAACAATCCACATTTGTACAATCTCTCTTTATAGATAATAATCTCTAATCCAGGCAATATCCTGAGAGCCCCTTTTGCACGCTCTCCAAAACCTCCACATCCTTCCTGTAATGTGCTGGCCAGTACTGCATGCAATACTCTACAAAGCTGCAACATGAGTTGCTGCATTTTACATATGATACCCTGGCCAATAAAGGCAAGTATGGCATACACTTTCTTTACTACCCTGTCTATCTATTTGTGATACCACTCTGAGAGCTATGGACTTGCATGCAATACCCTTAAGGGTCCTGCCATTTACTGTATACTTTCCCCTTATATTTCATCTTCCAAAATGGCAAACCTCACCCTTCGCTGGATTAAACTCCATCTGCCATTTCCCTGCCTGTTGTAGAGTAGTGGTGCGGCACAGTAATGTAGTGGTTAGCACACTTGACAGTACCAGCGACCCAGGTTCAATTCCCGCCACTGCCTGTCAGGTACATTCTCCCCGCAACCACTTGGGTTTCATATGGGTGCTCTGGTTTCATCCCACTATCCAAAGAAGTAGGTTAATTGGGTATTGTAAATAGTCTCGTGATTAGGCTGGAATTAAATCAGGGGATTGTTGGGCAGTGCGGCTCGAAAGGCCAGAAAGGTCTATTCCACACCATGTTTCAATAAATGAGTAAGTAAATAAATAAAATCCCCAACTTGTCCACATCCTGCTGAATCCTCTGAAAACTCCACTAATATCTGTGTCATCACGCAGCTTATCAACCTACCATCTACATTTTGTTCAACTCATTTATGCCTATCACAGAATGTGATACATCTACAACAGATGTTCCAGCACCGAATACCACAGGTTACAGATATCCACTCAGAATATCACTCCTCCACCACCACCTTCTGCATTCCTTGGCCAAACCAACTTTGAATCCAATAGACCACTCTCCATGCATCCTGTTAGCCTTGAGCTTCAGGATCAGCCTTAAGCTCCATGAATACAACATCCACTGCCTCTTCAATCAAATTCGTCCCCTCCCCAAATAACTCAAATCAATTTTGTAAGACGTGACCTCACCCCACACAAAACCATTCTGAATTTTTAAACAACACACATCACAGCGCATTACAGCTCTAAAGGTTTGTATCTGCCTCATTCTTTTTCCACTGATATTCACATGATCCTTTCCCCTCACCACACCACCCACTAGCTCAATTGAGCAATTTCCATTCTTTTTCTCCAAGAATTTCATTCCTTCCCTTCCGCCATCCAAAGAGAGAAATCCCAACCCTTTTTATTTTTCCATGATACTAATCAGCCTACATGGATTCCACACCTGCTCAAATTAACCAACTCCATCTTTCCTGGAGGGACCTCGATCATGACCCTGAGCTCGGCGGGGTTCTCAGGTTGCTTTCTGAGGTAGTGTAACTGGTTTAGACTGGGCTTCTGTCTCTTTGTTTGAATAGATCACTAATAATTAACCCAAATGGAATGAAAACTCCTACTGGTGGACTGAACACCTGCATTTCTTCCTATTTATTCACTGGAATGGGAAAGTGAGCTGCACATTGAAAGGGAGACTGATCCACCAGTTCTAATTTTCCACCCACACACATGTTGAAAGTACTGTACAGGAATACTACGGGCTCCATTCTTTAATGGTGTTTTTTTACACATGTTAACTTCTCCTTCGTCCTGACCTCTGGATTTAGTCTGTCTTATTTTCTGGAGGAGTTTCAATGACACCCAGCTCCATCACACCATCATCTCTCCTGAATGTCCTTGAATCTTCAGACGTCCAAAATCCGAGTTGGGTTGACCAATAGTTCAGTTTTTAGATTCAAATCTATCCATGGCTTGTCCACGCCTTATCCTTGTGATGTCCTCCCGCCAGGGCTATACGCAGGAGTATTAATCTGATTGCTTATTAATTGGGTGCTTGACCACAAATTTAATGTTACGGGGGAGTATAAACAAGTGCCTCTTTATATGCCTCTTCACACCCTCACATTACATACAGTAAAACTTTATTTCAAGATGAATATTGAGGGGATCACTGCCCAGGTTTGCTCTCCTTGTCTCCTGTTCGATAATTCTCCATGATTCTAGTATTCCTCCAGCTCTGATCTTCAGCATTCTCAACTTCAATTGTTCTACTTTTGAGGGTAAGCCTTCAGTTGCCAAGCAATTTTAACTCAACTCCAGCCAACCTCTATGCCTTTCTTATCCTCTTTCCTTCTTTGGAACATTTCGTCGAATTTTGACTAACCTTTCGGTCTTTTGCTCTAATCTCTTCTTATGTGCTCTGAGCCAGGTTTTGCTTACTGACCCTTGTTCATTCCTTCTGAGGTCCTCTGGGATACATTAGCATGTTACTCATGCTTTATAGTCACAGAGAGGCTGTATTATAGCCATAGAGAGGTACAGCATAGAGTAAGGTCCTTTAGCCCACCATGAAACACCAATTTGCACTAATCCAACATTAACCTAATTCTGTATTCTCCTCAAAACCTCCTTCAATTCTACCACACGTCTATGTACTAGCAGCACTAAACTTAGTGCTGCTTTGGGACATGGGAGGGAACCGGAGCACCTGGAGGAAATCTGCGCAGTCACAGAATGCATGTGTACACTCTGTGCCGAGCAGCATCCGAGGTCACTGTGACAACTGGCACATCTGCTCTACCAGATCTTTCAGATCTTGCCCTTTGTCAGATTAGTTTTGTGTTGGACTTTCATGTCCAAAAGCTAAGCACAATGACAAAGGCAGGCACATTCATGAACCGCATGAACTTAAAGGGCAGCTGCATGAAAACCGTGTACATGGCTATTTCAGTAAACATAAATTAGTGCATAATGTGCATTTCTCTGTCATGTTCCCAGATAGTTCCTCACCAGCATTCAGACTACTGGGGAAGAGCTCTGCATCAATGTTAAGCAACAAAGAGAATGGTAAAGAGATCTAGTAAGGGAAACTACAGAGGTCTCAGCCCAAATTAAAGAACTATAACTGATTCAAGGAAGTTACAAGCACTATGTATCAGTAGAATTTTCACCAGATCCTTAGTTCCATTCACACATTATATAACCAATAAGCAAAAACAATGCATTGATCACTTTTTACTGTTTGTTTCCACTGTGCAACAGAAATAGGAATATGAGGCAGAGTTGGTGACCACTTAGGAAAGTACATTAACAGTGAGTCAGTTATTTAAAGTGGAGGAGGTTGCGGGGTGGGTTTGCGGAAGAAAAAATCCTAATTACAATCGTTAAAAATAATTCATGTATTTTCTAGTATTTACGTACTGAAAGGGACTGTCTTACAGAACTAAATTATGGCCAACTGATTCCACAAGTACTCCAACAGGAAGTGGGCAGCAGCTATGATATCCTTCTGCCACTGTGCCAAAGGAAACTTGCATTTATACAAGCTCTTATCACATCTTTCTAAAAAGTTCCAAAGCACTCCATGGATAATGAATTGCACTGAAAGAGAACAACTGTTACTGCGTTAGTCAAGGGTAGACACTTTATTCTCGTAGCTAATTCCCACAAACAAGAAATCTGAAGAACATGTACTTTAAGTACTTTTAATGGCTGTTATGTGAGAGAAGCATACAGTCCAGAGAACACCGCAGTGTGTCCATGAATAGCTCCATAACATGGAATACATGGTACAATCCTTTAGGACAGGGTCTTGTATTTATTTGTCACCAAACAACCAGGATAAATATCCACTGTAGCTTTCAGATCATTTGCCAGTTCCCCTAGAGCTTTCTTACCTTGTCCTCTGAACACTTGCGATAGGTGAAAGAAAAGCTTACCAATCCCAAAATTGAGAGGGTGCTGCACTAACCTATGCTGGTCTAATTGTGCTATGGTGACTGGAATACTGGAGGTATTTGAAGAGGAGGTAGATAAATTTCTAAGCGATTGGGAATTGTGGGTGATAGGGAACTGGCAAAGAAGAGTTCAAAGCTGGGGTAGATTATTATGGTTGTGTTGAATGACAGGCAGGCTTGATGGGCTGAGTGGCCTACTCCTGCCCCTGCTTTCATGGGCATCCCTTGGGTAGGTACTTTAAAGGCAACTATTGGCTTGTACCTTTGCTCCCATGACTCTACTTCTAAGATCTCAAGAGGGCCAATGTAGTGAAAGCAGTACATGCCCCTCTTCATGTGCTATTTTTCACATTGCTGATGTGGGCAAAGTTGATCAAGCATTAAGTGATTCTTTGCCGGCTGTGCCACTGTATGTGGCCAAGAATACAGTGTCATAAATTCAGGTCATTCAAAGGCTGAACGAGTTTCATTCTGCTTGTTGAGAAGGTATAGTGGTTACCGTGGCTGCAGTATGTTTCTTACATGACTCTTTTTATTTTTATGACTTAGAGCAGTGAGTGAAGAGCTGAATTATGACTTAGTAGAATTTTTGTCTGGTGTAATTGTGTGAGGTAATACTTCAAGTAATGTGTTTGTTGAAACCAGTGAAGAATGCCTTATTGAACATCCCTGATTGTGGGAGTTCCATGGTGAGGGAGTAGAGCAGGGATCTGGAACTTTCTCCAGGACATTGGGAAAATACGCTGGGACGACCAGAATAAAACATCATGTCAAAGGATTGATTGGCAAGATGACAACACCACCAGACACCCTGTCTGGTAGTCTGAGATAACTGAGGTTATGTTTTAGAGGTAGTGACGATTCCAAATTCCTGCAGGTAACCAACCTCACATCTCATCTGGGCTCCAAGGAGTATCTGTAGAGGATTGTGTGCATGGTTGTGTGAGCATTTATATGAGTGTGTGTTGTTACCTATTGAGTACTATGGCTCCTACCTATGTTATGCAAATAATGGGGTCAAGGCCTGGGACACTCTGAGTCACCACACCACAAGTGAAGAGGAAGAAAGCTGGTTGTAAAAATCAATGATCAAAGCAGAGATATGCCTCAAATAATAGGTGTGAGAGTCCCCAAGGGGGAATTCGGCCTCATTGAGTGTTCGTAAATATTTTATCTGCTAGCTGAGGGACTCACCTCTCGTGTGGCCGAGGAAATGATGAAAGGATAAGAATATTTATTTCCTCTCGAACTTAAAACATTGTTGCACTGGAGAAAAGACAAATGCCACAAAGGCATGATTTTATGAGCTGCCAAAAGTCTAAGTTGGCAAATAGCAGAAGCTGAAACTTCCTCACTGTTATATTTAAATCTTTTCTATGACCAGCAGCAGTTTATTGGGGAACTTGAAACAGGACAACTGAACATGTATTAGAGGATGGATAATGGTACTGGGTGGTGAAAAATTAGAGAATACACTTAACATTAAAGGGTCAAATGTTAAACAACAGCAAATTGCTGTATTACCAATGCAGATGCTACCTCTCTCAATGTAGGAATATAAAAGTCATGAATGCTTTATCTTAAATCACCATTTAAGTATTTAACCCTGAAATACTAACTCGCTTTCCTCAAATACATCCTGATCAGCAGAGTATTTCCAGTATTTTCTGTTTTTATTTTATATTCCCATCATCCAAAGTTATTTTTTGATTTTCAAACACTGAGCTATGTTTGCTGTGTACAACTTCACACAGTAGCCCATAAGAAATGAAACTGCCTTTGTAAGATTTTACTCTTAAAGCCTGAATAATTCAAAATGTAAATGATCTATTATGATCATTATCTATTTGCACTTAAGGCACTAGCCTTGAAATTCTGCAGCACCTTAATAACCTGGAGGGTGATGTTCCATTCTGCTATGAGAGGCTAGGTTTCAGGGGGTTCAATTATGAAGATTATAAGGACAGATTGGAAACAGGCACTTGGCTAATCATCAAGTTGTAAAGTTGCTGAGTGATTATCTGATGAGGGTGGAGATTGAGTGCACTTTTAGGATCCAAACTTACTGATCCAGCAATGTATTGGGAGGACCATCTAGACCAGGGAAGGCTCAACCATGTGTGCTACCAAGATTACGTGATCAATCCCCTGCAATGTTGAGAAAACTGCACAGAAATTATACCAGAGTGCAAGTCACAACGTCTATGAAATATCCAGTCCCAAATTTCAGGTTAGGTGGAGGTAGAATCAAGTGCTTTTGAAGAATTTCTAGGAATAGTGTCTTCACAAACGGAAAGCTCCTTGTATTCTGTCCCAAGCTCTCTGTCCCACCCTGAGCGGATGGCTACATCTTTGCCAGAGCCCGTCAGCAGTGTCACCACGGAGGCACCCATTTAATGAAGATGGAGTAGAGTTCCCCTATCCTCTCCACCGCCCCACTCCTTCTTGACAAATGAAAACACATTTCTTTTCTCTCTTTTCCAATTCTGCCAAAAGTCACCGAACTGAGATGTTGACTGTTTTTTCTCTCTCCCTCCACTGATGCTGCCTGACCTGCTCTATGTAATGAGCAGATGGTGCAGAAGTCACACAGTGCTAGATTTGGCACGTCCCTGGGAATATGGGTGGTGACTGGGCATTAACTGTCAGTTATAAAGCCTCCTAGTCGGGGCAACTGATGTCAGCAGAGTGCCCCTTTGAACTGCAAGGGAAAGAAGAATGTAATATACACTGTGTTCATGTTCTCCGGAGATTCTTGTTTCTGTTCAGCTTTGAGCTCCAAATTATGTCACCTGAAACAGACATTATATCATCATCACAATAGAAATAGAACCTAAGCACGTGAAGCAAAAGGTCTTTCTGCCCCATTGTGCCTGCTCGACCATGCAACTAGATCAATGCCAATGGTTTAAAGGGTGCTTGTCTGACAATAGCAGGCGCACTAACATGGATCGTCACCAATTTCCAGATTTTGGTGATTTCCTCCGGAAGTGGTTGCTAGCATTATTCCGTTTGGCTCATTTTGATTCTGGATCACTTTGGGCTGAGATAACCTGTACTACACAATCCAGTTTCTATACAGGAGGTCTTCAGTAAGCTGCTGAAGCTGAAAACATTGCAAATGCCCAGACCTTTGGTACTGGCTCTGTTACTTTTCATGAATGGGGTCAAAGACGATTCTGAATAGGCAAGACATAACCCCTGTCCTGATTGGGAGAATCACGTGCAAACCTGACTTCAGCACTGCTCCCTCAGCCTTGTGTTCAGATAATGGATAGATCATGTGGTCAGTGGTTGGTGGCCTCTGACCACAAGAGTTAAGTATAAATGTACTCCAAGTAATCCTCCGTGTTAACCACAGGGAATATTCCCGCACAACATAGAGTACCGAGGGGCATCTCTGCCTGTAAAATGAAAGAAAAATAAGTCACACCCCCAAATATAATCCTAAACTTTTGTAGAACAGCCAAAAACGTTTTTAGCTCATTTACTGGATGAACAAAAACACTTCCAATGATTCTATGTCCTGACTGTCAACATAACCCATACTACCGATCACACCCTTCCCCTAATCTTCTCCCACCTCAGGCTGCCATGCCAATCGTCAGCACCAACCTTCTGGCTGCAATCCTCTAACCGTTGACCAACCTCCTTCCAGAACCCTTTCCACCATTGACCCATGCATGTGAGGTCCACCCATCCCTCAGTTTCTCCCCATTCACCCTTTGAACCCAACCTTGCTCCGAGACGGCACCTGTTCTTCCGGTTCTCTCAGAGTGGGAAGGATCAAGTGTAATTCAGATGCAGTAGCTGCTGATGCTTTGGCCCAAGTGCCCGGATGTCAAGATAAGTGATAAGGTCACAATCACAGCTCACATCCACCACTTAACATGCCTATACCAAGGCAGTTCAACTCCTGGGCTAGTGCCTTTTATCCAGTTTATGGATGTGAAATGGCCATGGATTGTTTGTCAAGGTAAAAGGTGAGACTTACAATTGCCCCTCCTTCGATATCATTAAACCTAGTAGAGACCCTGAGCTATATAATTACTAAGAATGTTACCATAGTTCCGAACCAATCAGTTCACGGCATGCTCAAAATGTGTAATCTAAATGCATACAAACTGACATACCACATCATTAACATATAGATAGATTTTTATCCTGTAAATTAGTGTGGATTAGCTCAAAAAGATAAGGAAATTCATTTCCATGTTCAATAATGTACTATGGTGATGGCACAAAAGCAATAAAATGGAACATTACCAACATTTTAACCCACAGGGAAACTCTCCTCATAAGAAAACCTTGTCAAGCTGGCTTGTTGGTGTGTGGTGGTTGAGAGATAGAACAGGCAGCATGTAAAACCACCAGAGGCAGCATACAGGAAACATCCCATTTGGTGTCTGGCCATAGTAAAACAGGTAAATAAAGTGACAAGAAAATCTGCAGATACTGGAAATCCAAAGGAAAACACATAAAATGGTGGAGGAACTCAGCAGGCCAGGCAGCATCTATGGAAAAGAGTAAACAGTTAACAGTCAAACTTGATGAAGGGTCTCGGCCCAAAATTTCAACCGTTTACTTTTTTCTATAAATGCTGCCTGGCCTGCTGAGTTCATCCAGCATTTTTGTGTGTCACAGATAAATAGTGTTTTAGCTGAGTTTGTTCAAGGATTAGCTACAGATTAAGGGAGGACATGTAATTTGTTGGAAAAATCCTTCACAGCCAAAGAAACACTTTTGAAGTGAAGTCATTGTTTTGATGGATCATTTCTACACAGTGAATTTCTACAAATATCACTAAGATAACAACTAGATAACATGTGCTTGATAGCAATGGTTGAAGGAAATATGTTGGCAGTGAGTCTTCTATTCTTAGTAATAAGCTACATGGGATCTTTGAGACACAAGAGACTGCAGATACTGTAAAGGTAGAGCAATTCGCAAAGGAGGTGGAGGAACTCATAAGGTCATACAGCATCTGTGGAGGAAAATGGGCAGCCAAGATCCTTCATCAGGATTGGTGAAGGAAATTACTTACTACTCCAGGAAATGAGCTTTTGAAGCCTGTGGCTGAGCCCAGAATCGAGCACACAGAGGAAAAGAAGAAAGTTGAGGGCAGGAGGTGAAAAAAGGAGTAGAGAGCTGAGCAGGAACACAAAGGGAGAGGGGAAGTTGATGGACGCAGATTGAAAAAGGGGGAAGAGGTAGTAAGATGGTCTTGAAAGAGTGATGGGTTTGAGGATGAGGTGTACTGTGCTGTGCAAAGAGGATAAAGGCAGAGAAAATGAATGTGAGCAAGACCATGTGATTATGTCCATCCGTATGTCAGAAATGCTTGGGAGTTCCTGTTTGTTTGGGTGCATGCCTCGCTTAGGCAGCAAAGCTGTAAAGACCAATCGCCGGAACAGTAGATTCAATAGATAACAGAAACATTGGTGAGCTCCAACCATACCATTGACTTTGCAGAGCTCGATGGAGATGGGAGGCCTTTGATGGCCTACGCTCAACTGGGAGGTAAGGGCCCAAGAAGAAGATGATAACAAAGTTGATTCTGATTCTGACAATTAACATGGCATAGAAGGATATGGAAGTGCTTGCAAATGGGATGAGTACAGATTGGTGCTTAATGGTTGGCATGGGCATGATGGGATGGAGGGCCTGATTTTGTTCGGTGTGACACCATGAGCTCACTGACATGCAACTCATCATGGCTTTGGATTCCACAGAGTTTGGTACTTGAGCAATGTCCTTTGAAAAATTCATGTTTCAATGACAGGCTGGAAGAGGGCAAATGCTTTAGAGAAGTATAAGTTACCTGTCCTCTTTCTGAATGCTTTCACATCAGATGTATTTTGACACCAAACTTTCATTTGCAAGCTACTCCAGCTCACAACCTCTCACAGTGTGGGTGGCAGAGTCTGGAGCTGGTACCCAGGGTAGACTGTCACAGTGTGACTCACCGTGTGACCCAGGGTAGACTGTCACAGTGTGACTCACAGTGTGACCCAGGGTAGACTGTCACAGTGTGACCCAGGGTAGACTGTCACAGTGTGGGTGGCAGAGTCTGGAGCTGGTACCCAGGGTAGACTGTCACAGTGTGACTCACCGTGTGACCCAGGGTAGACTGTCACAGTGTGGGTGGCAGAGTCTGGAGCTGGTACCCAGGGTAGACTGTCACAGTGTGACCCAGGGTAGACTGTCACAGTGTGACTCACCGTGTGACCCAGGGTAGACTCTCACAGTGTGACCCAGGGTAGACTGTCACAGTGTGACTCACAGTGTGACCCAGGGTAGACTGTCACAGTGTGGGTGGCAGAGTCTGGAGCTGGTACCCAGGGTAGACTGTCACAGTGTGACCCAGGGTAGACTCTCACAGTGTGGGTGGCAGAGTCTGGAGCTGGTACCCAGGGTAGACTGTCACAGTGTGACTCACAGTGTGACCCAGGGTAGACTCTCACCGTGTGACCCAGGGTAGACTGTCACAGTGTGGGTGGCAGAGTCTGGAGCTGGTACCCAGGGTAGACTGTCACAGTGTGACTCACAGTGTGACCCAGGGTAGACTCTCACCGTGTGACCCAGGGTAGACTGTCACAGTGTGACTCACCGTGTGACCCAGGGTAGACTGTCACAGTGTGACTCACCGTGTGACCCAGGGTAGACTGTCACAGTGTGGGTGGCAGAGTCTGGAGCTGGTACCCAGGGTAGACTGTCACAGTGTGACTCACAGTGTGACCCAGGGTAGACTGTCACAGTGTGACCCAGGGTAGACTGTCACAGTGTGGGTGGCAGAGTCTGGAGCTGGTACCCAGGGTAGACTGTCACAGTGTGACTCACAGTGTGACCCAGGGTAGACTCTCACAGTGTGGGTGGCAGAGTCTGGAGCTGGTACCCAGGGTAGACTGTCACAGTGTGACCCAGGGTAGACTCTCACAGTGTGGGTGGCAGAGTCTGGAGCTGGTACCCAGGGTAGACTGTCACAGTGTGACTCACCGTGTGACCCAGGGTAGACTGTCACAGTGTGGGTGGCAGAGTCTGGAGCTGGTACCCAGGGTAGACTGTCACAGTGTGACTCACAGTGTGACCCAGGGTAGACTGTCACAGTGTGACCCAGGGTAGACTGTCACAGTGTGGGTGGCAGAGTCTGGAGCTGGTACCCAGGGTAGACTGTCACAGTGTGACTCACAGTGTGACCCAGGGTAGACTCTCACAGTGTGGGTGGCAGAGTCTGGAGCTGGTACCCAGGGTAGACTGTCACAGTGTGACCCAGGGTAGACTCTCACAGTGTGGGTGGCAGAGTCTGGAGCTGGTACCCAGGGTAGACTGTCACAGTGTGACTCACAGTGTGACCCAGGGTAGACTCTCACAGTGTGACCCAGGGTAGACTCTCACAGTGTGACCCAGGGTAGACTGTCACAGTGTGGGTGGCAGAGTCTGGAGCTGGTACCCAGGGTAGACTGTCCATGGTGGTGAGTGACCTTTCAATAGGTTGGCTGTAGCCGCTGCAGAGGAGATGTGGGCAGAAATGAGACAGCAACCAAAGATGTACTTGAGGAGATTGCACAGAATATATGGTAAACAACCTTACAGTTTTTGTACCTGAATATCTGTGGTTGGTATGTTGATTTGGTGAGTTATTTTATGTTTAATTTTTTTTAATTTAGAGATAGGTGGAACAGGCCCTTCTGGCCCAAAGAGCCAAAACACCCAGCAACGCATCGATTTAGCATTAGCCTAATCACAGGGCAACTTACAAAGACCAATTAACCTACTAACTGGTACATCTATGGAATGTGGGAGGAAACCAGAGCACCTGAAAGAAATCCAGGTCGTCACAAGGAGAACGTACAAACTCTTTACAGATAACACCAGAAGAGAACTCTGAATTACAACTGCCCAACCTATTACAGTGTTGCACAAACGGCTACGTTACCGTGGCATTATTCACAGTATGTTCCCATTGGACAATTGTTCAACAGTAACAAGGGGAAAGTAACATGGGAATTGTACTGGCTTGCAAATTCTGGCTACTTTTTATCCTTCTTCACTCAGTGCATTTAGGCATTGTCATTAATCCTGCATTAAATGGTAATTCATAGTTGTCTTTGAGAAGACTGTGTGAAACCCTGCAACCTTTATGTTGAAGGGACCCAATTCCTAAAATTGGGGCACAGTGATCATGAAGCGAACAGCAATATAGTTCCAGGTCAGAACAGAACAAGATAGTAGAAGTAACCATTTATCCAGCTGCTGTCATGGAAGTAACAGAAAGTTGGGACCCACTAGTTTGAAAATGGTCCATTCTGCAGCCAAGGTGTATCAGTGGTGGGCAGCAGTGTATGTTCAGGGTGGTTGGTGGGGCAGCAGTCACGTGCTCTGCTTTGCTGTGACTGATGTTAAGCTTCTTTAATGCGCCTGGTGCTACAATCTCCGAGACAAATGGAAAACTCTTTTCACAGCCCTGTTGTGGTGAGTTGTCAAATGGATGTTAGCAAGGCTCTGGAAGTCAGAGGAGTTGAGTCTCTTGTTGCAAAATACTCATCCTTGTGCTCTTGCATCCATGGAAATGACGGGCCCACTCAACTCTAGTGCTCTCGTCAGGAAATACCAGGCAATGGTAATGCTATTGAATGTCAAACAGGAGTTTATCTGTGGTTCTTGGAGACCTGGTATCAGTGAGATATGATTGCAATTTGCCATTTATTAGCAAGACTGAATGTTGCATACAGGTATAAATTGCCTTTTTGCCCAATCCCTTATTCAGTGGTGTGATACCTCTAGCTTCTTCAAGGGCAATGAGTAACACTCTCCATGCAGATACAAATGCAGTGAACTACATCCATAGAACAGCAACCACCCCCTAAATAACCCGGTGTGTGCTGCAGTAGAAGGCTAATCTCTGTGATCACCTCCTTATCACACTTAAACTACCAGATACAACGGCCCTCCACTGAGTTAACAATGCTCCGAGGTCTATGGTGGAAAAGGCCCATTTAGTCAGGGTCCTTCTCCCCCTTCCCCTCCAGACTCCACGGTTTAGAGGCCTTCCTGGAAAAAGTAATCTCTAACTCAATGCTTTCCACAATTTCCAACAATGCTTGCAGTATAAATATTCACACCATACAAATACAATAAGATCTCCTCCAATTCAATCCTCAGCAAACCTACCATCTACTTAAATAGAGTACATGCTGAAAGATGGTATTTCGATGATGTTTGCATCTGATTTGTGTGCAGGGTGTACACAGCCAATCAGGTACACAAACCCAGGCCAATGTATCACAATTCACATCCTCCAAAGGAGGATTAACATTATCGACAACTTACTCTGTGGACTTCCAGCATGCACACTGAACAGAACGGCATGATTCAGTTTGCTAAGCAGCACACAGTGCTGCAATTAGGGGGATGGGCTGATAACATTCAGGCAGCAGAATCAATACAGTTAGATCTAAACAAAATCCAGATGTGGGCAGATAAATGGCAGATGAAATCTAATGTAAGCAAATGTAAAATATTACATATAGGAAATAAAAATATTGGATATAAATATACAATGGGGGGTCTTGAGTTAGAAAGTTCACTGTATGCCGATGATACTAAGGTAGGAGATGTTGTCGATGATGAGGTGGGTTTTCAAAGCTTGCAGGGAGATTTATGCCGGTTAGAAGAATGGGCTGAACGTTGGCAGATGGAGTTTAATGCTGAGAAGTGTGAGGTTCTACATTTTGGCAGGAATAATCCAAATAGAACATACAGGGTAAATGGTAGGGCATTGAGGAATGCAGAGGAACAGAGAGATCTAGGAATAACAGTGCATAGTTCCCTGAAGGTGGAGTCTCATGTAGATAGGGTGGTGAAGAAGGCTTTTGGAACGCTGGCCTTTATAAATCAAAGCATTGAGTACAGAAGTTGGGATGTAATGTTAAAATTGTTCAAGGCATTGGTAAGGCCAAATTTGGAATATTGCGTGCAGTTCTGGTCACCGAATTATAGGAAAGATATCAATAAATTAGAGAGAGTGCAGAGATGATTTACTAGAATGTTACCTGGGCTTCAGCACTTAAGTTACAGAGAAAGGTTGAACAAGTTAGGTCTCTATTCATTGGAGCGTAGAAGGTTAAGGGGGGGATTTGATCGAGGTATTTAAAATTTTGAGAGGGATAGATAGAGTTGACGTGAATAGGCTGTTTCCATTGAGAGTAGGGGAGATTCAAACGAGACGACATGAATTGAGAGTTAGGGGGCAGAAGTTTAAGGGAAACACGAGGGGGTATTTCTTTACTCAGACAGTGATAGCTGTGTGGAATGAGCTTCCTGAAGAAGTAGTAGAGGCCAGTTCAGTTGTGTCATTTAAGGTAAAATTGGATAGGTATATGGACAGGAAAGGAGTAGAGGGTTATGGGCTGAGTGTGGGTAGGTGGGACTAGGTGAGATTAAGAGTTTGGCACGGACTAGGAGGGCCGAGATGGCCTGTTTCCGTGCTATGATTGTTATATGGTATGAGACCTGGCTTCCTGGTCTAGAGATGTTCTCCTTCAGCTGTATAACATGCTTGTGAAGCCACCCCTTGAGTACTGTGGACAATTGAAGTCCCCATATTTTGTGAGGGATGTAAAGACACTGGAGAGAGTTCAGAAAAGGGGCAACAAGAGTCATTCCAGGTCCACAGGGGATGAGCTATGAAGACAGATTGTAAGAATTATATCTTTTTAGCCTAAGTAGACCTAGAATGAGAGAAGACATGATAGAAGTATTCAAAATCATTGAGGGTCTAAGTAAGGTGGATGCCAGCTGCTACTTCAAAATTAATCATTCATCGAGGACACAGAGCCATAGGTGGAGACTGGTTAAAGGGAGATTTCAGACTCACATCAAGAAGCATTTCTTTACACAGTGAATTGTGGACACATGGAACAAACTACCTAGTTGTGTAGTTAAGAGTAGTATCTTAGAGACATTCAAATCTGAACGACAATTATTTCCACACACTATGTGAATAAGAATTTGGCAAGTTTTGTTGGGCTGAATAGCTTATTCTTGTCAAAAACTTTCTAATGTTCTAATTGTGATTTACAAATGGCTAAGTGGAACTGCAATTACTAAAGGCAAGGTGCTGTAAAATCCAGTCATTTCCCATGAAACATGGTACATAGTATAAATAAAACAGTACTGATTTAACCAAGGAGATTGTTTAATCCCAGTTTAGAATGTCAGCCTCTAGAAGCACATTAAAGAAAATCACATATTCCCCAATATGTACTCGCATTGGTTGAGGCTTCGCAGCAGGAATGAGCAATTGCAAAATCAAGCCGATAATACAAAGTTAATCTACTATCCATGCCATAGATAACGACTAAGGAATTTTAGAAAAATGTCATTATAAGACTGAAATAATTTAATTGCAACATTTTTATTAAACATGTAATGTAATTTTTATGTACATGATACACTGTAAAGGTTCAATTATAATTTGCTTTAAGGGAATAAGTCACTTGTATCAATGCTACACTGAAGATAAAATGCAATTTAACAACAGATAGATTGCATCAAATGAGCTCAACTTTCTAAACATTTGAAAACTATTATTTGCAATAAATATCATAATTTAAATTGTGTTAAACATATTAGAACAAGCTTTAGTTCATTCTTAGGAATCTTAATGAATTCAAGTATATTCTTTTCATTAGTTTGATGAAATAAACTTTCATCTGAGTTTGCTAAAGGGCTTCTTTGGAGACTTAAATGAGACACAGTTGCAAAAATGTTCACTTTCCGTTAAACTATGCTCAGTATTTTAATTTTCTATAGTTATCAGCCATGCCCTAGGATGGTGCTACTTAAACTAGAAGTCCGAATCCAAGGTTTGCTATTGAATATGGAAATCACAAATAAAGCAGTGCCAATCATGTCAGTTCTTTTCTCATCATTCTCTTTTACTCATTATCCATGGCCTCAGTCTGTATCCTACCCAGTAGGCAATGTTCCCTCTAAGGTGTGCGTGTGTGCACACATCTTTTGCTACTAGCACACAAAATAATTTAAACTGCGCACAAAAGGTTGTCTCCCTCCACCTCGTTGGCATGTTAACTATATTTCACGATCGTACACAATCACATTTCCTTTTCTGGTTTCTGATGCAGACAATGTTGACAGCACGGAGTCAACAGATTCGTCTGCAGCTTTTAGAACTAGCTTATTTATACTGTTTTTAATGAAGAAAATATTCAATGTACACATGTTGTTGTCACTGGGCAAAAAATTGCACAAGATTTTTGCGCACACTGGTCATTGCAAATTAGAGGGAACATTGCTGGCAGGTCACAATTGGATAAGTTTACATTCTAGTGATATTAAATGGAATATCATAAAGGGACTCTTGTCTTAAATTGATCAAAATCTTTGATTATTTAGTTTAAACTTTGAGTTAATTTCCATTTTTTATGTAAACCCTCAAGTAGTGGACAACAATTTTAAAATCCATACTTTGCCAGCCATTTCCTGGCTTATTACTATTGTGTAATTCGAATATCATGTGGCTGATCTATAGCAGTAACCATGGTCTCAGAAGCCATCAAGATGTCCTGTCTTTAATGCTTAATTTGTACAGAATCCACAATTACATAATTTAATAAAAGAAAAATGGAATTTAAAAAACTTGTCTGTCCATGAATACAGTAACATTAACTTTGTTGGAGCTTACAAAGGAATCTTATGTTTATATAGCACTTTTCATAATCTCAGCTCCCAAAGAGCTTCCAGTCAATACAGTATTTTTGAAGTGTGGGGAAGCCAATTTGCACAGAGCGGAGTCCCACACAAACCAATTACACCTTTGTGAATTGAGAAATAAATGAGGGGAAGGGGGAAAAAAAAGAAAAACCTGCATGTCCTAAACTTGGATCTGACACTGCTGGAGTCTAGATTATAAACTCAAGATTTTGGTATGAGCCTTGGATTCCAAAGTCCTTTTGGACGCTATACATAATGCAACCAGAGGTTCACCAAAGAATTGCAAGGAAATTCTTATCCAATTTGCTAACCGATTTGTTCCTTCTTGCTGCACATCGAAACTGAATGCAGGATTGAAGCTTACTCATCGGTTTGCACGAAGACTTCAACTTCAGAAGATCTTCAAAATTGTCAGGTTCCCTGCATCAGTTAAATTGGACAGTTGGGGCTCATATATAATTTTTATATTGATTTTTTTATTGGTCTCAGTTCATTCAAACCAACTATCAACAAAAGGTTGTGCAGAGTAACACACACAAAATGATGGAGGAACTCAGCAGGTCAGGCAGCGTCTATGGAAAGGAATGGAGAGATGAAATTTTGGGCAGAGATCCTTCATCAGGCTCCAATACGGTTATGCAGGTAGGGAGCCAGTCACAGCTGCTTCACTGATAGCATAACTCACTTCTCTCTTTCATTCCTAGTGTATTTGTTTATGTGGCCACTGCAGGCTTTGCAGCCCTAAATGCCAGTGGCGTAACAGGCTGTCTGAGATGCTCCCTGCTTCAGACTCTTGGTCCCAGTTCATTGGGGCATGTCTGAGGACCTGTTCTGCACAATGAGTTCCCTCATTCAATGTTAACAGAAAATGTGATGCTTCTAACACAGCCCACCCACCAGAACCCTTCGCCCCCACTCCCCATCACACTCCCAAAATGAAAGACTCCCTCAAGGTTTAGTATGTTCATGAAACAGCAATCTGTGCTTATTGGAAGCAAGAATTGGAAAGAGTGAAAAACTCTGGCCTGAAGAGAGGGTCTTTTTAGCATCCAGATACACTGCAGGCAGGAATGGGAAAGTGACATACTGAAAACTATGGGGAAAAAAAGCTTAGAAGAGAAAAGGTTCAATGGGTGATCTCACCCATTATCTACCTAATTAGATCTTCACTTTGAGAGATAAATTGTGCTATAGAAATGCAAGTACTGTTAGCAATATTTTTGCTGCATAACTGAATATATGTGCAGCTCCTCTGCACAAGTCGGAAGGAATGCACCATTTAGTTCTCCAGAATAAACTGAGCTATGTTATTGTCTCTCATGTTCCCCTACCAGCCAGAAGTGAAAGGGGATATGCTAACTATTGTTAACTCTGTTTACATGGGGGTAGAATCTGATCAGAACCCACACAAACTTAGACCACAAGTTGAAGCAGCACCGTAACTGTGTGTGATTTTAAGGCTTGTCTGCCTTAGATTTAATCAACATTTCCTTTGGTTTACCTGCCAGTGCAAATGACAGAACCAAACACTATATGCTACTCCCTATATGCCGCCCTCAACATACCTGCATGATTGAGTGCTGCAGGGCACGTGTGTGTAAATGCTGGCTCACCAGGGTGCTAATACAGGAATACTGAGCATTCTGAGGTTCACTTGGGTCAAATCAATCCACATTAACTTCCATCTCAATGCACACTGAGCTTAACTGACTACTGTTGCGACACACCGTACTGCCGGAAAATCTGGGAACAGCACACAGGGCAATGACACCACTGTAAATTCTTCGCCAAACCAAGCTTGTACAGGTTGGTAGACCAAAGTGTAGCAGCTAATGAGATAATTTTGGAATTTAATTGTCATGGCCTGCACACCAGTCCCATTTTAAACAGCTTCTGTGGGATTGGTTTTCATATAGTTCTATTTCCCCCATCAAACAATTACAAAGCAATATGCAATATGGCTTATTAACCTCTGGCTTTTGTAGTATTGCAGTGAAAAATGTAGTGTGAAAGAAAGGTGCACATTCTGCACTCATGACTAATAGGTTTATAGATTATAAAACAATATGTTTAAATTTATCTTTTCTTCCTCCCCATCCCCCTTCCTACCCCACCCAATGCATTTTCATAATCAGATCCTTAAGAAATATGAATCTCAGCTTTTTTGGCATGTATTGTACATCTATATTTGATTCCAGTTTTACAGTGACTGTGGTGCAGCAGTAAATCTTTTTGACACACATTTGTATTTAGTGCAGCTTTTCTTCATCTATACAAAACAGCATTAATGTCACCTCACTGTTCCCTCTGCAAACTACCACTTATGCAAACATAACAGCTCCTTGTTATCCGTTTTAAGACGTAATTCTTATCTCTTCTTTTGTACAGAACAAAATGCGGCTATGATATTTTTAATGTTGTTTACTGAGGGACATATGCTTGCATAGCATCCTGCTCCTTAAAATAATGGCTGCTGCAATGCTGATTAAACATTTCAACCGACAAACAGCTTCAATTTGAAGCAAACTCAGCCAGGTAGTAATATTATGCCAATAAGATTATACAGTTTGATTGACGGCATTATTTTTTTGTCATTATACACATTTTGAGCTTTCCTGCCTTGTGGCTGGCAATTTTGACTGCAGCAGCAGACATCCTATGGGACACAAGATGAACTGATTCAATTCTGCACGCACTCAATTCACTCACTTGGAAAATGCTATAAATTGTGAACAGTACCTATGGTCAGGGCTTGAGCTAATATTGCCCAGCACCATCGGATGTATGGATACGTGGGTGCAACCTGCAATGTGCCAGGTGTACTTAGTGGTAAAATCATGACAAAGATGGTACAAAATTGTAAAGGAAAGGGGAATTTTAAAGAGAAGCTGCTTAGGGGGATTCTGAATTAAGTTGTAACAATAAAAAGGTTGCTGGCTTGACTCTGGATCTCCAGTGCCTTAAAAAAGTATTCAGCCCCCACAACTATTTTCATTTTACTGTCTCATTTTCCTAAATTTAAAATATATTGAAGCAGGACGTTATCAGCTCATCTACAAACCATTGTGCATCATGTCAAATCAAAAGAAAAATTCCAAAACCTGTCAATAATTTACTAAAAATTAAAAATCAAAATTGTGAGGCTGAAAAAGTATTCATCCCCTTTGCAATTACTATTCTAAATTTCCTCAGTTGCAATATACAATATTATTTTACCAACTCCCCCAATTTGTTGATGTAGAAAATTTGAGGATCGCTTGTTTTCAATGAATTCATAAGAATAAATAACCTTTCCAACTGCTAGATCCAGCAGTATGGCAGGTTTTCAAAAGACCTAAAACGAAGACAGAAGAGCATCCGAGACAAGTCAGGGAAATGATAATAGAGAAGCACAAATCTAGGGAATGGTACAAGACCATCTCATAAGCATTGAAGTCATTTCAAAGCTCACTGCGGTCCATTGTGAAGAGGCAGTAAAATAGAAATCCAGGGCCACACTGCCACTCTCAACTTAGTCACTGGAGAAGATTGGCACTTGTAAGAGAAGATACCGTGACTCCAACAGTCACTCTGAGGTAGCTACATAAATCAGTGGCTGCAACTGGAGATGGAGCTCATGGCTCCACAATCTCTGAGTTCTTGAACAAAGAAGGGTACTCATGGAAGAGTGACAAGGAAAAAGCCCTGGCTATATAAAAAAAAGTATATCATTGCCCGTAATTTGTCATTAAGAAAATTCTGTAAAGCTGTAGAAGGTGGTCTTGCAGTCAGGTGAGACTAAAGTGGAACTTTTTGACTTCAACACTAAGCGGTGTGTGTGTGGTGTGATTCTAATAGCGTGCAACAGCCAGTTAACACCATCCCTCCTGTAAAATATGGTGGAGGTAGCATCATGCTATGGGGATGCTTTTCAGCAGCAGAGATTAGAAGTCTGACCAGGATCAATGGGAAAATGAATGCTGTTAAATATGATGAGATCCTGGATAAAAACATGCTGGCCTCTGCCAGAAGGCTTAAACTGTGAAGCAAGTTCATTCTTCAGCAGTACAACAACCCAAAGCACACTGCTGGAGCAACCATGGAGTGACTTCAAATGAAGAAAATTGATGTCTTTGAGGCCCAGTCAGTCCTAACCTTAACCCAATCGAACACCTCTGGCAAGACTTCAGGATTGCTGTCCACCACAATTCCTCAACTAACCTGGCACAGCTTCAGCAATTTTGCAAGGAAGAATGGGCAAATCTAATAGAGACTTATTCCAATACAAAATGGATGTAATAACTGGCAGAGGTGGTTCAACTATGGGGAATGAATTCTTTTGAACTGCTGGCAGTTCAGTTTTCAATTTTTAGTTTCTCATGCTTTACAATTTTCCATTTCTTTGGAGTCTACTGTGAAAAAAGAAGCACGTGATCGACAAATGAACATTCTCAGTTAAGTTGATCAAAGTCCCTGATTGTAATACGCACTTATGTGAAGAGAGGGTTGGGGCTGAATACTTTTTCAAGGCACTGGATGTTGGGTCAGCAGAGCTCAACAAGAATGACGGTGAGAAATTCCATAATAGGTCTCTGCATTTGTTGCAATGGACAGAGAAGTGAGTCAGAGCTCCTGAGCACTACACAGTGATGTAAGACCCACACATGTGGATACTGACTGACAGCATGATTTAGCTTCTGCGTAAACCTGCCATCATGGCCAATCAGCCAATTGACATTCCCTGGCCAAGATCACCCATGAAGGACACCCTCTCCTTGACGTTAATGAACTCAACTTGACCTCAGGAAACCAAACCTCCGGTGCCAGCTGGCAGCTCCCAGTTACAAAAAAGTGACAAAGAACGAAACCTGGAGGTAGAAGTGGCAAAGGGAACAAAAGCTCCAGAAATCAGGGAGGAATAAAATGCCATTACCAACAGATATAAAAATGAACTTCAGAGAATGCTGGAATAAAAATCCTGCATCCTGCAGCACAGTAAGTGCTCAACAAAGACAGAAAGAATGAGGAAGCTCCAGGACAGTCATACAGGTTAGCAAAAGCTGAGAGGACCAGTATAAATGCTAACAATGGTAATCAGAGTAGAAGATAATTATTCAGTGCCATAGCCTGGGTAAAGGTCTTAACCCTTCATTGCCCCATCTACTCAAGTGCCTCCTTCATTTTCTCCTTGTTTATATGTAATGTATGGTTACATATATGTAGTTTGACAATAAATTTTCTCTGAACTTTTGTTTAATCCTTGCCCTCTCTGGTTCTGCACCAGTGACACTGTACGTCACCGGCTATTATTCCTTTTCAATTGATCTGCTTTTGGAGGTGGACAGTGAAGGGTCAATCTGTGCCTTTGTAACTGGCCTCTCTCATTCTTGTTCACTCTCCCAGATCACTATAGGAAGCAAATTGAGGCCACGTGCTTATTGGCTCCTGCTATCTATAAACAGACAGGGCTGAAAATTCACCCTCAAAAATATTGAAAGAAATGAAGCTAATAACTGAGAAAAACAAAGACTATTTTACGATATTGATATCCCGCATCTGAGCAGGCATCAGAGCATTACGAATAATGGATAGCATCACAGAGCCCTAATCACCATTAGGATGAAAACATGTAGTCTCTATAGCAGCACCTTCAACAGCTCCATGTTCATATGTTCTGATATTTAAGTCTAAACTAAGCAAATGAAACAAGGTTAGTATGCATAGCAGTCTCCATAATCAGTCACATGGGTGTACAAAGGGGTCAGTAGTAGTTCTGAATATTTACCTGTCCTCTTCAGATTTTAAGGAACTCAGACCTCAGACATTCTTATGGGTTAGTCAGGTCAAGTTAGTCCGTATATATGTATACACATACGCACACAAAAAAGAAATTTTACAATGCTACGAAGACTGAACTGTACGTCAGAATTGATTCTGGACAGTAATCAAACCATATTCACTCAGGACAAATAAAGACAACTACGGTGTCTCACCTTCCCAACGGGTCAATTGGTATTCTCAAATTTCAGTTTTTAAAAATCACTTGTGGAATCTCTTCACACCTTTTTTCTTCAGATTTAGTGTAGTAGAAAGTAAACAGCACCAACAGATGTGTGTGCAGTTTTTAATGAGCTTGTTTTATGTTTTCTTACTAATAGGTGCAGGAAAACATGCACTCCATCTGTCTTACCCCACATCCCTAGGTATCAACATTTGAGAAACAAGAGCTTGGGGTTTTAAGGTTTTCTTTGCAGAAGGGGAAGGGGGATGGATAGTACAAGCTTAACATCCAAGGTCATTTGTGACCTTATGTAACACAAAATTCAAAGTAAATTTATTATCAAAGTACAGTACATATGTCACCATATACAACCCTGAGATTTGTTTTCTTGCAGGCCTACTCAGTGAATCCAAGAAACATAACAGAATCAATGACAGACTGCACCCAACAAGACAAACAATCAATGTGCAAACTCCAAATACAAAAGAGAATAATAAATAAATAAATAAATAAATGTTCATATCGAGAACCTGAGATGAAGAGTCCTTGAAAGTGAGTTCAGTAATAGGTGAGTGAAATTTTCACCTCTGCTCCAAGAGCTGATGGTTGAGGAGTAATAACTGTTTCTGAACCTGATGGTATGGGTCCTGAGGCTCCTGGACCTTCTTTCTAATAGCAGCAATGAGAAGAGAGCATGGCTTGGGTGCTGAGGGTCCTTGATGATAGATGCTGCCTCCCTGCAGCAGGGCCCCATGTAGATGTGCTCAGTGATGCTTGATACCCCGATGGACTGGGCTGTATTCACTACTTTTTGTAGGAATTTCTGTTCAAGGACATTGGTATTTCTATACCAGGCTGCGATGTAATCAGTCATTATACTCTCCAGCACACACCCTTAAAAGTTTGTCAAAGTTTTAGGTGTCATGCCAAATCTTTGCAAATTTATAAGGAAGTAGATGCGCTGCCATACTTCTTTCATAATTGCACTTCGTGTTGGGCCCAGGACAGGTCTTATGAAATGATAACACCAATGAGTTGCTGACCCTCTTCACCCCTGATCCCTGATGAGGACTGGTTCATGAATCTTCAATTTCCTCCTCCTGTAGTCAACAATCATCTCTTTGGTCTTGCTAACATTGAGTGAGAGGTTGTTGTTGTGGCACCACTCAGCCAGATTTTTAACCACCTTCCTAAATGCAGATTTGTCACCACCACGATAATGGTGTCATCAGCAAATTTGAACATGACATTGGAGTAGTGCTTAGCCTCACAGTCGTAAGTATGAAGTGAGTAAAGTGGGGCTAAGCTGACAGGCTTCTGCGGCACCTCTGCTGATGGGCACCATGGAGGAGATGTTGCTGCCAATCCAAACTAACTAGGGTCTGCAAGCGAGGAAGTCGAGGATCCAATTACACAAGGATGTATTGAGGCCAATGTCTTGCAGCTTATTAACGTTGACGAAGGATGATGTAGCTACATTGTGACTCCTTCGTGTTCATCTTCGAAAGCAGTTTAAATTCTACCTTTGATGTCTCTTCCCTTTAGGGTGGATGGGGTTCTGTTGAAGACCCTGACCTGGAGTTACCCACAGACTTTGGTTCTTTGCAGTGGTGGGACCTGTTCCCAGGGCTCATGGCTGGCCTTGTTTTGATATCCCAAGAACCCAGCCTAGGAACATGAGCGTGCCTTCTGTGTTCTGAGGTTTCATGACCCTATAGGCAGGCTTTCTAAGCCAGTGTCGCTGAACGAAGCATCGGAGGAGAGAATGGAATATCGGGAACAGTGGATCAGCTGTCGCAGGCTCGCACTTGGTGAATTGTGCTCTCTCTCTCTCTCCCTCTCTCTCATTGGTGGGCGAGAGATTGTTGCCAATGCTTCGGGGAGAGCACTTGGGAAAAAAAGTGGCGCGACAGACTTTTAACACCATCAAAAAGCAAGTTATTGTCTTATGTCTCCCCTCTCGCTGTGAAAGGGGCAGTTGTTTTTCCAGGTATTAGAGAGATTGAGAACCTGTGACATGTCGAATTGTCGGGGGAACGATTAGTTTTTGTTTTGCCACAGATGACGGTTTTTATTGGGGGCTTTGCTATTGCATGCTTGGTGGATGAAGGCTGCTGATGCTTTTCTGCGGAAGTAGTGGGACTTTGGGGTTCTAAAGTTTTAACTGTCACTCTTCTGTTTTCGTGGATGTTTGCAAAGAACAAGAATTTCACAATGTATATTGCATACATTTCTCTGATATTAAATGGAACTGCTGAACTACTGAATTTTGAGGGGATGAGATGGTCAGTTGTACTCAATAAAATTGATCCTGAAATATGTATGTTTGCTGTCCAGATGTTCCAGGCTTGATGAAATGGCATCTGCTACGGACCTGTTGTGACTGTAGGCAAATTGGAGTGGATTCAAGTTGCTTTTCAGGCAGGAATTGATATGCTTCATGACCAACCTCTGTAAGTACTCCATCACAGTGGACATAAGTGCTACTGGACGATAGACATTGAGACACGTCACCACTTTCTTCTTAGGTACCGGTATAATTGAAGCCTGCTTGAAGCAGGTGTGTACTCCAGACTGACGAAGCAAGAGACTGAAGATACTGGTGTACTTTGTACATCCAAGGTCATCTGTAACCTTATGTATTAACTGGATATTCTCATTAAGTCTATCAGTGCGCATTTGTATCACCACTTCTAGCCCTGAAGCTAGTTTATTTTCTCCTCCTAGACTCTTGCTGATTTTTTTCACTTGTCTGCAGAGAGCATGCAATCCTTCCTGGGACATACTGTCTCTCCTGCTCTACTTGAGTCATCATCTTACATGAGTTAGCCTCAGCCAACTTGAATTATTTTCCATCATAAATCTGCTTGATCCTTATCTTAACTGACGTCCACACATGACAAACTTGAGTAACATTTTCCCCACCCTAAAGCGGTTAATTTGCTGGTTCCTGGAAAATATATATTTAATAATACATGGGCATATGCTACTGAATTAATATTTCTACACTAATGCCCTAAAATATGAATTACTGAGCTAATAGGTAACTTCTGCAGTCAATGTTTTATGCTGTGGCTTCTATCACACTTGTGAGGTGCCAACTATTGCATTAGGAACCTATTAAGATGTCGGTGAAACAGCCGACAGTATTTTATGATTGGCAATGAAAAGAGAAAGATGGGACCTGGTTATTTGCAAAAGTCTTTGCATGATTAGTGGGAATAATTACCAGCTCCTTTCTCTCCCTTCCCCTCCCACCTGAACCCCTACACTAGAAATGAAAATGAACTGTGCCATTAGCAAAAAAAAAGTGACCAGAAATTCATCAAAAAGGAAAGTGAAACTGCATTTCTCCACCCTTCGGAGGGAGACAGCCATGAAATGCAGGAATTAAACTATCTAGAGGAATAAAATCTATAAGCCTTTAAAAATGTAATTTTTTTTTCTCATTGTCTAAATAGAAGGGGAAAAATGGTTTGGATATCGACAGTGGAAGAAGATAGTGTGAATTGCAAGATCTAGCCTGGAATATTAAGCCTGTGCATCACCTTGCTTCAATATCCAGTTGTTATCCATTGCATTGCTTGTCAGTGTGATTGATTCCCCTTCCTGACATTATTATTAGTCCTCGCTAGGCTCTGCAGCGAGCCGCCTAGTGCATCATCCGCCCTTATTTACATGTCAATGTGAAATCTAGCGTGAGGGCTTCTGATGCTCTGCATGTTGCTGGGCCCTTAATGCAGCCAAAAGATTTAGCAGTACAGAAGTGTGCTGCCTTAAAATGCTCCCTCAGAGAGTCTCGACCAAAATCACGACGCAGAGAGCCAACGTATCAGCTCCACAAGTCTCAACATGTGTGATCAGCTTCAGCACAGCTTGCATAAGCAACGAGTGGGGATGAGTAACATGTTTATATCACGAGTGTCTGACCAAGCTGACGTGAACATTATAACAGTTACAATAAATGAAGCATTGTGGAGTAAGGGGGGGGGGGGGGCTATATTTTCAATGCAAACTTGAACCTTGAACCAAGGCAAGTCTAACCTCGGAATGATTGTAAAACTCTGATTCATGCTGGTCATGTGACACCAATAAACGACTGTCAGTTTCATATTAGGTAGCCAGAGCAAATCTAATCCAAATGAGGAACTGTGTACTCCACAGGCTGAACACAATAGCAAAAAAAGAATGCATCGCAGTATAAATCAGCTTGCAGAGATAATACTTAACTTCAATTAGACAATATGGCACAATGTAATAATTAAGTAAAACCTCAGGATTTCAGGTATATTTAGATGCCTTTAGTTGCATTACAAATTAAGTAATATATCTGCCAATCATTATGATGCAGCACCCTTAAATTTAGCTCAGTGGCTTTCAAAAGTGTCTGATGCATGACCTAACCAGGAGGAAGGAACACAATGAAGGGTGGAGTTTATATATTTTTTAATCCCTGATCCAACACTATCCCTTTGATTAACTCCTGGTCTGCCAATATCTCATGCCTACATGTACCTGAAAAAAAGAGCAAGGCAAAAATCATTCACGGCAAGTTAGACAATTCCATAGGGATTGGGAAAAGAGGAGGATTTCCCTCACAGCCATGAAGTTAAATAGTTGGAGGGAAAGCCAAGCCACATACAAATAGATGAGGATTTTGCCAGAGATTATGTTTGGCGTTGTGTCCTAAGGGGGTGGTGGGGTAGTGTGGGGAGGGTGGAGATACAAAAACATGCTAGTGAGCATGTTGGAAACCAGATGTGGTAAAAGGAGAATGAGTTTAGGGCCAGAGAATGGTGAAAATAACAAAAATAAAACATGCCAGAATAGTGAAAAACACAAGGAGGGTGCACTGTAAGAAATTGAGTAGCATTAAATAAAACAAGCTTGTATTTATAACTTTGCAATATTCCAAACAATTTTACAGCCTTCTGATAAAGTGGGAAGAACGCGTACCTTATTTCTTTACAATAATACAAGAGGGAATGAGAGAGAACCACCATGATCTTGCTAAACAAATTTAATGAGGCATAAAAAGCCACAATGGCAACTGCCCTGAAGGACTGAGAAGCACCAATAAAAATTATGTCAGGATTATGAATCTTGTGATTAGATTATTGTCCAATGAGAGGCAGAGCTGTTTCTTTAGCCTCCGTTATGGGCTTATTAATCAGAAGTGACTGAGAACCCAGTTGAGTATTAGCTAATCAGTGGCTGTATCATCAGAGAGCAAATGTGTTTATGAAGGGCAGGCCATATTTGATTAACTGATCTGAATTCTTTGAAGGCATATTACTAATGGGTACTGAAGAGGTTAGTGGGATGTCCATGGGTACCATGTGAATGGACTTCTATAAAGCTGTACATGAGCAAAAGTGGAATTGGAAGTACCCTTGGTCATTGTAAATTGTCTCATGATTAGGCTAGGGTTAAATCAGGGGATTGCTGGCCATGGCTCGTAGGACTGGAAGGAACTCAGAAGGTCAGGCAGCATCTATGGAACACTTTTTTGCGATGTTTTGCGGTGAGACGCTTCATCAGGACTGGAAAGGAAGGATGAAGAAGTCAGAATAAGAAGGCGGGAGGAGGGGAGAAGATGATAGTTGAAGCTAAGTAGGTGGGGAAGAGGTAAGAAGCTAGGAGATGATAGGTGGGAAAGGTGAAGGACTGGAGAAGAAGGAATCTGATTGGAGAGGAGAGTGGACCATAGGAAAAATGGAAGGGGGGGGCACCGGGGGGGGGTGATATGCAGGTGAGGAGAAGCAAATAGGTAAGAGGAGAACCAGAGTACGGAATTGAAGAAGGAAGGGGGAGGGCTGGCAAACGATGTTCATGCTATCAGGTTGGAGGCTACCCAGACAGAATATGAGGAATTGAGATAAAGAGAATGTGCTCTAATTAGCAGGTTGTGAATAAGTGGTTTTTCTCAGAGATCTGTACTGAAAATTTAACTTTGAACTATTTATGAAAATGTGTAAAATGAATGAGTAGAGTTATATATCCAGATCTGTGCTTGAAATGAATGTGTGAATCATAATATCTCTGTTACTACATATGTAAGGGAGAAAAATAGAAATGTAATGGGCAAAACCATGGCAGAAGAAGTGTGAGGCTATCAATTTGGATTTGAGAAAGCACACAAATAAAATATTTTCCAAATCAAAAATAAACTATATAGTGTGAAAGAATTAAAAGACTTGGGTTCCCTGGTGTACAGTTCACTGAAGTCTCACCCATGGGCATAAATACCAACCAACAGGTCTAGTGGAATGTTGGCCTTTACTCCAAACGAGATTTACTGTTAAGAGTTAGGATACACTGTTTATGAATCTTGATATGGCCTCAACTCAAACACTATTTCAGATGCATGGCATCTAAGATAAATTTAACGAGTTATATCATGACATGAAGGATAAATTTCAGAGACAGTTTGGAGAAATTTAGTTTGCGGTCCATTTTGTTTACATTTAGTTGAAAGTGACTTGAGACAAGGTAGGTTATAAAAACAGAAATCAACAGGATGTTGAGAAACTTTACTCTGGTGAGAAGTTAGGGCCAAAAAGATAACTTAAAAGGAGTGGAATTAGGAAACACTTTTCATACATTGGGGAGTGGAATATAGAACTTGCCCTGCAAAAAAAACCATTAATCGTATTGTTGATTGTGAATTTCAAAAGCATGACAGGCAGCTTTTTATATGCTAAGGATATTGAGGATGGTAACAGAGTTGAAGTACAGCTTAGCAATTTGAAATAAAACCTTAAATTAATGCTGCACATATTGCATCCCCTTCACAACTTCCTGGTGCACTTTAGAGTCAATGAATTTGTGTAGTTATTGAGATGGGGGAATACAGCAGATAACTTATACATAGCAAGCTTCCACAAATACCTCTTTTAGTCAGATTCTTTGAAGGCAAGTTATTGACTGAGACACAAGGCTAAGTAACTCCCCTGCATTTCTTCAAAATAACGGTACGGTATTTTTTACATCTACCTGTGAGACCAGATAGGTTCTTGATTTAGTGTCTCCTCAAAGAGACGACAGCTTTGTCAATGTTGCCCTCTTCAGTACTGTACTCAAGGGTCAGCTGGATTTACATTCAAATACTTGTAGTTCAAGTTCAACCATACATGAATATCGACAAACAGCATCACTCTGGAGCCAAGGTACGAAACACAGCACCAACAGTCACGCACAGCACAAGGCACATACATCACATATAAGATACCAGTAAAATACAGTCACACAAATATATATCATCCAAGACCTTGAGTCCATGCATGTTACACCAAGTCCCTAAGTCCATGAATGTTAGAATTGGAGTTAAGCATTAAGCCTTCTGTCTCAGAGCCAAGAACAGATGTCACTGAGGTTGAGATGACATTGTTTGCAAGGGACTGGTTGAGAAGGGAAGCAACAGTTGACTGAGGACAAACATAGATAGTCTGGGTGATTATGACTGAGTGTTGTGAGGATCAGGTAAGGGAGGGGAGGGGAGGTATGATTGATAGTAAAAGGTGTTGGACAGAGGTTGTTTTGCAAGGAAAGAGAGGCCAAAGAGAGCAAGAAAAACAAATAATTGTGAAAAGCAGCATCTGCACATGTGAGGGGTATTTACTGTTCAGGGTGTTTTTTTGCCAAGCCCATCTTTCTAACATAGCTACTGAGACTTGCAGAGATCAAAGAGTTGCTTACAACCAATACTCTTTGTTCAGTTTCATGTAATAAACGAGAGCCAGTCTTCAGTTCTTAATGTAAATGGCAAACAATGATCAGTCTGAAATTAAAAAGGTAGGTTTGCAAACAGTAGCACTGTCTATAGAGCACAGGATACTGACCCGTAGCATGGAGCTGGTTGCAGTGTAAGACAATTAGGATATTTCAATTGGCCTGTTTCACACCAGACTATGCTGGCTAAGTTATTTAGTTCAAGGAAGCTTGCAGACCAGAATGATACCAGTCCTTAGCACATCAGACAACTGATAGAAACATAGAAACATAGAAAATAGGTGCAGGAGTAGGCCCTTTGGCCCTTCGGGCCTGCACTGCCATTCAGTATGATCATGGCTGATCATCCAACTCAGAACCCTGTACCTGCTTTCTCTCCGTACCCCCGATCCCTTTAGCCACAAGGGCCATATCTAACTTCCTCTTAAATATAGCCAATGAAACGGCCTCAACTGTTTCCTGTGGCAGAGAATTCCACAGATTCACCACTCTCTGTGTGAATAAGTTTTTCCTCATCTCGGTCCTAAAAGGCTTCCCCTTTATCCTTAAACTGATCTATTAATAGTTGGAAGGTTTGTGTATTCAAAGAACTTCATAGCATTAATTGTGGGTGTCTGGGAACACTGTATCCAGAAGCCTTTAGACAGTTTGTGTAAAAGGGTAGATGAAAAAAAAATCACCTACATGTGACAGAAAAAGAGTTTAAATGTAAGAGAGCAGTCAAGCTTGTTAGGAATGGTCAAGGAAGAGCAAGAAGAATGACAGAAAGATGGAGTGATGAGAATTCATTCCACTGCCTTCAATTTCTGCGATGGCTTACTCGTTCATCTGCAACTTGCTGATATCTTCTTTTAGCTTATAGGAATTTTGTCTGTGTTTTTGAAATTGTTCCTGATTTTGAAATCATTTGCTATTTGGAAATCTTTTTAAAGATAGAAAACCTGATTCTTAAATGTGTTTTAAGAATACTGTCTGGATTTAAACAAGTACCACTAAAAATAAATGAAGTATGTTTAAACTACTTTCTTATCTTAAGTATCTCCTTCTTGGCATAGAGGTGTATGTGGGTATTGGCAGTTAGAAGTGCCATGGAGATAAGCAAGGAAGTGACCTAGTCTTTGAAGAGTAGGTGGCTAAAGTATAATTTCCCTTTGGTGAGGGTACCCATATCTTTATCAGACAGGGCTTAATATCTTTATTGGAGTTTAGAACGTCACAGACAGCAAGCACAAACTTAAAGTGCCATCCACACATAAGTTGCCTCTCTTGGATGCCACTGTCTACGTCTAGGGTCCTCCAAGCATGAATGCTTTTATACCTATTTTGGACACAGAATGACAACTGTGAGCCAGCTTCCTAGCAGCAAATCCCCAACTTTCAATTTTACATTTTATTGAAATGTCACCATGTAGCTTTAAAACGGATGATGCCATGTGGTCCAATGTATAATAAGCAGAGTGGTCTGGGTGCAGATACCAGGTAGATATACTGTAAGTTACTACATTAAGTAAGAAAAGGCATTGTGGAGATACATTTTTGAAGACAACTGGAAATGATTAACTTTAGTCAGCAACATTCAATTCCTCGGTGTTTCGTCCAGTGGGATTGTCCTTTGTCCAGCACATAAGTGCCATTACAAAGTGGGCACAGCAGCACTCTAACATCTTGGGAGCTTGTGAAGATTAAACATGTTATCTGGAACTTTGACAAACTTCTATAGATGTGTTGTGGAAAGTATACTGACTGGTTGCATCATAGCCTGATATGAAAACACTAATGCCCTTGAATGAAAAAGCCTTAAAAAAAGGTCGTGGATATAGCCCAGTCCATCACGGGTAAAGCCCTCCCCATCACTGAGCATATCTACACAGAGCACTATTGCAGGAAAGCAGCATTCACCACTCAGCTCATGCTCTCTTCACACTGCTGCCACCAGGAAGGAGGTACAGGAACCTCAGGACTCGTACCACCAGGTCCAGGAACAGTTATTACTGCTCAACCATTGGGCTCTTGAACCAGAGGGGATAACTTCACTTGCCTCATCACTAAACTGTGCTACAACCTATGGACTCACTTTCAAGGACTCCATCTCACATTCTTGATATTTATTATTATTATTATTATTATTATTATTATTATTATTATTATCTTGCTTGTTCTTCTTTCATTTTCTCTTTTTTTTTGTTTCTTTGTATTTACTGTGAATGCCTACAAGAAAATGATTCTCAGGATTGTACCTGGTGACATATATCTACTTTGATAATAAATTTACTTTGAACTTTGAGACATTTTTCATTCTTCTTCAAACATGAATGAAGTAGGCACTTTCCTTAAAACTAAAGCACCATAAGGTCTCTGATGTAAGTAGATGTCAACCGGTATGATTTGGAATTAGTGGCTTTTAATCATATGCTTGATGCAATTTTAAGTGTCCTCTATACGACACAGAGAGACCCAAAGTCAAAATGAATGCTCAGTGAATCTCAGGTCTTAGGGAAAGTCAATCACTCTGAAGCAAGGTATTGACATTGATCTATAACAAAGTAGCAAAGCTGTACTGTGTATAACAATGAAGAGAATTTCTTGATACACATATGGTTAGCATATTTGTTGTTGCTGTACTGTAAGTATATCTACAACTGGCTGGGAAGCAACAAATTATGCAGTATCCTGCAACATTAGGTGGAACAGGATGCCACAGAAGGCTCTGGATGCCAAGTTATTGGGTATATTTAAAGTAGAGGTTGATAGGTTTTTGATTATTAAGGGCATCAAAGGTTACAAGGAGAAGACAGGAGAATGGCATTGAGGGGGAAATAAATCAGCAAAGTACAAATAGTGGAGCAGACTCAATTAGCTGAATGACCTAATTCTGCTCCTATGCCATGATCTTATGCATCACAAACTCTGTCAATGGGACAACTACATATGACGTTCCCACAGTAATCATGACAGCCATATATAGTAAAACTATATGTAACTCCTGTTAGGTTCCTGGGCACTGGAGTACCAAGAGGAGAAAGTTAGGAAATCAATGCTGCTGACAACTTTAGTCCGTATATCTGGTGGAAATGGCCTCCCTTTAGGTTAATAAAATGTGGTTAGTCTCATATTAAGAGGGAACATTATAATGAACTGAATCACAAAGCCTTCAAAATTTAGCCTTTCCTAATTGGCTAATCTAACTCTAATTGGCTCTATTCCATGGGATCTATTTAGTTTTTAAATGCCTCAGTAGGCCTAGAAATTCTGGATACTACCTACACATTGGCAGACTCTGTCACTGAGCTGTCATTTTAAAAGTTACCACTCCTTATTTGGGGCAGGCATTTCTAATGGAAGGACAGAAGGTGATCAATATGGGATGAATGTGCCCTCATTGGATTTCTCAACCACAATTTTAAGCTTGAAGAACAATTTAACCTTAGGGCTTTTAATCGTCAGCCTGGGATAGCACTTAAGATAGCTGCAGGGAACACAAAATGGAATATTCACTTAAGTGCTCTTTCTCCTAGTTTTCCTGTTCTGGAACTTTTACATACACTTCAAGGGAAGGAGAACACCTGTTGTGTTCAATCACCAGTCCCACAGCGTACTAATTCAACTCTGCATATCTACCACTGTCAACCATCAACATGGCATCTCAGACAGTTCATCTGCTGTCATCAACAGCAGGGAGTGACCAAAGTACAGAGGGCTGTAGAAGATAAACATCAGAGGACACGGATCTGCGGGAAATCTGCAGGGCACAGCGTTTGGGCAACCACACTTAATTGACACAATTGGCAAAACGCTCCCCTTCTGTGTGTATTGCCTTGAACTCCAGTTAGCCAAAGCCCAATTCTGCAAGTACGAGGGAAAAGCATGCACCCACAAGCACTGGTAGCAATAACACACAATGTAGTTGTGGCTGCGCTTTGTTCTTTACTTCTGAAACTTGGTATTGTTGACTTTAAGAGCTGGACCTGAAGAAGCAAAGTAAAACACAGCAGCTACTTTCTTGTGGGTCTATCTCCACCAAAGATAAACATGTGCAGTCAAAATGATAATATCTTCTGTCACTATATTACAGAACTTCCCAAAAAATGTTAAAAGTTGTAAGGACACCTGATATTGCTCAGGTCAAAAAAGCAGGAATATTGGGCTATCATTAAACATGGGAGCTAGACACAACCAATGCATTATGCTAGAAAACAAAGATTTTGCTTCCTGAATACTTTTGGGTGTTTCTTATGGATTTTGGGCTGCTGATCATTAAAATCATCATGAAATTTCCCTATCACACACAATTTTTAAAAATCACCTAATTTATTACTTCAATTTATAATTCAAGTTAGAATAACTGATACTAAGATTAAGGAAAGCATTTTTGTTGGTGCACAAATCAAACAGGTAATCAATGACAGGCAATTCAAAGAACTCCAGCGGGACAGGAGAAAATCGCATGGAAGGCATTCACAGATGTCGAAATTTTTTTGGCAACTACAGAATACCAAACAGGTTGACAACATGCTTCAGCATACAAAACGATGAAGTGCAACATGCCACTAAATGCCATTTTCTGCATTTTCATTTATACTTCTGCTCTGCAAATCTTAATGCTGTCAGTGACGAGCCTGGTGAAAGGCTTCGCCAAGACATTGGCAAAATGCTATCAGAGCAACTGCAATCTATCAATGCTGGCTGATTATTGATTATTGAGCTGATTACTGTTGGACATAAGCGAGAAACCTCAAACATTGAGTACAAACAAAAATCATCAACAAAACATTTTTAGCTTAGTTGAATTATTGCAAAGCCTTAGCACCGTTATGCAATTAAATGCGTTATATTCAATGAAAGTTACTTTCTTGTTTCTCCAAATTCCTAGGTGATACAAGTAGTCTGAAATTATATTTGTGTTCAGCTTCAAGCGATCTATCGTGAATTTTTTTGTAAATTCTGAGAAAGCAACATTTTCGTTAAAATTTGTTGTCCGGTGTTATGCATTAACCCTTTATAACAAGAGCCTTTAACTGGCTATCAGGCAACCAAAAAGGTTTTACAACTTGAACAAGGGTCGTTACATTTACAGAACCAACAACATAGGATTATTGCCTCAGTACAACAGATCAACTCGTCAGCTACTGCTGGAGAGAAATAACAAGATACGGCACAAGTGAGCAGTTCAGACATCAAACTGTGAAGCCTATGTTTTGCTACAAACCTTTAATCATATGCTGTTCCCTGGTTACACTTCCTAATCTCTGAGAGTTTGTAAAGGCAAATCGTTCTCAGCGTATTTACTTATTTAACATAAACTACACAAAATGCCCACCAAAGCAAAGCCTGAAGCAAGGAATTACTGGTGTAGCCCAGAGAGTCAGTTTTCATCAGACCCCCTGATGCTCCAATCAATGAATCCAAAAAAAATATATGCATAACATTTAACATCAAGCTAATTAAAATAAGGGAGAAAGCCAAAAATTCAAAATTATTCACACACCACAGAAATTAGAGGAAGTGAAATAAAGAAATTCATCAGCAGAAGGCCTCCACCTTGCCAACATTAAATTCAATTTTCTCCTCTCACTTACCGGACCATGGTTTGGCAGAGCTCCATAAGGTATTGTCTGGGGAAGGAGTCCTTTCTGCTTCATTAACAGCATGTGCTTCTGTTCCTCACTAATATGAGAGGTCTGAGGCTGAACTTGCGGCTGCTGTTGCTGTAGGTAGGGCATCATGGGAGCTTTGTTCTGATTAGCCATTGGCGGGGTCATTCTCTGGCCCACAGGCTCAATATTATAATGCGACAGTGGCTTAGTGTTAGCATACGAAAGCATAGGCTGTTTGTTCACAGAGGTCTGCCCCATAGTATTTGGCTGTTGATTCATTATGTTCATGTGGTTTTGTGAGAGGTAGTTATTCATGGCCTTCTGAGGGTTGCTTGTCATAGCAGGCACCATAGGCTTTTGATTATTAAAGGCCTGTGGGTACATCATTGGGCTATTTGGTTTGTCTGGAATAAAGGTGCCTCCAAAGGGACTGTGTGGCGGGGCTGCAGGGGACCAACCATGTGCCTGATTCTGCTGGTGTGGCTGCGTGTGTTGCTGCTGTTTCTGCTGCAACAGCATCGCTCGTTGCTGTTGCTGGGCAGCCATTTGCTTCAACTGCTCTGCTCGGGAAAGATCAGTACTCGTCGACGGTAGAGCTCCCGGACCAGATCCTGGCCCCGGCCCTGGCCCAGGTCCTGGTCCCGGTCCGGGTCCGGGTCCCTGTCCAGACCCTGACCCAGAAGACGTTGTCATCAAGAAGCCATTTCCCGACCTTGCATGTGCTTGAGTTTGACTTGGGGCCTGCTGTGAGGGTTGGCTTGTAGATGTCACTGGTGAAGTAGCAGGTGCAGAAAGGGATGAAATACTTGACACAGAGGACACACTGGAGACTGTGGAGACATTGGAAAATGGAGGGCCTGATGAAGATGGTCTAACCTGTGGCGATCCCATTGACAACTGATTAAAAGGAGACTGACACATTTCACTCTTTATACTTGGGTTATCTGCTGGAACCGGGGTCTGAGACGTAGGCTTGACAACCTCCATCTCCTTCTTTTCATCAAAGTCTTCATTAAATAGGTCATGCATGTCATCTTCTGGAACTGTGCTTGTTAGTTCATCAATTAACTCCTGCCACTCTTGCTCATTAAGATTAATATCCGAGAATAGTTTATTTTGATGGAGAAGGGAAGCATCTGAAGAGTCTATACAACTTGGATCATCAATCAATTCTTGTTTAAGATCCTTGGCTAAAATTAAGTTGAAGTCGTCATCCTCTCTGGTGCCATTAGCCTGTAAGCTCACTCTCGGATGCCTGCTCTCTTTATTTCCGTCATCAAACCCTGTTGAATTATTTCCACTGGTAGATATTGGAAGTGACGGCTTCAAGTCAATTTGGTGCAGGGGAGAAACAGAAGGTATAGGGACGTTGTTGGAGAGGCTGTTGCCCTGGTCTATCCCAGATCCCTCTTTTCGAACTCGCTTGCTGCTCGGGGAGAAACTGCTGTCAGAAACTCCATTTTGCAGGTCTCCATTAAGTGGCGAACGGGCACCTTCAAGTTTTCTCTTTACCGTTTCTTGAAGCTTTAAATGAAACATAAAGAAACTTGGTTATTATTTTACCTTACCATTATGAAGAAATATCCATAATTCTCCATAATATAGTTACCGCTAATAGTTATAAAATTCCACCAATCGGAAAACAATCTTTTGTTAATGTTATTATATTTCACTTGCTCACATTGGTGGGTTGGGTGGGGGGGCATGGAAGTAGAATTATTTCTGTCTTCAGAACAAATTTCCAGTGCTTTGGAATTTCTCTTTGCTGTTTTGTACCTGTCTTAACTCCGGAAAAATGCTTTTTTTAGGTGAAGGATTCCAGTATATGATAGGAGAAATCCTGTCTGGCCTCCAGCAGTGGCAGATGGTGATTACAATGGATATCACAGCAGAGGACTCTGACAAGACCAAGGCTTTCAACAATTAGGATGGTAACTTTAACCAAACTCAAAGGTTGGCCAACTGATGGGATCAGAAGCATGACTGATTTTATAACTCAATTGACTGGGACAGCAACGAAGGTGAATTATAAAACTAGTATCACAGCCCTACCAAAGGGTCTCGGCCCAAAACGCCAACTGTACTTTTTTGCATAGACGCTACCTGGCCTGCTGAGTTCCTCCAGCATTTTGTGTGTGTTTCCAACATCTGCAAATTTTCTCTAGTTTATAAAATTAATATATGGGTTTCTGAACTTATTCTTAGGCTTATATTACCTTAAAGTTTCAGAAACATTAAGAGTCTGTCATGTGTTCCTCTCCCTCCTCAAGGATACTACAGTGCAGTTGCCACTAGCAGCTCAGCAGTCCAAGAAGAGGCAAGATGGACATTATCATTTAATTGGGTCTTGAGTGTTTTACTTTCATCTGCATCCCCAACCCATCCATGAACTCACTATAGTTGACCTCTATGTTCCTTATCTTGGCTGGAAGACTGATCAGAGGAGAATCATCTGAAAGTGCCATTCACTAGTTTCAGAGCAAAAGGAGTCCTGGAAAATTCTTCTGAGCTCAGTTGTAGGCTAATTAGAAGTCTTGATGTTGGACGATGAAGTTTGGTTCATTAATTACAACAAGCATCTAGAGACTATCTCCAAGGGTTTCAGCTGTCCTGTGGCAGAATGTATAGTTCTGAACTTATCAGGATGTTTGGAGCAATCATGAGCCGAAGTTCTGAATTTGCTTTGCTTAATCAGCAAGATCTAGGCCAAGAAACTTGGTTCAATCAAAGCAACTGTATTGACTTGTCCCTCAGTATTCCTAGTGTGTTGCCTCCAGAAATCTAATACACATTGGGAACATTACAGCCAGGTAAATTTATTTAGATTTGCATGGGGAAGGTGTAGCAAAATCTAGATTGTAAGTAGACTTTACTGCACTGCTCTGAGACCTGCTCCAACCTTTAAAGGGAACAAAAACAAGCCACAGAAAACAGGACTTAGATGTTATCTATCATGAAAATTCTATTCACTAGCCTGGGATACTGGCACAATCAGATAGCAAGTGTGCAATAGAATGTTGGCCTTCATTGTTAGAGGGAGTGAACTTAAGAGCAGGGAGTTCATGCTGCAACAGTACAGTGTACTTGTGAGGCTGCGGAGTACTGCATGCAGTTTGGTCTTCTCAGATGAGCAAAGATATACTGGCTTTAGAGGGCGTGCAGAGGAGGCTCACACGATTGATAAAGGGAACCTTTGAGGAGAGATTGAGTCACCTACTAATATACTCAATGGAATTCAGAAGAATGAGGGAGATCTTAGAGAAACATTTTTAAAAAATTATGAAAGGGTTAGATAAGATAGGGCAAGGAAAGTTGCTTCCACTGGTAGGTGAGACTAAAACTAGGGGATATATAGACTCAAAAGTTTGGCATGGGGGTAGGTTAACTACAGAGTAGAGATGAGGAGAAACTGCTTTTCCTAGAGGGTGGTGAATCTGTGGAATTCTCTGTCCAGGGAAGCAGTAGCGATAACCTGATTAATTATATTTAAGGCACAGTCAGATAGATTTTTGCATAGTAGGGGAAATTGGAAAATGGATCAGCCATGATGAAATGGCAGAGCTGACTTGATGGGCCAAATTGCCTAATTTTGCTCCTATCTCTTATGGATCTGAATCTATGGTCAGATCAGCGTAATTTTAATGAATGATGGAGCAGCCTCAATGGGCCAGATGGCCTACTCTTATTCCTATGTCTTATGTTCTTATATAATACATTGAGGCCCAAAAGCAGCATCACTCATGACCACTGAATTATGAAAGCTCTCTAGAAGCTCTGCACTTCTCTATTATGCCACTGTTGGAATCATGCAAGCTCCATGGCTTCCGCTAACTTGGTCCATCATTCATTAGTTGCTGTACTTGGACTAAGTTTTATTCCTTTACAAGAGATCTCTTTTTTACCATGTTTTTAATGGTTCCTGTTTATGGTTTGGTTCTCCTGCAAAGAAGAATCTGTTTGCGTTCTTAAGAGGGCTCTAACTTCATGTAAAATATTCTGGCAAACCTTTTAATTTGTTGGTTTATATATAATGATGCAGATTGCATTTAGATACACTACCACATCTCTTGAAAGTGGTTTCACGCATTAAAAAGAAAGCAGGCCTCTCCCACTCCTGATAACAGATCTGCCATTATTTAATGCTTCAATTAAAACAATGCCAAAACAACACCAGAAGCAGTTAGCCTGGGGAGGATAAGAGATGTAAAACTCCTACATGATCCAAGGTATGTAGTCTATGATGTTCACTGCAGGATGTCCTATAACAATCAAGTGGTAGAACTAACCTAAGTGTTCTGATGTTATGGAAGAATGTATGTAGTCCATGATCTTCACTGCAGGCCTGTGCTGGTCATTTTCCATAACAATCGAGTGTAAAAACTACCGTTAGCGTTCTGATTTGGTACTTATTCCCTGATGAAGAAGCAGTCCAAAGTAAATTGCTAAAAACTATTGGCTCACAAGTACAAAACTGAACATTCTGACAAGAACCACAGAGTGGGAAAAGGTTCTTAATTAATTAAATCTCATCTCTTCTTCTATGAACCAGACCCCGAGTAGAACCCTATTCAAAGCAGTCCCCCTTTAAAAATACACAATGCTTAAGAAGCTGAAGTAACATATGGAAGGATGCAATCCACAGACAAGAGTTTTTAACTGCTAATGGCTGCAGAAACTGATCTGCTCAGTGCCCCATGGATCCCAATACATTTCCTTCCCTAAAACAACACAAATAAAACCGAGGTGTTACTATGGCAACAGACTAAGCTCAGTGTGGTGCACCTCCCCCACCATCACTGTTTGCCACAGTGACTTCAGAGGACAGTTATTTCAGCTATGCAGAGGAAGTGACCGGTTTTGCTCCACTCTTGTCTTTTATTTGCCTTTACTTGTTATGTTACACACAGTGAGATGACTGTTTTGCAGAAACGTCTTGTTCCTTGCGAGCACACAATACTTAAAAGTATAATAAAAATGACAAGTATGTTCTCAAAAGCAGTTAGTCACTATTCTACTGATTGTCCACAGTTTTCTTTATGCATTCCTTCGAGGAGTAGTTAATTCCTAATTCATCCCTGGCTTTCTTCCAGAATCTACCTGCTGGGGCCCCAGCAAAAAATGAAAAAAAAACTGGGAAGATTTTTATTCTCGGAAATATTTAGCAGTGAGCAGGTCACTTCGTTAAAACGAAGTGCAAGTGTGCTCTCTGGCCAATCCACAATACTAACCCTCTAATCGGAACCAAAACCACGCTGAGGTTCATTTTGTCTCCTCGGCAGATGTTAAAATATTCAGAAAAATGTAGAAACAATCAGGTTTACATGGAAGCTGTAAAAGCTTTGACTATTGTATTTAAACAGGTAAATGACTAAAATTACTGTCACTTTAAAGGCTTCTTCAAGACTAAACAAAACAGCAGGGCTTACATAATAAGGCCATTAAGTCCTCGAGTTTTTTTATTTCTAGCATACTTATAAATGACAAATTAACGGAACGATCTTACTATTGCTTCTGTTGACTAGGACCTGTAATGCAGACTATCCTCTGGGTTCGTGCCTTAGCCATGTGTACGTATAGTTTCATTGTTAGCTCTTTCTTGTAGCCAGTGGAGTTTCTGAGGGAAACTGAACTGGCCTTATGCTCAGTTAAAAAGCTTTACACCACACAAGTGGATTTGCTGCGATACTGCTCACAGTAAGCTACAGAACATATCACAAGACTTACTGACATAATGTATTATTCCAATTCTTAGTTGAAGTAACGTTTAGAATTATCTATCCCTAGAAGGCTATTAATTTAATTCCTATTAGGGATGTCCTGAGGTCAATCACATGGAATTGTTTTCTTTGTTTTAAGGTACTGGTTGCAGATTGATCACTTCTCTAAATAAAGTGATTTGAATGTGCATGTTTTATTGAGATGCTACTTGAATCAGTCAGCATGCTAATATGATGCTGTCTGTGTATGTGACATTGCCATAAATAATGGCCATACTGGATGATACTTGGGAAACCTAACTAGGATGTGAACATACGTCTTGCCTTTATGTGCTTTAACATAGTTTAAATTATCAGAACTGAATGAGGATTCAGAATACAAAGGGACACAACAGTTCTCTATCTGGTTAGCAAGGGAGGGGGAGCCGCGATGCACTTAACATTCAGACCCACTGCTGGCAATATAATTGACTGAGAGATGCTTAACATATTATCTTGTCAATCACATTTCTTTCCTCTTTCTCCCTTATTTTTTCTTTCCTGAAGTCAATGACTCATACTGAAAGAAGCCTCTGCAGGTGCCAGCATCCTTTAGCATCTTGCCCAAGTGGCCTATTCTTCATGTCTGGGCAAGCACTGCCAGACGATACAATTGCTGCAGGTCGTGGACTGAAGGTAGGGAGGAGCATCAGAGCCAAACATGAGCCTGCCTTCATACACACGTTCAGTCTGTCAGCAGGGAGCACTGGGTAGTATTTGTGGCTGAGAATCGCAGAGGCCTTTCCCCTTCCCGTCCCGTCGACTCCATTAGCAGCATCTGCCATTGATCCTACCACTAGATCAAGCCCAACATTTCCTGGTCAGCACTCTGGATAAAATGTGCCTGTGAGGTGCTTTATTTGAAGAGCATTAACAGTAGTTCTGAAAGATCAAGGTTAAAGCGAATGTTCACGTACCAGCAGGGAAATTTGGTCAACACAGTGACAGCAAGCGGTATAAATTACCAGAGCAACACACAGGGAGTGCTCAGCAGGTCAGGCGGCGTCTACGGAAAGGAATAAACTGTCGACGTTTCAGGTCTGGAAAGGAAGGAGAAAGACAGCGGGGGGTGGGAGTGGGGGGGGGAGGAAGGAGGTTAGCTGGAAGGTGATAGGTGAAGCCAGGTGGGTACAAAAGGTAAAGGATTGGAGAGAAAAGCAGCTGATAGGAGAGGAGACTGGACCATAAGAGAAAGGGAAGGGTGGATCCAGAGGGAGGTGTTAGGCAGGTAAGAAGAGGTAAGGGGGCAGAATGGGGAATAGAAGGGGAGAGGGAGGGAGGGTAATTTTTTTAACACTCTCTCCTACAAACCCATGCATTCCATTGGAATTCCTTGCAGGAATTTCTCACTGTTACTGTTTCAGTCAGGCTACAAATAAGTAATTCAAAATGGTCACATTTAAAATCATCCTGTTCTTCTAAATATTCTTAACCTTCTAGTGTGATTTAATTGTATACTGGCAGCAACTTCTAAATGAAAAACGGGAGTGTAGCATTTAGCACAACGTGATTACAGCTCAGGGTTCAGGGTTCAGCGTTCAATTCCAGCGTCCCCTGTAGGGGGCCTGTATATTGTCCCCGTGACCATGTGGGTTTCCTCCGGGTGCTCTGGTTTCCTCCCACAGTCCGAAGACGTACCAATTAGTAGACTGTAAATTGTCCTGTGATTAGCTGGGTTGCTAGGCGGCATGGCACTCTGGACCAGAAGGACCTGTTTTGTGCCGTTATCTCGAAATAAAATAAATAAATTGCAGGAATTCTTCGATCTGTGCATATCCCAAACTAATGCCAAATCTTAGACTGGTTCTCCAATGAGATTGAGGTGATTTAGTCACCAGTTCAAATGCAAGTCATCTCCATTACACAAGATGTGGGATATTTAGGGGAAGTTCGCATCAGTGGAGGTGTCGGTACACGTAAAGCAGCAGAAACCTCTCTATAAAATCAATCCACCGTTTGGGTCGAGGCACGGTGACTTTGAAACATTGCTTGGCATTTCCCTCCACACTGACTTCCTCCAGCTCTGTACTGTGGCATTGACAGGTTCTGTGTTTCCCTCAAAGTGTTTGTCTTAACAGTCATCTGTGAGAGGACTTTCATATTCTGCGTCAGTGATCATGACATTAATTCTTTGTAACAGTAATACAGAACTGTTGCATATTCACAAGCTTTCCTTTTTTTTGAGTGTGTGCACATTTACAGAATGCAACTCACACAAAATGGCACTTGTTTGAGCTCTATTTACAGTGGCAAGCTGAGGAAAAACAGCTTGATTCCTACTGTTCAAAGGCTTGCTCTCCTTCCATTACAAAGAAGTGACTCCAGCTACATGAAAGATGTTTGAGTATGTTACTTCATCTTTGAACCCTCCACACTTATGTTCGTCTGCTGCAGGGGACGGGTTCTTGTGTGCCTTGGTATCAGTTCTAGCTGATTCGAGGCAGGAAACTCTGGCTTCTCTGACTGCATGCCTCACGATATCTGATGATATCTGAGTGACTGGGAGTGTCATCACTTGAAACATTCGATTTCACATTCCAGTCACACGAAGGATGGCTCAGTAATGAAAAGACAGCACTTTAAACCAGGTGTCATATATGTCCATAAATCCCATTGTTGCAATTGTTCCACTGAAGGGTGCCTCATTTATTCTACTAACGACATGCATTTCCAGTAATGCGGTTAACTATAAGATCTTTCACTTTTCCTCTGAACGGTTTTGCTGTAGATTGATTAGGTATTTTACTGGTGGATGGCAAATGGAAATCAGATGCTGGTTTTCTCCCTGCCACAGTACAGCGTGGTGTGGTTGTATGACCACAGCCCCCTGCGTCAGCCCCATTGCAGTGGTAATTGCACTCACGCCTTCCACGAGGCAGACCACAAATGAAGCTGAAGTTTTGCTGCAGGAACGTGGCTCTCAGACAGCACTGGGTTGCCAGCTGACTAAAACCATGTCAGTTTATACCCTGCAGCAACCACAACAACGACAAAAAATGCACAGTGCCTCTCCCACGATCCCTTGCGCTTGGCATTCGAGATGATGGATGTGATCACACAAAGCGGCAGCCGTATTCAGCACCATCCCCTCGCTCTCTCTCTCTCTCTCTCTCTCTCTCTCTCTCTCTCTCTGTGCTGTGCACATGCCAGTGTTTGAACCAAATCAAAATCTTCACAGCCCCTCCCCCTCCCCCTTCTAGCCAACTGCTAAACAAACACAAAGCACTAAACTTGATTGAGTTAATTCACCTCCAGTCATTCTAGCTGAGCTCCATTGACTGAGTAGATGGTGCTACAGACCTATTTTCATTTGTATTTCTTGTAAACCGTAGTAACCTTCTGGGCACTAAGTGATTTTCTTTATAACAGAATTGATTTCCAATTAGCTAATCCCAATCGGAACAACGCACTCAACCTGGAAACTACAATGTGTGATGGCCCAGGAGTTGTGGCATACCGCAGTTCTACTTCAGACTAACAGTGACTGGTAGATTCACCAGATGAAACACACAATTTCTCAACCCAGTTGCAACAAGATAGATTGCTCAGCAATCTGTCAAAAAAAACATTGCATTGTTTAAAACAAGATCTTCAATTCCCATTATTACAGAAACCCAGCAGACTGTTACTCTCGGCTTTGGGCTGGCTACTGTACGGTCCAGTGCCACTGAGAACAAAAGAGCCTCTCAGAAGATACAAAGTGCTGCAGGATCAGATCTTCCACCCGCCCACCCAGTCCAGTTACTAGGAATGCCATCTTCAAAAAGTGCTGCCTCAAGAAGGTGGCGCTCATCATTCAGACCCCCTTCCCCACCAGCTGGGTCATGCCCGCTTCTCATTACTAGTATCAATAAGACCTCGATCAGACCCCACTCGGAGTACTGAGTTCAGTTCTGGTCACCTCACGGTAGAAAAGATGTGGATATTATAGAAAGTGTGCAGGGGAGATTTAAAAGGATGTTGGTTGAATTGCAGAGGGTGCCTTATGAGAATAGGTGAAGTAAACTTGGCCTTTTTTCATTGGAGTGACAGAGGATGAGAGGTGATCTGATAGAGGTGTATAAGACGGTGAGATGCATTGGTTATGTGGATAGCCAGAGGCTTTTTCCCAGGGCTGAAATGGCTAACATGAGGAAGAATAGTTTTAAGGTGCTTGGAAGTAGGTACAGGGGAATGTCAGAGGTAAGTTTTTCACACATAAGAGTGGTGGGTGCATGGAATGCACTGCCAGAGACGGTGGTGGAGGCGGATACAGTAGGGTCTTTTAAGAGACTCTTAGATAAGTATGTGGAGCTTTGAAAAAGAGAGGGCTAAGTGATAGGGTAATTCTAGGTAGTTACATGGTCGGCACAACATTGTGGGCCAAAGGGCCTGTGATGTGCTGTAGATTCTTTTGTCCTGTGAAGGGGGAGGCACTGGAGCCCGAAGGGTCACACCCTCACTCTTAGTAACAGCATCTTCCCCTTCACCATCAGATTTCTGAACAGTCCATAAACACCACCTCACTATTTCCCACTCATGCTATTTATTTATAACAAAGTATTTTTATGCACTGTTGCCACAAAACAACAAATTTCACGATACAGTATATATCAGTGAAAATAAACGTGACTGATTCTGCACTATAGAAATGATTCATCGTCTTTAAGCCAACGATAGGCAACTCAGAGTAGACAGTCTTGTTCAGGCCCCTGAATTGAGCAGGCTGTAAAGTAGATCTTGGATTCTTAATAATCCAGTCCACACAACTGTGTCTGCAGACACCTTCCCACCATTTTATCATCACCGCACAGAATAAAGCAGGAAGATTGCTGTCACTAATTATCCAGCAGATCTGGGTGTAGGAATCAGAATTACCATCACTCCATGGCCCGAGGGTTGTTAGCCAGCTAACTGCTAGTCTGACTTTCTGCGTATTGTTGGAACTTAACTTTGGTGGAAATTAATTGCGGCAGGATGGATAGGGAATAGAAGATGACTCCCGGGCAAAGAGTAACAAAAGCTCTTTCCTTTTCCTTTGAACTCGAAAAAGGACGTTAAAATAAAACTTAGCTGGAAGGCTGGTCAGCTTTCTAACCCTCTACGTCTGACAAGAAAACTATGGTCATTTCTTCTATAAAGTCAAAGTTATGATTGCTTTTGGGGCCCACCACCATTATGAGACCCCAATTAGCAGATATAAATTAGCACCACAAGACTGAACTTGGCTTACTTAATAGAATTTTCTATGTTAATTAATAACCAATTTTTCCTCAAAAGTTTTGCAATAGATGTCAGAAACAAACTAAGGGAATATCTACCTTCTTTTCCAAATTGATTAGCTAATTGAATTATTAGCAGTTTGGGAATAAGGTAGAGGGTAATACCAGAGGAGGGTTTGCACAGGTTATGAAAGAAAAATGCTGTATTTGAAGTTTTGCCATTGAATTGTCAGATTGGGTCACCCTTCCAATACAACAAAACAAAGCAAAAATATAAAACCAAAAAAAAGCACTGGAGACACTGGAAATTTTAAAATGGGAACAAAGACTGCTGGAAATATTCAGAAGCCGGGCTGCATCTCTGGGGAGAGAAACAAAGTTCCCTTCATCAGAACCAGAAAGGCGACAAAAGAAACTTGTTAAGCTGCAAGGAGGGTGGAAGAGGGGGAATGTCTGTGAAAGAGTAAAATGCTGTGACCATGTGCTAAGTTGTAAACAAGGTTACCTGGTCAATACTGAATGGGAGCAGTTAGAGAATGAAAAAATAGACAAAAGAACATTGACGAAAGAGAGAGAGCGGCACACACACAAGAGATTAGAGATACTGAAACCTGGAGCAACAAAAAAGGCACTGGAAGAACTCAGCACGTCAGACAGCATCTATGGTGATTTCAGGTCACAAAGAAAGGGGGAAATAGCCAGTATGAAAGGGTGGTGGAAAGGCATGAAGCATGAGCTAGCAGGTGATAGGTGGATCCAGGTGAGAGAAGTGATTGGCGGATAAGGGCTGGAGAGATGGCAAAAGCTGGGAGTGGATAGACGGAAGAGACAAAGGGCTGAAGATGATGGAACATGATCGTTAGCTTTATTTTCATTACTGAGGACAATGAGATTGCAGTGCTATTCCATTCAATGCAAAACAGCAGGCTGGCAATTCAATTACCAAATTTAAAATAGCGTCTTGGTTATTTAGAATGATATCTAAGTTCACAACAAATAACTTCAAAGTTTTAAAAAAAATGGCTGTCTCATTCAAGTATTGCACTTGCCCATGTTATAAAATGCAATCACTAAATATAAAGTAGCATTGAGAATTAAAGCTGAGATTAAAAAAAATACAGAGTTCTGAAATCAAAGTAAGGTAGCTACCCCATTTAATAATTTTTTTATTATTGAGATATAGCACGGAATAGGCCCTTTGAGCCGCACTGCCCAGCGATTCCCAGATTTAATCCTTGCCTAATCACAGGACAATTTACAATGACCAATTAACCTAGCAACCAGTACACCTTTGGACTGTGGGAGGAAACCGAAGTACCCAGAGGAAACCCACAGTTACAGGGAGAATGTACAAACTCCTTACAGGCAGCAGCAGGAATTGAACCTGGGCTGCTGGTACTGTAAAGTGTTGTGCTAACCACTATGCTAAACCGAAACATTGCACATGCCCATGTATTGCACTTAGAAATTGTTCATAGTGCTCATGGACTATGGGTAGGGGGATGCGCCATTGTTCAGTTGCACAGCAGCCCTGGGGAAAACTCTTCTCCAGTCTGGATGTCCATGCAGAGGTGTTTCTGTACGGTAGGAGACTGAGCAGGTGATAGGAGCATGGCATAAAGGAAAGGGATGTGAGGAGGGCAACAAGTGATGGTTAGATAGAGAAGGGAGAGGGACAGGGAGAAGGACATAAGGTGATGGGGTGGGGTGGTTGGATCAGGAGGGGAGAAAAAAGGGGAAAAAAAGTTAAAAAACAGAATAAAGAAAAACAAGACCAAAGAATGTCGGCAAGTTCTCCACTCCAAGGGGGAGAAAAGGGTGTATGTGTCGGGGTGCGGGTGAATAATAAACCACACTGTGAACACCAAATGCCCTGGCCTACCTACAGGAAGTTAACATAGAGACCAGCAAGGTGATGTGGCACAGGTGTCACCCATTTGTTGGGTCCGGTTTACCAAATGACTCAATGATTCCCCAAGCACTTGCTAGCTGTAAATGGCGTGGCAGTGGTTAAAGCATTCTGCATGTTCCCTCAGACAAGGTAGACAACTGGAGGGGATCGCAAGGACAAAGGAACCATCACAACAAAAAATAAAAACTAATAAACAAAAAAGAATTAAGTGTGCACCAGTGACTGGAATTACTGTGTTGAACAAGGAATTAACTTTGGCTATAAAGCCATCTTTCACTCAATAGTTTAATATCCCAATTTTCTTCACTTTGAACCCTCAGTTACTTTGACAAGTGTGCAGAAAATGCAAGCCCTCTGAAACAGTGAACAGAATATGCCTGCAGCCAGCATGCTCAAATATATTGCTTCTTGCAAAACATTTTTTTGGCTAAAATGCAACTAAAATGATTAAATAAAATATCAACCGGACGCAGGGATCAAAGAGCTGCTGATGATGCTCACAACCTGTCTTTTGCCTTTGTGCTCACTGGTACTGCAATATTTGCACCACACAAAGGGTTAGAAAGAACCTGGCAGGAGCAGACGCCTCGGGAATCAGTCTGAGTCCTTGTAATACTAATGTAATGAGATATAATGAGCTCTGTATGTGTCCAAGCTCAATGACAATGCAAGCCTCCCCTTCCATTACTGAGGGCAGTCAGTGGGTCAAACCCGTTTCAGAAGATGCTTGCTATGGACGCGGTCTCGCTCATCCAAATGTTTATGAATAGGCTGCATGCAAAAGATGTTGCTCGCATTAATCTGAGTCAGATTGGTTTTGTTTCCTTTGCTAATTGGAGGTTGTTTAAACACATAGTGTTTCCGATGGTTTTGCACACTGCATGGTAAACGCGATTGCTGAAATTGAACTCCAATCCAATAAAGGTAACAGCAGTTCAATGTGAGGAGGCAATTACTGCCAAGTCTCATGTGACCTCTAATAGCTTAAGGAGAAAGGGGAAAGGGGAAAAGTAATTCCAGTTGAAAAGGCAAAACCAAAATTCCGATCCCAGCTGAATTTCACATGGAAGCCCCAAGGCTTAGCGGTGCTAGAATGTTTGTGAACCGTGTAGAATTTTCTCCATTTCTGCATAAGTATGACCTAAAACGTGATCAGATCTTCACACATCTAAAACTAGATAAAGAGAACCCAATTAAATAAATAACACAAAAAAAACATTATACATGTTTCTCTATTGAGAGAACAATCCAATATTACATGTATTTGTTGGAAAAAGCATGTGAACCTTTGCTTTCAGTAACTGGTGTGACCCCCTTATACAGCAATAACTTCAAACAAACATTTCTGGTAACTATTGATCAGTCCTGCATACCAGCTTAGAGGAATTTCAGACCATTGCTCCTTACAAAACTGCCTCAACTCTGGAATGCTGGTGGCCTTCCTTACATGAATGAATTGCTTGCTTTCATTTCTATAGGATTAAGGTCTGGACTTTGACTTAGCCATTCCAAGATGCAATTTTTCTTCTTTTTAAAACCATTCTGTTGTTGATTTACTCTTGTCTTTTGAATCACTGTCTTGTTGCATTATCAAACTTCCATTAAGCTTCAGGTGATAGACTGCTACCCTGACATTCTCCTGTAAATAGTCTTGATACAATTTTGAATTTGTTCTTCCCTCAACGATTGCAATCTGTCCAGGCCCTGAGGCAGCAAAGCAGCCCCAAGCCATGATGCTCCTTCCACCGTGCTTCACAGCTGGGATGAGGTTTTGGTGTCAGTGTGCAGTGCCCTTTTTTCCTCCAAGCATAGCAATGTGCATTTCTGCCAAAAAGTTCAACTTTTGTCTCATCTGTCCACTTAACATTGTCTCCGGAGCACTGTAGAACATCCAGGTGGTCTTTTACAAACTTGAGACTACAGCAATGTTTTTCTGGCGAGCACTGGTTTCCTCTGTGGTGCCCTTCCATGAACACCATTCTTGTTCAGTGCTTTTCTTTTAGTGGGTAAATGAACAGAGACTGTAGCAAGATTTAGAGATTTCTGCCGGTCTTTTGCTGTCATCCTTGGGTTCTTTTTCACCTCCTTCAGCATTGCACGTTTGCAGGACACTCACCCCTCGAGAGAGTAGCAAAAATACTGGATTTCCTCCATTTGAGACAATTTCCCTTACTGTTGACTGATGAATACTTGGGTGTTTAGAAATGCTTTTGTAGCCTTTTCCAGCTTCATGCATCTCTACAATTCTTCTTCTAAGGTCATCTGAAAACTGTTTTGTTCAAGGCATGGTGCACATACACAGATCTTGAGAAGAGCAGGCTCTGTCAATAACCTGATTTTGTGTGTCTTTTTCATAGGGCAGGACACCTCTACAACCCAAACCTCCAATTTCATCTCATTGATTGGAACACCTGACTCCAAACAGCTTTTGTGGAAGGTATTACCCTAGAGATTCACATACTTTTTCCAACAAATACATGTAATATCAGATTTTTTTTCAATAAATAAATGAACAAGTATAATGTTTTTGTGTTACTTATTTAATTGGATTCTCTTTATCTCATTTTAGGACTTGAGTGAAGATTTCATCACATTCTAGGTCATATTTATACAGAAATAGAGAAAATTGTATAGGGTTCACAAACTTTCTAACACCACTGTAACTGTTACTGGATTGGCCAAGGACAATACCAGATCAATTCCTAACCCGATTGCAGAGTTGTGCCCTTGTCAATGGCCTGTCCAATTCTTTAGCAGTACAGCACATGTGTGTTACACATGAGAAAGCTATTCTTGAACACAGACAAGTATTGCCACTAGCCACTCAAGCAGGAAGAAATAACCTAAATTTATATTTGGTCCCTAAAATTTCTCCCCTATTCTTGCTAAGTAAGTGATTGTTTATGTTTGAGTACTGAAATGTTCATGCTGAGATGGAGGGTGGGAATAATGAACCACACAGCCAGTTGTGGATCCTGTTTAAACTGGACCTTCAAAAGTTATCAGAAATGCAAATGGAAGTTCATGAATCAAATACCTAAATTAAAAAACTTGCCCAACGTGGTCCCACATTAGAATTCTTGCTGGTGTTGATCAAACTGATATTAACAAACAGGAAGCTAATGCACTGCAACTGGATCTCAAAGCTCTCTGTAAATGGGGTGAAGGAAACACCAATGGGAAGGAATTGCATGGGAGGCCAGTACTGGTTCCGCTAGCTTGCTCAGTTAATTAGCCAGCTTATAACCACTGATGAAATACAACTGGCTGGTGAACCTCCAGTGTACTGATCCTTACCAAGAGACGAGGAATGAAAATAGGTAGACTGCTTTCATCCAGGCCATACCCTGTTCTCGCTGCTGCCATCGGGAGGAAGTACAGGAGCCTTAGGCCCCACACCACCAGGTTCAGGAAAACTTATTACCCTTCAATCATCAAGCTCCTGAACCAGTGTGGAGATCTTCACTCCCTTCAACTCTGAACTGATTCCACAACCACTGGACCAACTTTCATTCAAGTATTCTACAACTCATGTTCACAGTATTATTTATTTATTTACTATTTATTTATTATAATATGCACAGTTTGTCTTTTGCACATTTTTTGTCAGTCTTTTTATTTGTTCTGCTATGAATGCCAGCAAGAAAATAAATTTTGGAGCAGTATATGGTAACATAATTTACTTTGAACTTTATTTAAGGGAGAAATCATGGTGAATATTATAAGTTTACCAAGCTATGTAAATGCAAACGTTATTGTTTTCTAATGTTTTCAGTATGTTTCCTAGGAGAGAAATTGGCACAGTTCGAGTTTGCTCCAAGGTTGTAAGAGGAGTCTTTTCATTGTTGCTTGTCCTCCCAGGACCTTTGGCAACGCATGTGGTCCGTTCCTAGTGGGATGTAGATCAGCAGCGTGTTAATAATGAGGCCTTGGAGTTCAAATCATCCAGGTCTCATTTCCGCAGCAACAGCTATGTTTCTCGCTCACTTAGGAGATGCACCTACTACTCTGGAGGCCAGAGAACCATCTGACTTCACACCTGAATCCATCGTATCCTCACCCCAGGCAGAACATATGCAGAAATTTAAACCTGATAACTTCTGAAGGTCCAATTTAAAAAGCACATTGCATGCAAAAGTGCAGAAGTTTAATGATTACTTGAAGAGTGGTAATGGGAAAGCCATGGCCCTGGTGAACCAATGGTGATAGATGTCCTTGACCACATACACAGTTCAGACGAGCCAGACAGATCAGAAACTGAACATGAAGCCTTTTGGTTTACATGGTCTAAATGCACAAAAGTTAAAGCATTTCTGGTAGCAATGACTGAAGTTTCCATGATACTGCAGTGAGAAATTAAAATTCAATACCTCAGGTTAATATGTGATGTCGTCAGTATCTAACCTGTTGTCTTGGGCCAGGGCGATGTGACAGTTCTACTGAACTTGAATAAGGAAAGTATTAAGATTTCACTTTGTGCAGCCAAGTTACAGCAGTAGCCTTCTGCTACTTGAAAGGCTTTGAAGTTTAGCAGTATTATGGAAATCTTTCCTGTTAATGCTACAGCAGGCTGCCTTGATTTTTGTCGTGTTTGTGTGCTAATTGATTTTGCTGCAGAGCCACCATGCTGGACTGCACCATCAATCAGGCTTTTAAACGATCAGCAAACGAAGCTCCAAAGGGCTACAATTGGCACTCAATACTTAGCAGATGGTGGTGGGGGGGGGGGGGGGGGGTTCCAGCTGCTAGCAATGTGAATCCCAAAATAAGCAAAAGCAACAGTTTATTTTATTACATCCCCTCCCATCACACCAACTCATGCAAACACATGCACATCTTCTATTCCCTGCACCCCCATGCCATTTCCTGAGGCAGAGGTCTGACTTGCTGTGGGTCCTCATTTTTATCTTCTAGGATATTCGAGCAACACTCTTCATTAGACTTGTTTTCCTCGAACGAGCCACAGTGCTTCCCACCAACTAAGGTGGGACATCCCTATCCTCAATTCTCTCCTTTTACCCCACTACTGGGTTCCCCTGAGGTACGAGACTGTCTCTTCTTCTGAGGTGCTGTCATCGTCACCCCTTTGTCTTGTTTGTGTATCATACACTGTCATAGAGGAATTATCTGCACAGGAGAGGAAAGAGGTAGAAAAAAAAAGTGGAGTGAAATTCACTCTTAAACCGCCATCGAGAATTTCAAAGATGGCAGAGTGCTGATCTCCACGCTATTATGTGTAACCTGCAAAAAACACCACATCTCTGAGTGACAGCACGCAGACCACAGGCACAGGAGATTCCGCAGATGATGGAAATCTTCAGCACACTCACAAAAAGCTGGAGGAACTCAGCCGGTCAGGCAACTTCTATGGAGGGAAATTAACAGTCGACATTTCGGGCCCAGACACTTCATTTGGATTGGAAAAGTAGGAGGCAGAAGCCAAGCATGTAGACATTGGATACAAGTACTTCACATTTAAAGATAGCCATTAGGGAGGAAGTTTGAAGTAGAGGATTTACAATAATATAGATACTGAGATTTGCCATTACAGTTTACAAGATTCAAAACATTTGTTTGTTTCAAAGTGAGAATCTTCGACGCAAAGAGAGGAAGAATCCTTAACAAGCAAAATCCTCTTCACAGAACTGAGCTTCCTGTACAATTATAGGACAGAGTTTGTGACACAGCATACTAAAATATCATCTGTGATAGGCAATAAAAAACCTGATGCTGTCGCTGATCAGAAAGTCCACCAGTGACCACTGAAAATTAAGCAGAAGTGCCAGAGAAATTCAAAACACAGAAATGGGCTCAGTCAACCTTTACCTCTGGTTTACCAGTTCCACGTTCCAATTCAGCTCCAGTGACTCAAGTACAGAAAGCTGATTCTCTAATGCAGTACAAAGCAAGTGAATCACTGACAGCTTTATCTGTTCATTTTGCAACATTCCAATGGTGGCTCCTACTTCCACTCCACATTGGACCCCCAGCCTTGATTTGGCTACACAGCAATAGCCTCAAGACATGTTGTAACAGAGCCTTGGCTGCGCAGTGAGAATTCTTGCTTATTCAAGACTCTTACTACCTTCGCTACCAAGAATGCCCAGATCAAAAGAAACAAATAATTTGAATGCTGCTGCAATTTGGACGAGACATTAACCAGAGACCATATGTGATTAGCTAAATAAATCCTGGGTAAAAATTATGATTTCCCTTGTCCAGGGCAGCTTTTATTCCTTAAGCATTATAACTATGATAGTTTGTAAAGCTCGCTACACACATATTGCCTGAGTATTTCCATGCCACAGCAGTAACTACATTTCAAAAGTACTTAATTGGATGTTCTGCTTTACGTTGTCCGTTCATTACGTGCCACATCATATCACGTGGGCAATCATGGACTTTCCACGGCCCTGAGCGCTCGTGGCAAATCTTTCTACATTAGTGGCTTGCTATTGCCTTCTTCTGGGCAGTGTCTTTTGCAAGACGGGTGACTCCAGCCGTTATCAATACTCTTCAGAGACCATCTGCCTGGCATCAGTGGTCACATAACCAGGACTTGTGATGATGCACCAGCCACTCATACGACCAGCCACCACTTGCTCTCATGGCTTCATATGACCCTGATCAGGGTCTATGCAGGTGCCACACCTTGGCCAAGGGTGACCTGCATGCTAGCAGAGGGAAGGAGAGCTTATACCTCCTCTAGTAGAGATTTATCTCCACCCCTGCCACCCTTTGCTTTACAGTGCTCTCAAAAGAACATGCCTTTACAAATGTGCATTAAATCTTCCTCTCTAAAAGGAGAAGAATTGCATGGGGCTTTTGGGGTGGATCCAACAAGCAGCCATTATTCCATGGAGCTCAGGCAGTCATTTGTTTAAAGGCAACTAGGGTTAGTAATGAACTCAACATAGGAGAGCTGAGGAGAGATAGTCAAGCACAGTTTCGATATTAGATCATAAGGTATAGGAGCAGAAATAGAGCATTTTGGCCCATTGAGGATGCTTGGACTTCCAATCAAGGCTGTCTTCTTTCAACCTTCTCCCTGTAGTCTTTAACCCTTTCAATCAATCAATTGAATCTATCAATCTCTGCCTTAAATATACCGGATTACAGTCTCTACAACACTATGTAGCAACAAATTCCACGGATTCCACAACTTCTGATTAAAGAAATTCCTCCTTATCTCAGCTTTACAGGGCCATCCGTTTATTCTAGATCCTAGATCCTCGGTCCTCCTCCTAATTCTCTCCACATCCACTCTACCCAGGCCTTTTAGTATTCAGTATATGTGGCTTTTTATTTACAATTCAGTGTGCAAGTATTCCATGGACCTCATTGTCCATGCTTTGCAGGATCCTTAAGTCATGATGAAAGGCCTCAGCCAGAAATGTCACCTCCATAGATGCCTCCTGATTTGCTGAGATCCTCCAGCTTTTTGTTGGTGTTGTTTAACTCAGCAATTAGTTTGTTTACATCATCGAATTCTCTCTGCAATCCAGAAATTCCCAACTATGTTCCTTTTCTGTTTCAATTCTGTTATGTCTAAAAATATTCAGTCTGCAAAATGTGAAACGAGGCTCCCCCTCTTTAAACTGGGAAGCAACACTGCTTATGCAGTTTGTCAGCTTAAAAGTAAAAGACAAATTTGTTTATGTAATCTTCATTTCTAAGTGGGTGACATTACCAGCACATGGAAAGCATCTGGAACACAAGGAACAAAGAAAGGAGCAGTAGTGGGAAGTAACCCTTTAATTTGTTGATGCTGTCACTGATATTACTGATTATGTGCAGAGTATTCAAATAATTGTTGAACCCATTATGACACTTGTATCTGCTGCCGATCTAAAACACAAGGAAACTGCTCATTTGTACTGTGTACTTCTGAATTGCCTCTGGGAAGAAGCAATATGCTTATCTGAAAAACAGCTTCAGAGTGCCATATGACTCTCTCATTTGTCTTCTTTAAAGCGGAGGAAAAGTCAGCCTTGCCTATCCAACAGGAATGTTATTTACTGCAAATGCCTTTTGAAGGATTACCATTTCCTTTGAAAAGCCAGACACGCCACACTTGAGCTGGCCCTAAGTAAGAGCTGTCGCAAACAGCAGCCAATAATGTCGCAACCTTGCTATCAGCTCTGTTTCAACCAGTATTTCTTTGTGTCATATAAATATACTCACAATGCAAATTTCATAAGGGGCAGCAGAATAATTCCAACACTGTTACGCCGTTTTTCCTCAAATTTAATATCCACATTAATTTGGATTCAGAGGACGGAGGCTGCATCAAATGATGCCTCTTTTCGAGGCAGTGTGAGGACCAAGTTACAAAATGGCATCAGTGGTCCATCCCCATAATGCAAATCTAAAATATCTGGCAGGGATTAGTCCATTTTTACCAAACGTCCACACAGATCAGGTGAACAGATTTAAGCAATGTGAGGAAGAACACTCTTCCCAGTGTATTTAAAGGTGCTGTCAGTTACTTACAGTGAAGCTGTTGGCTTATTTCTTCAGGCTGAAGCTGCAATTCTACTTTAAGCATTTATTGCCACTGATTAAAACAGGAGTCTTCAGCCGTTTTCTTTTTCACCATGCTAGGAAGAATGGAGGATGGCTCGGGCCATGAGCAGAGGGGGCAAAGAGCAAGGAAGAGGGGCTTTCAAGAGGAGGCCACGTTTGCCCACAATATTATTCAAGCAATGCGGCTGAATGATGTGCTTTACAAAGGAGATCATCTCTGAAATCTGCCAATTGCAGCCACTACCTCAGCTGCCGAGGAGGGCAAAAACCAAACCATTAAAGGATGTGAAGGCCCATGTGGTTCTGACGTTACCCTGTGACTGGCACATTGTTGGAGATGTTGGCAACATCAGGCTATTTATGGTGGATTGCTGAATATCGGATGTCATTGTGGCTACTTTGTTGTGAGATAACAATTTCCTTCTCTGCTACAAGGAAGGAGTAGATTCAGCTATACATCTAGCAATAATATCAGCTTTTCTCTTCCCACTGCCTTGTTACTGGGTGTCAGGTCTCCTGCCTCTTTGTAAGCAAAGCATCACACTCCTAAGCATTTCTGTCAAAACCTTCAGTACTATTTCTGAAAGCTAGCAATCCACTCTCCCTCTTTGTCAGGCAACTTTCTCTCCCAGACCAGATCCAGGCAGAATGTCTTCCAGCAACTGTTATGATACCCAGCCCTTTTAAGGAATACAGTGTAGCTTTAAGCAGGGTAGGTGCATCGAGGAGATCATACCTCCTGCTGATGCGTACAGCCAATGCACAGCAGGAGAAAGAGCTGCATAAAGAAATTATTCCTGAGAGCGGGTTGTACAAAGTTTCTGTGATAGCTGGACTCCCCTCAACCGGTGTGGATTAATTGCACCACAATCCCCTTGCCTCTTTTCAGACAATATTAGCTCAATAGTTATTTTCAGCACACTACATACAGGTGCTAGTTCCTTCCTCACTTTAAGCTTGGGGCCCCTCTCCCCCACGTACTTTGCCAAGGACAATGTTCCTTCAGAGATTGTTAGTCAAAGCCTGTACTTCAATCTTTATCTGTTCAAAAGAAATAAAAAAAATATCCTTGAGTTGTAACGTCTAATTCAAATAAAACCTTTATTCAGAGATGCTGTACTTTGGCAAAGTTGCCTAGAAATATCAAGTGGGATTGTGTGGTAGTGGTGGGAGTGGGAGATGGAGAGTGGTTGGGGTAGAATACTGTAGTATAGTTAAAGCATTCTTTATAGGGCTGGCTTTCAGTGAATTGAATTGAATTGGCTTTATTTCTTACATCCTTCACATACATGAGGAGTAAAAATCTTTAAGTTACGTCTCCATCTATATGCGCCTTGTGCAATCATAGTAATTTATATAACTTATAATAAATAGAACAGTCAGTGTAATATAGAGTACACTCAAATCAGTGTGAGTTCATCAGTCTGATGGCCTGGTGGAAGAAGCTGTCCCGGAGCCTGTTGGTCCTGGCTTTTATGCTATGGTACAGCTTCCCGGATGGTAGCAGCTGGAACAGTTTGTGATTGGGGTGACTTGGGTCCCCAATGATCGTCCAGGCCCTTTTTGCATACCTGTCCTTGTAAATTTCCTGAATCATGGGAAGTTTACAACTGCAGATGCGCTGGGTTGTCCGCACCACTCTCCGCAGAGTCCTGTGATTAAGGGAGGTACAGTTCCCATACCAGGCAGTGATGCAGCCAGTCAGGATGCTCTCAATTGTGCCCCTGTACAAAGTGCTTAGGATTTGGGGGCCCATACCAACCATAGGAAGCACGGTATGTAGAGCAGGTGGATACATTCCAGAGTAAGATGTGAAGTATGTCAATCACTGAAGGTAGGTGACAAATTCTCAGTTGGAAATGAAGGACAACCCACCTCATTCATATCTTGTTTCTCGTTTAAAGCAGACATTGGGAAAATTTAGTGAACTGTTTGCATCACGCGCCCAGTTCTGACATTACAATAGAATAATTTATATTTTAAGAAAGTGAAAGACGAAATATATCACCTCTATTAGTTATTTTCACTTTTGCCCATATAAAACAGCAAGGAATTCTTCAAAAAGAGATGTAATCTTGTCTATCAGAATTTGAAAATTCACATGAAGACTCACTGTAAGCCTTCTCTCAATCGTACCTTTGGTGGAGGGAGAATTGACAACATTTCCTTTGCTACTGTCTCTAGTCTAATTTTCCAAATTACTTGACCACAAATGTCAGATTTACACTTTATTAATGCAGCAACACTTAAGCGTTTATAAGCACACCCCTGTTTTAAAGACAACTGCAACACACAGACCTTCGTACATGTTTTCAGGCACACTGCTTATTGGCTGGGGTTGAATTTGATAAACTGACAAGTCAATTGCTGCACAGGGATACTGCTCCTTCAAATGATTCATTTCTATATGGTCTCCAGCAGTGCATGCAAGCCTGCAGCTGTTGCCTCTAACATGGCAAAGCAAAATCTTCCGAGACACTCGACTAAACCAGAGAAACAAAGCAAGGTTTTGCTGTGCAAAATACAACATATTCCTTTTCTGATTTTAACATGTCTCTGTTAAGAACTCATGATACATAGAGTACTCTGCAAAAGTCTTAGGCACATATATATAGCTCGGATGCCTAAGACGCTCGCACAGTATTGTGTTTGTCAACGTTGAGCAGACAGTGAGTTTGTTAATCTGGCGTAAGTAAAGGATGATGGGAATGATGGAGTACCATGGGAAGGGTGTTGGACCAGAGGCAGAGAAGGAGTGCCAGAGGCCAGGGCAGTGGGAAGGTGGTGACGTAGGTGCAGGCACACAATTAGTTTATTACTGAATGTCTCTCTGGTACTTCCCTCTCCGTCCCCTTCTTCCCAGCCATTTCCCTTCTCCCGGCCCCCTTCCCATTCCCAATCCACAACAGAGACCCATATCAGGATCAGGTTAATCATCACTCACATATGCCATGAAATTTATTGATTTTTTTTTGCAGCAGTCCGAGGCAATAGATAAAATTTCTACAGTACTGTCCTAACAATATAGGTACATGTGCCTAAGACTTTTGCACAATACTGTATGAACCCTTGCACGCATATTGCTGGGAGGTCTGTTCAATTTGGATGGAGTGAAGGCGGAGTTCAGTTTGAATGAGGTGCACCATATATTAGGGCTCATTAGGGTTTAATTCTCATTGGAGATGAAGAGCTCTCCCCTTTGTTTTAAACAAAGATTTGAATTTAGAATTCACATCACAGCATGGACACAAACCGGACAGCTTGAAATGAATTGACTGGCTTTTGAACCAATAGCCGACAGCTCAGAAACACACGTGCACACTATATAGTAATTATTATTCAGTTGTTACCAGGCAGGTTACCTATTAAAGCCAGCACAATGCCTTACCGAGGTACCTTTCCTTAAGCAAAATAAGCTCACAGGTGGCAGGGTACTATTTTTGGTTCATTCCTTCAGAGATTAGGCACTGAAAACTATATTTTTAAGACAAATAGTGGAGACAACGCTGATATGTTTTGTCAATCTGCATTAAAGGTTCAACACCCTCTGACAGCTTAGTCTTTTTAAGGAACAATAGAAGATATACCTTAATGTTAATGTCTACAATGATTTTCCTTTCCTTTCTGTTTCATGTTTTCCCGGAAATCAATGAGAATTAGTTGTTAGTGGGGAAGGGGCGGGGTGGAGGGAGTAAGAGATGATGTACTGGCAAAGGGTTGTAACTTAGATTCTGCCATCAGTTGGCATCACTTAATCAATCACTTTCAAGTGGCATAATGTGGTTTGAAATGAATGGTATCTCTTTTTTTTAAAGTAATGGGCACAGTAAAGTTCTTGTTCTTTGTTATCAGACTTAAGTTCTTTTGCTGCCATTCATTACAGTTCTGTGGTTACAAGAGGCACAAGGATGGCAGAGCAACCAGAAATGATGCCATCAAAAGTGGCCTTCGTTAAACCAGGAGGAGCTATATTTGCCTTGCTACGTGTCATTCTTCTTTAATAAGCTGACGTTTTCTTCTTCAATTTCCAAAGCAAAGTGATACCAATAGCATTCAGGAAAATTTAACATTCTTTCTGTTCACATCAGACTGCACTACCCTTCTCTCAAAGGGTGCCCCAATGGGTCACCCCGTTGTCTAGTTTGTCTCTGTTTAGAGGCAAAGGAACAGTTGATGGGGGGGGGGGGGGGGGGAGGGAAGAGGCTTTAAAAAGGGTCATATGATACTAAGGTAGGAGGTGTTGTGGATAATGAGGTGGGTTTTCAAAGCTTGCAGGGAGATTTATGCCGGTTAGAAGAATGGGCTGAACGTTGGCAGATGGAGTTTAATGCTGAGAAGTGTGAGGTTCTACATTTTGGCAGGAATAATCCAAATAGTACATACAGGGTAAATGGTAGGGCATTGAGGAATGCAGAGGAACAGAGAGATCTAGGAATAACAGTGTAGTTCCCTGAAGGTGGAGTCTCATGTAGATAGGGTGGTGAAGAAGGCTTTTGGAACGCTGGCCTTTATAAATCAAAGCATTGAGTACAGAAGTTGGGATGTAATGTTAAAATTGTACAAGGCATTGGTAAGGCCAAATTTGGAATATTGTGTACAGTTCTGGTCACCGAACTATAGGAAAGATATCAATAAATTAGAGAGTGCAGACATGATTTACTAGGATGTTACCTGGGCTTCAGCACTTAAGTTACAGAGAAAGGTTGAACAAGTTAGGTCTCTATTCATTGGAGCGTAGAAGGTTGAGGGGGGATTTGATCGAGGTATTTAAAATTTTGAGAGGGATAGATAGAGTTGACGTGAATAGGCTGTTTCCATTGAGAGTAGGGGAGATTCAAACGAGACGACATGATTTGAGAGTTAGGGGGCAAAAGTTTAAGGGAAACACGAGGGGGTATTTCTTTACTCAGAGAGTGATAGCTGTGTGGAATGTGCTTCCTGTAGAAGTAGTAGAGGCCAGTTCAGTTGTGTCATTTAAGGTAAAATTGGATAGGTATATGGACAGGAAAGGAGTGGAGGGTTATGGGCTGAGTGCGGGTAGGTGGGACTAGGTGAGATTAAGAGTTCGGCACGGACTAGGAGGGCCGAGATGGCCTGTTTCCGTGCTGTAACTGTTATATGGTTATATGAATTGTCCAGGGGCAGCATGTTCCTGCAAGGGTGAAGTGAGACATACCAAGTCCAGTGAACCCTGACTGACAAGAGCTATGGAAGCTCTGGTCAGGAAAAAGAAGGAAGCATGCATTGTTCCGAGGCAGCTAGGTATGAATGATTCCCTTGACAAATATAAAATGCTTAAGAGAGAAATCAAGAGGGCAAAAAGAGGGTATGAGAAAGATTTGGCATGCAGGGGTAAAGATAACCCCAAGAGATTTTTCAGTTGCATCAAAAGTAAAGGTGAGTGATTAAGTTCTCTTAAGGGCCATCAGGACCGCCTATGTGTGATAGTGCAGAAGATGGCTGAGATTTTTAAGGTCTATTTTTCCTGTGTTTACTATGGATAACACTATGAATGCCAAAGAAGAGGGCAATAAGCAGTGAGGTCCTGGATCATCTGTGTATCAGGAGAAGGTGGTATCTGTAGCCCTGAAGCACAATAAGGTAGACAAATCCTCAGGGGCTGACCAAGTTCACTGCTGGACTTTATGGACGCTAGAGAAGAAATCATGGAAGCTCTTGTAGAGATATTTGTTTCATTGTTATCCACTGTTGAAGTTCCAGAAGATTGGAGGGTAGTTAATCTCATTCCTTCATTCAAATAATGTAGCAAGGAAAGGCGGGGGTACTACAGGCCAGTGAGTCTGACTTCAGTTGGAGGAAAGTTACTGAAGAGAATTTTGAGGGACAAGATTAACCATTACTTGGATAGTGAAGGCCTGATCAAAAATAGTTAGCATAGTTTTGTATCTGGGAGTTCACGTCTAACGAATCTTTGAGTTTTTCCAAAGAGGTTACTAAGGAAATAAATGAACGTGGGCCAGTAAACGTCGCTATTATGAACTTTAAAAGAACCTTGTACAAGTTTCCAGATGGCAGGCTGATCCGGGCAGTTATGTTGCATTGGATTCAGGGGAATCTAGTGAAGAGGCTCGACAATAGGAAGCAGAGGGTGATGGTTGAAAGTTGATTCTCTGACTGGAGGTCTGGGGCTAGTGGGGTGCCTCAGGGGTCAGTGTTGTGATCTCTGTTCAAAGATTTGATAAAGGATTACTCTATGGCAACACACACAAGTGGTGCTTTGGATTTCCAGCATCTGCAGAGTTCCTTGTGTTTGTGTACAGTACTCTATGACAGCCTGTACTCAAAAGGTGCTAGAGCAGGCATCAGTGATCAAAAGGGATATATTAGTAGAGCCTACAGCAGGTTAGAAGGAACATTCCTAGACTGAAACTCCACAGGGTTAAGTAACACAGGCTGTCCAGCAGCTCTAGTTAGCTTGCACTAATTCTACAAAAGGTTTTGTTTAAGCTGTTATAGGACCAGTTCTGTTGAGTAGCTGTGTGTGAGTTCATATTTTTCATATCTCTGCAACATTGAAACAGGCATTTGATCCATCAAGTCCATGCCAGTTTTCAGAGTAATGCCATCAATCCCATTCCCCCATATCTACACATAATCCATTCTCTCTCACATGTCCAGCACCAATATGTACAACTGTAATGCACTGTAACAAATTAACCTTTTAATCAACACACACAAAATGCTGGAGGAGCTCAGCAGGCCAGGTAGCATCTATGGAACCTTTTAATCTTTAGGATCGGGAGGAAATTGGAACAGTTGATGGAAACCAATGCATTCAGAGCGAGAACATGCAAACTCTATGCAGATAACTCCATGTCAAAGGTCAGGATTAAACCCGGTTCATCAGAGCTGTAAGGCTCCACCTACTGAGTCAGTGTGGCACTCAGCTAATTTTGGCAGTTTCAGAAAGTGGGAAATTCAAGGTCTGATTTTTACTGAATGCAGAAAACAGTCTAAAGGCCTAATTACTTCCCACATCAGGAAGCCTCGTTCCCTCACAGGCTGCCTAAATTCCCTCACAGATTACATGCTTCTCCTGACTCCAAGCCCCTAATGTCAACTTTGCAAAATGCAAGAGATTTCTTTGTGCTGAAGCCCCAGACCTCTTCCTTGGCGCTTGCTTTTGCACTGCTGCCAACTTAAAAAGCAAGGTTCTATTAACTCAAAGATTGTACCAAGTATTAAAATATTTTAAAATGGGACTATGATTGAACGTATTTAGCATTCTATCCAGATGCAACACAGCTTGGTATGGCAACTGGTCTGCCCAAGACTGCAATATAATTACAGAATTGTAATTGCAGCTCAGTCTATCATGCAAACTAGCATCCCCTCCACTAACTCAATCTATACTTACCCCTGTCTTGGGAAAGCAACCAACATGATCAAGGACCCCTTCCACCTGGCCATTCTCTCTTCTCCTCCTTTCCAGAAGAAACAAAAGCTCGAGAACACAAACCACCAGGCTCAAGGATAGATTCTACTCAGTGCTATAAGGCTCTTAAACATACCTATTATCCAATAAACATGAGCTCCTGATCTCTTAGTCTACCTCGTCATGGCCCTTGCAGCATGGTCTACCTGCACCACACTTCCCCTGCCCCTGCAACATTATATTCTGCATTCCGTTCGTTTCCTTTTTTGTACTATCTCGATGTACTCATGTATGGAATCCACTGCCTGGACAACATGCAGACACAATCCGTTCACTGGATCTCATAATAAATCAAAATTGTATGAACTTTTGTCAACTCTGCCACGGACTAGAACCACTTTAGATGACAAATTGGGATTGTTTTATTCTTTACTGTGCAAGGTTCCGGTTACAAAGCAAGGCAGAATCGGTTCACTTGCCAGAGAGTTCATTTATGCTTCAGCAAGTAAAATTGAAAAGACAGAACACGAAGGGCGAGTCCTGTTATAAATGGGAACTTGGAAATTAAGTGGCCAGAATTGGCAATTTGAATGTAACTTCCAAATATAAAACTGGGAAATCAAACTGTTCACTGTATCTAAGCAGCTTCAACTTTTTGACTTCAACAATGGCATTCTCTGACTTGGTTTGTTTGGCCACTCCGTCATCACCTGCACTCTCTGCTCGTATGAAATCATCGTTCAAATCACATTTGCTCTTCCTCTTTACATTTTTGCAAAAAAAAGATTTGGGAAGTGACGCATTGAGAATTTTGCTAAATTGGAGAAGCGCTGTGTAGAATTATGTATATTTTCATTGGCATTCAAGTTGTAGCAAATTGAAAAGAGGTTGCGTGGTTTACTACCATTGTGTTAAGGGCGCTGAGAAAGAATGTTCCTTCAATACTTTCATGTTCTGCATATAACTGACTTTCATAGTGCTCACATATTTACAAACTGATCACCTTTTAATTCTGTGATGTAAAAAAGAAAGAAAGATGTAACTAAGTTGAGACTCTGGTGCAAGGTAAGGAAGACCTCTTTAGGGGCAGCATGGTGACATACTGTAAAACTATGACAGTGCAAATGACCTGGGCTCATTTCACACCACTGTTTGTAAGGAGCATGAGTTTCCACTGGGTGCTTCGGTATCCTCCTAAATTCCAAAACTGTACAGGTTAGTGGGTTAACTGGTCAGATGGATGAATTGAGTGGCTCAGTCTCATTGAGCTGGAGAGGCCTGTGACCGTACTCCATCTCTAAATTATAAGGGAACAACGTGCACCATCAGAATGGGAGAGAGATGGGCTGTAACATACTTACAAAGGAGTGCCGTTAACAGCAGAGAAGTAAGGATAAATCAAAAGTGAATGAGTCAGACAGAAAGAGGGAGAAGGAAATAGTGTGAAACACAGGCACCAAAAGAGACAGATAGAGTGAGAGACACCAGTTGTCATGAGCTCCTTAACACAGTAAATGCAAGGCTGCAGGATTGCTCTGCGGGCCCCTTAGTGATTGATTTCAGTAATGACAGGGCTTTGTGAATTTTCAGTAGCGAGTAATAGCTGGGTGAATAGGGAAAGGAAGGCCCTTGCTGTGCAAATGAATTACAAATGAATCTGTCACACTTTAAAAGGACAATCCTTTTTCTGATTTGTCCCCTTTTAATTTTTCTAACACATCATGTCATCAGAATATTGAAAGTACTAACTGCTAAACGTCATTTATTGGTGAGTCGTCCAGTTTAGACACAACACACTGCGAATCTGGCTTTGGCTTAAGTTTAAATAGAACACACTGCCTGAGGCATTTTGTATGATTTGAGATGTTAATGCTTAAGACACTGCCAACTGGTATCAATAATCCTTCGGAATTGCTTTGCAAGTTGAATTAAAAGGTACCTTAAGCCAAATCAATGGTTGAGTTGGCAGTTGTGAAATGTAGCTGAGCCATACAGACTAGACCTTCCCAGGTCTGACTCCCAGTAAGTGCTGAATCAGCTAACTTTTAAAGGATGTTATAATTGGCTCTTGGTTAAAGAAGGGCAGTTTGATTTTCTGCACCCGACTGCTACCCAATAATAGCTTCTAGAAAGTCTGCATGCATAATTAATGAATCTGGTCAGACTATTTGGGGTATCATATTTTGAGTTAGTGCAGGCAGCAATAAGCAATAAGGCTGGTGTTAATTATCCGAACTTGTTCAGCCAAATTATTAAAAGAGCTTTCTCTTCTTTCATGGTGGTGGCATGGCAGGAACTTTTCCTTATGTGTCTCCAGTTGTTTTGTACCGGGATGGAATCTTGGGAAAGAATCCACTCTGACATTCATGTCTGCCCCCAGTGGCAAGTCACTTCCAAGGCTGTTCTGTACAAGTGATGTCGGGTACTGGGATTTGGCAGCAAGGTTGTGAGGACCACAACCTCACTACCATATCTCACTGTCAGAGTGGATTTTTTTCCCAAAACCCCATCCCTGTGCAAAGCAATTGGAGAGACACAAGGAAAGACTCCTGCCAATTGGATGGGATATTAAAAAGACCCCTTCATCTCTGCCCTCTCAGGCAGACTTTCAAGGCACCATGATGAAAGAAGGGAAAGATTTTAATATTTTGGCCAAGCAAGTTCAAATAATTAACAGCAGCCTTATTGCCTATCACTTTCTGCTGTAATTCAAATACGATTTCCAAAAAATGGTGACTCCGGTTCAAAATACTTGATTCAAAGAAGAAACATGATACACTTATGTGGATGCAAATTTTCTCAATCGTGAATGAGTTGGGGGAAATGATATATAGCATTGAGCTCACATTTAAACAAAAAGCTACGTTAAGACATTTCAATGGCCTACATCTCGTGTGGAATGGCATGCACGTGTGCTTGCTGACTGCATGCCCACAAAACCCATTCTTGTTTGTTGAGGGTGTTCTGACATGAACCTTCTCAGGTCAGCAGGCTTTCAGCTGACCTGGGAGATCAGGCCAGTTCCAGACATAAATGGAAAACTGTCTCAATGATGGTGTGTAGCAGAGTGATACAGCTTGTAGAGATGTTCCCTCACAAATCCACCCATCCAAGTTCAATCCTGAGCCGGTGATGTCTATGTGGAGCCTACACATTTCCACTACTTGGGTTTCTCACGGGTGCTCTGTCTTTTTCCCACATCCTAAAGATGAGCAGATAGGTAGGTTAATAAGGCAAGTTGCATTAACGTGTAGGTGAGTGATAAAATCTGGCTGAGAATCAATGAGAATGTAAGGATAATAAAATAGATTAATGCAGGATCAATGGAAACGTGTGTGATACTAGAGACTGAAGATGCTGGAACGTGGTACAGTGCACAATACGTTGGAGGGAGTCAGAGGGTCAGGCAGTATGTATGGAGAGAAATGGACAGCCGACATTTCCCATCAAGACATCCGTCTGGGTTTGATAATTGGTAGGCTAAGGGGCTCAGATAGTCAGTTAAACTATCGCTGGCATATTTACTGATATCTCAAATATTCAAAAATGATTAAAACTCATCAACGTTAAAATGTTTACAATATGGCCTGAACAAAGCAAATCCCCTCATTCTTCTTTTAAATACTGGCATGGGATTTTTACATCAACCCAAGAGATCAGAAGAAGCAACACACACAAAATGCTGGAGGAACTCAGCAGGCCAGGCAGCATCTATAGAAAAAAGTACAGACGATGCTTTGGGCTGAAACCCTTTGGCACAAAAGAGCAGCTGGGATTAGAGGGGGAGCAGTGAGAGAGGGTTTCACTGAACTCCCATCGAGGAAGATTTACATTTCTTCAGGGTAGTCAACCCTGTAGTCAACCACTGTAGTCAACCCAAAACATCAACTGTACCTTTTTCCATGGATGCTGCCTGGTCTGCTGAGTTCCTCCAGCATTTTGTGTCTGTTGCTTGGATTTCCAGCACCTGCAGGTTTTATCTTGTTTGCGATCAGAAGCTTTTAGTTTAATGCCCCACACTGAAGATTACTGGGAGTTCGGGATGAAGAGCGAGCACGTGGTCCAGGCTCAAGACTTTGGAGTTGTCTTGACAAGCAGATTAATGGCTGTGGGGAAAGAGGATAGGAGTAGCACCAGCAGGTCCATCAGACCTTCGAACTTGCTCTGTCATTTGATAAGATTTTGGTACATCCAACCTCAGCCTCAACACTCTCGACCCAACGCTCTTCAATCCCAGACTGGGCTTCAGCTGCAGCTGACATGTCTCCTAACACCAGACTATCTTGGACCTGGGGCATGACTGAGATTTCCAGCAGGAGGCCAACAATATCTTCCCTGGATGACTCACCACCATGTTACAGCGAAGAAGAGAGGGTTGAGAATTCCAAAGATTCCTGACGTGTGGAGAGAAGAAATGCCTCCTCAACTCCATCTGATATGTGTGACCTCCTTAATCAGAAAAAATATACCCCCTACATCCTGATATCCATCCGCATTACAGGCAATATTCTATATGTTCACCCTGGTCCCAACACATCGGTGCAGCTATAAAGAAGGAAGACATGACTATACTTCATTAGGAGTTTGAAGAGGTTTGGTATGTCAACAAGTACACTCAAAAACTTCTATAGTTGTACCATGGAGAGCATTCTGACAGGTTGCATCACTGTCTGGCATGGGGTGCAGGGTGGGGGGGGGGTGGGGGTGGGGCTGCTACTGCACAGGACCTGAAGAAGCTGCAGAAGTTTGTAAATTTAGCTGGCTCCATCTCAGGTACTAGCCTACAAAGTACCCAGGACATCTTAAAGGAGCAGTGTCTCAGAAAAGCAGTGTCCATTATTAAGGACCCCAGCACCCAGGGCATGTCCTTTTCTCACTGTTACCATCAGGTAGGAGGTACAGAAGCCTGAAGGCACACACTCGGTGATAGAGGAACAGCTTCTACCCCTCTGCCATCCAATTCCTAAGTGGACATTGAACCCCTGAACACTACCTCACTTTTTAAAATGTAGATTATTTCTGTTTTTGCACGATTTTTAATCTATTCAATATACATATACTCCAAACAATTTATTTATTTGTTTGTTTGTTTATTTTTCTTCCATATTATGCATTGCATTGAACTGCTGCTGCTAGGTTACCAATATATCCTTCGTTAAATATGGAGATCTCAACTATGCATACTCCAGGGGTATGGTCTCATAAACACCCTGTAATGGTGCATCAAAGCTTCCTTACTTTTATACTCTATAACTCTTCAACATTTCATTAGCCTTCCTAATTACTTGCTGTACTTGCACGCACCAGGACCCCCAGACCCTTTCAACTGCAATAATTGTAGATTCACTCCATTTAGACAACATTTCCCTTTTCATTCTTACTTTCAAATTTGTTGACCCCACATTAACCTCCATCTGCCAAGCTCATGCCCTCTCACTTAACCTATCAATAACCCTTTTGGGACCATTTGTGTTTTCCTCACTACTTGTTAAATCTAGCCTTTCATTGTATCATCTGCAAATGTGGCTCCAGGACACTTAGTCCCTTCATCAAATGCACTTTTTAAATATTCTAAATCCCAGAAGTGCTCCCTTCAGAACCCCACTAGATACCAATTTACCTCAACTCTCAATTCTCTGTCAGTTATCTCATACCCTATATACGTCAATGTATTATCCCAATCCAGTGCACTCCTACCTTGTATAGGAACCATTTTTGTGGCACCTTTTCAAATGCCATAGGCAACCCAAATACACAACATCTACTGTTTCCCCTTTGACCACTTATCCTCAAAGAAAGCCAGCAAATTACAACCACAGCTTCTGCAGCTACTTCCTTTAAGACCCAAGGACCAGATTACCAGGCGCTTGTCACCCTTTAGCCACATTAGCTTGCCTAGTTCTTATTCACTATTGTTATAGATTGTTTTATGTTCCTCTCTCTCCAACAGTGAGCTATTTAGTACTGATTTGGATAGCCGCATGGTGGTGTTGTGGTTAGCACAATGCTTTACAGTGCCAGTGACCACAGTTCAGTTCCTGATGCTGCCTGCAAGAAGTTTGTACACTCTTGTCGTGACCACGTGAGTTTCCTCCGGGTGCTCTGGTTTCCTCCCACAGTCCAAAGACGTACTGGTTGGTAGGTTAATCAGTCATTGTAAATTGTCCTGTGATTAGGCTAGGGTTAAGTCAGGGGTTGCTGTGCAGCTTGGCTCATAGGGCCGGAAGGGCCTGTTTCACTCTCTATATTGTTAAGTTAGATAGATACAGACAGACAGCCAAATAAATAAATAAAATTTCTATTGCAAAGACTGATCCAAAATGATTGTCTTTTTAAATGGTGGTACAGTGTAGCAGATTAACAGTTTTACTGTATTTAGAACCTTTGCCATTTCTGTTTCACAATATTAATTATGTAGTGTCAACCTCTATGGGACCAAACCTTTTTACACTCTTCCTACTGCTTTTGGGTTATTTAGTTGAACCTCATATTCTATCTTTACCCTTTATAATTTGTTTAATCATCTGCAGATTTCTAATTTTTTTTCCAGTTGTCTAACCTACCACTAATATTTGCAATATTCTGTACCTTGCAATTCAATATCATTCTTACCCTCCTTAGTTAACAACAGATATATTTCCTTCTCTAAGAGATTCACTATCTCCCTGAAATATATACTTGTTGATACTTACAAAATATCTCTTTAAATGTTTGTCATTGCAGGTCCACCAAGTTACATTTCAGTCTATTTTACCCAGTTCTGCCCTCACACCAGGAAAATCAGTGCGAGGAGTGAACAAAGAGTTGGGTGCAGCAAGCAAAAGAGTATCCAATGTCATGAAGAATGGGGCTTGTAGGTGCTGATGGAACCAGAGGAGACTGGAATTGGAGAGGAAGCACAATTGGTTGGAGTAGTTTAGGGAGGATGGAGGCAGGGGGAGTGAGTATTGCAAAGATGGAACCAAAGGTTTGGGAAATTGGAGGATTGGGACACCGGGCACCATGGTAGTACAGCTGTTAAAGTGACACTATTATAGCTCGGGCCTGTCAAGGGTTTGGAGTTCAATTCCAGTGCTGTCTGTGAGGAGTTTGCACGTTCTCCCCATCAACCATGTAGGTTTCCTCTGGGTTCTCCACTTTCCTCCTACAGTCCAAAGACGTACTGGTTAGTAGGCTAATTGGTCATTATAAATTGTACTGTGATTAGGCTAGTGTTAAATAGGTGAGCTGCTGGGCTGTGTGGCTTGTTGGGCCAGAAGGGATTGTTCCGCACTATATCTCAGAATAAATAAAGATTGTGTTGTGTGGAAGTCAGCATTGGAGAGTTGGTTTGGCCACTTATACCACTTGTGTTAAAAACCATCGCACTAATACAGCCTAGCAGTCCCTCGTGCACCAATAAAGGTTGCTCCCAGAACAACATGGTCAAATTTCCCCCTTAATACTACAAAAGAACCACTGAACTGAGAATGATGTCATCTCACCTGCGACTCACATGTAACTAGCCTAGCCAACCAGGATAGATTACTTCAGGAAGTACCCAATTCAGAGTGATGTAAAATGACCTGTAAAAGATTGGTAATTAATTTTGCTCGGAGTAAAGTAAATTTTCAAATGCCTAACGCTGACTTTAACAGTGTTGTGCTACTGAAATCCTGGATCTGAGTTTGGATCAAATACCTTCTCAGGGTAGGGGTGAAATTTGGAAAGAAATGGCAGAGAAATGAAGCCAGGAACAGAACTAGTCTAAAAATCTACCAAAAGAGAATAAAGTTAAACATCTGAAGTCCCTGTTGTGATTCTAGGAACATTCAATCCTTTAAAACAGACTCGTCTCTCACTGTAAGAGTATAAAACATGATAAAGGGAATAACACTGCATAAATAAAAGATTAGCCTTTTCTATTTCCTGAAATTCTTTGAAATCTTCCAGCAAAGTGATTTGTTAATATTATTCATAATGTACTGATTTACCATAAATCAGCATGAAAATTAGCATTACTGATTTGGCCTCTTTTCCATCAGCAGTGTTCAGTACTTTCAGCATCTGTACCAAGATAAACGGCATTGATTCACTGTTTTGGCCAATCAGCGCCAGAGGCAATTGGGAAACAGCACCAAATAGAATTGTAAGTATTTGGAGGTTTTATGTTTTAGTGATTATTTGGATTTAAAAAAAACATCTCTTTGAAAGGAAGCAAAGAAAATGTGTCACTGTGCATATGCCTTGGATAGATATGTTGAACATCATTTTGTATATCTCCGGGAAAAAATCTCCAACTATTCTGGAGATAGAAAGGAAGCAAATGAAAGATGATTTTTAAATGTACAGGCAGTCCAAAAAATAAATCAATAATGGAACTTGAGACTGGATGTGAGAATGGACAGGGGAAGACCTCCAGGCTCACGCACATTTTCTTTTGCTTTTCTTGTTATACCATTCTTGCTGTTATTTTATAACTTCTTCTTCAGTTGTACATTACAGAAGGATGGGAGTATATAAACTCTAAAGTCATGGCAAGTGGAAAATTTAAATTCAGTTTGTCAAATCACCTGGGATTGAAGATCCAGCTCCATTAAAGACAAGCAAGCTACCCAGTCGGGACAAAACATGACTCCAGTCATTGCCAGCTTGGGTAAATGAGCCAACTATAGCACCTTGTGGCCGCTGAGATAGAGAGCCATGGCTGTTCCAATCCTGAGGCTTGAGGATATCACCCTTGCTTTTTTTTCCCTTTAAATAGTAGGTAATATGACGTCTTTCAGAAGTAACATGAAACAAGAGCCTCTATCTGCCTTTCCATGACTACAAAAAAATCTGATGATACTGCTCTTTAGAAGCACAAAGATCTTATACTGGGTGTCTTCAGCTTGACGTTCAGTACTTCAAAGTGTGATTCCTGTTTCAACAACAGACATGTAACAGGTAAACTGTGCTTTGCAAACTGCTGCTAAACACAGGGGAGAAATAGGCCAGAAGGCACAAAAGCTAATCTGGTAAACAACAGCAACACTTTGGAAATGAACATTTAATAATGCAAAGAATTGTGCATGCTTTCTCACAGTTTTGTAACTGAGTTGGGATCAGCCCCGTGAATTGTATGTAGATCTGAACAATTTTTAATCCCCTAGGGTGGCACATCAGCCAGTTGACTGCAACAGCTGATCAGCTGTCTCCAGAGATCAAATTTCCCCTGAGACAGCAAAGGGAAAGAAAACGCATGCAGAAGTAATGGGGTCAAGTCTGCAGTGACAGCCAAAATGCGCATTCAACTAGGCTCAAGGGAATTCAAGTTATTTGGGCATGCACAGATAAGGTAGATGTGTCATAGAGAGAGGGACGGTGGGAGGAGAAACTATTCCTTTTAGATTTGAAATGCTGTGGTGAGATGCAGACAGTGTGAAGTTTGTTTGTTGTTACCTCAAGCCAGTGCCCAAGTTTGGAATTGGTTGTAAAAGCATAGTTGGAACGGGGGATATGCTGTGAACTGACAGAAAGTTTTATGAAGGCAAATTAGACATGAGAGTCAACCGGAGATGCAACAGACTGCAGATGCTGGGATTTGAGGCATGGACACTGGAGAAACTCAGCAGGTCAGTGCAGCACCTATGGAGGGAACTGGACAATTAATATTTCAGGCCGACACCCTTCATCTGGACTCAAGAGTCAAGATTTGGAGAAGTAAAGCAGCCAGCATAATCAAAGATCCCACCCATGCTACACACTCACTCTTCTCCCCTCTCCCATCGGGCAGGAATACCAAAGCTTGAAAGCCCCTAGCACCAGGCACAAGGACAGCTTCTATCCCACTATTATCAGAGTTTTGAATGTACTTATTGTATGAAAAGATGGACTTTTGGCCTCACAAACTAACTCTTTATAATCTTGCACTTTATCATTTACCTGCAGTGCACTTTATCAGCAGCTTTTACCGTTTATCAGGCATAGTTATTGTTTTACCTTGTTCTAGCTCAGTGAACTGCGTAAAGATTTGATATGTATAAAGAGTATGCAAGACAGGCTTTTCAATGCTATGTGATAATAATAAGCCCGTCATCCAGGAAGTCCATACGAGAAGTCCAGGTAAGTCTTACGGGAGGCGGTTTTGAGGACGAAGAAACAATTCTGAGATGGAATCGGATGCACGGCTGTTCTAGCAGTGTTTGCAGGCTGTTACTTCCCACAAAGGAAAACCTAACTTCATGAACAGCTCTGATGCTTCACTCCCAGATGAGGCCAATGCCATTCAAGCAGTTTTGAAAGAACAAATAAAACTACGCCTATGCGAATCCCTGCAGAACGTGGTGCCCCCGTGATCTGTTGCGGAGGCTGACGTCAAGTCATTGACCCCTTGCCAAGCATCATGGTGTACCTGGCAGGGATCTGAAAACCTGTGCCAATCAACTGGTGGCAGTGCTCAAGTACATCTTCAACCTTTCAGTGGTTCCCAAAAGGGCAACGATTATACCAGTGCCTAGGAAAAGCTCTGTCCTCAATGATTATTACCCAGTGGCACTCCCATCTACTATGAAGTGCTTTGAAACATTGGTCATGGCTAGAATTATCTGTTCCCTAAGCAAGGACCTGAATGTGCCGTAATTCGCCTATAAGTCTATAGCAGATGCAATCTCACTGGCTCTCCACTTGGCCTTGGATTATCAGGACAATAGTAATACTTACATCACACTGCTGTTTATTGAATACAGCTCAACATTCAGCACAAGTGTACCTTCATACCCTTATACCTAACCCTAAACCGGGCCAGCTGATGGTGTAGTGGCTTAAGCACTGGACTTCAAGGCAGTTGGTCCAGAGTTCAAACCCAGCCAGGTTCCAACCTGGGCCGCAGCAGTATCTGTGTGGAAGAAAGGCCTGGCAGACTACTTCCGTATCTTGCCATGAAAACCCTCCTGAGGTCACAAAGAGTCGGACTCGACTTAACGACTGAACAACATTATAAAACATATACAAACATTATAAAAACAACAAATGCCAGTATATACTGAACATATGCCAGTAAAACAAACGTAATTCTGATTCTGAAAGGCTATTCCTGGTCCTTGGAGGAAGTGGCCTCAGGTTTCTGCAGTGGGCAGTGGTGGGAAACTGTGGAAGTGAATCTCAGGGCCCAGCATAATTCCCTATGATGATAGGGAAGTCAGGGGATGGAGATAACTCCTGTTCCAATTCTCCCTCATGTTTGTCCACTGTGGTTCCCAATGGAAACAGAAAAAAACAACGTGCCAAGTAGAAGCTACAAATTTCTATGGAGGAAGAACATCCATGAGCTAAACAGAAAGTCAGAGTGGGTGCGAAGGTTAACAACAAATTGAGATTTAAAATGAGAAGGGATAAGTTGCCTCTGTGAGTTTCAAGATGGCATAATGCTTGTGTGGATTAAGTGGTGCAGTATGAAGGGCAGGGGTGCCTCTGCGAGAGTGGCAATACTAAGAAGAGAAATCAATCAAGAGAACAGCTAAAATTTAATTCAGCGTGGTCCCTGAGAAATTACTGATGAGCCACAGGTGCAGTTATATGCAACACCATTTCCTACGAATTACTTACACACACTTACAGATCGTAGATAAATGCATTTAACATGTTTATATTTAATTAACATCTACCACCATTCAGTAATCAGAGCAGTACAGCATTTTAGCAACAAATGCACAACCAGATTAAAGGGCAAGTGCACATTCCGTGTAAATGAACAACAAAGTCACCCACAAACAATGGTGCTTGTTACTCCTATTATCTGCTAATTAGAAATACAATTAACCACAACTGCATACCCAATTTGCCACACATGTCCAGCAGTCAATATACTGGACAATAACGATCTGTTTAATCTGCTGAACATACACAAACTGATTTGATGCTTTTGGTTTAGATTTCTTCTGGATCAACTGTGAAGTGACCATGTATTGGAAAATGAACTAAAACATATAATTATTAATTTACATGTTCAACAGTTTAGGCAAGATTCTCTCAAACCCGATCAAACTCTCTCTTGAGAAGTTTGTCGGAAGTTAGAAAGCACTCTATTTTATTTTTATTTTAAGATAATGCATGGCAAGAGGCCTTTCTGGCTCAGCGAGCTCACACCGCCCAATTATCCACTAACCCTTAACTCCTTGGAATGTGGGAAGACACAAGCGTAACCAAAGGAAACACACTAGTCACAGGCAGAATGTACAAACTGTTTGCAATGATGGAACATGCAGGAGAAAGGAGACATTTGTAACTGTTTCAGAATTTGCTATAGATGCTTGGTCGACTAGTAATTTTAAATTATATGATATATTCTCACTGATCAAGGCATCCGTGGATAAGGGGGAAAAGGTAGGTGTGTACTGTAGAGTTGGGTCTCGGATTATCCACATTCTCCATGAATGCTGGAACAGGCACAAAGTAATAAATAGTTTCCTTCTGCTTCTGTTTTCCTAACAGTGCAGGTGGGTGAGACCAGTAGCTGGAAGCTGTCTTCGAAATTCTACATTTGCTGTTTATAAGTCTGCTTGTGGCAGAAGCCTTATTCCAGACATTTCTTTCAAAGGAAGCAAATGTAGCCAAAGGAAGTAGTTTATGAATGTATTTTTAGCACAAAGTCATGTCTGAAGGTCTTCACATTTGCTTTAGTTTTATGTTAAACCGTCTCCTGTGAATGCTGTTGTTTCTGGTATGTGGCTGTGTGTTTTGGGGTGGGGGGCAGGGAGTGGGCACAGGGCTAGGTTAGGAAGAGCTGAGGCTGGAAGGCATCATGGGAGTGAGGATGAGGGTGTGGCCAAGAGGTGAGACAGGGGTGTGATCGAATCAAAGGTGGGGGTGGTGACGAATTGGCATAGGAGGGCCTCAGAAGGAGACTGAAAATCTGGTTGAATGATGGCACAACAATAACCTCTCACTCAGTGTCAGAAAAACTAAAGATCATTGACTCCAGGAGGAAGAAACGATGGCCATTAGCTGGTCCTTATTAGGGGAGAGGTTCAGCAGCTTAAACTTCCTGTGTTCACATATCAGAATATCTGACCTGCAACCAACTCCTCAGTGTCATCACAAAGGAGGCCTGGCAGCGCCTCGACTGTCTCAGAAAGTTTGCGTAAGTTCGACACATCAGCAAAAACTTTGACAAACTTCTATAGATGCACAATGGAGAGTATCCTAAGTGGTTGTATCACAGCTTGGTCTGGAAACACCAATGCCCAGGAACAGGAAAAGGCTGCAATGGTGGATACAGGCCAGAATACCACACACAAAGCCCTCCCCACCATGAGAACATTTACATGGAGCACAGCATTAATCACCAAAGACCCACACAATCCAGTCCACGTCCACTTCTCACTGCTACTATTGGTCAGGAGATACAGGAGCCTTAATCCCACAGTAGTAGACTGAGCATCAGTATTACCCAACAACCATCAGGCTCCCGAACCGGCCTGGATCATTTCATTCACCGTGACTCCAAACTGGCTCTATGATCTACAGACTCTTTATAACTCATGTTGTCAGCATTATTTTTTATTTGCACAGTTTGTCTTCTTTTACACAGTGGTTGTTTATCGGCCTTAACATATATTTTTCATACATTATATTTGATTTATTCTATTCATTGTATTTCTTTGTTTTCCTGTAAGGTGAAGATAGGGACGACAAGGGAGGGAAGGGAAGAAAATCTGAAGGTCGTTCAGGAGTAAACATGGGGTGCAAGTGGGGCAAAGACAAGGGGCAAAAGGGGTGAGTGGGGAAAGACCAGGAGATCTGTGCTTGAGCTCACTCCTGTACATATACAGAGGGTGTATGTGGTGTTCTATCCCACTGTTAGCAGAATCTTGAACAGATCTCTTGTATGATAAGGACAGGTAAATTATCAATGGCTGAAACGGTCAACCTAGGCATGATGGACCAAAGGGCCTGTTTTGGTTGTTGTAGACTACAATAGAACATTGATGGGACGTACAGCTGGGCTGAGAAGTGATAGATGGAGTTCAATCCGGAGAAGTGTGAAGTGATTCACTTTGGAAGGATAAATTTGAAGGCAGAATACAAGGTTAATAGCATGATTTTTGTGTGATGGAACAGAGAGATTTTGGAGTCTACTTCCGTGGATCTCTCAAAGTTGCCATGCAAGTTGATGGGATGATTAAAAAGGTACTCATTAGACAGGGGATTAAGAGCCACCAGGTACTGTTGCTGCTCTGTAAAATCCTAGTTAGACTACACTTAGAATATTGTTCTCGGATCTGGTTACCTCATTATAGGAAGGATGTAGAAGGTTTAGAGAGGGTGTGGCAGAGATTTACCAGGTTCCTGCCTGGATTAGAGAGCACGTCTTATCAGGGTAGGTTGAGCAAGCTAGGACTTTTCTCTTTAGAGCGAAGAAGGATGAGAAGATACAGGTGTACGAGATGATAAGGGGCATAGATTGAGTGGACAGCCAGTTTTTTTCTCAAGGCAGAAATGGCTATTGTGAGAGGGATCATTTTAAGGTGATTAAAGGAAAGTATCAGGGCGGGGAATGTTAGAGGTAAATTCATTACACAGAGTGCTGAGTGCATGGATCGCCCTTACAGGGATGTTGATAGAGGAAGATACATTAGGGGCATTTAGAAACTCCTAGATAGGGGCATCGATGATAGAAAAGTGGATGGCTATCGAACAGGGAAAAGGTAGATTAATCTTAGAGTAGATTAGAAGGTCAGCACAACATTGTGGGCCGAAGGGCCTGTGCTGTGCTAAAATGTTCTGTTTTTTACCAATACCTCGTTTAGAAAAGGGCAAGTGTAAAAACGTCACAGGAATAGGCATACCATCACCATCAGAGGTATATCAGTCAGACCTGGCCCTGCATTTCCATTCCTTCATTCCATTGAGTTCACATACCCTGGGAATGCCAAGTTAGTACCTCGGTGCGAGGAGCACCTCTCCATCACAGAGACCCGAAACCCATGTTTGGACTCCTTCCTGCCACTTGCCAATGATGCACCTCGTGCAGAAAGGAGGAAGGTAAAGTCAGTAGCAACTCTGGCACTTTCGATTTTTAGAGGACCAGGAGAGATGCTGCCTTCATGCTTTCGAAAAGTAAAGTCACTCTACCAGGTGAGCCTTCCCATTCCACTGTTATCAATACAACAGTCACAAATGGGAAATCGAGAGTTTAAAACTTTGGTAGCAAGTGAATTTTTCTGCTATTGACCACTGGCAGAATTAGGCGCCATTCATTGGAGTGGGAAGTTATCAATCAAAAGTGCCCAGCTCACCCCACTGTCCAGTAAGTCAGTGGTTTGGGAAGTGTGCTGAGACACAGAGAATGGTATATAATTAAGGGTGTCCTGAGTAAATTTCTTATTACAGGGACGTGAATATTTCCTTGTTGAGACGTACAACACCAAAACCGGCCCTTTGGTCCATCGTGCCTATGCTAACCATTTCAGCCATCGATAATTCACCTTCTGTGCCTTTGTGATTCCTGTGTTTGTCCAGATGCTTTTTAAATGTAACAAACAATCTGCTGGAGGAACTCCGCAGGTTGCAGAGCACCTGAGCAGTACAGCCAGATGCTGATCGACAATTCCTTTACCCACTGATGTCCTCCGGCAGACTGACAGACTCCAGCTCTCTCAGTCTTTAGTGCCGGTTTCTTAAAACATTGTGCCAGTGCATCTGCCACCTCCTTAGGCTGAGCAATCCAGACTCCAACTACTCACTTTCTGTGGGAGGAAATTCCCTCTGAAGTCCCTACCTCACACCTTAAACCTATATCCTCGACCCACGACACACACCATCTATGGGGAGAAAGATCCTGGTTATCAACATTGCTACTCTATATCCCTCATCATTTTGTATGCAAAGTTCAAAGTAAATTTATTATCAAAGTGCACATATATCACCGAGATTCATTTTCTTGTTGGCAAATCCATAGAATAGCAACTACAACAAGATCAATGAAAGATCAACCAGGGTGCAGAAGACAACAAACTGTGCCGATGCAAAATAAATAATGAGAACATAAGATAAAGGTCCTTAAAGTGGGATCATTGGCTGTGGGAATATCTCAATAGACCTTTATCAGGCCAACTGCTCAGTTTCCTCCATTCCAGCCTTTCCTGTTAACAGAAATGCTCCAATCCTGGCAACATCTGGTGAATACGTCGTCCGCACCCTCATGTCCTTGTAGTGTCCAGAATTACACCTGCTGCTCCAAGTTTGGCTTAACCAATGTTTTATAAAGTTTTGACATGATACAGTATCTCAGCTCTTATTTTCTACCCCATAGAATACAGCCATTTAACATCTTTGGACTATTTTTACTGCGCCCATAATTTTTTTTTATCAATTATGGTATTGTTTGCACTGTTGTAACTATGTGGTTTTGTGTAGGTATTGTAGCTTTAGTTTTTGGTTTATTGGGTGGTAGAGTTGATCTCTTGACTTGGTGTGTCTGGGTAGTCTTGTTGTCTAGTGGGTTTGGGGCTCCTTTCTGGGGAGCAGGCTAAGATGGTAGTGTGATATTAATACGCAGCAGCCTCTCCGGACTCTGGATTTGGGGATTGCCAAGCGTTATGTGGATTTTCTGGTGTAGTCTGTTTTGTCATGTGCTTTTGTGATATAATTCTGGAGGAACGTTGTCTCATTTTTTAACTGCACTGCAGTTGTGGTTTCTAAATGACAATAAACCGAAATTCAATTCAATTCAATATACTCCTTGATACGGTGGTGCTCTGGTGTGCTTCCTGCTGGGACTCATCTCCACAGTGGGTGGGGCTATGGGAGAAGTGTACCACAAGGATTGTAGGACTCTTCATTATTTGTAAGCATATTTGTGCTTTCAATTGTTACTAAATGAACTTTACTGGAATATGTCAATTATAGGCTGCTTCAAGAGACACAATTAAAATGTTAATGCAGGTGGTTTGCAGAGTAAATTAGTACTGGAATAATAAAGTTCATCAAAAATAAATGCTTCAAGCTACAACGAGGCAGCCGCAAAGACGCTATCGCAAACTGCTCTCCACGTGAGGGGAGTAGTGATGGAGGGACGAAGCTGAGGAAGGTACCCAGATGCCAGCCAACACTGTATCAATAAACTCAAATTACCGAGTGCGCAGATTCTATTGCAGCTACTTTTACCTTTCAATTTAAGATGATGAGCATCCATCATCGATGATCCCCACCACCAATTCAGCCCCCCCTTCCTGCTGCTACCATCAGACAGGGAGAAGCCTAAAGTGGTTCAAGAACAACTACTTTCCGACACTGATCTGCACAAGCTTAACCCTAGCTCAGTAATGGACCTCTACAAACCATCCTTGAACTCCGCACACTTGCCTCTGATTACTTCTTGTTTTTCTTGCACTAATTCCCGTTTCTGCAGTGTTATTTTCTCTCACTTCACTGTCTTGTATAATTTAGGTCTAATTGATATTCTGTGTGGTGTCTGCTTGTCATGCTGCTGCAAGATTTTCGTTGTATTTTTATCTCACTGTACTTGTGCACATGACAATAAAGTTGATGCGACTTCTGGACAGTTGGCTCCTTCTACGTTCCTCTGGAATCTTCTGTCCCAAGAATTTCTCTGGAGAGTGTTTCTGGAGAATTATTTCAAATCTGTTGTCAATGAGTTTCTGCTGGGGATGGTGGGAGACCTATTGCCACGTGAGCTTTTCCCGAAGAGACCACTGTCCGTCAATTAGTCTGGATATTCTGCCATCCAGACAAACTGGGAGCGGCTCTGGGAAATCTCCTGTCTGGGATTCTACTGTCTTTATGTTACACTGTTTAATTCTGCAAGTTCCTGTAGGGAGCCTACCCCCATTGAGTCTAATTTCAGAGAGGTTCCCGGTGGAATCTGCTGTCTGGCAGTTCCTCTGAGAAGTCTGGTGTCTGGGAGATTTTCCAGGCAGTCTGTTCTCTGGATTTTGCCATCGAGAGTCTGCTGACCAAGTATTGGTTTGGAGAATCTACTGCTTAGCACTTTATTTGGAAACTCTATCTTTGAGTTGTTTTATATCTGAACTTTGGATCACGTTCCTGTCATTTAAGCAGCTGCTCAGAACATTTTCACTGTCACTTTTCCACTCGATTTGATGGCTGTTCAGACAATTTTCTGATAAGGAGAGATCTGTACACCTTGATTACTCAGTCAGCACATGTGAGCGGGTGGAGAAAGCATAAAGTTAGCCATATGTGAAGTAGGATCCTCCTATCCTGGCCCAACAAGTTCAAAGTCCATACAGTATATGTCACCATATAAAACTGAGATTCCTTTTCTTGCGAGCATAGTCAGTAACCATAATAGAGTCAATGAAAGATTGCACCTACTAGTGTTCAAAAGACAACGACCTGTGCAATTCTCCGAAAACTGACAAGCATTCCGATGCACTTGGGCAGTTATTTTGCTCATGTTTCCATGAAAGAATGATTACAGTTAAAGCCTTCAAATCAAACTTGCAGGGTTACTGTCTCAAGCCACCACTTACAAAGGGGTGAGGATCTGAAGGATTCAGCAATGATAACATTCCTCTGCTTTGAGACAAAAACAATGCCTGATATAACTACATGCTTGGCAGTGTTGTTCATCTTGAAAGGTCTTAGCCCAAAACATAGTCTGCTTAATCCCCTGCATAATTGCTGCCTGATTTGCTGAGTTCAATAAGGGCATAAGATATAGGAGAAGAATTGGGTTATTCCTCCCATTGAGTCGTCCTCCAGCATTTTGTGTGTGTTGCTGAAAGTTTACAACATCAACAGAATGCCTTGTGTTTATTATTACGCATTACTGTTTTACCTTGTTCTTCCTCAATGAGTTGATCTGTACGAACAGTGAACAAAGCAAGCTTTTCACTGTATCTCAGTACATGCAATACAAGATTAGTTTTCCAACTCCCACTAGTTTAACTAGATCTTTTAATCTCTTCAGAAAGGTTAGGGAAGTGTCCAGCTTATGGACCATGTCTAATCTGAAGGATGTGCCTTCTTCTCCCAGTCCTCCACCCATCTTGGCTTTCCCTTCCATCCTATTACCTATGAGGCAATGGTCTGGATCAGTAATGTAGATTCAAATAACCACTGGATGCTTTGACTTGCAATTCTCAGGGCCAAAGTGCCTTTGTTCCTGCTTCCATTAATTGCCCTGTCACGGCAGTGATCCCACTTGTCCCAAATTCATTCTTGACTGAGGCTGGCCGATGATTTTTGTGCTTAAACCCATTTGAGACCTTACTGGGATTTATGGCCAGCAGAGGGAGCAGGTTTCAAATCTGAAGTTGATTGAAAAACAGATCAATATTTTAACCAATGTATCATCCAGTTAAGGCTCTACTTTTAAGGGGTTGGATTTGAGGAGTGGGGAGGAGAAGGAGGAATGAATTTGGTGGCATCACGTGTAGAACGCGATTTACCAGTTCTGATATCAAAGTGCCTCTGGTGCTGTTGTAATGGTGTTATGTGGAACAGGTTTAGGCTCAATTTATTCTGCACATGCCTGAGTTAGCAGCATGAAATTACCCAATTTGCAGGACTTGTAGTCAATGTCATTCAGAGTAAGAGGTCTGCTTTGGTATAAAGTTAATCTGACACAAAACTGAGCCGACCATGGTAAACCCGAGGGCGACTGTAGTCACAGTTACACATCCTTTTTGAATCCCCAATATACCAACCCCAGACATGCAACTGATCTGCTTGTATCATTCTGTTCGAGAGTGAAACTCCAAGTATTGACCAAAGTCAGACCACACATGCAGTAACACTAAGCAAATCATTGTGACCTAGCTGAAACGCTAAGTTATACCAAATTCATCCCAAACCCAAACATTTTACAATACAGATACTTCTCACAATACAGAGAATTGTATTCCTGCAAAACTGTATTGCATTTTCCATAATATAAAGCCACATTATCTGTGCATGCACTGAGAAAGAAAATAATATTTCTATTTATTTACTTGGTTATTTCTATATAAATTCCATGGAAGTGAATTGTTATCCCCTAAACTTGGATTTTTTGGTGGCGAATTGTGATCATCACAAGGATGAACTGTGGTTGTCTGTACAATCGGGTTCCATCAGGTTGCCAGGTTCTCAGTGGCCACAGCCTGGCCAGTTTGGGAAATGGAATACACATAGTTCTGGAAATTAAACTGACTCCCTTCTAAGTTTGGAATGAAGCAGAAGGAAGATTTTATTTGCACTGAATATATGTTTCCCCTCCCCCAAAGAAATTCATCTCTATTTTACTATGCTACTACTGTATTTTGGAAGGGAGTAAGGACAAAGAAAAGGTTTGCTAATGTGAGGGATAAGGGGCTTTAATTATTAGGAAATAAAAAGCAGCTCTTCATACCATAGCAAGACAGATAAAGGATAATCTAACTGGGTGATGAAAATTATATAGAATGTATCAAAACTACTGGACTTCCACTGATCGGTTGATTTTCATTTTTGGAATAAATGTAAAATCCTTAAAAGAAAAGATAAAAGAGAATTTCTGTAATCTTATAAAGAAAATTTGAAGAATCAGCTGCTTGAAATAGTTTGGATGAATTACACATTTATCCTCTTTAGAGAATTGTAGATGAACACATTTAAAAGATGCATAGAAATAGAAGGGAAATAGGACCAAGTTTAATAGCTCTTTCACTGGATGTCATTATTAAAATGTACCATTCTATATTGCCGTATTGCATGATTCTGCTCATGCTCTCATGCTTGGGGCTGTTAGCTCTATATCGTGTTGTATACCTAAGGCCAAGCTCTCCGTGGAAATATTTCAGTATGAGTGGATGGGGAGGAAAGATAAATGAATTCGGTATGGCTTGAGTGAACTTGGCAATAACCATTCCCACAGCAGGTCACTAGTCAATGAAGAATGCCACTGCAGAGGTTTCAGTGAGAGACTACATAATTAGATTATTGTGGATTTCAGCACAGCACCAGTGAAAGCCTCCTGGGGTGTCTATGGACACCTGAAATCAGGCTGAGTGATTGCATTCCATTTTATGAACAACGTTTACATATCAGTAAGAGATAGGCCTGGCGGCAGCTGCATTGTCTAATGAACTAATAAGCTGCTTGTCTCACAAATATGTCCCCGTATGCCTTCGTTATTTTACTGCAGCTTCTGTGGCAACATTATGGCCTGTGGGCTGACCTTTGTCAGCTACTGTAGCGCGCACACACACACGCACACACACACACACTTCCATTAATTATAGGAGGAGCAACAGTACTTGACACACACTGGACTATTGTTTGTTTACAGTTAAATATTAATGGAACATTCCCTACAGAACTATGTGTCATATGAAAATAAGCAAACTGTTCAGTGGTTACACTTTGCAAAAGAGTAATTGTACACCCAGCAGAATAATCACTCCATCAACACCTCTGAGGTCAGCACACGATCTTGTGACCTTTCAATAATTTTGAACTTTGCCCCTTCACTGTTGCTAGTTTCATTTTGATTCCTACTTTTCCAACCTGAATTTTGGGGCAAATCACACAAATTCATTACTACTTGTCCCCCGTTCCAGTGCCTACATTGAACAAAAACTCTGAGGATACATTATACAATTCACTATTATCAAGTGCAGATTGTCCAACCTACTGCTAACTCTTCCAGGGTGTCCTGCTGCAACCAACACGCTGCATTATGCAACAGAGTACGACAGGCTCCCTATCTCAGTAGTGTTAGATATGGAGAGCAAGTCAAAGTTCATAGTTCAAAGTACATTTATTATCAAAATATGTATACATTATACAACCTTGAGATTTATCTCCTTATGGGCAGCCACAAAGCAAAGAACCCCAAAAGAACCCATAAAAAAAATGATCGACAAACGCCCAACATGCAGAGAGAGAAAAAAAACGTGCAAGTAACAAAAGTTAGCAAATAGCATTTAGAATCATCCAAACAGAAAAGCAAGAGGGACAATAGCTAACAAGTATGTAGCATATTCAATTTCAGAAGTGTGGAGAATCAGGGGAGATCATTAAGGAAAGAGAACGGAGAGAAAAAAAAATTCCACTTCATGTAAATGTACTCCTAAAAACACTTCTTTTTAGATGCAAAATTCTGGTCTCTGATCCACTTATACATCCAAGTCATGCAGCTATTTGGTCAGCTGTACAGAATACAGTTTCTCCTACATTATTCATATAATGTCTACAACTTGTTACCATACAAACGAATGATTCCCAAACAATTACAATAATTGTACGTAAGTATTTAACCAGCCTGGGATAATATTTCAGCATTGGTAATGCCGCTCTCTCTTCACCGCCACTGCCTGTGAAGGAAGCAGATCTGAAGTACTGCAAATTCAGCAGGATTTCTTGAAGGACTCAGAAGAGTGAACATACAGTTCTGAATCTGTCAGACAAAGGAGATCCTACAGCCAAGTGTGGAATCTTCTGGGGCTACTGTTGTATATCACAGGACAGCATATTTTCAGCTAAAATACAGCTCTTACTAATTGCTGGCAGTCTTAACATGTCATGTACCCAATCTTGTAATCGGGAGAAAGTTTTGTTTTCACCAAAGAGTGGTGAATGACAACAAACTGGTTATTTGGTTATTGAGACTGATGCTTATCCCCTCAGAATTAAAAGAAATCTTAAGGATTTGCAATTGTGTGCATAATGAACAATACTAGGAGTGGACTGGACTCACAATTAGTATAATAAATCCCCAAACACAGTCCTGCCTGTCATTCGAAACCATCAGTTCTGAAGGCCGGTCCACCACGTAGACACGATGTGGTATTGAGATTCCTCTGCCTGCCTGCAGTTCATTACAGGCAATGTCAGTGTGGAGCTTGCATCAGTTAATCATGTCCACTCAAAGAGGAAAATGGATGACAGGAGAGCAAAATTCACCAAATAAAAGACAGTGATCATTAAAAATTCTCATAAACAAAACAAACTGATGGAATAAAATAGATCAAATTAGTAATGAAACAATGAGTAATGGCAGGATTTGTAATAAATATCAGAAAATCTCAGTAAATCTACATGCCTCAAGATATTGACAACTTTCATTTCATTCTTCCAGTTTCTTTCTGTTTCTGCCTCTAAGCACTCTCCTCCATCTTATAACCAAATTCAGTCTCCCATGTTTTTACGTGAACCACTTTGTCTGCATTTCCCCACAGTACCAGCGTTGAGATTAGGCTTTGCCGAAAATGGAACTGACTTAACAAATTGAAATTATCAAATACTATCAGCTTAGGGAACAGACTGCATAAACAGGGTCATAAACAACACCAACGGACCATCTCACCAAACTGACACCCGGAGCGCCAGCCGCACAGAAGCATGAATAGGCCAACAGCAGAATCAAAACACAGGATGAGAGTAAAATGGGCCGAAAGATGAGGAATTCTTGTCTAATATCATTAATAGAGGATTTGAAATATTTCTGCAATGCAACCCTGTATATCATGGGTCTTAGGGACAACTTTTGACACCCTATGCTGAACATATGGATTATGCCAATAACACAGGAGCCATAAAATCACAGGTAACGATACCTAACAAGACCGTATTGAGTCTCCCTGGGTGAAGGGTCCCATGAACTTTGACTCTTCCATGGGGATGGGTCCATGTACACAGACTCTAACCGGGACAAGGTCTCTCGTACACTAATTCTCCCTGGGCGACAGGTCCCATGTGCAAAGACTCCTGCTGTGGAAGTAGGTGGGGGGTGGGGGGTGGGAAAACAGGTCTGAGTCACCAATCAGATGACTTCACATTTGTCTGTACTAGAATGCATGCCATAACTCAGCCAAGCCACTTAATCCATTAATTACTCTTCATAAATCTAATAAAATCTAATAAGTAGAGATCCCAGCAGCATAATGCAGCCATGCGGAGTAAACTATAGACTTGTCCTCTATTGCAATAAAATAAAACACAGTTGTTTGGGGAATTCAATAATATCCCTGGTATATTCAAAACAGCAATATAACATGTCACGTTATATCAAGTTGCATTTATTGACTTAATATTCTATATTCATTTGTAATATAGAAATGCCACCAATCAAGCAAGACAACTTGAATTTTTGACCACTGCAATGCTAACTTATATTAATAAGAGACAATTAGAATTATTTATTTTTTCCAACAGAATGTAACATGGAGGAGTGGCAGACAGGATACTGTACATAATAAAGGAGAACAGGGTGATTAACTTTTGTCACTTTGTTTTTATTTAATAGTTTAAAACTGGTTTTATATTATAAATTGTTTTGACTTGATTTTATTGCAATATATAATACACTGAAAAGTCCCCCCCGTAAATAAATCAACTGTGACTGATCTGCATATACCTATCTGTCACTTTAATAGTCTTTCTTAATTTCTAGTGCTGTGTATTTTCATGACACATCATTAATTGTAAGACATCCTTCTTGCCTTCTTGATGAGTCACTTTTCAAGTAATTCTGCTGTTTTTGGTCCGTGAGATTTCAGCAACTCGGGAGAGAGCAATGAGTCACTGAAAGCCAGAGAATCTGTAGTAAGGTAAAGTTACAAACAGGCTGCAAGAGGGACAGCATCTGCTGTGTGTTGACAACGTACGACAGAATCTTCTCCTGATGCTTGATCCTTCATAAGACCCTGCCAGATTGCCACAGACATTATGATCTATAACAGAAGTTGAGAGATCACGCGAGCAGATACCAGCAGATACAATTTTGCACCCCCACCAACGTCTGCTAAGTAGCAATTTGAATGGGTCGCGTTGCAAGGTGCTATACCGTAGGCAAAGCACTCAATATCCTACCAATATCTGTTCACCACGCTGGTGAAACATTAACAAATCCCCTTTCCATTCTACTACGAGACAAAGCTATTCCGTTTGCTCAAAGACAAAGAAAGTTTTTTTTTGCGCAAGAATTCTCGGGAAAGCATCTTCTTCTGTAGCTCAGGAGCTGCCTGTCCACAGTACTGATCTGATGGAGGATCCTTGGACTGACATATCGATGAAGTTTGGTGGCCAGTTGCTCTAAAATCTGTAAACAGAAAGGCACAATCAGATACTAATACATCGATCATGCAGCTTAGAAGAATCAATGATAATGTTAATTTTAAGCCAGTGATTATCTTTTACACATACTGCACCATTGCTCATTATTAGCCTGTTTGGAAGACAATCCAGATATTTTTATACTTTTCTAGTGATGTCATGTTATTATGCACAATTACATAGGAGATAACTAACTTTTTTTATCTATTGTAAAATTGAACATGACGTTTAATTTACCTGTAATATTTTTCTATTTGTTGAAGTAAAAGATGGTTATCTTTCTCATTTATGTTTCCAGCGTCATCCTTTCCTCTTCATCCCAGGCTATTGATTTCATTTCATATGTAGAGTCTATCCTTCAGCAAGTGTCCTGGTCAGTCTCCTAGCAGTAACTGTTAGTTTCACCAATGTTCTGTCACCACGGAGGGTCCTGATGACAAAGCATTTAATTCAAGGACTCGGTTGACTTGTACCAGTTGCAACATGGCATTCCTTCCCTCCCCGTGTCGCTCTTATCAGCAAGCTTGAATTGAAGCTGAAACCCAAAGGATTTATTGCAGGTGCAGTGGAAAATGTGCACAATTCCTCTACGTGCACCAGAATGGAATAAAAACTCCATCTAACTTAGACATTTCTAAATAATATTTCATAAATCTTCTTCAATGCTACTGATCTTACCCAATGTATTCAATAAGTTCCTGACTGAATGATTGTCATATAACTAGTTTGATTTTTAAACTTGGCTGGGGTTAAGTGAATCCATTTAATCATTAAATTGTATACTTTTAGCCCAACAGTACAATGTTAAGCCTCACTGGATTTTGTAAATTGATATTAATGCCACCACAAGCACTGTAATATCAGGAATGCTACATTCTATGTATCAGCAAGATGGCAATAAGGTAACTGTAAGAAGTAAAATTACTCCTGGAATATTTCATTTCTCATTCTATATATAATCTCCCGAGTTGCCATTAAATATGTGTAATCTGCATTTGTGTGAACCTTCACATTGACTGTCTTTGGAAGGGGCTATGTGGTATCTAAGCAAAATTCTGTTTCATACATGTGCACTTTCCAGCAGGGAACCCCATGCGGCCAATCAGAGCAAGAGCTTCAGCTAATGTACTTTCCCCTGAGGCGCGTGACAACGGTCTCCATCAGATCATTAGTAGAGTGTGCTGATCCATAATTTCATCATTCCGTTCCAAGTCACCGTGGCCTAGGAAGGATCATAGAAGCCAACAAAGAAACTGTGCCTGCTAGTTAGATCACTGGTGGCCAGAAAAGTTCAAAGTCCTGTACTTCAGTTCCCTAAGTAACTTCACGCTGAACTGTCGAAGAAAATGAGGCACTTTTTCCATCTCATAAGTCTCAGCTAGAAATGGACAAGACCTCATATTTGAAAGCTTAGTATGCTAGTCCGTGAATTTCTCACTCATTATTGTCTCCCCTTATAAGCAGGCACAATACAAAAGCCTGTAGTACAAATACAATTAATTTAGTCAATGACTAATTAATGAGTATTAATTTAGCCCTAGCTCCCCCTCTATTACCTTAAGATTCCCACAGTGAGAATACCTCGCTGTTGAAGACTAACATTAATACTATTGGGCGTTGATGTGTCTGATCCGTTTTGTTTGTTTTTTTTCCGCGCAGGAGAAGGAATTTGTGGGTCCATGTGCATGATTCATTTTGCTCCGTGTTTGTATGGGAGGAGGGCTTTGGGAGTTGATGAGCCTGTTCCATTTTTGTTTGGTTTTTTAATGGGCAGTGGGGGTTGGGGGCTGATTTTCTTTTCTTTCTTGCTTTCATGGCTTCCCGGAGAAGAAGAGTTTCAGAGTTGTATACTTTGATAATAAAATGGACATTTGAACCTGAAGGCTGAAGAACCAAAGAGGGAAGAAGAGTTTATATTGACATGGTGAAGCGAGGTTGAACATTTGAGGGGTTAATGCAAGAAGATTGGTTCATGAATTATTCTAGTCTCTCAGAACCAAATAATCGTATGATCAATGTTGATTGTTCCTCTGTGTAAGGAAGTATTTCCTGATTTTTGTCATACATTTATCAATACAATCTTGAAAATAATACTTTCACCCACAAATCTCACTTACATGAATGAATAACTAAGGTTTCTCATCAAAGAAATATGTCTGATCAATTGGAAATAAATCAAATCATCTGGGAACAAGACAGAAGACTCTATCCAGGAACCAGTACACAAAATAAAATCTAGTATACTACTAACGACATGCAACATTGGCAGAGAAGGCATCCTTCAGCAAAGCCATCTCAGATGCATCCCAAAAATCTTTTAAGTTAAAAATAATGACAGTATTAAGTACACTTGCTTTCAATACGAAATTTCCAATGTAAATGTATTAGACTAGAAATTACAGAACAGCAGCATTTTGCTCCATTCACAAATAATTGGATTTGCTACATCATCATTATGTGCCGTGTTGTATGACGTGGGCAATCATGGTCTCCACGACCATCGATTGTTCTTGGCAAATTTTTCTACTGAAGTGGTTTTCCATTGCCTTCTTCTGGGCAGTGACCTTACAAGATGGATGACCACAGTCATTATACTCTTCAGAGATTGTCTGCCTGGCATTAGTGGTCACATAACTAGGACGTGATATGCACCAACTGCCCATACACCACCTGTCCCCACGGCTTCACGTGACCCTGATCAAGGGGCTGAGCAGGTGCTACACCTTTCCCAAGGGTAACCTACAGGCTAGTGGAGGGAAGGAGTGCCTTACACCTCCTTTGGTAGAGACGTATCTCCACCCCTCCACCCAGATCACTTCTTTGTCCATCAGATCTAAGCATTTTTCTCCCAACAATTACTCTACTTGCAAACTGTTATTTGCCCAGCAAAATGTAGCAACAATCTAACCTTTTCAGCATTAAAATATAAAGAACTGAAAGAATAACAAAAAGAGGAAATAACATGACTTAGGCGTAAACTAATTATAGAAAGTGAAATGCAGAGTGGGAAAGAGGTATAGAAAAGACCAGAGAAAGGTTCAAATATAATAATGAAAAAAATCTATTTAGCTTTGAATCCGAGTACATTCCAATGTTCAGTAATTAATTGATACTTAACACCTTTGCACCAATGACAGGTCTCACATAAAATACTAAGCTGGACGCCATGAGCTTTTCCTATACTTGGCACTACAATACTGATGGGTCCATATTGAAGAAGGCCTGCAACAGAAACATAGCGAGCAAGAGGAAGGCAAGTGCATTATTTAAACGTCAATAATTTAAAAAAGACTGTGTTCTCCATAAATCAATGGCTGCTCTTCCAACCCATGGAAAGTCAAGCTCTGGAAGCTGCCATATACATGAACTTTGATGCATTGTCTTCCATTGGCATAAGACCCAACTGAGCACAGATAGCCCTCTAAGTGAGCCTCTTTCTTGTAACTCTCACCAGGGGCAGTGCAATGATATTTAAACAACCTTGTCACTCATTTTTCTCCCCTGCCTTAAAGCTACTAACTTTGTCCAATTGGATGCTTACTGCTCAGTTGATTACTTGAGCACTAGAGATATTCTATATGGCATTCTAATCTGACACCCACAAGTCTAGCACTTTACAGCAGGATGCCATTGACCAACAGTGGAACCATCCTGGCATCCTTCTTCCCCTTACAGCCATGGGCAGTTCACCCGCTTTAAACACTTCCATTATGCCAAGGCTAAAAGCAACTACGTTGGCATGAACTACAACAACGGAGAAAGAGAGTATCCAGCTTCAAGCAATGTAGGATGAGGGAAGAATGCAGGTCAGCATAATGGACAAACTTGTTTATATTATACTAATTACGGGAGGAGACATGTAGAATTAGGATCAAAAACATAAATGTGAAAAAAATTTTTACATCCATTACTGTTAAATCATCAGTGTTTTACTCCATATTTTTATATTAATGCTTACATTTCTTTGCTTAACATTTAATCTAATTTTCTTCACATAGTCCCCTGTTTGCCCTAAGGGAGTGAGGGAATAGAGTAAAAGTACCACCTAACTGCTTCTTGTCTGCCCCTGTTCACTTTTTGCAACAAAATCCATTTAAGAACAAGAGCACCCACTGGAAGTGGACAGGGTCTTCATAATAAATCAAAACTGGCTCCTTTTGCATCATTCTATCTTAGTCTATGTTAATTCTTGTCTTACATTTCAAACCTGGGTCATAAGATGGCCACTTGGTTTATCAGTTAAACTGATTCACAGCTGCATAGGGGAAAAGGACTGTTACTCATTTTTACTACGTTACTGAGATAAAGGCTTCTCTACTTAAAACCGTTCAAAGCGTACCAATCAGCTTCCAACCTCTTCCAAATGAGTTTTTTGTTTTGTCTACAGATTAGTAAACTACTTCAAAGTAATATGCTTCACATGCCAAATAAATGCAGATACAATCTCCATGAGAATGCTTGGATACTACCAATTCCTTTGGGATGGCAGAGCACATGCACTGCCCTTTGTACACAGGACACTACAGTAGCCTCACGTGATCCAGAACTCCCATTTGGAACAGATATCGTCACTACTATAATAGTTGATGGCGTGTTTTGTGTTGGAGCAATTTGTAGCAGAGAGCAAACATCTTTAGTATGTTCTTCAGACAAGAACATTACAGAAAGATTAATGGGGAGGCAGAGAGGGAGGGTGATTAGATTGAATGGCAACAGAGGGAGGGGCAACAGTAAAGAGAGTGGTAAGAAAAGAATGGGGATAAGAGAGAGGGTGGGAGAGAGAAGGGGAAAGAGTGGAGGTAGAGAGAGAGTGGGGGAGAGAGACTGAAAGACAGAAGGGGAGACAGGAGAGAGGAGGAAATGATGGGAAGAGAGAGGGGGGAGAGAAGGAGGGAGGTTTACAGATCGATCTTTAGAGCCCTGCATACCAACATCTGAAGGCTCAGCAATACAGTGAGCGAGGCTGAACATCTGGAGGATACAGAAATTACAATCAGCAGGGCCATGAAGTTATTGGAAATGAAGAGAGAATTATCTTTTACTTTAGGTTATAAGCAATGAATTATTAAGCCATTAAAGTAGATTCCACTTGAATTTGGATTTTCAATCAACAACTTCTTGCTACAGAAATCACAATACTTTGTAAAGCTCACAATATTGCTGAGCCTGTTCAGATAATGGTTCATAAGGTTGCATCTAATCATCAGAATGTTATTCATTCCAACTTGATGACACCCCAAAAGAACATAACAGCCCAAAGCATATTGCTGTGGTGTGCCTCTCATACTCTTAAAGATTCATGCTTGGATATAGGAAATCAAATGTATCTTCCTTTGTGAAGAGAAGCTTATTAAATTAATAGGATTTTTTTTTGAGTTTCACTCAAGAACCAGGAAAAATCCATATGAACTTATCAACAAGCCTTTTGCCATAAACAGGTTGTTTACAGGACTATGAGCATTAAACATTCCCCAATTGTTTGACAATGATGATGAAATTCTGGCATTATTCAGGCTTGAGGCTGGATGAACCCCCAGAGAAAGAGCATAAATGGAATTATGGCAGCTGGTTCATTTAATTCCCAGAGAATTTCAGAATCACTGTTGCCTAGGAATTTGCCTCCAGTTGATAGTGCTCTCTGCCTCTTAAATTCATTCCCTTAACTTCAACTGAATACATTTCGTAGGCAGGGTATAATGCATCAATGCAATTATATAGTATTGCGGATTGGAGGTGAATTCCTAAACACACATAACTTCATCTACTGCTGTGTGTATGATACTTCTGAAATTATAGGCCATTCATTTATGCAATGCATATAAAGCTAACACAATATGCATCAATGGAAATCTTTCTCAAATAGCACCAAAACAACCTGGCGTTTCCCCCTGAGTGAGTAAAGGTGATGCTGGATACAATATTGTGGTAATTGTTTGTTTCAGTTCCACTGTCTATTGCAAATAAAGTTTACAATGAGCAGGTGCATCAGTAAAAATAGGCTTTTGTGTGGATTTTCTAATGATCTGAAATGTAATATATCTTATCCTCCAAGCACCAACAAGATGTGCAATGTATCCTTGGGGCTGCATTGATGTTGATAGGCCAGATTATCACCACAACATCTGGGACTAAGATGTTTACTATGAATGTTGAGGCTCTATAAGGCACTCATGAGACCACACTTTGTGTGCAGTTTGGGCTTCTTATTTCAGAAAGGATATACTGACATTGGAGAGGATTCAGAGAAGATTCCTGAGAATGATTCCAGAAATGAAAGGGTATGAGGAATGTCTGGCAACTGTTGGGCTGTATCCCCTGGAGTTCAGGAGAATGAGAGGGCATCTCATAGAAACATTCTGAATGTCAAAAGGCCTGAACAGATTAGATATGGCAAAGTTATTTCCCATGGTAGGGGAGTCTAGTACAAGGGGGCATGACTTCAGGATTGAAGGACATCCATTTAGAACAGAGAAACAGAAATGACTTCAGTCGGTGTGTGGTAAATCTGAGGAATTTATTGTCAACAGTGGCTGTGGAGGCCAAGTCACTGGGTGTGTTTAAGGCAGAGATAGGTAGGTTCTTGATTAGCCAGGACATCAAACAGTATGGGGTGAAAGCAGGAAGTGGGGATGACTGGAAGAATTAGATCAGCCCATGATTGAATGGCAGAGCAGACTCAGTGGGCTGAATGGCCGACTTCTGCCTCAATATCTTATGGTCTTATGGAGCTGAGATTCCATGGTGTGAAGGGATAAGTAAAGGCAGGGTTTATAGAGGAAAATTGAATCAACCAATCACTATGACGGATATTCACTACCTAGGGTCAGGAAGCTTTTTGCTGAACTCAACTTTTAGCACACCAGAAAAATCTGTTCAAGGTTCAAGATGTTTACTGTGAATGTTTAACTCATGCTATTTAGCCAATCTCTTGAGAAATAATGCTGTCCAGGCTCAGGAAGCCTACTGTTGATTTAAATGAGACTGCAAATGAATCAGAAGAAACAATGTTGTCTGTTAACCTAAGGGTCCTGCCATTCAATCTGATCAATGCAGTCATGAAGACATCACATGCAGATAAGTTTGTCACTAGATGGCTGCCAAAAAAAGATATAAATATTAGAGAGCAGGAAAGATGGAGAGCAGTTGCAGAGATGTAGACACGGAGCCCACTGCTCAGCCTTGACCCACGAAGGAGCTCTTCCTAGAGTCTTCTTTTCATGACAGACGACATGTTCATTGTTAGGATTTTCTAGTTTGCAAGGATTGTACTTCGGTTGGAAATCCTTTGTAGAAATTTCTGATAGAATTACCCCTCAAAATAAAGGAGCTTTATTTAAAATAAAATAACTATTTAATCTGCTTTGTTAGCTGGAAATATCTCCTCCTTGGTTGGGAGGACAGGCCAATGGTCACAATAGTGACTGTTGACAGCTAAACTCGTTCAGAAAAGAGACAAATGTGGCTAACCACATTAGAGTTTGAAATATAGATTGATGTAGTATAACCTCCCTAAAGTGAGGAGACATATAAACCTATAGGCATAAAACTAAGGCCTTAGCTTCAGTATTGGACTGTAGAATGGGTACTCTCAATATCGTCACATCACCTCCCATAGCACCAGCAGAAAAACAAGGGATATGAATGGCCATTTTCTTCAATCACTGACACCACTTTTGAAGGAACTGTGGTGGGAAATTGGTAGAGTGATCTTTCCTGCAGAGTATTAGTGAACTGGAATACACCCAGTATATTTACACATGTAGCCACTGGCAAGCAAAACCAATTATGCACCTTGGCTGGAGAGTGTACCAAAAAGTAAACAAGAAGAAAGCATAGATATTATTAAATAGAATTCAGCCACATTGACAAAGTTTCAGTTTATAACTGTGAGCACTTTTGCAACTAGATATTTTTAAAGCTAGGATTTGTACTCTCTTTTAGCCCATGATACTTCACCACTTAATTCCTACCATGTTCCGTTTTCCCATTAAACTGCTAATGTGCTTACATTTGGACGTTGGAATGCAAAATTGTACAAGGGCAGCATTGTAATTGCATGGAATCCAATGACGTTCTCAGTTCTTTCCCTTCTCTTCCAATTATGCGCCAATGCACATCACCACCTACACTTTCTTCAAACCCAACAGTGAATCCTGAACATGGCAACCCTATGAAATCTAGAAGTGTGCTGCAATGGTGCGGCTGAAATAAATGTTGTTCATATGCAATTTGCAACACATATAAATAACATCAGTCACCCACCCACAAAAATTACATCAATGTAATAGGTGGTAGTGATCTGACCTGGCAATCTATAAAAAAGGTGAGTCACGACCATTCAGTAAGATTAATATTTTTTTACCTTTACTACGGGGTAAGTTAAGTTTCTTTTTCTCTGCATTGGTTGGTACTTATGTCTTCACCTTTTCTAATTGGTTGTTTTAAATCAGAAGAGTTCTGATATCCACTTTCTGCTCCACCACTAAGACCAATACTTCCAACTCTAACATGAACTATGTCAATTACTGGTGAACTTTTTATCCATGTCTTCTGAATCAGAGTCAGTTTTACATATGCTGTGTAATTTGTTGTTCTGTGGTGGCAGTACAGTGTAATTCATAAAACGTACCACAAATTACAATAAGAAATATATAAAAAGTAAGTAGTACATAAAAAGAGCAAAAATAGTGAGGTAGTGTGCACAGGTTCATGGACCTTTCAGAAATCTGACGGCAGAGGGGTAGAAGCTGTTCCTAAAACGTTGAGTGCCTGCCTTCAGACTCCTGTACCTCCTTCCTTAATGGTATTAATGAGAAGAGGGCATGTGCTGGGTGGTGAGGTCCTTAATGATGGAGGCCACCTTTTTGAGGCATCCATCATTAAGATGTCCTCTAAAATACAGAGGCTGATGCCCATGATGGAGCTGGCTGAGTTTACAACCTTCTGCAGTATTTTCTGACCCTGTGTAGTGGCCCCTCCATACCAGATGGCGAATTCAACTAGTTAGAATGCCTTCAAGGTACATCTGTATAAATTTGTTTGTCTTTTGTTACATATCAAATCTCTTCAAACTCCTCATGAAATATAGCTGCTGGTGTGTCTTCTTCGTAATTGCATCATTATGGAAACCCTAATACCCTTGAATGAAAAATCTGAGGAAAAGCAATGGATATGACCCAGTTCACTATAGGTAAAGACCACACCCCCCGACCATTGAGCACATGTATTGCAGGAAAGTAGCATCCATCATCAAGGACCCCTACCAACCAGGACATGCTCTCCTCTTGATGCTGCCATCAGGAAGAAAGTGCACGATCCTCAGATCTTAGAATACCAGCTTCAGGAACAGTTACTACCCCTAAACTAACAGGCTCTTGAACCAAAAGGCATAACTGCACTCAAATTCAATTGCACTATCATTGAAATGTTCCATCAACCAATTAACTCACTTTCAAGGACTCTTCATCTCATGTACTCAATATTTATTGCTTATTTATTATTATTATTATTGTTGTATTTGCACAGTTTGTTGTCTTCTCCTGTCTGGCTGAATACCCTAGTTCAGTGGTCTTCCTTTGATTCTGTTATGGTCATCATGCTATAGATTTATTGAGTATGCCCACAAGAAAATAAATCTCAGGGTTCTATATGGTGACATACACGTACTTTGTTAATAAATTTACTCTGAACTTTGATTACGTTGGGTTCAGGATAGATCTTCAGAGATGTTGAGACCCAGGAACTTGAAACTGCTTGATGTTTCTATTGCTGACCCTTCAATGAAGACTGGTGAGTGTTCCTTCAACTTCCTCTTCCTGAAATTCACAACTAATTCCATGCTTTTAATGATGTTGAGTGCAAGGTTATTGTTACAACACCACTCAGCCAACCGATGATCTCATTCATTACTATCTCTGAGAGTTAGTGTTCAAACCTTCTCTTAGTAGGGTTCTAATTTTACTTTTTTCATAAACTTATAGTCAACCAAATTTCTGGCACACCAATCCTTAGTCACGGTAAACTCTGTTTAACCCTTTCCTTGCCTTCACTGATCTTCTCCGATTCTCACTCTGGCTGGACTATATATCAATTTTGAAAATTTGATTCCTGCTTTCAAGCCCTCCATATCTTTCTGTACCAAATCTCATCTCATCAGCAATCATAGGAAGATGTCAGTTCAGAGTAGAACCCAAGAAATAATGTGGCTGAGTGGACTAGGGGGAGAAAGGAGTGAAAGTAGCAAAATTAGTTAAAAGGGGTGGTGTGAACCTTCATTACAAAGAAATTGTCACCTTGTTGAACGAGAGGGTGTGGGTGTTAAGGATGTGGGAAGCTTAGGAAAAGTGGAATAGGAGTAGGTCATTCAGCCTCTCAAACCTGTCCCATGGTTGATATGCTGCAGACCTCATCTCCACTTTTCTGTCAAATCCCCAAGGCTCTCTGCTCCCCAATCCTTTATAAATAATATCCATGTACTAGCCTTCTCACCCCCCAACACACTTCTGTGAGAAGTTGTTACACACCTCAGTTTTAAATGACCACCTCCTTTTCTTCTATGCCCTGTCCTCTTGAGAAATTATCCTACTAATGACAACATCCTAACATCAATCTTATCATGCTCTTGCAGACCTGATCATTTTCCATAAGATCACCTCTTCTAACATACAAAGATTATATATTTATTTTCTTCAGCTGCTCATGATAGGACAACTCTGTCATTCCAGGAATTTGCCTTGTGAAACTCATTTGAAATGCCTCCAATGGTAGCATATCCTTTGTTAAATAATGGGATTAAAACTTTGTGCTGTATTCTCGGTGTGCTCTCACAAGACGCCCTCTACAATAGTAGGATTACTTCTGTATTTCTAAACTCCAACCACCTTGCAATTCGAGAAAATGTTACCAACATTAAGGGGTTTTTTTGCATTCCAGAACTAATGAGCTACTGTGAATCATCCAGCATTCTCAGTGCCCCTTTAATTCTGGTCTTCTGCCCAATACCAATTTTCACTGTTTCAAAATCATCTGCTTGGGCCATATGCTCTGGAATTGCTGCCGTAAACCGCTCTTCCACCCCTATTCCTCTCATCTTTGATGCTTCTCAAAGCCTTCTTTGTGGCCAAGATTCTGATCAACCGTCCTATAATATATCTTAATTTGACATGGTAACAAATTTTGTTTGATAATTCCCACTGTGAATTGTTGTGGCAAATTTAAGTACGTTAAACATATTACACAAATGCAAGCTGTTGTTGCATAGAATGTTTTGCATGGGGGGAGGGCAGATAACTAGTAGTGAAGGAATAAAAGAGATGATGGGACGAATGGGACTTAATCCATGACAGGATGTGTGCAGCTTTTAACAAGTTGTAGCTTATCCAGAATGGAAGGTGGAAAGTCAGCAAACAGATGTTTGAAAAGTTGAGCCTGAATGTCACAAAGATTTGAACGAGGACTGCACTGACAGATGGGATGAATTAGGGGAAGGGAAACAAAGCTCATCAACAGACATATGTGAGATTTATAGGACTACCAGTGCTCAGATGGGTTAGTGAGATGCCAGTCAGTCAGGTTTAAACTAAAAACATGAGGAAATCAACAGTAAGAAAGCTGAGAGACTGTCCAGAGAGCTAAGGATGACAACCTTGTCCTTACTCATGACAGCCTGGATGACATCCATAGTTCATAGAAGACAATCCAAGAATTCTTCCAGGTAAGAACATATACACTGAGGTGACATACAGTGGAGGGCCCGTGCCTGTTTTCTTTGAGGCCAACAGGAATCATTGCAAACACAGAGCAGAAGTTCACTCCCCTGCCACCTCCTACCATGGCACAGGGAGAGTTGGAGAAGAGGGCTATGGGGGTAGATGATGAGGGAAGGTCAAAGAGAATTACAAGGAGCAGTATCTTTTTGGAAGTTTGAGGACTGACTGAGGGATTGGTAGAGAATCATGATGTGTGGGCCCGGGGGGTGAAGACAGGAAGTGATTGCTGAGAAGGATCCAAGTGCAGTGGAAGGAAGACGACTGAAGTATGATCAATCCACACTGCTGGAATCTTTATCCTCTGGGCATGATCTGCTCCTGCCTTTGAATTTTGTACCATTCACCTTCTGCACATTTGTGGGCTACTGTATATCACAATCACAAATGCAGTCCAACACCCATCACCCAGTGGGATGTATGTGGAAGCATGTTATATGCAGATAGGAACGGGATGGAATTTTCTGAAGCATGTTATGTGGATCCAGTGTTAGTTTATAGATTAAAATGAATCACGTAGTGCATAGTGTCATGTAAAATATTGGTTTACATGACAGAATTTCTAAGCCCGGAGATGAGGAAAACAGACTGGCTACAGAAATACATTTGATAATGTCAAGAACAGAAAGGCCAATAAAGAGGCAGCAAAGTCACAGAGATGTACTTCCTTCTGCAGCTGGATCCCTGACTTCCTCATCAGGAGACCACAGTCAGTGTGGAGCAGAAATAACATCTGCTCATTACCGACTTTCAATGTAGGTACACCAAAGGACACCCACTCCTCTATTCTCTACACACAACTGTGCGACTAGGCACAGCTCACACAGTAATAGATTCTCTGATGAACTATGTTGTTGGAATGATCTCAGATGATGACGAGGAGGCATACAACACTGAGGTAGATTGGCTGGCTGAGTCGTATTGCAAACTAAACCTTGCACTCAATGTCAGATGTTGAAATGCAAAGCTTTCACTTTCTTTACAGTTTTTGTTTGGACCTCAGGAAGGGGAAGTCAGGAGAATACACAGCCGCCTTCATCTAGGAGTCAACAGTGGAAAGGGTAAACAGCTTCAGGTTCCTGGGTAACAACATCTCAAAGGATCTTTCCTGGGTCCAGCATGTGGGTGCAAAAACAAAGAGTGGCCATACTTCATTAGGATTTGAGGAAATTTGTGGAGAGTGTTCTAACTGGTTGCATCACCAGCTGGCACGGAGGGGCCACTGCACAGGATCAGAAAAAAGCTGCAGAGGGTTGTAGATCCATCATGGGCACCAGCCTGCCTGCCATCAAGCAGATCTTCAATACATGATGCCTCAAGAATCCAGCATCTATCAATTAGGACCTTCATCACCCACAGGTCCCCTTCTCATTACTACCATCCGGGAGGCTGGAAACCTATACTCAACATTTTAGGAACAGCTCCTTCCCCTCCATCAGATTTCTGATTGGTCCATGAACTCATGAACATTACCTCATTAATATGCTCACTTGTTGCACTATTTATTTATTTGTTTATATCTCTTATTCTAACCAGCTTTTTTTATGAATCGCACTGTACTGCTGCTGCAAAACAAATTTCATGTCCATCATGATTAACCTGATTCTGATGTTGGAAGGTTTTGAAGATAAGAAGCAGGTGAGTAAGGGTCTATGGTTGTAGGCGATGGTTGAGTTGTCTGAAGGTGGACTGCAAAGAGAGTAAGTTCTTGCCTGAAGGAAAGGGAATCGCAGAAATGCATACATACACATAAACGTACCACCAAGAAGCAACACTTATGTCTCAGTGAATCCCTGTTGATATTTTTTCTCCACATGATTGAAAAAATTTATTGACAGTCACTCTAACTGGTTCAGTTCTTCCTTTCTTTCAAGCATGTCTCGAGTCAATTCTTGAACAGTCATGCAATTTCCACCCTGAATACTAACTGAAAATTAACTTTGCATCTGCAAATACCTTGTAAGCAAGTTTCTGCTCTTTCAAATTAATGTAATTTAAGACATATAATTAATTTTATCCATGGCCCTACATTCTTGACCCAACAACTATTGGAGAGGTTTTGCGTCTATTCACTGGACACAAACTTTCACAGCAGAGAGTACAGACAAGAGAAAGAGACATGGGGACATGGAGAGGGAGGAAGGGTGAAGGAAAGGCAGAAAGGGGGAAGAGGGAGAGGGGAGAGAGGAAAGAGGAGAGAAAAACGAAAAAGTGAGAGAACAAGGGAGAAAGACGAGCAAGTGAGAGAGACAAGACAGAGTGAAGGAGCTCAAAAAAGGAGATGTATGATAGGAGGGCAAAGGCTTGTTGCAGTGGTGAATATCATATTGCTTCAAGGGAGACGTGCTATAGAAATAAGAGGCAGGAATGAATCTGTACAAGATAAAAAAAAGATACCCTGGCTGTCTGGGATGGACTGAAAAGAAATCGAGAAACGCTCTGTTTTAACTAACAACCATAGTCCACCAGCAGTGGAAAGGCCACTTGTCACTGGGGCTTAACAGGCTCAAATTACAGGGCAGCATATCCTGTCCGTCAACAAGCGATCCGCTTATGATCTTAAACTAACCATCTGTAAGCTTTAACTAATGCCTTGGACTCAAAACAAATGGTCAGCTCAGCCACCTTGAATTTGAGTGCAGTCGTTCCGAGCTGTTCTTTTAAAAGAATTTCCTGATCGTGAGCGATGCTGCTTGCTAAAGGTTATTTATGTTATGGCATGGAAGATAGTTGTCCACAAGAGGCAAGCTGGGTCACAGCAAAATGTCTGCCACCCACAAGGACAGGTAGATGCACCACTTCAGAAAAACTAAGTTGCAGTGACTGACTGAGATATTAAGGCATCTAAAACTACAGTGCTTAGGTTGGCAAGGGGCAAGAAGCTTAGAGAGCCACTGTAAGATGAGGAAGATTTTTCTCCAGCTGGAGGGGTGGCTGGAATCTGGAGTGCACACACACACACACACACACACACACACACACACACAATGATTAGTACAGAGAGCTACTTAAGAGTTGGCATGGAAATGGTGGGTTGAAAGGACTGCTTCTGTCCTCTCCGACTCCATTAGGACGCTAGAATCGGTTACATCCGGCTTAGCAAAAGAAACAGGGCTCATTCTCCGAAATGCTCTCTAGTGTGTGAGGGCAAGAGAGCGAGTGTGAGGGAGTGTATGAGTGTGAGGGAGTGAGAGGGAGAGAGAGAGAAAAAGGAGAGGGAGAGGGAGTGGGAGAGGGAGAGGGAGTGGGAGTGGGAGAGTGAGAGTGAGAGAGAGAAAAAGGAGAGGGAGAGGGAGAGAGAGAGAAAAAGGAGAGGGAGAGGGAGAGGGAGAGGGAGTGGGAGTGGGAGAGGGAGAGGAGAATGGGTACGAGTATACATGAGCTTTAGTTGGTCCTGTGATGCCCTTCATGGTCTAAGAAACTACCAGCCCTTCACGTCACATGCTGGTGATAATAAACCTGATTCTGACTCACTCCCAGGTCACAGACGAAGGACTGGATGGCAGCTAGTGCAGTTGGAACCTCACCTCCCTGTGCTTTAGCACCTTCCGTTTAGAAAAAAAAAGGTCATGTGCAGGTACTTAAAACTGCCATTTTAATTTAAAATATCATAATGCTTCTCTTTGACGGTCCTTAATAAGAATTGTTCAAGAAATAGCTATGCATATCACAGCTGGTCAGGACTTACTAACAAATAATGAATCTGGAATATGAAAGTCTTGCCCCGTCCTTTGGTTCTGAAACAGTAGATTTATAAGACTAACAGGGAAGAGGTGACAATTGCATATGTGTGCCCACTGTAGCCAGGGAAACGACTGGTTACTGTTCAGAAAACAAGTGGAGTATGCCCAGTTTCTTTTTTAAACCTCAATACATGACTTTACTTTCTTTAAATGGCAATATGGTTTGTTACCCGATTCAGATCTTCCCACAACGTCTATGTTTACGGTTCTCAAGAATGAGACTGCAGCTTTCTCTAGCAAGTTGCTACATGTATTGATGCTGTTGTTACATACGAACGTTACTTTCGGAGGCTGTTAAAGTTTAGCTGATGTTCCCCTGTTTATTCTGAAAGCCACAGTGTTGCGACAGAACCATTGTTTGAAGACCTTTTTCTCTGAGATGACTCAGAGATTTTTTTGGAGGAGGAAAACTTACAAAACAATATCAGGAGTAGGCCACTTGACCCTTCGCACTAACTCCACCAACCGAGATTGTAGTTGATTTTTTATTTCACCCCGCTTTCCTATCCCTTAGTTTTCTTAATATACAAAGTTTCTTTCCATCTTTGCCTCTAGATTCAATAGAAACCCTAACCTCCAAAATGATTGGTTCGTTATTTCGATACTTCCAATAAAATATGCCCACATGTAGCCAATCGGATCAAGCACCACTACTGCTCCTCAAGCTTCCCTGCACCTAAAACACTGGAGTTAAATCACCTAAAGCATTCACTATATTACTTTCCTTTTAGTGGGACTTGTCTGATCATCTCAAAATGCTTCTTTTTTTTGCAAAAATACTGGCACAAAATGTTAAACAGTCACAAAGTGTGGCAATCATACTGAGGCAACATGGAATAGCTATTAAACATGCTCTTATACCAGCAATGGGCACTTCACAGTCCGACCGACGGGTGTCCTGGTTTGAGAATGTGAAACATTTCACCATTATTAATGCCATATTAAACGCACTGCCAGGATTCTGCGTGATTGGATCTGCACTGTAGCACGTGACTAGCCAGACAATGTTTGTGAAATGTTTCCTCACAGAACAGTGGTGCTGCCTTTTTGTTAAACCCTGGCCCGGGAAGCAGCTGCAGCAGTGGTTTCAAGCTGGCAGTTTACAAGCACCACAAATGCTGGTCGCCTGTGCAAGCTACAGCTCTGCCCTAAACTTGTCTGATCCAGTTTGCACAGCTAGGCATTTCTCTGGATGCATTCCTGTGGTCGGATGAAGCAGTGTGCAGGCTTAAAACCTGCAGCTGCCGGACAAAGGTCAGACAAGTGCTGAGCAGGGAGATGTTGCTCCACTGTGAAAGGACAAACTCCAGCGCTCGCCAAGTGTACAGACAGGGTTTAATATAGTCCATGAAACTGAGATTTTAACGTGTCTTAGAAACAAAATACTTCACTTCAGTTTCCTAACTAAACTCCCCCAAAAATGACCAGAAATTAGTTTTCATTTACAAAATTAAGGCCTTCCATTAGTTTGCTATATTTATAAGACAAAATATTTTCTATCACTGTGAAGGAGCAATGTGGGTGCCAATGCTCAAGCAATGTCCTGAAGTCCCAAAAGGTTCAGATTAACTGCCTGAACATTGCAAATGGGAGCTCAGGAGTGTTTTTTTAAAAAGTATGTCGTCATCATCATTGTGTCCTGCTTATGAAACATTTAAAGACAAGAGATCGGAAGTGGGGAAGAACTAATTGACAGAGAAAGGTGGTTGAAGTGAAAGATCAGGAGCTGAAGTCTCTAGCATCTCACCAGCAGGAATTATAAATTTACAAAAAAAATCCCTCAAAAAAACCCAGCAGCCTCAGGGTCCATCTTATGCTTACTGCTGCAAGGCCAAGCTATTTAGGTTACTCCCAGCTTTCAGTCCAGAACCTTGTACTTATGACACCTTAAGTGACTTTGTAAGAGTTTTTACAATCATATTCCTTTCAGGCAGTGAATTCCAGATCCCACTACTATTGGATATAAAAGAAATTTCCCAAACTCTCCACCCATTCAATCCATGTCCAGAAAATATAGACCCGTCATTGAAAATATTCACCCTGCCTAGTTATGTGCCTCAGTTAAACTTCCCCTCGATCACTTTTACTTGAAAGCCACAAATCTATTTTAGACGGTCTCTTCACAAGTAGAATTCTCCAACCCTTGCAAGGTTCTTGTGCATCAGCTGGGCACTCTCCCTTATACTCACACATCTGTCCTGTTCGGTGACTGGAACTGAGTGCAGTACTCCAGCTGTGTCCCATGTGGCATTTTATACAAGAATGGATAATCTTGATACAAAGAGTCACTGGTGAATAGAGGCGGGTACAGAGTGAAAAAAAACAACCAATCTAATCCTGTCAATTCCCCGCTAGGAAAATAATGTCAAAACATTTGCATTTGAGCTTACACTTGGGAATGGAGAGACGAGTGAACACGAGTAGCAATATTAACAATCAAATCCTGCACTAAGCTTGACTGACTTTATTAAAGGTCTGAAACAAAATCACCCATCACTACTCACATGAATAGCGGTCTCCTGTAACTATATGACTCTTGATCTTTCATAACTTTATTTGCCACATACACAAAAAAAACAGTTTAGTCGCAAAATTCTTTGCCAGTTCATGAGAACTTCTGGCTCTTGTTCTGTGAGAGGGCAGTGCAATATCTTCACAGACAGGTTTGCAAGCACTGTAGGAAAGGTTTAAGCCAGCTTGACTAGTGGATGCTTTAAACTGGACATTGCTTTAAAAGAGAGAAAAGCAGAACTGGAATTGAAAGTCTCAAAGTCAGTGCCTGAGCTTGAAGGCAGAGCAAACAATTGTTAGAAAACACTCAAAATAAAAGGATTCTGACTGTGCTTAATGGGATATACTTAAATGCAAGGAACATAATGAATAAGGAATAAGGCAGATGAGCTCAAAAGCCAGAGACACTTGGAAGAAAGACAATGTGGCTATCACAGAAACATAGCTCAAAAAGTGGGACAGGAATTACGGCTGAGTACTGCTGCTTAAACATTTTACAGACATAAATGAGAGGGATAAGAAGGGAAGAGGGGAATATCGCAATACTGGTTAAAGAAACAGTCACAGCTCTGAGCAGGGATCATGCATTAGAAGGAACGTGAATTGAGTCTACATGGTGAACTGAAGAACAAAAATAGACAGTAACTTTTTCTGGGTCCTCCTGTTAATCTACATTAATAGGGCAGTAATAATGGAGGCAAATCAATTAAATTGAGATTAACAGGCATACAATCCTTGCCGAGGGTATAGAAAAAAATTCCTCAAGTGCATGCAAAAGAACCTTTTAAACCAGTATGTACCAAGCCCGAGTACAATGTTGGTGCGCGAGGGAAGGCTCAGTTTTGGATTCAGCTTTGAGCAGAGCGTCAGTGCAAGAGCAACTTTTTGGATAGTTCAGTTAGATCTAGCATTGTAAGTGGTTATGACAAAGATAAAATAGAAATAAATAGTTCTAAATTGGTGAAGATCAATTTGACTAAGCTAAGCACCATTTACCAAATGTTGACTGGAAGGTAAATCAATATCAGAGCAGCGGGATTCTTTAAAAAAAGAGATTCCAGGGATTCTAAGTAAAGCTGTTGTCAGAAAGTAAAGGAGTGGAACTGTCCGATCTGGAGCTCCTTGCTTGACAGGGTGCAAACACGCTAAGGCTTTTCTTTGGATGCAGCATACAGAGCAGCAGAGAGGAAGAGCTAACAGCTGCTCTTTTTTAGAAACATGTGATTGGCTAAGTCTGTGACAGCTCAGCCAATGAAAGGAGGGCAGGATAAAGATGAATGGCCATTCTGTTAATGGCCTAAGTAAACAGTGGGAATCTGAGGCCTCCTACTCTAAAGCAGGGATGCAGGCTCAGGTGATTTTTGTAGTTGCATGATGTGGGAGCTGATGGAACCCATCGTGTTTCCCGCTCACTATGTCTGCAACAAGCGTTGGTCCTTCAAGTAGGTCAGGCTCAAAGTTGATGAGCTGGAATCTGAGCTTCACATCCTGCAGTGCACCAGGGAGTGGAGGAATACCTGAACACTGTGTTTCAGGAGAAAGTCACACCCACTAGGTCAACTACTTTGAATTTGGTCAGTGCTCAGTGACGAGAGGGTGAGGCAGGCAGGAGGCCTCACTTGGTAATGTTGGAAGTTTCTCAGCCCTCGGGCTGTCCAACAAGTCTGAGATTTTTATTCTTGCTCCATGTGAGGATGGGGGTGGGAGCAGTAGGAAGTATAAACAACTGAACTGTGGCACTATGGTTCAGAGAGCCATTCAGGGATGGTGGGGGAGAAGAGGAATGTAGTTGTTATCGGAATAGTACTGTCCGGGGAATAGACACAATTCTCTGCTGCAAGGACCGAGTATCCTGAAGGCTGTATTGTCTGCCCAGTGCCTGGGTTCTGAACATCTCCACCAACCTACAAAGGAGTGGGAGAGGAAAGAACCAGTTACGTGTTCCATGTGGGTACCAATGACATATCATAGGAAGAACAAGGGAAGAGGTTCTGCTGAGAGAATTTAAGAATCGATGAATTAAATTAAAACACAGAACCATAAAGGAATTATTCTCTGGATTTTTACTTGCCAGCCAGTGGTGCACATAGGTATCAACGATATAGGTAAAAAATGGGATGAGGTCCTACAAGGTGAATTTAGGGAGTTAGAAGATAAACTAAAAAGTAGGACCACAAAGGTAATAATTTCTGGATTACTACCAGTGCCACGTGCTAGACAGAGTAGAAATAGGAGGATATTTCAGATGAATACGTGGCTTGAAAAATGGTGCAAGGGGGAGGGATTCAAATTTCTGGGGCATTGGAACCAGTTCTGGAGGAGGTGGGACCATTACAAACAGGACGGTCTGCACCCGGGCTGGACTGGAACCAATGTCCTAGGGGGAGTGTTTGCTACTGCTGTTCAGGAGGATTTAAACTAATGTGGCAGGGGGATGGGAACAAATGCAGAGAGACAGAGGGGTGTAAAATGAGGGTAGAAGCAAAAAGTAGTAAGGTGAAAAGTAAAAGTGGCAGGCAGTCAAATCCAGGGCAAAAAAGCAAAAAGGGCCACTTTTCAACATAATTGTATAAGGGCTAAGAGTGTTGTAAAAACAAGCCTGAAAGCTTTGTGTGTCAATGCGAGAAGCATTCGTAACAAGGTGGATGTATTGAGTGTACAGATAGTTATTAATGAATATGATATAGTTGGGATGACAGAGACATGGCTCCAAGGTGACCAAGGATGGGAGCTCAACATCCAGGGATATTCAATATTCAGGAGGGATAGACAGGAAAGAAAAGGAGGTGGGGTAGCATTGCTGGTTAGAGAGGAGATTAACGCAATAGAAAGGAAGGACATTAGCCTGGAGGATGTGGAATCGATATGGGTAGAGCTGCATAACACGAAGGAGCAGAAAACGCTGGTGGGAGTTGTGTACAGGCCACCTAACAGTAGTAGTGAGGTTGGGGATGGCATTAAACAGGAAATTAGAAATGCGTGCAATAAAGGAACAGTAGTTATAATGGGTGACTTCAATCTGCACATAGATTGGGTGAACCAAATTGGTAAGGGTGCTGAGGAAGAGGATTTCTTGGAATGTATGCAGGATGGTTTTCTGAACCAACATGTCGAGGAACCAACTAGAGAGCAGGTCATTCTAGATTGGGTATTGAACAATGAGTTAGCAACCTTGTCGTGCGAGGCCCCTTGGGTAAGAGTGACCATAATATGGTGGAATTCTTCATTAAGATGGAGAGTGACATAGTTAATTCAGAAACAAAGGTTCTGAACTTAAAGAAGGGTAACTTTGAAGGTATGAGACGTGTATTAGCTAAGATAGACTGGCAAATGATACTTAAAGGGTTGACGGTGGATATGCAATGGCAAGCATTTAAAGATCGCATGGATGAACTACAACAATTGTTCATCCCAGTTTGGCAAAAGAATAAACCAGGGAAGGTAGTGCACTCGTGGCTGACAAGGGAAATTAGGGATAGTATCAAGCCCAAAGAGGAAACATATAAATTAGCAAAAAAAAGCAGCACACCTGAGGACTGGGAGAAATTCAGAGACCAGCAGAGGAGGACAAAGGGCTTAATTAGGAAGGGGAAAAAAGATTATGAGAGAAAGCTGGCAGGGAACATAAAAACTGATTGTAAAAGCTTTTATAGATACGTGAAAAGAAAAAGATTGGTCAAGATAAATGTAGGTCCTTTACAGTCAGAAACAGGTGAATTGATCATAGGGAACAAAGACATGGCAGACCAATTGAATAACTACTTTGGTTCTGTCTTCACTAAGGAGGACATAAATAATCTTCCGGAAATAGTAAGGGACCGAGGGTCTAGTGAGATGGAGGAACTGAGGGAAATACATGTTAGTAGGGAAGTGGTGTTAGGTTAATTGAAGGGATTAAAGGCAGATAAATCCCCAGGGCCAGATGGTCTGCATCCCAGAGTGCTTAAGGAAGTAGCCCAAGAAATAGTGGATGCATTAGTGATAATTTTTCAAAACTCCTTAGATTCTGGATTAGTTCCTGAGGATTGGAGGGTGGCTAATGTAACCCCACTTTTTAAAAAAGGAGAGAGAAACCAGGTAATTATAGACCGGTGAGTCTGACATCGGTGGTGGGGAAAATGCTAGAGTCGGTTATCAAAGATGTGATAACAGCACATTTGGAAAGAGGTGAAATCATCGGACAAAGTCAGCATGGATTTGTGAAAGGAAAATCATGTCTGACAAATCTTATAGAATTTTTTGAAGATGTAACTAGTAGAGTAGATAGGGGAGAGCCAGTGGATGTGGTATATTTAGATTTTCAAAAGACTTTTGATAAGGTCCCACACAGGACGTTAGTGTGCAAACTTAAAGTACACAGTATTGGGGGTATGGTATTGATGTGGATAGAGAATTGGTTGGCAGACAGGAAGCAAAGAGTGGGAGTAAACGGGACCTTTTCAGAATGGCAGGCAATGACTAGTGGGGTACCGCAAGGCTCAGTGCTGGGACCCCAGTTGTTTACAATATATATTAATGATTTTGACGAGGGAATTATATGCAGCATCAAGTTTGCAGATGACACGAAGCTGGGCAGTGGTGTTAGCTGTGAGGAGGATGCAGGACTTGGATAGGTTAGGTGAGTGGGCAAATTCTTGGCAGATGCAATTTAATGTGGATAAATGTGAGGTTATCCACTTTGGTTGCAAGAACAGGAAAACAGATTATTATCTGAACGGTGGCCGATTAGGAAAAGGGGAGATGCAACGAGACCTGGGTGTCATTGTACACCAGTCATTGAAGATGGGCATGCAGGTACAGAGGGCGGTGAAAAAGGCAAAGGGTATGTTGGCATTCATAGCAAAAGGATTTGAGTACAGGAGCAGGGAGGTTCTACTGCAGTTGTACAAGGCCTTGATGAGACCGCACCTAGAGTATTGTGTGCAGTTTTGGTCCCCTAATCTGAGGAAAGACATTCTTGCCATAGAAGGAGTACAAAGAAGGTTCACCAGATTGATTCCTGGGATGGCAGGACTTTCATATGAAGAAAGACTGGATCGGATAGGCTTATACTCACTGGAATTTAGAAGATTGAGGGGGGATCTTATTGAAACGTATAAAATTCTGAAGGGATTGGACAGACTAGATGCAGGAAGATTGTTTCCGATGTTGGGGAAGTCTAGAACGCGGGGTCACAGCTTAAGGATAAAGGGGAAGCCTTTTAGGACCGAGATGAGGAAAAACTTCTTCACACAGAGTGGTGAATCTGTGGAATTCTCTGCCACAGGAAACATTTGAGGCCGATTCATTGGCTATATTTAAGAGGAAGTTAGATATGGCCCTTGTGGCTAAAGGGATCGGGGGTATGGAGAGAAAGCAGGTACAGGGTTCTGAGTTGGATGATCAGCCATGATCATACTGAATGGTGGTGCAGGCTCGAAGGGCCGAATGGTCTACTCCTGTACCTATTTTCTATGTTTCTATGGTTGCGAAGTGCAATTTGGCACAGTGTTAATATGATAAGAGTTAAATGTGTGGCTCAAAGATTGGTTTGGAGAAGTGGGCTTGAATTTGCGGGAGATAGTACCAGTACTGGGGAGGGAGGGAGCTCAACCTGAACCATGCCAGGACCAGGGTCCTGGAGAATGGTATAACTAAGGCAATGGATCAAGCTTTAAACTAAATAGTAGAGGGTGTAAAGCTCAGGAGAGGTTACTGACGACATAAAGCTTAGAAAAGGATAATTCAACCTCAGACAACAAAGAGCCAAAATTAAGAAGGGTGATGAATACAGGACTGAAACTACTATACTTGAATATACTCAGTATGTGAAATAAGGTAATTGAGTTTAAAGCACAGATAAAAGTTGGCAGGTATGATGTTGTGGGCTTCACAATTGTGGTTGAGCAGAAATCACAGATGAGAGTTAAACATCCGTGGATACATCCCCTATCAAAAAGACAGGCAGGTGGGCAGAAAGGGTGGAGTAGCTCTGTCAGCAAACAAATGAGATAAAATCCTTAGCAAGAAATAACATTTGATCAGAAGATGTAGAATCCTTGTGGGTAGAAACTGCAAGTGTAAGAAGAACCTAATGAGAGTTATATGCAGGCCTCCCGGATAAGTAGCCTGGATGTGGGTTACAAATTACAACAGGTAATAGAAAAGGCATATAAAAAGAGCAATGTTATGATGGTCGTGGGGGAATTTCAATCAGCAGATAGACTGGGAAAATCAGGTTGGTACTTGATCCCAAGAGGAGGAATTTGTGGAATGCCTATAAAAAGGCTTTTTTTTAAAAAAAAAAGCAGCTCGTGGTTAAGCTCACCAGGGAAAAGCACAATTCTGGATTTGGTGTTGTTCAATGAATCAGAGCTTAAAAAAATGGAACCCTTAGGAAGCAGTGATTATAGTATGATAGAATTCACCCTGCCCTACAAGAGGGAAAAGCTGAAATTGATCATGTCAGTATTATGATAAAGTAACTAAAGAAGCATGAGGGAGAAGCTGGCCAAAATTGATCAATAGGGCACACTAACAGAGATGACGGTAGAGCAGCAATGACTGGAGTTTTGGGGATTGATATGGAAGATGCAAGATCGGTTCATCCCAAAGAGGAAGAAGAATTCTAAGTGGACGATGAGGCAAATGTGGCTTACAGGTGTTATGAATGTACCACAGCTCTGAGGGGACGAAGGAGAGGGAGCAGCCCCCTCCTTCCGGAGAATCGCAAGAGGACTATTAATTCGGGTCGCGGACCCAGGCAAATGAGAGACAATGTAACGGTGTTGGCCAGGGCTCTTAGAGACACCTGTGCTGAGGGCATGACCCTGCTACGTGACAGCTACCACGGATATGGACACCCTTGGGCAATGTGGGGGTGGGGATTGCATCACCCTACTTTGATGGACACCTACAACTCTGCAAGTCAAGATAAAAGGGGACTGCAGAAGGCAGTACCCCAGAGAGACGCACCAGAAGGACTCGATCGCTCAACGCTCCCGTGATAGCTGGACGCCAGTCAAAAGCCACGTGCGCTCCGTAACTTCTCTGCCTGGGGAGCGGGTGGCTGATAAAACCGAGAAGGACTTCGAACTAATAACAGGGAAACAACGCTCCCCTGATTCAACGGAGTTGCTTCGTCAAAGACCCGGGCAAGTTTTGTCGTTTCTCCTCACTCTCTCTGAAACACGTGAAACCCAGTGATTCCCCAAAAAGACTGAAGCCTGCAGACTTCTGAGTGACTTTTATATTTCCAACGGACAATATATTATCCCCTAGACAACAGTCGAGATTATTTCTTAATGATGATTATTGCTATACCCGCGCTTTAGATTGAGTTTTGCCGATGTATATGTTCTGAATGTTTGTATTAACCTTACTTTTGTGCCCCCCTTTATGAATAAAACCGTTCAAAAATAGTGCCATCAGACTCCAACGGACCTCTCTATCTTTGCTGGTGAGTTATCCAGTTACGGGATACGTAACACAGGAGAAGTCAAAAACAACATAAAAACAAGAGAGGGCATAATATGTGAAAAAATGTGGGAAGCTAGACCATAAAGACAATAAGACATAGGAGTAGAATTAAGCCATTCAGTGTATTATTTCTGCTCCTTAATTCCATCATGGCTGATTTATTTACCCTCTCAGCTCCATTCTCCTGCCTTCCCCCCACTACCTTTGATACTCTGACTAATCATGAACTTGCCTATCTCTGCTTTACGCATAGCCAATGACTTGGCCTCCACAGCTGTCTGTGGCAATGAGTTCCAGAGAATCACCACCTCTGGCTAAAGAAATTCCCTCACATTTCTGTTCTGAATGGATGTCCCTCTATTCTAAGGCTGTGTCCTGTGGTCCTAGATATAGGAAACACACTTTCCACATACACCCTATCTAAGCCTTTCAATATTCAATAGGTTTTAATAAGAGGCCCCTGATTCTTCAAAACACCAATGAGTACAAACCCAGAGCCATCAAACACTCCTCATATGTTAACTATTTCATTCTCAGAATCATCCCTGTGAACCTCCTCTGGATCCTCTCCAATGCCAGCACATCTTTTCTTGGATAAGGGGCCCAACACTGTTCACAAGACTCTAAATGTGGTCTGACCAATGCCTTATAAAGTCTCAACATTACATCCTTGCTTTTATATTCTGGTCCTCTCGAAAGAACACTAACATGGAAATGAATGATGCAATAATCCCAAAATCTGAAGCCCTGCCCCCTGCAGCAATTCCTCAACCTTGCATTCCTCTGTCAAATCGTCCTATTCTTACCCTCACCAGCACGTGGCACAGGCAGCAGTCCAGAGATTACTATCCTGGAAGTCCTGCTTTTTAGCTTTCTACCTTACTCCCTATATTCTCTCTTCAGGAACTCTTCCTTTGAGGTGGCAACATACCATCCAGGTACCTCTTTCAGATCCACAGAATCTCGGGTCTGCTACCCTAACTACTCAATCCCCTGTCTACACTCTTCTTCCCCTAGAAAATTAGGAAGCTTTTTAAAACCAGAAGACAACTATAAAAGCAATAATGAAGGAAAAAATGAACTATCAATAGCTGATAATATAAAAGACTTTTCAGATATATAAAGAGCAAAAGGCAGACAATCAGACTGCTGGAAAATGATACTGCTAGTAATGGGGAATGAAGAAATGGCCAACAAACCGAATAATGATCTTGCATGAGACTTCATTGTGGAAAACACCAGGAACAACCAGAAATTTGAGAAAGACATGAGGGAGTGAGTTTAGTCACTGTTGTTGAGGATAAGATGCTTCGGAAAATGAAAGATCTGAAGGTTAACAAGTCACCTGGACCAGATGGGACTACACCCCAGGGTCCTAAAATAGGTATCTGAAGAAATTGTGGTGTAGTCCATCTAGTTCAGGCGAAATTAGTAGTGATCTTTCAATAATGATTAGATTCTGCAATTGTTCCGGAGGACTGGAACTCCACTCCTAAGAAAGGAAGCAAAAGGCAAGGAATTGTAGGCCAGGTGGTGATATTAAATTCCATTATTAAGGATGAGGTTTCAGGGTTCTTGGAGGCACATGGCAAACTAAACCAAAGTCAGCATTGTTTAATAAGGGGAAATCTTGCCTGATAAATCTGTTGGAATTCTTTGAGGAATTAACAGGCAGGAATGACAAAGGGCAGTCAATTTATGTTTACCTGGATTTTCAGAAGCTTCACAAGATGAAACTGATGCTGCACATGAGGCTGTTAAACAATAGGAGCTGTTGTATTACAGGATATTAGCATAGATAGAAGGTTGGCTGACTAGCAGAAGGCAAAGAGTGGGAGTAAAGGTGGCCTTTCCTGGTTGGCTGCCAGTGGCTAGTGGTGTTTGGCAGGGGTCAATGTAGAACTGCTACATTTCACATTATATGTTAATGATCTGGATAACAGAACTGATGGACTTGTGTCCACGTTTGCAGATGATACAAGATAGGCGGCGGGGCAGGTTGTGTTGAAGAAGTAGGGTGTCTGTAGGTGGACTTTGACAGAAATCAGAAGTGTGAAGGGACATGGAATTGGATGTTCACGATTCTCTGAACTTTAATTTGCAGGTTGAGTCAGTGGTGAGGAAGGCAAATGTGATGTTAGCGTTCATTTTGAGAGGACGAGAATATGAAGGTAAGGATGCAATGCTGAGGCTTTGTAAAGCATTGGTCAGACCACATTTAAAGTATTGTGAGCAGTTCTGGGCCCCATATCTGAGGAAGGGTGCGCTGATAATGGAGATGGTCCAGAGGAGGTTTACAAGAATAAACCCAGGAGTGAAAGGGTTACTGTACAAGGCGCATTAATGGCTCTGGGCCTGAACTCGCTGGAGTCTAGATGAAAGAGAGGAATCGCACTGAAATCTATCAAATACTGAAAGGCCTACATAAAGTCTGCACAGAGAAGATGTTTCCAATAGTGGGAAAATCTAGGACCAGATGGCACAACCTCAAAATAAAAGGATGTCCCTTTAGAACAGAGATGAAGAAGAACCTCTTTAGCCAGAGGACGCTGAATCTGTGGAATGCATTACTAGAGAACTGCTATGAAGCCAACTCATTATACTTAAAGCAGAGGTTGATAGTCTCTTGATTAGTAAGAGCGGCAAAGGTTGTGGAGGGAAGTCAGGAGAATGGGGCTGAGAGGTAAACTAAAATTAGACATGATGGTATTGAATGGGCTAATTCTCCTGTTGCGTTTTATAGAGGGTATAAAGAAGTTAAAAAGAGGGAATTATAAAAGATACTGAGAGCTTAACCACGCAGAGCCTGGAGAAGCATAGGAAGTGCAGGCTTGAAATTAAAAGCGAAATTAGGAAAGCAAAGAGGTGACATGAAAAATACAGACAAAAAGAAATTACTTTAAGAATCCAAAGTTGTTTCATATGTATTTAAAGTTGTTTAAGGCAGGCATCCCTGGTGCTGCCTAAACAGACTTTTAGGTTGGGTCTTTGGAATACCTAGTCCCTTCACTGAATTGTCTGGTTTCAGCAGAGCAGGTTCTAGGTTAATATAAACATATTATTAAAAATCGTGAGACCATAAGACAGTGAGTTAAGTGGTTTGGCAGGCAGAAGTGTATTAGCAAATTACAGCACCATTGTGGAGGCTTACACACAATGAGTCAGCCAGTGTGTTCAAAAACCAAAATTAAGCTTATTGTCAAATGTACAATAAAGCTGAGGCTTTATAAGGCATTGGTCAGACTGCACTTGGAGTCCTGTGAGCAGTTTTGGGCTCCTTATCCAAGAAAAGCCATGCTGGCATTGGAGAGAGTCCAAAGGGGGTTCACTAGAATGATTCCAGGAATCCAATGGGTTAAAGTTATGAAGAGCGTTTGATGGCTGTACTCACTGGAGTTTAGAAGAATGAGGGAAGGGGATCTCATTGAAACCCATCAAATACTGAAAGATAGAGTGGATGTGGAGAGGACGCTTCCTATAGTGGGGGAGTCTAGGTCAAGAGGCTTGGCTTCGGAATAGAGGAACATCCATTTAGAACAGAAATAAGAAGGAATTTCTTTAGCCAGAGGGTGGTGAATCTGTGAAATTCTTTGCCACGGATGGATGTGGAGGCCAGTTCATCGGATGTAGTAAATCCTGGTTAATTGGGGCACATCAGGACCAGTATATTTTGGCCCAATTAACTGGCAGCCCCCAATTAACAGACTTCCCATAGAAATAGTTAAAGTATAAAAAAGAAAAACTGTAACACATTATGTATTTAAATAAAGTACAGAACAAATTAAAACACTACCAATACTACGATTTGTTCCTATTAATTATCGACAGAGGAAATCATACAGTGTACATTGCTGTGTTCTTTTGAGTGACTATAAATGAACAAAATCAGCGTAGACACCCAGTACAGATAATGGACCGTCTTCATACAATGCTATTATTGATGGCTGCATCCTCCAAATCTTCAGTTTCATTGTAACATTCAAGATATTGTTAATACCCTCAAATTCTTCATAGTTCTTAACCTGTTGAAGTAGTGAATGGTTTCATTTTCACTTCTGGCCGTTTCTGGTGTCAGAAAGTCTGACTGCTTGAAATCACAGTGAGCAAAAACAGTTCACAATTGTCTTACTGCTTATTTCTTGCCAACTATCAGGGGACAAAAATCACTGCCTTTTGAACACAACACATGCAACTGACACTATTTTAAAAACGTTTGCTCTAAGCACTGTGTAGTGTCTAACTGCCGCACAAGTGTATGTGACTGAAGAAAGTTAGACACAGTTCAGCAACAGGCTTCCTGTCCCAATTAAGTAGCACAGTGTCTAAAATAAACAAAAAGCATTCCAGCTATTTTGTCAATTAGTCTTTGTTCTTTACAAGTTGTTCCAAATAAGTGGCGCCCCAGATTAACCAATGGACCAATTAACCAGAATCCACCATATTTACAGCGGAGATAAGTAAGTTCAGGGCATCAAAATTTATGGGGGGGGGGGGGATGGCAGGTGAATCGGGTTGAGAGGGATAATCAATCAGCCATGATGGAATGACAGAGCAGACTCGTTGGGCTGAAAGGCCTAATTCTGCTCCTACATCCTAACTACACATTATGCACGGGAACAATGAAAGCCTCATAGCAGCAGCACATCATATCGCTGGTCACGAACTGGTGAAAGGATCATCACCAATTACAGCATCCCTGATTTTAAAATAATTATTTACTTTGTCCTTCCCCTTCCTAATTTCTCTTTTTGCTAGCCTTCACTGTGTTTAGTAAGACCTCATTCACTGTGTGCAATGACATAATAAAGTGGACCTGGGCACTTTGAATCAATTTTCAAGATATCCTAATAAATTAAAGAGTGATTGCATACACTTCATATTTTATTCAGCAAATGATATGGTATTTACACAGTTGCACAACATAGCTGAACTGATGTTACCCAAATTACTTCCATGCTGAGACTCAAGTATTTCTGGCACAGTCTCAATTGAGCTGAATGGGCTCCTTCAGTCCCGTCACTAATGTGAAGAGGCTCACACACTTGCCATCCAGGCGTAAGTGGACACCACCCAGGTCCTGTTGGTGGTGGTTGGGTTTTCCAGCCTGCTGAAGGCAATGAGTCAGTATATCACTGGACAGTGCTGCTGGTAGCCGTCCAGTACCTCAGCATGGTGGGCAGTTTTCATTTGCATGTCTAGACGGTGAGTGTTGGCGGGCTTGTTGATTGTGGGAGCAAGTTATCCCAGCCAGATCCTGTTTTCAACTGATGAATGCACTCATACATTCCAACAGGGGTCATTGGACTACGAGTAGGCTTGTAAAGCCAGCTTGAATTTTGTCCCCTAAAGCCAACATCTAGTGTCCAACTGGTACCCCAGCTGAAAGCACAAATCACATTGGTTGTAATTACTCCCATGACAACGATGATTCCAAAATCAGAACTATCAATAATGGCCCTAATAGTTAGTTAAATGATGCATTAGATTACTGATGGAGCCAGAACTCTAAATTTAAATAATAACAATACATGAAATATATTTCTCTGGCTGTAAAGTGCTTTCATTTTGAGAGGAACAATGTAAATGCAAGTCTCTGTCGAATGGTACTAGCAACTTCAGAGTAAAATAATTTACAATTCCTCATTGCGAAACAATTTGAATTGTGCTGTAGCTCCGATATTTACAGCTTATAATGTAACTACAGTACAAAAGTACAGCCAAAATCACCAAGACCCTAGGAATTGCAAGTGGGCATCTCATTACCTTACATATGGCAAAATTTCTGATCCAAGCAAAAAATTCTGCGTATGTCACACCATTAACAGAGTCCAATTACACAGGAATCTGCTCCCAGAAAAGGTTTCTTGGCAACTTACACAGTTAGTTTAACAGTGAGTATGGAGTGCTGGTTGTTACGCTTTGCTTGGCTCAGTGAACATGTCGACCTGCAAGCTTCGAGACAATAAAAAGCCTTGTGTGACGATAAGACCAATCAATGGACTTCACTGTAGAAGTCTAAATGGCAGACTTTCTTTTGCGTATAGCAGCAGTTCCTAACACAAACAGGTCCACGTTAGAAAAATTGGCTGAACTTGACATGCCACGTTCTCAAGCTCACCCACAAGCCATTGACTGATGGAGCAGTGGGCAGCGTATGACACTGATTGTCATGGCACTTTTGTCAGGAACCTGACATTATAAATCACAACCTGTGTTAAGACTGATCAAGGGACACATACACTGATAGGCGATGAAATAAAGTAGTAAAACTCACTTTTTCCAAGGAATGAACAAAGGCAGGTGTGGCAAGTGGTTAGGGTGGCAGATGGCATGTTGGTCCTTAAATTACAAGGGAGATGGGTCGGAGCATAGCAATTGGGTATTATTGTAAAAATTGTAGAGGGTTTGATGTTGCAGTGTTCACAGAGCTTGGCTCCCACAACTGAAACTGGTGATGAAACGTTTGCAAACTAATCGCCAACCTCAGCAAACACCGCAATATCCTACGCCCCAACCCCAGCTACAATATTCACCACCATCCTAAATTGTAGAGGGTGTTTGTGAGGCCACAACACACTTGACCTGTGTATGGTTTGATCTCCCCGTCTGTGAAAGGCTAATTCCTGAGATGAGGGTGTTACCGTATCATAAATAAGTTTTTTTTAAAAAACTGGACATGTCTCTTTGATGTCTAGAAGAATGAAGGGTCACCTTAAGGGGATATGAAGGGGAGATTTTGTTGCAATGTAGAGGTCAGACACTTAAAAGAGTGGGGTATAACGATTTTCTTTCACGGAAGTTGAAGAATCCCTGCAATTCTCTACCCCACATGGTTGTGGCGATTAGATCTTTGGAGGCATACAAAGTGGAGGTAGATAAATGTTTGAAAAAAAAATCACAGACTGCAGCACTATGGAGAAGTGCCTGGTACATCAGCCATGATCATCGTGAATGCAGGGCAGTTTTCAGGGGCCTGCTTCTATTTTCATGGGTTCACCTTCAGCTCAAACATATTTCAGCTTTCAGATCTGCATCCACATGACCAATACATACAATATAGAGTAGCAGGTAAGCAAATTAATGGATACAAAACAACTTCTATCTGCATAATTATTTGACTACTTCAGATTTAACTTGAGTTAACCCGATAATGGCACTCATGCTCATTCTCTCAGTCTGAGAAATGGTTTATTTATGAATTCCTGAAGGCTTGCCGCATGCAAGTGTTAAAGGACAAATTCCAAGTATAGAGTGATCTGCAAAATAAACTCCACCTTCATCACTCCTTGTTCAACCAGTTGAGAGAGGGGTTAATATTTAAAATGGCTGCCACTCACCTTGGCTAACTGCCACACTGCGATGTAACTAATGGCCTTTGGTGTAAGCTACAAAATTTGGCTTGAATTTTTCCCTGGGTCTCCTTAAAATTCACATCCAACTGGCATGTCATTGACCAGAGAGTTTACACTACCTTTTCAATATTAAAATGCAACATCTTCCCAAACCTATATAGCAATACTGTCCATCAGCAATCTGGAAATACACATAGTGTGGGCTTGTTTTCTACTGGATGGAAGGCAGAAGATGGACAGGTACAGTGCACAGATCCCGACATACCACTAAAAAATCATCACACTCGCACTATTCAGGGCTTTCTTATTTTTCACTATTCTAATCCATTTCATGCACAATGACCACATTCTAGCTAAGAAAGATACTCTCCAGTTCATTTTTTGTCTTTGATACAAGTGAATGGTATATTTTTTAAACATTAGGACAGAGCACCATAGGTATAAAGGAATTTCATTTTCAGTCTACAAGAGGAAAATCAACTTACATCTTTTCCAGCCTCTTTCACAACTCAGCAACGAGCCACCTGTGAAAACTCATCCCCACCTGTCAGTCTTTCAAAGTCAATGAATCCTCACTAAGAACAACTTCCACTTACATCCTGTCTTTTGCAACTACAGGATGTCCAGCTTCTGAAACGCGTCACTTCTGACAGGATCTCCCAGCGCAAGGAGGAGAGGAGGAGGAAGATCACAGCGACACCATTATTTTCAAATCTTCTCTCGCTCAAGAACATGAGAAACAGGTGCGTGCGCTGGCATTTAAATCAAACTTATTTTGGAAAGGGTGCCGTAAAACAATCGCATCTTTGGTCACGTATTTTCATATCCATAATGTACTTCATGCATTCAAAGCAACAATAATAAGAGTTCAAGGCAAATATGTTCCTGTAAGCTAGGGATAACAAGTTTAGTAAAACTTGAATGTCAAGAGATAGCGAGGGTTTATAAAGAGAAAAGAAAGCACAGACAGGGAACTAATGACAGGGAAGGCCTGTCAAGAAATAAAAATAGTGTAGGACAGTGCTAAAAAAGGAAATTAGGAAGGTGAAAATGTGATTTAAAAAAATCACTGGCACACAAGGTTAAGGTAAATCTGAAAGCACCCTATACGTAAATTAAGGGCAAAAGCATAACCAGGGAAGAAGTAGGCCCATTAAGGATAACAGTGGCAATCTGTGCATGGAGCCTGGAAGTATAGGGGAGGTCATGAATAAATACATTTCATCAGAATTCAGAGAAAAAGAGTCTGGAGAATTCAGTAAGAGGACAGGTGAAAGTCTAGTGCTGGTCTCCACAAATAAAGAGGAGGTGCTTGATGCCTTGGAAGGCTTAAAGATGGATAACTCCACAGGACTGGATGGGATTTATCCTGGGTTGCTCCAGAATGCAAGGAAGACTGCTGTGGCTCTGGCTGAGAAATTAAAATATTCACTGGACACAAGTGAGGTACCAGATGACTGGAAGGTTAGCTCTTCCAGCAGGTAAAAACCTGATAACCAAAGATCTGTAAGCCTTCCATCAGTAGATGAAAAATGGAAAAATAATCTGAGGAAGAGGAAGCCAGAATGGCCTTATCAAGAGCAGATACTATCTAAGCAATTCGATTCATTTCTACGTGGAAACAAAGTGTACCAATGAAGGGATATAGATGAATTTAAGAAAGGCTTTTGACAAGGTCCCACATGGGAGATTAGTTCAAAAGGTTAGGGTCCTTGGGATCCAGAGTAATTTGGCAAACTGAATCCAAAATTAGCTTGGCAATTTGAGACAGAGAATGATGATAGAGGGGTTGTTTGTTGCAATAGGATGACTATAACTAGTGGTGTTTCACAAGGATCTTTGCTGGCACCCTTGCTGTTTGTAGTGTGCGTGTGTGTGTGTATATATGATGTGTATGTGGATGATAAGATCAGTGGAGTATTAAGCAATTGTCTGGAGTGGAGGAGAATAAGAGGGAACATGACAAAGTTATATAAAGTTACAAGGGGTATCAATAGATGTAACTACAGGAATCTTTTCCCCATATCAGTGATAGATGAAACTAGATAAATTTGGGTAAAGGTGAAAGAAATTCAGAGGGATATGCAGGGGACTTTCACCCAGAGGTGGTAAGTAACTCTCATGCACTGCCTGAGAGAATGGTTGAAGCTGGGTCACTGACAGCTTTTGAAAAAAATTATTCGACAAATACTTGAATTGCATTCGCATTGAGTGCTCTGCACAAAGACTGGAGAAACGGGGTAAGTACAGAAGACTGCTTGCTGCTCAACGTGAATGGGAAAGGCCTAATGGCCCGTTTCCATAGTCAACGATTCTATAGCTGGTCTCATGAACCTCTTGCACTTAACAAATGGGAGCAGAAGAAGCCCACACTGACGGCTTCATTTTCCCCAAAGGTTTTAATTCTACTTCAAAGTTTAAAGTTCAAAGTAAATTTATTATCAAATATGTGTATGTAACCATATACTACTGCGAGATTCAATTTCTTACTTTACTTCATAGTCACCAAAACTTTGGTTTCCACCAATGTCTAAGAAACCTGCAGATGCCAGAAATCTAAGATAAAAATAGATAATGCCAGAAATACCAATCAGTGAAAAACTAATAAAAAAAAACAATCAGCCAGGCCACAACAACGAGAAGCCAGAGTTGCTCCAGTACCTTCAGTTATTCCTCTCCCTGTAGTTTACCACTATACCTCTCCACTGAAGCTACGGGATCAATACTGGGCTTGACTTAAGCCATTAGACCTTGCTTTATCTGTCATATCAACCTGAGTATGCAGGTAGTGCCTGGTTTAATATCTCATCCAAAATATCACTTCTGAAACAGCTCAGCACTAAAGATTCAGCTGGGTCTGGACTCAAGCGAGTCTTGAACACCCAACTTTCTGAGAGTTCACATGCTGTGCCACCCAAACAGCAAATCTGGAGAGCATATAAACTGCAGTAGTCCTAAAGGTTTCCACCATCTGCCTGACTCCACATGAAACGAGCAATGAATCAGGTCAGTTCATGACAAATTAAATCTATTGTCACATGCACGAGTACGGGGAGGTGCAGGTACAATGAAACGCTTGCAGTGGCATTACTCAAGTCTGTGAATGGAATGGCACAAAGTATTCTGCTTTCCTCCCCCTTCTTTTCAAGTTCTGAAGAAGGGTCTCGGCCTGAAACATCAACTGTTCATTTCCCTCCAAAGATGCTGCCTGGCCTGCTGAGTTCCTCCAGCATTTTGTGTGTAATGCTCTGGATTTCCAATGTCTGCAGAATCTCTTGTGTTTACACAAAATATTAGCCAAGACAATAAGCTCATGTTCTGGAATGTTCTGTTAACTCAGGAGCAGATAACTAACAGCCCTTGGGTCGTGCACCTATTTGCAAGGAAGGGAAAATATAGGACTGCCTCAGTTTGGTTGCTCTGTGTTGGAGAACAAAAAGAATAGCTTGGGATCACATGCATCCTGCCATACAACGCTGGGTCAGGGGTACACCATCTAGGATGGTAAATAGAAATGGAAGGACGAGGAGAAGGGGTGCATGCCTTCAGTAGTACCTTACTTGACAGCATTAATTTGACTCAAGAATGCACTCCCACCTAGACAGAAACTGGGAGAACAGAACTCCTCCAATACCAGATAAAAAGAATATAAATATTTGTATAGAGACCCTCTGGCAGATGTTGAGACGCCTATTGTTTGAACACTACAACCTTAGCTTTTTAGATTTCTAAAATTGCCAGAAAACTTTCTACCAAATCCCTAAATATTAATATAGCACTTACCCATTTTAACTTCTAATAGCAGTAGAAGGACCAATTAGTGGTATGCAAAAGGAACACACTAGGTCATTGGCTGGAAAAGAACAATGAATATTTGCTAATGCCTTTGCCTGCTTTAATTCAAATACCTTCTAACCACTGCATGAATTATTGTATTATTTGGAAGATAAGAGATGGGGTAAAGGGACAGTTCTCTAGATTTAAAAATGCCGGATCTTTTACTTGTGTTAGACTGCTGGTCCAAACGGTGTTTCTTGATTCCCCAGTTTGCTGAATATTCAGCAGCATTTTTATCACATTACTAGCTGTCTAGTGAATAGAATTCCCAAGTGCCTGCTGACTGGCTGGCCACCGTGGGAGGACGATTTGGTTTATCACAGCAGAACATCAAGCTGTGTGTAATTCACCCACTAGCTTCTGTCATCTGCTTCAGCCAGCATTGCCGATGAGTTATGACTGATGGATCATTTACGCAGCTGCTGTAAATTCTAATCTGTGCCAATCTACAGCTGTTTGAAAGCAAGTTCAGGGCTTCTTCAGCTAGCTGGTCGCACACCCTTTACTATCTTTCCACCATTTTACAACAGATGAATTTGCTATATCAAAGGAAGGCTAATTTCACCCTCATTTATGTTTTTAATACCTGTATATTCATTATTTGTAACTGTACGCTGGCACAGAAATCCCCAAATGTTGGTCTATTTACAGCTTAAAAAGCAAGTCTGAGTTAATAAACTACCATCTTGGTGGTCAATAATTCAAATATTATATGTGCTAAAGAAATCAGAGATCGATTCAATAGGTATATATCATTATCTCAGGATCAGGACCCTGCATAGTATGATGTCAAGGTCCTGAATTTACTCCGATGTTCCACTGTGGTGCTGTTATAAATTGGATCCCAATGTACAATTGGTGAGTTAACATCTGTGTCGTAACAATCTGTCCAAAGTACAGGTACATTAAATGCTGAAGGCTTCATTTTATGTCTGCATTACAGATCAGCTTCTGAAACATGGTCTAGGTTTATAGACAGAGAATTTCTGACAGGCAAGGCTGTGGAGGGTTGCCAGATCTTGTGGAGCTGTAACCCAGCGAGACTTGGTGCACCCTAGAGCAAAGTGGAGTCAATTGCCAATAATCAACTGGCAACAACCCGTACAGGTAGAACCAGACTGCGAGCCCACGCCTCCAGCTCTCAGTCCAGTGAAGCAACAACATCTTATTTACTGTACTGCATTAAACAAAATACTTCACACGGAATGGGGCAGCTACTGTCCTTACGTAGGTAAATGCTTTGCTTATTTTGCAACTTCAATACTCATGAAATGGACTAACATTTAATCTGATTCCGGTGGGGTTACTTCAGAGAGGACTGTCGGCCATAATTCTTTGGGCGGTGGGGTCTGATTCTTTTTTAACCTTTAATGTGAGATTTAACTTGTTCATCAGGAAGTAGGATCTGTATTGACCATCACACCTGAGAGAATCCTTTCCTTTGATACTAATCTGCCAAACCAGCACTGATTATATACTCAATGGGAAAGGATGTTATGCTAGTAGCATTTTCACTAAGGGGTGCAGCATTGCTGAAAACTGACAGTGAGACAAATAAACAAGCAGAATAAATTAGACCAGTGCAATACTGCAATGTCTTTGCTATGTAAATAGGTATACACTCTCAGTAATTACACATGAACATAAAAATTAGGAAATTTGCTCACACATCATTATTGCAAAGAATGACATTTAGCATGCAAAAACGCCACAATAAACACAAATCAATCGGCACTTGATTTTATTAAGAGCCTCACATGACAGACTCCACCAAGGGCAACCAACAGCTGATGTTCAAAGCGTATATCTCAACCCCCACAAACCCAACCAGGAGAAAGTGAAGTGGGATTTTTCCATGAGAACACTAATTAACCTGGATGCAAATTTGAAATCCAGGGAAAACTAACGATGGCCAGACTACACACAACTCTCACATCAGGGCAAGACGAACAAATGCCACCAGCAATGTATACATTAGCTGGAACCTCCTGCCCCAATTCTAGTACCAAGCACACAGGGTATTGTACACAAATTAACAACACAATGACTCATACATATCTCGAGTTTACAGTGGAGGCTTTGAAGCGTTCTCATTTCCAAAATAATAATTTCTGGAGTTAGGAATTTATACATTAGCAGCTATTGGAAAATTCAAAATACTTAATAGCTGAGGGGTTAAATTCAGTTGTGTTCTCAAACCGTGCAACAGAACAGGGGTTAGGAGCTCCCTGAGCCTTGTTAAACACATACCACTGAAACATTAATGTCTGGTTCTCTCCTGAGAGGTATTTGAATATCCTGAAAGATGTGAGAAACCCAGTGGTGTCTGGCAAATGGAAAAGGCGTTTAGAATTCAAACGGTTAACAGTAGCCTCAAATCATATGGACAAGAGGTGGTACAGACAGGCAGAGAGAGCAATCCCCTCTGGTTTCTTCTTCTGGCTGACAAGGCAGAGCCTGCATTGGACAGGTAATTTGATCTTGATCTGGAGGGAAGACATGAATGGAAACACTCGTGAGACTGAATTCAGATCCTGCACAGAGCCGAGTTCCTTCAATTCAACAGGGATCTGGTGCTAGGCAGTGGAGAAGCAAGAACGGAAGAATGGGACATGCATACCTAGACACAGATTACATCCGGGTTTGTAGTGCTCTGTGCCAAAACTGAAGAACTTGTCAAAAATTACTAATTGCAACCCCTCCCCCCAAACACCGCTCAACCCCTTGTTATTCAGTAGTAAAGATGCACCACTACAATACTTGCGCAGAGATGAAATGTTTCCATTTTCTTCAGGGTAAATAACAAAAAGTGCTGCTTTGGTGCAGGAATCTGATGAATTCAAAAGTGGTTCAGAAGATCAAGATTGATCAAAATTGCAACTATTTGTAACCAGTACCAAAATTGTACTATTATAGCCTAATGCTTAATAATTATTATTGTTTTGTGAGCTTTCTATGGTTTAGCTCCTTTATACATATGTGTCTAGTGTATATTTTCATGCATTGGAGGAGCGGAAAACAAGAATATTCAGTTTGTATTAAGGCTGTTAAACTTTCCTGTAAAAGTTACCAAACATTAATAATTTCTTTGCCTTTGAATACAGTCGCTCGCTGGATACTGTTGCTTGTTGCACGTGCTCATTGCTCTGATAGCACTGCGTTAGAAAGTAACACAGCATGGTTATCACATTCACACTTCTCCACATGCTGAGCTCCATAAACTAACCCACAGACTAACTTCTCTGAGTTTAAGTGGGGTGTTTTGCACATCAAGAAGTGCACAATCACCAAAGACCAAAAGGAAGCATTTTCAACAACATTCAGCAACAATTCATACATGGTTCATTCTAATATAATGAAACATCCAAAGATACTTAGCAGGAAGATTATTAAAGAAATTTAATGTGCTGATCCATGCTCTAAGCTCATCTGTCTTAGTTACAATACTCCTTACATTGAAATAAACACAAAGCAGAACATAATTCACAGTACGCTCAACCTTTCAATTCCTGTCTTTGTATGTAGGCTGAACAACATCTTTCCCCACAACCATTCCACTTGCTGTCCTGTTTCCCATCCCCCTGCAATCCCACCACACCCCCCGAGCAGCACTAGTAAACCTCCCTGCAAAGACAGTCCTCCCCCTCCAATTTAGGTGGAAATTGTACAGGCCCCAGTTTCCCTGGAAGATAGCCCAATAATCCAAAGATGTACAGTCCTTCATCTCCTTGGCCATTATTTTCCTATTTCAGACATCACTAGCATGTAGCGCTTGTAGCAATTGTGGGATCACAACCCCAGAGGTCCTGTGCTTTAATTTGGTACCTAACTCCCTGAACTCACCTTACACGAACTCATCACCCTTCATGCTGTGACATTGGTATCGAAGTAGACCCCAAATTCTTTCTGCTCATCCTACCTCTTAAGAACTCTATGGACTTAATCCGAGACCTGACCCTGGCAACAGTGAGTCAACATACCATTCTCATCTACAGAGCCTCTTGGCTGTTTCCCTAAGCAGTGAATCCCCGATCACTACTGCTTAATAAATTTTGACACCAAAACACAGAGAAGAAAATTGGAACGAGTGACCATAGGCTTAGCCAGAGAAGTAGACTTTAAAGGATATTCTTAAAGTGACAAGGAAGGCTGAGAATTCCAGAGTTTGGAATCAAGGTAGCTAAACACAGTTCCAATTGGCAGAGCAATTAAAACCATGATAGCCTGGTGGTTAGCACAACACCTCACAGTGCAGGCAGCCCAGCTTCAATTCCGTGTCTGTTGGAGTTTGTACATTCTCCTTGCAACTGCATAGGTTTCCTCCCACAGTCCAAAGACAGAGCAGTAGGTAAGATAATTTGTCCTTGTAAATTATCCCATGATTAGGCTCAGATTAAATCTGGGAATTGCTGGCTGGCGTGTCTCGAAGGGCCTATTCCCTGCTGCATCTCAATCAATCAAATCATCAGTCAATAAATAAATAAAAGGGAGTGCAAGAGATTAAATTCAGAGCAACAACAAACCATGCAAAGTCTCTAAACTGGAAGAATTGCAGCAAAAGGGATGGGAGACTGGATAATAGGAACTTGTAAGTAATGTAGAATGAAACTGAACAAATTTAAATAGGCACCAGCACGATGAAAATCATAATTTGTTAACAAAGATACCATACTATGCTAACGTGTGCATCTCCAACAGTTCCCATGTTCACCCCATCCTTGCCAAAATGACCAGTCAGAAAATGCCCACACTAACTTGCATCTAAGCACTCCTTGTACAGTAATCCAGACACTAAAATAGAGTTTCATAGCAATGTCTTTAATACCTATTTCTATCTCTTCAGACTTCATTTTAAGTAAATTGGATGCCTATATCCCACATAACAACAGCAAGACCATTTTGTGATTACTGAGAGACTGAAAAGTGTTTTGAGATGTCCTTGGCTCATGAAAGACATCTATCAAGTTCTTCCTTTCTTTTCTGTTGCCTTTATTTTTCTTTCACCTTAATATTTTCTTCAGTAGTCCTTTCACTTTTTTCTTAAACAGATTTCAAGTATATATATAATTTCCAATGGAAATGGAGCTGATAACACCTGGATTGAAAGACACCGAGAATTTTTCCTTTCAGCTCTTTAAAAAAGCAAGGTGGCATGCCTGAATGACGACCGACCTGTGGCTCTAACATCAATTGCTATGAAGTGCTTCGAGCGATTGGTTATGGCACACATCAACCATAGCCTACCGGTCAACCTCGACGCTTTGCAATCCGCCTACTGGAGCAACAGGTCAACTGCAGATGCCATCTCTCTGGCACTACATTCCTCCTTAGAACACCTGGACAATAAAGACGCATATGTAAGGCTCCTTTTCATCGACTACAGCTCTGCATTTAATACCATCATTCCAAATAAACTGATTCCTAAGCTCCGGAACCTGGGTCTTAGCACTCAGGTCTGCAGCTGGATCTTCAAATTCCTCACAGACAGGACCCAGGCTGTAAAAATAAGGGACAGGCTCTCCTCTATAATCACTCTGAGCACCGGTGCCCCACAAAGCTGTGTACTCAGCCCCCTGCTGTACTCACTGTACACCCATGATTGTGTAGCCAAGTTTCCAACGAACTCAATATATAAGTTTGCTGATGACACCACAATTGTAGGCCACATCTTGGGTAATGATGAGTCTGTACAGAGAGGAAATTAAAAATCTGGTGGCATGGAGCAAAGACAATAACCTATCCCTCAATGTCAGCAAGACGAAGGAATTGGTTGTTGACTTCAGAAGGAGTAGCGGACTGCACGACCCCATCTACATCGGTGGTGCGCAGGTGGAACAGGTCAAGAGCTTTGAGTTCCTCGGGGTGAATATCACAAATGACCTGACTTGGTCTAACCAAGCACAGTCCACTGCCAAGAAGGCCCACCAGCACCTTTACTTCCTGAGAAAGCTGAAGAAATTTGGCCTGTCCCCTAAAACCCTCACTAATTTTTATAGATGCACCGTAGAAAGTATTCTTCTAGGGTGCATCACAACCTGGTACGGACGTGGTCCTGTCCAAGACTGGAAGAAACTGCAGAAGATTGTGAACATAGCCCAGCACATCACACAAACCAATCTTCCGTCCTTGGACTCACTTTACATCACACGCTGTCAGAGCAGTGCTGCCAGGATAATCAAGGATAAGTCCCACCCAACCAACACACTTTTTGTCCCACTTCCCTCTGGGAGAAGGTTCAGGAGCATGAAGATTCGTACCGCCAGATTTGGGAACAGCTTCTTTCCAACTGTGATAAGACTGCTGAACGGATCCTGACCCGGATCTGGGCCATACCTTCCAAATATCTGGACCTGACTTGCACTACCATACTTTCCCTTTTCTATTTTCTAATTACGATTTATAATTTAAATTTTTATTATATTTACTTCGATTTGTACTTCAGGGAGCGCAAAGCGCAGAAACAAATATCACTGTGATGATTGTATGCTCTAGTATCAATTGTTTGGTGACAAAGTATTTATTGTACATTAAGTATTACGTATTAAGTATTTATTTAAGTACATTAGTCAAAGGAGAGTTCTTTCAATGCAGCTGCTGTCCTGTGTTCAGCTTCCTTAATCTAGCAACAGGCTTAGATGCCATCCAGAACTTGAGCTTGAATCTTGCAGTAGGCACATGCTCTGGGGAGGATGCTCGGTCTCCAATTAGTTGCACTGTTGTAAGAAGAGGTCTTTATGAAGAGCTTTCCAGGGTAATTTCTCCTCCACTCTGCTACCACCTGAGCCACCCCTCCACCATCGTATTTCCACTCTTCTCTCCCATCTCACCAGAGGATGTTTTTTGGGCCTGGAAAAGTGCTTTAAGGGGTCAGAATGAGCAAACACCATGCAGTTAAAATATACGTCTAAGTAGGTCTTAAATGTTGTTATTATCTGTTTCCACCAACTCCGCTGGCTTCACACATCTTCTTTAAACTTTCCCCTCTCAACTTAAATCTCTGCTCTCTAGTATTTGACATTTCCACTAAAGGAAAAATAGACTCTGAATATCCACCCTATTTATAAATCTCATAACTTTATATACTTTCATCAGGTCACCTCCAATGCTCTAGAGAAAACAAAGTTTTTTTGAACTTCTCTTTATAGCAAATACTCTCTAATCTTGAAAATACCCTGGTAAACCTCTCTGGCACCATATCCAAAGCCATATATACTTCCTGTAATGCAGTAACCAGAGCTGCACACAAGAACTGTGCCCTAACCAAAGTTTCATACAGCTGCAACATGACTTCCTGACTTTTATATTCAGTGTCCAGATAGAGGCATGTACACCACCTCTCTCTCTGAGTTTCTTCAGAGTAAGAGATTACCAAATCAACAAGAAATAATATAAAAATTCTTCAAGCCCCCTTGAAAAAAGTTAACATCCCAGTGATTCCTCGGAATCCCATGGCCCTGAATTTTCAATATGGAAAGGGAGGATCTCAAATCCGGTCATTCAAGTGACAAGACCAACGTAAATGGAAGAAAGAGCACAACACCTTCCACACTAACACCATGTCCACCCTATGAACCTTTTCTGTCCCATCTGGAGGTACCTTTGAGTCATCAGAGTCTGCAGGTTCCTTATAGACACCATCCTCTACCATTGAACGCAAGCCATCAACTGCGATCCATAAGGAACTATACAAGAATAAGACCAGCATCATCTGACTCACAAACCCCTCAAAGTGAAAAAATATGTACTCTACATCCAAATTTCCTATCCATAAAGCAAGAGCAGTCTTCCATTGTTGCAGACCCCTTAAATACAGACTGCTTTCAGGGGTTATTGTTCTTTCTGGTCCCTCTTCATTTAAATGCTGGTTGCCAATAATCTTCTCCAGCCTCAACTTGTTCCAGATTTTGTTTTCATATTTAGAAATCCCTTTAAGAAATAATCTGTGTCAAAGAAATTAAAAGTCAAGAGGTACAAAATATAGTTCAAACTACAGCTTGCAAATCATCTTAAATTTTGCCAAAGCCTGAATTCCCCCTAACAGAAACGACAGGTTTGAGCACTGAATTAAATTCAGGTTTTAACAGCAACAAAAAGCCATAAACAAGCTTTTGATCAATTGGCATTGACTCAGCAAGGACACCAGAGAATGACTGGGTTCATTTGTACACCTGATTAATAGTGCTAATGTATAACAATGTGCCACCGTCACACTAAACAAGCCTCCGGTCTCACTAATTCTGCGATGGTTTCAATTATTGATAGACTATTCCATTACAAGAGTAAACTGGTTGGCAGTGGCCTCAATAATGATTACTGGCATTCAGTGTTCAATTACACTTGGTTTAGTTAGCGCTCAAAGTAATGCAAGTTATCAGGCACTATGCAATCAAACTTAGCTTAATCTATGTTTGACTTACTTAAACTGCTGGTGCTGCACGTTAGTTCTAAGAGGCATAGCAGAGGTTCACAAGCTATTTTCCAACGTAATCACCCAGGACAAAGCTCAGGACTCTCGTATCAGCATGTGAATTACAAGACCTATCTAGCCCAGTACATTACAGGTAAAGCATTCTCCACCACTGAGCACATCTGCATGAAAGCAGGAAAGCAGTATCCACCGTTAAGGAACCCCATCATCCAGGTCATGCTCTCTCCTCGCTGCTGCCATCAGGAATAAGGTAGAGTAGTCTCAGGTCTCATGCCAGCAGGATCAGGAACAGTTATTACCCCTCAACCCAGGCTCTTGAACCAGAGAGAATAACTTCACTTACCCCGTCATTGAACTGTTCCCACAGCCTATGGACTTACTTTCAAGGACTCTTCATATCATGTTCTCGATATTATTGTTTATTTATTATTATTTATTTCCTTTTCTATTTGCACAGTTTGTTGTCTTTTGCACAATGGTTGAATGCCCAAGCTGGTGGGGTCTTTCATTGATTCTATTTTTGTTGAGTAGGCCCGCAGGTTGTAAATGATGACATACATGTACTTCGATAATAAGTTTACTTTGGCTGAATGGGGGCTTCACTGCTGATAATGTTGGCTTGAGAACTGGGTCACTTATTCTCCCGGTGCATTTGGAGGATTGGCAGACAAAATAAAAGGTTCAATAGTGTGTTAAAAGCCCCTTTGAAGAAATGGAGCATCTCTCCTGCGGTTCCCAGATTCCTGACCACTCAAAGCAGAAAAGGAGCATTTGAGAAGGTATTGGTGCCTCCAAGCAATGTTCCAGGATTATACAGAAACCCTATATGAGCAGAGGGAGGAGACGAGCACCTTCCTTCCCACTCTGTCATCTCCAATACTTCCCATATGGGGAAGAGTCCACGGTTCTCAGTTGGACTCATCAGCCATCAGAACACACAAGAGGAGAAGAAGTCAATCATCCTTGAACCCCCTAGGAAGATAATATATGTGTCAAAGTGGTGTCCTCAGTGCATTACATGGGATGGACCCACACAACAAGCTTCTGCTAAATCCATTTATAAACATTTCGTACTTTGTCTTCTGACAGGAATTTAATGCAAATGAAAGTTCTCTAATAGCTCTCATTTCCACACTGCCAAGCATACGTTTTAAATGATTAAAAGTAAAAGTACATTACTGTTAAAATTAACAGGATGCCATATGGGCTGCAACAGTGTGTTGATTGGGCCACATGTGGCCTGCTTGAGAACCACTGTGGCTTCGTAATAAGGCAGAGTTTGTTAGAGTACAATGTGCAGAGTACCCCTGTAAACAGTCTTTATCTCATGAACAATGTTGGACATGAAAGTGTAAAATTCATATAAAATCAATTAGAGACTGAGCTTGGGGAGCCTGATAATTGTCAAAGTCTACTGCCAAGCCTTTAGTTCTAATGTCGATATCAAAAACAATCTCAAAAGAAGCCTCCGGCCCTCTTGCGCTTGGTTAAGTTTAACTTCAATCAATATGGAGCTGAAACAATTCCTAAGTGAGAAGGTCAAAAAGAATTTGGAAACGGGACCATAATCTTGGTCAGCATGGGCTGATTGGGCCAAGGTGCCTGTTTCAATGCTATAAACTCTCTGATTTTATGGCTCTAATTAAAGCAGGAAATTTCTATTCTAAAATGAACAGGATTGAATGATGCAGAACTTAGCTCTTAGGACTTACTAAATCTAGTAATATTCCCCCCAACCCCCCATCTTGGAGATAAAAGATTGTTGATTCACATTTCCTACTCCAGGGACTGGAGGACCAAATACAAGTGAACGTTCCCATGGATCAGAGGGAATACTTTAAGGTACTAGCTTTCCAATGGAGCATTAAACTAGAGACACCATCTATCTTCTCAGGATAACACAGATTTCATAGCACTTTTCAAGGAACGGTGGTAGGATAGAGCACAGTATCCCGGTCAACATTTCTCTTTCAGTATTCCTCACTGGTACAATACCTTTCATGGGACTCTGCAATACCCAAGCCAGAATACCATGCTTTCTCATTTCTAGCAGTGACTATGCTTCTGAAGCAATTGTGTCAACATCGTTGCAGAGTTTGTTTTTCTTTTCAGAAGCAAGGTTTTTCCTTTATATTCCCCTTAATTAACAGAAAATAACTGAGAAAGGAAAAAAACACGGGACAAAAATTAATGCCGATACCAGCCCAGGTGAATAAAAATGTTAAACAGTAGGTAAGAGAGCACCTCTCTCTTTCAGCAATGGTTAATTAGCTGGCAAGAGGTTTTCTTTACCCGTCCATTGAAGAATGTGTACACCCTCAGCCTACATGAGAAAACATGCCATTTAAAGAATAAACACAAGATATTCTGCTGATGTTGGAGCTTTTGAGGAACACATACAACGTGCTGCAGGAACTCAGCAGGTCAGGCAGCGTCTGTGGAGGGGAATAAACAGTCGATGTTTCAGGACTGGAAAGGAAAGGGGCATTAGACAGAATGAGAAGATGAGGAGAGCAGAAGGAGTACAAGCTGGCAGGTGATGGGGTAGGTAGGTGGGTAGCGGAGGCGAGATGAAAGGTGGAAGAGGTAAAATAAGAGGGGAGCCAGAATGGGGAATGGAAAAAAAGAGAAGGGGAGGAGGGAGAGGCGCAACACCTCATATTCCATATGGGTAGCCTCCAAACTGATGGCCTGAATATCAATTGCTTTAACTTCCAGTAATTTCTCCCCGCCCTCCCCCACTTCTCTCTTTTTATATTCCCTATTCTGGCTCCCCCTCTTCCTCTTCTCCTCACCTCTTTCTCGTGCCCTTCCTCCTTTCCTTTCTCCTGTGGCCCACTGTCCTCTCTTATCAGATTCCTTCCGCTTCAGTACTTTACCTCTTCCACCCATCATGTTCGAGCTAATTACTTCATCACCCCTCCCACCCTATCTTCTTATTCTGGCATCTTTCCCCTTCCTTTCCAGTCTAATGACTGAAATCTTTCGGCCTGAAACGTTGACTATTTATTCCTCTCTGTTGATGCTCCCTAACCAGCTGAGTTCCTCCAGCACTTTGTGGGTATTCCATCCATCCAGAGAATCTTATTTATTTAGAGATAACAGCATGGAACAGGCCCAACAAGCCCAACTACCCATCTATTTAACCCGAGCCTAATCACAGGACAATTTACAATGGCAAATTAGCCTACTAACCGGTACGTCTTTTGACTGTGGGAGGGAACTGGAGCACCCAGATGAAACCTACACGGTTGACGGGGAGAAGGTCCAAACTCCTAACAGACTGCCCTGGAATCGAACTCTGAACTCCAGCATTCTGAGCTGTAATAGTGTCATGCTACCATTGGACCACCACAGTATGACAGAATGGCAGGGTCAACATTAATCCTGCACCTAACACACTTACATAACGGATTAAAGAAAGAACTTGAATTTGTATACTAAACGTCTCTAGCATGGGGCAGCTCAGACATTGCTGCTGCAGGACAGATGAGCTAATTTGTAGGCTGCAAGAACCTCAAACAGCAGCACGAAAATTACTAATTTTTCAGTGCTGTTCGTTGAGAGGTAATAATTCATTGGGAAACTTGTACCGGAACCCCTGTTCTCTTTTAAAATAGAGCTATGGAACTTTTTTTTCACTTCCAATGGTGCTTCAGTATAAGATCAAACCTGAAAGATACCAGCTTCAGCATGGCACTGTACCGGCAAGTCAGGATTTTGCACAAAGATCAGCGGCAGGTTATAAAACCACTGTCTTCTGACTTGCTAATCCAAGATTAGGAGTTGCTTTACCAGCTTTAAATAAACAGCATTAATGGCATGTGGTTCTTCTTAAAGCAGATAACTCTGACAGCGTCAGCTTCAGCTCAATGTTCTGTACTGAACTACTGTAACTTCTCACTGCTCTCTGCATTTGGCCTTGTGGGGATCACTATTAAATGGTGACATTATATTATAAATGACACTCTTCCAACTACTGGGCAATGCTCTCACTAGTTAACCAGGAACCCAAGAACAGAGAAGTCTACAGAAAGTGGTGGACATAATCCAACCCATCACAGGCAAAGCCCTCCCCACAAATGAGCACATTTACATGGAGCACTGCCACGAGAAAGCAGCACCCATCATCAAGAACCTCACCATCCAGGCAAAGCTCTCTTCTTGCTACTACCATTGAGCAGGAAGTACAGAAGCCTCCAGTCCCACACCACCATGTTCAGAAACAACCATCAGCCTTCTGAGCCGGTATGGACATCTTTGTTCATCACAACTCTGAAACCATTCTACAGCCTACAGTCTTACTTTCAAGGAAGGACACTTTATAACTCATGTTCTCAGTGTTTTTTTTTTAATTTGCACATTTTGTCTTCTTTTGGACATTCTTGTTTGTCAGTCTCAGTTTACGTACAGTTTTTGGTAAATTCCTTTGTATTTCTTTACTTCCTGTACATGGTTGGAACCATAAAATCATAGAACATTACAGCACAGAAAAAAGCCTTTTGGCCCTTCTTGGCTGTGCCGAACCATTTTTCTGCCTAGTTCCACTGACCTGCACCTGGGCCATATCCCTCCAAACCCCTCTCACCCATATACCTGTCCAAGTTTTTCTTAAATGTCAAAAGTGAGCCCGCATTCACCACTTCATCTGGCAGCTCATTCCACACTCCCACCACTCTCTGCGTGAAGAAGCCCCCCCCATGTTCCCTTTAAACTTTTCCTCCTTCACCCTTAACCCATGACCTCTGGTTTTTATCTCCCCTAGCCTCAGTGGAAAAAGCCTACTTGTATTCACTTTATCTATACCCGTCATAATTTTAAACACCTCTATCAAATCACCCCTCATTCTCCTACGCTCCAGGGAATAAAGTCCTAACCTATTCAACCTTTCTCTGTAACTCAGTTTCTCAAGTCCTGGCAACATCTTTGTAAACCTTCTCTGCACTCTTTCAACCTTATTAATATCCTTCCTGTAATTAGGTGACCAAAACTGCACACAATACTCCAAATTCAGTCTCACCGATGTCTTATACAACTTCACCATTACATTCCAACTCTAATACTCAATACTTTGATTTATAAAGGCCAATGTACCAAAAGCTCTCTTATGACCCTATCTACCTATGACACCTCTTTTAGGGAATTATGTATCTGTACTCCCAGATCCCTCTGTTCTACTGCACTCCTCAGTGTCCTACCACTTACCTTGTATGTTCTACCTTGGTTTGACCTTCCGAAGTGCAATACCTCACACTTGTCCACATTAAACTCCATTTGCCATTTTTCAGCCCATTCCTCCATCTAGTCCAAATCCCTCTGCAAGCTTTGAAAACCTTCCTCACTGTTCACTACACCTCCAATCTTTGTATTATCAGCAAATTTGCTGATCCAATTTGCCACATTATCAACCAGATCATTGATATAGATGATAAATAACAATGGACCCAGCACTGATCCCTGTAGCACACCACTAGTCACAGGCGTCCACTCAGAGAAGCAATCCCCCACTACCACTCTCTGACTTCTCTCAATGAGCTAATGTCTAATCCAATTTACTATCTCACAATGTATACCTAGCGACTGAATCCTCCTAACTAACCTCCCATGCAGGAAGAAAATTAATCTCAAGGTAAAATATGGTAACATATACTATTAACACTTTGACAATAAATTTGACTTGGAAATAAATAGATATTGTAATGATAGAGAGGAGGAATAGAATTGGGATCCCAAGGAATCATAGAAATCTGGTGAAGAATTCTGGAGGCATTCCCTTTCTAGATTGATGCTACTGCTAGTTGCTCCAGGCAGAAAGCTGCGAGAGACGTCACAGAAGGACACATGTACAGTCTATGAGCACCTGCATTTCAGGAATACTGACAAAGCTTACATACGCCCCATGTGAACTCTGCCTGCTCCTGCGCAAGAGACTGTTGGAATCTGAAGCGACAAACCACCTTCTGGAGAAACTCAACTCCAATCCCCATACTCCGACCCAAATCGATTACTTTCCTCCCCCCCCACCCCCCACCCCCCCAACCCCTTACCCACACGGATGCTGCTTCTTCCAGCCGATGGCTCTTTGGAAAAGTAGGAGATATCAGCTTGAACATGGAATTGGGGTGACTTCCCTCATGAACCAGTAAGCTTCACTGTAGCAGGCTCCATCAGCAACAGCTCACAGCAATCCTAAAACTAGAAAGCTGAGATTGACTGTAACCTTGGCTTTCTCAAGCAAACCATTATGGGCACATGCCCATGCTGCATTTGCGGTCATGGATGTTTACCAGTCTCAACAGAAGCAAAGAATGCTATTTGACTGCTAGGGGTTCAATGGACATCAAATTCAAGTTGAAAATATCACAGGTGATGAATTTTGCGTGTGATACTATTGTTGACATCATTTAGGTCAATTTTACACTGGAAGATAAGTTCTAGGGAAAACAAAATTCCCACTGAAAAGTAGGGGGACTACTTTCTTGAGGGGATTAATTTTTTCTCCCCCATTAAAGAATTTATAATTTTCTGTAACACTGTCAAACACTGAGTAATGGAAGACAACTTACTTCACTCAAAGGTGAGGAGTTTCATCTTTGCCCAGAACTCTATCTGAAGTGTTGGTGAGAGATCGCTCAGCATCCTCCTGATTACCACATAATAGAAAATGACTGTTGATACTACACTGGAGAAGATGTTCTTCCCACACTGGCCGCTTCTTTGAGATGTCACAGGTAGCTTTAAACTACACTGATGGATCAACACACACAAAATGCTGGAGGAACTCAGCAGGTCAGGCAGCATCTGTGGAAAGAAGTACAGTTGACGTTTCAGCCCAAAACGTGACTGTACTTTTTTCCACAGATGCTGCCTGACCTATTTGAGTTCCTCCAGCATTTAGTGTGGGTTGCTCGGACTTCTAACATCTGCAGATTTTCTCCTGTTTGTATACTGATGGTTAACGTTTTGGACAGCAGTGGAGGCAGGGAATGATTAGTCTGAGTGCCAGGACCACTGCTTTACAGACCCTTCACAGCTAGTCCAATATTGCTACTGTACAATGCATGAGGGGAACCCTAGATCTCTGAAATGGATGGGTGGGAGGGCAGGCTTGTTCGTCAGAGGTCAGGTGATGATTTTGGGCAGGCCAACCATCACCTGACTCCCATTAACCTGCTGATGGTGGAAAGCATCTGAACTAGAAATGGAATGTTACAGTTTCCAGACTGAGAGTTCCTAATTTTCTTCTGTGGCTGTGTAAAAATGTCTGGCACACAATGACCAACACCATTCTGAAGCAGGGCACCATATAGCCTCAGACAGTCAGTCCCACAGCCGAGATTTCGGATTCCCTACATGTGACGGTTGAAATATCAGCTGGTGTTCATAAAAGATGAGCAATTAGCACATTTGTGACATCACCACTTCACTGATTTATATAGCGTGCAACCACTTAATCAACAGTATTATACAGGTCAGAACACAGAACTAAAACAGCTCAGACTTTGCATAAACCTTTCCAATCACTCATTTAAAAGCATTTGAATTTTTACACTAGTCCCAGACTATGTTCCCTGTAAGCTCTGCGCGTGCATGTTTTTCAACCGGCAAACACAAAGGAAATTAATGTGCACACAAAAGGTTAGTTACCTAAAATAATGTAGTAATTAATAATTATACTTATTGTTAGTCTAGATAGAGTTTACAAAGAATGGGTAAATGCCAAAGACAGGAGAGAGAAAAAAATAACAGTGACTTAAATATGTATGTTATTTTGTTGTTAATCTGTGCAGTTTTATATCAAATATTTTGTAAACCTACATAAACTGTGCCATGTGTGCATTCAGTGCGCACATACTTTTGTCACAGGAAAATAATTTGCACAACATAAGGTTTTTGCGCATGCTGACTACTAAAAATTAGAGGGAACATTGGTCCCAGATGTGGAGATGGTGAGGAGGGAGTTTGAGGGGAGATGGAGCTACATAATTCTTTTCTTGCTTCTTGCAATAAACCCGATTCAGATTCAGATTCAAAGTAGCTGACTGTCTGGGTGCAACACAATGCAGCCCATCTGCAGAATGCACCGCACAAATCATGAAGACAGTGACATAAATAAGATCGGGAACGTTGTCTCTGCCTGCCAGCTCTTTCCCCCTATATCACAAGAATGGGATCACCAGCCGGTAAGAGAAAATAACACAGATGACCTCAACAGATCACGACGTCTCTCTAGTTTGGCATCATTTCCAAGTCACAATAACAAAAGCAATGACATGTGAGCAAATAATCAAGCAGTAAGTTGTATTTTCACAAGATGTCATTAGATTTTCTAATTCCTCAGCAGTAGAATGGCAACTCTGTGCAACAATGACAGAGTGATGGTAAATACACTCTATTAGAGCACGACAATTTCCCTTAGACACAACGATGAATAAAGATCACAGTTTCTTGTCACTAATACATAAGGGGCATTTAAGAACTCTTTGATCAGCAATCTATAATAGAGGAGTTGAGGGCGATGTAGGAGGGAAGGGTTAGATTGACCTTAGAGAGAGTTACCAGGGTGACACAGCATCGTGGCTGAAGGGCCTGTATTGTGCTTTAATATTCTATGTTCTAATAAATACTTCCAGTTAAACTCGGAGCCTCCTACGCACAACATGAAATGGACACAAACATCAACATCCCTGCCTTCTGAGATTTACTGTAAACTAAGTAATTCCAAAGTACAATGGAGAATGGGAATGGGCTTCTCACAATCAGGATTCTCCCTGCTAAACTTAGGTAACCAACTCCAATATGTTGCAAACGCACTTCTTGTCGCAGCCCTTGCCTCTGCAAAGCATGTGTAAGAAACTGCTACTTGACAACTGATTGGAACAGCAGGTGTTCGCTCTTAGGCATTGTGGGGTGCCAAAATCTGAAGCACAGAGACAACATTACTATAGTTTCAGTGTTTTAAAAAACATTCATTTCATCTGCAACTTCTGTTTATTGATGGTACACAATTTCTGGAGTTTTGCTGGGCCTGATGTTGAGCTGCTCTGTTTCAGATCATTCTTTATTTTGATAACTGTTGTGTAGTTAATATTTAAGTACTGTTTGAGTAATATTGTAAATATTGTTGTTGAATAAGCATTCTTGTTCATTTAAATAATTCATTACTGGTTATATGTAAAAACAAGTGAAGAGCATATATCATGTGACTACCACATGATATGTGAGTGCCTTGCTTAAAGTAAAATGAAGTTAGACTCAACTTTCAGACTCCCATGTCTTCCTCTGAATTAGTTTAATGTTTTCAAGTTGCAAGACATAACAGTGGTGACCAGGTATTTTCAAAATGAAACCGAGACAGCTAGCCGACCAGTTAAAGCACAGCGAGACATCACCATCACCATCACCATCATCACCATCAGGGGCCATGCCCAGCTTGAGCTTTGCCTGCCATGACCCACACGCACCTATTGAGTGGATCAGTTCATTGGTATTCATTTCCAGTTCCCTGGACGCTGTCTCCATCATCATTTGTCTTTGCCTTCCTCTTGCTTTCTTCCTTTCACTCTTTCTCATAATTACCGTGCATTCTAACTCCTCTTTCCTAATCACATGCCCAATGAAGTTACGTTGCCCATACATTATTTCTCTTTTTGTGCTTGTTCTGTTGATGACATTCTTGTTAGATTTTTGTTTCATCTATGATATTCTTTGCATCCTCCTCAAAAACCACATCTCTGCTGCTTCAATTCATTTCCTCATGATACTAGATATTGTCCAACATTCTGAACCATATAACATAACTGGATAAACAAAACATTTCAGTACTCTGAGGTGGGTTGTCATGCCATGTTGGTCAGTATACTCTTCATTCTCATAAAGGTGTCTTTGCCATCCCTATTCTTCTTTCGATATCCATGTCGCACCTGTCATCTGATATCACCCAGCTTCCTGAGTAGCAAAAGTTCTGTACTTGTTTTATGTCTTCCCCGTTTATTCTCAGCCTGCAGATAGGATTCTCCTTCTTTTTGGATATCACCATACATTCTGTCTTTTTGCAATTTGATAGACCCATTTTTGCACTTTCTTCAACAACTATATTAATTAAGTTTTGTAGTTCTTCCTCTGTACTTGCAATTAACACAGTGTCATCCATATATCTGAAACTATTGCTGTTTTCACCGTCAACTTTGATTCCCAAGATGTCTTTTATTTTTTGTAATATTGTTTCCCAGTACACATTAAACAAATCAGGGGAGAAAACACACCCTTGCCTAACGCCTCTCTTGATTTTCGTAAATGAACTCACTTCTTCATCTATTCTTACAGCAGCAGTTTGTTCCCAGTATAGATTTCTGATTAGGTGGAGGTCTTTCGAATCTAGATCTAGAGTTTCATATAATATTTCAAATATTTTATTGTGCTTCACTTTACCAAATGCTTAAATTATCACAGCGAGACAATCAAGTTTAAAAAAGGGCAGAAAATGAAAGGATTCACAGTTCATAAACAGTGAGTACTGGGTGATAATAATGGTAAATAAAAACAAGCAGAAAAGGCTGGCTACATCAGAAAGATTGACATGCTTGACTACACATCGTCTAACTGGTTCATGTATACCGAGCTAATTGAACAGTATTTTGAAGCAAATGAAATAGCCAATGAAAAATGAATAGCTGAGTGCATTGGGTTTAAAGGCAGACAGTTTGCTTCAAAGTTTAACTGCTCCAACCAAACCAGCAGAAATGAGCTTTGATGATATTGTGAGAGTGATGCAGGAACATTAACCATTAGAATTGAAGCCACTGTTGATTGCAGAACATTTTAAGTTTCATAAATGGAATCAAAAGGAAGGAGTCCATTTCAGTGTATGTGGCTGTATTGAACAAGCTGTCTGAGCATTGTCAGTTCAGTACTGGGCTTAATGATGTACTGAGAGATAGTTTAGTTTGTGGAATCTTACAAGAAAGCATTCAAAAACAGCTCATAACTGAAGCACAACTTACATTAAAAAGAGCAGTTGAAATTGCTGTATCAATGGAAACCGTTGAAAGAAAGTGAGCATGAACAAAATTGCAACATCTAAGTAGAAACTTGCCTGGCAAAACAAATTGTATTACCATTGTGGCAGGGGCTCACATGCCAGATCAATGCAAGTTTAAAGGTGAAATCTGCAGAAACTGCAACAAAGTAGGACACATAAAAAGAGCATGTTAGACAGACAAAAATAAATAGGCTGCACAGAGAAGAGAGAAAGATAAAAAGTCAAGTTGCAGTTTCAAAATGAGCACTAATCTACATGCTGTTGGTGAAAATTTTGATAATGATGAGAGTGACTCAGGACTGTGTAGTCTTGAGATTTTCAATGTGAAAGCTAACAATAGACAAGCAACATGGCTTACGCCAGAAGTGAACAGCAAAGTAATTAAAATGGAATTGGACACTTTCTCAACTGTTTACACAAACTTTCTACACAAATTGAGTAAGAATGGCACTTGAAAGATGCTGGACTAAAGCCTACCGACATCTTTTTTCCAGTATAGGTTCTTAGTTGGAAAACTCATGTGGGAATTATATTCGTAGCAGAGAAATAGCAACAAGCCACATTGAGTTTTCTTGAGATAAAAACAGGAGAGCCAGCATTTGGGGACATGATTGGCTAGACAACTACAACTTGATTGGAGATCCAACCCCCAGCAAGAGTCAAAAGAAAGTGAATTAAGAATGGTACTGGATGATGCCATAACCATCTCCATGCTGTACACCATGCTCAACAGAGAGCAAACAACTATTGGTGCCTCTGGCTGGAATGCATATTGGACCAAGGAAGGACCATGCTGCTCAAAGGAAGTGTGTAAGTGACAAAAGCAATGGGCTTCTGACTACAACAGTTTTTGCAGGCAACACATTTGAGAAAACTTCTGATACGTTACTTGCAAAATGTGGCTTGTTTTAAGCTGGAAAAGAGCTTCAGGAAAGTTGCAAGCAACTGACTTCTATGAGTATAAAGAACCACAATCTGCTTTGTGTACATTAAGGTTATTGGATGAACTTCAAGTGTGAGACAAAAAGTTGCTTGAAAAAGTAGATGCAAAGACCTATGCCTGTCTGGGTGCATGGAAGGCCAAAAAGTAAGGAGTCAATAGAGATACAAAAACAGAGGATTTGTCAGATGGTGTTGTGGATGAGGAAACTAAGAGGAGAAATCAGATCATAAAGGAAGCACTGGAAAGATTAATAAGAGAATACTCAAAGGAACTAAATTCACAAATTAGATCTAGCACCATCAGAAATACTTCCTGCAGTCAACTCCTACAACCGCCACGGAGGAGGCCGCAGAACATGAGAGTGTTTCACTGCCACATCTCACCTGCCAGGCAGAGTGACCTCCCTTGTCAGGAATGACGTTACCCAGAAGAACAAGAAGCCCGATACAGTGATTAAAACTTCAGGCCTGAACAGGACAATTTAAAGTTTACTATGTTGTGGATGTCTGTATATAGTAGTTGTATTATATAGTATACTGTGTATATACAGTAGTTGAAATGCATTCTATATTGAGTTGGAGTTTATAGTTAAGCAAGGAGGAGTGTTGTGTATTTAATGTAGTGTTTGAGTATTATTGTAAAAAGTTGTTGATTAAGCATTCTTGCTTATTTAAATATTCAGTATTGTAATATGTAAAATAAGTGAATTGCATACACTGTGACACTACCATATGATATATGCATGCCTTGCTTAAAGTAAACCCAAAGTTAGACACACATTTTGGACTCCTGTGTCTTCCTTTGAATTAGTTTAATGTTTCGAAGTTACAGAACATAACAATAACCATTTCAATATTAATATCTTAGCTAAGAATGCTTTCTGTTATGTCTGTGTATGAAGGGCGAAGGCAAGAATATTGGCAGCACTTTGCAAAAAAAATTTAAGAGGCAAAGAAGATTGATTCTACCTCACGTACATCGACATTTTGTTATTATCACTATCCTTTATTGAAGCAGGCCACATCAAACGAAAAAATACTCCTAAAACATATTTCATTACAGAACTAGCAAGGAGAAGGGCGCTAGTAAAACATTCTTGCTTCTGTTCAAGGGTCTGGAACTGTTGAGTTATTCCAAGATTCTTGTCGAAATCTACACTAACCAGCCGTGTGTTCAGTTTTCAACTAATAAGCAACTGATAGTCATGCCTGCTGTCTGAGAAATACTCTTCTTTTGTTGCGTTCTGTATTATTCTGCCAGGCATTGTGGGCATGCTATGTTGGCATCGGAATGTGTGGTAACACTTGTGGGCTGCCCCCAGCACATCGGTAGATGTGTTGTTTATAACGTAAATGACACTTCCATCGATGTACGTGATAAACAGACCTAAACCCAACCTTTTGCTCGGCACCCTTTAGTTCCGCCATGAAGTACATTGTGTATATTTCCACATGTAACCATGAAACTAACACAAAGTGGGACGAAAAAGAAATTGTTGAAAGACAATGGATGTAGTTACCTTAAAAGTGAATGAGTAGCTCGCAGATACATTGCAACCCATCTGTGAACAGTGGCCAGATCACACTTAATCCAGTTCAGAAAGATTTTATATCTTGTATATGGCATTATTTACTGAATATAAAATAAATAAAAAGCTTTGTGAGTTGGGGTGAAGGAGTAAAACTCAGTTAATCTGATTAGGATTTTGTTGTTGCTGGACCAGCAGGATTTTTCAATCTATTAGATGTTATTTTGTTGATACTTCAACACACTTTTAATTCCCATGTTAAAAAAGACATTGCACAGAAATAACATCTTAAAGATTGGACAGGTACCTCGGTAGGAAGGTTTGAGAGAGACATGGGCCAAACATCGGCAAATGGGGATAGTTTAGATGGGAGTCCTGGTCAGCATGAGCCAGTTGGGCTGACCAGCCTGCTTCCATGCTGTATGACTGAGAAACACTCCAGCAAACCAAGTCAGCTTCAAGGGAGCACGGGCGACTTAACCACGAGCTTGCAGAGAGCATAGGAACTGGGGCTACAGCATGGCTGCGGAGAGTGGGAACTGTGGCCCCTGTGAGTGCAGCAAATATTACCAGGTAACGGCAAACCATTAGGACCACTGGAGTGTGCATCATCTTGTAGGAATTATTTGAGCTCTTGTCTGTACATATATTTTGGTGTGGATACTTACTGCTTAAGAACCCAGCTTTCTTTATACTGAAAAAGGGCAGGGAACATCTTCATGTCCACTATAGGCAGAATAGCAGACAGCAGTAACAGAAATACCTAAGAAGTACTAGGCACAGTTGTCTTGAGCAGCAATCAATGTCTTACCTATGTAATAATGTGGCTGCAAGTTAAAACTGGACATTTCTGCAATGGCTTCCGATCATAAAAGGGACGGGGAGGTGGGATACCTATAGCCACAAGGACATGCTGGGATGTATTTAATATCTTACTTTATTCTTAGTTACTATTAGATATTTGAAAAAGACTGTGTTGTGGAGTTTCGGGTCTTTGTAAAAACAGGTTGCAAGTTCCTGATGGTCCCATCAGTAGGCAAAGGAGCAACAACCCCAACTCTGAGGCGATGTGGTGTAGCTAACACCAGGCAGCCAAGAAACTGGGATGGTTTTTGACATTGTTGAAATGACGGGGGGAGGAAAGGGAGTGAAATAAGAAGATACTTCAAAATACACAGAAGGCAAAGAAGGAGAGAATGCCAGACTAAATCCCCGTCTCCTGTATGCAGTCAATTACTAGTTCCAAAGTGGGTTGAGATCTATCAGACTGCCAGATCCAGACTGTTATTTTACATCCAGACTGTTATTTTACACAATGTGTCAACACTTGTATTAAGAGGTAATTTGACACCACCTGCATACAATTTTAGCCCAGGGAGCTCTAATTCAGTTTGGATTATTCAGCATCTTATTTGTACTGTAGAATGTTTCTGAATTGAACAGAAACCTAGTCCCTAAAGCTCAGGCCAATAATTATAAGCTATAGAAAAGGAAAATAGCAAATGCTGAAAATCTGACGTAAAAACAGAAACCGTGCAGGTGCTCAGCTGGTCGGGCAGGATCTGAAGAGAGGGACACAGGTAAAGGTTGCAGGTCAATGGCCTTTCATCCAAACAAGGAAAAGTCAGAAATCAAGGATATTTAAATTGCAGAGAAGAGGAAGAGATGGAAAGGACAAAAGGGATATCTGTGGAAAAGGAGTTGATCATGCAGGTGCGGATGGTCCACCTTTAAATGTTCCCTTCCCTTTCTCTATTTCAGGGGGCAGTTAGCAACTTGGATCCACTACAGGCCTGCTGACTCCCTGCCACACACAGGTAACTGCTCCACACCCCCTTCAACCCTGATTTCTCTATACACCATTCCATTCTCCTAGTTCCTCAATCTGTCATATCTGACCTGATGACAACACTCCCAAGGTGCCTTACTCTTACTTTTAATACAGTGTTTTCAACTCTCCATATTACACACTACCACTGCCAGTTTCTCTTCCTAGCATCTCTTACCAGCCCTTTACCACCATTCTGTATATCATTTATTCTCTGTAATTTCCACCATCTTCAACATGATGTCTCTACCATGTTCACATTCTCTTCTACTTTCAGCAGTGCGAAGGAAACACTCATTCAGTGACACAAGGGTCCACGCTTCCATCCCCACTGACACACTCATTCAGAGACACAAGGGTCCACGCTTCCATCCCCACTGACACACTCATTCAGTGACACAAGGGTCCACGCTTCCATCCCCACTGACACACTCATTCAGTGACACAAGGGTCCACGCTTCCATCCCTGCTGACAGCCACTCTCCTTCTCACAGTAGCTTCCAATCAAACCGTAGAAGCAGCACCTCTTGACCTTTGACCTCTTCACACACACAAGTGAAGCACCCATTCACTTTGACTTCTAGCTCAGTGCATGATATGCCCACAGTTATATTCCAGATACTAAACACAGGCTAGAACATGACTGGCAAGAGCTTCTATTCAGTCCAGAGGTGTTAACCCGGGTGGAAGAGCAGGCAGAGAAACTTTAACACCAGATTTTGCTGTCTTGTCCAAGAAACTTCTGGAAACTGAAGCTGAGCCTGGGTGAATTTGCTCAACAGTAATTGCAGGAGACAGTGAGCATTTGTTCAAACCACTCATTGAATTATACCATGAAATATAAAAAGAGCAGTACAATAGCACTATATAAATTCTGCACTGCTGCCAATATTGCTAGTTTTGCATTTCATTCCTGTGCTGTAATCATCGTTTGGAAGAAATGGCATAACTTGCATTTGTTTCTTTACATTTATTTCCCACCTCTACATTAGACAGAAGCAGATGGGCTTTGCATGAAAGCTGTAAGATCTCTCTGCGGGGAGAGCTAGAAGAAAGAGCCATGCTTGGTTAATCGTTCCATGCTGCCTAGTGACAATGTGCAAGAGCTACTGACTACATGGGAGTAAGGCAAAAGGGTTTAAGACATCAGACCTGGTGGAACAACAAAACAGATGTAAAGAGTACAGAACAGAACAACTGGCAGATTCATCTTGATATTTAGGACAAGAAAGATAAATCACAGCACCTCCTCTGTCCTTTGAGGTTTCACATATGTCAACTACCAAGCATGACAGAGAAACTCACTTCTAACATTCAAAGTTTTTTGGCATGTTAAGCATATCAAATGCGACGTTTCATTCAGAACTTCCCTCCAAATCCGAATAGAAGCGATGTCCTTCCAGATATTGCCCATTGATATTCTGAACAATCGTTGTTTGATTTCTCAAAGCAAATACATAATGCAATATCAAATACAAGACAGTGCTGCTAAGGTGGAAAACAGGAGGGAAATGCGCAAATTCCACTTTGAAATTGATCATTTAATTTTAATTTGTTATACATGCATCCCATAAATAATTTCAAAATCAAACAGTCTTTTTTCCCCAAGAAAAGTTTGTCAAATGTATGCTTCACTTTTCAAACAAATGGTCTTTAAACTATCCTTAAAGTAGACACCTGAGAGCTTTTCCTGTAATTTCTGTTGTTAGTCAGCTTGGCTGTCAATCAGAAGAATCATCTCAACATTGTACACACTGGAAACTGATCTCCAGAGAAGGTCACAAAAGATTGACAAGGATGATAGTTAGATAGGAGGGAATGAATTATGAGGAGAGTTTGGATTGACTGTGTTGTTTTCCTTAAAGCAAAGGGTGCTGAATGATGAATGATCACAATTCCATTAGCTGCGAGATAACTATGAAGGATAGAAATGGTCCTCAGGTTGTGATTCTAAATTGGAGAAAGGCCAATTTTGATGAGAAAGGATCTGGTAGGTTGTTTTTTTGGCAAAGGGGTGCTTGGTAAGTGGGAAGCCTTCAAAAGTGAAATATTGCGAGTACAGGATTTGTTTTTTTTGTGTACAAAGGGCATGTTCTAATAGGTTTAGGGAACTTTGGTATTCAAGGGATATGGAGGCACTGTTGACAAAAAGGAGGTACATTGCAAGTATTGCCAGCAAGCAACAAATAAGGTGCTTGAGAAGTATAAGAAATGCAAGAGAACACTTAAAAGGGAAATCAGCAGGGCTAAAAAGGCATGAAGTTGCTCTGCCAGACAAGGTAATGGAGAATTCCAAGGGCCACTTCAGATATATTAAGAGCAAAAGCATAGCACGGGACAAAATTGGTCTACTTTAAAATAAACATAGTCATCTATGCAATGGGAGAGATTGTACGTAGACGTTCTGCATCTGTATTTACTCGGGAGATGGACACAGAGTCTTTCGAATGGAGGCAAGACAGTAGCGAGATCTTGGACCACATCCAGGTTACAGAAGAGGAGGAACTTGTTGAGGCAAATTAGGATGGATAAAACCTTAGGGCTGAAACAAGGTATCCCCTCAGACCTTGTGGGAGGATAGTGCAGAAAATAGAGCCCTGGCTTAAGTACTTCAATATTTGGGAGGTATTCTACAGTAAGGAGATACAAGTTTTAGAATAGATAGACCCTGATTAGGGATAGTCAACTAGCTTTGTGCAAGTAAGTCATGTCTAAATAATCTCAGAGTATCTTGGTAAAACAGCTACAGAGTCGAATGCAGTTGGGTGCCACATGCAGAGGACTATTTAAACTGTCACCAAAATCAGATTAAGCATCGTAACGAGAGAGAATAGATCATTGGTATTCTATGACTGCACGCTGCAAAATGAAAAGAAGCACTGGGGAAAAAAGTGATGGTGAATAAAATTAAGAAGAATAACACATATTAATATCTTGGGCAATGATCTTTCACCAGAAGTTGAATTGGAAGGTACCAGTTGCAATATGGCATCTCTCAAAGTCCAGCCTTACGACCCAACTGTGAGAGGTGGAAATAAGTAAGGCCAGCCAAAAGGGCTCTGGTGAAACTGTATAGGCAAATCCCTTGTACAGTGGATACAATGGATTACAGAAACATTGAAGAACTCCAACCAGACCATCAACATTGGACGATGCAGACAGGAGGTCATCAATGGCCTATGCTCCACTGGGAACTAAGGGCTCAAGAATGAACAATAGTTGCAATCTGGCACAACTGTGAATGGTGATGTCCAGAAAGCCAATTTACAGGATCATTACCAGTGAGAGGGGTAATTCAATGCATCATAGTGAATTCATTCAGAAATACCTTCAACTAAATATAGCTACATCCATCTAACTAAATAGCAATTTGACTTGATATATTACAAACAGTTTCTTTTTAAGGGCTGGAACAAGTTTAAAAATTATTCATAAATAGGAAAGTTCAAATTATATTTGCGCATGTCTACTGAACTGATAACCTTCAATTTAAACCCCATCCAATTCCTGCGCAAACTTCTCAATCTCGGACATTATTCCAACATCAAACTTCAGGAACAATTGGAACAATTTTATAATCTTGCAAAGCCCAGCAAGATTCCTCACAAGCTACAAATACTGAACATTTCTGCAACACAAGTCATGCTATTCATGCATTTGAAACATACCCAGGAAAGAAAACTGGTTATATCCAAATTTTTGGATATTTCATAACTGACAAGTCTCTGCACTATTAGCCTAAAGGAAACAAAACTGCCCATCGTATCCCAACTTTGAACTGAATGCCAAGTTCCCCTAATACTTCAAGACCTTGGCTAACATTTTGATTATCTTGTCTATTTTTCCCACTGCTTGTTCAGTGCCTTTTCAAGTTTGAAGCCGTTCCTCAGTGATACCTGCCTTACTGTTTTTCTTTAGGGTTGTGTTGTAGCACCTGCCAGTTCAGGAGCCTCACTTAATGGCCAACCATCTCGAAATGGGTTTGGCCATTCCATCCCTGATGTGCAGAGTAGCAACACATCTGTTAAACAGGGTATTGCTTGTATTTTGCCTCAGAGACCAACTCAACAGAAGTTGCCAATACTGCCACATAATCGCACATGTTACGAATGTGGGCAGAGGGCCCTTTCACAGTCTGGAAAAGGAGAAAGCTGCTTGGAGAACATGAACTGCTCTCTGAAACACAGGTCAGCACCACTGATGCTTTGGCACATTCTGTTTTTAATTCCCACCCGTCTCATGTCTTGATCAGTCTTTATTTCTCCAGTGTCAGTTGTTGGCAAAGGGCTAAATCAAACAAGTACCTTAACTTTTGTCCTTCCAGAAGATGACAAGTGTATGGTTGGGATGCTCCCAGTCATACACTTCTAATGCTCGTAATTGTTTATTCTTGTTGTACATGCAAAGAACCTTCAGCCTTGCACGTTACTTCTGCCTCAACCTCTCTGTCCCCCTCCTCCTCAGTTCCCCTGAAGCAAGTTGGGTCAGCCTGGAGGAGGGGCCATGGGAGCCTCTGGCCTTATAAACTTTTGGCAATGACTGATGGGACTTTATCACACACTGATAATATAGCTGACATTCAAAGACAAGACTTGGTCAGAATCCATGGCAGTACTGTTATAAATGAAATACTATTTTAACAGTATCGACAGGAGCAAATGGTAGTAACAGCTTAGATATGTTACTCATCACAATATTTGTTCATCTGACATGCCAGTCCAAGAGCAAATGTCACTTCTGAATGTTTAAATAACATAAAAAGATTGCGGTCAATAAAGCTAAAAAGTAAAATCTCCTTAACTAGTTATGGTGGTGGGCTGTGGAGTATTCCTACAAGTTGAAGAAGTTCTTATTTCTGTATTCACCTTATTAACATGAAGAGATATGATCAGCTCTCCAAATTGTTGTTGGGGCTGATGTCTCATCTCCTCTAAAGAAAACAGTATCCCTTCAAGTTACAAACTCTTAACAAGATGGGAGATTTCTGGAGATGGGAAACATCCAGTGGACCAGTCAGACTCTGTTTTAGACTCATCCTGACTACATTATCAACCTCACTCCTTCCATCACACAATACTAGGATTGGCCAGTTACCTATCAGCAAGGGAACCAGGGTGGAGCCAGAGGCCAGCCTCTGTCACAAATGGTTGCTGAAGTTTAAAACAGATAGAATAACACCAATTAAGCCTTGTGGTATTATGATAGCACTGACATCCAAACTGTCCTTGAAACCTTTGAATGGAAAGAACATTGTAAAATTATTAAATATGTAGTATTCAATATGAATTGTGTATTCTTGTTAGAATAAAAGGCAAGGCTAACAGATTTAGGAAAGCTTGGTTTTCAAGGGATATTGATGCCATGGTTAAGGAGGAGGAGGAGCGGGGCAGGTAATGGCAGAGAGAAACAAATGAGTTGTTTGAGTACCGGAAATGCAAGAAAGCACTTAAAATGAAAATCAGGAAGACTAAAAGAAGGCTCTGGTAGACAAGGTGAAAGAGAATCCTAAGGGCTTCTACAGATACAGTAAGAGCAAAAGGATAGCAGGGACAAAATTAGTTCTTTTGAACATCAGCATTGTGCACGGCACCCTGTGCACGGAGCTATAAGAGTTGGGGGAGATCCCAAATAGATTTTTTGCATCCGTATTTACTTGGGAGAGGACCACAGTCTACAGATCGGAAGCAAAACAGTAGTGAGGTCATGGACCATATCGGATTACAGAAGAGAAAGTTGAAAATTATTTATCAAAGTCTGTATACTATATACAATCTTGAGATCTGTCTCATTACAGGCAGCCACAATACAAGGAAACCCAATAGAACCCATTAAGAAAAAACATCAAACACACAACGTGCAGGGAAAAAAAATCAAATTGTGCAAACAATAAAAGTAAGCAAATCACACTCAGAACTAAAGTTCACGAAGGTGAGACTACAGCCACAAAGCCAGTAATCGCTGCAGCCGATCCACTAGCCTAGTTTAGTTGCAGGCCACAGCCTCAGTTCAACACAGAGATGAGCAAACCTCACAGAGAAGTGAGCTGAACACCAACCCATCCCTTGCTCTGACCCCCAACACCCCAGTCTTTTCAATCTGACCAGGCATTTCAATTGGCAAACATTGGGTCACTCCCCAACCTCGGTGCAGTGGTTATAACCCAGAAAAGGTGTGATTAATACAGTAACTTATAGTTCTGTTTGCTACCAGAACCTTCTTAAACTAGAGGTGCTTGAGGCAAATCATGGCCTAACAAACTGTCCCCTCAGACTTTGTGGGAGGCTAGTACATAAATTGTTGGGACAATGGTAGAGCCATTTAAAATGTCTTTAGCCATGAGTGAGGTGCTGGAGAACTGGAGAAAAGATAATGCTGTTCCTTTGTTCAAGAAAGGCTCTAAGAATAAGTGGGGAATTTATAGGCCAGTGAGCCTGAAGTGAGTAGTGGGTAAATTATTGGAAGGTGTTCTAAGGGACAGCATATATAAGTTTTTGGATAGAAAAAGTCTGATTAGGGGTAGTCAATATGGTTTTTGTGTGGAAGGTCATGTCTAACCAATCTCATAGTTTTTTTTAAAAAGGAGGTTACAAGGAGAGTTGATGAAGGAAAGACAGTGGAAAATACCTACATGGACATTATTAAGGACTTTGACAAAGTCTCGCACGGGCAGCTAGTCCTGAAGGCTTCATTGCATGACATTCAGGAGGAAGTAGTAAACTGGACTCAACATTGGCTTAGGGGGAGAAGCCAGAGAGAGGTAGAAGATGGCTGCCGCTCTGACTGGTGGCCTGTGACTAGATATGTGCCACAGAGATTGGTGCTGGGGCTGTTGTAATTTGTTATTATATTAATGATTTGCATGATAATGTGGTAAACTGGATCTGCGAATTTGCGGATGACATCAAATTTGGGGTGGGGGGTAGTGGTCAGCGAGGAAGATTATCAAAGAATCCGGACCAGTTGGAAAAATGGGCTGAAAAGTGACAGATGGAAGTTAATGCAGTCAAGTGTGAGGTTTTGCACTTCAGGAGAACATACCAGGATAGGCCTTACACATGAACAGAAGGGCACAGAGGAGTACAGTAGAACAGAGGGAACGACATTTCCTTGAAACAGCGAGTCACAAAGAAACTTTTTGGCAAATTGGCCTTCATAAATCTAAGTATTGAGTACAAGAGTTGGGATGTTATGTTGAAGTTGTATAAAGATGTTGGTGAGGACAAATTTGGAGTATTGTGTACAGTTCTGGTCACCTACCTACAGGAAAAATATCACGAAGATTGAAAGAGTACGGAGAAAATTTAGAAGGATGTTGTTGGGGCTTGAGGACCTGAGTTATAGAGAAAGGTTCAAAAGCTTAGGACGTTATGAGGGAAGATTTGATAGACATGTTGCAAAATTATGAGGGGTATAGATAGGGTAAATACAAGTAGGCTTTTTCCCCCTGAAGATGTAGGAGATTAGAACTATGTCATTGGTTAAGAGGCAAAGGTGATATAAGCCGAGGGGACATTATTCACTCAGAGGGCAGTGAAAGTATGGAACGAGCTGCCATCGGAAATGGTGGATGCGGGTTCAATTGCAGCCTTCAAGAGTAGTTCAGGTAAGTACTTGGATGGGAGGGATGTGCAGCACTATGATCTAGGGTCAGGTGATGAGGCTAGGCAGAAAACAGTTTGGCATGGTCCAGGTGGGCCGAAGGGCCTGCTTCTGTGTTGTAGGGCTCTATGACTCTAAGCTGTTGTCCTAAGAAATTCTTTTCACCCTAGTGTCAAATGAACATGTATACATTTGCAACTGCTTTGCCGTTAAATAACATCAGTTTTTCAAATGAGCTCACAAGTGTAACAGAAGTAATAAATGGTAAGCCGAGAGACTATACATTTTAACACAGTCTACAAACTTTGATTCTCTTCTTCCCTGCACATCTGGATATGGAATACATTGCTCTTCAGCCTGGCCATTTATTTTCCGACACGACCCACACATCCAAACAAAGCACACAATTACACACACAATAATTTTGAACGTCCAATAACACTAGATTTTTGACTCCCTTAAAGAGCTAACCAGTGTGCTTTCTTATGGAGTTGGGTCCCACAAACAAGACAACATCCCTAACGACTACCTCCCAATCACTCTGATACCCACTATGAAGAGCTTTGAGGCTGGTCTTGGCGCATGTCAACCCCAGCCTTCCATCCTCGACCCACTGCCACCAAATTCACCTACCACCAAAACAGGTCTACGGTGGATACCATCTCCATGGCCCTACAAATCTCTGGAGAATCCGAACAGGTATATTATTGTTTATTATAGAGCCATCTTCAATACTATAGTTGCAAACCAACTCATCACCAAGCTCTGGACCCTGGTAGTCAACATCTTCCACTCCATCTGGTTCTTCAACTTCCTGACCAACAGATCACAATCAGTATGGATAGGCAGTAATATATATCTCTGCCACAATTAGTTGAAACACTGGTTCTCTACAGGGTTCTGTTCTCAGTCCCCTGCTCTACATCCTGTACACTCCTGACTGTGTGGCGTTTCTGCACTAACTCCATCTACAAGTTTGCACGAGCTGGGTCGAACCTTAAATAACAATGAGACAGACAGTTTAGTTACATGGTGTCATGAAAACAACCTTTCCCTCATTATCAGCAAAACACAAAAGCTGGTCACTGATTTCAAGAAATGGGGCAGTCCATATATATATCAACTGTATTAAGGTTGAGAGCTCCACGGACTCTGTCTATACTACTCATTGCATCAGTAAAGCATCCAGCATAATCAGAGACCCCACCTACCCTGGACATTCTCTCTTCTCTCTTCCATTATGCAGAAGCTATGAAAGTCTGAAAGCAGGCTGTGATGAGATTACTGAATACAATACGATGGACTCCAGAACTCATAATCTACCTTGTTATTATCTTGCATCTTATTATTTATCTCACTGTACTTTCTCTGTAGCTGTTACACTTCGTTCTGCATTGTTATTCAAGCTCAATGCACTGTGTAATGATTTGATCTGTATGAATAATATGCAAGACAAGCTTTTCATTGTACCTCAGTACAGGGGATAATGATAAAGCAATTCCAATCACAACTCCAAGGAAGAATGTGTGATGGAGAGACAGGTGCCAGAATTCTTGGGCGTCTTAATGAATGCAAACCTAAACTGGGAGAGATTATGAAAAGCACATGCGATGAAAGAAAGCTGAAGAGTACACTAAACAAAGGAAACTACTTCAGAAGCTCATCACATGACTGAGCAACATTTAAAAAAGGAATGGGAAATGTACAGACACTCAACATCAATTGAGGCAAACTTCATCTCCGAGAAAGTCGATATTTGAACCTCATCGGGCACAGAGTATCCCAATACAGTCAGTCCCCAGGTTACAACATTGCTCCATTCCTGAGAACTGTTCAGGAGCCACAATTGCTTGGAAGTCAGAAATTAACAAAACCAGGGTGTGGGAGAGGATCATGGAAACAAGCCGTGAGGGGAGAGCGAGCGGGCGTGTGAAGATTGGCCGCCAGCTGATCTCTCTGACTAGCAGGTCGACACAGGGCTCCCAGCTCTGCTTGGCTCGACCCAGCCCATTTGCTGTGCTTTAGGGCGGTAGTGGGGTGGAGAGAAAGCATGCAAAAATCCTTGCTTTTATGCAACAGGATAGACCTGTAGCCACACAGCATCCATCCTAATGGTTTCTCAAATGCTTGTTCACATGTTGATATGTCAGGTGTTCTTGGGTCAGGGAGGACCTGTACTGTGCTGTTGGGCGAAGATAGGGAAATATACCTCGTGGACATTCTGCAGTTCCGCACACTCACACAGCTTGAGAAATTGGGCATTTAGTTTACCAGTCAAAAAAGGAAAGAACACTTCTGCTACTTTCCATTTACCCACAGGTTTAGGCGAAGAACAAATTCCATTAGATCTGTGGGGCCACTGTCTGAGCCAATAGCATTTCCTGTCTCTCCAAAGACACTCTCACACTTCTTGACTGATTCATTGTTTTTTCTCCCTCTACTTTGCTAACTATATTTTGCCCTCGTAACTCCATTCGCAAACTGAGTGCATAAATGGCCACTGGCCGTGGTGTCCTCACGAACAAAATAACATGTTTGAAAAACCATCTGTGCACAAGTAAACACTGTGAGATCAGCTGCTCAGTTATATAAGGCTGAGGTTTGTCTTTCTCCCTCCCTCTTGTTCACTGGTATGTAAGGCAGAAAGTGCATTGCTTTAATTTTACCCGTTGCCTGCTGTTCTATAATGATAAATGGTGTTTCTTTGTTTAAAGCAGACATCTTGTCTTGCACCCCTGTGCCAGTGTGTTTTGTGGTGAGGGAGGGTGGGCCAGTAGGCGCGGAGGGGTGGGTAATAGTGGGAGGAGGGGGTTAGCATGATGTGGATAAGAACTGCAAGCCAGAGAAAGCCGTTGCTATGGTAATGGCATCTGCATGGCATCAGCAGTAGCTCTGAACTCTGAGCACTGAGGAATATCATGGATGGAGCCAGCAAATGTCAGCTCTTTGTGATTCCTGATAAGTTTTAAGCTTGAAATCCAAATTCAGAAGCTTTTATAAACCATTTAATGCATTGCCTCCTGTTAAAAATAGATGCAGAATATAACCAGGAAGCTTTGGACAAAAACACTCAACTCTTACAGTGCCAGTTCTGCAGTGGGATCCAGCCTTGTTCAGCACAATAAGGGTTAAAGAAGAGATATTCAACATAGGGGCTGGGGTCCAAGATCACTTGGGAAGCCAAGTTTAAACATGATGCCGCATGGTGTGGGTTGTTACAGTAACAAAGGATGAGTAAATTCGATCTTTCCTAAACAAAAGGGTTAGGGAATTTGCAACCTGAATAATTTACAGCAAACAACCTCCTTAATTAAAATTAAATGGAGTAAAATGCAAATACTAATAGAATTAAAGCAGGAGGGAGGATCGCAAAATTAATTGTTCACCCCAGATTTTGCTAATCCCAGCCTGCCCCTCCTCCCCCACCTCAAATCTCTCCCCATTTATATATGAATTAGGTGCATATGATGTGCAAATCATGCCTGGATTAGTGTCAGAGCTCTGGATTCTGTTTTGCTGCACTGTGACATGCTGATAGCACTGAACACTGGGTTGGCTTGGATGCAAGGTGCTACAGGGTATGAGGATACCTTCCACTGGAAAATGGATGGGACTCTGCACAAAGGAATGCACCACCACACACCTGGGTAACTCTTAACTTCAGTTAGCACAAAGTACACTGCAGATGCTGTGGTCAAATCAACACGTACAAACAAGCTGGATGAACTCAGCAGGTCGGGCAGCATCCGTTGAAACCAGCAGTCAACGTTTTGGGCCCAGACCAGGGGGCTTGGCCCGAAACGTTGACTGCTCGTTTCAACGGATGCTGCCCGACCTGCTGAGTTCATTTTAACTTCAGTTCCTCCCAAACCTCTACTTCTGCATCCCCTCTCCCGCCCCCAGCAATTCAGGCCCCTCCTCGTTGCCCTGTGCACTCTTTCTCACCGAGACGTCAGTGTTTAAAAGTAAAGGGTTGTCCAAGAAAGATGGGGATGTGATGAAATCTTTGGAAGTACCTGAGTCGAAGGGCAGGGAACACAGGGTTTCTGAATGCTTTAACTCAGAGGGAAATATGTTCTCGAGAAGTGAGAGGAGTCACCAGGGGTAGGAATGAATATGGAGCTGAGGCAATACCCAGATCAGCTACAATCTCATTGGATGGCAGAGGCAGTTCATGCAGCTACTGTAAATGGCATATTCCCCCTCCTACTTTTAATGATCTGAAGAGCAAGACGGCAAGACAGTCATAAACAATTTCAGTCAAAAAGACTTTGGTGCGTCACTTGTGCAAGAAGTAAAATTCACTCCCTCAGAGATGAGGAAGAGCACACCACAAGAGGTGGGTCGTGTTTCTGTGTCTTTCCATGCCTTCTGCAGTGTGGAAAAGGTCTGCCAACCAGCTCCCTCAACCTGCAAACAACACCAGGGAGTGCAGGGGAGGAGGCAAACAAGGAACAGAACAGACACGTAAGCAGGCAAGTGGGTGAGTTTGCCAACCAAGTGCAAAATGACCCCAGATTCAATCTCTAATAATAACTCCAAGCCAAGGCAGTGGCTTGGAATGTGTCAATCTTAGAGTTCCTGCTCCTGCTTGTAGCTTCTGGCCAATCACAAGTGTACGTGTGGAGCTTTGAGTAAGGCTTCTAATGAAAACTTCCCCTAGTCATTCTCCACACTTATGCATAGAATGGCTACTTGGCCATAATGTGGGGAGGCTACTGGCATCTCTGATACCCCAGCCTGAACCCGAGAAAATGGGAAAAGTCAGTAGCACAAATTGTTTTGTGGATCACAGAGAAAATGGGAACTTAATGTTGGCATCTTTTTGCATTTCTTACTACCTAATCGAAGCTGCTTTGGTCCTAGTGCCCTTCCCTTGGACAACATCGGTGGCGTGGAGAGGGGAAGGCCTGCAGCTTGGGCAACTGCCAGTCTCCCATAAAACCCTGCCCAGGCCTGCGCCCTGGAAACTCCAGGCGCAGATCCATGGTCTCTCGAGTCCGATGGATGCCACCATCAATCGAAATAATTAATTGACAAAGGCAAAATTCTTGTTATGCACGAGTAATTGTCAGGGCACCCCATTTAACACTGTTGGTTAAATGTAAATTGAGCCATGCGATAAATAGACAACAGGATGGACAAAATTAAAATCAGACTGCCAAAACAAATTTAGTATTAACTCAAACCCACAACAAACCTTTAATGAAGGTGTCCCAATAGCCACACTGAGTACCATTAGCAGAATTAATCCTCGACTGAAATTCTCTTAATCTCTCAACGCAGCTTGTCTATAGCGACAGTGTACTATTTAACTCTCACACCCCTTTTACGGCACTCTGTTTGTGGCCATCTCCAGCTTTCTTCTCCGAGGTTGCCTTGTTAGTTAGCTCACTCTCCAACTGGTCATGGTTCCTCATTCTTGAGTCTCACTATACACCTTTTCTGCTTAGTTCCTTTCATTTTTGTTCAGGAGGGTTTTCACTAGTGACCAGGTGGATGAATGGTGGTTGTAGATAAACTGCTGCTTTTATTTCCTTCTTGTACTTAAACTTGTTTTCTGCTGTAGTTACATGTTCATAGTTTTGATTTCATATATATGGAAGTAGAGCTCACTGCAGTCAGTACTGGTTTTGCAGTTGCACTCTCTGTATCACTTTGGAGAGGGATTTAAACTCATGAAGTTGTGGATTCAAATCCCACTCTAGAGACCTGAGCCCATAATCTATGCTGACACTTCAGCGCAGTCATGTGGGAATCCTGTGCTATTAGAGGTGATTGTAGCGTGTTCAGCTCTGGCTAGTCACAAGGGTAAATTCTGACTGCATTAGTTTAAGTGCAGCGTGCAAGGTGGGTGCAGGGGTGGGGGGAACTGCAATAGAGGCATTATTATTAACTCAATCCCACAACAAACCTTCACTAAGGCGTCCCATCAGCCACACTGAATACAATTAGTAGAATTAATCCTCGACTGAAATGGAGGCATCCTCCAACAATCATTTAACACATCGAGGGGACACATGTCCATGTATGACAAGAATCCAGTCACAAAAGCAAAACCTAGTTTTCCATGGTTGGGGAATCAAGAACTAGCGGGAAGAGGTTTCAGGTAAGAGGGGAGAGATTTAATAGTAACCTGAGGGGCAACATTTTCATCCAGACGGTGGCCTGCATATGGAAATGAGCTGCCAAAGGAACTGGTTTAGGTCGGTACATTTAAAAGACACTTGGACAAGTACATGGATAAGTAAGGTAAATGAGTTTACTACTGTCCCATGTACTGAGGTACAGTGGGGAAAAAAAAACTTTGTTTTGCATACCATTTATAGAGGTCATTTCATTACATCAGTGCATTAAAACAGCATACAAGGGGAAACAATAATGGAATGCAGAATAAAATGTTACAGATACAGAGAAAGTACATAGTTTGGGATCAAATAGGATAAGTTTACATGGACCTCAGTGGGCATGAACTGTTTGAGCTAAAGAGTTGTGTTGTATGATACGGCAAATTTATTCTCTGCACATTAAATAATCTGACATGCAGCAAGACAGAGTCGACAACCAGAAACAGAAATGGGCTCTACCCATCGCTATACTCACCATGTGTTTCTCTTTGAGTCCCAAGTTTTCTGGTGCTACCTGGTGTTCAGAATGACCAGGCTAGTTAAGAGTCGGTCTTTTTTCCAACCATTCTTCACTGATGTAGGTTTAGTGGCAAAATTGTGCTAAAGGTTCTTTCCCAACTGCCCCTGAACTTTGTATGAGAAATGCATTTCCACAGCATTACTGGGTAGGGCATTCCAGGAATAAGGCCAAGGATCTGCTTGTCCAAATGGCAGTGGTAATAGGAGATGTTGTTGAAAACCTTTTGGTGAGATGCTGGTGTGATTCTCATATAGGTAGATAGATGGTCCACACTGCACAAGACCATAAGACACAGGAGCAGAATTAGGCCATTCAGCCCATTGGGTCTGCTCTGCCATTCCATCATGACTGATCCTGGATCCCATTCTACCTCATACTCGCCTTCTTACCATATCCTTTACTGCCCTCAGGAAACTATCAACTTCCGTCTTAAATATAGCCATGGACTTGGCCTCCACTGCAGTCTGTGGTGGAGCATTCCACAGATTCACTACTCTCTAGCCAAACAAAAATCCTCCTTACCTTTGTGCCAAGAGGGCACCCCTCAATTCAGAGGCTGTGCCCTGTACTTCTGGATACCCCCACCATAGGAAACATCCTCTCCACATCCACCCTATCTAGTCCTTTCAAAATTCAGTAGGTTTCAATGAAATCCACCCACATTATTTTACATTCCAGTGAGTACAGGCCCAAAGCTGCCAAATGCTCCTAATATGTTAACCCCTTAGTTCCCAGAATCATCCTTGTGAACCTTCCTCTGGACTCTCTCCAATGACAATACTTACATATGCATGGTAATGGGTGGAGAGTGGTTTAAAACATCGACTTACATCTGCCTCAAGTCTGGAAGCAAGTTTCTTCTTTCCTCAATGACTACATCCACAGTTTCTCCACCATCAATACCATATGGTCTGCCCAACCCATAGCATTAAAATCTATCTTTCCCACCTCCTAGTATTTGGCATTTTCACTGGAGGTGTTACTTCATCTGCATGTTCTATATTTTGAAAGCATGTTAGGAATATTAATACATCAACACTTCAATAATATTGTAATTGGCTTTGAATTGCTTTGAATTACATGTAGTTAAAAGGTGCTACATAAAAGCAAGTCTTTTTGAAATATTGATGTTGTGTTGCAAATACACCCTGCATTAATATGTATGAAACTTTGGGCAATGGAGGGGGAAGACAGGCTTACACACTGAACTTGACTCTAAGGGCTCTGCACGACAGAACCAGTCGTGTATCGCATCCTCTCCCTTCCCTTGTGTCAAACTGCTACCTCCTTCAAGCAGCAGTTGCCAAATTATATGCAGTCACACTACAGGCGTTCCGTGCACTCTGACAGACCCAGAAACTGCGGCAAAGTTTAATTCTTCTCTTATCTGTCAGTCCATCTTGCACCAGGCACAACTGTCACTGGGCTATTTGTGCAGCGACACAGGGAGCATCAGAGTAGCAGTCCCACCGACTCAGGTCTAAAAAGTCAGTTCGAGGCCAAACAGCCCTCTTATATGGAGATGACAGACTCTTGCTCTGTCAGTCTCCCTTCTCAGGAACTTTGTACTTTATTTGGCTACCTGCACGGTACTCTATCTGTAACTATAGTACTATACTGTGTACTACATTTCTTCTCTTTCATACTGCCTCGTGTATAGAGCAATGTTCCTGGAAGGCACGCAAACAAAGGCTTTTTTTTTACTGCACCTTGGTACATCTGACAACAATAATAAAAAAATAATCCAACACCATTCAGCTGAATGTTCAAAATGGGTCAAGGGACATTTTGTCTAATTGAAGGGTGTGAGCTGGTTTACTAACAGGGGAATCATAGTATCTGAGCCGTTGCTAAACCTGCAGAGTTTTGAACTGTTCAGCAAGGCAGTTCAGACCCACCTATGATTTCGAGGAACTTGGCTCCACAAGTGGGCCTGCCTGTGGCAAGAGGACACTGATCTAAAATCTGAATTCCCCAGATGAAACGGGGAGGAGAAAAGCTGCTGTTAGGCAGCAAGGGTTTGTGAGGTGTACTGCGTGCCGAAAAGCTGCTGTTAGGCAGCAAGGGTTTGTGAGGTGTACTGCGTGCCGAAAAGCTGCTGTTAGGCAGCAAGGGTTTGTGAGGTGTACTGCGTGCCGAAAAGCGTAGGAGAGGCAGCAAGGGTTTGTGAGGTGTACTGCGTGCCGAAAAGCTGCTGTTAGGCAGCAAGGGTTTGTGAGGTGTACTGCGTGCCGAAAAGCGTAGGAGAGGCAGCAAGGGTTTGTGAGGTGTACTGCGTGCCGAAAAGCTGCTGTTAGGCAGCAAGGGTTTGTGAGGTGTACTGCGTGCCGAAAAGCGTAGGAGAGGCAGCAAGGGTTTGTGAGGTGTACTGTGTGCCGAAAAGCGTAGGAGAGGCAGCAAGGGTTTGTGAGGTGTACTGCGTGCCGAAAAGCGTAGGAGAGGCAGCAAGGGTTTGTGAGGTGTACTGCGTGCCGAAAAGCGTAGGAGAGGCAGCAAGGGTTTGTGAGGTGTACTGCGTGCCGAAAAGCGTAGGAGAGGCAGCAAGGGTTTGTGAGGTGTACTGCGTGCCGAAAAGCTGCTGTTAGGCAGCAAGGGTTTGTGAGGTGTACTGCGTGCCGAAAAGCGTAGGAGAGGCAGCAAGGGTTTGTGAGGTGTACTGCGTGCCGAAAAGCTGCTGTTAGGCAGCAAGGGTTTGTGAGGTGTACTGCGTGCCGAAAAGCTGCTGTTAGGCAGCAAGGGTTTGTGAGGTGTACTGCGTGCCGAAAAGCTGCTGTTAGGCAGCAAGGGTTTGTGAGGTGTACTGCGTGCCGAAAAGCTGCTGTTAGGCAGCAAGGGTTTGTGAGGTGTACTGCGTGCCGAAAAGCGTAGGAGAGGCAGCAAGGGTTTGTGAGGTGTACTGCGTGCCGAAAAGCGTAGGAGAGGCAGCAAGGGTTTGTGAGGTGTACTGCGTGCCGAAAAGCGTAGGAGAGGCAGCAAGGGTTTGTGAGGTGTACTGCGTGCCGAAAAGCTGCTGTTAGGCAGCAAGGGTTTGTGAGGTGTACTGCGTGCCGAAAAGCGTAGGAGAGGCAGCTTCAGCAGTAACTTTCAAAAGGAAATGGCTTCAGGGCTAAAGAGGAAGACTGGAACCAACCAGATAGCTCTTTCAAAGAGCTGGAACAGGTATTATGGGCCAAATGTCTTCTGTCAGTGCCGTAACATTCTATTAATCCTGGAGCAATGTATCTATTGCAATCAACAACACTTGGTTGAGGGCAGACACCTTAAGTTTAACTGGCCACGCAGTAGAGTTCTTCATCCATCCAAGAGCTTTAACTGGGCACAGCTTTCTTTGTATGCTGTGCAATCCTCCCAGTCAGATCTGCTAGGGGCTACACGATACCAATATTATAAATTAGCCAGTTCAGCAACATCTGCATTGCTGCTCCATCTACAAATAAAATCATTTCTTTGACGAAAATGCACAAGTAGCTTTGAGACAGTGAAAGAGAGACTTTTTTGTTTTATTGGTAAGACCAGACACTCCCCATGACTGTGTCGTTGAGTGCCAATTCCAAAAGAATCAGATGGGTACACTGAAATTATCTCACAGTAGGTCAATATATGTCAACATTCTGTACCGAGCCAAGGGTCAGATATTTGGCTTTACTGAGAAGATCAATCACAGCTAATGAGTAATCTAGGGTGCTGAAACCTCTTTCAATAAAATAGCCAGTCAACTCGCACACTATCACTTCTGGTGACCTCTGCTGGAACTGGTCTAGCATTGAGTTTCAGCCCCAAGAAACAAGAAGCCATTACGAACAGAACTATTCTAAAAATAAAAGGAATATGGGTTAAAGAACAGACATGTTTACAAGAAGGACTTGAAGGGGCCATTTACATTGGAGTGGACAAAAGCAGAAGCAATACAACTGGGACCATGATGGCCAATTGAACCGCTTGTCAGCAGCTCTTCTATTCTCAGTATGAGCCAGAACAGAAGGTTTCCGCAAGTCATTTCTGGAAGAAGCAAGAAACAGTGGTGCAACTTTACTGCTGCCACATACTATTGGCGGGTGGAAGATACCTTCCACTCTCATCTCTCCAAAGGCTCATCATTTCTACTTTCCTTTGCTTTACAGTATCAGAAGGGTACAGTTCCAGATACTTCTCAAATCAAGCAGATCAATCCAGCACTCAACTAATGGTCACTATCTCCAGGTACTGGATGACATGTCAAACAGCTCAAGTTACTTTCAATTATTCAAAGATGACTGCCCGGGTCCTAAACTGGGACCACATTACGTGTACACTTAGCCAGCGATAGTCAGAAAAGCTGACGGCCATGGGAAATGTTGTACTGGAGGAAACCCCGATGAAGAAAATGGAAAGCTAAACATATTATGTCAACAAATCAGCCCCTTTATCACACAGTGCATGTTACTGGATGTTGTGAAGAAGGAAAGAAATTAAACTTCATAGGTTACGTAAGGGAGTTTCTTAATACGCTTGGCTTTGTGCAGCAGTACACAACATGTGAACGGAGCTGGGAGCCTGCTTACATCAATTAAAATGAGAATTGTGAGAGGCATAAACAAACCTGATGACTGGTAATCAGCTATTTTATAATATCCCACAAGCCAGGCTTACACCTATCAAGAGCAAAAGCTTCGGAAGTTTTTTTTTCTGGGCAGATCAGGTGTACACATTACACACTGGGGGAATATTAGCGCAAGGAAGTTAGAATGTCTTACTGCATTGTTTGCAAGAAGAATCTCAGTGCATCAGGGATCACAAAAGCTTCAGCCAATAAAGTGAAATCCCATTCCTGAGAACTTGAGGTTAATCCTTTCAATGATACGAAACAGCCGTCAACAACATCTTCAGAGAGTCTGAATTGCATAGCTTCAAGCTAGACAGATTCAGGAATCAAGTTAACAACACAACAAAAGATCCAGCTACAAAGAGCCCTTCAAACAAAGGAAGCTCCAGTGGGACCAAGACTGCCATTCACTGGGAATGCTCCAAACTGGATGAAGTATCATCAGCAGTAATCAGAATTTCTCACACTTGCACCTCCTTCTGCATCACCGTTTTCAGAACTTCCTTGCATTCACTAAGTGGCTCGGTTGCAACGTCATTCCACTTCCAACTGTCATGTGTGAAAGGCTGAATGGTCTCCCGGAGGCTGAAATCTCTTATCTCTAACCCACAGCGACACTGTTAGGGCTAGAAATAACCCAGCATTGGGAAGACACAGCAAGGCAGCACGATAGCCACTCTGTGCAAGGCTTCCGGGCATACACGGGGGCGGGGGGGGGGGGGGGTCGCAATGCAAAGTGGGAAGTGGAAGAGTTCAGCCATTGGGAGCAGTGCTGGTGGGTGAGGGGCAGGGAGGGTTGAGGTGTTGGTGAAGATGGAGAAAGTGAATGACCATCTAGTTTAGAGGAAGGAGCAGGAGGCAGTGTTGGAAAGGAGGTGAGAGCCAATTGTGAGCAGGTGGTGAATGGGGATGGACGTACAAATGAACGATGAGGTTTGAGAGGAGCTAAAGGGGTCAGTATGAATGGTATGGGGGAGGAATCAAACAACATAGGGCCAGCCACAAGGTAGTGATCACTACCAGCACTTGGTAAGATTGGGCCCAAAACTGGCCTGTAATCTCCAGTTAAGCCAGCTATGTGGGAGGCCTGGATCTTCCACAGCCCCAAACAGAACCTGCTCGTGACGCACAAATAACCATTGCAAATTACCTGCCATTGCTGAGCATCCCCAATGGTTTCTGCATATTGTATGTGACTCATGTTTTAGATAATATCTGGTAACATTGTGCGCACAATTTCTGGAGTCACTGCCATCGTGCCTTTCAGAGATGCAGTATGAAAGCAGGCCCTCTGACCCATTGAGTTGTGCTGACCGTCAAACACCAATTTATCTTGTCCCAACCATTTTATTCTACCCAGACTCCCATCAAATCTCTCCCCCAGGAAAAGGAAAACAGGAGAAGAGGAAACCCACACCTTCACAGGGAGAAGGTGCAAACTCCACACAGATGTCATCAGATCCGATCCCTGAGAAACTCTGTCCTACCCAATGCAAGTGTGTGAAACAAGTCGAGGCCAGGGAGTTTTTATTTCATATCTAAACAGTCCTGGCTGCAGTTACCCAATTACCATAGAACTTGGGGTGAACAGTGCAAGGACACACAAGCTGCCAGGCAGTGATAGCAAATTCAGAGCGTGGAAGGTTTGGTCAGGAGACACAAGGAGTACCACCAGATTACAGTACAGGCAGCAGTACTAGTGGGACAGATGCCAATACACTGTGGAAAATTTGTACATAAATGATTAATGGAGATTGCAAAGTGGCCATTGTATTCAACACACAATTAACTTCATACACTTAAGGCACAAATGGAAATTAAAAAGTTATACACCTAGGAACGGGATCTCATCCCCTTCTGGTGCTCTAACTGTGTGAGCAAGGCAGTAATGCACAATCAGGTTTCCTGTACAAGTTCATGAAATTTGGCAGAAAGAAGGGCATGCATGCAAGGAAACAGGACTATGAAGTTCCCAGCAGGAACTGCATGACAGCTATCTACCACCATACTGATCACTGGATCGGTGGTTAAACTGCTCTCACTCCCCATGGCAGGCACAGAGTAATAGCTGCACACAAAACAAGTTACCATGTGGTGCAGGAAAACACCAGGGTTGATAAATCTCGTACCATGGTCTGTTTAAGCCGAGTCCTGTGCTACATCACTGAGTATGGGATGATCAAGTGGCTGGAAATTGCAGAATGCAGCTCTGACTTGAGTTTTATAAAAGAAGACTGCAAATAATGACAGGGCAAGCAGCAATGCGATTTCCATTATCCTGAGCACTGAGCGTCCTGGCAGATGATGTGTTGTGCAAATTGATATTGCCATGCAGATTCTTTTATTGTCAATCCCCGTACAATGTGCTTCCAATTCATCTGTGAGTGGACAACGTCAGTTATCCTGAAAGGAAGGCTTCATTCCTGCTCAGGATGGAGATAGCATGGTCTGGGACGTCACTGGTTATGCAAACAGCCCTCAGAACATTTCATCAGGAAAAAGGTGAATTGTGTAAATTTGTCCATTTGTCAGAAAATGAACACCAGGGTAATTTTAGCAAATGTGATCTTTATGCAGGATTTACTGTATATAGTAAAAAAAAATGCAAGAGTTAATGGATCCAATTTCCAGGCAATAAAGTTTTACCAAACTGCAACAGCAAATGGAAGAACAAAACATCTTACAGCACTTATTTATAAAACATGCTTTCTAATCTTGGCTCTAGGAAGATGAATGCACTGTGCACGTCAATTAACTCTTTCCTTTTGAAAGCTTTTCAATGTATCCAGCTCTGTGAAGGAACTCGCCCTCTGTGTACAACTACTGCCCTAACATCATCTGAAACACAGTTGTGCATGCACATTCAAGCCCCGGTTTAAGCCGAGGCACTGGAACCTGCTACATCACAGTTCAAAAGCAAACACTTAGTGCCAGCAATCCCTGAAGCAACCAGCACTGACAGTCAGGCTGAAGCAGAGACTGGACTGGACAGAGCGACAAGATGGGAAATAAAGGGGGAGGGCAACTTGGTAAGAAACTGCAATTAAACCAATGTGCTTCTTTGAAAGGGAAGCGCCAAATCCAGCTAAATGGGCCAAAAGGCTTGCTTCCCATGTTGTGCTTCAAAGTATAAAATGGCTGAAAACATAGAATATCTGTAAATAAATTTTTTTAAATCAACGCTACAAAATGAATCCAATATTTTAAATGCATGAATTTCTCCTGCTTTGCATTACAGTTCAAAACATTTCAGCAGAACACAATACATTATTCAGGAAATGGGAGTGGACACAAAATACTGGGCAAAATATGGAGCTCATTAAGGGAGACAGTGCCTGCTTTTACGATCACAGGCAGAGTCTTAACAATGGGATAACAAGTCACTGGGGACTGTTAGGTCATGGCTTAAAATGCCAACAAAGTAAATAGTAAGTCACCAAAAGAGCTCTCAAAATGCGAGAGGTTGGTCAGCATTTGGTGAAAATTGTAGTTTTATAAAGTCTCTGAAAATGTTCCATGGCAGGGCAACAGCAGCCTGAAAGACATGCCAAGCAGGCATAAAATGGACAGCTGAGAGTCCGATGAGGTGGGATACTTCCCTGCATAAACTCAATGCACTGGCTGCCATATTAGCAAAAACTGAAACACGTTTCCTGAACCCACGCATTAAACTTGCATAAATCCTAATTTGAATGCGTCTGTATGTATTAGGACCCTTCCCAACAGCACGGCTGCCCTGAGAGCGCCTGGTGCCTAACTGGTTACCCACAGATTAAGGAGCAGGTGTGAAACCAGACTGACCACTGATCAAATGGACCAAGGTCCTTTCTGGATGAATCATGGCTTGATAATGGTATCTCCTGTGCTCAAAACTGCAGAGAGCTGTAGACACAGCTCAGCACATCATGAAAACCAACCTCCCCTCCAGTGAACACAGAACACAAAGCGCAGTATAGACCCTTTGGCCTATGGTATTGCGCTGATCTTTTAACCTAACAAGATCAATTTAACCCTTCCCTTTCACACAGGGCTCCATTTTTCTTTCATCCATGTGCCTAAGAGTATCTCAGATGTCCCTAATGTACCTGCCCCTATCACTACCCTGGCAGTGCATTTCACGCATCCACCACACTCTGTAACAAACCCAACTCTCACATCCCCCTGTACTGTCCTCCAAACAATGCCCCCTCATATTAGCCATTTCTGCCCCGGGAAAAAGTCTCACATGGTCCACTTGATCTATGACTCTTTTCCACATCTCTATCAAGGCATCTTTTCATCCCTCTCTCTAAAGAGAAAAGCCTCATCACGGCCCTTGGACCTCATTGTCTATCAACTCTGCACTTTCTCTGTCACTCCACCTATAACATTACATTCTACAGCCTGTCTCTGCTTTTACCTTTGAACTACCTTGAGGTATTTAAATTTCAAAATGATCTGTCTGGGTGGCATACCAAACCAACCTTTTCATTCTCGGTTGGTATATGTGACAATAATATACCAGTTATTATTAGCACTGTGGAACCAAATAAGTCAAGTTAAACCTCATTCTAGCATAGTGCTCCGTCCGTCGCCATACCACAGTGGATCTAACAACTACTGCCCAGGAGAGTTGTCTACTGTCTACAACCCACCATTTCAGCTTACACAAAGTCCAAGGCCCAACAGGAGGTGGGCTTGGGCCTAAATCCATCATATCACAAAAAAAAACTCCATCTCCATCTGCTAGCTCCTCCATTAGCAAATCTAAACCCCCACTCAGATGCTGGAAAATTAGCGAGGCCGTCATTCATAAGACTTGGTACCCACTTAAGGTCAAAGCTAAAGGGTTCAAACCAGTTCAACATGAAGTGCAAGATTCCAAATTGTTTGTTCTTTCCAATATTCCCTTTTCGCTGAGGTGCTTACTCACGCTGTTATTCCTGGGACATTAGCAACTCTGACTCCAGTGAACGTTCTTCATGTGTGACTCTACACTCTGAATTCTAATAACATATTCAACTCTCATAGGGGCAGGAACTCTCTTCCTGAACCTGTGTACTCTTAGAAAAATCAGGAGCAGCTATTCTGACTGATCTTTCTGCTGCAAAGCAACACACTGTCATGTATTTAATATTTCAGTAATATTGTAAATATATGCTTTGATTAAGCATTCTTTGTCATTTACATAATACATTACAGGATAAATGTAAAAGTATGTGAACGGCACATATAATTACGCCACCACGTCACAAATGCACGCCTAACTAAGTAAAAACTAAGTGTACACATTCTCCCCGGTGTTTTTCTTTCAATTAGTTTTTGGAGTTACAAAACATAACAGTGGTAATGAGTAAGTTTTAAAATAAACCCAAGATGATTACCAAGCTGTTGAAGCTCAGCACGTTCATTTCCTTGCAAGGGGAGAAAGACGATAGGAGTTTAAAAAAATGAGCAGCAACTTTTTCTTTGCAAACAGACAGAGATGACAGATTTAAAAAAAAAGACAAAAAATGGATGACATTCATGGATTCATGAACAGTGATAATGATCATAAATTAAAAAAAACAGAAATGGCTTGCTACATTGAAAAGGTAGGTACATTCGATTGCACAAAAGATAGCTGGGGGATGTATACTAAACAAGTTGAACAGTATCTTAAAGTGAATGGAATAATTGATGAGAAACGAGTGCCAGTTTTGCTGAGTGCAATTGGTGGAACAGCATATGGTTTACTTAGAAGTTTGACTGCTCCAACTAAACCCTGCTGAAATGAGCTTCACTGGTATCGTGAATATAACTCAGGAACATTTAGAATGGGAACTACTGCTGTTTGCAGAATGCTTTATGCTTCATGAACAGAAGCAAAATATAAGTAGTGCTTTGCAAAGTATGTGGCTGAAATGAAGTTGTCTCCGCATTGTCAGTTCAGTAATGGGCTTAATGATGCACTGAGAGATTGGTTAGCTTGTGGAATCTTACAAGAAAGCATTTGAAAATGGCTCCTAATTGAAGCACAACTCACATTAAAAACAGCAGTTGAAATTGCTGTATCAATGGAAACAGAAGTCAGAAAAGCAATTGACTTGCAGTCAAGAATGAAAGTGAGCAGGAACAAAATTGCAACTTCTAAAGAGAAACCTCCTTGGCTGAAAAAAATTGTATACCAATGTGGCAAGGGCTCACACACACCAATGCAGGTTTAAAGGCAAAATTTGCAGAAAATGCAAAACAGGATATATACATATATACAAGGAGCATGATGGACAGAAAAAAATATGGTCTGCACAAGGAGGAGAACAAGATAAAAAAATTCAAGTTACAGTTTCAAAAACAGCACAATTCTGCATGCCATTGATATAAAATCTGATAATGATGAGGATGTAAATCTCAAGGCTACTCCGTCCTATGTCAATATACAAACAATATGGCTTACATCAGAAATTAATGGCAAATTAATTAAAATGGAACGGGACATTGGCTTAGTTGTTTCAGTCATTCTAGTTTGAATGGCATTTCAAAAAATACTGAACTAAGCCTGCAGATATCAAACTAAGAACTTATACTGGGGGAAAAAACTGTGGGAATGACATTCATAACAGTGAAATACAACAACCAACAAGACACATTTGGCTTGTAAGTGTTAAAAACAAGAGGGCCAGCATTGTGGGCAGTGATTGGCTGAGACAACTACAACTTGACTGGGGATCTATCCACTATTTGCATGCCACACCCCCTGCAACAGAAAACGAACCAAGAAAGTTATTGGATGATGCCGCAACAATGTTCAAGGCTGGTATTGGAAAGCTCAAAGATATCAAGGGTAAAATAGTGTTAAATGAAAACACCACACTCAAGTTTTACAAAGGCTGTCCAATTCCTTATACTATCCTTGATAAAGTAGTCAGTGAGCCAGTTTGCATGGAGGCTGAAAGAATTCTTTCTAAGGTTTAGCGGAGCTCATGGGAAACACCAGTGGTCACAGTAGCCAAGATTGGATTTGTCAGGATCTACAGTGATTTTAAGATCACCATCAATCCAATACTGAAAGTAGATCAGTATGCTCTGCCCAGGATAGAGGACATCTTTGCAAGCCTTTCTAAAGGGAAACACTTCAGCAAGGTGGACTTAATTGAGGCCGGCCTACAGATGGAGATGGAAGAAGAGTCCAAAGTGTTTCTCACCATTAACACTCAAAAGGGGCTTTATTGCTATTCTAGACTTATTTTTGGGGTAGCATCTGGCAGAAAGCTATGGAGCCAGTGCTGCAAGGCTGCCCAGGTACTCTGTGTTACCTGGATGACATCACTATTACCAATGAGGATGACAAGGAGCATCTCCAAAATCTCAAGACAGCTTTAAAAAGATTAGAAGATTATGGGCTCAGAGCATGACGCAACAAGTGTGGATTTTTTAAATGAAGCATCACTTACTGTGGTCACACCACTGACACACAAGAATTACACAAGTGTGCTGAGAAAATTCAAGCAGTGGTGGATGTCCCAAGGCCAAAGAACATATCGGAGATGGGGTCCTTTTTAGGATTTGTCAGTTACTACAACCGGTTCCTGTCAAAGCTGGCTACTGTGCTCTACCCCTTGAATTCATTACTATGGATTGGGAAGAAATGGTAATGGGCAAAGCAGAAGCTAAAGGAAATGGTGACATCGGACACTATACACACGTTATGATCCACATCATCCAGTGAAGCTTGCCTGTGACACCTCGTCCTATGATACAGGTGCAGTCATGTCACATGTTACGAGTGATGGATATGAACACCCCATAGACTTTGCATCACATTCCTTTACCGCTGAACAGAAAAGTTATGCACAAATTGACAAAGGAGCCTCGAGTCTGGTTTGGGGTGTAAAACATTTCAACCAGGACTTGTATAGGAGAGAGTTTACCCTCATTTCTGATCATCTACCACTACTGTCCATTTTCAGTCCACAGAAGAGTGTGCCATTCACTGTAGCAGCATGAATGCAGGGATGGGCTCTGTTTCGTGGAGGGCACAACCACAAGACTGAACTCAAGAGGAAAACTCTTCATGGCAATGCTGATGGATTGTCCCATTTACCCTTGAAAAAGGAAATACCTGAAAAATTTACAAAACAGGACACTCCTCGACGTTGGCCTGGGATAGATCAGCAAATTGAGCAGCTTGCTATGCATTGTTTGGGATTTCAACATCTCCAGCAGAAAGGTATTCAGATCTGTCAGAACCACTTCCTGCAGTCCCTGCGTCAACTCCTACAACCATCAAGGAGGTCCCAGAATCTGAGGTTGTTTCACAGTAAAAAGTCTCAGTTGCCAAGCAGTGTGACCTCCCTCGTAAGGAAAGACATCATCCCACAAAAGAAATCCTCCACAGTGATTAAATCTTTAGGCCTGAATCGGACAATTTTAAAAAAATACACACACACACACATTTGAGTTGGAGTTTATAGCCAAGCAGGGAGGAGTGTGTATTTAATATTTCAGTAATATTGTAAATATATTGTTTGATTAAGCATTCTTTGTTGTTTACATAAATCAATAGGCCTTCGCATCATAAGTGAAAACTAGGTGTACATGTTCTCACAGGCTTTTAATTAGTTTTTGAAGTTACAGACATTAACCCCTCCCCTAGCCTTCTGAATCCAGATAATTCAGCACAATCGAGATTCTTGTTCACTTCTTATCTGGTGCTTTTTAAAAATCTGAATTCTAAGAAATCCATAAGGCCACAAAAGGTTTCATTGTGCCAGGATATACACTGTACTGAAAATAGACTCAGTTCCATCTCACTGAAAAATATGCACGTTGATTCACTCCTTTAGTATGAACGCAATTTATAATATCTATTTTCTCCAGCAAACATTAAAAATGTAATAGATTTCCATAAGTCCAGTGGGACCTGAATTTGAACCTCTTTTTATCAGGTGAGATCTCCAAAATGGAGTGATAGAAAATAAGCTAAATATTCCTCTTTTCAAACCATTTGCCATATTCTGCCACTATGCATATATCAAATACACATACTTCCAGCCCAAGTTTCTATTTGGCTCATCATTTCACAAAAGGAATGATTACTGTTCATTTATCGTAAGCATCTCTTATTAGAGGGCATTTTTCTCTGGAAAATATCAGCAAATAAGTAATCTCTCTCTCTCTCTCTCTCCCTCTCTCCCTCCCTTCCTTCCTTCCTTCCTTCCGAGGGCAATTGGGTTTCATTAAAGTTACACCAACCAATAATAGAGTAGAAATAATTACATGATAATAAGTAAATTATGCTAAGTGGAAATAAGTTCAGGACCAGCCTATTGGCTCAGGGTGTCTGACACTCTGAGGGCGGATTTGTAAAGTTTGATGGCCACAGGTAGGAATTACTTCCTATGACGCTCAGTGTTGCATCTCGGTGGAATGAGTCTCGGGCAGAATGTACTCCTGTGCCTAACCAGTACACATTGTGGAGTGGATGGGAGTCATTGTCCAAGATGGCATGCAACTTGGACAGCATCCCCTTTCCAGACACCACCATCATAGATATAAAAATATAGACATACATGTATACAATAGCCAAACTCAGGCACTGATAACTATTTAGTGAAAAAAATGTGTTATTTAAGAGTTTTGATCCATCAGTAGCTGTACACATTTAAGGACTAAGTTAATCATCTTCCCCTCATTTTCTTATGATTCTCCTCTGAATAGATTATTTTATTACTTCAGTCAGACACAAACAGTCCCATGTTCCATGGTCTACTACTATAAGCTGTAGAAGAACTGCTTCAGTGGAATAGGAGAACTTCTCCTGAGTTGCCTCAAGCACGTACAATGAAATGGAACTTCTTTAACAATTGGATTCTTAAGTCAAGGGCATTGACTAGCAAGGCTAATGTTCTGCTCACCTCCAGTTATAGACTCAGCCAGCTTCAACACAGGCTCTCCATCATAGACAGGTGGTACCTTAAGAACACAGCATCTATCGTTAAGGTCCCTGGCCATTCGAGACATGGCCTCTTCTTGTTACAACCATTGGAAAGGAGGTACAGGAGCATGACCTATACCAAAATACTTAAGAACAGCTCCATCCCCTCTGCCATTCAATTTCTGAACAGCCTAAGAACCCATGTACACTACTTCACTACTCCTTTGCACTCTTTATTTATGCAATGCATAGATTTTGATGTGTTTTTACACTGCACTGCTGCAAAACAACAAATTTCATGTCACACAGCGGTGGTGATGAAACTGACTCTAATCCTTGATCTTGAAAAGTGGTGGAACCTTTCTCAGTCCATTTGGTGAAGATATACCCACCAATCTATCAGGTAGGACTTTCCAAGTCTTTGACAGAACAACAATGAAAGAACAATGAAAAAAGTTCAAGTCAGGCTAGCATGCAAAGGAAATTGGAAGACTGACGTACCTATTCAAAGTTCAAAGGTCAATGTGAATTATTATTAAATTTCATAGACGTCACCATATACAACCCTGAAATTCATTTTCTTTCAAGTATACACAGTAAATACAGGAAACACAATAAAATCAGTGAAAGACAAAATCACAGACAAACCACCAAAGTACAAAAGACAACAAACTAGGTAAATACAAAAAGAAAGAGAAAATAACAAACAAACAAACAAATAAATAAATAAATACATAAGCAAGCAATAAATATTGTGAACATGAGATGAAGAGTCCTTCAAAGAGAGTCCATAGGTTGTCGGAACAGTTCACTAACAGAGTGGGTAAAGTTGAGTGAAATTCCTTCTTGTTCAGGAGCCTGATGTTTGACGGGTAATAACTGTTCCTGAAGCTGGAGGTATGGGTCCTGAGGCTCTTGTAACTCCTTCCTGAAGGCAGCAGCAATACGAAAGCATGGCCTGGATGGTGGGGTCCTTAATGATAGATGCTGCTTTCCTGCAACAGAATTCCATGCAGTTATGCTCATTGGTGGAGAGGGCTTTACCTGTGATGGACTGGGCTACGTCCACTACTTTTTGCTGGCTTTTCTGTTGCCATACCATGCCGAGATGCAACCAGTCAATATACCCAGTTTTAGATGACATGCTAAATCTTCACAAACTTCTAACAAAATAGAGGCACTGTCTTGCCTATTGGCTTTGTCATTCTGCAATGCAAATACAGTGTTTGAAACTAGTAGAAATTTGTTAGAATTGCAGAAAATATTTGAAAACCACAGAAGACTCACTTAGTGACTATGTTGTATTTTGCAGAGTACACAATGCATCTACGCTGGAAAGAGCGAATGTTTAAAACAGTAGCAGTGTAACAGCAGCAGAAAGCAGTAAGTTGAGCTGCTTTGTTTCAATTTATTTTTCTCTAAAATACACCCAACAGAATTAAAAGATAGCAATATGGAATTGCTTCCTGGTTATTTGTGGTCACCTTGTCTTGACAAAGCTCCAATTCCCAGGAAGCAGATTAAATAGCAAGGCAGGCCTTGCTACCAGCTACTGGTAGCACATCCCCATCCGAGGTTTAAACTGATTAAAGAGTAGCATGTTAGCTCTCTAGCAGCAGTGGACAGCTGACTTAAAGGAAAAGGCATGAGCAATAAATTTACATTTATGCTACTTTTTCACTTAGATCAAAATCCAATGATTAAAATCTTCTGGAGTTGCTGCATGAACGTGGCAATGCGAGACAAAGTCTATGCACTTAATGTAGTCCTGTGCAGGTCTGTAGTCTAGTGCAGTTTTTATGTTGTTTTACGTGGTCTAGTGTAGCCTTGTGCTGTCTCACATAGTCTAGTGTAGTTTTGTGTTTTCATGTAGCACCAGGGTCCCAGAGGGACATTGTTTCCTTTTTACTGTGTACTGTACCAGCAGTCTATGGTCGAGATGACAATAAACTTGACTTGACCTGATCTCACTGGTGCAACAAACTTATAATGGATAAAATTCTGATCGGAGCTGGAAATAACATCAGGTTCAAGAGAAAGAAGATCCCTAATTCTTTTGTCATTTTGCGGACCTAGAAGGGCTCTAACTTTGCACCTCCCCAAAAATGTCTGGGATCACATCTTTAAAGAATGGAAACAATAACTGAAATTTACAGCACAAGTTCTCTAACAATAGTTTGACGTAGACTTGAACAAGTTTTAGCATGCTACGCACAAATGAACAGATTTGATGACTGCAACACTGGAAGATTGTCAAATTCATTCATTCTTCTCACATATGACGAATTGAATGGACTGTCTAATCTGGAAATACTGGGCAATATCAAAGCAAGCCATGGCTCAAAGGGCTAGAAACTGTGGGCACATATTACGATTAAAGATATAATCTAGATTAATGTTAATGGACCTTGCTTGTAGACATCTGCTGCTTCTCTAGATAAAATGAGAATAGAGGTGCAGCAGTCGATCTGGAGGTCCAGGACATCTTGTCCAAACTAATTCATTGATCATTCATATTGATGTCAATTCCTCTCACATGAGATATATACTTCCCACTACATTAATGCAAATCTATTAAAACATTTTGAAGTAATAATTTTGTACTTTCTGGATTCATACTAAAATCTACAAGCCTTCTTTCCTTATCAATAAACTGATGGGAATAAGGCTGGATGATATAATTCTGCACTGGATCCTTTGCTGCATTGCTCTAAAATATACAAGAATGTATCAAAAACATTTAAAAATTAGTCACTGAGCAACTTAAGATTTTTTTGGGGGTGTTAATTCTGGACAGCAAGGAGGGTGGCAGAGGAAGTGAGATTAGGTCTTGCATATGAAGGCAGAGCAATGCTTAAAAGGGTAAATCATACTAGATCTCTTTCTACAGGTTAACAGAGTGAACCAAAGTCAAAAAGCTCTTGTTGATCTCATATTATGGGATTAGTCCTGCTGTCAAATGTTGACAGAGACCAGTGTTGGTCACTGCAAGTTCCAATCTTGATTCCAGGATAGATCATATATTTTATATTAATAATTCTGCAGTTTTCAAGTCACTAAAGAAATGATATTGATTGTATTCCTCCATCTCACTTTATCAGACAAAAATTCCCTGTGATTTTAGTTGGGGTTTGTCTCGATTAGATGCTGATTCAAGATGACTTATAGGTTAATTCCAAATTAAGAGCTAAGTACACATATGGCACATTACATGGGAGACTGTGCCTCTGAACTATCTAGAAACTGTGACACAGCCCACTCAATAACACCATCCGCAGGTCTCTTACAGTCATCAGCCACATTCAATCAGCCACAGAGATGACAACTAGTCATTTTGGATGCCTGGATTTTAAATTACATGGTATCCCACTGAAAATGATGAAATAATGCTGAGATTACAGGGGTACCTGCACATTCAACAGATTCAAGTTTGTGTGGCATGCTCGTAACTGCATCACTTGACAGTTACTTGGGTTGAAAATATCCTGTGAGCCCCCAGCCCCATACAAAGCATCTTCTCAATATTAGGCTTTATTATCTACCCATAAATATGCCTGAGAAGACAAAGGTGAGCCCCCTTCTGGAATCGCTTCAGTCCTGGCGGAGATACTGCCACAGTGCTACCATCGTTTAGACCCTATAAGCATAAAGAAGAACTGTTTTCAAATCAGGATGCTGTGTGACCTCGAATGGAACCTGCAGGTGCCTTGGTGGTTAAGGTTGTGGATTTACAGGGTGCTGTCAGTCTGGGAGGGTACATGCCGTACATTTTTTTAAAATGGTGCACACTAAAGTCATTGTATGCAGGTGGCGGAGGAGATAACTATTTATGTGGACACGGTACCAGTGGGGTAGGCCGACGGCTGCCTTGCCCTGGATAGGAGCAACTTCTGTGAGATAAATGGGAAGAATACTTCATCAGGCACTTGACTTCTGTCATATAGATCGTAGAAACGCTTTGTGGGGGGGGGGCAGGGGGGCGTCAAGAGAGCAAGTCACTTACAGGATACTCAGCCTCTTATTTGGTCCTCTAGGAACTCACTTTACTGGTCCAGTTGAGATGCCAGTCAGCGAGGACACCACAGATACTGATGCTGGAGACTCAGTGATGGCAATGCCACTGAATGTCAAATGTAGGTGGCTAGACTCTCCTTGGTTTGTGGCACTCATTGCCTGGCATGAATATTTTTATCATTTATCAACCCACGTCTCAACGTTGCCAGGGCTTTGCTGTGTGTTTATCAAAATCACTCCTATTTAGTAGCATTAATACTGAGCTATATTAACAATAAGTAAAATAAATAAGCGTGTCACTGAGCTGCACAGAAGTGGAAGGAGGGAATGAAGCATTGTGAAGAGGTACCCGACAGATTTTGAAGTGGCTCTTAAGGGTGAGGAAGCTAATGGAAGTCCCTTGAATTTCCTGTATGAAATACTCAGTAGATTTAGCTCTAAAGTCTAACTGAGTCATTAAACAAAATAACATGTTTTGATTTAAGATGTTGTTGCAGTAGATGACTTCTGTAAAGGAACTTTGAAACGCTACCTGCATACTTCACAGACACTCCACGTGGCCAGGCATTCTGTCATGTTAGTAGATCAAATATAGCTGGACAGAAAAAAATGGGAGAGATGGATAATAGCACACGAGTCTCCCAGGTGCCGTCCCTCCTCTCAAACATGGAGCATGCCAGACTGGGCTTGTGCCATGATCACCAGTAATCATTGGGACACAAATCGAGGACAATGGGCTTTAGCAGTCAGTTCCCAGCAGCATGGTGAGGGCCGTCACAAAAACAATCTTTGCATAAATAATTACAGAGAATGCGACAAAAAGGACACTTTAAATCATGTATGCTGCACTAGAGCCAGCTGATTATGAAGGTCATCAGTTGAAACTTTTTGATCCAATTTCTACTGATAACTTATTAACTGCTTTACCAGCTGCACAAGTTGATGGCATCATCACCTGCATGACGGGGGAATAATATTGCCGACACCAAATCTAAATGGAGAGTACCTCCTCCAATTACTGATGGTTAGGAAAGGAGCTGTATCTAATGTACCATTATACATAAAAATGGTGCAACATTTTAAGATCTAACTTCTAGGCAAGACAATTTGGGAAGAGACTTGCAAGATACTGTGACTTGGATCACTTGCCCATTGACGGTTTTGGAAAGTCAGATTGGGAGGCGGTCTAGGAAATGTCTGGTAGATACCTATAATGTTGGATTAGGTTACAGATGTGGTGAGAGTACAGACCATGAAGCGAATTAACCAGAAAGATGACAATGTTAAGATTAAGGCATTTGAAGATCGGATTACACACTAAGTCACTGAGGACAGTGGTAACAGTCCAGCAGGACTTGGTGCACAGTGGAATCTGGGGAGGAAGTTTAGGATGAGCTGTGTTTTACTGAGGTTAATGGGTCAATGGTCTGGGTCAGACTGGAATAAAAAGTACAGCAGTTACAGGAAACCTGAAATAAAAACTAAAATGCTGTAAAGACAACAAGTCAAGCAGTATTGGGGGGGGGGAGACGAGTGAGAGGTGTGTCATATAGGAAGGGTGAGAAGTCAGGTGTGAGTGGTGCGAGTGAGAAGGGGGGGAGAAAGTGAGTGAAGGGAATTGAGAGAGAGGACAAGTTTGAGAGGGGTGGGGGAGAGGAGAGATTTTAGAAGCACTGGAATAGGTTTATCAGAGGCTTGGTGACAGTTTGAGCAACATCTACACAGACCAAACTGGAGGTAGGAACAATTGCAGAGTGCTTATGATGAAAAGGTTACATATCCCAATCACTGCGAGGATAAATCAGGACTTGCTGACTTTAAGCAGACTGGCTTGTCCTGTGAAGAAGGGGAAAACTGAGTTTGTGAAGGAATCTAATGATGGGTTCAGCTTCTCATTCAGCTGCAGAAGATTATCCGAAAATTGAACTAGTCGTAAAGGAACAGACGTGACAATCAAATCATTGAGAGAAGGTGGAGAGGTAGTTGTCAGAGAGTGGGTTTTCGTGCCGTCCATGTTCATATCTCCAAGTGAAAGCCTGGGAGGAGCAAGCCCAATCATGCCTGAAGTGATAACAAGAATATGTTGCTAAAAAGACTTCAACTGACAATCCAAACTTCATGTTTTAGCGAGTTAAAAACCACAGCAAGCCCTAAATCATTGTCAAGTCACCATTCCAAAAGTTTAATGAACCATCTCAACAATTGGTAATTTTCTGTTGGTCATCACCTAGTCCACCGAGTACCTGAAGATCTCATTCTTATCCCGAAGCTCAGAACCACCCCCCCCCCCCCCCCCACAACCCCACTGACTGTCCCTTCCCTATCAAACTAGAATAGTAAGACTGGCACTTTGCTCTCAGTTGTTGTCACTCTGTGTAAGAATTTGTCAAAGGCTGATAACATCTTGACCTAATCATATCTATTTGCATCTTTCCAGAAGGGAATTATCTGAAGTAAAAGAGAAGATAAATTATATACTCAAGGATTTCAGCAGTACGGACTAAAATTTAAACCACTGGCAGGTTCAATTTGAGGGTTCACCCAATGTGTTGAAGGCATGAATTATGAATTAAAATGGGGCAAAGCATCAGCTGAATTTAAACGGTATTAGAAAATTCTGCCAGATGGAAGAGATTACTTCCCCAGTTCAAGCCCTCCCACCTCACACATAAGCTGGCAAAACAATTAAAACAACAACAAGATAAAGGTCTCCAGATCAGGTTCCATGAAATAAAGGGACAAAGTTTATTTATAAAATATTTCCAAAGATTGGGAGCTGAATTTTAGTATGTAACATTGCATTGAATTGAGAGTTAAAATTGGCAAAGCTACGCGCATGTTGGATAGCTGGCTCCAACACTATGACTTACGTATTTGACTGTAGCATGTTGGCCTGCATGCTGGAAGCCCCTTGGGAGACAGGCTTGTCTATTTCAATAGGTTAATTGCTCAATTACACCAACATTAACATGGCTTTCACAATATAACATTGGATCTACAGGTTTCCTGGGCTTCCTGGAACTTGCCAGTGAAAACAGGGCAAAGGCACAGCTGGGGGATGAGGATACGGAAGGGAAAAGTGCCAATAAGCACTGACACCTCACAGCTGCTTTCCTGCCAGCAAGAAAGGCAAGTTCTTGCATTGTGAAATTCCTTTGGAGGCATCACTTAGCTGTCCTTCTCCTACCTGCTTACAGGCAGAGGTGAAAGAGCAAAGTTCCAGAGATCAGGACAACAAAGAAGTGGTCGCGGGAGGCAGAGGAATGGCTACAGGATTGCTTTAAGTTGGTGGGCTGGGCCGTGTTCAAGGACTGTGGATCAAGATGAATATATCATCGTTGTTATGGACTTCATAAAAACAGTTGAAGACAAGTGTGTCCCACCCCCTAAAATCTTCCAGAGTCTTCTGCAACCAGAAGCCCTGGATGAACCATGAGATCTATAATCTACTGGGGATCAGTTCAGAGGCATTCAAGTCTGGCAACGAAATAATATACAAGAGATCCAGGTACAATCTCTGGAAAGCCATCTCACAGGCAAAGTGGCAATTCTGGACAAAACTTGAGTCAACGAAGGATGCTCAACAGTTGTAGCAGGACTTGAATCTGTCACCGCTTAGAAAGTAAAATCAAGTGACGTAGGCGACAGCAGGGTCGCTTCCAGATTATCTCAAGACTTTCAATACGAGTGTTGACCATCATTGCAAGGAGAAATTATCACAAACTCCCACAAGCCCCCAATGATCCTGTGATTTCAATCTCTGAAACTGATGCGCGAGCAGCCTTCAGGAGGGTGAACCCATAAAAAGCATCCAACCCAGACCTGGTCAAAGACCTATGCTGATCAAATGTTCACCAGTATCTTTAACCTTTTGCTTTGGCAGTTTGAGATACCCACCTGCTTCAAGCAGGCTTCAGTTACACCAGAACCTGAGCAGACTGTGGAAACTTGCCTCAATGACCATCATCCTGTGGCACTTACACAGTGATGACATGTTCTGAGAGTTTGGTGATGAAGCACATCAACTCCTGCCTGAGAAGCGACTTGGATCTGCTCCAATTTGCCTACTGGAGCAACAGGTCCGCAGCAGAAGCCTTCTCATTGGCTCTTCACTTAACCCCAGAGGAACATTCAGACTGCAAAGATGCATACATCACAATGTTCTTTATTGACCAAACTCAGCACTCAATACCATCATCCCTTCAAAACAAATCAACAAGTCCAATACCACCTTTGCAATTGGATCCTCGATTTCCTCACTTGCAGACCCCAATCAGTTTGGAATGGCAACAACATCTCCTTCAGTGTCCATCATTACAGGTGCACCACATAGCCCTTTGTTCTACTTGCTTGTCACTTATGACAGTGTGGTTAAACACAGCTCCAATGCCGCACTGAAGTTTGCTGATGACAACACTGTTGTAGGCCAAATCAAAAGTGGTAAATGATCACCACATAGGAGGGAGATTGAAAATCTGACCGATTCGTTCCATAACAACCTCTTACTCAATGTCAGCAAGAACAAAGAGCTGACAATTGACTTCTGTAGGAAGAAATCAAAGGTCCATGAGCCAGTCCTCAGAGGATCAGAGGTGGAGAGGATCAGAAACTTCAAATTCCTCAGTGTTACCATTTTGGAAGACTTGTCCTGCGCTCAGCACACAAGTGGAATTACGAAGGCACAGCAGTGCCTCTCCTTAAGAGTTTGCAAAGATTCAGCATGACATCTAAAACTTTGATAAACTTCCATAGATACGTGGTAGAGACCATACCGACCAGTTACATTACAGCCTGGTATGGAAACACCAATGCCTTGAATGGAAAAATCCTACAAAAATTAGTGGAGATGGCTCAGTGCATCATGTGTAGAGCCCTCCTTTCCATTGAGAACATTTCCATGGAACACTGTCGCAAGAAATCATCCATCATCAAGGACACCTACCACCCAGGTCATCCTCTCTTCTTGCTGCTGCCATAAGGAAGGAGGTACAGGACCCTCAGGACTCAAACCACCTGGTTCAGGAACAGTTATAACCCCTCATCCTTCAGCTCTTGAACCAGGGGGGATAACTTCACTTGCCCCATCACTGCAATGTTTCCACAATCTATGATTCACTTTCAAAGACACTTCATCTCATTTTCTCGATATTTATTATTACAATTTCTTTCTTCAATCTTTTTGTCTTTTGCACACTGCTTGAACATCCAAGTTGGTGCGGTCCTCCATTGATTCTCTTATGGTTATTACTCTGTTATGGATTTGAGTATGCCCACAAGAAAATTAATTGCAGGGTTGTATATGTTGACATGCAAGTTCTTTAATATGAAATGCATTTTAAACTTTGATTTGATAAGGAAAAGTTAAAGAAGAGGATTTGGGGAGCACAGACAGCAACAATTCCAAAGACCAACTATTGCGGATGTGGAGGACCCCACATCGGACTTGTGGAGATTACATTGGGACTATGAAGAACAACTGGCCAGCACAGAATCCTTTTTTTGGGTATTTCCTTTTCTATTCTTTGACGGCTCATGAAGGATTAGGGAAACAAACTTAGTTTGTTTGCAAATATATGTGCTTGTCAGTTGAGACAATAAAGATACCTGTCAGTAAATGCAGATTCTCCCAGTGCCTAACTGATCATTAATGTTGAGAGTTAATCCTCATAAAACAACTAAGGAAACTTGATCGCCCACTCTGCAGCAATCCATGTCATGAAATTCGAGGGACAGGAGGATTATGAGAAGAGGTCTCTTACAATCTCATTAGGTAAACTATATTAGAGAGCTCCTCAAGAAAATGGAAGGCCCATTTTAAAACCTAGTCAATATAGTCGACTTCAAAATCTGGCAAGGAACCCAAGGTGGAGAAAATAAAACAAGCTGAATATCTCTAAAACCTTATTTACCATTCAAATGTGGCTGCTTATCACACAGCTATTATGTTCATTGACTTTTCCTGAGAGCTGGCTTTGCATCCAGCATTGTCTAATGCAACTGTTCACTGCCTGGTCTGCTCACTACTGATGTACCAGGTGAATCAGCAAGTGAAATCCCAACCAGCTGCCTTACCACTTCCCAGGTAAGTATGGGGACCTGGGCTGATCCACAATCTACAAGGGACAATGCACTGAAGAGAGAGTGAAGCCCTCTAAAATGTTGGCATTACGCTCTTCAAGAAGTGAGTGTAAGAGGTTGGGGTGATATGCAGATTGGTTTGTAGGTGAATTTGCCACTGCAGTCATCATTCCCATTCTGTTTACACCAATGCAGGGAAACCACAAGCATGGCAGTGACTCCTGCTGGTGGCCTCATTGTGAATCTCTGCCACACTGACTTTGGCTCACATGCAACAGTCTTCCTTCAACAGTGCACGAGCAAATTCCAGTGGGTTCAAAAGAAAGCATCTGAAAACCGGTGAAAATCTGGGCTCTATTCTGCCATTTCACTCTATCATACTCCCAATCACAAAATCCATAAAACTGCATGTTTGCAAAATTCCCTTAAATTAATTAATGAAATCATCTCACCAAGCCTATCCACGAAATCTAGAAATCATGCAGGAATAAGATGTGTTGATCAAATAGCCTCCATCTAAAATGCTAAACGTACTTCCTGTATTCCCATTCTAAACCTCCTCCCACTGTTCTAGTCCCAACTGAATATCTGGAAATTAAAACCTAGCCCAAGTATACATCTTACGAGGGACAACAATCCTCTGAGGTTGTTGCCCATCTAAGAGACTTATAAGTTGTTGAAGTAACTGGTGACAGACACAATACATCAGGCTGTGCTGTAAATTCTCTTTTGTTGTAGAAAGGTAATGCTGAGGATGTGGATAAGGAATAGCAGAGATGTAAAATAAAAAGATACTGCATTTTAACAAACACAAAACTCAGTAGATACCGAGTTAAAATACATCTCCTTTAAAAACAAAGCACTGTAATTTTATTTAACTATATACTTCTTTCCAATCTGGCAGCTTCTCATTTATCAATTCTGTCAGCCAGACCAGGATGTTCCACAGTCAGGCCTTCCTTACGTAAAAAGACACAAATAAAACACACAAATGTCTTGGATTATCGAACACAAAAAGGCTAGATTAACACAACACTTATTAATCTGCTCATCTTTAACCTAAATCACCAAATAATACGGCACACTGTCCAACTCGCATCTCTCTTGTTAGCACTGCTTTGATGTATGCGATCTGACAAGTCAGGCTGTTATGGGCCGTCTGCATCACTGTCACCATGACAACTATGTAAGACAATCCATGATCCCAGACCTTGGTCACACGTAACAGGACAGCTTATCTGCCCAGGACTCCTGGTTCTAATGGGAAAAGAGTAATTACATTCTTCCCTGTCAAAACCTCCCCTCTCATGTAAAGCTCTCTGTTCTTGTTTTAAGGTGCATACACCAGATCTCCCACAATTCATGAAAAATAACAATATAATAATTATAATACTGCATACATATCTTAAAAAGAAATCAATTTATAATACTTCCCCATAAAACTACATCAGCAGGTTTACCTCAGTCTAATTTACTGTCAGCCTCTAACACAGCAGCAAGAGCTAGAGCTTCACTTGGTGATGGTGGGGGAATGCAGCTTTGGTTTACAACAGAATAGCCCACAAATCAACAGCAGTAATGTATTCTGATTTAGGATTTATAAATACTATGCACTGGCATTCATTGCCAGAAGAAAGGACATTTGTTCAAAAGAAAGACTATAATGACCCATTCTCGACTTTAAAATATCTTAAGAGGATTTTTAATTCACTACAATTCATTAATTATTTAAGGACTAAATGGGAATTTTTGCACCATTTCGGAAAATAAATGGTTTGATTTTCTTTTTATTTCCTTCACAGATCAAGATAGGTCATGCTAGTTTGCAGTGATCCTTTGACTCTGGCCTGTTTCATTGGCGACAACGTACGGCATGAAACAGTAGAGTGGCCCAAAAGCACATTGAAGCAGCAGTTTCTCCCCAGCAATTTGCTTGCAAAATGTATTGCATGGTGCAGTGCAGAGCTGTACAGACGAGCGAGGTCCCAGATTTGACCCATGAGCTGTGCAAAATGAGGTGATCTCAGCCGAGGTGATGATAACAGCTATATAATTAGCCTCAGAATCCTGAAATGGGAAAGTGGGTGGGAAGATAATCTAGTATTCCTATTCAACGGTGCTATGCAGCAATTACAGAGAAGTATAGTCATGTGGTTCTAGTGCGAGGCAAGTTTTTTGCTGGCACTGCCTGGAAGGGCTCGACTAGAATGGCAAAGGGACAGAAGGGAAAGAAAGAAGGGGAAACATGGAAAGAATCTGAAGGGAAGAAGCAAAAATGGGCAAAGTGGCAAATAGGGCCATTGTGCATGTTGTCAATGAGCTAACATTGACAACAGATGTTTAAAAAAGGTATAGTGCCTTAATGTGCGGAGCATTGAGAAAATAGATGAATTAACAGCACAAATGGTAATGACACAGGTGCTACAACAGTGGCATGACTGCAGGGGTGACCAAGGGTAAGAACTAAACATGCAAGGATACCCAAAATTAGGAAAGGTAGACAAAAAGGGAAAGGAGTTTAGATGCTATCGTCGGTAAAGGAGAAACCCAATGCTCAGAAAATGATGATATGGAAGTACAGGTGGTGGAGCCAAGAAACACCAAGAGACAATGTCTATACACCCCAAACATTAGTGGGGTATATAATGGAATTAATCAGGAAATTAGAAACACAGGCAAGAAGGGTCTAACTGTAATGATGGATAACTTTAATCTACATATAGATTGGGCAAAATAATTTAACAATAACACCTAGAATGCATACGTGACCATTTTTAGATGAATATGTTGAAGTATGATCTATCTGAGATAGGATAGTTAATTATTCCTTTATCATTGCAAAACATAGTTGTGTGTGATCTTGGAAGGAGGAGAAATCAAGGAGTTTTTGATTAAGGTGGAGAGTGAAGTAACTGAACAAGAAAGTAGAGTTCTGAATCGGAACAAAGGAAGCTATGAGGGAATAAGGCAATATTGCCTGTGATAGACTGGAGAACTACGAAATGGGTTGACAGTGAATAGGCAGTGGATATTTAAAGAATGTGCATATGAATTACAACAATTATTCATTCCTGTCTAACATAAAAATAAGTTCAGAGTGATGGCTCAATCTTGACTTATGAGGGAACTTAGGGATAGAATTAGATCCAAAAAGGATGCACATACCTGCCTGAAAAAGCAACAGTCATGAGGATTTGAAGCAGTTTAAGGATTTAACAAAGGAGTTCAATTAATTGATTGAGAGAACTAAATGAAATTTGAATGTAAACTTGCAGAGAACATAAAAATTGACAGTAAAAGCTTCTGTAAATGTGAAGACAGAAAGGTCAGTCAAGACAAATACAAGCCCCCTGCAGTTAGGGGAGATTATAATTGGGAACAAAGAAGTGGCATAGACATCAAACACATATTCTAGTTCACAAAGGAGGACTTAAGTATCTCTCAAGTATATTACGGAACCGAGTGTGTAGTGAAGAGGGGAAATACCAGAGTTATTAAAGACATAGGTTCTAATAAATCCTTAGGGCCTGATAATCTTCACCCTAGTATTGCAAATGAAACTGCTGAACCTAATGAATGGATTGTCGATCATCTTTAAAATTTCTTTACACTAAGGAAGAGTTCCTTGCAGGTTACAGGATGGCAAATACAGTCAGTGGCCGCTTTGTTAGGTACAGGAATGGAAGCCAGTGTGGCCTTAGGCTACTATAGCCCATCCACTTCAAGGTTCAACGTGTTTATTCCGAGATACTCTTCTGCACACCACTATTGTAACAAGGTTCGACATGTGTATTCAGAGATGCTCTTCTGCACACCACTATTGTAACACACGGTTATTTGAGTTACTGTCAGTTTGTACCAGTCTGGCCGTTCTCCCCTGACCTTCCTCATTAATGAGGTGTTTTCACTTACACACTTGCTGCTCACTGGATGTTTCTTTGCATTATCCTCTGTAAGCTCTAGAGACTGTTGTGCATGAAGATCACAGGAAATCAGCATACTTTGAGATACTCAAGTCACCCCATCTGGCACCAACAATCATTCCATAGTCAGTTACTTAGATCACATTTCTTCCTCATTCTGATGTTTAGTCTGAACAGCAACTGAACCTCATGACCATGTGTGCATGCTTTTTATGCACAGAGTTGCTGCCACATAATTTGCATTAATGGGGAAGTGTACTGGTGTACCTAATAAAATGGTCACTAAATGTATAACCACATTATTTTTAAAAAGGTGAGGAAAAGATAGGGGGTTAAAAAATCAGCCAGTCTAACATCAGGGGTGGGGCCAGGGTTTGTGATAAAAGATGTAACAACAGGGCTCTTGGATAGCATTAACAACATTAGGCAAAGTCAGCCTGGGTTGATGAAAGCAAAATCATACTTAATCTACCAGTTTTTTCTTTTGTTGGGGAGGTAACTGGAATAGAAAAGGGAGAACTAGTGTTGTATTTGAACTTTCAGAAGGCTTTTAATCTAGTGCAATGCAAATATTTAGTGTGCAAAACTAAAGCACACCTCAGTGGGTTGTATACCAGCATAGACTGGAAATTGGTTGACAGTCAGGAATTGGCAAGTTGGAATAAATACAACTGTTTCTCAGCAGGCTTCGTGGATCGTGGTCTAGGTGCTAGTTAAGCGCAATATATATCAATAATTTAGATGAGGGGTTTATAACATTTCCATGTTTGTGGCAGACAATGCTTGGGGTAAGGTGGGGGGGGGGGATTGGTAGGAGAAATGTAAATTGCATAGTAGATGTAAAGAGGCTCCAGAATGATAAAGACAAATTGGGTCATTAAGCAAATGCAACACAGATGCAGAATAACTCGAGCAACTGTGAGATTATCTACTTTGGTTCTAAAAATAGAAAGAGATTATTTTTACATTGGGAAAGGAAGAGTTGGGTGTCCTTGTACAACAATCATTGAAAACAAGTGTTCAGATGCAGCAAGCAGTTAGGTCTAAGTTTATTTGAACACAGGAGCAAGAATATCTTACTGCATCTGTACAGGGTCTTAGTGAGACCTCAGCTGATTCTGCAGTTCTTGCCTCTTTATCCAAAGAACAATCTTCTTTCCATGGAGGCATTTTACTGTACGCATGCATTAGAGGAGGGAGTGGGTGATGGTTACAAGGTTAGAAGAATGAGAGTGAGTCTAATGGGATGGGAACCTCATGAGGAGAGATTAAAGAAAGCTGAACCCGAGAAAATGGAGCCAACCTCTTAGAAACATACAAAACTGCAGGAGTGATGGCTTCCTTGCCTGGGAAGCACACATTGAGGTGTCAAAGTAGCAAGATAAGCTGTTGGCTATCCAGGACCAAAATAAGAAGAAATTTCATTACCTAGGGCAGGGGTTCCCAACCTGGGGGCTATGGACCCTTTGGTCTATGAGTACTCCTGACCTAGAGGAATGCAGTGGAAACAAACTCACTATATAGTTAAAAAGCAAGAAGTCATGTTTCTTAAAGTTATAGGGATACGAGAAGAAAGTGGAAAAATGCTAATGGAGCAGATGATCATGTTAAATGGTGCGGAGGACCAAATGGCCTATTCTTGCTATTATATTTTACGTTTGGTCTCCACAGTGAACAACTGCTGACCCAAGAGGAAACTAATCACAGATAACTTTCCAAAGTGTTGTGTTTGGAAATGTCTGGATTTGTACTTACTAGCCAAATGCATCTGTGACATACCAGCAACACGAATGAATCTGCAGATGCTGGAAATAAATAAAAACACAAAATGTTGGCAGAACTCAGCAGGCCAGACAGCATCTATGGGAGGAGGTAGTGACGATGTTTTGGGCCGAAACCCTTCATCAGGAGTGAAGTAACATGGGATGGTCGAGGGGGGATAAGAAGTGGGGGGAGGGATAAAGTAGAGAGCTGGGAAGTGATAGGCTGGAGGGAAATGGGCCGGGGAAAGGTGGAAAATTATGGGAAATAAAAGAGAAAGAAAGGTAGGGCTGGGGGGAGATTATAGTGAGGGGGGGGGGGGGGAAAGAGAGAGAAAGAGAACCAGACTAAAATAATAGATAGGGATGGGGTAAAGGGGAGGGGGCAGGGGTATCAACGGAGGTCTGTGAGTTGAATGTTCATGCCGGCAGGAAGGAGGCTACCTAGGCAGGAGATAAGGTATTGACATCAACCTGTGTGTGGCCTCATCTTGATGGCAGAGGAGGCCATGGACAGACATGTCGGAGTGGGAGTGGTCTGTGGAATTGAAGTGTGTGGCCACGGGGAGATCCCGCCACTGCTGGAGGACCGAGCGCCGGTGTTTGGCGAAACGGTCTCCCAGTCTGCGGCGGGTCTCCCCAGTGTATAAATGGCCACATCGGGAGCACCGGATACAGTATATCACCTCAGTTGACTCACAGGTGAAGTGGTGCCTCACCAGCGTGATATACCAGCGTTAGTTTCATCTTGGGCGGAAAGGAGAAAATAACCAGCGCCTAAAGGATGCAGGAGATGCCAGGCTGGCACTGCAGCATTTCAATGTAGGCCCCACCATAAGGCAGCTATGATGCAGGCTCTCGTTCATGCCCATCGCTCCCCATCTAAGTTTACATCATGTGAGGGAGAGGGACAAGAACTTCCCTCAAGTAACAAGAAAACATGGCCCTCTTGTGCGTACTCATACACTCGCTTAGATAAATATAAGTGTTATGATGTTAGAAGCATCAATAAGAAAGCCAGTAACATGCTTAAAAATCTAAAAGTAAATTATATTGACAAACAAACTATTTTTGTTCATTGTATGTATTTATACTTATAAGCGGTAATCTGATTTGAAATCACAAGGTAAGCGTATGAAATCAAGATGTGAGCTGTATTATAGCAAAGCACAGCAGGGAGCCACTTGACACAAGTGGCCTGGAGACTGATCACCCTATTTAAACAGACAATGATTAGTTCCTTGATGTGTACATGTAGCGGATATTGAGAGTCAGTGCAGGGAGTTCCTAATCTTTAATGAGTTGGAGGAAGGAAATAGACAGTGGGGAAGTCAAACCAAACAACTCACTTGCACTACATGTTAGTAAATCGTTCACAATTCCCTACCACGTAATAGTTAAATAGGGGGAAAAAAGGCTCATTTACGTGGCACACATGACTTGTGGCGAGGGCTGCTTACCAATCACAGACTTCAACACCAAATGTTGCAGTGCTGCCAACATCGCGGCCTCTCTCCCAGAGGAGCTCAATCGTGTGAATTCCCGATTCGATGTCGCTAACTCTGAGCCTCTGAGGAAAGCCACCACGACAACCTGGTCATCTCTGAGGCTGAAGTACGCAGATGTTTCCAACGAGTGGACAGTCACAAGGCTGCGGGACCGAAGTACTCAGGATGTGCGCAGCACAACTGGCAGGTGTGTTACTGATATTTTTAATCTCTCCCTCTCCCAGTGCAGAGTGCCTTCCCGCTTCAAAACATCCACCATTGTCCCTGTACCAAAAAAGACCAAGGTAACATGTCTGAACGACTGGCGTCCTGTCACCCTCACCTCAATAATAAGCAAATACTTTGAGACGCTGGTCAAGGACTACATCTGCATCTTGCTGACACCCACACTGGACCCCCTACAATTCACCTACCGATACAACTGAGTGACAGACGACGCAATAGCCACTGCTCTACACACTGTCCTTACACATCTGGAGAAGAAGGGTGCTTATCTGAGAATGCCATTCTTGGACTACAGTTCAGCATTCAACATCATAGTTCCATCCAGGCTTGACAAGAAGCTCAGAGACCACAACCTTGACCCTGACTTGTGCAGCTGGATCCTGGACTTCCCGTCAGATTGCCAGCAGGTTGTAGGAGTGGGCTCCCTCACCTCTGCCCCTCTGACTCTCAATACAGGAGCCCCTTAGGGCTGTGTACTGAGTCCCCTCCTTTACTCCCTGTATACCCATGTCTGTGTCATCACCCACAGCTCAAATCTGCTAATTAAATTTGCTGACGACACTACGTAGATTGGCCTTATCTCAAACAAGAACCCAGGTGGCCGACGGGGAAGAAGTCATCTCTCTGACACAGTGGTGTCAAGAAAACAATCTCGTCCTCAATGTCACAAAAACAAAGAACCTGGTTGTGGACTACCGGAGGAATGGTGACAGGCTAACCCCTATTGATATCAATGGATCTGGGGTTGAGAGGGTAAACAGCTTCAAGTTCCTCAGTATCCACATCACTGAGGACCTCACGTGGTCTGTACACAATAGTGCCTCTTTCACCTCAGACGGCTGAAGAAGTTTGGGATGGGCCCCGAGATCCTAAGAACTTTTTACAGGGGCACAATGGAGAGCATCCTGACTGGCTGCATCACTGCCTGGTATGGGAACTGTACCTCCCTCAGTCGCAGGACTCTGCAGAGAGTGGTGTGGACAGCCCAGCGCAACTGTAGTTGTTAACTTCCCATGATTCAGGATATTTCCAAGGACAGGTGTGTAAAAATGGCCCGTAGGATCATTGGGGACCCAAGTCACCCCAACCACAATCTATTTCAGCTGTTACCATCCAGGAAGCTGTACCCCAGCATAAAAGCCAGGACCAACAGGTTCCAGGACAGCTTCTTCCACCAGGCCATCAGACTGATTAATTCACGCTGATTGGAGTGTACTCTTTATTACACTGACTGTTCTATTTATTATAAGTTATTATAAATTACTATGATTGCACATTTAGATGGAGACATAAAGTAAAGATTTTTACTCCTCATGTGAAGGATGTAAGAAATACCATCAATTCAATTCAATCCCCATGCCTCAAAGTGCTGGCTCATTCATTAAAAGCATACATCTATACACTATGAAAGGTTGTAAATAAAAGAATTCCAATGTTTATAGAGGAAAATTGGCAATTCACAAACACACATCTTCAAAATTCTGCTGGTAAAATGGGAAGCCCATTTCCTATCGATACTGTTCACATCCCATTCAATACAGTTTTGTTCCCAATTCTAACCTTACATGCAGTAACTGTTCTATCAGATAATAAGCAAGCCAGACATTTTACACACAAACAACAGCCACATGACATGGCAATTAACTGCCTTTAATCATAATGTAAAACTTCAATAGCTGCTATCAAAATGTTCACGAATCCCAAAATTCTCTTATCTGGCCTGAACGTTGTCATCTGTAATCCAGTGGGTTTAGTCCTGATCAGACTGCCAATTTTTGTACTGCTGAATGCAAAGCGGTTTACCAATCGTCAATTACTTTACAGTACACTGTAAACTTTATTTCACTCAAAACCTCACTGGGCTCCATTTCCACGCGCCTTCTCAACTTCACACTCCTCTTCAACGCAGAGCGCTGTTTGCAGTTCACCTTTGATGCTAACTGGTGCCTGTTTCCCACTCCCTTTAAGATCTGCTTCCTGTGTTTCCTCTAAACTCACCAGGATTCTGTTTCTCGCCCCCTTTAAACAGAGTTCACCTTCAAAATTTATTAAGTAACGTATCAAAAAAGTGAAATAAAATTAATGGGAATGGCATCCAATAGTCTGAAAACTTTGCTAACTTGACACAACTAAAGCCCTTAAGGAGTGGATTATTGGAATTTATTACATTAGTCCATAGCATAGAAAAATTGGAAATTAGCTATTGAGACCATAATTAAGTATCTCATCGTGAAAATAGCATCAAGTGCAAATTACAAAAACAGTTCTAAAGCTTCTGATTCAACAACATCTTACATTTATACCTCATTGTCAACAATCAAAAGGCGCTTCACTCCCTACTTGTACATAGTTTCCTTTTGCTTGTTTTTTCTTTCCACTCTTTTCTATAAGTGTATACCTCAGATAAATATTTTGTGGAGATTTGTGAAATATATGATTACATGATGTATATGCACAATGTCTGAGATACATCTTATGGAACTTTTTGTTTGATGAACTTCAATAAAAAAATAAATTACAAATAAGACACTTCACAAAGAACCACAGAAGGAGTTACTAGGGGAAATTAATAAAAGCGTGCCGACGATTAGGTTTTGACCATCTTTTGAAATGAACGAGAAGTAAGAGAGGTAAAGGGAGGAAATTCCAGGGTTCAAAATTTTGACATGTGAAGGCCAGACTACTGAATAGAGAAATGATGAACTTCAGGGAAGAGCAAGAGGCTAGAATTAAAGAAGCAAAGACTCTAAGAAGATTAAGGAGCTAGAGGAGATCACAAAGCAAGGACATGACCATGGTGGCATGAAAGAGGATATTCAAATCACTAGCGATGGTAGCATCTAATCCAAAAGTTCGACAGACGCAGCAGCAGTGCTTTGGATGAGTAAAGAGACTAGAGTGATGGGCAGCATTGCATTGACAAAGATGTGGCTGAGTGTTTTAGGAAGTTGAGATTGGGGCAGAATCAAGCGCTGTACACACAGCTACAATGTGTTTCTAAAAGCGCGAATGGAGAAGTGGCCCAAGAATCATATCAGACTCAAGTCCAAATATACTGCTTCAGTTCCAACGATCTAAAGGAAGTTTTAAATGTACAATTATTTCTGCCTTCTTAATCTGCACTTGGAAGAAATTTCTGCTGATGTATGTAATGGCCCTGACCATTCCTTATATAGAAAAAAAAGTCCACATGGCACTTTTGTTTCTTTTGCCAATTATCTTTATTCTACATCTCTTAATCCTTTACTCCTCAAATAGAAATACAGTCTCTCTTTCTTCTGAATGTCAACTCTTCATTGTTTTAAGTACTTTTATCTTGTGTTGAAGAGGAGCAACCACAGCTTCCACCACTCATCTGCTCATCTTTCAATGACCTTCACTGGTCAAGAGGAACCCGTTTTTCTCTCTCCACCAAGGACGGTTGCCTTATCTGCTGAGTGTTTCTGGAGTTCGCTGCTCATTCTTTAAGGGTCCAGCATGTGCAGGAATTTTGTTTTCCAATTACTGCCTTAATGTAGGTGGAATTTAAAATGTAGGTTGGTGAGGCGTGAATGAAATGGCCAACCATGGCTCACTGGACAGCTTCTCTATTCCTCCGTATCAATACAAATAAAAGCTGTGAAATGTAAAATTAACTAACAATTTGTTGCCGTTCCTTTCATACTCGCACCAGTCAAAATTCATCCAATGAATCAAGTAGTTTTTTGTGTGTGGCAGAATTAAAATAGATTGCATTTTTATACAAGTTTTACTCCAAGGAAGTGATACTTGGCAGGTCTGCAGCAGAAGATTAAGAAATACCACAAGAAGAGGTTGGACAAACTTTGGTTGTTTTCTCTGGAGCAGTGAAGGCTGAGGGAGATTTGATAGAAGTTTATAAGAGGCACAGACAGGGTAGACAGCTGGTATCTCTTCCCCACAGTTGAAATGTCTACTATGGGAGAGCATGTATTTAAAGTTGGGTTGCGGCAGGAGTAATAAGGAGCTGTGCAAGACATGTTCTTTTAAGACACAGCAGTGTAGTGGGTGCCAGGAGTGTGTTAACAGCGTGGTGGCGGAGCAGAAAGGTTGAAGCATTTAAGAGGCTATGAGATAGGCATGCGAATGTACTGAGAATGGAGGGGTACAGACATTGTGTAGGTAGAAGGGATTATTTTAGTTTAGCGTCTAATTACTAGGTTAATTAGTTGAGCATAACATAGGGGGCTGAACTTGCGCTAGACCGTTCTATGTTCTATAAAGCTGCCAAGAGAAGATCAGACTGAGAATTGTGGACAAAACACAGCAGGCCTGAGAGCAAAGGCTACAGTACTGACCTGGCCAGCTCCGAGAAAGGAGTGAAGACCCAGAGGAAGAATAATGTGTCTCCAGGGATAAGGCAAAGAAACTGACTGTGGCCAAACATTACACAAAAAGAAAATGAGGAATTGAATGATGCCCCCTGCTGCACTTAAAATGGTGAACTTGGCATAACAGCAGAAGTGTAAGCAAAGTATTTTCCTGAGAGAAACAACTTATTGATTTTTCTGTATCACTGTTGTTGAATATAATTTACCACAATTCCAATTGTTATTGCTTTGAATTAAGTGCATATTTGGGACCTCTGTCATCCTATCATTGGTAAATATCTAAGGAATGCACTATCCTACTCAACCACAGAGCTGGTTACGTTATTACAAATATAGTCTTCATATGGACAACCTTCCAGATGATGTAATGTGGATGAACTAGTCTTACGGACCCTTTCGCAAGTGATTTCAAAATATCTGAAGCCTAAGGTGAAGGTGGGTGGAAGGTGGAAGGTTGAGGGTTATATGGGGGGGGGGGGGCAGGGTTTAAGGGTCGGCACAACATTGTGGGCCAAATGGCCTGTACTGTGCTGTATTATTCTTTGTTCTAAGGTCCTTTCTTTGCTGGGTAACTGGTGTTTGATAGGAAGATGTCCACGAAACGGAATTAAGTATACTTTTAGAAAACTGAGAGAGGCAGCTAACTGAACAAGTATCAGGGTCAGTCAGAACGTGTAATGAGAGACTTGGTTAACAGTACAGGTTGATGGAATCTTCCATCATGTAAAGTCATTGATGTAAAATGTAAAGCACTTTGACCTGTTGAGTATTTTCAAAAGATTCCTTTTCACTTCAGGTTTTGACGGCGGCAGATTAAAAGACGTGATGCCAAAAGTTGCCAAAGAGGGAGAACTAAAAGGATTACCCGCTGTCACATGAAATATTTTGTGACATCAGCAAAGGCAGACACATATTAGAGAGGGTCCACATGAAGCTGCAAGAAAGGCCCATACTGATTTAAAAGCCAACACCACTCTCAGAACCATTGGAGTAGAAACAGATTAGAGGTGAGGTGGTGGTTTATAAGGGTCAGAAATGTTTTTATTAAAAAGGACAATAAGGGCATACTTGAAGGTGGGGGTTGGAGCTCTGTACCTGGAGATAGGAACCAGTAAAACATGCGCACATGCAAAATGCTGGAGGAACTCAGCAGGGCCAGCCGCAGCGATGGAAATTAACAGATAGTCAATGATTCAGGCCGAGACACTTCATCAGGACTGGGAAGGAAGGGGGAGGAAACCAGAATAAAAAGGTGGGGGGGTAGGGGAAAGAGGCTGGCTGGAAGGTGACAGGTGAAGCCATGGTTGGAGAAGAAAGATCTTGATAGGAGAGAAGAGTGGACCATAGGGGAAAGGGGAGGAGGAGAGGACCCAGGGGAAGTAATAGGTAGGTGAGAAGAAGTAAAAGGTCAGAGTGGGGAATAATGACTGGGGGGGGGGGGGAATTGGTTTGTCGGAAGGAGAAATCAATGTTCATGCCATCAGGTTGGAGGGCAAAACCGTAAACACAATCAAATGAAGAGGGAGAAGGAAAGCATGTCAGAGCAGGTGATCAGCCAGAACCTAGGAAGACAAGGAGAGTTAAGAGAGATATTCATCAAAGGCATACATTCAAGGCTAGGACAAAGTTGGTGAGAGGAAAAAGGAGAACCTTTAAGAATATTGCACTTTGTGCGATAAGCAAAAGAAGTGAAAGGGGACTGAATGGACGGCTGCATGCTTATTGACAGCAAGCAACCTGAGAGTTCTTCATACAGCTGGGGGTTTCATGTAGCGTACTGGTTCGTGTGGCAGTGCTACAGCTTGGGCATCAGAGTTTGTTCAATTCCAGCATCTGCTGTAAAAAGCTTGTACGTCCTTCCCGTGAATGTGTGGCTTTCCCCAGGCTGCTCCAGCTTTCTCCCACAGTCCGAAGCTGTACCAGACAGAGGGCTAAATGGTCATTGTAGATTGTCCTGTACCGGCAGAGGGTTAAATGGTCATTGTAAATTGTCCTGTACCGGACAGAAGGCTAAATGGTCATTGTAAATTGTCCTGTACCGGACAGAGGGTTAAATGGTCATTGTAAATTATCCTGTACTGGACAGAGGGTTAAAAATGGTCATTGTAAATTGTCCTGCACCGGCAGAGGTCTAAATGGTCATTGTAAATTGTCCTGTACCAGACAGTAAGCTAAATGGTCATTGTAAATTGTGCTATACCACACAGAGGGTTAAATGGTCATTGTAAATTGTCCTGTATCAGACAGAGGGTTAAATAGGTGGGTTGCTGGGTGCTGCAGCTCATTGCGCTAGAAGGGCCAGTCCCCACACTGTATCTCTAAATAAATAACACGATTTACAGCACATATGTTGTAGACAGACCATGATCCCATACTACACACACAAAATACTGGAGGAACAGCAGACCAGGCAGCATCTACAGTTGATGTTTCAGGCTGAAGTGTCGACTAATCTTTTCCAGAGATGCTGCCTGGTCTGCTGAGTTCCACCAACACTTTGTATGCGTTGCTCGGATTTCCAGCATCTGCAGATTTTCTCTTGTTTATGATACCATACGATATATAGCATTAATGGCAAGACTCTTGGCAGTGTGGAGGATCAGTGGGATCTTGGGGTCCGAGTCCATAGGACACTCAAAGCTGCTACGCAGGCTGACTCTGTGGTTAAGAAGGCATACAGTATATTGGCCTTCATCAATCGTGGGACTGTTTAAGAGCCAAGAGGTAATGTTGTAGCTATATAGGACGCTGGTCAGAACCCACTTGGGAGTACTGTGCTCAGTTCTGGTTGCCTCAGTACAGGAAGGATGTGGAAACCATAGAAAGGGTGCAGAGGAGATTTACAAGGATGTTGCCTGGATTGGGGAGCATGCTTTCTGAGAACAGGTTGAGCGAACTCGGCCTTTTCTCCTTGGAGCAGGAGGATGAGAGGTTTGCTGATAAGGTGTCTAAGATAATGAGATGCATTGATTGTGTGGATAGTCAGGGCTTTTTCCCAGGGCTGAAACGTCTAGCACGAGAGGGCATCATTTTAAGGTGCTTGGAAGTAGGTACAGAGGAGATGTCGGGGTAAGTTTTTTTAAACAGAGAGTGGTGAGTGTGTGGAATGGGCTTCCGGTGGCGGTGGTGGAGGCGGAAACGATCGGGTCTTTTAAGAGACTCCTAAATAGGTACATGGAGCTTAGAAAAATAGAGGATTATGGCTAAGCCTAGGTAGTTCTAAGGTAGGGACATGTTTGGCACAGCTTTGTGAGCTGAAGGGCCTGTGTTGTGCTGTAGGTTTTCTATGTTTCTATACTAACAGGAAAAGTTGGAGAAGGTTTATTTTTAAACTGTACAACAAAAACAGGCATCGGATTATGGATTCCTCAAGTAATAGACCAACACTAGGACTGGACTGCAGTATTAAACATATGAAGCAGCACTGCAGTTAGGCGATCAAATTCCAGAAGTTACAGCTCAGAAGTAGGTCATTCAGTTTATCAAACCGTAATGGTGCCAATTGCAGCTTTGCTTTCTAATCCCATTCTCCTGCCTTTTGCATATTTTTTATATATTTGTGCAATTCAATTTATCTGCCTTAATTTGAAATAGGATTTATCTTTACTGCCACCTAGCCATCTCTGTAGCACAGCTACTGTGCTAGTAACACTACCGGCCTTGATTCCTGCAACAAGTCTCTTATGTGGCACCTAATCAAACACCTTCCAAGAATCCACATTTAATTTATCTAATCACTCCTGCAATTTCCTTAAAAATTAATTAGTCAAGCATGACCTGTCAATTTAAAAAAAAATAATTTGGTGTTTAAACACCAAACTTTAATTTCCTGTCTTCTACATTACAGCTTTCTTTTTAAAAAAAAACTGCAACATCTGGCATACTTTGCCATAATTATGGTTTTCAATTTTTAAAAACATTCTGCTAATTTCATGCACATCAGTTTCACCATATAATACTTCCAAAGTAGAAATGGTCATTTAGTTTAAAAGAAAAAATATTTAAACATACGGTGTTATAACAGGATGGAGAGTTGCTGCAAGAACAGACAAAATGAGTCAGAAGATGTCTGTCTTCTCCACCGGGACACAGGGAGCACTGAGTGTGTGTAGCAGCAGGCAACAGCACGAATACAAGTGGCAGCGAGAGAGACTTGAAGCTGTGTGAAAGTGGCTGGGATTTAAGGAGCAGCAGCAGATAGTGAGACAGCAGGAGGGATGGAGGACAGTGGCGAAGGAAGGAGAGGCAAGAGAAAGAGAGAGAAAGCGCCTAATGGAGTAGTGGCGAGAGAAAGTATATGGGGAAATAAGAAGTGACGAGAGAGAGGATGAACGTGTGTGGAGCTGGGCACACAAGGAGCAGCCCTGAGCTGTATATTGTAATCCAGAATAACGTCACTAAACAGCAGACAGGGAACAGTTGGTAAGTATTACACTTTATTTGCTTTTTAGAGGGAAGGGGCTTAAACAAAAAAAAACTTGGGTAAAAGTATTAATTTATTATATAATAGACTGACTAGATAGGGAAGGTCTTATTTTGTCCATATTAATTATTTCTTTATTTATATATTTATTCATTTTTGTATTTGCAGTTAACTTTTTTTTGCACATCAGTCTTTGTGTGTAGGCTTTCACTGACTCCATTGTATTTCTTTGTTCTACTGTGAATGCCTGCAAGAAAATGAATCTCAGAGAAGCATATGGTGGCATATATGTAGTTGGATAATACATTTACTTTGAACTTTGAAAGGACAAGGAAATCAGACAGCTAGGGTTTACAAGTAGGAACACAGCTAAGGGAAAAGTTAAATTATAAATTAATAAAATTAATGTAATACAGCATTGATATAGCTTAGGTAAAGATATAGTTGTCAAAGGAAGTAACAATAAAGTGTAAACAAACAGTCAGTACCATGGGCTCCTTGTAATCTGTTTACATATTCACCTTATAATCTGTTTATGAAATTTGGCTTCACTGAATTCAAAGCAAACAAACTTTGGAAGCACAGAGCAGTGTACAAACAGAATCAAACCATGAGCCCAGCACATGCCATCACAGACAAATTTCTACTTCAGTAGGTTAAGTAATAAAACTGATTCAGTGAACAAGGTCAAATCAAGAAAAATTGGGTGGGAATCCATAAATAACAGAACGCAAGGGTATAATCAGGAGAGTCGACATGATCTAAAGCCCACGTTACCTGCCCAGTGGCAAACAGAGGAAGAACTTGAGACGAAGAGGAAAGTTGTCCTAGCACAGGCAAGAGCTCAAAACTAGCCGAGAAAGGAACACAATTTTGCCTTATGAAGAAGAGGTTATAAAAAATTCCATTCATTAGATCCATGTCAAATAAATTTATTTGATTTTTCACAACAGTTTGGGGAGTTGAATGGCAGAACATTGCTCCTACTTCTTATATTCTTGTTCTGAACACGTGTAGCAGATCTAGTTACACAGGTAACTTGGCACATCAAAGTATGAGTGACAAACTAGAAAGGAAAGGGATAGTTTAGACATGAAGAATAATGTCAGGGTCTAGTGCAGGGGTTCACAGACCCCTTGCTTTTTGTTCCATGGCATAAACGAAGTTGGGAACCCATGGTCTACTGAGAAATTATCTTGGCTTAGAAGATTAGTACGTAAGATCAGAATTAGAGGATTTATGAAGGGAGAAAAGTCCCTTCAGCTTAGTTTACCATCTTACCCCAATATATTAGTTAAGAAATAAAAATTTGAAGCAAATGTGATGTTAGCACATTAGAGATCTAGGTTCAATTCTGATGCCGTCTATGTGGCATTTATGCATTTTCCCTGTGTGGGGTTCTTCCAGCTAAACTGTTCCCCTCCTACATCCCAAAGACATGTGGGTTGGTAGATTAATTAGCTACAGTAAATTGATTATATGTAAGTAAGTGGGAGAATTGGAGAGAATTGATAGGATCACGGGGAGAATAAAATGGGATTAGAGCAAATGGGTATTTGATGAACAGTATGGACCCAAAAGAAAGAAGGGCATTTTCCCTTGTTATATAACTCAACTTCTAATGTTCCTGAATAATGGGCAAATATATTGAAATAAGTAGTTTCCTGCAGCCATGTTATGGACTATTTTAGGTATAGTCTTAGGTAATGAGACAGGTTTAATTAGTACTTTCATCATAACTTATCTTCTAGGCAAGAGTGATCAGAATGTGAAGGAATTTTTAAATTAAATTTCAAGACATTTTAAGTCGTAAACCAGATACTTAAATAAGCGAATTAAATGGGTATAAGAACAAAATGGTAAGTTAGAATAACAAGGGATGTTAGCACATACAACAAACATTAAAATAGCATTTTGTGATTAAGAAATTTAAAACTGTAATAAATTGATTTATCCATGGATAACTAAAGTTATCAAGAATAGTAATAGTATTATCAAGAATAGAATTAAATCTTAAAAAAGCCTTATAGTATAGTGTAGTGTAGTATCAAGTTTGGTAATGGGGAGCTTTGGAAACCAATTTGTTAACCATTTAATAACGAAAGGAATAGATAATGAACATAATCAATCCAAAAAAATGTATGTGCTTTTACACGTTTTTGAAAAATAAGTGAACTTAAAACTGGAACGCTTCAAAGCTGAAGCAGAAATTAAAATGGAGGGAAAAAATTACTGGTGTTTCAAAAAAGTACTATCCACCTTCATAAGAGATGATACAATGAACATAGCAGAATTAGTGAGGAGTAAAAGGTCTAATGAGAGCAAGAAACCTAATAATTAGGTTTAAAATTACAATGAAATACAGTCACAGGGAAAATCATAGCACTAAGGAAATGAATTGTCCAACTAAATGAAGATAAGGCAGAAATATTTTTGGTTGGTCCCAAAGCTTAAAGGAATAAACTTTTTGATAAACCTGGGAACGTGACTTCCCTTGTAAAATCAGAAGTAGTAAGCCAAGTCATTGCTTTTTATTGTCATTTTGACCATAAACTGCTGGTACAGTACACAGCAAACATGAAATGATGTTCCTCCAGGACCATGATGCTACATGAAACAACACAAAACTACTCTACACTATGTGAGACAACCCAAGGCTACAACTCTAAACAACACAAAAACTACGCTTGACTACAGACCTACAAAGGACTACGTAAAGTGCATAAAACAGTGCAGGGCAGTACAATAATTGATTAATAAGCAAGACAATAGGCACAGTAGAGGACAAATTTCAATATAATAATAAATGAAGTAGACATCAGTCTAGACTCTGGGTATTGAGTCTGATGGCTCGGGGGAAGGAACTGTTGAAGCCTGGGTGTTATCCTTGATTCAGATTGAATTTAAATCCCACATAAAGAAAGTGACCAGAGCAACTTTTCCACACTTAAGAAATATTGTAAGGGTATGTCTGTATCTGTCACATAATGATGCTGAAAAACTAATTCACAGCTTTATATCAACTAGATTAAATTACTGCAATGCACTTCTTACTGGCCTTCCAAAGTAATTTAATGACAAACTCATTCAGAATGTGCTACTAGACTTTTATCTCAAACCAAAATGGGGGAACATATCACTCCCATCCTAACTACTCTGCATTCACTTTTTGCATCTTTTATAATTGATTTCAAAGTTCTCTTACTTGTTTTTAAAGTCCTTAATGGTCTAGGCCAGAATACATCACAGAATTGCTTTTGTTTTATAGCCCTGCTCAAGCTCCCTGGTCTTCTTCTGCCAATCTCTAAGATTCGAACAATTTCCCTCAAAAGGTAACCGGCAGGTCAGCTTTTTTGAATTACTTTCCTGAACTATGGAATTCAGACTTAAAACTACAAGATATGCAGAATCAGTTAATACTGTTAAACGCCAACTCAAAGCCTATTATTTAATCTTGCTTTTAATTAACTTCTTTGCCTTTAATTTTCATGTTTGTACTTTATCCCATTGTAAAACACCTTGAATCAAGTTTCAAAGTACTACACCATTTGTGTGAAAAGTGCTTTATAAATATATAATATTAATTATTATTATTATGGACTAATTCTTGGAAAACATGCTTGTGCAAAAGAAAAAGGAGAATGAGAGAAAATGGAGGGCTACAAAATTCAGTATCAACTTTATGAAGGAGATCTGTAAGCAATAACATATCTGGACTTACAAAAGACATTTGAACACACTCAAGACAAAGGAGATGATAGTGGATTTCAGGAGACATCCCCCCGTTATGTCCCCCTTCACAGTCCTCAGCAGCCCTGTGTCCATCGTGGAGAACTTCAGGTTCCTGGGAACCACCATCTCTCAGGATCTGAAGTGGGAGCAGAACATCAGCTCCATCCTGAAGAAGGCCCAGCAGCGGATGTACTTCCTGCGGCTCTTGAGGAAATATGGTCTGCCTCAGGAATTGCTGCTGCAGTTCTACACTGCAGTCATTGAGTCTGTCTTTGCACTTCCATCACTGTGTGGTTTGGAGCCGCCACCAAGCAGGATAGAACCAGACTACAGCGCACAGTGAGGACTGCCGAGCGCATCATTGGAGCCTCCCTGCCCTCTATTGTGGACCTGTACTCTTCCAGGTTGAAGAAGAGGGCGGGGAACAACATAAAGGACTCCTTCCATCCTGCGCATGGACTGTTCGAACCGCTTCCGTCTGGTAGGCGCTTCAGATCCCTCCAGACTAAGACTAATAGGCACTGGAGAAGTTTTTTCCCTACTGCGGTCACTTTGCTGAACAGTTAACTGCCGGTTAACTGTCGGCTAACTATTACTTGGATTGCACTACTTGTATGTATAATCTATATTTTCATTTATATTTATCATTATTATTGTTATGAGCAGAGAGACAACATCTGCCGGAAGTAAATTCCTTGTATGTGCACAGGTACTTGGCGGTTAAAGTCTGATTCGGATTCTTCCAATATCTACATGCCATATAGATGTTTGTGTTGAGGAGTTTCTGGGTGTACTGGTACATCAACAAAAGGGACTACAATCCGAAATTTAAGTTTAAAGGATTGGGTAAGAAGCTGTCAGATGAGTATTACAGAAGGAAATTTAAGTTTATTCTTTTTTAAAAAACTGAATTTTTAATAGAATAGAACAATAAGAACAGTAACAATAGTGAGATCTAAGGAAGCTGGCTCAAGAGATGCATCAGGTTAGTATGTAGATACAAAAAAACCTTCAAAAAGTGCAGATTGACTTTCATTGTAGGAACTTGAATTCAAGAGTAAGGAAGTCTTGCTTCAATTAGAGAGAGCACCCAGAGAGCAGTTTTGGTTTCTATTCCCAAGGAAACAGGTAATTGGCTTAGAATTTATACACAGGAAGTCATTAACATTGATTTCTAGCTTGAGAGGGCTATCCTAAAAGGATGAATGTTGGGCCTATACCCTCTGGGTTTAGAAGGGACAGGTGATCTTCCTGAAATGTATTACATCTTGAGGGCTTGACAAGGCCGACAGCTTCCACAGCTAGAGTCTGGAAACAGGAGTAACTGAATAATAATAGGAATCTGAGGTAAAATATTTTCACAGAGGGTTAAGAACCTTTTGAGTTATTTATCCCAACGGGCTCTCATATCCAACGACTTTTGAAATCTGGATACTAGATGGGAAAATGAATTTAGGATTAGCCAAAATAGATAATACAGCATGCTTGAGAGGCCATGTAGCCCACACAAGCCCCCCCCCTATTTTTTTTGCCCTTATACTAAACCACAGAATATTTGTGCAGTTGGAAACCAGCCACAAAGCCTAATGTTTACTAGTGATCCAGAACTAAACATGATCAGGAACCTGAGTTGGCACTCACTTGCCTATAATTGATCAGTGAAGCGGGTTCTCATGTGATTTCGATTCGAATGGGTTACTGGGACTTGAATGAGTTATGACCACATCTAAATCCCATCAGCCCGAACCGTCAATTTACACCTATTGGAACAATGGGAGGAAAGAAACTCTCTGACAGTCAAATGTGGCACTGGGATTCTGAAACATGACAGTCAATGAACAATGGTTTCACAGTCATACACAATGCTGTCTCAGACACAATTACCTGCCTATAATACCCAAATTATAGCTGTTCCAGCACAGAAATGGGTTAAATATTGGTAGTGGGTCAAAGCTGATTACAATCTCTGAATTAACATACCATCTCAGTAGTGATCTGTGTTGAACTTAATCAAATCCAATCTATCACTCTAAATTCTAATACAGGACCATCTGTCCTCAATGTGCGATCAATGAGTCCCATCCACTCACATCTTGTAGTCACCAATGGCTAAGAACTCTCGCCATATAAATACTGTGGATATTGCAACAGGTTGGAGGCTGGATATCCTACTACAAGTGACTGAATTTCTGACATACCAAAACCTGGCCACCAGTTGTTCCCTCCATCTATGAAGTGGGCTGTAGTTAGTCACCTCGGCAACTCTGACAGCACCAACCAAACATGTGATCTCCATTACCAAGGAGGACAAGGACTGCAGGTACATGTGGACGACCACATGCAGGTCCCCTCCAACTCACTCACCATCGTGACTTGGAAATATTCTGGCAGTGCCTCACAGAACCGTACAGCGCAGAGGCTTCAGCCTGCAAATGTCTGTGCCGGCCATAATGCCAAATTAAAGTGAACCTACCTGCCTGCAATGGAACGTAGACACACAACACAGAAGGTGAAATTTTGCAATTGATGTTGTGAATTAGTGTGGGCTTTTACACATTGTTGTAAGAGGACAACATTCAATGCTGCCAGATCTAAATTCTGGAATTTTCTACCTAACAGAAGTGTGGGAGAACCTTACTGGAAAGACACAGCAGCTGTAGAAAGCTCCTACTCAAGGGCAGTTTGAAAGGGTAAAAAAAAAGTGGCCTTATTAGCAACACTTATATACTCCAAAGAATACAGATGATTACCTTCCTGTTCTAATCACCTGTCTACTAAATTATCTTTGTGTATATAAATCCATATTGTTATTTACTATACCTTAATAAGAACTGCAAGCTCTTACACACAATAAACCAACCTCATTGCCTAGGGATCAACTGAAACCTTTCGCATCACCCACAGTCCAGGACAAAGATGGAAACTACAACTCTAGTGACAGTTTTCCCATTTTATATTCTATTTATCAAATGCATATCTAAACTTGGCCCTTTCACCTCTGTGATTGGAGCTTAATATTCAATCCTTGCACCTGAACTTTGACCCCAAGTCCCAGATGAATTCCTTCAGATCCACCCTTCACGCCTTTCAGCAAGGAAAAGTGAGGGGAAGGGCAGCGGAATCAAAAACGCACCACCACAGGACAATAAAATTTCCTTCAACTAGATGAGATTGACTGAAAGGTAACTGATTAATGGAGAAGCAGTTGTTAGCTCAAGGATACAGAATTATCCTTGGTAATGTTTGGGTTGTGTTTTGGTTTACAGCCTTGCACTTGCAACAACGTGGGAAAGACATTCAGAAGAGCGATCCTGATAATTCCATTGCCCCATCCTATTTCCCTGCAATGCTGCAATTTTCTCTCTCCCTTCCCACAGATTCATTTTGCTACTTACCTACACTAGGAGTAAGCTATTGGCATGCCTTTTAGTTATAGCAGGAATTTAGAGGGCCTGAATATACAGTAACCCACGCTGCTAGAAGCTGCACCAAGGTTAATTTGAACCCGGATGCGCAGTGATAGGTTTGATGAGAATGAGATTTATTACTACTGAAATTATCCTTTGCATATTTCACCCGAATGCACAGACAATAAAGTCATGACGTTGGAAATGTTATCCTTGAAAGTTGTTGGCTACGGTCTTTCAGTGATTCCATTACGTTTCTTGGATTTACTGAGTACGACGGTAAGGAAACAAATCTCAGGGTGTATAAAGTGGCACATGCGTACTTTGATAATAACTTTACTTGAACTTTGGAAGTTTTTGAAATTAGTCCCATCAATCATATTACAGTTGCTATAATTTTAAAACATCCACCTCTGACGTAAGATGCAGAAACTACAACAAATCAACTTGCACTCACGTGGCAGCTTTGACCAGGAAACCATCTCAAGCTGCTTAAAAGAATCTTGCAGGAACCTGAGTTGCAGTACAATGTTTGCCTGAATTTTCAGAGCATCACCACAATCCACATACGTAACAGAATAGATTCAGGACTGGCAATTTTAATAAAAGGGCATTAAAGCAAATCCTGAGTGAATTTAATTATTATTTTTGTTTACTACCCTCTTTGTTTATGTTGCATATTAGGATCCCATGTCGCGCCCAACAATGTTCTTCACCACAGTGTCAGTTTGGCTTACTATGCCGCAGTCTCACTTCTGAGTTTTAAGATTCTGCATTCAACTTCCTTTCCAGTTACATCAGTACTTAATCTAAGCCAATGTTCAAGAAACACTGAAGGAGAGCATTATTTACTGGCGCTGCTGAAACTCTGCCTGCCCATTTCAATGGTTCATTATAGATACCCTGGTATTATTTGAAGAGCAAGATGCTCTCATCAGCCAGTTTTTCTTTAAAGACTAATTGCTTGTGCATTTTATTACTGTTTGTGGGATACAGTTTCACACAAATAGATGGGGTGCTTAATCACATAACACCAGTGACCAACTTGAAATTCATTGTAAAGATGCTAAAATGTTTGTACGAGGTTTGACTGTAGATACTATGTAAACATATGGCCTTATTTGCACAGAGGCAAATGCACAGAGATTTACAGGACCAGACTTTGCTTGCTGTTGGTGATTGGAACACAGGTGGTCATAAAACAAGCAAGGCTATCTTCTGTTAAATAGAATCCTGATCGACCTGCATAAGTAGAGCCACACATCAACTAATGGCCACTATAAGATGTGCAATGTGAGAATCACAGTGACTGATGTTACCACAGCAGCATCATTATTTTGCTTCTAATGAATTATAATTCTCTTGGGTTTTCAACCAGCGATTACTCCACAGAAGTGGAAGAGAATGAACTTAATAATGCACAGTGCAGAATGGGGGAATTCGAAGTGCTTTGCTCTCTAATCACCTTCATCTTTAAATATTTAAATTAAACGAGTCATGTTTTTTTTTAAATCCCTAAATCCTGCACTTTCTCCAGCTAATAGACTTGACTCTTGCTGGGGAGTGGATCCACAAGAACCAGCAGCTCTTGGTTACCTCGGGCAAATGCCTGATGTCACGGCGGTGCAGCAGTTAGTGCTGTTGGGCAGCTCTAGACCCCCAGCCTCAGTTGCTGCCTGTCCACAGGGTGCTCCACATCGCAAAGATGTGCTGTTAGGTTAACCGGCTATGGTAAATTACCCAGTGGTGTGCATACATGGCAAAAGAATCAATGGGGGGGGAAGGGTTGTAAACAGGCAATGCAAGAAAGAGCAAGTTGCTGGAGACAGGAAGATAAAGGATGAGTGGACAAATGAGATTGTTCTGCTGAAGCTGGCAGACCTATAGGGCCAAACGGCCTCCTTCTGTGTTGTCAGAAGAATACATTACCCCATGTGAACATGGGTGGCCAATTTAGCCTTGGACCATTACAAGATAGTCTGATCTATTAACCACCATTTGTTCAGCAGTTCTTTCAAGGTCAGCAGACTTTAATCTAGTATGTGAAGTCCTTAGCTGACATTTCCCACCTTCTTAAAAAAAAATTGCATTTCAGAGATTTAAAGTCCCTCTCCAGAGGCTCACGCACAAGATTTTTTCCAACCCTCCATGGAGGGAACACTTGGTACTGCCGAAGGTGTCTTCTTTTAGATAAGGTATTAAATCGAGGCCTAGGCCTTACACTGCCTCATGGGTGGATGCAAAAGATTCCATGCCAAAATTTACCCTGTAACTCTATAATTTATAAAGCAAATGATAAGATCACATTACAATGCACAGTTGACTCCCACAGCTCCTACACTGCAGTACTGACAACACTCAATCTTACATCATCAGTTACAAAGCTCACCACAAGTTCCCAAAGTTGCAAAGGTCCCATCTTAACAGCAATTATTTAGTTATTTATTTTCTTATATTAAAAAAAAACAAAAACTAACAATGAATTAGAGAAGTTGTGAGTGAGGACAAGGAAACAGATAAATATGGGTAAAGTTGCTGAAGTATTCACCTATCAACTACAAGATGTGATTACCTAAGAAAGACAGACATGCGTACAATTATGAAGCACTTGCTTGAACATTCCCTGCTCTGGGCTGAGATTGTATCTTGTGTTCGTGATCAAGTGATTATGAGTTAATCTGTGGGTGGGTGAGTGGGCGAGAAACAGAAAGAAAATCTGTGATTATGAGTGAGTCTATTTAACTGCAAATTGGCAGGTAGTGCATTGCAAAGGGGTGTACAAGTAAAACCAAACTAAGGGAACCCGTCCTGCAAAGGGTGAAATAGAATCTGCTATCCTTCAAATAAATTAATTACACACGGTGCTGACGATGGGATTAAAAAGTGTTATTTGTCTACCGTATCCTAATTCAACTTGTTTTGGCACAGAAGCACTGGGATTTGCCACAGAATTCAATAAATTGGGAAATTTTATCCTCTGTCCTAAAAGGTTCTTCACTCCACACCAGGGCCAGTGTGAAGAGATTCGATATTATATCCATGGAACACCATCTTTAACCAACTCTCCCACTGGTTAGCAGCTGCTGGCCATTTTCCTAACGCTGTCAGTGCCTGTCTCAAGAGCTTTGAGAATTTCAAAAGGGTTGGAGAATCACTGTTTAAAAAAATCTTTTCTAACCTGACCAGTGTTTAAAAAAAATCAAAATAGATGAAGCACGTTCAGTGATACACAAATAAAGACGGCAGTAAACACTGACGCTTTAACACTGCAGCCAGCAGACAGAAGACTGCACATAAATGAATTGTCGGTAATGTACTTCCTTCAGCATGGCTTCTACTATTAATTCTTTCCTCTTTCTTTTTTGTCTTTATTTTTGCCACGTTGAATTCATATACTGATCCTTTAATCCTGGTTATGTACGTTCTTGTCTTTTCCATGTCCTTAAATCCCATTACAATGACGATCTTCAGTGAAATTTTATTTCACCTATATACTGGTTTGCTTTATCAGCATGGTAGCTAGCCCCAACATCACGTAAAAACAAAACATGCTACTGGTCAAAAAGTTATGTGAAGTAGCTCAAGATACAAATTCATAAAAAGCACTAAAGCAAGACCTGCATGGATCCTAACAAGACCACACTCAATTGATAGCTGCTTCTGACAACCTGCGGCCCATCATCTGTAAAGGCCATCAACTCTTAAAAGCACAGTCGCCATGGGCGCCAGACAACAGCAATACCTGATTCTGACTGTCAACAAGATGAGAAGGACCGCTGGTAAAAGCAACAGAGACCCCCAGATTTACTGAAAGGGCTCAGAAGTCCTGAGGCTTATCCAGTGGAAGCTGGGTCACGTGAGAGGAATGAGTGGAGTTGGGAGAAGGAGGCCTACCAGCTTGACAGCTAGAAAAGCCTGACCGCAGATGGTCCAAACTGTCCAGAGTTAGTTCCACCACTTCATGGAGTGATGCTGAAAGCTACATCGTGATCTCCCGAGATCTGTCAGTCAGTTGTACACTGCAGAAAGTACTGCTCTGTTCCCCAGACATACTTTACCACATGTGCAACCATGCACAGAGACTCAATCCGGCCATGGTGAACCCTGCAATCAAACTGGCTCGGTTGTAATTTGGTGGGGTTTTAGGAAAGGACTCTTGAACAACAACAGGAGGAAGGAAGACTGCAGGGAGGTGGAGGGGGAAGACTGGAGCGAGGAGGAAGAGGAAAGACTGGAGGGAGGAGGAGTGGGAGAAGGAGAGAGGGAAGCTGACTTGGTGAGAGGAAAGATGGAGCTCATGAGCAGCTTGAAGCACTTAAAATGCTGCACATTAGCAGAGGCACATCCTGTGAGAGCAGATCACTCCACACCATGCGCAGGAACACACCAAGCAAGAACTCACCCCTATTCAAGAGCAGAGCCGTCCAGCACATTCCCACCTCACCCATCCATGAAACTCTTTGTCTGTAAAGAGAGTCCTTCTCAGAATGCACAAAGAGCCACATACAAGAATGGCGAGGATGGCAGGGACAAAGCACCTGCCATTCAGGCTCTATCAAGTGACTCATCTCTGTGTCTGGATGCAAAGAAGAACTTTAGTTAGTGTGATCTGATGAGCCAACATTAGTCCTTGGGTTAATATCCGTCTGTAAGGTATAAAGTCAAGAGATCATTATTTTCATGTTACATTCAGTGCATAGTAGAACTTGAGTTTTATGCAACATCTGGACTCCACTGCCCAATTATTAGTATACAGTGTTGGTGTTGAGGTAGGGTGGAGAGGCCAATTTGTCTGCATTGGGGACTTGCTTTGCAGACTTTTTGTGAAAATCCTCTCTGCAATAACATTCCCCACATCCCGTGGAGCTAGTGCCCGATTCCTCTAATCAGTGGGGAAACATGGCAGTGAATACTGAATAAGGACACGATACCTTTCTTCTGTCTCTTGATATTGCTGTTCTGCAAGCTTCGCTTCATGACCTCTGCTTCTTTTCCCTCTCTTTATGAGGGTGAATGCACACAGATTTCTCCAGGGGTGGGGAATCAAAACTGAGAAGGCACAGGTTTAAGGGGAGAGGATAAAAATTTAGTAAGAACTCGAGGGGCAATTTTTTTTTGGCCAGAGGGCTATCTGTGTATGGAAGGAGCTGCCAGAGGGGGGTGGTTGAGGCAGTTACATGAACAATATTTAAAAGGTACTTGGGCAGGTTTATGAATCAGAAAGGTTTGGAAGGATATGGACCAAATGGGATTACCAGATGGGCTTTTTGGTTGGCATTGGGCTACTGGGCCTGTTTCTATGCCGTAGACTCCAGGATCCTGCTTCAATTGGACAATCAGGTCAGCACGTCTACTTCACAGGTACTATCAATGGAAACAAAACCTTAGCTTCAGGAAAACTGCAGTGCTTCCCACTTGCAGGTCTCTTTACTCGTCGGCTTTGGTGGGAGGGACCTCGAGTGTGAGGAACCAGGGATTAGGAGAGATTCCTCATCCCACCAGAATCTATTCCTAAGGACAATTCCAGCCAGACATTATTTGGATGAAGGCATCATGCGTGCTTCCTAGCAGATGGAAACTTTCTTGACCCCTACCATCTGAATGCTCCGTGAGCAAAAACATTTCCTGTTCAAAAACTGTCCAGGTTATCGAGCCTTTACAGCACGAGAATGAATGAAACAGTGTCAGAGGTGACACTGAAACCGTGGAGACGACTTGTTCTCTACAAATACCATCTTTGAGCGACCTTTCCAATGCAAATAGGGAGGCAAGGTGGGAGATCCGCTGAGGCCTTGGATCTTACTGCAAGATGTCACGTATCTCAATGTTGACAGACTTCAAAAACCTGTTCATCAGACAGCTCTCGGTATGTGAGGTAACTGAAAAACTCTTGAAGAGTAAGCCATCTGTATATGGGCAAGTTCTAGCCTCCATCCCCAGCGAATATGACATAATTTAGTGGCAAGAAATGGCTATAATGTTGCCTCCAGTAACAACTGCCACCAACGGAGCAGCTACATAACCCAGGAGCAAACTGCAGGAGAAAACACAGTTAGTGGCAACGTGGCTTAAAGAATCACCTGTTCTGAAACTGCCCAGGCAAGTGCAAGCAGATTGTCCCTTTAAATAGTGAGAAAAGCAATGAGCAAACACTGCATGTCCTAGGTTCTGTGAAGACTTTTCTTTGTGACGGCCAATTTGTGTTGGTGCAGGTAAAAATGGACATTAAGCAGAAGATATCATCAGCTGCTAGAAAGTCAGGCACGCTAATGTGGATTGTGCACCGAAAGTCAAATTTTGCAACTGATATGATTACACTGAGAAACAATTATTGAGCAATCAACTATAGATAAAATGGAATTTTGCACAATTAGTACCGTAAAAAACAGATCCTATACAATTCACTTTCCAAGCACGTGAATGAAATCAGACACTGCCTGTAGTTACTCCCTACTTTTCGTCCAGATTCAATCTCTTCCTGAGTTAACAAGTGCTGAATTCACCTGTCACGCAGGCCGAATTAATTGGCCCTGCAATCACAAACAGAACACACTCCTGCTGAATATTCAGGCGTGACTGAGAAATATCAGATGGTCAATTAAAGATAAAGTGCATTAGTATTATTTACAGAACACAGTTTTAAAATGCAAATAAATGACTTAACCAACAAGTTAGATTTTTAAGAAAACATTGAAGTAATAACTTGTGATGGTGCAGCATTATCTACAAAGAACAAGCTCTTCTCTTTTGATTTCATCCACTCCTGCTTTAAGAAGCAATTATCTGCTTGGTTCACTTGGAAGCACTCTAGCCTTGGAAACAGCAAGTCAAGGCTAAAGGCCCACTTTGGAACCTGCGCACTTAGTCCACAATAACACTTGAGTGCAACACTTAGCTGCTGCATTGTCAACGCCAGCTTAATTTAGACAAGTTGCTGAACTAAGTTGCTACATATGATTCCAGTGGATGTAAAAACCTAATAGCACAGTTAGAAGAGTAGATGTCTCACTCTGGCCAGTTCCACTGGATTGCTACTCCTGGGCTTCTGTTGTAAGTGAAGTGGCTACATGTTTCTCTAACTATCCAGAGAACTGAGACCCATCTGAGTATTTTAAGAGTGCGGATGTTACACCTAATTTCCTTTACAAACCTAAGTAAATACTTAGGCAACTAGATTGTGAAACTTCATGAATTTTTAAAAAAACTAGATCTCCTGTTTTTCTCTTTAATGCATTCGAGGAGATATCGCAAATGTCTACACTGTCCTGACTGCCCGGTTGTGCTGCATTAGTTCATTTTAAATCTCGGATATTCCACCGTTGTGCTCTGAGTATCAAAGGGATAGAGGAAGGCTTCCCTTTCACATCCAATGACATATTTCCAAAGCACTCACTAGAGTGCTGCCTGCCTATTTTTCCCCATGCAGTTACCTCCTACATGTAACAATGTGATCATCACCATCTGCCTAAAAGGTAAATATTGGTCAGCTCATCTGCGTTTTCTCCTTCAATTGCCATAGAATATTTTACATTCTCCCCACGAGATCACAGAATCTTTCATCTCATCCAAAAGAAAGCAGCTCCAACAATGAGGAAGTCCCTCAGTACTATAATGAAATATCCACAGAGGATATAATTATTTTTTTTATACACAAAGCACTGGACAGGAACGAATGCTAATCAATCAAATATGACTAAAACTAAGAAAGGATAAAACACAAATCAAAAGGTGTGAGGATGAAGATTCAAGGTTGGAACTGGACACAGCTATGATGTCAACAAAGAGTTGACATTATTAAAAAGGTAGTAACATTGCAAATCGGCCCTTCAGCTCTTTGAGTCTGTGCTGACAATCAATGACCACCCTATACAATCAAAGACCACTCTATTTTTTCCATATTCCTATCAACTCCTCCCCTCACATCTCCACTCATCCACACACTAGCAGAAATTTACAGTGGCCAATTAACTTAACAAAGCAGTAAACTACTGCCCTTCCAGACTTAAAGATGAAAATGATAAAAGTATCAGAAGGAGTGAAGATGCATTAAATTGGCATTTTTGAGAGAAAATGGGAGGAGGAATGATAAAGACTAATAGCTGTAAAAATAGCAGGCAGTCTTGCATTAATTAGAATTTCTCTCCACTGAAAAGCACTAAACAGAGAAATCCTCAGGATACAGGATCGAGAATGGAGAACTGCTGTTTTAACTATAACCTAGTTCAGGGCCAGTCCAAAGAGTATGAAATGAAGATAACATTCCTGAAGTTTATTGTTTAGTTATCACACAGTACAGAATGAGCTGACTGAGATCTTGCCTTGACACTGCCTGGTATTTATTTATGAGGTTGGTAGTGCAATTATCCTCAGCACAACAAGTACAGTGCTTTGTGAAAACAATTACTGCTTCTAGTGGCATTCAGAACCCTGTTCTCACCCAGTGCAACATGGCAACAAACTGTTCACATGCCCCACCTCTGAATCACGGTCAAAAGTAGGCGGGCTTGAAGAACATGGACAGAAAGCCAGGAGCTTCCCAAGCTGGGATATTTCTGGCAAGAGGATCAGCAGATTGCCTCAAACTTGCCTACACTGCTGGAAATATGTTTTCAAATTTGTTCACAGTTTAGCAGGAAATGAGGAGTGCAGCTGTGAACATCCACAAGTTACATGGTCAATGTATAATAGAAACGAGCAGAGAAGTGGGTGATGCAGAGGGTACGAGATCAATCCATTCATTTTGAAGTTCCTCTGAAGTCCCAAGTAATTAAACACACAGCTGGTTGAGGTTAATTCAATCTTCTTCACTGAGTGAGTTGATCCCAACAGGGACATCAGCACTAAAATTAATGTCATTGCACTGGGATTAAGGAAAAGAAACCCCGTCAGTGTTTCGGACTAACACAAGAAAATCTACAGATGCTGGAAAATCTTAAGCAACACACACAAAATGATGGAGGAACTTAGCAGGCCAGGCAGCATCAATGGAAAAGAGTACAGTCAACATTTCCTTCTGGGTCTTGGCCCAAAATGTCAACTGTTTACTCAATTCCATTGATACTGCCTGGTCTGCTGAACCCTCCAGCATTTTGTGTGTGTTGCTAAGGGTTTGGTACTTCCCCCTGTACAAACAATTCTTGATTATTCATGCCAGTCAGTAATTGCTTGTACAGAGAAGAGCATAGCACACCGCAATCAACAGTGTTACAACGGCTAAAGTACAGGAGTCTGAGACTAACAAGTCAAAACCATGGCTGCAATTCCACCTTTAATAATTAGTTGAGTAAATAAATTGGAATACTTTAAGAAAAACAGCCTCAGTCTCAATATCAGAGTAATCTATCAGGGTTTTCTAATGGCTTTTGGGCAAAGAAATTAACTGTCTTTGCTCCAGCTGGACTAGCCAACTCCAGATCAACAGCAATGGGTCCTTCACCATGGTCTAACAAGCCATTCCTTTGTATTAGCTGCCATGTCGAATAGTGCCAGATGTACCACTTAGCATTGCTTCAGCACCAAGACTGGAAACAGCAACACATTTCCCGCGAATATCTGAGGTGTCATATCTAAATTGCTGCAGTTGTTCCAATTTAATCAAGCAACTGCATTGCGATGTGGCACAAGCACAGCTATACCAAAATTCTACACCCCTTCTACACAATTCCTAGGTAGGCTCCATCTCACCACAGAGACGAAAGAATACTTCTGTGCAGACTGCCAGCAATCCTCAACATTGACATTAGACCCCACGATCTCTTGTGGCATCAGGCCCAACGGTGGCAAGAAAACTTTGGTGCAGATTACCACCTCTTGTCCTTCCTCAGCTGATGAATCTGTGTTCCTGTGTGTTGAACAACACTGGAAGAAGGACAGCAAGATTAACTCACAAAACTAACATACACACAAGCACATTAATTCTAAACAGCAAAAAAAAAACAGCAGGCAGTTCATACAGAACTAAACAATCCCATAAGCAACTGATCAGACCAACCCTGTCACATCCTGTCTTGACTGGTAGTGGGTAACTAAGCAGCTCACAAGAGGAGCAGACTCCAAAAAACATCTCAAAGACCATACGTAATTACGTCCCAGCAAAGAAAGGTAGAACAACGTTAAAATTGAACACGCCTTTTAATTTTTATTCAGCACTGTGACACTGGAAAATGACTTCCTCTGGGTTGGTGGCACAGGGATTTTCCACCAATATGTGTAATCGCAATAGAATTGATTTTGTTAGCATTGCAAACACAGTGCAAAAACTATTCAATCCAGGACTTCAAATGCACACTGACACTCTATTTCAGCTGTTAATAGGTGTTCCAGGTCAGATCCAGTTGAGAATGGTTGTTAAAAAATACAACCCCCTTGGCCTGCAATAAATATACTGGGACAATCATGAAGAATACAGTGGTCTATGTTACCAACACAAAAACTACCCACACAAAATGTCACAGACTGGTCCACAAATCACTGGGGGCTGTATGGAAAGCATGGCAAAGGTCTTCAACCTTCATTGTTACTTTCTCACTAATATTAAAAGGTAGAGGTCGTGCATATATCAAGGCTCAATGTCTTGATAAACAAAAATAGTATTACTATTTTCAGGTGTCCAGAGGACATTGCTCAATGTATGAAATAAAAAAGAACATCTGAATTAGTAAAAAGAAAAAAGTGCTTAAAATATCACTTCAGAAGCTTTTTGACACATTAACTGCAAGAGACTACAATAATAACAACCATGCTGCAATTAAAATTAAAGAAAATCCTTCAAAGCAATTGCAATCCACAAAATTTGCTTCATTGGTGTAAGAAGCAACCATTAATGAGGTGAAAAATAGAATATCATTGCCAACTGTGAGATAAATTGATGATAAAGTCTGCAATTTTAAAACTGGTGTTTTGTTCAAATTCGACCACGACACCAGTTAAAAGCAGACCTCAACTGAACTGCATATTTTAAATTGTAAAAAAACCCATATTTTGGAGCTTTGAGTTTTTTGTGCTTACCCACATTGTCTTCATCTGTTCTATCCCTACCACAGAGGATTTAGCCATTGCCTACCACCAGTAGAGTTAAGTGGTCTTACAGAACAGGGTCAGTAACTTTGAATTTCCTTGTGTTATAATTTTAGAGGATCTATCCTGGGACCAGCATGTAAGTGCCATTACAAAGAGGGCTTGGCAGAGCCTCAACTTAGAAGTTTGTGCAGATTCAGCATGTCATCTAAAAATGGTTGCATTGTGGCCTGGTATGAAAACAGCAATGCCCATGAATGGAAAAGCCTAGAAAAAGTGGACACAGCCCAGTCCAGAGGAAAAGCCCTCCCCACCATCGAGTACATCTACAAGGAGCACTGCCACAAGAAAGCAGCATCCATCATTAGGGGCCCCCATGCTCTCTTCCCTCAGCTGCCATTGGGAAGGAGGTACAGGAGCCTTAGGTCCCACGCCACTAGATTCAAAACAGTTATTACTCTTCAACCATCAGGCTTCTAAACCGATTCCTCAACCTATGGACTCACTTTCAACAACTCTATGACTCACATTCTCAATATTTTATTATTATTATTATTATTGGTATTGCACTGTGTGTCTTCTTTTAAACATTGGTTGTTTGTCCTTTGTATGGAGCTTTTCATTGACTCTACTGTGTTTCTTTGTATCTACTGTGAATGCCCACAAGAAAATGAATCTCAGGGCAGTACGTGGTAGCACATACCTACTTTAATAGTAATAAATTTACTTTAAACATTGAACTCCACATCAGGCAAAATAGCTTAGGAAGCATTTATTGAAATGAGTTTCAGACCCTGTTTCCAACTACTTTAGGCCCGAGAATAACCTCAAACCAAATTCTAAAGTAGCCTATCCTTTATAGCATAGGCTGCTTTTTAAAATTCTATCTCTGCTTCTAGATTTGTCAACATGTTGTTCAGAACAGTTCCCCATACAAATGAGTGTTTGTATTTTTTCCATAGGTTTACTCTAACAATCTTCCACAGATGAACTGTTAAAGGTATGCTGACTGGCTGCATCATGAGCAGCGATTTGACTGCACAAGAATGAAAGAAGCTGCAGAGTTGTCGACTTTGGCCAAAACGTTATGGGCCCATCTTTCCCCACCAGTGATAGCATCTATAGGAGGTGTTGCCTGAGGGACATCCACCTTCAAAGGTCCCCAACATTGGGGCAATGTAATATGCTCGCAACTACCATTGGGCAGGAGCTACAAATGCCTGAAGTCCCACACTACCAGGTTCAAGAAAAGCCTTTCAACCACTCAGTTCTTGAACCTATCAGCACAATCTTAATCATTACATTTAGCAACATCATGACCACTGATCAACTTGCGCTAAAATTAACTTTTTTTGTTCATTCTTGTGTTAATTGTACAGCTGCGAGGTACTTTAATTTATATTTTTCTTGTGAACACTGCTTACTCAATATGCCCTATGGCTGTGATGCTACTGCGAGTCAGCTTTTCATTGCACCTGTGCATCCATTTATTTCATTATTTAGGGACACAGCACAGAGTACACCCTTTGAGCCACACTGCCCCAACAACCCCACATCCCTGATTAACCCTAATCTAATCGCAGGACAATTTACAATGTCCAATTTTCCTACCCAGTACATCTTTGGGCTGTGGAGGAAACTGGAGCACTGGGGAAAACCTGTGCATTCCATGGGCAGGATGTAGAGAGGTTCTATTACAGAATGGTGCTGGTAATGAACTCCAAACTCTGGAACGGCTCAAGCTGTAACATTGTTGCACGAACCGCTATGACACCAAGGTGGCACATATACTTGCGCATATGACAATGAACTCAATTCTGACTTAGGCAAACTCTTACCTGGAGAAGGGTTTCAAAACACTGTAGTGTTCCAATTACAAAAACTGCATTTTTCTATCCAATTTATTTGATGGAAAGAGTCACCACAGGGCATATTGCCATCCAAAAATCTCAAACTCTCTTACATCTCATACATCTTACACCTCATAAACTCTCTCACACTTGTGGAAATCCAAGTGAGCTGTCATTTGCACAAATCCACTGTGCAGAACAACTGGTCATGAACCCTCCGCTGATACACAAGAACTCAGGATAACTTTATGACTCTGCAAGGCAGAATTTGGCTTTGTGTGACAGCTTAAAATAGTTGACAGAAAATCAGCCGCTTGTTTACAACTCTCCCATTGTTATTTACTTTTGAAAGAAAAAGTGAGGCAGTTAAATGAAAGGCTGCTAAAAGCCAACCAAGTGATTTACACTGAAGTTCCTACTGCAGCTTCCATCCCCTCATTTCATGTAACTACAGCGAAGCAATGTATGTCACTCACAATTTTTCTAACCGCTCTGGCGCCTGATAACATGGTGTCAACAAGCAAGACACTTGTCTACACAAGGGCAGAAAGTAGTTCGTTTTATAATCTACCTTTAAGACAGTCAATACAGAGCTTCCAGCGTTACTCATTGGCTGGATTACAAGAGAGAGAATCAATGCATTGAACTGATTCTGAAAATGTTTAGCTCCTAAGTATGTACCTTTTTGTGGTAAATTGACTTCTCTTTCTTGAACAATGCAATTTAAAATGCTGGGCTATCTCTGTTTATCTAAATTGCCTAAATTGTCACTATCTGAATCTCATAGCTACAGCTCGAGAAACTGCAATACCACATGAAACCATTCACTTATACTGTAACAGATGCATGGAACATTCCGGGTTACTCTTCTAAAGTGCCAGCACAGGCGACGAGGAATGAAGGGCCTTCTCATTTTTAAGATTCTAAATAAAGAAAAATCTTTATTTAGAAAATTCAAGAAAAAACTAAATTCACGCACTAATAAAATAATGCACTAGTGCAAAAGACTACTGATAGTTCAGCAGCAACCAATTTAAGCATGATTTATGTAACATGTTGGTCTCAAATCAGATAAGCATGATAAAGTTTAAGTCCACTGTTCCATTTCTAGCATCTTCTGGCAGAATTTAAATTACTTTTTGGTTGTGTTTCCTTGTTTGCTCCACCCCACCAAACAAAAAAAACGGTCTTTTTATCGAGAATGAAATTTGGCCTTCGTTGGCTATGAGAGGCCTCAAGGAAAGCAGCAGACACCACAAGCAATTTTGTCAGGGTCGCTCCATCAAACTTTTAGAATGTTCTTTTTTTTTGTCCATAAGCCTGTGGAGTACAGATGTTATAACAAAAATTGGGCCATAATAGACCATTTACTCTCCCTATTCAGTTGAAACCCCTGACCTCGGAAAATACTAACCTTCATTTCCCTTTCCAACTCTTTCCACACAAACTATTCATCCACCTGTCTCCATTTCTCCTGCTTTTCAGAATCATGATCTGGTTTAATATCACTGGCACATGTCATGAGGACATTTTGTCACAGCAGCATATTGCAATGCATAGTAAAAAAAAACTATAAAATTACAACAATATATACTGTATATATCTATCTATACAGTAGATATAATTTAATTAAGTAGTGCAAAAAGAAAACAAAACTGAACAAAAATAATGAGATAGTGTACATGGGTTCATTGTCCATTCAGAAATCTGATGGCGATGGGGAAGAAGCCATTTCTAACATAGTGCGTGTGCATGTTCAAGCTCCTGTACCTCCTCCTTGATGGTAGCAATGTGAAAAAAGCATGTCCTGGGTTATGGGGGTTCTTAAAAACAGATGCACCCTTTGAGGCATCACCTTTTGAAGATGTCCTCAATGCTGGGGAGGCTTGGGCCCATGATGGAGCTGTCTGAACTTGCAGCTTTCTGCAGTGGCCCCTCCATACCAGACAGTGATGCATTTGCATGGTACACCTACAAAACTTTCCAAGAGTCCCTGGTGACATACTGAGTCTCCAAAAATATAATTGCTGTTGTGCCTTCTTTGTAATTGTGTCAATATGTTGGGCCCAGGATAGATCTTCAGAGATGTAGACACCCAGGAATTTGAAGCTGCTCACCCTTTCCACTGTTGAAGTACACAATCAATTCTTTGGTCTTACTGACACTGAGTGAAAGGTTGCTATTTAACCAGCTGATATATCTCACTCCTGTACACCTCCTCATCACCATCTCAAATTCTGCCAACATCAATTCTGTCAGCAGCAAAATTATATATGGTGTTCCAGTTGCGCCCAGTCACACAGTCATGGGTGTACAGAGAATAGAACACTGGGCAAAACACACATCCTTAATGATCAATGCAGGTCCTTGTCAGCGAGAAGGAGATATGCTTCTGATCTGCATTGACTGTGGTCTTCCAATGAGGAATTCAAGGATCCACTTGCAGAGGGAGCTACAGAAGCCCAGTTTTTGGATTAGTACGGAGGGTATGACGGTGTTGAATGCAGACCTGTATCAACAAACAGCAGCCTGAAGTGGGGTATTGTTAACGTCTAGGTGAGCCAAGGCAGAGTGGATAGCCAGTAAGATTGTATCTAGTGTAGAACTATTGTGACGACAGGCAAATTGCAGTGGGTTCAAGTCTTTGCTAAGGCAGGAGTCGGTTCTGGCCATGACCAACCTCTCGAAGAACTTCACAGTAGATGTGAGTGCAACTGGACAATAGTCATTAGGGCAGCTCACCCTGCTCTTCTTGGGCACTGGTATGATTGTCGCCCTTTTGAAGCAGGTGGGAACCTCCAACTGCAGCAACGAGAGATTGAAGACGTCCTTGAACACTCTGTCTGGTTGACTGGCACAGATTTGAAGAGCCATACCAGGTACACCGCCAGAAGCTGACGCCTTGCGAGGGTTCACCCTCTTGAAAGCTGTTTTGATGTCAACCTCTGAGACAGCGATGACAGGGTCAACAAATGCTGCAGGAATTTGCACCTGTGTAGTGTTTCTCCCCCCCCCCCCCCCCCCCAGCTCTCAAAGAACGCAAAAAGGTGTTTAGCTCAACTGGGAGTGAAGCAGCACAGCCATTTATGATGTTAGGTTTTGCTCTGTAGGAAGTAATGGCCTGCAAGCCCTGCTGGAACGGATCTGCATCCCATTCCATCTGTAACTTCAACTGGAATTTTTTTTGCTCTTAAAGTTGTCATATTATGGACTTCTTGTATATTTCTGGGTCACTGGTCTTGACTGCCACAGATCTAGCCCTCAGCAAACTACAAATCTCCTGGTTCATCCACAGCTTTTGATTTGGGTATTTGATTTGACCATATCAGACCATACCTTCTTGGTCTTCACCACTGGTGCTGCAGTCTTTAGTCTCTGTCCATACACCGGGAGTAGAAGTACAGTCAGGTGATTGGACTTTCCGAAGTGCAGTGGGGATTGGAAAGGTAAGCATTCTTGATGGTGGTAAAACAGTGGTCCAGAGTTTTGGCTAGTCTGGTTCCACAGGTGATATGTTGGTGGTAGTTGTTCAGAGACTTTTCCAAGCTGGCTCTTCAATGTCACCATACTTTTCCTTTGTTGAACTAAAATCTTATTGTCTTTTTCATTTCCTTCATGAATGAGGAGGTGGAGCGAAGTTAAGATGGTGCTAAACGGTGACTCCTTTGCTCACATCTTTGGAAACAGCTCTATTTCCATCTTTAATATCTCTATTTTTCCCTTTCAGGGTTCTTTTGAAGACCCTGACCTGGAGTTACACGCTGACTTCGGTTCTTTGATGGGAATAGGACCCGTTCTCGGGTTTCAGGACTGGCCGTTGTTCAGCACGCCAAGGGTTCGGCCTGAGAGTCTAGCTCGGATTCAGAAGCCTAAGATCTCGGGGCTCTGGAGAAGGCGAATTGAGAGTCGATTTCATGGCAGGAGACCTGTGTGTCGGTGGGGGATTCGGAAAATCTACTGCTGTGTGCCCAAAGACTCGGGACCTTTTGGAAAAGAGCTTGGAAAAAGCGACATAACGGACTTTTAATTTTGTAAACCAGCGAGTTGTTTGTTATACTTTCCCACTCACTGTGGAAAAGGAGACACCTCTTTCTCCCTTTTTAGGGAGAGAGAGAACCTCTGAAACATTGAATGCCGGGTGAAATGAAATCGCAAGTCTGTGTCTTTGCTGTTGCTTTGCGGTAATCGCGAGTCTGTGTCTTTGGGGTAATCGCGAGTCTGTGTCTTTGCGGTAATCGCGAGTCTGTGTCTTTGCGGTAATCGCGAGTCTGTTGCTTTGGGGTAATCGCGAGTCTGTTGCTTTGGGGTAATCGCGAGTCTGTTGCTTTGGGGTAATCGCAAGTCTGTGTCTTTGCTATTGCTTTGGGGTAATCGTGAGTCTGTGTCTTTGCGGTAATCGCGAGTCTGTGTCTTTGGGGTAATCGCGAGTCTGTTGCTTTGGGGTAATCGCGAGTCTGTTGCTTTGGGGTAATCGCGAGTCTGTTGCTTTGGGGTAATCGCAAGTCTGTGTCTTTGGGGTAATCGCAAGTCTGTGTCTTTGGGGTAATCGCAGGTCTGTGTCTTTGCTATTGCTTTGGGGTAATCGCAAGTCTGTGTCTTTGCTGTTACTTTGGGGTAATCGCAAGTCTGTGTCTTTGCTGTTACTTTGGGGTAATTGCAAGTCTGTGTCTTTGCTATTGCTTTGGGGTAATCGCAAGTCTGTGTCTTTGCTGTTACTTTGGGGTAATCGCAAGTCTGTGTCTTTGGGGTAATCGCGAGTCTGTGTCTTTGGGGTAATCGCGAGTCTGTGTCTTTGCGGTAATCGCGAGTCTGTTGCTTTGGGGTAATCGCGAGTCTGTTGCTTTGGGGTAATCGCGAGTCTGTGTCTTTGGGGTAATCGCAAGTCTGTGTCTTTGCTATTGCTTTGGGGTAATCGCGAGTCTGTGTCTTTGCGGTAATCGCGAGTCTGTGTCTTTGGGGTAATCGCGAGTCTGTTGCTTTGGGGTAATCGCGAGTCTGTTGCTTTGGGGTAATCGCGAGTCTGTGTCTTTGGGGTAATCGCAAGTCTGTGTCTTTGGGGTAATCGCAGGTCTGTGTCTTTGGGGTAATTGCAAGTCTGTGTCTTTGCTATTGCTTTGGGGTAATCGCAAGTCTGTGTCTTTGCTGTTACTTTGGGGTAATCGCAAGTCTGTGTCTTTGCTGTTACTTTGGGGTAATCGCAAGTCTGTGTCTTTGGGGTAATCGCGAGTCTGTGTCTTTGGGGTAATCGCGAGTCTGTGTCTTTGGGGTAATCGCGAGTCTGTGTCTTTGCGGTAATCGCGAGTCTGTGTCTTTGCTGTTGCTTTGCGGTAATCGCGAGTCTGTGTCTTTGGGGTAATCGCGAGTCTGTGTCTTTGCTGTTGCTTTGCGGTCATTGCGAGTCTGTGTCTTTGCGGTAATCGCGAGTCTGTGTCTTTGGGGTAATCGCGAGTCTGTGTCTTTGCGGTAATCGCGAGTCTGTTGCTTTGCGGTCATTGCGAGTCTGTGTCTTTGGGGTAATCGCGAGTCTGTGTCTTTGGGGTAATCGCGAGTCTGTTGCTTTGCGGTCATTGCGAGTCTGTGTCTTTGCGGTAATCGCGAGTCTGTGTCTTTGGGGTAATCGCGAGTCTGTGTCTTTGGGGTAATCGCGAGTCTGTGTCTTTGGGGTAATCGCGAGTCTGTGTCTTTGCGGTAATCGCGAGTCTGTGTCTTTGGGGTAATCGCGAGTCTGTGTCTTTGGGGTAATCGTGAGTCTGTGTCTTTGGGGTAATCGCGAGTCTGTGTCTTTGGGGTAATCGTGAGTCTGTGTCTTTGGGGTAATCGCGAGTCTGTGTCTTTGGGGTAATCGCGAGTCTGTGTCTTTGGGGTAATCGCGAGTCTGTGTCTTTGGGGTAATCGCGAGTCTGTGTCTTTGGGGTAATCGTGAGTCTGTGTCTTTGCGGTAATCGCGAGTCTGTTGCTTTGGGGTAATCGCGAGTCTGTGTCTTTGGGGTAATCGCGAGTCTGTGTCTTTGGGGTAATCGCGAGTCTGTGTCTTTGGGGTAATCGCGAGTCTGTGTCTTTGCGGTAATCGCGAGTCTGTGTCTTTGGGGTAATCGCGAGTCTGTGTCTTTGGGGTAATCGCGAGTCTGTGTCTTTGGGGTAATCGCGAGTCTGTGTCTTTGGGGTAATCGCGAGTCTGTGTCTTTGCGGTAATCGCGAGTCTGTGTCTTTGGGGTAATCGCGAGTCTGTGTCTTTGGGGTAATCGCGAGTCTGTGTCTTTGGGGTAATCGCGAGTCTGTGTCTTTGGGGTAATCGCGAGTCTGTGTCTTTGGGGTAATCGCGAGTCTGTGTCTTTGGGGTAATCGCGAGTCTGTGTCTTTGCGGTAATCGCGAGTCTGTGTCTTTGGGGTTGCTTTGCTCACACAGTGCTCAGCGGCAGTGCCAATACTTGCTACTTTTTTGCCGGTGGGGGAGGGGGGATTATTGCTCGCTGCCCCTTACACACGGGAGGGAGGGGAACTGGCGGGGGTACCTTGGGATTCTTATGTTTAACAGTCATTCATTCTTTGGGGCACTTCTGTTTTCGTGGATGTTTGAGAAGAAAAAGCACCAGGATATACATTGTATACATTTCTCTGATATTAAATTGGACCTTTGAACCTTCGTAAGCAAGCATTTTCATTTTCTTAACTCCCAAATACCAGTCCCAGCTTCTGCCATATTTCCTTTGCCGGCACATACAGCCACCTTTCCTTTAACACCTTGCTGAAATCCTTCTATTCTAGTATCCAGCCAGCTGCACCACTAACACTGTTATGATCAACACTGCTTACAATGAGGATGTCCACCCCCATCTCCCTGTGAGGTCAGGGTCATCTATTGTATCTGGTGTTTATGATGTCCCAAATCAGTACAAAAGAAGAGACTGTGTAACTGCTCAATCTCCAACTGAAAGCAAAGTTAATCTTGTACTCCTCCAAATTTGATTTTTCAAAGTGTATCACTTCATTTTTCCAGATTGAGCTCCATCTGCCATTTCTCTGCACAGCTCTGTATCATGTCTATATCCCACTGTAACCTAAAACATCCTACATTATCAATAACACCACAACATTCATCTCACCTTTCCCACAGAAAGCATCCAGCTCAAACAGCGTACCTAGGCGAGTACTAAAGACCTGTTCTGATCAGCTGGCTGGAGTATACGCCAATATCTTTAACCTCTCACTTTGGCAGTATGAGGTACCTACCAGCTTCAAGCAGCCTTAAAATTATACTGGTGCTTAAGAAGAGCATAGTAACCTGCCTCAGTGACTATCATCCAGTCGCACTTACATCCACTATGATGAGATATTGATAATAAAACATATCGACCTCTGCCTGAGAAGTGACTCAGATCTGTTCCAACTTACCTACTGTCACAACAGGTCCACAACAGATGCCAACTCATTGGGTCTTCACTCAAACCTGGAACAGCTGGACAGCCAAGATGCCTCCATCAGCATGCTCTTAATTGACTGCAGTTCGGCATTTAATACTATTATCTCCTAAAAACTAATCAATAAGCTTTAAGACCTTGGCCTCAATACCACCTTGAGCAACTGGATCCTCAACTTCCTCACTTGCAGACTCCAGTCAGTTCGAATTTGCAACAATATCTCCTCCACAATCTCCATCAGCACAGGTGCACAAGTCCGTGCTCTTAGCCCCCTGCTCTACTTGCTTTACATTTATGAATGTGAGGCCCAAGCACAGTTCCGATGTCATATTTTAGTTGCCGACAACACCACTGTTATTGGCTGAATCAAAGATGGTGATGACTCAGCATATAGGAAGGAGGTTGAAAATCTGTCTGACAGGTGCTACAACAACAACCTCTCAGTCAAAGTTAGCAAGACCAGGGAGCTGATTATTGACTTCAGAAGGAGGAGACAGAAGGTCCTCAGCCCAGTCCTTATTGGGGGATTAGAGGCAGAAAAGGTCAGCAACTTTAAAGTCCTCAGTGAACACTTAGGACATGCAAACTGCAAAGATGAAGGCTAGTACCTGAATGAATCTATGGCACTACGTGTCACAGTTACCCTTCGACACAAAGATTAGGGATTCTGTTGCCAGCCTTTTTGCTGGCCTCAGCTTTCTCTAACAGCTGATTTCCAGGAACAAGTGTGGGGATTCCTTGATAGAAACAGAGATTTATGGAAATACCCAGCACATCAGGCAGCAACTGCCAAGAGAGAATCTGCTTAAGCTTTCCCACTTTATGATGGATTTTCTATTTTTGGCGGCTGGTTGGGAAAAGAAATCATTCATCATTGGTCATTTACCCAAAGTGTTAACCCTGTTTCTCTGCAAAGATTCCCTCTGATCTGCTGAGTCTTTCCAACACCTGCTCTTTTTATACCTTATTTTAGAAATAAGATATTTCTATCTTTCAGCCCTTAACTTGATTGGAACAAATTTCATAGGCAGACTATAACACTGTACAACAATACAACATAACAACTACATAGCTAACAGTTGGGGGATGGGCATAAATCTTAAATAGGCAATGCAAAACAAAATATTGGGGAGAAAATGGGGTAAGAAGTATTGCAATTACATTACATTGTTCATAGGATCCAGCTTTTCACAATTAGTGCTATGCAGATGGTCCATATGGGCAGTCCTCTATTCACAACAAGAATGTTCCTGGGCCTAGACAAGATGGCCACCTACCAGAGACCAATCAATCTCTCAGACTGCTTGTGCCTCTAGGTTTATGAACACCCTTTTCTGGCAAATAATCAAAACTCACTTCATCTTTCTTTTACAATGAAAATACACTAATTGTTCTCAAATATCTATCCATTCTCCCAAGGGTGCATGCTCTTTGATCTTGTCTACAAATGTCCCATCAATTTTGCTCCTTCACCATTTAAATAGTTTTCTTGAGGATGCAAATGTTTTCTCAATACAAGTAATACAATATAGGTTATACCTCCAATTGAAGTAACAAGCTATATTTAACTATTCAATTCCCAATAGGATTATTTTATCAGGCATTAAGAATATTTTTAAATGCTTTTGTTAACACGTAAAGATTTTCATAATCACCAGGAAATTCTTGTAATTTATGGCTAGCTTCTTGGAGTTCTAGTTTTGGACTATAATTCCTTCACCTTTATTCCACTGCTAGCTTTAAATAAATGTGAAATACTCAATTTCAGTGAAAGCAAGCAGACCACTTTGAAACAAGGGATCTGGTGGGTTTGTAAAGAAGTAAACAGAAGGGTTGAAAGGAATGCATGAACTCTCACTCCTTGCCCATTCTCTCCCCAGTGGCTTTCATGTTTTACTGACTTTTTGTTGACTTGAATTGCTATTAATAGAAACGCTGCATTTGGGGTGGAGGAGAAGACAAAATTGTCCTGAATGCTGGTGCCTTGTGTAAACATCCATTCCATCCTAAACATTCCAAGTAATTTTAGCTAAAGTGGTTGTGATCATCACTCCCAATGACCTGCCTTATGTTGATGATGTGTTTTGTCATCCAATAAATGATACCTCTTATGAGATCAGGGATTAATGTTTATGTAAGTAAGTCAGTGCTGCCTTATGCATTCCACTAAATGTAACACCATTACCTTCAGCAATTAAATAGAACAAGGTGTAAAACCAATCTGGTCAACCTCCCCACAGAGGGGTTGGGTTAAAGCTGCACCTTCCCGCCACCAATATTTATCTCTGCCACTATCTTTCTGGTTAATTTCTGCCTTCCTAGCACTCTGACAGGTACACCACTTCTAAGCTTTCTTCACTCTTTCCTCGCCAACCACAAACTGGGCCAAAACAGAAATAAAGGTGTCCAATTATGTAAGATGCCCCTGAACCCTAGAACGGGAGCAACTAAAGCAGACAGTAGACACTTAATGGCAGTTTCTGATTCTCACAGAGAATCTGCACTGTCTGAACTGCTTGTTTTCCCCTCTGTGTGCCAGTTTTCTGTGCTAAAAGTAGCTGTCCAAACTCTAAAAAAGGTCTGTAATTTCAACTCCTGTATACCACTGTCAATCGATGACATCCCATCACTAGTCATCTCTTCTTCAGCCCTGTGACCTGGCTTACTCCCAGCCAGGCTAAAATGGCCTCCAACTCGCCCAGAAGATTGCTAATGAATCAGAAGGCAAAACAAGTGGGCAGAAAGGGAATGCACATTGAATGGCAAGAACTGACTAATGGAGAAGCCAAAGGATCTGGACTGAAGTACTGAGTTTCTTAAGTAAGTATGATGCAGATTACAGCATGGACAATAGTTCAGAAGCACTGTAAACTATGTAGAGGAACTAACAGATTAACTAAGTGGGTTAGCAATTAGAATTCATTGCTGAGCAGTGCAAAGTCCTGGAAATTTGACTTCATGAAAAACAAATTAGAAATATTTTCTTAATGGGGAGTGGATTTATATGTCCATGTACAACCCTAGTAGGTAGGTTAAGAAGAAATCAGAGGATGATGTAATGTTAATCATTATCTCAAGATGATTGAGACACCAAAGGAAATGAAGTGATTCAGTCGCATACTCCATTTGGAACATTGCATTCAACTTCAGACACTGCCACAAGATATACTGCCACTTCCGATGGATTCACCAAAATTACAATGGAGCTTAAAGCACCAAGTTATGTGAACTTGTTGCAAAAAACATGAGTGAAACTACTTTAGATTTAGGATTTCCAAAGAATATTTAACATGGTAATCCAATTCCATTGTATGAATCTGGAGATACTATTTTGTACTGTTAGGATAAATGAATATATGATCTTAATGCTTGAACAACAACATTCACGAATAAAATTGACGAATACTTTTCAAGCAAAAAATGGGGTTAAAATTTAGCTCCTTGATCAAGCTTCTGGTCATCTATTGTGTTCAATTTTGTACGGTCATCTTCCCACGGAGGAACTTTGGACATTTTCCTACATTAAAGGCATTACTTAAAATGAGAAGTTGTTTTCATTCCATACTTGAAAACAACTCCTATGTTCTTCTCAAGTAGTATAGACAAACTTCTTTCTAAATTCCAAAAAAAACAACCCAAGGGAAATTCCCATCTCTTATTTTTTTTACTTACAAAATTCAGGTACCTCCATCAGCTTCACTCTTTTAGGCCCAAGTTCCGATTAAGACTGAAACTGATAGGTATTGGACTGTGGAATTTGATATTCCAACATCAACCACTACTCCATGATCCAACTCATTTTCATGTAAAAAAAATAATTTTTAAAAAATGTCCACCATATGGAAATTTAAAATAAGTATGCCCATATCCTCTTTTCCACTCTGTTTGAATCTTAAATATTGCCAGAAGCAACTAGAACTCTAAATCATTATGTATTTTGTTGCCACTTATTAATACACCAACATTCATTATTCACGGATTAGGGTCACTACTCACACATAATTGGTTACTGTGTCAAATGGGAATGCAAAGTTAGATGCCAACAGTGTAGATTACAGTCTCACATGTAAAGTGTATTCTCCAACCAAAATTACAGCCTGTCAGCCATACCTGCATGCAGTCAGAAGTCTACAATGCAAAAGCTTTATCAAAACCCCATTTCAAAGTGAATACTTAGCCCAGTATCAAGCCTGTATACATTATGATTAGAACCCAGCCTTAAAGAACCCCCCTGTGTTTGCACTAACTAAATGCGATTGATAGTCAAGTAGAAACTTTCCCAGTGAACACAGCTTCATCAAAGTATTGGAATTAAAACTTAAATGGAACCCCAATCATTGCACAAAGAGGTGTTAACCGCCATTTAGAATGAGTAATTCCTAGGCTCAATCCCAACTGTGCTAAATTAGGGGGAAATCACATATCAAGTGGTAATCAAATTACGCGAGGTCAGTGGGTTCGGATAAACAGTCTGGTTATCCACTTTCTGGGAAATGCTGGAAATAGTCAGCAGGTCAGGCAGCATCTGTCGTGGGATTTCTAATTGTCCCTCACCTTGAGGAAGCTCTGTTCAAATGGGATTTCTATTTGTATGCCATCACCTATACTGCCTGCTCTGCTCAGTACTTTTTGCACCATTTCCTATTTCAGATGTCCAGCATCTTCAGTATTTTGGATTCAGAGACTTGTGTGAGGAACTGCAGATATCAGGCAAGAATAAACAGTATCTGCAGCCTCAGGATGTAATGTCCTTGACCTCCGACCATAGCAGTACGACAAAAACTGTTAAGATGGGAAATAGCTTCTTTCTCCAGGTCATGAGACGACTGAACTCTCTGCCATCACCCATCGTGTATGAAGCACCAATAGTTTATACTGTTTACTTTCTTAAACTTGTGCTGTAAATGCACCTTATTATTTGTAGTAACATTACTTTTTATGTGTTGTGTGGGTGAGTTATATGTAGTGTGCTGTGCACCTCGGCCCAGAGGAATGTTGTCTTGTATACAAGGTGGTGTAATGACAATTATCCAAACTTGAAATAATGCAATACTTTCAGGTAACTCGATTTTCTGTTTGATTCAACAGGATCAGCTGTAATATGAACGCAGTTTATCTCTCTCCAGACACTAGTCGTTGTGTTGGCCAAATACAAAATTCTCCTTTTCTAGTCAGATTTTAGAAATAGTTTGGACATGCATTGCTAGGCCTTTTTCTCTTTGGAGCCAAGGAGAATGAGAGGTAACTTGACAGAAGTGTAAGTGATACAAGACTTAGATAGAGTGGACAGCCAGGGACTTCTTCCCAGAGCAGAAATGGCCAATAGAAAGGGGCATTTACATTACCCAATTAGGATAATTGAAGGAAAGTATAGGGATGTCAGAGGTAGTTTCTTCTTTAAACAGAGTGTTAGGTGCAGAGATAAATACATTAGGGACATTTAGGAGACTCTTAGATAGGTACTTGCATGAAAGAAAATTGGAGCACTATGTCAAAGAGAACAGTTAGATTTAACCTGCTCTAAGAACAAAGGATGGCACAACATTGTTAGCCAAAGGGTGTACATTGTGCTGAACTGTTCTGTAATCTATGAACACCTTTAATGTATCCTGTCGCTTGTTCTCTTCTGGCCTACCCTTATTACTAACTAGCCAGCTCCATAGACATCAACATCTGGGCAACAGGAGTCCAACTGCATCAGAGGTATTCCCTCCATCCTATCTCTCCCTCTCACATCTTAAAACTAATCTGTTTCCACACTTTCTCTATTTTGATGAAGGATTTTTTTTAGCTGCAATATCAACTCTGTTTCTCTTCCAACAACGTTGTCTGACCTGCTGAGTGTTTCTAGTATTTTGTGCTTTTACTTAATATTTCCCAAATATGCACTTGTCTGACTTGCAGAAACTTCAATCACACACAGCCTGATTCCTATATGTGGCCAGACAGCAACAGGGTCAAGTACCTGTAGAACCACTGTCACACCCTAGGCATCAATGATGTGGTGGGATCCCACCATTGAGAGGGAGCATGTTAGCTGGTGGAAACACCACAACTCTGAGCCGAAAGACAATGGACACCACAGAGGGCCTATGGATGAATTCTATGCTGACTCCCAGGCAGTCTGCATCTTCGGAGGTACCACCCAAATGAAATTTTACCCTATGGATCCAGCAGACATACAAGATTGCACAGCAAAGTAAGGGAGATTGTCTCTAGTACCTTCACCAGTATTTACCCAATCACTACTCTGATACTGTGTATATGCTCTCTTCACTTTGTGTTTTGACTTTAAAGTAATGCAAATACACAAGTTACGGTGATTACAGAGGACAACATCAACACAAACTGGAGCTTCATTATCAACCATGGTCTCAGGACTAACGTCTGCAGTTCGAGGAAAGGATGAAATCTCCCTTCTCAAAAGCAGCTCCAGAGATCTGCTGCTGCCATGGGATTTTCTACAGTTCCCATCCTGTGGGACCTTCGGACTGGCAATGGTAGCAGCAGTAGGTTGGAAAACTAGGCCAATACAGGCCTGCCCGTCTACACATGATTTGGCATTCAGGAGATAGCTGGCTGCCTTCTTTCTGACTGGGCAGAAAGGATAAATTTACAGTGGGCAGAGAAACAATCTGATGTCTATTGCCTGTTTGTTCCTCTCACACCCAATGTCTTCAGGAAAGTGGCAAAAAGTGGAGATATGAGACAGAATACCCCTACCTACAAAATCTAGAAATCCAATCTCACTAGCCAAAAATGGGCCCACTGACCTGCTCTTGTCAGTTCTTCAGGAGTCTCATTCTTTGCAATGCAGATAAAGTGCTAACATTCTGCATTAGTTCCTCTGGACAACTGGAGCCTGCAGCAAAGATCCTTCATGGTGCAATGGCGCCATTTACATGCAAAGAGAAATTATGAATGAAATGCCAGGAAGACAAAAAACTGCATGTGCTGGATTATCAAACAGAAATTGAAATGATGGAAAACAATATCAGTGGAAAGAGAACCCAGTCATTGTGCGTCCGTTCCTTGGCAATGGATTTCTGCTGTCTTCCAAGGATTCCTGTTCCTGTTTCAGATGATATCTGACAGTTGTTCCTGATCGCTGTCCTGTTAGCAGACATCAGCCAAGGCAGCCTAGATATATTGAATTTAGGGAATATCTAAATCAGTAAATTAGCTATCTGTAACCTGTAATGTTTGGATCTTTGAAGGGAAGAGAACTGATTTCATTATGATACTTCCTCTGACCAGTCCCAACCAGAATGTGTGCCCCATTTGAATCTGAGTCCAAGGCACTATTTAAGGTTAGCTGTGGTAATGCAATACAGGCAAGAGCTGCTGACTCTCGAAGTTTCTCCCCTCCTTCTGGTGAAGGACAGGCTAGTGCAAAATATGAAAAAAAGCTCAACAAGGCCTCGAATGAGCCTCCTGATGATCACAGAGTCTCTCTTACATCTCCAATAATTGTAAACCTCACTAATTGGCCTCTCCTTCTTCCCAACACATCTCAGTCTCCCCCACTACCTCTCTCAATAATGGCCAATCCCACTCCACTCTTTCCCCCAGAAATCTGTAGCTCGTCTCCTCCCACAACACCATACCCACCTACCCCCATCTACCACACCGTGACCTCACAGAGCCCTCACCTTCAGAATGCCAACTTGCGTGGTATATGTTAACTGCAGGAACATAAGGAACCATTTCTTAGTGTGGCTTGGGGCCATGGTACAATTTCTAACTGTTTAGAAGGGATGGACAAGGCTTAATAAATGGTGGAGTAAATCTTAATGCATGCTAAGTAAACATGTCGGAAAATAATCACCCATTGTATCACAAGTTAACTAGCTGCTGTAAATTGCCCCTAACATGTAGCTGAATGGTAGTATCTGGTGGGACAATGGGAATGTGAGAATAAAATGGGATTAGTTTAAATGGGTGGTTATTGTGGACTCGGTGGCTTCCATGCTGTATGTTTCTATGACTGTATGAATCACCTATTCCCAAATCCAGCTCTCAAATATTCCCCTTGTCCAAACCATCTGTCACTCACTCTCCCTGGACGTTAACAATCTACTCCAATTCTGATGAAGGGCTTTTAACCTCAAACATCAATTCGCTCTTTCGAAATATGCCATCAGTACTGCTGAATTCCTGTTTTAAAATCCATTATGTTTTGTTTCTCAGTAATAACAACACAAAAGGGATCTTTTTTCACCACAAACTCCATCCACTCTTAATGTGAAACGGAATTCTACATGGTACTCCTTTTATCTACCCTCTTTCAAGTATTCACACTTACTGGAGAATCAAACGGCAGGGAGATTTAAGTGGCACCTTTATTACAACAAAGTTTTCAGTTAACTATTGCAATGATTAGCAACATTTCATCAGACTTAAATACCTGTACACACTACTCAACATCAGGCCAGAGTCCACTGTTTGATAAGGAAGGTGCTTATAAAGAAAATGGAGAAAAAGTTCTATCTATATATAGACAAAAAATTCCTTTTGGCAGCCTCACTGCATTGGATACAATTTTTCTGTAACCAATAAAGTTTCTACGATGCTGTCCAGTTTCTATTATTTCAGTCCGCTATTATCAGCTCACCAGAGATAAGTCCAGAACAGACTAGAATGCCTTAGAATCAGCAAAATGCAAGGTTATAACAAGGTTAAATCACAGCATGCTGAAAAAAAATGGGAGTGTGAAAAGCAAGATGTACACGTTGAAGGGCAACCCAGAGTGATCCGCATAACTCTGGGCATTGATCTACAAAGCAAAACCGGTAAGACGCCCCAGAGCAGGTCATCGGCCACTTTCTGGAAGAGGGAAGGGAAGCAGAAAAGTTAAATAATGGAATGTCAAAATGTAATCTCAAGAATAGAAATAAATGTTAAAGTTTTAAAATTTTTAAATCTGTTTTTAAAACAAGATTTAAATCTCATCAACTTCATGTGACTCATGCAGGCAATTGTGTGCTTTGCCCAGTTTGAATAGCTTTATCAATAGGTCTTAATTCACTAGCCCATTGTACTACAAGCCTGGAGCTGCTTAGGTAGGTAATGTCTCTGTTGTTGAATACCTTATTATCTGAGGCTCACTGGAAATCATTAATTGAGCAATGTTATGGAGGTAGAGTTGGGCAAGTTGTTACCTAGCATCTCCAGATGAAGGAGGAAGGGCAGAAGAACGGCAAAGGTAATGACAATGATAAACACTGAAAACCTACAGCACAATACAGGCCCTTTGCCCACAAAGCTGTGCCGAACGTGACCTCACTTTAGAAATTACCGAGAGTTACCCATAGCCCTCTATTTTTCTAAGAGAAGCATTTTGTTGCCTTTCACAGAAACACATTTAGAATGATACCATGCCTGCTAACCTCAAAGTCACAAAGATTGAGGCACAGAAACACAGTGGCTAACATCACAGATTCATCACCAGAGCCAAGGATTAAGATACTATTAACAGAATACACAAACACCTTAAAGTATTACATTACATACTTTCCTTAATATGCTTTCCCGATCCAGACAACACACAAGTATACAATATCGATAATGTATTTTTTTTCATACAGAAAACTGAATAATACATGTACAAATTTAACAGCAGATCATAGATCTTTCCTTCTTTAAACAGGATAACTCAGTAGTTCTATAGGCAAGGGATACATTAGGAAATGTCCTGCCATGAACTTTCTTGGGCGTACTCATGTCCATTAAATTGAGTTACTGCAGGAAAACTGCCCTGAGGTAAGTGTAAACTGCTGATCTTGTTCCAACTCCAATCTCACCCTCTCCTAACGTCTGCATGAGACTCCATCTAACCCAGTACCTATTCTTCTGACAACAAATCTGAACAGCTCAAGGAATGGGGATCAGCTTCATTGCACACCAGACCCTGTCATCATATCACCACCAATGACTGAGGGTAAAATTAACAGTTTGCAAATAGAAACAAAAGATAATTTCTGTTTTATCTTTCCTGGATCTGAAGTACGAAGGTTATTTCTAGTGTCTATTTCTCAGCATTGATCCCAAGTTCACACTTAGGAGAAGGCAATGATTGGAGGTTTAATTGAAACAATCGAGACCAGTTAATCTTTGGCAAATTCTCCATCTTCCAACTATCCAAAGACTTCCATTATCTGCAAGATACCAGTCGGGGTATAATCAAATACAGTGGATTTCGGGTAATTAGGACATATTGGGATCAGTAAATTTTGATCTAATTAAGGAGCTATCCCAATAAGCTGGTTATGAAAATGGTTACAAAGATATTAAAAAAGACAAACTACCATTTAACTGAGTAACAAATTATGAATTTAAATAAATTAGAACACTACCAGCTACAACAGTACTCTAAAATGGTATTAGTTCCTAACAGTTATCGATGGAGTAATTTGTCCAATGAATGCTGCTGTGTTTGGGGTGCCCAGTGACGGTCAGTACCTCTGATGAAAGGCTTATTGTTCCCATTCTGGAATAGCTCACTCACCTCTGGTCCCCACTGGACACTCACTCCCACCTGTGGCTCCAAGTAGCTGCTTACATGTGACAGTGGCCGCAACCCTGTTCACTGCTTCGACAGGCGGGCTAACAGCTGAAGATAGCTGGCAGGCCTTATGCCCCAGAGAATCGGGGCATCGTTGTCCTAGTATGAGAAGTCACTGAGCGGATGAGATCTGCAGTGAGATCCAACTGCCAAGCAGGTGGTTCTGCAATGCTTTGTGGAGAGCAAAGGGCATGACTAGGTACAGAAGATGCCATGATCATCCATTGCAATCAAGGAAGACCACAGTTTGGGACAACTACTCATATTACGGGACACGGACTTCCAAGGTTGAGAGTAAAACTATCCCAGTGAAATGGCTTTTCCACTTTAAAAACTCTCCTGACCAGGTTTCTCTGTCATCGTCAGATACACCAGACAACCAACACACTGCTGTGTTCTTTCAATTGACTGTAAATAAACACAATTAGCACAGACACCTAGTGCGGATAATGGACTGCCTTCATATGATACTTTTGACATTTGCATTTTCCAAATCTTCATTTTCTTTGTAACACTCAAGATGACTGTCGATGCCTTCAAGTTCTTTGTAGTTCCTAATTTGTTGAGGTACTGAAATCATTTCATTTTCACTCCCAGCCATTTCTGGCAACCCTGAGCCTGAATGCTCGCAACCACAGTGAGCAAAACAATTTTAAGTTCTGCTTATTTCTCACCAACTATCAGTGACAAAAATCACTGTCTTTTGAACACAAACACATACAACCGATGGTATTTTAAAACTGTTCGGTCTCAGCATAGTGTAGTGTCTAACAGCCACACAAGTTCATATGACTGACCAGAGATGGAAATTGTTTGCAACAGTCTCCTGTGCTAATTAACTGGCGTACTGTTCCAGTAAACAGAGGGAATCCCGGCTATTTTTGTCATTAGTTTTTGTTCTTTAAGAGGTGTCCCAAATAAGCTGCTTCCCTGATTAGCTGATGGACCAATTGACCAGAATCCATTGCATTTAGCTAACCTGGAAAACAGTAGCTTTAATAATAATCAAGAGGCTCAAAACCATTCACTGCAGGGCAGACTTCAGATCAGGAGCGTACTCAGATTCAGTTTTATTTATCATATGAATATCCGAACATACACTGAAATGTGTCATTTGCGATAACAATCTACCCACCCAAGGACGTACTGGGGGCAACTGGCAAGCGTTGCCATGCACTTCGGTGCCATCACAGCATGCCCGCTAGGCTCAACAGAACAACAAAACATACTAAACAACAAAGTAATAACAGCAAAACAAGCCCATTTCTCCCTTCCACCCACCTACACAGACCTCTAACCCTCACCTTCTTCCTCCTGCCTCAGCGGACTCATGGATTCGCAGACATTGTATCTTCAACTTCTCCAGCAGACTCAGAGCTTTATAGACTCCAGCTATTGGTTCTTGACTTTGGGATTTCTGATTGACCTTCTGACTTCCATTTGGACTTCGGAATGACCTTCAGGCTTTGACCTTTGGATTCAACCCAGGACTTGCTGATAATGACGACAGAGGACCTGAAATCCAGTTCTCAAGCTCTCACAATTTGCATACCTAGGGGGTCACCAGCCTTCATTCCTCCTGCCACACGCAACACTGATCCCAGAACATGCCAATGCTCCAGCTGGTAATTCATTAATTGAAGCAGGCACCCTTCCACTGCAGTAGTACTGAAGCACCCCAAGTTGTAGTTACTCAACAAGATCTCTTCAACAGAAACACTTAAAACCACAGCTTCCTCAAATTATACCGCAATCTGCCCTCGAACAGTAATGCCATCTTTCACTGTGCCAGAAGCAAAATCCTGAAACTGTAGTCATGACTTCAGGACCACATAAACTCACCACTAACTCCCCGGGGATAATTAGAAGATGCGCATCAAATGCTGACTTAGCTGGAAGTGGAAAGACTGCAGCAAAGTGAAATGGCTGGTGAAAAGTATTAAAGGTCAAAAAGACGTGAAAGGAAACATTTTTAAAATGGCACACCAAAGAACATTAGTGGTGATTGCACATCTCTCAAAGCCTCTACGTGATGAGTGATCTTCAAAGGGGATTTTGGGACACCCCCCCCCCCCCCAGTTAGGCTCAATAAAAACTGCTGTGCCTTTGATACTCAAAGTCTTCCCTCAGATACAGTTACTTCTTCAATAAATGGAAGAATGCCAATTTTTTTTTAAAGGAGGTCCTTGGTGCTTATAAACAAATAAACCACCTGGATAAGGCAGCAAGGGAGTTGCTTATGACTACACAACGACATCAATAGGCTTGCAAAGGAGGTAGATAAGTGACAGATGCAATTCCACATTGAGAAATGTGAAGTGATACACTTTGTGCAGGAGTTACGATCGGGGGAAGAAAAGTAAAATGTGATCCTTAAATGTGAAGATTTGAATGCAAGAAGGTGCAGTTTTACAGCAACCTGATCTTCACCCATGTAATCAAGCTATACAGAACTTTGACCACTGACCAATCTGGACATCGGAAGTTTTGAGAGGAGGGGATTTAACACGGGTCCACTGCCCAAACAGAAAAGTCACTACAGCACAATAGAGCTTTGACTAGCGACCAATCCACGTTTTGGATTGATCAGCAAGAGCAAGTTAAAGGAAGGCAGAGGCAAGTGCAGTGGCTGTCATCAGAGTGATCCTGAGAATGGCTTCAGTTCAGGGAACACAACATAAAGGAAAAGCTCAAGGCTAAGTTTTTTTCTCCTTTCTTTATATCTGCTCAGCTAGGACAGTAGAGACACCAGGGAGGGTAGCTGAATGCTCCTCTTGTGGGATGTGGGAAGGTGGGGAGACCTCCAGTATCCCCGATGACTACACCTGTGAGAAGTGCATCCAGCTGCAGCTTCTAACAATCCGTGTTAAGAGGCTGGAGCTGGAATGGGATGAACTTCGGATCATTCGGAAGGCTGAAGGGGAGATAGATAGGACAGCCAGTTACACTCACGGTGCAGGACACAGGAAACAGGGTGACAGTCAGGAAGGGGAAAGGAGTCAGGGAACCAGTGCAGAGTAACCTCGTGGCTATCTCCCTCAACAACAGGTATATCACTTTGGATATTGTTGGGGGTGGGATGACCTAACAGAGGAAAGGCACTGAGTCCGGCTCTGTGACTCATAAGGGAAGGGATGTTGTAGTGATAGGGTATTTGTTAGAGGAATGGGCAGGAGGTTCTTTGGTTGAGAACATGATTCCCGGATGGTATTTTGCCTCCCAAGTGCCAGAGCCCGGGATATCTCAGAGAGAGTCCTCAGCATTCTTAAGTGGGAAGGTGATCAGCCAGAAGTCACAGCCCATGTAGGTACCTATGACATGGGTAAGACAAGTGACGAGGTTCTGCATAGGGAGTTCAGGGGGTTAGGTGCTAAGTTAAAGGGCAGGACCAGCAGGTTTGTGATCCCAGGATTGTGACCCGTGCTACATGTTAGTAGGGCCAGAATAAGGAAGATTATACAGTTTAACACAGGGCTAAGGTGTTATGAGTGATGAACAGACCTGATGGACAATGGGGTGCAGAGTTAACCATTCCCCCCCCTTCCTGAGAACTACGAACTATTGCTGTTGCTATGCTGCTCATGAGAGAGAGATAAAGCCCAGGCAAGAACGTCTGCTACAGATAAGAGGGAGAGAGAGACTGTTAATTTACTATATTATGACTCTTCCTGGATTATTTACCTTCCACTACAAGGACTGTACTTTGCTCGTTAACATTCCTCAGGAGATAGCAGGAGTGGCCTGATTTGATGGACACATTCATTCAGAGTTGATGGATAGCTGAGACCCCGTGAGTGAGGATAAAAGACAGGTCTGGAGAGATACCCTTCAGACACCCCAGTGGACACTGACTGAGTATTGTGAACCCACAGAAAGGTGGGGGGGAGGGGCTTTGGAGACCGAACCAGGAGATCGGTCAGTAAATCTCACAGTGTTACAGCAGGGCCGGTGGGGACTTGTGTGTGTGTCCACTCATGCCAGAGTGATGAGTCCACCACAGAAGAACGGTCTAGCTGAAGAACAGAGGGATCATAACTGAATGACCACAACGATACGACGGATTAAAAAAGCAAAGGAAGGTTTGCCTGCTGTAGCTGTTACATTTCTCTCTCTCTCTCTCTCTCTCTCCCCCCAACGATTTCAACACAACAACCATAACCACCTCAGCATTTATGAACTGAACTGAACTTTATACTTTTCTATGACAATTCATTTACCCTAGACATCAATAGAGTTTGTTTATTATTGATTACTATTATTCCTACACTTTTAGGTTTATTACTGCTAACTTGTTTTATATGTATATTTGTGTTTTTGATATTGTATTGTGTAGTTTACTAATAAACACCTTTAGTTTGGTACCACCAGACTCCAACGGATTCTTCTTTCTCTGCTGGTCAGACACCCAGTTACGGGGTACGTAACAAAGGAGTTGGTGCAGGAGGGAGGGCATAAGACTTCTGGATCATTGGGCTTTCTTCTAGGGAAGGTGGGGCCTGTACAGAAGGAACGATTTTCACCTGAATTGGAGGGGGACTAATATCCTAGTGGGGAGGTGACAATGGGAGACAGAAAATGCACACCCAAAGGGCAATGTTACAATAGTCATGGGGGATTTCCATATGCAGATAGATTGGGCAAATCAAGTTGATGCTGAATTCCAGGAGGGGGAATTTCGAGACTGTCTACAAGATGGCTTTTTAAGCAGCTTGTGGTTCAGCCCATTTAGGGAAGGCAGTTCTGGACTGGGAGTTGTGCAATGAACCAGAGTTGATTAGAAAGCTTAAGGTAAAAGAACCCTTAGGGGCAAGTGATCATAATGTGATCAAATTCACCCTAAAACTTGAGAAGCTAAAGTCAGATGTATTAGTATTATAGTTGAGTACAGGGAATTTCAGAGTCATGAGAGAGGAGTTGGCCAGAACTGATTGAAAAGAACACCAGCAGGGATGATGGCAGGGCAGCAATGGCTGGAATCTCTGGAAGCAATTCAGAAGGTTCAGGATATAAACATCCCAAAAGAGGAAGAGGTATTCTAAAAGTAAGATGACACAACCGTAGCTAACAAGAGACATCAAAACCAACATAAAAGCCAAAGAGAGGGCATATAATAGAGCAAAGATTAGTGGAAAGTTAGAGAATTGCAAAGCTTTTAAAAGCCAAAAGGTAACTAGAAAGTCATTAACAAGGTAAAGATGGAATACAGAAGCGGCTAACCAGTAATATTAAAGAGGATACCAAAAGTTTCCCTCAGATATATAAAATGTAAAAGAAAGGAGTGGCTATCGGACCACTGTAAAACAAAGCTGGAGAGTTAGTAATGGGGGACAAGGAAATGGCAGATGAACTGAAGAAGTATTTTGCATCAGTCTTCACTGTGGAAGACACTAGCAGTATGGCAGAAGTCCCAAGAGTTGGGGGGCATGAATTGTGTGAAGTTACTATTACTAGAGATAAGATTCTTAGGAAACTGAAAGGTCCTAAGTTAGATAAGTCACCTGGACCAGATGGTGTACACTCTAGGGTTCTGAAACAGGTGGCTGAAGAGATTGTGGAGGCATTAGTAATGATCTTTCAAGAATTATGGAATGGTTCCAGAAGTGTGAAAAATTGCAAATGTCAGTCTACTCTTCAAGAAGGGAATTAGGCAGAAGAAAGGAAACTATAGGCTAGTTAGTCTGACGTCGGTGGTTGAGAAGAAGTTAGAGTCAATTATCAAGGATGAGGTCTCAGGGTACTTGGAGGCACATGATAAAAATAGGCTGCAATCAGCATGGTTTCCTCAAGGGAAAATCTTGCCTGACCAATTTGTTGCGGTTCTTTGAAGAAGTAACAAGCAGGACAGACAAAGGAGAATCAGCTGGTATTGTGTACTTGGATTTTCAGAAGGTCTTTGACAAGGTGCCACACATGAAGCTGCTGAACAAGCTACATGGTTTTACAGGCAAGATTCTAGCATGGATAAAGCAGTGGCTGATTGGCAGGAGGCAAAGGGTAGGTATAAAGAGGGCATTTACTGGTTGGCTACCAGTAACTACTGTCGGTATTTGTGTTGAGACCAATTATTTTTACCTTATATGTCAATGATTTGAATGCTGGAAAAGATGACTTTGTTGCAAAGTTTGCAGGTGATATGAAAAAAGGTGGAGGGGCAAGTTGTTTAGAGGAAGTAGAGAGGCTAGAAAGATTTTGACAGATTGGGCAAAGAAGAGGCAGATGGAATATAATGCTGGGAAGAGTATGGTCATGCACTTTGGTAAAAGAAATGAAAGGATTGGCTATTTTCTAAATGGAGAGAAAATACTAAAAAAACTGAGGCACAAAAGGGACTTGGGAATCCTCCTGTAGGATTCCCTAAATGTTAATTTGCAGGTTGAGTCTGTGGTGAGGAAGGCAAATGTGATGTTAGCGTACATTTCAAGAGGAGTAGAGCATAATAGCAAGGATGTAATGTTGAGACTTCAAAGAACTGGTGAGGCCTCACTTGGAGTATTGTGAGCAGTTTTGGGCCCCACATCTTAGAAAAGATATGCTGAAACTGGAGATGGTTCAAAGGAGGTTTGTGAACATAACTGCAGGATTGAATGGCTTGTCATATGAAGAGTGTTTGATGTCTCTGAGCCTGCATTCACTTGAATTCAGAAGAATGAGGGAATTATGTTGCAAGACTTGATAGAGTGGATGTGGACAGGATGTTTCCTATAGTGGCAAAGTCTAAGACCAGAGGACACAGTTTCAGAATAGAGGGGTGTCCTTTTAGAACAGAGATGAGGAGGAATTTCTTTAGCCAGAGAATGGCAAATCTGTGGAATACTTTGCCACAGACAGCTGAAAATGCCAAGCCTTTAGGTATATTTAAGGCAGAGGTTGATTCTTGATTGGTCAGGGCATGAAGGGATACGGGGAGAAGGCAGGAGATTGGGGCCAAGAGGGAAAATTGGATCATCCATGAAGAAATAGTGGAGCAGACTCGATGGGTCAGATGGCCCAAGTCTGCTCCTATATCTTATGGTGCTGTTTTGATTACAGACAATGAAAACTGACAAGCTATCAGAAACCATTGGAAGTGGCAATATCAAGAAACGAGGCCAGTTTTTTTTTATTGATAACGCTGATCACCAAACCATACAGACCTTTCTGCTGAGCACCACACGTAGGTTCTTTACTAATACCTCATGACCCATTCTGGATGTCTCTATTTCTTTGCAAAATTCAACAGTTGAATGAAGCCCAGAATCTGCCAAAACATGCATATTGAAGGGTAATGCACAACTGCAAATTTGATACTAAACACATAGGCTATACACATGCTGGCATTATTCACAATGACCATGCTTTCTAAGTGAAGCATTTAGTCTATCTGGCACAAGTCACTCATTCTATTCCAATCATCTGTATGCTTATGCAGTGTTACAAGATGTAATATTACATCACATATTAGCTTATTTTACCATCGATCTCTGGTCCAGTTGTAAGGCCTAAATAAATGAAAGAAATGCATTTCATCATACGTTGCTTCCTCTCTGCCGCTTATTTCTTTTTCCCCTCCCACAGAGAATTACTCCGTAATCTACAGGGAAGCTTGTTCTTTGGCTCTGTTTGGGAATCCATTCTTGTTCAGCCTAGCGGCAGGTCACGGCTAGGCCAGTCTTAGCAAATGTCGACACTGAAGAGTGACCAGAAATGGAAGATTTCCTCTTTCAGTCGACGATGGTCTACTGAGCCGAGCAAGGACTCAAGGCACTGGCTCCTTCTATGCCTCTGAAGCTTCAAATTAAAAATCTGTCACAACTTCCAGGCTGGGACTTTATGTATTGTCCCCTTCCCCCATCACCACTCTGCACCCTCCACCTTCTAACTCTGACTCCTCAGCTTTTTTGCTCTTTCCTCATGATGGGTTTTGGCCCAAAACGGCGACTGTGCTCTTTTCCATAGATGCTGCCTGACCTACTGAGCTCCCCCAGCATTTTGTGTGTCACAACTTCTATTTTCTGAGATAAACACTTATCACTGTGGGCAGAATAATTCCGCAATAACATTGTCCAACTTCTGACCACCATCATCACTCCAATCTGCAAAAGAGTTCAAAAGTTAATAACTAACAGCAACTGGTGACAATGAAGACTTCAGGATAGATGGGGAATAAAACCATTCTTCACAGGGTAAACACTGCCACAACTGAATGTGCCTCAGAACTTCCTTTTAATTAAGCCACAGACCATGTTATGGTGAATGACTCCATGCGTCTTGGAGCCAATGCAAATAACAGTGATGGCTAAAGGTAGTCTGTAATTGTGAATTGCGTAGATAGATCACACGGTGTCCCGATTCAGCTCCCGACACGTGCCAAGTTATCAGACTTCGACCTGAGTGGGAGAACGGCTGGTAGAATTGTTGCAGCGGATGAGGGCTGAGGAGGTAGAAATGTGCCCAGGTCCCCAGTTGTGGCACCTGGAAAAAGCATCCACATCTGGTGACATCCAGATTGGTGAAATTACCATTCACTGTCAAAAATGAACAGCTGTCAACCACTATATCAGGTCCATTCTTCCAATGATTATGTATGCTAAAACATTCAATATAACAGGTGCACTAATAGACATGTCAAGTTAATTCTTTTTATTCAAATTGTGTTATTAAGGCCGTGAAAGCCCAAGCCACAGAGCCATTAACATTCCACACAGTACTTCTTTTGATCACTGAGTCTGCTCTGGATACAATGTTCGAGTACATATTGACACCTGCTCTCTCTCAGACGTCAAGACCGGTGCAATTCATAAATGTGATGAAATACAGCGAGTTCTCATTACTTTCCCAGGCATGCTGAGGAACCTGCCTCTTAATACATCTTGCTCAAAGCTCTTGACCTCCAAAGTTGAGCATAGCTCAAAAGAGCTAAAGTCCCATCAGAAAATTGTCATGAAATTATTAACCTCTAGTGAGTCACGCTACTACTCAGGAGCATTATTCCTAATAGAAAAGCAAACACATTCAGAATAAAAGAGTCACACAGCAAAAGAATACTGCGCGGTAGGTGACTTTGCTGATGTAGGTAGGGTAATACTGAGATACAGCATGGAATAAGCCCTTCCTGCCCTCGAGATGCGCTTCCCAATGACTCCAATTTAGCGCAAGCCTAATCACGGGACAATTTACTGTGACCAATTAACCTTCTAATGGGTGGGATGTTGGACTGTGGAAGGAAGCCGGAGCACCACACATTCCATGGGGAGCTGGTCCAAACTCCTTCCAGAGGACGGGATTGAACTCTGGACTCTGACGCCCCAAGCTGTAATAGCATCGCACTAACCACTGGGGTGCCCAAGGCACAAAGAGAAAACATTTTAGGTCAAGTAACACAAGTACTTTTTAATAGGATATGATCACCTTTATTCGCCATGTATACTTACATGCATTAGGAATCTTCCAAGGTGTGTTGGTCAGGGCATAACATGCAACAAAACACAACATTCAACAATTATTTGTATAAAAATAAAGTTAGAAGTTACAGGTGTGGAATAAAATATGCATAAATACCAGCATGTATTTACAAGAGTACACTCTCAGTGATCCGTAGATGACCTTTAAAGTAAGTAGGTAAGCAGTAAGAGGGTAATTAGTAGCTCTTTGTCTCCAGGGACATCATTTTGAGGCTACTTAATAGAGAAAATAGATGTATAAGCCAACACTTCCCAATTTGGCATCAAATGGCAACAGATTTTCAAAGCTGATGTGGGAAATGGAGAGGTAGAATAACGTCAGCATTTTTAAGCTGTGGTTCAGCCACACTCTGTGGGTGGACCAGAAGGAGCTTTACACTACGTGTTCTCCCGTTGCACGAGAGCCTACATGATAAAATTCTGAAAGCCCTGACATATTGCACCCCAAGTGAAAATATCAGAGCATTTGAAATATAAACTCTGGTGATCATTAAACCCTTTGCTTTGAACATGCAGCAGAACTGCTGCTCTATGCCTTATCCTGTCACATGACAGAACAACTGCTGCAGCCTCTGATGCTCACCACAAGCTGTTGAAGTCTGGTAAACCTCTTCTAACTTTTACTAGCCTGGTTTCCAATTCAGTATTGTACTTGGCCAAATTGAACTAGAATTTCATATAAGACTTCAGCCAGTAATGCTCAGATCCATCCTAGCGTGCAACAGGAAACTTCAAATTACAAATCCTTCTTAACAAAGGGAAACAGACACACAAAGAAACCAGAACAAATTACCCATTTGATTCTGGAGTTATTCAAGGATATAAAAAAATTAGTGAGCAGGGTCTGTTGAAACTTTCTGCAGAGTTTGAGATTGCACGAGCAGTGATTTGTTGAGTTTAAGAGCCAGATTTAAAAAGCAACAGGGCCTTTTGGAATTTTCTGCAGACATTGAGATCACGTGGGTTATTAGGCACTGGGCAAGGGCCCATATAAAAGATATTAGGTTTAAGCAGAGTGGCCATTTTTGTTAGAGTGGAGAGCTAAGACTTAGGCTCAAGAGGCTTTGGTGAGAAGAGATAGAGGCTAAGACAAGATTCTGGTAAGTTTTCTTTCATTCTTATTGCAAATTTACAGCAGTGGGAATGACAGTCAGGACAGTGGAGCTTTCCTCTAGTGGGATGTGGGAAGACAGGGAGACTTCGGTATCCATGACGACTACACGTTCAAGAACTGCAGCTTAGGGAACAAGAGCTGGATGATCTTTGGATCAGTCTTGAGACAGAGTGGTGATTGACAGGAGTTACAAAAAGATAGTTACACCTTGGGTTTTGAGTCCAGAATTTTGACAGGACCCTGAACTCTGTTGCCAACTCATCGATCTGTGGCAGCCACCAGCTCTTATCCTCCCTGAAGAGAAGGTGCTTGCTGTCTTGAGGTAAATTAAGGTGTACAAGTCCTCAGTTCTTGACAAAGTACCTCTCAGACCTTGTGGATGCAACTTGGCAGAATAATAGTTCAGCTTGAACCAGACTGGCCCAATGGCCTGTTTATATGATGTAGTTATCTGACTCCAGCATAAGTCAAACACTGGAGTTGAAACAGTACCACTATCAATAGTGACAATGCTCCACCCCCAAGCCAGACAGATTATGCAAAGGCAGAACTTTCATCAGTATGTGCTCTACTTGGGTGATCTCAAACTAATCTGTGCCAAACTCAAGCTGATCTATTATTGTTATCCACTATTCAGTTAACCAATTGTACACAACAATGAAAACAAATAGTAGGCAAAAATGAATGTCCAAATCTTGGCGCTATTAACTGACAGACAGTTGTTGGGTAAGACACGCGGTAAATTTGATACTGTGCTCTGAAGTGCCACGTGATCCCTGAAAATGTTACATCTTCCTGATTGGCTGATGGAGCACTGTTTCAAAAGACTACGTTTCCTCAATCTTGCACTTCAGTGTCAGTCTCACTGATAAGCCAACAAATCCTCAAGCCTGATTTGAACTCACAACCTTTTGACCATCCACTGTTTGGAAACTGTGAAAGCAGATCATCCCTTGGACCCAGCACCCACTATGATGAAGACGAAGCATTGGTGAGAAGCAAACGGAAGTACTGTACTTTCGTCACCGATTATTGTACCCTTCCTATCTTAACCTTCAAACCTGATTCCACCCTTAGCCACAGCCGCACTCCTCCACGCTACACGTTCAACCTCTTCATAATGGCACAATGAGCATTCAATCTGTAATTCTATGCTGTATACTGGGAGCCACCAATCCACCCTCTGGCAGAAGGTGCATACTTTCACTCAAACCCTGAGCAATTGATTCCCTGCTTCAGTATGGTGGGGGCATTTTGGATTGGTTGAATCAAGCACTTTGCCTTCAGTCCAAGGCACCACAGAAATAAGAGACTTCTTGCTTCAATTTATAGAATTGAAGGATTCTCTTACTTTTTAAAGCCTCGGACTTGATTGAACAACTTCCCAAAAGATATAAATTGTGCTATACTAAAATTTAGATACTAACCATTCATTGGTCCCTCCTTTGCATAATTTATTAAACTACAGTTTGCTGTGCTCCATTCACCACACGCTATTATCCTGGTCATGAATCCCAAAGGAGCAAACTTAAGTGTCTGTGATGATGCTATGTTCGATTGGCAGCTCTGAAAACTGATCGACAGTTTAAACATCACAAAATTGTTATGGCACTCTTCAGTACAAAGTCTTGCCCACCTGATGGTGTGAACAGCTAAGTACTCCCTGCTGTAGTCTAGCTGCTCAGGAAATGTTCTGGAATAAAGCAATGTCTGCTTCCTGGGATTTCTCACACGCTGCTTAGCCAACCTTTGCTAAAAGTATACGACATGAAACTTATTCCAGAGGATAGAGAGAGTGCAACAAAGCCCATCAACATTCACATTGTGCAGTGGGAGATATTCAATGCCTTTATTCCTGCCTGTCTACTTGTTTTCTACTATGCAAACAGTAACTCAGTCCTATTCCCCAGATCGGGGCACATTTTTGACCAATAAACTGGAATTAAAAAAACTCAGGCATCAGCACTTTTGTGTTATGAACATGCTTGTTTCATTACCACAGATTGTTCCACCACTACCACCACCAGTAACAGGCCTGTAACTACCAGTACTTAGCCCAACAATTAAATTAAAATTTCTCTCCAGGAAGAACCCAGGTCTGGGCTGACAAAATCTGTTTCTGTTCTGCTGAGAGTTACACATTTCACACACCCACCATGATGCTTTACTATAGCCAGTAACTACTGAACTGCAAGTAATAAATTCATGTTATCTTGTTCAACTACAATGTGCAATTTATTCCAAGTACTGCAGGATTTATGAGAGTGCAGCATTTTATTTATGAAAACAGGGCTTACTGTTGGAGAAAATGCAGTGGTTTTTCACAACAGCCAAATAGGTCCCACTGAAGAAAGAAACACTTCAGTGGGCATCCCCAAGGTCCAAAAAAAGGATAAAACAGGGAGGAAGAAATATTATTCCACTGTCACAGTTGAACCCAGCCTGAAAAAGAGCCTTGGGCCTAACACATCATCTCCCTTCGTAACACAGACCAACCTTCATTTTTATGAAATGCATTTCTTCCACAGCAGTTCTCAGATGTATTACAAAAAGGGGCCTGATGAAATAAAATATAAGGCCCTAGAAATTAATTTCCTCTGAAATCAACCCTGCGTTAAAATTCAGCGCATGGCACTAGCGCTTTTAACAGGTGGCATAAAGCATCACAATCCTGTGTAATCGTGTGATACTTTTCCACAAACACTGTTTCACAAAGACTGTAAGACCACAAGACATGGGAGCAGAATGAGGCCATTTGGCCCACCAAGTCTGCTCAGCCATTTATTATCCTCTCAAAACCATTCTCTTGCCTTCTCCCTGTAACCGTTGATGCCTTTACTAATGAAGAACCATTAACATCTGCTTTAAATACACCCAATGACTTAGTCTCCAGAACCACCTGTGATAATAAATTCCACAGATTCACCACCCTCTGGCTAAAAGCGGATCAATGAGGCTAAAGTAATTCATTTTCATCTCTGTTCTAAAGGAACCCTGCCCCCAAACAAGGCATTCATTGCCATTCTGAGCTACTGCCGAAGTCACTATGCAACTGTCACTTCATGCCTCAATGCAGTCCAAGCAACCCACACCCATGAAAAATGGCAGAGAGAGCAGCAGAAGAGGTGAGGAAAAGTTCTCCCAGGTGGAGACTTCAAAATTTCAGTGGAAGGTATCCATCCACTCGAGGAGGAGGTGATAGTCAATTGATGAAAAGGCCTGGTTCACCTGATAAAAACTGGCAGAACTCACTACCCAGAGCAACACATCCCAAACCCTGAAGCAACAGCATGATCTCACGCGACACACAACAGCAAGACCTGAACATTGTGCAGATACTATGTGTGCTTTCTAACCCAGATGTTGACTCACACATTCAAGAACAACACTCGTGGGTCCACCTTACCAATAACGTAGGACACAAGATGCCTGTCCTTCCAGACGGGGAAGAGAGCTACCTCAGGCTCAAACACATCCCTTCAAAGGATAATCCAACAGTCGATCTCCTTGCCCAAGTTCAGTGCTCCAGTGCAAGCAGCTTTGTTCCATTACCATCCTTACCTTCACATGTTAGCCATAGATATTCCACACCACGAACTATCCACAATGAGGAAGGAGCAGAGGAGGATGACTCTGAGAGTGAATGGCTGTGATGGTTGGATGCTCCGCATCACAGAGTCCTACCCCATCAGACCACATCTACACCTCCACTCTCAGGAACCAGGCCCAGACCCCTGGCTCTAGTGCCTTTGCACCACTTTCAAATCTTTTAACAAACATTTCAAGAATATAACATTTAAGTATTGGTAGAAGGCTGATCAGTTGCTCCAGCCTGTTCTGACATTGATTAAGTTACTGGCTGATTCAATCATGGCATCAGCACCTCTTTTCTCCCTCACCCTCCCCCACCCACAACTTCCCTGTCATTTAAATGTCTGTGAAGCTTCACCATGAATATATTCAGTGACTTATCTCCATAGCTCTTTGGGATAAAGAATACCAAAGATTCCTGGCCATCCAAGAGAACAGCTTCTTGCTTCGGTCCAAAATAAAATACTGTGAAACTATATCTAACATACAATAACACTGGACAACAAAGATTTTGCTTCCTGGATAATTTTTAGGTGTATCATATTGACTTTGGGCTGCTGAACATGAAAACCACCATGAAATTTCCCAACCATCCACCATTTTTAAAAATTTGCTATTTCAATTCAAAATTCAAGTTAGAAAACCCGATGCCAAGATTAAGGAAAGCATTTTTTGTTGATCCAGATCAAACAGGTCATCAATGACAGTCAATTCGAAGAACCTCTGGTGGGTCTGGAGAAGATTGCATGGAAGGCATTCAACGTTGTCGTTGAAAATTTTCCTGGCAACTATGGAGCACCAAACTTTGTGCAGTTGGTTGCCAACATGCTTCAAGAATATAAAACCATGAAGTGCAACGTGTCATTAAAGATTCATTTTCTGCATTCCCATTTAGAGTTCTTCCCTGCAAATCTTGGCGCTGTCAGTGATGAGCGTGGTGAACGGTTTCACCAAGACTTTACAGTCATGGAAAAGCAGTATCAGGGCAACTGGAATCCATCAACGCTGGCTGATTATTACACTTAAGCAAGGAGCCTCAAACACTGAGTACAAATGAAAATCATCAACAAAACAGTTTTAGCCTAGTTAAATTATTGCAAAGTGTCAGCACTGTAATGCAATTATATTCAATAAAACTTAATTTCTTGCTTCTCCAAAATCCCACATGATACAAGTAGTCTGAAATTATATTTGTGCTCAGCTTCAAGTGGTCTGTCATTAAACAAAAAAAATCTCCAGTGTAATCAGTGGTGAGGGGGTAGCACACTCTCAATATCCATCCTGCCAATCCCCCTCAAAAGTCATCAGACAACTTCTCATTCATCTGTACTCCAGTGAGTATAAACCCAATCGGCTCAAAGTTTCTTTACATGTTAACTCATTCATCCCAGGAATAATGCTAGGTAGATTCTCTGCACCGACACCAGTGCAGATAAATCCTTCTTTAAATACGCACACCAGAACTGGCCACAATACTCGAGTCCCACCAGTTACCTAAAAAATCCTTGAATATATAATCCATGTCCCTTTTAATAAAGGCCAACATTCTATTAACCTTCTAACTTCTCACTGTATCAGCATATTAATTTTCAGTGTTTCTTATGCTTGGGACTTCAAATTCCTTACCAAAATATCCAGTTTATTATCTCACTCTGTTTAAATAATAATCTTATTTCCAAAGTGGATAACCACACATTACCCTAGGTTGTCCTCCATCTGCCAACTTCTTGCCCACTGGCTCAGTCTATCTACAATACATCGCTTTTCAATTCTTTGGGTCCTCTTCACCACCTACTAATCTACCTATTTTTGCACCATTAGCAAATCTGGCCACACCATACATGGCTCCATCTTCTAAGCCATCAATATGGATTGTAAATATACGAGCCATCAGCACCTAATCCTGCAAAACCCTGCTAGTCATTGCCTGCCAGTCTGAAAACGGCCTATTTTTCCAACTCTACTTTCTGTCAGTTAGCCCTTTATGGAGCAATGCAAATATACCATGTCTACCAGCTCCCTTTATAATGCCAATACGTCTGCCGTCTCTTCTGCCACTTCTTACAGATCCAAGGATGCAGCTGTCATTGATACTGAGATGTCCCATTGGAGCAGCTACTGGAGCCAATGCCACACAACTCCAATGACCTGGTCTCAATCCAGACCTCCAGTATAGTCTGTGTGCAGTTTGTATGTTCTTCAAATGACTGCAATGGGTTTCCACTAGGTGTTCTGAAGTTCTCCCACATCTCAGACTGTAGGTTAGCTGGCCACTTTCAGTTGCTCCTACTGTATGAGGGACAGTAGAACCCAGGTGAGTTTGAATGAGATAATAAAATGAGATCAGTATAAATGGTTGGCACAGACTCGAGGGGCTACAAAGCTTCTTTGCACAATGTATGACTCTGACAATTTCTTATTCAAAAAGCCACATTAACATTACCTGATTTTCTAAAGGTCCTCCTCTTACCTCTTGAACAGTGGAATACCAGGATTTTCCAAATAGCTTCCTATCTCTTTCCTTCCTTGCGTGAACATTTTGCATTTATTTTTACCCCCAATCTGTTTGAATCACTCCAGAATCCAGGTGATTTAAGAAGGTTACCACCAATGCATCTACTGCCTCTTTAGCCACTTCTTTAAAGACTCAAGGATGCAGGTCCAGGGGACCTGTCAGCTGTTAGTCGCATTAGGTTTTTTTGATATATGATAGAGATAGTTTTAGTTTCCTCCTTCCCCAGAGCTCCTGAACTATCTATTACTATTTTAGTGGCCTTTGTGGCAGAAGCCAATCCAAAGTAATTATTATGAAAGTGTCATTTTTCTACTTTCCTTATTAATTCCCCAGTGTCACTCTGAAAGAAACCAATAGTTAGTAATAGTTTCTATAGCCATATAAACAAGAGGATCTATCTCTACATTAATTCTATATGTTCTCCCTCAGTGCTCTCTAAAAATGTCTCTATCCTCTGATTACATTTAACTCACAATATTCCAAGTTTTGATATGGAAGCAGTGTTGGGAGGGTAGAGGTGGGCTGAGGCCGGGGTGTGCCGCTTTTAGAATGTGCATTTGGCCCCAGTGTGCAGCAGAGTGCACAAGTTACAGGGTGACTGCCCCTTTAAATGTCCCAGCGGCAGGGAAACCATTTTATGAAATCTGATTGGTTTGCAAGTGACCAATGACAGGGGAGCATTGGAAAATGTGAATGAATTTCAACCACCATCATTGCAAACAAGGGTTGCATGAAGACCGTGAACCAACATAGATGACCTTGTGGGAAATACCCAAATTTCTAGAGTGGCACTTAATGTTCCGTTAATGTCTACTGCTGTAAACATACACATTAAAGCAAAATATGAGTAAATTGCTAGACCTATCACTTTCTGAACCACCCAACCACAGTGTTAATTTATGAAAGGAAAACAAAACACAGACAGATGACAGTAATGTATCCCCAACAGTGACTGATGAGTGTTGCTTCCCTCAGCTCTGCCAGACATGTCTGGACAGCCTGTACCTGAATGGTATCACAGATGTTTTTGATGAAATAGAGACTGAGAAACAGCCACAGACTCAAATAATACAAGGGTAACACTCAACAAAATGCTTCATCAGCATTGCACTCCTGCTGAGCTCACCTGTTGAAAAACGCACATGAAAAACTGTAGTCCAGAAACGGCATTTATTCACATCTATCTTTTAGAAAGCATAAATCAGTCACAAAGGCAACTTCACACAGTCTGAAGCACAGTAACAGTCCGTCAGTGGAGAAACAGCAGCTGTTGGGAGAGTGGTCTAGCCACCTCCAAGCATCATATGCATTCCAAATTACGTCACACAACACATTTCAGCCCTTAAATTTTATTAATTGTGTTATTTATTTATTCAATAATAAAATGTGGACCAGGCACTTCTGGCCCAATGAGACATACGCCACCCAGCAACCCTAACCTAATAACGGGACAATTTACAATGACTAATTAACCTACCAACCGGTACGTCTTTGGACTGGGGGATGAAACTGGAGCACGCAGACGAAATCCACATGTCACAGGGAGAATGTAGAATCTCCTTACAGGCGCTGCTGGAATTGCAGTCCAAACTCCAACACCCTGAGCTGTGTTAGTGTCGCATTAGCCGCTGCGCTACTGTATAAACTGGAGTATCGGTGGACAACCCATGACCGTTGTTGATCAGTCACAACCAAATCAAGAGCACGGCATGGTACTTCGCTGCTTCCAAATCTATTTAAGGGTGTTGGGAGTTTCAACTAAACAGGCTGAAATCCCTGCAAGTTGCTCAAAGCCTTTCCAAAGTTCAGAGTACCTTTCTCAGCATTCAGCTGCTGTGATGTCCGTGCAGTGTGAGCCACAGTAAAGTTACCAATGTTAGCTCTCCTTTACTGCGTGGAATCTTATAGCAATGACTCATTGTGCAGGAGGGTCTGCAGGGAGACCCCTCCCATGGGGCCTTCAGAGACATTGTGCTCCTGACCCGATCTCCATGCTGTTCACAAGCCCAGGCTTCCCAAGGCTGTCATGCCAGAGACAGGTGCAACACTAAGGCAATAGCTTCAGCCACATTCTCATGCTCAGACTAGTCTCTCTGTGGAGGTCAAGGTCCGCTCATCGCCGAATGTGCCACGAATTGAATCTCAGGCACTGAAATTTGCCTGCATTTACTTTTCGCAAAGACGGCAGAGCTAACACCACACAGCTACAGTGGCACAGGCCCAATGACGACATCCGATGCTTTCCACGTGGAGTCCGCACATTCTCTTTTTGATCACCTGGGCTCCCTCCCAACATCACTGTGACAGGGGGACCTGTAGGTTGGCTGGCCACTGTGGTAAGTGGGAATCTAAGGGGAACTGACGGAATCGAGGAGAGAGTAAAACTGAGCTAGCGCAGGCGGCTCCTTGAAGGTCGGACTGGACTCAGTGGGTGAGAGGGCCCACTTCTGTGCTGGATGACTCTGCATCCGTAGAAGGCGGACAATGAGTCGTAGTCATTGGCAGCGCATATTCACCCCAAAGGCACAGCACAGTAGCCTGGTGACCAGTGAAGCACTTTGCAGCACCAACGATTCACATCCCTGCTTGTATGGAGTTTTACGTTCGCCCCATGGTCACGTGAGTTGAAATTAGGTGTGATTAGGGTTAGGGTTAGTGACCTGTGGGCACGCTACACTGGCACAAGAAGCATGGCAACACGAGGGCTGCCCCCAGCACAATCCTCAGTGTCAGTCATTGCTGCAATTGATGCTTTTCACTGTACGTTTCATGTGACAAATAAAGCCAAATTTTAAGAACTCAACAATAAAGGCCATTTCCTCAGCAGGGGCGGATTCCACTCCCTCTGTGTTAGGGTGGTTATGAATCACTTGAAGAACTTCCTCATTGTCAGTGCCACATCTTTATTCTCAGGGAGCCCAGAAGCGGCCAGCGCAACCTGAAGATAATGGATCCTGGGGCATCTTCAAATGCTTGGCTCCTCGCACCAACTGGCTGCTCTACCACAGCTGCTGACTGCCAGTGACACAAGTGCCAGGATCACTGTGAAAAGTGCCAATAGTCTCATGAAAAAGAGATTCCGGCATCTGCATCAATCCAGTGACTGCTTCTGCACCGTTCGCTGCACAACCTGGTACCAAAGGACAAGTGACCTGCAGTTGCATGGCTACAGAAGCAAGATGATATGGAAGGCTACCATCAAAATGTCCCACTAGAAAACCCATCCTAACAGACAATAATGCTGCTTATAATAGAAATCTTTCAATGTTAATTCTAGAAAAACAGATCTTCCCAATTCTCAGCTCCAAACTTCATCAGCTAGAATAATGCATAGTAATTCCTCGGTCCCCCAGTGCAGGACTACCTCACTGAGCGAGTCCCTGATCTAATTACTGAAGTTGTTCTGTTTTCAGTGATGGGTAGAACTCACTTGTGATTTCATTCAGCAAGTCCAGGTGTAGAGCAAGAAAAGCAGAAACAGACCCTCACAGAAGCAGCACAGAGAAGGGCCCTTTGGCCTAGCTGGTCCACGCCAAGATACCCCATCCAAATAAGTGCCATTTGCCAGCGTGTGGACCACAACCTTCTAAACGTTTTCTGTTGACATACCTGTCCAGGTTAGTGCAGGCTCTCACACCTGAGGGAAACACCTGGAGCCACAGCTGCCAAGTTCTCCCTCAGGTGCCCACGACACATCTTCTGGCCTCCTGGCAGAAGCAACTGCCTTTCTGGTATTCCTCTCTCTAGTGACAGGACCAAATCATTCAGAAGGTTTGTAAGTTCCCTTCCCCTCTCTAAACACTGGTAGCCAAAATACTCTGTGCTGCTGGTGCTGTGAAAGGGAGCCTTTAAGAGCTGGTAGTTTTCTCAGAGAGACACACGACAAGCTGTTGGAAGCTGCGTACAATTGACACTATCCAGTCAAGAGCCACACAGATCCCAGTATGGTGTGCATTGCTGGGTGTAAATTACCATAATACTTCTGGCTGAATGCTCAACTTTTTGCAATGGTTTGGTTTAGCTGTTAACTTAATTTTGCAACACTGACTTACTCCAATAAGAAAGGGTGAATCCAATTTCAAGACAAATAGCCTGATTGGTGAACTTGATCAGATTGCTTACATTAGAAAAAAATATACTTTTGTGCTCAGGCATGACCATAGTCACATTAAAAACTTCCTTACTTAGAGGTTAGAACAGTAAACTTTAAAAGCTCAACAGTGTTAGAATGGATGTAGTTTCTGGTGTGCTCATTCCCAACCCAACAGTCAGCAAGACATTGTCATGACGAATATTAAAATGGCATCAATCCACCTCCTATTCAGAGTGCAGTGCAGCCCGAGACATTCCTAGCCATCCAGAGGATTAGGGTTGCAAAGAAAGCGTTATGAGGTGCTCGTGGTAGGTGCAGTCTTCTCATGGGGCATTCCAAGCTGCTTAACTAGCAAATGTACTTACCCAGTGGGTCACTCCTCTGTGACCTCTCTGCTCAGGACGAGTTAGAGCTGCATCAGACCCCAGCTTATAATAGAAAGACATGACGCACGAGGATGCAATGTTAGCATTCACTTCAAAAGGATTAGAATATAAAACCAAGGACACAACGTTGAGATTTCATAAAGCACCGGTGAAGCTTCACTTGGAGTATTATGAGCAGTTTTGGGTCCCTTATCTTAGAAAGGATATGCTGAAACTAGAGGGTACAAAGGAAGTTCAGAAAAATGTTTCCAGGATTGAACAGCTTGTCAAATGAAGAGTGTTTGATGGCTCTGGACTTGTATTCATTGGAATTCAGTAGAATGAGGAGACCTAACTAAAATTTATCAAACGATAAAAGGTCTTGATAGAGTGGCTGTGGAGAGGAAGTTCCCCAAGGTAGGAGAATCTAAGACCAGAGGACACAGCCTCAAAATAGAGGCACCCTTTTAGAACAGAGATGAGGAGGAATTTCTTTAGCCAGAGAGTGGCAAATCTGTGGAATTCTTTGCCATAGGCAGCTGTGGAGGCCAAGTCTTTATGTATATTTAAGGCAGAAGTTGATAGCATCTAAAAGGGATATAGAAGAAAAACATGAGTTTGCAGCTGAGAGGAAAAATGGATCAGCCATGGTGAAATGACGGAGCCGATTCCATGGACCAAAAGGATTAATTCTGCTCCTGTCTGCTTCAGAATGACAAACACTTAAAGGCACCTGCAAAACTCTGCAGGTAAAGAAACAAACAAGACGATGCCAAAGATCAACATTGTATAGGAATGAAAAAAAACTGTAGATGCTTGAAATCTGAAATAAAAAAAGTAAAAAGTACTGGAAACACTCAGCGGATGAGGCAGCCTGACTGGACTGAGAAACAAAGTTAAGGTACGAGGATGAAGAATACTTCATCAGAACCGTGGTGGAGTATCCATGGTGTTCCACAACAAGGGTTACATCCTGAGCTCAACAAGCATTCTGACGAAAGATTATGTTGACCCTGGCTATCACAGACACACACTGAAGGTCATTTCTCCTGCTATCGAGGCAATGAGAGTTGGACCAAAGAGCTGGGGCTGGGATCTTTACTTGCCAGTGTGAGGTGCTAGGGTAAATTAAATTAAATTGGTAAATTAGGTTATTATTGTCACTGAGGTACTGTGAAAACCTTAGTTTTGCATGTGGTCAGTGCAGGGTGCAAGGGAAATATCAGTAACAGAATTCGGAATAAACTGTTATAGTTCCAGAGAAAACTCCAATGCAGGCAGACAATAAAGCAAACGGCCATAATGTTGACTGTGAGGTCAAGAGTCCAACCTATTGTACTGGGGATGGTTTAGTAGTCTTGTAACAGCATGACAGAAGCCATCTTTGAGTCTGATGGTATGTGCTTTCAAGTCTTTGTATCTTCTGCCTGATGGGAGGGATGATGAGAGAGCGTGTTTGTGTTGGGGGGGAGGGTGTCTTTGATTATACTGTCTGCTTTTCTAGGGTAGCAAGAAGTGTAGTCAGCCCACGCAGGGGAGGCTAGTTTCTGACGTGAATTCCAGGGCATCAGGGAAAAACTCAGAGCTAGGGGTATGATGATACAGGCAGCAGTCAGTACTGAGAAATCTAAAGAAAGAAGCTTAGACTACAAGAGATTAACACAGGTAACTAACACAAGAACAGGCTTCAACCCAACCCAATTGTTAAAGATCTGGTTGTCATTCACAATTTTGCAGAAATGATGTCAACTGTGCCCACTTGCCCAATGTCTTTTCAGCTACTGTCATACAGAGAGCAGACCCCAGATCAAAGATCCAGGAGGACTTACATTCGTGCAACATACCCGAGTTTTAATTAAAACTTAATTGTCTAATGGGTAAAAATGTTATTTTTTGGTGCATATGTGTTGTTGTTGAACTTTACTGTAGGTTCAGAAGACTTTGAATTGTTAAATATTCTAGAATAGGAGACACTTGGTATTCCATCATCACAAACCAGAAGTAGCCAGAGTGTAAACCAAGTTGCAATACCATTCTTGTCTGTTCCTACAAAATAGATCAAGTTTTGCTCAAAGATCACTGCTCAAAAACAGGAAAAATAGAAAAATTTTAACAGTTCAAAATAAAACATATTTCAAATATAATCTCTCAAAAACTATCAGAGGATATAGCAAGAGGCAAATTTAAAAGTCAAAAATGCAACTGGACAGACAGTAAGTTTAAGGGAGGTAATAAGGTTTGGCATTTATAATCACAGAAGAATGGGTGGTTGAAGGAGGGATATTCATGAAAGGTGAGCCCTTCATCTATCAATTTTGGATAAATTCAAACTGAGCTCTCAGAGATAGCTGTTGTTTCTGTTGCCTTCTTAAAATATTTCTTATTTTCACGGCACCGTGTTTTTCTTATCAATAAGTGTTCCTCAAATTTTACCTCCAAAATATAACTCATCTCCAGCTCACTTATCTCACCCCAGCTTAAATGATAACTAATCAAATCCCCACTGGCACTCTTGATGGCTACAGATAGTGGCAACAACTTTCCCAAAACTTAAAAACCCATCACCTTGAGGTGAGGCAAGAGAGACTGATGTCAGCTTCCACTCAGTACTCAATAACACGTGGCACCAAGGATCCAGAGATCAGACAAGACCCTCTATTATGGAAAATAACTGTGCCTTTTTGGTAATTACTCCCCTTACACCAGACGTCACTGCACAGGTTCACAGACCCAAAAATCTACAGCCACTTACATTAATGATTGTGTCTTCGTCAAAAAAAAATCAGAGGTGGGCTGCTTACAAATAATTTCACTCTACAGGCAGTCCCCGGGTCACGAACGAGATCTGTTCCTAAGTCTGTCTTTAAGTCGGATTTCTAATAAGTCACAACAGGTATATTCGGTGTCAGCTAGTCAAACGTTTGTCTTAGCATATGGTATATATTTTACCTTTCTATGCAAATAGAACACTTCCTCCTCAATAATAACCTCCCTCCTCAATTTTTTGTCAATGTTTCAGGAAAATCACTCGCAGCACTTACATGAGCACTCGCTGCTCCACCTTTCACTTTGAACCAACCCCTACTCGCAACAAATTCCTCGTCACAATCGCCTTCACTCGCTGCACGTGCAGCCTTTAAATCATTGAAAAGGCTTCGAGCCTTTCCTTGCACCAAAGTAAGGCTAATAGGCACGTTCCTCTGATTTTGATTGTCTAACCAAATTATCAATAGCCTTTTCATTTCAATAATTAAACCACTGCGTTGTTTAGTAATAATTGTAGTGTTAATCGGGGCAGGGCCTTTCACATGCTTCATTATTCTCACTTTATCCTTTAAAATTGTTGCGATCATTGACCGACTGTAGCCCAACGCTTTTCCAATGACCAATGGCGTTTCACCTCTTTCCAATCGCTTTATTATTTCTACTGCATTTTCAATCGTGATCGTTTACCTTTTCTTTGATGCATCATCAGCACTTGCATCGGATTTACGCTTTGGAGGCATGGTTACAAGGGTAAATAAGAAAAATTTAAGCCAAATATGAAGTTACACACTCACAGTGTTATCAGCAATGTGATCTGACTTAACTCAAATTTTTAATATAATAGATTTTATGGCAGTCCATTCGTAAGTATGAGTTGTCCATAAGTCTGCCATTTATAACTTGGGGACTGCCTGTGTTCAGCTCCACTTTCAATTCTGACACAGTCTGGCACTTGTACCAAGATGAGAACAATATTGCTTGGGGACTGAATAAATGTATCACAAAGTATTCGGTTTTTATTATTTCTGGCAACCAGTGGTGACACAATGGCTCAGCTGGTAGGACGGCTGCCTCACGGTACGAGAGAGACATGGGTTCAATCCTGACTGTGCGGCCTGGATGTCCTGAGCTGCATGGGTTTCCTCCGGGTGCTCAAACATCCCAGAGGCACTTGGGTTAACAAGTTAATTGGCCTCTGTAAGTTGCTACGTGTGTGCGTGCTCGCGCGCGGCGTGTATAAGCATCTGTTGTAGCTGATGAGAATTTCTAAAAGGGAGAATAAGAAATGAGATGAATGTAGATGGGCTCACTGTTGACACAAATTCAGTGCGCCAAAGGGTTTGTTTCTGTGCTGTCTCTCCATGAGTGTAGCTACACGACATAAAAGCGGATTACTGTTATCACATGAACCACAGCATCCTGCGGTACCATTGACCAGATGCTCAAACGTACTAGCTACATAAATACTGTGGCCACAAGAGGAAGAGTGAGTATTCTGCAGTGAGCAGTTTTCCAAAGGAAATGTTTCCACCGCTTGCAAGATCGATCAGGTGATGATGCATTCCGCTCAGTTGTCTGGATCTGCATAGATGGAACATTAAAGACATCAGGAATAAAGCAGTTCACTTGGCTGGTAGACGATGCACCACTTAAACACAGTGATCCCATCCCCATCACTGTTGCTTAAGCAATCAATCCCTGGTACCCACTGCCTACCAGTACAAAGTTCAAAGCAAATTTATTGTCAAAGTACACACACTCACCATACACAACCCTGAGATTCATTTATTCGTGGGCATTCACAGTAAATACAAGAAACACAAAAGAATCAGTGACAAACCACACCCAATAGGGCTAACAACTGACGTGCAAAAGACAACAAACTGCACAAATACAAAGAATAATAAATAATAAACAACAAATATCAAGAACATGAGATGAAAGTGAGTCCATAGGTTGTGAGAACAGTAGTGATGGGATGAGAGAAGTTGAATGAAGCTATCTCCTCTGGTTCAAGAGCCTGGTAGCTGAGGGGTAATAACAGTTCCTGGCCCTGGTGGTGTGGGTCCTGAGGCTCCTGCATCCTAATTCGCACTGCCTTTGATGTGGCCAAGGACAGTAGTGTCGTACACGGAACTGCACGAACTTTACACAGGCTGCACAGACTGCAGTCCATCACCACATTCTGCACAATAAAATATTGATCTTGCTAGAAAATCCCACAACACCATAATTAAATTACAAATTTTCACTATGTTACTTAATCTACAGTCTGTGGTCTTTTATGCCAAATCCTGTTAACAGAAGCAGAGACTTCCCAGTGAAGGGAATCCAAACTCATCGAATTCCCTTATCCCAACCAACAGCTGTACCAGGCATCTTGAGGTTTCAATTTTTACAAAGCATGTCAGAAAACCCCAGGAGAGGAAAAACATATCACCATAAATTCCTGCCACTCTCCACTAGGGTACATTCATCACACACCCAGTTGTAGTCGTTCCATGTAGCAAACTCCTTTTGGCCACTATGAGCCCACCATCGCTGCTGTCAACAGGCACTGGCATTTTGAGCAAGGATTTATCTATTTGCCTTCCTTGCACAAAGGGTCACAGATCTGATAGGCTGAATAGCCTCCTTCTGTATTGTTAGACATATAAAATAACACAAAATGTGGTTATGGATGTTTGATGAAATAGACAGAAGGAATATTGAGCAAATGGAGTAAGGTACAAAAAAAACATTAACTAAATGGTGCCGCAGGTTCAAGATCCTCTTTGCCTACGAGATACAATACTGGCTGATAGGAACCTAATTCCAATTAACATCTGCAAAAACAGTACCATTTTTCAGTTCACAGAAAAGGCTTGGATATAATAATAAAGGAGATACAGGACTGCTAATGCACCATCACCATGCAAGTAAGCACTGCTGGTAGGTAAGGTTATTGAAGGGGTGCAATTGCTGAATGCTGCCACTTAGAATTGGCCTTGGCCAGTTTAAGCAAGGCACTATGATGCTAGAAGGCCAAAAGCAACTTGAAGTGAATTGGAAGTAGTATTCTTTTGAAAAGGCAACTTGAAGGTACAGAGGAATTAATACAGGTCAAACTGCCTTAGGATTTTTATTGATGCAAACTTTATTTTTTCATCTCTTCAAGATATTGAAACAGTTTATGGTCTTTACACTCTGAAATATCTTGCTTTGTTCCTTCCATGATCTAAGGACCTTCCTACAGTGCTGAAATCAAGGCATATTGTGTAGTCTCCAGCTCAAATTCCATCTCTTCCCAGGACCTTAAAGCAACAGAACCAGTTTAACGTTCAATCCCCACACTTCTGATACCAGCTTTTAAAAATTAAACTTGATGTTATCAGGACACTACTTCTTGACTTGATAATTTCTCACATGTTCCAATCATGTCATGTGTGGTACACATTTTAAGGCCTGAGGCTCCCCAGAAAGGAAACCTGTCAATACCAAATGCAGCAACCTTGATGATTCAGAATCACATTGCACTTCACCCATCCTTCATCAGTGACAACATGGCAGTGAAGATGTTGATTACTCAACCTGGGACAACAGGTAATTGAAACAAAGCACTGTGTCAGTGCATGGTGACACTAAAGGGGATCACACAATTGAAAAACAATTCATACACATTGATTTATCAAAAAGGAGCTTACAGTTACCAGGACATTTTGGCAGGTAGGAGGCCACTGAAGACTTTAAGGAAATCATTGCACAAAATCTAGTCTACAGCACAGTGTCTGAAAGTGAACTTCCTGTTCCCCGTTATGCCCCATATTTTCAACCAAAGTAAAGCAAGACATTTTCATTCTCCTTCCATATATCTGGCATTGTTTAAATCTAACCAACAATTCCAGGACCAACTGAGCTTTGGAAAATCCCAACTAAAACATGCATGATGTCTTCGCCTACTCCTGAACACAATGCCCGACCATATACATTGGACAAAATTACCTTAGGTTTTATTACATTTGTGTTACAATATCTGCCTTTAAAAAGTCCAATAGGGTTCTCTTGGTAAATTTAAGCACTTCCGAAGCTACATTCCACCGGAAGGGTCAGTTACAGAAAAGACAAACACCTTACTCTTATACAGCCGTTACTGTAATAAATCATTCCGAGGCATTTTAAAGAAGCATTGCTCAATCACAGTCTGATACAATGCTATAGGAGGAGACAACAGGACAACCAGCCAATAGCCTGGTCAACAAGGCAGATTTTACTGTGTGTTTTAAAGGAAAAGAGATAGCAAGGTGTAGGAGTTTAGGGAATTCCAGGAATTCAAGTTTAAGCAACTTAATGGAATTAGAGAATGGCAGAAGGACTGGAAAAAGATAGTGATAGTGGCACGTCATAGAATGATATGGAAGCAGGAATGGAAAACTTGGTATTCTTTAATAAGGTCCCTTCCATATTGTTACCGGCCTGTTACTGAACTGAGACATTCCACCTCAAGTAAAATGGCCAGCAGCAATCACCTTCCAGTTTAGAACAAAGCTCTTATTAACATGCAAACAATGAAGTATGATGAAGACAGCACAAATCATCTCTGCTCAGTGATGTACCTCGCAATTATCTGCCTGCATTTTCCTACAATTCCTTCAGTAAATTATGCTTTCTTGCTTACCAACATTTATTTTTCTTCAGTCATGTCACATGCACCAGATGAAAAAAGTGTGAGCCTCTATTTCCAGCCAATTTCACTGCCTGCAACAGAGCATGTTGGTCTGATTTAAAGGCTCCAGCTCGTGCCAGTTAAGTGGAATTCAGTAAGGGAAGTGGGGGTAAGAAGCAACATGGTCACTACAGCCACATTCCACAGCATTCCAAGCAACAGGAACTGTTGACTATATTAACAAAAACAACCACTTGTTTGTGCTGGCTGAAATAGTTCACCAACACCCAACTCCCACCCCCACCCACACACCCCGACCAACCATCCTCCCAGCACCGCCCCACCCACTCGTCACAGCAGAAAACCCTCAGAACAGGACAGATTAAAAGCTTCCTATTGAAATTAGTCGCATGTCAAATAAAGGCTCTGGGGGAGGGAACCTGAAAAGTACCAAACTCGTCTTTTGTTGTGTGGGTCTGTTCTCCACACTGCTATGTGCCCCTTTAAAAAAACACAAAACTATTCACGGGGAAAGAGATTCCTGCATGTCCAGATAAGAAAATTATTCTCCACAAGGACAAATGTCCAGCATTAGTGCAGGGTCAGTGTCCTCTGAGCACTTGAGAATACTCTAGCCAGTAACAGGCCCTAGGGACTACTGTTCTTTTTAGTACGAATTAACTGAATAATTACTTCTAATGAAACAGCCACTTGTCTATTTACTGTTCAGTGCTTGAAAGGTAATTTTCAGTTCAGACTGTGTTTAGTTCTCTTAAGGATACAAGTTTAGTAAATATTTAACGAACACTATACAGAAACCAATTAGGAGCTGAGAGCCTTATCCTTGCATTTGTTAGTGTTTTAAAAGTTTAATTTACAATAAACTGAAGGGAAACTAAATCTATCAGACTTCCATTATGTTTGTTAGTTGTGTTAAGTAAGGTTAGGATATATAGTAAACTTTTTTAAAAAATGACCAATAGAAACCCGAGTGAAATCTTAAGGCCAGTACCTCTCACATTTAGCTTTATCATTACATTCTGACATAGGATAAAGAACATAACTGGCTGATTCAGTCGCAGAGCTGTACAGCACAGAAAACGCTCACCAAACCCATTTATACTAATCCCACTTCTCTGCATTAATTCGATATCCATCCATGCCTTACTTATTGAAGTACCTGCTCAGATACCTGTTAAATGTCGCCACTGTTACTGCCTCCACCACCCCTTCTGGCAACTCATTCCGGATACTAACTAATCATTGTGTGAAAACTTTAACTTTCTCCCTCTTACCATAAACCCATGTCCTCTAGTTTAACACTCCTGTACCATGGGAAACAGGCTCTAGCTATGCCTTTCGTAACTTTTACATGCCTCTATCATATAATCTCTCATCCGTCTTTACTTGAAGGGAAACAGTCCTCGCCTATCCAGTCTCTCCTTGGAACTCAAGTCCTCCAATCTAAGCAATATCCTTGTGAATCCCTTCAACACACACAAAATACTGGAGGAACTCAGCAGACCAGAAAACATCTATGGAAAAAGAGGTTTTAGGTTGAGACCCTTCATCAGAACCAATTGGGGTCGAACCAATGACTTAATACAAGTGTAGCAAGACATCTGAGTGAGAGATGGAGTAAACCTACTCTCCTCCATAGTGCTGCCTGACCTGCTGAGTTCCTCCAGCATTTGGTCTGTGTTGCTCAAGAGTTCCAGCATCTGCAGAACCTCGTGTCTGTGAATCTAAATTATTCCAGTTAGAAAGCAAGTTGTGGAATATCCCAAGCAATGTTCTGCTGATGACCTCACACCAAACGGAACGGACTACCACACAAAAAAATGGGACTGCATGCTTTTATCCAACAGCTTAAAATACTTCTGGGCCTTGCTACAGTTGCCTTAAGATAACTGAACATGAAATGGTTAAAAGGGAGTTTCTTGATCACTTGCTCCAACTCCAATGTTAGCTTTACTTATGGTAGCCTATGAAATCAGCTTCTTGGACAATTTACCCTGTAACTGTCAATAGCACAACATGCACATAATGGGAAAAATCATTCAAGGCATTATCAAGGCAGATGATTTCATCTTCACTCCCTTCATCCTATCCCAGGCCTCAGCTTGGCAATGCCGCCCAAAAACGCACAGTAATACAAATGCTAGATATCTGAAATTAAACACAGCAAGGGCAAGAAATACTGAGCAGATCAGACAGGTCTGCAGCAAGAGCAAGGTAGGTGATGTTTCAGAGAAAGTTCATCAAGCTGAATCATGAACTGCTTCCTCTTCCCTAAAGATCTTGCCTAACTGGCCTGATCTCCACAACTTGGCCTTTTTTATTTTATAAAGAATGGCTATTCAGGTGAGATTTAGAAGGCTGTCAGTTACTGCCCTCACCCCTGCTGAACACTCACCAGACTCCCCATCCCGAGAAAACCTTGATAAGAGTGGATTCAGTAGGAAGATTAAAATGGGTACAGATCTGACTCCCAATTTGTACTATTCCTCTTCCTGCTGTTAATCCTGTGTTGGAAAAGCATTGGCGCACTGTCAGCACACAAGAGGCTGCTCTTTGTCATGGCAACACAGGTAACAGGGTACGCATGGTCAACAAGAATTCCCACAGTGGCTTCCTCAATCAGTTATCATATCTTTGTTGACAAGTCGCACACAATTCATTGTGGTGTACCAAGTGCTGAATCAGCCTCACAGCTATTCATCATTAGACATCCACATTATGATTTCGACACAAATTAAATCAAACAATTCTCTTGGTCCTATTTCTGATCCGATGTAGCACATTAAGTGGAGGAACTACCATAACTTTCATTGTTACACAGTGGCATTTTTGAGACTCAACCAGGATCACCTCTGCAAGAATCAATGAGCTGCAGATACCAAATATTCAAGCTCATATCTAAAGCACTTTCTGGAATTCTCTATCTAGCAAGATTGTGGAGACTAGATCACTGAAGGTATATAAAGAGCAAATGGGTTTCTTTTTGATAGACTGGGGAATTTAGGACGAGAGAGAGCAGCAAGAGGAGTTGAGGAGTTGAGGCCTGGAGCAAATCGTCCATGATAATTCTGACTGGCAGGGCTGGTTTGAGGGGCTGAATGGCCTACTCAACCTCCAATATTCCTGTGTTCAGTTAGTGAAAATTCCTCTGAAAGTGTATGTTCAAAGAAGCAAAAGATTAAACCTATAGTGAATAAAACAGCCACAATGGGGCTGTATTACCTGGAACCTCTTGACTAAGAGGCCTTTTCTCAACCTTTCCTTTCTTTGCACAGGGTACATACTGTGTTTTCCAGGAACAGAACAACAGAGGGCTGTTTTAGTTTCATCTACCTCTTAGAATACTATTCTCAGGTCAATACAATTCGAGGGCTTCTTATGCAGTAGTGTACTTTCAGATTTATCATGTCAGAATGTTCCCATCACCAGTGAAAGAGAAGCAATTAACACAAAGTAAGATTATAATTTCACCATTACATTTTGCCCAAGCCCTGATGATCACACTAGCAGTAGGAAATCATAACTGGAGTTTCCCCTGCAGAACTTCCTGACTGTAGCCTTGTTGGGCTGGAATCTCCTGACCTAGCTATTGCTAGGACAAGGAATGAAGTGATATGAAGCAAGATCAGCATTGTGATCTAAATGAACAGAAACCTCTTCCTATGTACATGGTACAATGATTCTGTTGATGTCCCATCAAAACTCTGCTAACTGATTGAGAAAGCAGTTCAGAGAAAATTCCTCAAAGCATCTGCTCACAGTATGGGCAACTGGGTGAGGAGAATTTTCAAGCAAACAAGCTCACTATAACCAAAGGCCACACTCGGATCACTTTGACTGGGATCAGAGAGCACACCATCACCCCGGCTGAGAAAACTGTTACAGCAAACTGTGCTCTTAAAAGAGTGGGAACATGAAATACTTCAGCTCCTCGAACTTGTTCCTGTTCCTCATGGTCGAATTGAGAGTGGAAGTCCATGACTGTCTTGGACTGTTGGCTAAATGGCTATCAAAGCCCATAGATGAAGAACAGGGTGTAAAAAAAAACAATCTGGTAGAAAAACTCAGTCAGCCGAACAGCATATGTCAAAGATACGGTTGATGTTTTAGGTTTGGACACAACCCAAAATATCAGCCATACATGTGCTTCCAATGCTGCTTGATCCACTGAGTTCCTCAGCCAATTGCCAGCACCTATAGTATCTGTCAAAGTTTCAGTTACTGAGAGAGGTCAGCCACTCACTGAACTTTGTGGAAGACATGTGATTTGTTTCCTAGGCCAGTTGCCACTGCTCTCGATATTCCCTCTCAGCATTGCGGTCTGGAAGGCTAACTAAATAACTACTGCGCTGGAGATCACAAGTTCTGTAGATGCTGGAAATCTTGAGCAACACACACACAAAATGCTAGGGGAGCTCAGCATCTATGGAAGGAAATGAACAGTTGACATTTCAGATTGAGGTCTTTCTGCAGGGCTGGAATACACAGTTATTTCCTCGTTTCCACCCAATGATCCTCTGCTCAGATGCACAATGGAGGGATCAGGTATCCACATGACATTGACAGATATGCGACTGAAAGCTCTCTGTGTCGAGATGAGCTCAATAACCCTGACTCCAGAGTTACACAGCACTGACAAAGATTCCAATACTTTCTGTCAAAAGCAAAAGAACAAGAGTGCGTTTAACCAAGAGGCTGGGTCTCACCTTTTAATCAACTACGGGCTTCAAATTCAAAGTTAAAAGCCAAAGTTGAGTTTATGCTCAAGTACAAATATGCACATATGAAAAAACAGTTGTAAAGTATAATGGAACAGGATTTAAAAACCATGAAATTCTGCACTTGTTTAATTTTTATTTCAGACATGGAAGATAGTGAAACTAGGTGTAAAATCCATTGGCAAGATCACTGCCAATTCCATGGACTCTCCTCCAGCAGGTGACAGCTATCTTCCTTAGCATCTTGACAGAATACTGAAATACCTACAAATATTTTGTTTAAAGTCCCTTGCTTCAAAGAACCCCTCACCTTCCCAGCCCTTGCCCGTGTACTTTGTTTAATGCACCAACTCTTACTGGGGAACTCAAAGGAAGACAGATACCAGGACACTAACTGATCTGTGCATGGTCAGCAAATGCCATCCGAGGACCGAGACAGTGAGTGACAGTGAACTATGCAACCGGGAAGGGAAAGTTATGTCGGGGTAAAAGGTGCAAGCTATTTTCTATCTTGCCCTTCCAATAATGATGGATTTTGAGTCTTCTCCCCTTTTCCCATTCCTACCAGAACAAATCTGCTCTTCATTTTTACACACACACACACACAGACTTCTTAGTCATGGTAAGGAAACAAAACTACTTGGACCCAGGGATCACATAAGATATCTCAATTGATGCATATATCTGGGAGTCAGATATGTCCACATTGACGGCTGCCCTAACCAATTTCAGTGTAAATAAAAATAACACTATATTCCCTTGTATCTGCTCAAGGAGAGGTGTACACTTTTCAATGGAAGAAGGAAAGCCTAGCAGTGTGCATCTCACAATAGCTAAAGGTAATGAAATTCAGAACTGCAATGTACATTGAAATTGGAAAAATATCTGTATATTGGGTGAACACAATATGCTACATGAGGTATACAAAAATGTGAAAGTTTATTAGGAGTAGGCAAATTCACTGGCAGTGTAAGTCCATAAATCATGAAATCCAGTGCCGTATTGAGCCCAGTGACACTTCCCACAGCCTTGATAAAGCAGCAATCATAATCACAGCTAGCCACCCCAGTCATTCTCCCCCACCCCCCGGTCAGACAGATGATACAAAACCATGTCCAATGATAGGCTCTATCACAATTTTATAAGACACTTGAACAGATCTCTTGTACGATAAAGATGAACTAAATATCTCTCAACCTTCCTTGTGGTGGCCTTTGCACCTTAGCATTTAACTGCATGGTGCTTTCTCTAACAGGAACTGTAACCCCATACTCTGTGTTGTTATTGCCTTCCACTTTGTGCTACCTCAATGTAATAACTCTATGGTTCGTAATGATATTTTTGGACAGAAAGCAAAACAAAGTTTTTCAATGTATCTTGGGACATGTGACAATAATAAACCAATTACCAGCTGCACTCGAAAATCTTCAAATCCCGATTTCACAACCATATGAAAGTGGACCTACCCACCAATTGAAAACACATTCTACTACTAGTTAAGTGAAAGGAACTGAATGAACTCACACAACTGCTATATCAATGTAATCACAATGAACTAGTTGCTAGCAATACCTTCTTTTCTGACAATGTGCTTTACACTTGCCTCCCTCCACAGTCGCAAATTGAAAGGGTCAAATTTTCATCCTGACAAAAGGATCATTCTTCTCCTCACCCAAAGAAAGTTAGGAGGATTTGAGTCACTGTCTAAAGATCTACAACTGTAACTTGCTGTTCCTCTTAACACTATTTCAGCAGTGCAGTTTGACTGCCAGTGGTTTTGGTTTCACATTTCCACCATTCATTCATGTTCTGTAACAGTTATTAATTTCTCAGCTCATTTACTGAAAAAAAACTCCTGTGAAATTGCTTATGATTGTCTCCCAACTGCCAACCCTTTAGCTAACTTCCTATTTATCATATCTTGTTCAAATAACTCTGGTTTGCAAGCCTGTGCTCCAGCAAACCTTTGCTCTTTCCCATCCTCACTAGTAACCACTGGTCTTGTTCCATTTCTCTTCCCTAAATGGATGTAAGCTTACTATGGCTCTTATAGAAATAGCTTTGCTGATCACTTCCATGCCATGGAGTTTAATATTCCTACTGTAGCTTGGGCTCTTTTCATCTACTCTGACATGAAACCCCTACCAACTTCTCCACTCTCATCTCTACAAAGAGTTGCAACCAATGCAAGGATTTGTCTGTCATTAAAAACCATTAGCCTAGCTGTATTTGTTGATTTAGCTCCTTCATGATGAAACTCTGCCAACTAGGCCCATCCATACAATAGCTCAACACATTTCCTGATAGTTTCTCTCCTCCAGTTCCTCCAAACACATCTCATCCAAAATTTCTACCTTTTTCCCCCTTGACCCATCCCAATATACATGTAATCAAGCCATTTCCTGCCTTCCATCTTAAATAGATACCACGCATTGATAATTGGTGCCAGATACCGTTCTCCCTTTCAAACCTACCATAACCATCACTTCCTCAATAAACCCCCATGTGCAATCACCCCACAGCCGACATTTTCTTAACCAAGATTCTGGAATGTGTTCATCCCTGCAGTTTTATGCTCCTCCCTCCTGTGAATCTTCCCACAGCTCCAAAGCACCAGTATCTAAAATCACTAATGATAATCTTCATTACTGCAAAGAATTATTCTTCACCAGAGTGTTTGATCTCTTTGCAACCTTTACACATCCAACTTCTCCAGTCCAAACATCTTCTCACCACCATTCAGCCCAACTGTTGAAACTGTCCCTTGTACTTCAATGTACTGACACTACATCAGAGGATAGCAGGGTCAAAAGTATCTGCAGGACCAAAGATGTGCCTTTTTGTCAAAGGTACCATTGTCTGATAAGATTTTAATCAAGGGTTTTGAGTAACTGCTCAATAGTTCCAAATGATACTGGTATGTATTCTGGTGACCTTTCCTCACTACCACCACCAGAGCACTGTAAATCTGTAAATTGTCCCATGATTATGATAGGGTTAAAATGGGGTTGCCAGAAGTTACCGTGTAGTGTGGCTTGAAGGACTATTCCACACAGTATCTTTAAATAAATAAATATTACCGAGTCACTTGTCTCATTGTCATTTGTGAAGACCACACGACTGAATGCCATATTTGTCCTTAAACTATCAACTCCACATCAAACGTATTGGTTGTGAAATGCTTTGCCGTTGCCTGATAATGTTAAAGGCACTACATTAAAAGGCAAGTTCTTTTAACGTGTCACAGCATTTCAGCCAGTACTGTGTCGTCTGCATCCTGACCCGCACCAAACTCACTCACTCCTGTCCTTGCCAAACTGCATCAGCAACGTGTCCCACACCGTAGAACTTCCCCTCCAAACCTTTACAGCGTCCTCCTGCAGTGCCACTGGGGCCATCGCCAACATCGCTCTCCCGAATGCCCACTGCTATTCCCCAGTCCAGTGGAATCCCTTCCCTCAACCTCTCCAACGCAAACACGTTCTCGACCATGTCATCTTTTCCTCCCCGCGTCTCTTATTCTATATCTACACAATCAAGCTAGACTGGGATAGGTTTCTGCGAATATCATGCATATGCAAATATATACAGACGAACACAATTGAAACATTCTTAATTGTTGTAAATATTAAAAATATCCAAGCAACGCACAACCGAGAGACCTAGAGCCCGCCAGCTGCCTGCCGGATCGATCTCTCTCTCTGGAGTACAGATCTTTCAGCACTTCCTCCCCTCTTCCGTCCATCAGCCACGTCCCACCCACCTCTTTAAATACAAATCGCAGATCAACTCCCCTTTTACTGAGGCAGGAAACCATAGTAGATTGGAGCGTTCCGTTCGCAGAACGGGTGAAACAGCAAGGATCGAGAGGTTATAAAAATAAGAAAAAATAATTTGTGTGTATGGGGGGGGTGAACATTTGAAGGGGGTAGGGGCAAAGTTTTTCACTTTGTTGTTTCACAAGTCGCTATACTTCGGGTTTCCTGTTTCAAAGATGAGTGCAATGTTGAAAGAGATGCGTTCTTAAGAAAACCATCCAGTAGAGAAAGCGAAAGACAATCTCGTTACAATGGCATCGAGAGCCGAACCGGACTTGCACAATTCTTAATGTCAGGTAGCCCTAAATCAAATGTCAGGTGACTTAATTATTTTGACTGCAGCCCCCTGCAAATGGTCCTACAAGTTTTATGACTCTGAGGTTTCCAATTTTCACAACATTAAATCAAGTTTGTAACTCCTGAAGCTCGTTCAACCCTCAAAAATAATTTGTTTTACAAAATGGACAATTCCTCGTTATAACAGGTAAGGGTACCTTCTCCCCAGCGCTCCCTTGGATTTTTCCAAGCAGACAATAACACCCTCTCGCCCCACAGATGACCAATAGCAGAGGAGTCTGCCTGGACCTTTAAACGCGGAGATACAGGCAGGCAGACTTGGGAAAGTTTGGTCTTACCGCGATCAGAGTGTTGGTCCTCTGATCTGCGACCGCCGGTAAGGCGGCCAGGGCGGAAGGAGGTTCGGGCTCGCAGAGTTTGCTTCTGTAAGCTCCGTCCTGTTTGTTCTTGCCCGTTTTCTTCGCTTTGAGCTCCAGGCACCTCTGGTGGAGCGTCAAGGTCTCCTGGCGGTCCAGTTCAATCTGTTGAGCCTGGGCTTGCTGGCGCCTCACCTCGCAGTTGTTGTGGTGCTTTCTGAAGCCCTCAATCCGCTGCCGGAGCCTCTGCACCACGGTGCTGTGCTTGGGGATACCGCCGCTGGTGTTACCGGCGATCGAAGGGCCGTTGCCGTTTGCAGCCGCGGGGGCCACGAAATCCCCCATCCTTTGCAAAAGCGATTATCCAGGGCAACTTGTCGCTCTGTCTCTAGGTGTGTGAGATCTTCCCAATAGCCGGCAAAATATAAACACACATATATACACACACAGAGAAGCGAAGAAAATTGCACAGGACACCCGAGCGACGGTTTTATGCTGGTTTGCCTTCGGAAATAAATAAAGCAACAGAAAACAAACAAAAAAAGGTTGTGATAACTAACTCATTGCAACCCAGCGCCTTAGAGTTCAGCACAGTATTAAGCTGCATGAAACGTTCCTTCTTTTTCTTAGATATATTCCAATGTTTCTTCATCAACTCCACTGAAAGATCCGATTCTGAGCGATCATCATGCAAAAACGAATCGTGCAAGCTTTTCTCTTTTTTTGCTGCTTTTTCAAAGAAAGTTTTTTTGAGCTGTTTACATTTGTCCTGTGTTTGAAGAAGCGGATCTACGCTTGCAGACGTCCCGCGGCATTCAAGCTTAAAATGCTGGCGTTTTACATGGGGGAGAACATCCTCAATGGGATCGCGAAAGTCGGACGGAACAGCGAGCAGCTGCTTGCTACTGCCACCGCCGCCACCACCATCACCTTCACCATGCCAGCGCATTGATCTGGGACAATCACACAGTAAACATCAGCCAGAGGCCGTGAGCAGACCCAGGGGTGGCAAGCAATACGCGCCACAGAGAAAAGCTCAACTTCGGATCAGGACTTCAACAAGGGGCGGGGAGGAGGCAACAGTCAGCCTATAAAGAAACCCGAGACAGATTCACAGTATAGGATTAGGACTAATACACCTAATCGGCAAGAGTCTCCGAGATGGAGCCATGAAATCAAGATTTATGCAAACAGTGCATTTCCAGAGAAAAACCCAGGGGCAGAAGAACGATACAGATACATGGCCAGTGAACCCAGCTAGAAGAAACTGAAATCCCAGAATCACAATTAATGCAAATTACACAGGGCCAGAAAGAAATCCAGACACAGAGCTCAAGACATGGAGTAAGGACTCATACACTCAATCAGAAATCCAGGGACAGAATTTCAACACTGCATCGGGACAACAGAGGGAAAGAATTAAATTTTGGAGTTAAATTCCCTATCTCGAACCAGGGCTCGTTAAAATAAAGGGGCAGGCACAAATACAAGGTATGGAGTCATAAAGTAATAAAAATAAAAAAAAACGCTTGGGCAGAGTACAGCTTGGAACCAGGATAAATGCAACAGGACAGGAACAGACAGAAACACCAGAACAGAGTACAGATGCAGACTTCAGATTACAGTAGTAAGGCAGTGTCAAAGAGAAACCCAGTTACAGATCGTTTGCACAGGATCCGGATTTTCTCTAGGTTTTCCTCTTCACCTTGGCAGATAAGGGTAATAGAACTAGGAAAAGCAGGGCAATACAGAGCCAGAGGCTAGCTGTTGGACAGAGTAGAAGAGCAGGATCAATATTCATAGGTGAAGAAAATATAGGTGATGACAGCACAAAAGAAAATCACTATGATGTTAAGTTTGTTGTTCTGTGGCAGCAGTACCATGCAAAGACATAAAACTCAATTAGTTACAAAGTAATATTCATGGGCTCAGAAATCTGATGGTGGATGGGGAACACACTGTTGCCTAAATCACTCAGTGTGGGTCTTCCGGTTCCTCCCTGATGATAATAACAAGAAGAAGCATGTCCCAGATGGTGAGAATCCTTAATGATGGCTGCTGTCCTCTTGAGGCACTGTCTCTTCAATATATCCTAATCTTGTTTATGTCTGGGAACCCCTGGTAGAAAGGATTATGTTGGTTGTGTCTGCATTTTCACTGGAACCTCCAGGCTGTGATACAAATAGGCAGAACGCTCCTCACTGTACCCCTATAGAGATTTGTAAGAGTCTTTGGCAACACATTAAACCTTCTGAAACTCCTAACAAAAAGAGAAAGGCTAGCATGGTGATTGCATCAATGTGCTGGGCCAGAAGGACAGAGATAAACCTTGGTTTGTGAGGGAATTGGAAAGGGACGCAACAAAACAGACAAACACTTGGACGGAGAATTGCTGGAAACAGGAATATCAAAGGCAGAGAGAAACCCTGCTGTACATCACCAATATGGAATTAGGATGAACAGTGGGAAAACACAGAAATCCACAGGGCAGGGTGGGTACACAGATATGCAATTTTATCCAAGGAGGCTGGCAGAAATCCCAAGACAGAGCAGAGATAGATGATCAAAATCACTGCAATACTTTTGAAAGACTGAAAATTTGGAACAGATTATAGTAACTAAATGGAAAGACGAGGTGAAACATTGGAAGGGGGGGGTATAAAGGTTCAAGGTAGAAGTTGCTGCTGTGGGAAAGGTAGGGTTGCAAGTGGAGAGGTGCAGAGCTACAGATGACAGGATCATTAATGGTGACATAAAGAAGTGATATGTTCGTTATTTTTATACGATTCCAACACAGAAAGAAGTAATTGGCTTTGTAATTCTACAGTCGCAGATCAAGAGCAACCACATGGTCGATACAGCCCTGTCCATCGCAGGGAAAAAGCCTCCCCACCAGTGAGCACGTCTACAAGGAGCAATGCCATAGGAAAGCAGCATCCATTATCAAAGACCCTATCATGCAGGCCACGGTCTCTTCTTGCTGCTGCCATTGGAGAAGAGGTTCTGGAGCCTTAGGTTCCACACCACCAGGTTCGGGAATAAGTATTACCTTTCAAACATCAGGCTTGTGAACCAGCATGGATAACTTCATACACCTCTTAACTGAACTGATTCCACAACCAATGGACTACTTTCAAGAACTCTACAACTCATGTTCCCAGTACTACATATTTATTATATTTTTTATTTGCGCAGTTGGTCTTATTTTGCTCACTGGTCATTTGTTAGTCCTAGTGTGCGCAAAGTTTTCCCATTTATTCTGCTGTATTTCTTTGTTCTACTGTGATTGTCTGCAAGAAAATAAATTTTAAGGTAGTATATGATGACATGTATGAGCTTTGATATAAGATTTACTTTGAATTTGTAAACATAATCCCAACTTCCAGTTCTTTGTTAATAGCCCTGCAGGTCGTGCCTCTTCAAGTGCACATACAAGTACTTCTTAAAATGTGATGAAGGTCTCTGCCTCTTTGGGCAGTGAGCTTTTAACCTCATCACCCTCTTGGTGAAAACAAATCCCGATCTTCCTTTCAATTTTCCCACTAACTACTTTAGCTCTCTGCCCCCTGGTTGTTGAATCTGCTAATGTAAATAGGTCATTGAACATAGAGCAGTACTACACAGCATTTGCTCTTTGATGTCTGCCAATCAGGACACCAAATGAAACTAATCCTATCTGCCCAACACGATCCATATCCTTCCATTCCCTTCATGTTACTCCCTCTTTACAACATCTAGCCCTTAAAATAGTATCCTTTATATCAGAATTAAGCTGTGCCTCAGCCTCTTTTAGACCAAAGAATCACCCCTGACTATGCAATCTCTTCTCACGGCTAAAATACTCTGAATCCCTCACCAATGCAATGACATCTTTTCTGAAATGTGGTGGCTTTTTTATATTCGATTCCTTGGCTAATAAGGTGAAGCACCCTGTATCCACATTTCATCATCCTGTTGTGCTACCTTAAAGGATCTAGGGATATTCACTCCAAGGAGTCTTCGCACCTCCACATTTTTCCTTATGCTATTACTTATTGTGTATTTCCTTTACCTTGTTGCAACTCCATGTGGAACTCAAATACTCACACTTTTCAGCAACAGCTTCTTCACCTCCACCAGATTTATGAAAGGCCAATGAGCCCATGAACACTACCTCAGTATTCGGTAAGCCTTCGGTAAGCCTGTGTGATTGCTCGCTGAGGGGAAGAAGGTAAGGTCGCTAGGTGCTTTTTAGACTTATTCTATTAATCCAGTTCAGGTATGGGGGAGACAGTCAGAGCAGTGGTGTGCTCCGTATGCAGTAGGTGGGAGGTCAGGGTCAACACAGTTGTCCCTGATGACCACACCTGCAAAAGGTGCGTCCAGCTGCAGCTCCTATCAGCCCGAGTTAGGGAGTTGGAGCGGGAGCTGGATGAACTACGGATCATTCGGGAGGTGGAGGCAGAGATAGATAGGAGTTATCAGGAGGTAGTCACACCAAAAAACCAAGAAGTAGGCAGATGGGTGACGGTCCAGAGAGGCAGGGGGAGCAGGCAGAGAGAGCAGAGCACCCCTGCGGCCATTCCCATTAACAATAAGTATACCGTACTGGATACTGTTGATGGGGATGACCTACCAGGAATGAGTTGTAGTGGTCCTGCCTCTGGCACAGAGATTGAACCCTCAACTAGAAAGGGGAGGAGGGAAGAGAAGAGAGCGATAGTTTTAGGGGACTCTATAGTTAGGGGGGCAGATAGGAGATTTTGTGGGGCAGATCGGGAGTCTCGGATGGTATGTTGCCTCCCTGGTGCCAGGGTCCGGGACATCTCAGATCGGGTGCAGGCTATTCTTGAGAGTGAGGGCATGAACCCAGATGTAGTGGTCCATGTAGGGACCAATGATGTAGGTAAGGTGAGTGAGGAGGTCCTGCTTAGAGAGTTCAGGGAGATAGGAGTGAAGCTGAAAGGCAGGACCTCCAGGGTGACAATCTCGGGATTGCTACCTGTGCCACGTGCGAGTGAGGCGAAGAATAGAATGATTATGCACATTAATACGAGGCTGAGAGCATGGTGCAGGAAGGAAGGGTTCAGGTTTTTGGATAATTGGTCTTTGTTCCAGGGACATTGGGATCTGTTTCGAAGGGATGGTCTACATCTGAACCGGAGGGGTACTAACATTCGTGCAGGAGTATTTGCCAGTGCTGCTCGGGGGGTTTAAACTAGATGTGCAGGGGGCAGGGATCCAGATCCAGAGGGTTGGTCAGAAGGTGCATGGGGTTAAATGTGTACAAGGTTTGGGTGATCTTGAGAAGGTCATCAAAATTCAGGGTGCAATTTGCCCGATGAAAGTTCAAGGAGCTGGGTTAGGTACAGAAGACAGTGTTTTAAGCAAAGAGAGGAGGAATGGGCTAAGAATTCTATACTTGAATGCGCGTAGTGTCAGAAATAAGACAGATGAGCTTGAAGCTCAGATGAAAATGGGGAACTACGATATTGTTGGGATAATGGAGACATGGCTGCAAGGGGATCAGGCCTGGGAATTGAGTGTACCAGGGTATACGTGCTATCGTAGAGACAGAAATATGGGAAGAGGGGGTGGGGTGGCCCTGTTGGTGAGGAATGAGATTCAGTCCTTAGCAAGAGGTGACTTGGGAACAGGGGAAGTAGAGTCTGTGTGGATTGAGCTGAGGAACAGTAAGGGTAAAAAGACCCTAATGGGTGTTGTGTACAGGCCCCCAAACAGTAGCGTGGATATTGGGTACAAGTTGATTAGGGAGTTAACATTGGCATGTGCTAAAGGTAATGCAGTTGTTATGAGAGATTTCAACATGCAGGTGGACTGGGAGAATCAGGTAGGTGCTGGACCCCAGGATAGGGAGTTTGTGGAGTGTCTAAGGGATGTATTTTTGGAACAGCTTGTGCTTGAGCCAACCAGGAACGAGGCTATTTGGACTTGGTGATGTGTAATGAACAGGAATTGATAAGTGATCTTGAAGTAAAGGAGCCATTAGGAAGTAGTGATCATAACATGATAAGTTTTTATCTACAATTTGAGAGGGATAGGGGCAGATCAGAGGTGTCAGTGTTGCAATTAAATAAAGGAGACTACGGAGCCATGAGGGAAGAGCTGGCCAAAGTTAAATGGGTGGATGCCCTGGCAGGAAAGACAGTGGATCAGCAGTGGCAAATATTCTTGGGCATAATACAAAAGATGCAAATGCAGTTCATTCCAATGAGAAGGAAGGATTCAAAGAGGGGGAAGGGGCCACAGTGGTTGACAAAGGAAGTCAGAGATTGTATAGCATTAAAGAAAAAGAAGTATGACAGGGCTAAGATGAGTGGGAATACAGATGATTGGGAAAGTTTTAAGGAACAGCAGATCTTAACTAAAAAAGCAATACGGAGAGAAAAAATCAGGTATGAGCTCAGTCTAGCCAGGAATATAAAAGGGGATAGCAAAAGCTTTTTTAGCTATGTGAAGAGAAAGAAGATAGTTAAGAACAATGTTGGCCCCTTGAAGAATGAATTGGGAGAAATTGTTATGGGAAACAGGGAAATGGCAACAGAATTTAATGCATACTTTAGATCTGTCTTCACCAGGGAGGACACAAGCAATCTCCCAGATGTATGGATGGGCCAGGGTCATAAGATATCAGAGGAATTGAGACAGATTGACATTAGGAAAGAAACTGTGATGAGTAGACTGGTAGGACTGAAGGCTAATAAATCCCCGGGTCCAGATGGTCTGCATCCGAGGGTTCTAAAAGAGGTGGCTCAGGAAATTGCGGATGCATTGGTAATCATTTTCCAATGTTCCTTAGATTCAGGATCAGTTCCTGAAGATTGGAGAGTGGCTAATGTTGTCCCACTTTTCAAGAAGGGAGGGAAGGAGAAAACGGAGAACTATCGCCCTGATAGCCTAACGTCAGTCATGGGGAAGATGCTTGAGTCCATTATTAAGGACGAAATAGTGGCACATCTAGATGGCAGAAATAGGATTAGGCCGAGCCAGCATGGATTTACCAAGGGCAAATCATGCTTGACTAATCTGTTGGAGTTTTTTGAGGGTGTAACAAGGATGTTAGACGAGGGTAAGCCAGTAGATGTTGTGTACCTAGATTTTCAGAAGGCATTTGATAAGGTGCCACATAGGAGATTGGTGAGTAAAATCAGAGCTCATGGCATTGGGGGCAGGGTTTCAACATGGATAGAAAACTGGTTGGCAGATAGAAAGCAAAGGGTAGCAGTGAATGGGTGTTCTCAGACTGGCTGGAGGTGACTAGTGGGGTACCACAGGGCTCTGTATTGGGACCACAGCTCTTTACGATTTATGTCAATGATTTAGATGAGGGCATTGAAAACTATATCAGCAAGTTTGCTGACGATACTAAACTGGGTGGCAGTGTGACATGCGAAGAGGACGTTAGGAGAATACAGGGAGACTTGGATAGGCTGAGTGAGTGGGCAGATACTTGGCAGATGTCATTCAATGTGAATAAATGTGAAGTTATCCACTTTGGAAGCTGGAACAAGAGGGCAGAGTATTGTCTGAACTGTGTCGAGTTAGGTAAGGGAGAAATGCAAAGAGACCTAGGAGTCCTAGTTCACCAGTCAATGAAGGTGAATGAGCAAGTGCAACAGGCAGTGAAGAGGGCAAATGGAATGTTGGCCTTTGTTACAAGGGGAATTGAATACAAGAGCAAGGATGTTCTTTTGCATTTGTACAGGGCCCTGGTGAGACCACACCTGGAATATTGTGTACAGTTTTGGTCTCCAGGTTTAAGGAAGGACATTCTGGCAATTGAGGAAGTGCAGCGTAGATTCACTAGGTTGATTCCTGGGATGGCAGGGCTGTCTTACGCAGAGAGATTGGAGAGATTGGGCTTGTACACGCTGGAATTGAGGAGATTGAGAGGAGATCTGATTGAAACGTTTAAGATAATTAAAGGATTTGATAGGATTGAGGCAGGAAATATGTTCCAGATGTTGGGAGAGTCCAGTACCAGAGGGCATGGATTGAGAATAAGAGGTCAGTTATTTAAAACAGAGTTGAGGAAAAGCTTCTTCTCCCAGAGAGTTGTGGAGGTGTGGAATGCACTGCCTCGGAAGACGATGGAGGCCAATTCTCTGGATGCTTTCAAGAAGGAGCTGGATAGATATCTGATGGATAGGGGAATCAAGGGATATGGGGACAAGGCAGGGACTGGGTATTGATAGTGAATGATCAGCCATGATCTCAGAATGGCGGTGCAGACTCGAGGGGCTGAATGGTCTACTTCTGCACCTATTGTCTATTGTCTATTCCCCCCCCCCTTTTGCAATGCACTACTTATTTAATGTTTTTAAAAGATGTACTTATTGTAATTTATGGTTTTATTATGTACTGCAATGTACTACTGCTGCAAAACAACAAATTTCACAGCAAATGCCAGTGATATTAAACTTGATTCTGATACTTTATTAAATTTTATGCGGACTACATCAGACACATAGTCCTTGAAACGTCCTCAAATAATCTTCAAGTTAGTCAGACATAATCATTCCTTAACAAATCCACACAGCTATTTTCAGTGAAACTTTATACTGTCCTCAGAAAGGTTCCCAATAATTTGCCGCCTTCAATTAAACTAACTAGCTTCTAATTATTTGTTTAACCCCTTCCTCCCTTTTAAAATTTATTTATCCCACAATATTAGCAGTACTGTAATCCTCTGGAACTGCTCCTACAGACATAATAAATTGAAAAAAGATGGTGGGAGGAGGAGCACAATATTTTCTTTCTTTGCTTCCCCCCCCCAAAAAAAAAATTAAACCTAGGACACATTTCATCCAAGTGTAGTGTTATACCCATTTTCAGAAACGGATATAACATCATGCATGGTTGAAATGTGTCCTAGGTTTAATAGTTTAAATACTCTTTAATAATTACCACATTTATCCCATTCAATATCTCACACCCTGCATTCTTAACAACAACATCAGCACGGTATCAAACATCTGTGAAATATTCAAGAAGAACCTTAACCACATCTGCTTCCACTGGCAGAGACGAAAAAGGTAACATAATAAGGTTCTGAATGTAATGGTTATAGCGATAGCAGCTGCACTGGTTGTCATCTGCCAGAATTCCAAAGTTTCTAGAACAGTCACAAAATTGGAAAGCAGTGAATATCATCCCACTATTCAAAGGAAAGAGAGAAAATATGAAATTATTGATTGGGGGCAGGTAAAATGGTACATTCTATTATTTATAATGTGCAAGAAGGCACACAGGAATAATACACTGGATTGGGCAGAGTCAACGTGTATGAAAGTGAAAATTTTTGTCAAATCTGTTGGAATCTTTTGAGGTGATACATGAGGGAACAGCAGTTGATGTATTTGGACCTTCACAGAATTTCAATAAGCTGCCATATAAGAGATTATTAGGGGCATGTTATTTGGGGAAGTATGAATTGTGGGGGGTGGGGGAATAAATCACAAAGCTGCACCAACTAGAAATCTGAAACAACTGAAATGCTTGAAAATATCTGCAGGTCAGGCTGAGATTTTTTTTCTGTATTTAAATGAACAGAGAACAGTAGCAATTAAAGGGTCATTTTGATTTGCGAGGCTGTGTCCAGTGGGGTGCCTCAGGGATCAGCACTGAGATTGACCCGCTCACAATCTATAAAATGTAACATATCAACGCTGAAAAATTATGAAAAGCTAGGTGGCAGTATGGGTCAGAAGGAAAATGCTGAGAAGCATTAGTGGGACATTGATGGGCCAAATGAATGGGCAGGCTCTACCAGCTTAAATATAACAAGGAAAATTGTGAGGTAATTAACTTTGAAAGAAAGGTCAGAGTATTTTTAAATGGTGAGAGACCGAAAGGTGTTGGTAATCAGAGAGGCCTGGCAATCTTGTACACAAATTAGTGAAAGTCAATATGCAGTTTCAGTAAGCAATTTGAAAGATAAACAGTGTGTTGGTCTTTACTGGAAGACAATTCCAGTACAAGAGCAGGGACATCTTGTTCCAATTATATAAAGCCCTGGGATACCGTTGATAAATCTGGTTTCACTCTGAAAGAGGGACATACCCGCTTGTAGAGGGATTTCATCAGAACGATTCTTGGGTTGAGGGCTTGTGCAACCAGAGAATTAGACTTGGTCTGAACACTCCTGAAATTCATTATTTTAAGTGGTTAAATCATCAAAACATACTAATTTCTGCAGGAGTTTTTGTGAAGTAGATATACCCCTCCCCAGCTAATGGCTGACAGATTAACTTTGTCAAACGTACACTGAAGTATTAAAACACTCAGTAAAGTGTGACCAACAGGGTCTGAGGATATACTGGGGGCAACCTACAGGTGTCACTATGCTTCCAGTACCACCATAGCTTGCCCCTATCGTGTAAATCTTTGGAATGCAGGAGGAAACTCGAGCACTTGGAGAAGACCACATGATCACGGGGAGAACGTATAAACTCCTCACAGACAGCGGTAGGAATTGAACTCAGGTTGCTGGAGCTGTAAAGTGTTACACTCAGAGTCTTAAAAGCAGGAAAAGAAAGAAAGATCTTTAATGAGATGTGGCTAACCTTGGGATTGCACTTGGAACACCGATGCTCAGTTTCTGAGTATATCCTGACTGGAGAATTATACACATGGGCATTAGGAGGTACGCGGGATATAGAACCCATGCACTTACATAGCGCTGAAGAGGATAATCTGCCTGAATCTTATAGATCTTAATGAATGTCCGAGTCGGCACACGGGTCTGAATAAGCTAGAGCAATACACACGATGTGCTGGAGGAGCTCAGCAGGTCAGGCAGCATCTATAGGTGGGAACAAGCAGCCGATGTTTCAGGCTGAGACCCTTCATCGGGACTGGAAAGCACGGGGGAGGGGAGGAAGGAGTACACACGGTGGCCGGTGACGGGTGAAACCGGGAGAGGGGGACGGGTGAAGTGAAGCGCTGGGAAAATGACCGGGTGAAAGGGCAGCAGCAGGGGGTATCTGAGGGGAGAGGACAGAAGACCACGGAAGAAAAGGGAAGTCGAGGAACCAGCGGGAGGCGACGGGCAGGTAAGAAGGGAAATTGTGAGAGGGAAACACGAATAAGGAATGGTGAAGGTGGTGGTGGGGGGGGGGGGGGAGGGAATAACCTAGTCAAGCTTTTATTTCTCACATTTTTCTCCTCTTCTTTATATACTTATCAAACACCCTGGGATTTTCTTGGATTTGACTTCCCAGCAATTTTTTCCCATGCCCTCTGAATCGCTTCCCTAGTTTCCCTTTTAGATTCACCCCTACATTTGTGGTATTTGCTTAAACTTTCAGCAATTATTAAACTCTGCATATCAGACACAAGCTTCCATTTGTTTGCTTTGCCTTGCCCTCCGCACACCGGGGCGCTCAGGACCTATCGTGAACCCCTCACGCTCCCTTCTGGAATCCCCTGGGTATGCAGGGTGAGGATTATTGTGATAATTGGGGGCAAAGAACAAACCGGATCTGTGGCCAAGCGCGAATTGTCAGTGAGATTACCCTTTAACTTGTGCTCAGTGGCGTCTATACTACCTTGTTCCAAGTCACGTTCACCATGGGTTTCGGACGCCACGATGCCTCCACGTTTAAAACTCTCACCCGCCACTTACAAGTGGCTTCATGACCTCTCGCCCTTTTAACAGCCAGTCCCGATCTCCCCTGTTTCTTGCTTCTTGCACATGCCTGATTTTTATTGCTCCAACACTTGCTGTTCAATCATTGATTGGTATGAATTCATTCCTGAACCTTCTAAGTCTCTCCCCAAAACCACCTTCTTTAACAAGACCCTGTTTCTCACCTGTCTTTATGTGGCCCTAATGTCATAACTTTGTTTCATTACACTTCTGAGACATGCCTGTGCCATTTTACTGTGTTAAAGGGTGTAAGTAAATAAATACTAGTTGTTGCTGCTGTGTTGTAAGAATAGCTGGCGGATTGAAAACCTGGGATGGATTTTTAATCTGTGTCTGGATGATCGTAAGAAGAAAAGATGAAAGGAAACATCGGAACGCACACACACAATGCTGGAGGAGTTTAGCAGGTCATGTAACGTCTGTAGAGGGGATTAAACAATCAGCATGCATTCCCCTACATAGCCGCTGCACGACTTGCCGAGTTCCTCCAGTATTTTGTATGTGCTGTTCTAGTTATGGAGCATCTACAGAACCTCTTGTGTTTAACGGAAGCAGATGGCAGGGTCGGGGAGCTAGGGTATCAGAACATACCAAGGATACAAGTATAACTAAACAGGGAATGTTACCAAAGGGTTTAGATTAATACAATTATAACAGATGAAAAATCTTAGCTTAACAAACAATAGAATCTGACAATAAAAGACGATTAAATACAAAGATAGGGTCAAGACAATAAGGGTTGAGAAACCAGAGGGGATACGTTAATATTGGAGTCAACTGGTAGAAAATACCATATAGAAATGGAAACATGTTAACCACACTCACTGTAAATCTGGACAACAAATCTTCAACACTCTAAAGAGAAAGATAAGGTTTAATTGAAAAATTAACAACCGGCAGGCAAAAATGAGGGCTGAAACCTAGATATAGGATTACAAATTAAACAAAGCAGGGGGAAAACAGAGCAACAAATCTATCTAGATTAGGGTGAAAGCACTTGAGAACAAAAAAAATTACAAGATAGATACTAAAACATGGCTGGAGCTGGAGATACAGCATTAAGAAGAAAGAAAACTGACAAATATGTACAAGAGTTTGAACTAAATGTGGGAAGAAACTTTGATGTCAAGCAGGCTGACTTTTAAAAGAGGAGATAACAGGCAGTCCCAGTTTGACTTAATATTCAAGGATACACAATCTATCGAAAGGACAGCAGGATGAAGAGGAGGAGGAGAGGATCTGCTGGTAAAAAATAACGTCAAATCTTTAGAAAGAAGTGACATAGGATCGGAAGGGGTAAAACCCTTGTGGGTAGAGTTAAGAAATTGCAAGGGTAGGAAGGCGCTGCAAGGAGTTATATACAGACCTCCAAACAGTAGGCAGGATGTGGTGCACAGATAAAAGCATGTCGAAAAGGCAATGTTACATTAATCATAGGGGATTTCAATATGCAGATAGATTGGGAAAACCAAGTTGACGCTGAATCACAAGACAGAGAATCTGTAAATGCCTCCCAGATGACTTTTTGAGCAGCTGCTGGTTGAGCCCACCAGGGGGTATGGACTCTGGATTGGCTGTTGTGTAATGAATCAGATATAATTGGGGAGCTTAAGGTAAAGGAACTCTTAAGAAACAGTGATCATAATATGATAGAATTTACCCTGCAGTTTCAGCTGATTGGCAGGAGGGCAAGAGTGGCAATAATGGGATCCTTTTCGGATTGGCTGCCGGTGACTAGTTGTGTTCTACAGGGCTCCATGTTGGTACTGCTTTTTTTACATTGTTTGTTAATGATTTGGATGATGAAATTGATGGCTCTGTGACCAAGTTTTTGGATGATACAAAGATAGGTGGAGAGGTAGGTAATGTTGAGGAAGCAGAGAGGCTGCAAAAGGACTTAGATGAGGAGACTGGGCAAAGAGTTGGCAGATGGAATATAATGTCAGGTAGTGTATTGTCATGCACTTTGGTAGAAGAAATTAAATCATAGAATATTTAATAAACAAGGAGAAGATTCAAAAGTCCAATGCGCAAAGGGATTTGGGAGTCATCGTGTAGGACTCCCTGAAGGTTAATTTGCAGGTGGAATCGGTGATGAGGAAGGTAAATGCAGTTTAGCATTCATTTTGAGAGAACTTGAGTATAAAAGCAGGATGTAGTGCTGAGGCTGTAGAAGGTACTGGTGAGGCCTCACTTGGAGTTTTGGACCCCTTATTTAAGAAGGGATGTGCTGATATCAGAGGGGTTTTAAGAGGAGGCTCATTAGAATGATTCTGGGAATGAAAGGGTTATCGTATGAGCAGTGATTGAAGGCTCTGGGCTTGTATTCACTGGAATTTAGAAGAATGAGGAAGATTTCATTGATACTTAGCAAATGTTGAAAAGCCTAGATAGAGCTGATGTGAAGAAGGTATTTCTTTTGGTGGGTCAAGTCTAAAGGAAAGAGCACAGCCTCAAAATATTGAAATGTTCCATTTAGAATTGAGCTAAGGAGGAACTACTTTAGCCAGAGTGTGGTGAATCTGTGGAATTCGTTGTCACAGGTAGCTGTGCAGGCCTGGTCACTGGGTGATTGTAAGGTGGAAGTTGATAGGCTTTTGATTAGTCAGGACATGAAGGGATACAGGGAGAAGGCAGGAGACTGGGGTTGTGAGGGAAATGGGTCGGCCTCAATGGGTCAAATGACCTAATGTCTTATGTCCTATTACTTTTTGGCCAACACCTTGTCTGAGAAATTGAAAAGGAAAAGTGATTAATCATTGCAGCATCTAAATAGTTTTCCACAATTACTGTTTAGCAAGGCAAAGATAAAAGAAATTCATTGATCCATTATTAATGATGAACAACATTCAGCAAATTGCAGGGCATGAAATAACTGCATGTCAGAAGTCACGCCACATGGTACACCTAGTTCTTCAAAAGGTCTTTACACCTCCAGTAGACCAGTGCTTCCCCTTTTCAAGAATAAATTCTTAACGTCAGTAACTATCTACATGTATGTACAATGTAAAAGTTACTAAATATTTACAAATACAGAGTCAATGACTATCGATTTAACTAATCATCAATTGCAAACTCATTTAACTCTGACTAATATATTTGCAGGGTTCTGTAGTAGCTATAATCGTACATAATTTTGAAATGTTCCCAATATCACAACTCCGAAGTAAATAATTCTAAATTAAATTTTGTTTAATGTTGCCATCTTTCTGCTTTCTTGCACATGCTCTTTCACTTCACAGTTCTCACTTGGGCTCTGCATTGCATCTTACATTTTCTACACTACTCTTTTAAAGCAAAGAATGTCACCTCTGACCTTCCCACTCTAGATGGTTTCCATCAAATGCAACTCAACTACGTTGACTCTTAACCTTGGCTAAGTGTATCAAGCTGAAATCAGTACATTCAGGCTTAAAGTAACATTGTCAGACCATGGAAATAGCAATAAAATCCTTCCCCTTGGCATTCAGCTCAACATCAGACTGGTCTTAACGTTCTAGTGTACCAGCTGTCATGCTTCATGTACAAACGTCCTGGTGTCTAGTTCCAAACTGGTTGCTAAGGACTTGGAATTCTCCTTATGCTTGAAAGAAGCAATATTACTGCCTCTGCTGCACTGTTGACTCAAACAACTTCAAAAGATTGAACATCACTCCAAAAAAATCTCACTCTGATCTGAATTTCTGGCTCTGGTTGCCTCTGCAGACATTACAACCGTGACCTGTTCTACCCAAGTATCTGAGTACTGCAGGACATGCTGCCTCCCAGTGTAGTGAACACATCCACAGCTATTTCTGGTAAGCTGTCAAATAGTCAACACCACAAATTTCCATATCCCAGAAAGAAAAGGTATAATAAGTTCCCAGCATGCAGCTCAACTTCATATCTGGGAATACCACTTTTTTATTCCAGTTCTTGGCTCCACAGTATTGGACCTTTCAGCAGCTTCTGGTATACACAGCCATTACATGCACTAATCCAACTTCTTTCCTCCACTAGAGGAAACCTTGCACTTATTAATTCTCTCACCATATCATCCAGGTCATCCACTCCTCTCCAGCTGGGCACTCCTGAGACTGCTCTGTACAAATCACAGTGTATTGCTACCTGTACCTCACCACCATACTATCACCTGTTGAAAGAGTCACGAGTTTTCACCTCCCCAGGCACACCAGTCCTTGCCTGACCAGATAGTAGAACAGTGACTACTGTTTATCTGTGGTAACCTTACTAGAGAAGGAGCCGTTACCTCTTGCTTTCTCATCATCTTTAGGCCCCACCCAACTGACCAGTCGACTTCCCCATCCAATTCTGTAATCCTTTGCAACAGCTTCCATGACTCAAAATTGTACAGCACAGGAACAGGCCCTACGGCCCACAATGTTGCATCAGACTAAAATAATTGGTAATTAAATGATTAATTACTTAGTTTGGTCCCTTCCTCCTGCACAATGTCCATATCTTTCCACTCTCTGCACATTCATGTCCTATCTAGAAATCTCCTAACTGCCTCAATCGTATTTGTCTCCACTATCATCCTGGCAGCATATTCCAGGCATCCAGTACACTGTGTAAACAAGCTCACCTCCTTCAAACATACCCCCTCTCACCTTAAATGTATGTCCTCTGGTATTAGGCATTTCAATTCTGGGAGAAAGATGCTGGCAGTTTATAAGATTATGACAGGCTGTATGCCTCTCAAACCGTTGAGCTTGTATCAGGTCTCCCCTTAGCCTCCACGTACCAGAGAAAACAACCCAAGTTTGTCAGGCCTCTCCTCATAACGCAAGCCCACTAATCCGGCGAGTGGTGTCGTAAAGTGTAGCTTCTCTAAAGCCTCTACATCTTTCCTGTAATGGGTGCAAGCAGATTTGCATGCAATACACCAGATGCAGCCTGACTGGAATTTTATAAAACTGCAACGGAACTTCTTGAACTCAGTGCCTGCACTAATGAAAGGTAAGCATGCCATACACCTTCTTTACCACCATATTAACCTGCGTAGCCACTGTCAGGACTTGGATCCCAAGACCCCTCTGTAATCAACACTGTTGAGAGTCTTGTCATTAACAGTGTACTCTCTCTACATTTACATTTGTCTCAGTCCAATGTTGACTGTAGCTATAAGGTTCTGGCTCATCATTGTGTTGGTAACTGTGCCCATCTGTATCCATTCTCTCTCTCATTAGACAAGTTTACTCTTGCTTGGCCAAAAGATGCTCAAGACTCTTTTCATGACTCATTTTACCCTATTACTGACCGGTTTGCAGAAATGTCAGTGAGTACATTGATCCTGACATCTTCAATTGATCTGGAAGCTACTAATGCTTTGTTGATTACTATACACATGCAGAGGGAGCTAATTCCACTTAATATACATAACATTCACTCTGATTCCAGCATATGCACGGTGCCCCATTGGAAATTTTCTACAAGCCCCCCTCACATCAAAGGCAATCAGCGACTACCATCTAGGATCTCTACAACACCATCTGCTTTCAGGGACATATCCATCTGTTCCACGGATAGCACAAATGGCTGTGACAGATCATGCTTGTTCAGCTCACCAACACATCTGTCTGTGCGATTATTACTTCCTTAACCAGAAACGGTTTTATTTCACATTCTTTTGATCATTGCTTTTTACCTTCTTCAGCAACAATGTGGCATCATAGGTTCTTTTATACTGCTGCTTAATAAGTCAAGAAAACAAGGATAAAGCTTCCAATCAAACATTCTTTATCAATGGCAAACAACACTCAACTAACAGTTGAGTGGGCAGTTTTAAGGTGCTTGGAAGTAGGTACAGAGGAGAGGTCAGGGGTAAAAAATGTTTATGTAGAGAGTGGTGAGTGTGTGGAATAGCTGCTGGTGACTGTAGTGGAGGCGGGCATGATGGAGTCTTTTGAGACTCCTGGATAGGCAGATGGAGCTTAGTAAAATAGAGGGCTATGCGTAACCTTAGGTAATTTCTAAGTAAGTACATGTTCAGCGCAGCTTTGTGGGCTGTAGGTTTTCTAACAGCAGGGTTTAACACAATACTACATCAAGTCACACCTCATAGTGTACCTAATTCTATTAAAATTACCTATGTGCCCAATGGATCCCATCAGTTCATCTACCACCATGTGAACTCGAGGTGAGGGGAAGTCACTACACGTGGAAGCCATTAAAAACGGATGGCGCAGTTGTGTAGTGGTTGGCGCAATTGCTTTACAACACCAGCGATTGATGATTGGGGTTCAATTCCTGTCAATGTCTGTAAGAAATTTGTGCATTGTCGCTGTGACCACGTGGGTTTCCTTAAGGCGCTCCAGTTCCCTCCCACATTCCAAAGACGTATGGACTAGAGTTAGTGAGTTGTTGGTATGCTACGCTGGTTCCATAATTATGGCAACACTTGTGACCGAGCACAATCCCGGCTGATTTGATTTGACACAAACAATGCATTTCATAGCATGTTTTGATGAACATGTGACAAATAAAGCTAATCTTTCTCTTTATGAAAGGAATCTGTTGACCAACAGCTTGATGGGAATACGATGGAGTGAGAAGGAAGTGGGATAAGTTTAGGGAGGGCATAATATCGAATGGTGCAATTATATCACTGATGTGATTTGAAATATTACAGATCAAAAAGGTCAGAGGGTAGATTGCTAACCTGAGTCAAGGTAGCTGATCTGAGCTTTGGCAAAAGGGTTAAAAGAAATAGTGGCTGCATTTACCCTCTTGATCACAAATAAATAGTGTACACTAGATGTGATTAAGCTTGGACATGAATGTGGAAAAGCAACACTTCAAAATCATGGATGAAAATTAACCAAGCAATCATGAGGCAGAGCATATCGGAAACATTCAAGTAAATCTATACTAGTGGGGCTAACAATAGGATCATCTCTAAAATAACAATGTAAGACATATTTTGAAATTTCTAACAAACTCATAACCATAATAAAGCTTACTTTCAAGCTGCATGACTAGGACAAGACGCTGTAGTTCTGATGGCACAACAGAAGACAGATAAATATCATACAAGGACAATTTTACATGATCAGAATGAGATAAAATAAGATTGACCATCAGAAAAGGAATTCAGTGAACACACAGGATAATGTAGATCTCTAGAACTGAGAAAAAAAATGGTGCAAATATCAGATAAATATAGATCAGTACTAATCCAGGATAGTGCATGACATGGTGGATCACAAACACATTTCAGGATTGGAACAAAAGAAAGTGAGAGAAATAAATTAAACAAAATAGATACCCAGAAACTGAAAATTTGAGGTCTGAAAGCTCGAGACTAAAAAATGTCACAGAGTATCTTTGAATACATTGAGATCAAAAACCCTTGGTAGGATCAGATGTCGAGGGCCAAAACTTCGAAGGCAAAATAATGCTGGAATACAATACTGCAAAGAGGCTCAACATTTCACCCTGAGCTAGACCATTATAGTCAACCATGTGGGAGGCAATATCGTCTGTGTACAAAGCCAAACCTTGCAATAAAATCAAATGAGAAGAACCAAGTTTAATTTAAAAAGGTAATAGAGCAGAAAAGGAATGACATGATTTAGCCTCCAGCAACCATAATGGGCTTCTTTTTTGTGAGATACATCTGCAGCTACCACAGCTCTTTTCTTCGCTCTGCACCAGGTTTCTCATCAGTACATTCAGTTTGATGCAGGGCTGACATCAAGGCTGCCACTATCATTTTGTAAAACCTGCCATTGTGTCCAGATACACAAAGACTTTAATGAGGAATGGAGCTTTGGAGTCCCAGCGAATCCAAACTGAGAATAATTGCTGAGGAAACACTACATGGTAGAATTACTGAGGACACCTTGCATCACTTTGCTTGATGATAGGTTTATTGAATTTCTCCTGTATTTGAGGGCAAATGAGATCAATAACATTGAAAAAAAAACTGTGTTTATAGTCATGGTCATCATGACATTCTTCCTGGAGTTTGTCACCTTGAGGTAGGACATCAATATCTTACAATAGCTTGAAAGTATTCAGCCTGGAGTATTGGTAGTGGAAGGATTTGTCCATATGACATTGAACTAGCCCTTGGGTCCAGTGTCTGTAAACCATGACACCAGTCCCACCTGTCTACACATGCCCTATATCCCTCTATTCCCTACCTGTTTATATGCCTGTCTAAATGACACAAGTGCAGTTATCATATCTGCTTCCCTGATAGCACATATCACACTGTAAAACACAACTTGCCTCACAGGCCTCCTTTAAGTTTTCTCCCTGTCACCTTATAGCAGTGCTTGCTCCAGTATCCGAGATGTTCACTGAGGGAGAAAGGACTCCCTCTACCCAATTTTAAACACTTCTGTCCGGTGATGCATTTTGCTTGATCTCATATACTGTCAATAAAGCATTAGCTTGAATTTTCTCAAATTGCATTTGTGAACCTGTTCAGAGGTATACTGAATAGATGATCCTTGCTTCTTTCCAAGATCCTCACCATCACAAATGGTAGGCTTCAGCTAATACAGTACTGTACAACCCCAATGATATCAAGAGAAAGCTGAGAGCACTGGAAACCACTTCCCTCTGCTGGTGCTGAAGAACTGCACTTGAGAATGAGATGAGTCTCCTGCCAAACTGTCCCTGTACACTGACAATGTAGAAAATTGCCCAAATATGATCTGTTCAAAAAAGCAGGAAAAATTCCAATCCAACTAGCTAAGCCAACAATTCTCGACCTTCAATGTGATGGAAGATGTTATTAAAAGGCATTTGCTCACTACTAACCTCCTGACTGTTGTCCAGTTGGGTTTTGGCATAACCATTTGTTTCTAGATCATACCATAGCCCCACTCCAAACAGGAACCAAAGAGTTGAGATCCAAAGATGAGATAACAGTAACTATTTTTGATTCAAGGAAGTTTGGCATCAAGCAGAACTGAATAAATGGGGAACACTCCAATGCTGGGAGACATACCTCACACAAAGAAAGATGGTTCTGATTGGAGCTCAATCATTCCCATTGAGCTCCAATCAAAGCTTAAATTTGCCAAACTTTATTTAGTTATAAATGCACAGTTATTTATTTGAACTCACTGATTGTACCATAATCCATAGACACAATGCTCTCCACAGCACACAACCCTGGATAGTTTGCTCACAGTCGTACATTTTCCAATAAACCACAAAACAAACAACAAATTTCATGACATATATCAGCAATAATAACCCTGATTCGGTCTTTTGATTCGGATTTTGTCTGATAGGTCAATTCAAATATGCAGGAACACAAGAAGCAACGGAAAAGAGTGGACTCAGTCCAATACGTCAGTGTTGGGATCCTTCCCCATCATTGGATGTACATCAAGAAGGCAACATCTATCATTAAGATGCTCACCTCCCAGGCCATAGTATCTGTTCACAGCTATCATGAGGTCTAGCAGTCTGAACCCCCACACTACCAGCTTCAAGAAAGCTAATTCCCTTTAACCATTTGTCTCTTGAACCAATCTACACAACCCTAACCAATACTGCATAAGAACATAAGAAATAGGAGCAGAGTTAGGCCATCTAGCACGTCAAGTGTCCCCTGACATTCAATAAGATCATAGCTGATCTGGCCATGGACTCATCTCCACCTACCTGCCTTTTCCACATAACCCTTAATTCCCCAACTATGCAAAAATCTACACAACCTTGTGTTGGATATATTTACTGAGGTAGCCTCCACTGCTTCATTGGGCATAGAATTCCACACATTCACCAATCTCTGGGAAAGGCAGTTCCTCCTCATCTCCATCCCAAATCTACTCCCCTGAATCCTGAGGTTATTTCCCCTAGTTCTAGTCTCACCTACCAGTGGACATAATTTTCCTGCCTCTATCTTACCTATCCCTTTCATAATTTTATATGTTTCTATAGATCTCCTCTCATTCTTCTGAATTCCAGCGAGTACAGTCCCAGGTGACTCAATCTCACCTCATAGTCTAACCCTTTCACCTCTGGAATCAACCTGGTGAACCTCCTCTGCACCACCTCAAAAGCCAGTGTATCCTTCCCCAAGCAAGGAAACCAGAACTGCACACAGTACTCCAGGTGCAGCCTCACCAGCACCCTTTACGGTTGCAGCATAACCTCCCTGCTCTTAAATTCAATCCCTATAACAGTCCATTTGTCTTCCTGATAGTCTGCTGCACCTGCAAACCAACCTTTTGTGATTCATGCACAAGCACTCCCAGGTCCCTCTGCAGTTTCTTACCTGTTAAATAATAATTTGCTCTTTCATTTTTCCTTCCAAAGTGGATGACCTCGCATTTACCAACTGTCAGACCACTGCCCACTCGCTTAACCTATCTATATCTCTCTGCAGACTCTCCATATCTTCTGCACAATTTGCTTTTAATTTAGTATCATCAGCAAACTTAGATAAATTAATAATCTGGAAGAGGGGACTGAGTGTAATGTACATCGTGAACAGCAGCGTACCACTCACCACTGATTGCCAACCAGAGTAACACTCATGTATCCCAACTCTCTGCTTTCTATTAGTTAGCCAATCCTCTCTCCATGCTAATACATCAGCCCAACTCTATGCTTCCTTATCTTATGGATAAGTCTTTTATGTGGCACCTTATCGAATGCCTTCTGGAAATCCAAGTAAATAAGGTCCATCTGTTCCCCTCTATCCACTGTGCTTGTTATATCCTCAAAAGTCTCCAATAGGTTTGTCAAACAGGATCCGTCTTTGCCGAATCCATGCTGTGTCTGCCCGATCTATCCACTTCTTTCCAGATGCCTCACTATTTCTTCATTAATGATGGTTTCAAGCATTTTCCCATCTACAGATGTTAAACTAACTGGCCTACATCCTTTTCTGAACAGTGGGGTGACATTTGCTGTCGTCCAATCGGCTAGGACCTGCCCAGAGTCCAGAGAATTTTGGTGAATCATCACCATAGCTTTTATTATAACTCTTGCCATTTCTTTCAATACCCTGGGATGCATTCCATCAGCACCAGGGGACTTACCTGTCCACAAGTTTACTCAGCACTACCTCTTTAGTGATCGCTATTGTATTGAGGTCCTCACCTCCCATCACATCCGTAACATCTCTCTTTGGCATGATAGACGTGTCCACCACCGTGAAGACAGACACAAAATAGTCATTCAATGCCTTGGCCATTTCCTCATTACCCAATATCAATACTCCATTCTCGTCCTCCAAAGGACCTACATTCACTTTAGCCACCTTTTTTGCTTTATACAATTACAAAAATACTATATGTAACTATAATATTATATAGTTATTTAGCAACACCATGACAACCTTGCACTTTTTCCGTTTTTCTGTTTTTTCTGTTGTAATTTTTTTTTTCTGTTGTTACGGTTAGGGTCTTTTTCTGTAGCAATTGTAAAATAGATATTTTCTTAAGAATGCTGCGTGTCTGATGCTATGAGCCTGTGACACTGCTACAAGGAAGTTTTTCATTGCACCAGTGCATTACTTGGCATTGATTAAAAAGTATTAACCTGGATCTGCAGAAAGGGGAACAAACAAATGTGCAAGAAAATCAGTTAAAATTAATCAACATTGGCAGTTCATTCCTTTTTCAAACTTCTTTTAGACAACAGATGTCCTTTCATAATGTATGCCCCATGGTTAGCTGAAGAAATGTGGTCTTCAACGGCCTAATGAACCAATGTGCAGTGTACTCACAAAAACCATATTACAAGACCAGCCCATTGGCCCCAGGGTGAGATCTCAGATATATTTAAGTCACCAAAGCTCTAATGCCTTACCAATTGGTGAAACTTCCAGTTGTCTATATTATGCCATTCTAGTTTCATGCAACACATTAACTGGTCCCTCTGCCAGTGATCCCTATATATCACTCTGGAAAAGTGCAGAAGGACGACTGGCAGAGCAACCTGACTGGCATCAGTACAATGAAGAATCAGGCTTATTATCACCGGCATGTGACATGAAATTTGTTAACTTAGCAGCAGCAGTTCAATACAATACATAATCTAGCAGAGAGAGAAAAAACATAATAATAATAAACAAGTAAATTAGATGAGATTCAACTTTATTGTGATTGTGTCAACTACAGATACAAAGCCAATGAAATGCAATTAGCATCTAACCAGAAATGCAAAGAATAGTGTTATTTACAAAATAACTGTGAATAAAAAGTGTTACAGCACACAAATATATAAGTACTGAGACAGTACAATATGGGTACAATACTGCTTAGTGCTGTGACGTGAGGTTCAGCAGGGTCACAGCCTCAGGGAAGAAACTCTCCCGGAGGCTCCTGTAGCACCTACCGGGTGGGAGGAGAGTAAAAAGTCCATGGTCAGGGTGAGATGCATCCCTGATAATGCTTTTCGCCCTGCCCAGGCAGCATTTATGGTAGATGTTCTCAATGGTGAGCAATTGGGTGCCGATAATCCGCTGGGCAGCTTTCACCACATGCTGGAGTGCTTTGCAGTCCGATACAGGACAATTGCCATACCACACTGAGATGCAGTTGGTGAGTATGCTCTCAATGGTACAGCAGTAACAGTCCATCAGTATCCTGGGACAGAGGTGAGCTTTCTTGATGCTCTGCAGGAAATAAAGGCACTGTTACGCCTTTTTGATCAGGATGGAGGGGTTCAGGGACCAGGTGAGATCATCGGAAATATGGACACCAAGGAATTTGAAGCTTGGTACACACTCCACTACAGCTCCGTTAATGTAAATGGGGACATGAGTGTGGTTCCTAGCGTGTCTGAAGTCTACAATGATCTTCTCGGTCTTCTGGGTGTTAAGGGCCAGGTTGTTGTTGGCACACCACGCGGCCAGGTGCTGGACCTCGTCCCTGTAGGCCGTCTCGTCATCCCCTCTGATCAGGCCAACCACCGTGATGTCGTCTGTGAACTTGATTATGGAATTACATATATTGAATAGATTTTTTAAACATGTGCAAAAACAGAAATACTGTATATTAAAAAAAGTGAGGTAGCGTCCAAAGCTTCAAAGTCCATTTAGGAATCGGATGGCAGAGGGGAAGAAGCTGTTCCTGAATCACTGAGTGTGTGCCTTCAGGCTTCTGTACCTCCTACCTGATGGTAACAGTGAGAAAAGGGCATGCCCTGGGTGCTGGAGGTCCTTAATAATGGATGCTGCCTTTCAGAGACACCACTCCCTAAAGAACATAAGTTATCATTTGTGATGAGAAATTTCCTTTTTAGTTAAAATGGTGTAGGTTTTGCAAATAAAAATGGCTGAGGCATTTTATGTTTAAGAAAAACCATAACAACTCATTTATTGTACTACAAAAACTGAACACAAAGAGCAGTGAAAGTACTTTACGTAATTATGTCATCACATCAGACCAACTTCTTAAAGTGAACCCAAACTCAATGTCAGTGGCTGTGAATCAAGTACTTTTCAACCAATTACATTACTCCACACAGCTCCCCCCACCCCCATTCATCTGGTCAATCCATCGCTCAGGAACCTCAAAAGGTTCCAATGGTGCCTGAACATGACAGTTTTGGCCCACTGGCAATCCACACAGGTTGCAGTCCAATCACGCACGTCCTTTCAAAGGCCGTGCCACACAATTTCTGCGAGGCCTTCTGGCCCTGATGCAGGAGGCCATGTATGGAGTCAAAAACAGTCGGTCTCCAGTCTGTGCGCACGATGGGGTGAGGGTGACCGGTTAAGACATCACACAGGAGACAAACTCCAGTTTCTCTGAACTTCATGTCAACTGTCTACAGGATCGTGGCTGCTGTTCAGTAAGCCTGGTGCTCTGGGTCATCAGCTTGGCTGGCTGCCATGCTGACTAAGTCAACCCCTGTGTGTATGGCCTCAGTGGATGGCTGTGAGTTGCTATCAGCCACAGCATTATTTTTCCTCTTGATGTGTTGTGCACTCGGATATGTAGGTCTGGTGCTGCTGCTGCAGACCAAGGATTTGATATTTTGACCATGGCATGCATGAGGGGTTTGTGGTCAACCAACACTCTGGAACAAAAGAAAACAAGAAATGGTGGACAGCCAGATGGAGACCAAGCAGCTCACGGTCAAAACTGCAGTACACCCTTTTGGGGGGACAGAGCTGCTGGCTGAACAAGGCGAGCAGCTGGCACACGCCTGCAACCAACTCTTATGCATAGCACCCACAGCACAGTCTGTAGCCTCAGTAGTAATGGCTACAGGTGCGCCAGTAGGGTCACAATGGAAAGAGCTGGTTTGGTATCATCAAATGCACTGGCCATGTCTGCTGACCAGTCAAGCACATGATTTGGGGCAGTGCCTTTAAGCACACTATACCAAGGAAGCACAAGGTCAGCAGCTCAGATTGAAGTGGTGATAGAAATTCACCATGCCTAACAGCTCCGATAGATCTTTTAGTAGTGCAGGGTGGTGGGAAATCCATTAATAGCAGCTAATGTTGATGTAAGGCATTTCGCACCTTCTGCAGGGAAGCAATAGCCAAGAAAGTCGATGGTTAGCAACCCAAACTAGCACTTAGCAGGGTTAATGATCAATCTGTGTTGGCTTAAGAGCTTGAAAAGTGTGCAGCGATGGGATACGTGTTCAGATTTGGATGCACTGCCAACAAGTATGTCACCCAGGTAAACAAAAACAAAGTCTGAGTCTTTCAATACAGAGTCCATCAAACATTGGTTAAAGTCTGTGCTGCGATTGTCAGCCCAGCTGGCATGCACAGAAACTAGGTGGTCAAATGGGGTTATCACAGCCGTTTTGGGTATCTCTTCCAAGCACACAGCACCTGATGGAAGTCCTTAACTAGATCAATCCAGGGAAAAAATACTTTCTGACTAAACATGCTGGATGTGTGGGACCAGGTAACAATTAGGGGTGGCGGCCTCGTTAGGGAGTTGATAGCCACCACATGGGCAGCAACTACCAGTGAATTTAGGGACTATATGGAGAGGCAAAGCCCAGGGGCTATTCAACTGGTGTACAATACCAAGTCTCTCCATATTGGCAAACTCAGCCTTTGCAGTTGCCAGCTTTCCTGGGTCCAGTCTAGGCACATGCCAATTGTAGAATTGTGGTGCTTGAGCCCACATTTTGTCACTGTAGTGGAGAACCGAGCAGTTGGTCTGGAAATTCGTCCAACAATTGAGCGAGCTCACATGCAGTGGGGCATGCTCAGGGTCGTTGTGGGGTCCTTGACATCTACAAGCTGGCACTTTTTAAGACCAACACACAGGAAATCTTCACCAATCAGAGGTCTAGCCACTTTAGCCAAGACGAAGACCCATGTGCAACGTCGCCCGTTGTATCCTGTAATCTCTTTCAGGGATCATAACCCCCAGTTTGCAGTCTAAGTAATCACATTAAGCCCTCAATTATTGGGCAATCTCGAGTTCACTAGCTCCCGTTCATCTACTCAGGACTTTTTTCCCCTCAATTGTGAATCAAAGCAAAGAATTTTCAGTTGAGGTACAAATATCAAGATAGAGATTATGAGGAGATGCCAATGGGTGTGCCCAGCCGAGTAAACAATTAAAAAGAGCATTTCCTTCTTAAAGTGGAGATTGGGAGCAGATACAAGGTCAGAAGGGAGATAGCCCAATGAAGAGCTCAGCTAGGCTGGTCCTATGTTTAGAACCTCTCATTCTTACTACTCAACACTGTCAGAAAATTGTCACAGGATTCTTCATTGGGACAACTTTAAAATGCTTCACCGATTTCATAACTTTATCTGACAAGTACTGGAGTTCTGTATCTGCATTATGTCAGCTGAGTTTGCCCAGCTGCTCTGTATATGGGACTCATGAAACACCCCATTACATCTCCCCCCTGGACAGGGAAATACTGCTAATAATAGCAATACACAGTGAACAACCTGATGAGGGACTTAAAAAAAAATGCAATTATGGATCATGTGCACAAAAGACAAAAAATACCAGCTCTTTACAATCAATTTCATTATTGGGATTCAACCATTTTTACATTAGATGGGGTGACAAACTGAGCACGTTGAGGAACCAAGACAAGTTTGCAATTGAAGATTCAAAATTCTGTTCTTCCAAAAGATTGTTCTGAATTGGGTCATTTTCAATTATGTACCTTATTGAAAACTACAAAGAGATCATTAGGATTATCTTAGCATTGTACTTACGCACTTCCCTAACCCTCAGTCAAACTGCCTTCTGTGAACCAGAAGTACTTAACTGCATCCTCCACTGGAGGGAAGTTGTTGCAAGATATTTTTCCTGTGATTAGCTCAGGACTTCTCTGAAAATATTGAAAATTAAAAGTTATGCAGGTTACTGAGCAGCAAGCAGCTTAGCATTCTTGCATTCATTTATCGAGCAGAGCAAGAACTCGGACGTCATCTTACGACTATAAAATGTGTAAGTGAGACGATATTTGTAGCAGTGTGTGCTATTTGCCCAGCTAAGGAAGGATGTGATTAAGCTAAAAGGGTGTAGAAAAGATTAATGAGGATGGTACTGCGAGTGGAGGGCCTGAGTTATGAGGTGAGATGAGAAGGTCTGGGACTTTTTTCCATGGAGTGTACGAGGCTATGGGGTAACCTTTTAGAAGGAGATATAAAGCCTTAAGGGCACAGCTAAGGCGAATGGTCTAGACTAGATGGAAAAGACTTATCAATACACACATAACTCTGGAGGAAGTCAGCAAGCCAGGCAGCATCTAGGAAAAGAGTATAGTTGATGCTTCGGGCTGAAACCCTTTGGCAGGACCTAAAACATTGACTGTACTCTTTTCCTAGATCATAGGTGTCAAACTCAAGGCCCGCGGGCCATATCCGGCCCGGCGTACAATTATATCCGGCCCGTGAGATCATTTTAGATAGATCTATTATTTTAATTATTAATGGCCCGGCGATATGAAGCCGATGATTGTAAATTAATACCAATCATAAAAATAATGCTTGCTCAGCAGTCTTCTTCTTAAGAAATGGAATTTGTGAAGTGAAACACTTTGTAGTTATAGCAGAGACTGAGACACATGAGAACAGGCTGAAAAAGCGGAGGCAATGAAAGCTGCGTTCGCACGCGCCCGACTGATCCGGCCCGCATGAAGCTGCATTTTGCCCAATCCGGCCCATGACCTAAAATGAGTTTGACACCCCTGTCCTAGATGCTACCCGGCCTGCAGCGTTCCTCCGGCATTTTGTGTGTGTTGCTAGGATTTCCAGCATCTGCAGATTTTCTCTTGTTTGGCAAAGATATATGGTGGTCAGCTATGATTTAAGGAGGACCCGTGGTCAACTTTTCCCAGGTAAGGGTGGTGGGTATGTGGATGAGCAGTCAAAGGAAGAAGTAGTGGCAGGTATAATTTTAACATTTAAACGGCATTTAGACTGGTAGATAGATAAGAAAGGTTTAGAGGTATATAGACAGATGGGACTTGGTTGACCAAAGGGCATGTTTGCATGCTCTGTGACACTATGACTCTAAACTGACCTCAGACAAAAGTGAACCTCTTCATTTACCCTTGTCCTAAGAAATACCTCCTTTACTTCTAGAGCGTGAGATTAAAAAAAAGTCCACTGCTGTAGACTGATGACATAGCCTCATATCCTCATGTGTTTGGGAAACATTTTCAACATAAGATTATTTCATCAAAAAGCAAAAAAATAAAAGAGGCTCAGATGCTTGAAATGTGAAGGAAAAATAAACAAAAACGCTGGAAATACTCAGTAGGTCGGGAGATCAGGAGATGCAACTTGATCCACTGAATATTTTGTTACAGTTTTGTAACCTATGCAAATTTTCATCGATACCTATAAAATCTGTTTTGGCAGTGATGAGGGATAACTGTCAGTCAGGACAAATGACTGTGTGCATGGAAGAAATGGTGGGGGGTGTATTGGGTAAAAGTCAAAGAACATTTTGGGACATTTAAACAAGGATCATGTCCAATAATCGAATAAATGTAGACACAAGAGACTCTGCAGATGGTGCAAATCTTCAGCAACACACAAAATAGTTTCACTCCACGCGGCCCTTGTATCTTCTAGACAAAGCTTTAAATCTCTGCCCCCAGTCTTTGAACTTTCTGCTAATTGGAACAGCTACCCTTTAAGCGATCATGATCTGGTAGAAATCTATAAAATCATCTTTCAACCTTTGTTCCGAGGAGAACATATTCAGCCCCTCATCTTTGAGTTGATCCTCCATCCTTGTGGGAAACCTTTTCCATGCCATTTATTGGACCATTGTATGCTTCCTAAATGAAATTACCATTATATCATAAGCTTTTCCACTTAAAGAATACTTTATGTCACTGAAGTGTATTGCTGACAGTAACATCATGCCCAGTTCATAGACACTGTTTGTTAAAGTTAGTGTTCTGATGTTTGGTGATCAGAGTGCTTGTTATCTAACCAGTGTATGAATTGATTTTGAGCATTACAAACATTTTGAACTCTAAATTTACAACAGGAGTGCTTCTAAATTCAATGATGATTACTAAAACCAAGTTCCATTCCATAGATCGTATACTGTAGAGTATTAAAGTAATAAATATTCAGGCAATGTGATCATCTAGAAGTTAGTCTTTCACTTGCATTTGGTTTGGATGCACCTCACTAGTGTACTGCTCTGGCTGGAGTTAATGATAAAAGTAACCATTGATTCTAAATCTATATTGATTAGATGCTTCTATAACAATTTCATGTTTTAATCATCTATTTCTAACAAGATGCAAAAGAACATTAGACTAGAACCACACCCCACCATGAATCAGCACCTGTTTGAGATGGTAGAAAATGTGGAGAGAAAGAAGCAGAATGGGATTAGTGGCAATCCTCAAATGCCCTTGAGCAGGATCATAAATACGAGGTAAATGTGCAAGAAAAAAGGATTTCTGTCGAATCACACCGAATATACAGCAGACACACAGACCTGCAGATGCTACTACCTGGAGTGAAGACCAACCTGCTGGAGGAACTTAGCTGGCCAGGTAGCATCCCCGGAAGAAAATAGACTGGCATCATTTCAGATCAAGACCCTTCATCTGGACAGGGATTCATGGCAATCTGCTGGAGTTGGCTGACTGAGTGAAAATACCTTTACAGGGTCAAACATAAAAGAAAATACAAAAATACAGCAGTAAAGTGCAAGCACAAAGTCTGTTAATGTAAGATACTTAACACATCGCTTAGAAATTCATTCCTTACACCACCAATATATAGGTGCATCATATTAGATCATGGATTGAGGGTGAAACAGCAGGGCAAATAAAGCTGCCTTTAAGAGTATATAGTGAATCCTAGACTACATTCAGGTACGGGCTGCAAAGCAGCACACAACATTCATGCTACGAAAATACAGGCAACAGGCATCTCCAACAGGAGTCTAACTGGTGCCTCTATATCCTCAGGAGGCTAAAGAAATTCAGCACATCTCCATTGACCCTCTTCAGGTACACCATAGCAGACGTCGTATCCAGATACATCATGGCTAGGTATGGCAGCTGCTCTGCCCCAAACTGCAGAAGGTTGTGGACACAACTCAGCATTTTACCGGAACCAAACTCCTCTCTGTGGACTCTGCTTACACTTCTTCCCGCCTCACGAAACAGCCGACAGCGTCAAAGACTCCACCACTCTGGACATATTCTCTTCTCTCCTCCATCCCCAATCGAGCAAATTATACAAAATCCTGAAAGCACATACCACTAGGTTCAAGCACAGCATCCATCTCATTCTAGTAAGACTATAAAATCAGCTCTTGAAATCACAACCTGCCTCAAGGCCTGCTCTTCCTTTCTCTGTTCTACCTCAATGTACTGATCCATATAGTCTGCATCCAAAATTAAGTTTTGCACTGTATCAATCCTCAGCAATCATCTATTCTCCCACCAAAGTTCAAAGTTCACTGTGAATTTATTATCAAAATACATATATGTCACCATATGGAACGCTAAGATTAATTTTCTAACATGTTCTCTATTAATCTACAGAATAATAAGCATAATAGAATCACTGAAAGGCTGCACCAACACCAGCACACAACCAGTGTGCAAAAAAACAACAAATTGCAAATGCGAAGAGAAAGAACTAATAATAAATAAGCAATTAATATTGCGAATCTGAGATGAGGAGTTGAAGAAAGTGGTCCGTAGGTTGTGAGAACATTTCAGTGATGGGGTAAATGAGGTTGAGTGAAGTTATCAAGAACCTGATGAATGAGGGGTATTAACTGTTACTGAACCTGGTGATACGAGTCCAGAAGCTTCTGTACCTTCTTCCTGATGGCAGCAGTGAGACAGGAGCATGTCCTGGTTGGTGGGGATCCCTGATAGAGGATGCTGCTTTCCTGTAGATGTGCTCAATGGTGTGCAGGGCTTTACCTGTGATGGACTGAACGGTGTCCACTACCCTTTTTGTAGGATTTCCTATTCAAGGGCATTGGTGTTTCCATACCAGGCTGTGATGCAGGCAGTCAATATACTCTCCACCTCACATTTGTAGAAGTTTGTCAAACTTTTGGATGTCACACTGAATACCCTGGCAGTCACCATTGATAAGATACTTGGCAAGTCTGACCACATAAATGCAGTGACAACAAGAGCAAATCAGAAGTCGAGTTTCCTGAGGTGATTAACTCACCTTCTGACACCACAATCTACAAGACACAAGCCAGGAAATACTTTCCACTTACTAGACGAACATAGTGTAAATTAATTTGGAAGGAATTTGAAATTGCCCAGGACAAAGCAGCCTGCTTGACTGCCAATACCTCAACCACCCTGGGCCTTTCCTCCATCACAAACATGCAGTGGCTCAGTGTGTATCAAAGAGAAATGGGTTCCCTCCACCAATAGCACAAAAACACATTGTAGTTACTGCTGCCAACTCCCAAACTCACAACCTCATTACCAAGAAGAACAAGGGTAGCAGCTGTGTAGGTGCACCACCTCCTGCAGATTCCCCTCCAAGACATACATCTCCCTAATGTGCAAAGATAGCGCTGGTCCTGGACACCCTACCCAAGAACACTGTTCAACTGTCATTCAGAAGGCAGCTCATCACCACCATCCCAGGGGCAATGAGGCTGAGGTAATAAATACAGGCCTTGACCAGAAGACCCAAATCTGAAAATAAATGTAAAAATCCAGGAAAATGTTTCATTTTTTTAAGCACTTTGAGAAAGCCACAATAAGAGAGCAAGTACTCTGAATCAATAAGGCTGAACTTAAAATTTACCCTGTTGCAACTGCATTGTATTCTGAAGACTGGGTGGAAAACTCAGTAGTGATGGGGCAAATGAGGTTGAGTGAAATCAAGAACCTGATGAATGAGGGGTATTAACTGTTCCTGAACCTGGTGATACGAGTCCTGAAGCTTCTGTGCCTTCTTCCTGATGGCAGCAGTGAGACAGGAGCATGTCCTGGTTGGTGGGGATCCCTGATAGTGGATGCTGCTTTCTTGTAGATGTGCTCAATGGCGTGGAGGGCTTTACCTGTGATGGACTGAACGGTGTCCACTACCGTTCAGTAGTGGATAATTTTCCTCTGAACTTAGGAATTCAAATCAATTCCCAGCAAGTTAAGCTGCTTTGCGTTCAGCATGGCTGAGCCCAGAGAGGTGACAACATCCTGGAAGGACTATGCCAAGGATGGCTGGTCCAATGGTCATTGTGACAAACAAGATACATCATGACCAAAAAATTGTACTAATTAACTGAATTAGGACTGAATAAATAGGAAAATTGGGGAGAAAATCATGAAGTGGATCATTTGTATGAATTAGTCACAAACCTTCACTAGAAGGACAATATATTCAAGAAGACAAAAAGAGGTATCTGACAGAATCTGATACAAAGGGTCCATTCGAAAAAGTGGAGCCATTACAGATTAGGAATGTTTAAAAGAAATGCACAAATGCACTGAAGCTTAACAAACAAAATTCTCCAGAGGGAAATTGCTTTGATATCAAGGTCTCTATTCATTTGCTTCAACAGATAAAACTGTATATAGAATGAGTGCCAGCTTTCTTGAAAGAAATTTTGGAGGGGACCAGCTAATAATACTCCTTATCCAAAACTCCAAAATCTGAAGCCCTCCAAAATCCGAAGTTTTTTTGAGAGCTATCATAATGGCACAAATGGAAAATTCCACAAGACACTAGCATGATTCTTGGGCGATGCACAGGTCTCTGCACATCACAGACAGTTCTGAGAAGTGACCTCACAAATGTAATGAACAAAAGTCAATAAAAATAGAAAAACACCACATAAAATGAAAAAGGAAGATCTTGATGCGTATCGAAAGAGTGGATTTATCAGTGTCAGAGTGAACACATGCTGCTTAAAGTAAAGCTGCAAAGATCTAGAAGAAGGAACTGAAAATTGAAGTGAATATTCAGCAGGCTGATAGCAAAATTTTAAGAAAAGGCACGATTAAGTTTTTAACGTGTCTGCTGATCACGAAGCAGCAGAGAAGTTTATTGATGAGTTTGCCAAGATCAATGCTGATGAAAATCCAATACCAGAACAAGTCCACAATGCTGACGGTTTTTATATCTTTATGCCTTACATTAAACCTAAAAAAGTAAAATACAAATACAGTGTACTGTAACATTTCAATCAAAACACAACATCGTAGGTGGAGACTGTGAGCCTGCCGTTGTTTGTTGTTGTTCAACAGCTGCTTCGGGTATTTTCCCGATGCTGTGTGATGCTTTTGTTACCCTGCACACATTCTATTTTCATTATACTAATGGTGTGTAATAACCTCTCCTGTTATATACGTATGTACAGACAAGTGTAAGACAAAGACTGCTTAAGTGTAGCACATAAATTCAGAGCCAGAAATGATGCTGATCCCGCCATCTCATTATATATTCCAAAATGCGTAAAAATCTGAAATCCAAAACACCCCAAGCATTTCAGATAAGGGGTTCTCAAAGTGTAGCTAGTTTAATTGGTCTTTTGCTCCTTTACGCAGGCTGGATGACCATTTTGCATGCATCTTTTTTAAAAAGATACTGCCTGACCTGCTGAATGTTCTTTCTAAATTCCAGATTTCTACCATCTCTAGTTGTTGAATTTTCTGCAACAGAGAGCAGCTTTGCTGCTTGGAGTTTAGCAGAACCAGACTGAGCTCTCTGACTCTGTGGCTCCAATTTCAATTCGACTTACAATAATTATTTTTCAGGTTCAAGTATTTAAAACCTAAAATACCTATATTTGTGTTGGGTGGGGTGGTTGATTGACAGTGTGAAAGTTTGTCTATTATTCCATGCTGAGGAATTTTGTCATTACCTGAGACCTCTGGAGATCAACTCTGTTGGATCAATCTAAAACCAGGGATGGAGTAACTCTAAATGAAATGGATTGACAATATGGCAGCTTGACTCACTTACAATTAGTAGAGTTATTTCTTCGTTTCTGAAAATGGTAAATTGAAAATCCACATGAACACACACTAATCCAGTACTGAAATCTACAGTGCCTCAGCAGAAGCATAAACTTAAGTTGCACAGCTGGTATAAGGTGAAAGATGCCCTATCACTTTTTGAAAAAGAGTGGCCAATCACCCTCCTGGCATTCTGGATAATATACAATCATCTTACAGTATTAGTTTATATCTAAAATAACCACAGGAGAGGATGTACGAGATAGGAGGCAAAATATGGGATAGAACCCTTCCTTAAAACAAACAGAACCATTATTCAATAGATGTTCTACAGGAATTGGATTTGAGTGCCAGAGTGCACCATTTCAACAAATCTTCACACACAGACAAATGCATTCACTTTATTTCAGACTAATTGCATTCAAAACATCTCAATACTTAATGGAGATCTGAGCACCCTCCAAACAATCCTGTATTAGGACTGAGCTCAAAGGATGTGGGTTCAAACTATGCACCAAGGGCTGCACACATAATGTTGGCTAAAATACGTTGATGTCTGTAACGACAGATCCTCAAGATACGGGTCCAATAAAACGTGCAGCATAAGAAACAAAATTATAAAAATGTAATACAGAGATTAAAGACGGAATAGAATAATTCTGGATGCTTATAAGTCTAGTAAGAAGCACTCACAGAATAAAACACGTTGCGTTAAGATTGAGGCAAAAAGCTCATGATAAATTAAAAACACGAATGGGACATGACACCTTGGCTAAAATAAAGACCAACTTGAAATGGAAAGATAGAAAATAAACTTAATAATATCCAATATTAAAAGCACAGAGATAATGTGCAAAGCAAATATAGTTCAACACATTCACGGGGACCAAAGCCAAATGATGTGATCACTACCGTCCCCACCCCCACCCCAAACTTTTAGCTCAAAAATATTTCCCCCGTTGTCCTCATGACACGAGAGGCCCCAGGCTTAACAATGCATGGTCGGATTGGCAATAAAACAAAACTGGACACCTTAACGAACCAGAGCGGAAACACGGGAGAGAGAGAAAAAAAGATTTTGTTTAGTTGCTGGAGGGTTGATAGGATGGAGTGTACATCGTAGAGAGCAGATACAGGAGCAGGTTTGGGATCAGAATTAAAACGTGCGATGGAATATTTATTGGAATGGGACTAAGAAAGGAGATGTAGCCACGGTATAGTGACTAGATCTAAAACCTGGTCCAGATCCTCGAACTGTAACTGAGACTATTAGCTCAGGCTGGATTTATGTTAACAATAAACCTGCAGTGAAGTAGGCAGGTACGTTCATGAATCAGTTTAGCATCAATATAGACTGATCTATGAAACCGCGAGATAGGATAGGGGTGTCGGTGAGGTATATGATACCCAAGTAGCTAAAGGATGAGAGGGAAAACAAAATCAAAAATATGGACCGGATTATCGGCATAAATTCGGACTAAATACACAAACCTCTTAGTAGCTGATCATGTGAGATTTCTTCTCCCCAGAACTATAGATTCACTCTAGAAATCAAACTTCAATTGATAAAATATGTTCCCCTTTACCTTCCTGCCTACATTGGAGGCTTTCATCAGAGAGAGAAAAAAAAAACAAGTTATGGCATAAATGTAGATTTTAATTTACTCTTTCTTTTGAATCTCAGTTTATTGACAGAGCGAGCCGAACTCTGTAAAGAGTTGGACTCAGATCCACGTCCTTCCTAGTTTTGACTTGAATTATCTACATCAATGCACAGGACGAAACTGGCTATTAAACAGTGATTTTGAACAGGGATAGGACATCGCAGTCACACAGATCCGAATGTTTGTGAGGTTGATGATGAGATCTCCCAGTAGTTTAAATCAACTGAACTAAATCAAACTTACCTCGTCAGACGTGGGTTTCATATCACTTACATAGTAGAGCTTTCTCCCTGTAAACACTCAGGTCGAGTGAAGCCAGTATTGGTATCTCAGCAGCCTCGTTGTTCTCATGATAATGAAGCTGCTCCCCATAACAAAAGCTTCTTTCTCTGTCTTGCTCCCTCTTTATAGTCACACTCATGCAGTCTTTTAGCAATACTCAAACTGCATGTGCCTATAGTTTAAATGGGGCGGGGGTGGGAGGAGGGGGCTGATCAGAGGAAACTCTGGTTTTGACTAAACTAGTACCTGCAGTGGACTGACCAGTAATCTAGATATATTTAAGTGGACTTTCTCTAGGAATAAAAAAACAAAATGTGAAATAGAGACTTTACAGGATCAGGATTTGGGTTCAACAACGAACATACTAAGGATTTCGGATGAGAAATCATAACACATTCTTTTGACGATATTATCTAAAATATGGGACAGATCTTTTCTAGGAACAGGATTGGGTGACACTTAAACGCTGGGATAGACTATCTCTTGGATCGGGACTCCAAATTTCTATGCATAAAGCTGCTGAGACAAAGTGGACCATTTGTGAACAAGATGAAACAGTGAAGAAGGGAAAGATCTGATCAGGGAAATAAAGCAGCTCGTGAAAGTAGAAACCTTCACTTCAAAAGTTTACTTTAAATCTTAACACACACAAAATGCTGGAAGAACTCAGTGGGTCCGGCAGCATCTAAGGAAATGAATAAACAGCCGACATTTCAGGGTGTTTCATCAGGAGTGGAAAGGAAGGGGAGCGCCTCAATAAGAAGTTGGGGAGGGGAAGGATTGCAAGCTAGAAGCTGATAGGTGAAGCCTGGTGTGTGGGGAAGGAGGATGAGGTAAGAAGCTGCGAGGAGATAAGTGGAAAAGGTAAAGGGCTGGAGAAGAAGGAATCCGATATTAGAGAAGAGTGGACTATGGGAGAAATGGTGGAAAGAGGGGCACGGGGGAGGTGATTACCAGGTGAGGAGAAGAAATGAGATAAGAAGGGGACCAGAATAGGGAATTGAACAGAGGGAAGTGGGAGGGGGAAAATTACCGGAAGCTGGAGAAATTGCTGTTCATGCCATCAGGTTGGAGGCTACCCAACCAGAATGATAAGGAGGTTTTGCACCTCCAACCTTAGAGTGTCCTTATTGTGGCAGTAGAGGAGGCAATGTGGGAATGGAGATTGGAATTAAAATGGATGGCCAATGGGAAATCAAAGCAGTCCTCCATCTACGTTGGGCCTCAACAATGTAGAGTGGCCACATCACGACCACCAGGTACAATAGGCGACCCAGCAGATTTGCAAGTGAAGTGTTGCCTCACCCTGGAAGGGGAAAAGATTTAGCCTGATAAATGCATCAATTGTGAATGTCCTTGGGTGGTGTCTTTGAAGTAATACTTTCGTAGATTTTTTTCCTGCATTTTTGAACCTTATAATTTTGAATAAGAGATGTAGTTGCTGTTACTCTGGATCACAGGATGGTAAGCTGCAGGACACAGCTTTCAGAGATATCCCAATGCTTTAGCTCTGGTATTATCCAATTACTTTGTAAAATGCTCTAGAATATTTGGCTACACTATCTTCTCCACAGATTTGTTTTATATATACTGTGCAGAAGAAAAAAATGTGATTATAATTCTGAAGTTATTTTTTGCTGATTCAAACTTGCTTACGTGTGCTCTCCTCCCACAGTTTATTTACAAATAATATTCTAGGATTTTCTATTGCAGAAAATTTCCTAGATTTTCCTTAGGTTCTAGAATCCAGGATCATTTTCTGCCTCTGTACACTATCCTCACTACCCGAGAACACTTACACATTTCTGGACCCACTATTAGCTAACATTTTCTGAGTATTATCTCACCTGAGTGCTATAAGGTTTGGGAAGAATAAACCATTGTCTGGGCTATGTAGTTGAGCATTTTGTAGACATTATGGCTTGCTCCTTTGGTTTGAGAGGTTTATCTTTGAATTTAATCATGACCTACATGTCCTGTCAATCTTTTATACTTACATGTGAATTGAGGACGATACAAAAATACTTTAAGACTGCTCCTCCACTTAATAAGAATTTGAGTAATTCGATTATATCCTCAACCCTCCAGTCCATCTACCCACAGTAACCTTTCAGCCTCTTGCTAATTATTGTCTATCTTCCTCTGCCCTCAAGGACTCTGCTTCTGTATCTCCGGCACAAATGGTTGATCCATTGTTTTTAAACAATGAACCCTAATTCAAAATTCTTCTACAAGAGGAAGCATACTCTCTGTAGCCTTCCTTGGGATCCCATATTTTTTGATCAAGTTCCCTTTCGCTCTCCTATTCTCCAATGGATGCAGACCTAGTCCAACCTTTTCTCACAAAAGAACCTGCCTTCCTGATGTTGGTCTTGCTTCCCTGAACTGCTTCCAATGCATTAGTATCTTTCCTTAACTTACACAGTTCTTCAGATGTGGTCTCACCTATGCCCTGCACAACTGAAACATGTCTTCCTTACTTCCATTTCCATCAATGACATAAACAAAAGATACATTTAACCAACTAGAGAAAGACCTATTCATTTATGTCTACTCTCTGTTTCTTGTTAGCCAGTCAGTTTTCCATCCATGCCAAGGTGTTACCTCCTGTGCCCCGAGCCAAGAGTTCTCGAAGCAGCAGAAAGCCAAGTGCTTTCTGGAAATCCGGGTATAGCTTATACACCAGTTGGCCTTCATTCACAATGCATGTTATTTTTCAAATAGCACCAATAAATTAGTCAAATGTAATTTCCCTCTCACAAAACAATGCTGATTTTTTTCTGAATGCCTTGAGGTTTTTCTAGGTATACGGCTACAGCATCTTTAATGATAGCTGCTATAATTTTCTTTAAGATAAGCAATAAACTAACTGGCCTGAAGTTTTCTGCTTCTTCGAATAAAATAATTAATTTTTAATTCTTATCTGGCATTGTTCTGTGCTCGCAAATTTTACTTAAATCCTGGAATTGCTTAACCGTATGTTCTGATTCGATCTGCCTCTTCAAAATTCAGATTCATTTATTGTCGTATATGTTAGGGTGAATGAGGTTCCTCACTCACTTGGAGCTCACAGAGCAAACAGTATACAAGGTGTACGTACACAACGCTGGAAGCACTCAGCAGGTCAGGCAGCATCCATGAGAAAAGAGTAGCCGACGTTTCGGGCCGAGACCCTTCATCAGGAATGGGGGGGGGAAGGGAGGGCCGAAGCCCAGTAATAGAGATAGGGGACAGGGTAGGGTAAGGATACTCTTATGGTTTTGATAAAGCCTCTTGTTAGTTCACTCAGCTTTGAAGAGCTATGTACATAATGACATGCTGTTTTAAAACATTTTGACAACCAGGAGCTAATTTTATTACATTTTAGAATTCACATTTTCAATTATTCCATTGATTCGAAACAGTACAATTATTACACAATTATTTATCCAAATAAATCATTCGTTTTGAAAGTACACTGGTTGAAGAATAAAAAGACAGATTACGCAGTACATTATACTTCGGTCCTCCCTTCCCCACCATTCCTGATGAAGGGTCTCGGCCTGAAACGTTGGCTACTCTTTTCTCACGGATGCTGCCTGACCTGCTGAGTGCTTCCAGCGTTGTGTACATATTCTTTGATCCACAGCATCTGCAGTTGTATTTTTTAGTATACAAGGTGATAGGCATACAGCAATGAATACCAAACAATGGAATGGTACAAAGCACAGTGGTGCAATCTGAAGTAACATAAAAAGAAATGTTGAAGTGACCATGAGAGATAGAACTTAGGGTTCAAGAAAGCAGCAGCACCACCAGGAAAGGGACAGGAACTAGATGATTGGCTCAGTAGTCTGATGGCAGCAGGAGAAGCTTGACAGCAGTGATATCATCCACATATTTGCAGTTATGCACTGAGTCTCAGAATCAATGTCATTCATGTACATTAGAAACAGTTAAAATCCCAAACAGAGAACTTCGAATTCATCACTTCCCTGCCATCAGATGTATTATTTCTCAATCCTGATCCTTCACATCTTTGGATTTAATTTGTAGCCTTTCAGGTCAAACGTTAATCAAAGATTGGGTATTGGGTATACACCTCCTCATTAGACTGAATTTGAGTTATGGCAAAGATGAGGGTCATTTGTCTCATTGAAACCATGCCAGTTGATCCCATGCCCCCACCCACTCCCCACAGCCCTGCAAGTATTTTCCCTCCTCAATGTGGAGCATACATAGGGAAATGAGTGCTGAGTGTATTAATATGTTAGGGCATTTCTAGGTAAAGGAGGAGGTAGTGTTGTGTCTCTTAAGAAGCATTAAGGTGGACAAGTCTCCAGGGCCTGATGGGATTTACCCCAGGTTATTTAGAGAGGGCAAGAGATGAGATGCTGGGGCCTTGACCAATATCTGTGTGTCCTCTCCAGCCACGGGCAAGGTCCCAGATGACTGGTGAGTACCTAATTTATTTAAGAAGAGATGCTGAGATAATACTGAAAATTATAGATTAGAGAGTCAGTGGTAGGGATGTTAGTGGAGAGAATTCTTAGGGAGAGCCAGTGTGGCTTTGTGTGGGGCAAGTTGTGTCTTGCTAACCTGACTGAGATTTTTGTTGATGTGACAAGGAAGTTTGATGAAAGTAGAACTGTGAATGTCATCTACATGGATTTTAATTGGGCATTTGACAAGATCCCTCATGGGAGGCTCATCCAGAAGATTAAAATTAATGGTATCCACAGTGAATTGGCTTTTACTTAGAAAGCAGGGGGTAGTGGCCAATGAAACTTATTCCAGCTGGAGATCTGTGATTAATGGTTTTCCACAGGGATCTGTGCTGGGACCTCCACTGCTTGTGATGTACTGTATATAAATCACCTGGATGAAAATGTAGATGGATGAGCTAGTAAGTTTGCAGAGGACACAAAGGTTGGCGGCGTTGTGGATGGTGTAAATGACTGGCAAAGAATACAGCGGAATATCAATAGATATGGGTGCAATCTTCACTCCTCACTCCAGGGCACCGGAGCCTTTCACTGTTCTGTCACTGGGTCAATTTAAATGCTGGCCCAGATGGGCTGAAAAGATAGGGTGCTGGTCATGATGAGAGCCGATTTCACTTGCTCTCTGCGATGGTCATATCCATGGTACTGAGGCTATGAAGACTGCCCCAGCTGCTGTGCTCTGCGCCTGCTAATATGATGTACTGATGAGAGAGGCTTTGGGCCTACTCTGGGCGCAGATCTGAGGACTCAAATTTGGTTAGGAATGCTGTTCTTGTTTGCTTCAATTGTTTGTATGATTTTTTTAAAATTTCTGTTGTGCATGGAAGGTTGATCTTCTACTTTTATTTTTATTCTTTTTTCCTTTAATTAGGTTTTTTTTGTGTTTCTTTCTTTCTGGTTACCTGTGAGCAAACAATTCTCAAGACTGTATAATTTATACATTCTTTGATAATAAATGTACTCAAAACTGGAAATGGCAGATGGAGTTTAACTTGGCTAAATGTGAAGAGTTGCACCTTGGTAAGTTAAATATAAAGAGGCAATGCACTGTTAAGGGCAAGATCCTGACAGTGTTGACAAGCAGAGGGATCTTGCAGTCCAAGTTCATAGATCCCTGCTTCAGCTATGCCAGTGTCTAAGAAGAATGTAGTAATATGCTTTAGTGACTATCGTTCAGAAGCACTTACATCCACAGTGATGAAGTGTTTTGAGGGGCTGGTCATGAAACATATCAACTCCTGCCTGAGAAGCAACTTGGATCTGCTCCAATTTCCTGCTACCATAACATTTCTGTAACAGATGCCATTTCAAAGGCTCTTCACTCAACCCTGGAACAGCTCTGCAGCAAAGATGCATGTATCCGGACAAACATTATCAACTACAGCTTATTGTTCAATACTATCATCCCCTCAAACCAAGTCAATAAGCTTCAAGATCTTGGCCTCAATTCTTCCTCATGCAACTGGATCCTCGCTTTCTTCACTTTATGATCCCTGTCAGTTCAGATTGGCAACAACATCTCCTCCACAGCCTCTATCAGCACAGGTGCATCACAAGGCTCTGTGTTTAACCCCTGCTCTACATGCTTTACATCTATGATTGTCAGGCTAAGAACAGCTCCAATGCCATATTTAAGTTTGCTGATAGCACCACTGTCGTCAGTGAATCAAAGGTGGTGACAAGTCAGAATATACAAAGGAGATTGAAAATCTGGCTGAGTGTTGCTACAGCAACTCCCTCTTATTTAATGTCAGCAAGAGCTAGGAGCTGACTATTGACTCCAGGAGGAGGAAACAGGAGGTCAATGGGCCAGTTGTCATCGGAGGATCAAGGTGGAGAGTTTCAGCAACTTTATATGCCTTGGAATAAATCCATATAATTTCAGAGGACCTGTCCTGGGCCCAGCATGTAAGTGCAATTATGAAGAAAGCACAGCAGCACCTCTACTTCATTAGTTTCAGAGGATTCAGCATGACATCTATAACTTTGACTTACCTATATAGATGTGTTGTGGAGAGTATATTGACTGGCTGCATCACAGCCTGGTATGAAAACACTAATATCCTTGAATGGAAAATCCTATAAAATGTATTGGATATAGCCCAGCTCATCACAAGTAAACTCTCCCATTCGCTGAGCACATCTACACGGAGTATTGTTGCAGGAAAGCAGCATCCATCATCAGACTCTTCCGCCACCCAGCTCACGCTCTCTTCTCACTGCTGCCATCAGGAAGAAGGTACAGGAGCCTCAGGATTCACACCACCAGGTTCAGGAACAGTTATTACCCCTCAATCATCAGGCTCTTGAACTAAAAGGGATAACTTCACTCAAATTCACTTGACTCGTCACTGAACTGTTCTCACAACCTGTGATTAGCGGGTGAGGATGAGTGGACAAGGGAAACACAGAGGGATTGATCGCTATGGAAAGCGGGGGGGGGGGGTGTTGGTGGTGGGTCGCAAAGGCATCTTTAGTGGTAGGATTCCTTTTCCCACAAAATGCTGTATATTTCAATAAGATCATCTGCTACTCTTCTGAACTACTGCAAATATAGGCCCAATCCACATAGCCTCTCTTTACAAGACAATCTCTTAATCTCAGGAATTAACCCAGTGAACTTTCTCTGAACTGCCTGAAATGCAAGTACATCTCTACTTAATTAAGAAGATGAAAACTGTCCACAGCACACCAGGTATAGATTCACCAATGCCCTTTAAAACTGTAGCAAGACTTCACAACTTTTATATTTCACCTCTCTTTCAACATTCCATTTATATTCCTAATTACCAGTTGAGCTTATGTGTTACCTTACAGTGTTTTATACAGGGCACATAGATTGCTCTCTAGAGGAGCAAATTTTAGTCTTTCTCTATTTAATTTATGCACTGCATTTCATTTTTTCCTACTAAAGTGCATGACCTCACGTTTCCCCATACTATATTTCATCTCTCAAATGTTTGCCTACTCACTTAACCTGTCTATATCCCTTTGTAGATTCTTTGAGGCCTCACAACTTGCTTTGCTACCTACCTTGTAAAAACAGGAAATTTGACTTACAAGCCTCTTCATTAATATAGATGGTAAATATCTGAGACCCCAGTATGATCCTTGTGATACTCTACTGGTTACAGCTTGCCAACTTGAAAATAACCTAATTATCACCCTTCTCTACTTTATGGCTGTTAACCAGTCGTCTGTCCATGCTGTCAGGCCATGTACTATCCTCTGATTCAATGCCTTTTGAAAATCCAAAGGCACTACATCTGATAGTTCCCTTTTACCTTGTCACAGCCTCAAAGAAACCCAATGAATTTTTCAAAAACACAATTATCCCATTTACAAAATCACACTGATGCTACTTGATTTCTATTTTTGATTTTTATTGTGTATGTCCTACTTCCACCATTTTTCCACTGACAGATATAAGGCTAGTTAGCCTACTGTTTCCTACATTTTGATCACCACAATTTCTTGAATATGGGAATTTTGTTTGTGATTTTCAGATCTGTCAGGACCTTTCAAGAATCCAAGAGCGTTTGGAAGACTACAACCAATGCAAACATTTATAGGCATCCGTTAGTCTCGTGAGACCATGGATTTGCACCTTGGAAGGTTTCCAGGGCGCAGGCCTGGGCAGGGTTATATGGGAGACCGGCAGTTGCCCAAGCTGCAGGCCTTCCCCTCTCCACGCCACCGATGTTGTCCAAGGGAAGGGCACTAGGACCCACGCAGCTTGGCACCGGTGTCGTCGCAGAGCAATGTGCTGTTAAGTGCCTTGCTCAAGGACACAAACACGCCACCTCAGCTGAGGCTCAAACCAGTGACCTTCAGATCACTAGACTGATGCCTTATCCACTAGGCCACGTGCCAACACAATGCAAATGCAAACATTATGTTTACTGCATCAAGATTTTGACATCCAGGATTTGGACTAACCCACAATGAGGGATATCCCAGAAGGGGGCATGAGAAGGCCTTGGTGAGTAGGGTAAAGGAAAACCCCGAGGCATTCTTCAATTATGTGAAGAACAAAAGGTTGACGGGAGTGAAGATAGGACCAGTTAGAGATAGGGGTGGGAAGATGTGCCTGGAGGCTGTGGAAGTGAGCGAGGGCCTCAGTGACTACTTCTGTTCGGTATTCACCAATGAGAGGGAACTTGATGACGGTGAGGACAATATGAGTGAGGTTGATGTTCTGGAGCATGTTGATATTAAGGGAGAAGAGGTGTTGGAGTTGTTAAAATACATTAGGATGGATAAGTCCCCGGGGCCTGATGGAGTATTCACCAGGCTGCTCCATGAGGCGAGGGAAGAGATTGCTGAGCCTCTGGCTAGGATCTTTATGTCCTTGTTGTCCATGGGAATGGTACTGGAGGATTGGAGGGAGGCGAATGTTGTTCCCTTGTTCAAAAAAGATAGTAGGGATAGTCCGGGTAATTATAGACCAGTGAGCCTCACGTCTGTGGTGGGAAAGCTGTTGGAAAAGATTCTTAGAGATAGAATCTATGGGCATTTAGAGAATCATGGTCTAATCAGGGACAGTCAGCATGGCTTTGTGAAGGGCAGATCATGTCTAACAAGCCTGATAAAGTTCTTTGAGGAGGTGACCAGGCATATAGATGAGGGTAGTGCAGTGGATGTGATCTATATGGATTTTAGTAAGGCATTTGACAAGGTACCACACAGTAGGCTTATTCAGAAAGTCATGGGATCCAGGGATGTTTGGCTAGGTAGATTCAGAATTGGCTTGCCTGCAGAAGGCAGAGGGTCATGGTGGAGGAAGTACATTCAGATTGGAGGGTTGTGACTCATGGTGTCCCACAAAGATCTGTTCTGGGATCTCTACTTTTCGTGATTTTTATTAACGACCTGGATGTGGGGGTAGAAGGGTGGGTTGGCAAGTCTGCAGATGACACAAAGGTTGTTGGTGTTGTGGATAGTGTTGAGGATTGTCGAAGATTGCAGAGAAACATTGATAGGATGCAGAACTGGGCTGAGAAGTGACAGATAGAGTTCAACCCGGAGAAGTGTGAGGTGGTACACTTTGGAGGAGCAGAGGGATCTGGGGGTACATGTCCACAGATCCCTGAAAGTTGCCTCATTGGTAGATAGGGTAGTTAAGAAAGCTTATGGGGTGTTAACTTTCATAAGTCAAGGGATAGAGTTTAAGAGTTGCTGGGTAATGACGCGGCTCTATAAAACTCTGGTTAGGCCACACTTGGAGTATTGTGTCCAGTTCTGGTCACCTCACTACAGGAAGGATGTGGAAGCATTGGAAAAGGTACAGAGGAGATCTACCAATATGCTGCCTAGTTTTGAGAGTATGGATTATGATCAGAGATTAAGGGAGCTAGGGCTTTACTCTCTGGAGAGAAAGAGGATGAGAGAAGACATGATAGAGGTATAAAAGGTATTAAGAGGAATAGATAGAGTGGACAGCTAGCACCTCTTCCCCAGGGCACCACTACTCAGTACAAGAGGACATGGCTTTAAGGTAAGGGGAGGAAAGTTCAAGAGGGATATTAGAAGAAGGTTTTTTACTCAGCGAGTGGTTGGTGCGTGGAATGCACTGCCTGAGTCAATGGTGGAGGCAGATACACTAGTGAAATTTAAGAGACTACTAGACAGGTATATGGAGGAATTTAAGGTAGAGGGTTATATGGGGGGCAGGGTTTAAGGGTCGGCACAACATTGTGGGCCAAATGGCCTGTACTGTGCTGTATTGTTCCTTGTTCTTGATGATACTTTCTTCCACCTTGCTGCCTGTAAGGACTCCTTCCCATTTCCCACATTCCTCTGTCTCTATTGTATAGCTGTGACCTATGTCTTTACCTGCATAGGTTGCTGCCTCTGAAACACCTCACCCCTACTGTAGTGGTTTGCATTCATATCTATTTCTTGCACCTCTGCTCTCAACCCTTCTCTTGGACAAACATGAACCTAGTCCTTATCTCCAGTCTTGACTTTCAATGGATTATCCTTTCTCTCTTTCCTTCATTTCCTTCCCCTTTCAGCAGTTCAAGGGGATTGCTTGCTCTATCGTGACCTAGTCTGCCTTTTGCTCCTTCCTACCACTCTTTCTAATAGCACTCTCACTTGCAGTCTCAGGCGACACAACTGCCCTTGAACTTCTTCCTTTCCTACCATCCAAGGACCCAAAAATCTTTCCAGGTAAAGCAGCAAATCAGTTGCATCTCTTCCAATCCCAAATACTGCACCTAACGCTCACAATGCGGTCTCCTCTGCACTGAAGATACTGAAGTCAAATTAGGCAATTGCCTCGCAGAACTCAAACATTCAATTTGCAGGAGCGATTCTGAGCTTCTGGATTCCTGGCCTGTTAATTCACCATTCCTCTCCCTCTCTGACCTTCACATTTGTGGCCTCCTTCACTGTTACAATGAGGTCCAACACAAGCTTGAGGAATTGCACTTCACCTTCAGTCTGGACGTGTTGCAGCCTTCTGAATCTGTTACTGAATTTGCCAACTTTAGGTGACTTGTTTTCTCCTGTTTGTTTTAGAAAGGATCATTTCTGCTTCTCATCATCTGGTTCAGGTTCTTTTCAGCTCCTGTGCAGTTTGGCCTGCTGGACCCTCACCATTAGCATCATGTTAACAACATATTTGAAAGACTAAGAAACTTAATCTAATTTTAACTGCTATTTAACTGACATATTTAGAAACCATTTTTCACCCAAAGATATTACATTAGTTTCACCTATTTCTCTCCCACCAACTGTACTACCCCAGACTAGCTCCTTCCCTGATCTGATGATGTGGACCAGATCTGAAATGTTGTTTCTCTCCCCATAGATGCCACTTTACCTGAATTAGAGCATGAGCAGAATGCAGAGTTAAAGTGACAGGTGATTGGATGCTTAGGATCACTCCTATGAATTAGTACTAGCTTACGAGGGGTGATTCATAAGTTTGTGGCCCGAGGTAGAAGGAGATGAATTATTAACTCAAACTTTCTACATAATCACTCTCAAGAGTTGAACGGCATGTGCATGTAATGAGAGCTGTATAACTCATCTCCTTCTACCTTAGGCCACGAACTTATCAATCACCCCTGCTGTGGACACTTTCTGGAGGTCCGAGACGTCAACTTCTACAAAGAAGGGAGCTGTATGCTCCATGACCGCTGGACTAAATGTAGGAGGGGACTATGTTAAAAAATAAATGTGCTAGGTTTTCTAAATTGACTCCTTCTACCTTAGGCCACAAACTTATCAATCACCCTTCATATGTATTTGCTTTTGATTTCCTATTGGATTACTCTTATTTAATTATTTTGATAGAGCTTTTTTTGAAGAGGTCACTGCCATGGTAGACGAGGGAATGTCAATGAATGTTGGCCATTTAGAAACCTAGAGTCTATTTAATAAAGTTCTGCATAAATAATTATTTTCTGGCATTAATTGCATTTCTAGGGAAATCCAATCATGTATTTTAAGGACGGGTCCTTTATTATAAATAATTATTTAAATGCTACAGCTGCTATACTAGAATGTGAAATAAGAATTATTCTTTTATTAAAGATTTGCCAAGAAAGCACTCTTGGGACATCTCTCCGCTTTGGAAGTCCCAAACATTACTGGTGCTCCTGGGGCAGTTAAAGGTTAGAGCCACATCAGAATTCCAAGATCATTACCATCAGGTACCCGAAGTACAGTTATTGAAGATGATATTTAGCATCCTTTAGTTTAGTCATAAGTTTGTTGGAATTCACAATAAAGTTAGAAAAATTAAATCATCCTTCATCCTTTTATTTGCAACATGACTCTACCAGTTCCGGCCAAATTTGGATTCTGAGCCACGAGACAACTTAATTTTTATTAATTTACACTTTCCAACAGTGAGAACCATTATGATTTACACCATTAGTAATATTTCAGTTATTTCCAACACTTTAAAGCCACCACACTGTCTGTAATTCAACACTGATTGGAAGATGCTTTTATCCAATCACCCTTCTAGTGTTGGTTTTGATTCTCTGATAGTATCAGTCAGGATAGCATTAGTTTAAATTCCACAAACAAGTGACATACCATGTGATTGCAAATGATAAACTGCTCCTCCCTATGCTTGTCAATCTTCTCAATCTGCCTGACTTTGTTCCTCAAAACATCATCTTTCAATGCTTCACTTTCAACATTCAACTGGAGGGTCTATCTTGGTCTTGTTCCTACCCCAAGCCAGAAAATCATTGACAATGGTTTTTTTTTCCTGCTTTCAGTTCCATTACATCTAAAGTCCCTTTTACATTTCTCATCTATATGCTGCCCTTTGGTAAGCCTAACAAAAGATTCATCAGATTCTATACGGATGCTGAAGATGACAAGCCAAGCCTCACCCATTTTGCCACACATATCAATACCTTCAGTGCTTTTGCAGGTATTCTGTCAACCAAAGTCATTTGATCAGACTTGCTGTTAACGAGGCCAACGATGTGTTTAATTTGAATCTGTAAAGATTGTGATCAGAATTTCACCTTAAAATTTATGAGACTACTGAGATAAATGGAACATCATGATTTTCATCGTTCAAAAGTTCAGAGTAAATATATTATCAAAGTACATATACGTCCCAGTATACAACCTTGAAGTTAATTTTCTTGTGGGCGTACTCAATAAATCTAATAAACATAATAGAATCAATGAAAGACAGCATCAATAGGGCAGACAACCAGTGTGCAAAAGACAACAAACTGTCCAAATACAAAAGGAAATAAATAATAAAAGTAGTAATAATTATAAATAAACAATAAGTATTGAGAAGATGAGATTAAGACTTTTTGAAAGTGAGTCCACAGATTATGGGAGTTCAGCAATGGAACAAGTGATTTTGAGTGAAGTTATCCCCTTTAGTTCAAGAGCCTGATAGTCTAGGGGTAATAACTGTTCCTGATCCTAGTGATATGAGTGCTGAGGCTGCAGTACCTTCCTCCCGATGGCAGCAGCGAGACAAAAGCATGACCTGGGTAATGGAGATCCCTGCTTTCCTGCAACAACAATTCCGTGTAGATGTGCTCAATGGTAGGGAGGACTTTACCTGTGATTAACTGGGCCATATCCACTACTTTTTTTTTGCAGGATTTTTAGATCAAAGTCATTGGTATTTCTGCACCAGGCTGTGATGTAACCTTTCAATGTACTTTCCACAACACATCTATAGAAGGTTGTCAAAGTTTTAGATACTATGTTGAATCTCCACAAGCTCCTAAGGAAGTAGAGACCCTGCCACACTTTCTTCATAATAGCACTTACATGCTAGGCCCAGGACATTAAATGATAACATGGAAGAATTTAAAGTTGTTTACCCTCTCCACCTCTGATCCTCCAAAGAGGACTGGCTTACGGAATTCGGGTTTTCTCTAATTACAGGTAGTTTTTCTGTCCCTTTTCTACTCAGTCCCTCCTGCACCCACCTAATCATAACTACAGCTCCCAGCCCACCTCCCTGTTTCTTTTAGCTCATAAGACCATAAGCCCTAGACCATTCCATCAATGGGTGATTTATAATCCCTCTCAACTCCATTCTCCCGCCTTCTCCCTGAAACCTTTGATACCTTTACTAATCAAGAACCTATCAATGTCCACTTTAAATATGCTCAATGATTTGGCTGTCTGTAGCAATGAATTTCACATCCTCTGACTAAAGAAATTCTTCTTCATCTCTGTTCTAAATGAATATCCCTCTATTCTAAGGGTGCGCCCTAGACCTCCCCATTATAGGATACACTCTTTGCATATCAACTTTTTCTAAGCCTTTCAATATTCAATAGGTCTCAATGAGACCCCCTCCTCATACATTAGTCCTTTCATTCCAGGAATTATTCTTGTAAACCTCCTATGGACCCTCAAACTACTCACAATACTCCAAGTACAGTCTGACCAATGCCTTATAAAACTTCAGCATTACATCCTTGTTTTATATTCTAGTCCTCTCAAAATGAATGCTCACACTAACCACCAACTCAATCTGCAAGTTAACCTTTAGGGAAGCCTGCACAAGGACTCCTAAGTCCCTTTGTTTCTTCACCCCACTCCTCCGTCCATCATCTCCATCTGCCCATCACCCACATCCCTACCCCTACTGCTCCCATCTCTTATTTGATCCTGTTCACTACTTTCTTTTTCTACTCATTTCCATCACCTGTCACTCTTCCTCGCTTCCACTTATCACCTCCTATCCTCTGTTGATATTACAACTCTTCCCTCCCTCACCTATCCACCTCTTATTAATCGCTTGCCAACTCTTGATCCACCCATTCCCTCATCCTTTTATATTGACTATCTCCCCTCTATTTTTCAGTCCGGATGAAAGGTCTCAACCAGAAACATTCCCCCCTGCAGACGCTCCTTGACTTACAAAGTTCCTCTGGCAGTTTGTTTAATTTTGCTTCAGATTCCAGCATCTGCTGTCTCTTGTATCTTTGCCAGTTTCAGTTATCTGTCCGAGACGGAACCAGGCTAAGAATAAACTTCGCCTTCTAATTTATCCTGAGCTTCACTCCCAACACCATATGTCCTCTATTGGCATCTATATAGAAAAGAATGAATGGTACTACTCAAAGAGCAAAATTACTTTCCATTATCCCTCAACAAACTTCACTCCAAAAACAGAGTATTGATAATGACAGTAAATATTTTATCTCACTGCTATTTGTGTAAACTAACTGAATATAACTTGGATACTTCTTACCTTATAACAATGCCTGCACTTCAGTCCTTAATTGGCTGTGAAGTGATTGAGAGTGTTCTGGGATAGCACTTTCTTTATTCATTCACAGGATATAGATATCATAGGCTAAGATGGCATTTATTAACCATTCCTAATTGCTTCTGAACTGAGTGTCATGTTTGGCCATTTCAGAAGGCAATTAAAAGTGAACTATATTTGTGCTTTGGAGTCATTTCTTCAACCAGAGAGGGTAAGGATGGCAGGTTTCTTTCCCTGAAGGATATTAGTAAACCATTTAAACTTTTGCAACGTTCATCAGTTTGATGGTCACCATTAATGAGACTAGCTACATTTATTCTATATTTTATTTAATCATTTGAGTATAATTTCCTAACCTAGCATGGCGGGATATGAACTAATGTTTGTAGATCGATATACTTTTCTAGTATGTTAACCATTTGGTGACAATGTTGTTTTTCTAATTATAAAGATGTAAGGACTATGAGCAACAGATCAATGTACATTGCATTTAGATACAAAAAAAGGAAAACTTAGGCAATCGACTGCATTCACCAGGAAAAATATAATTGCTTTTCAAAAGTACACATTACAATAGGGAAAATAGTTTTTAGAAGGTCATAAAGTTTTGACATAAGGCTTCATTTATCAATTTTGCAGTTCCTGTAGGAGTCAAACTTTAGGATCTCATGTTCAAGCGTGCAGTTTCCTTAACAGGGAGGGAGGCAGAAAAAGGAAATTATAGACCAATTAGCCTGACCTCAATGATTGCTTGGAGTTAATTGTTAAGTGTATGGTTTTGGGGTACTTGGATACATATGATAAAATGGGCCAAAGTCAGCATGGATTCCTTAAGGGAAAATCTTGCCTGACAGATCTGTTGGAATTCTCTGAGGAAACAACAAGCAGGACAGACAAAGTAAAATTGGTAGATGCTGCGTACTTGGATTTTCAGAAGGCCTTTGACAAGGTTCTGCACATTAGGCTGCTTAACTAGATAAGACCTCTATAGTATTACAGGAAAGATACTAGCATGGATAGAACATTAGTAGGAGGCAAAGAGTGTGAACAGAGGAAGCCTTTTCTGATTGCCTACTGGTTATTGGTGGTGTTCCACTGTGGTCAGTACTGGGACTGCTTCTTTTTACGATGAATGTCAATGATTTGGATGATGGAATTGTTAGCTTTGGGGCCAAGTTTGCAGATAACATGAAGATAAGTGGAGGGCCAGATTGTGTTGAGGAAGCAGGAAGGCTGCAGAAGAACTTAGACAGATTAAGAGAATGGGCAAAAAAAAGGAATACAGTGTTCATAGAAGAATAAATGGATAGATTATTTTCTAAACGAGGAGAAAATCAGTGGTTCAAAGGGACTTGGGAGTCCTCATGCAGAATTCCTAAAAGATTAATTTGCTTGTTGATTTGGTAGCGAGGAAGGCAAGTCCAATGTTACCATTCATTTTGAGAGGACCAGAATGAGACAGAAGAATGGAGTTAAGAAGAAAATGGATTTAGCCATGATGAAATGATAGCAGACTTAATGGGCTGAATGACCTAATTCTGTGTCTTTGTCATATGGTCTTATAGTCTAACATTAAACAAGGACTTAAAATTGATGCAAAACCCACCTAAAGGAACTGGAAAGAATTTTAGACTCAAGTGGCGTGTAAAATTATTTTTCAAGCTACATGATTGTGAGTGCAGTGACACCACAGAAAAGTCAATTGCTGAAGCGGATAAGCAATGTTAAGATGTATCCATTCTTTGTAATCATAAATAAATGATATACTAATCCTTATAAATCTTTTCAAATATGCTCAGCAATTCCTGGTAAAGTTTGACAAATCCTATTAATGTAAATCAATGTCCTGTGTCCACAATTGTTTGCTATGTAAATTGATCAACAACTTTTGCTCTCCACAGCCTATTTTGCACAAACGTTGATGTTTTGTGCATAGTTCGAAGAAACTTAACGTTAGTTGTCCACGATCCAGTTCTGAATTGCTGTACAGTATAAGGCCATCATTTTGTACAGCAAGGATACAGTTATGTGTCTATTGGACACACATCTGTTGGATAGTTGCCAAGCTGTAATTTTTGATCATTTTGTTCTCATGAAAAAATAGAGAACAAAATAAGTTATAATGATGCTGTATAAAACAAAGCAATTTCACACAGATTTGAAGCACACCACTGCTCATTAGCATTTAATATATGTATTAAAATGGGATCAGCCAATATTTGAAATGCGTTTGCTTATATTGACTTCAATTAAAGGTAGTCAGTGTCACTTGGCTAATTCAAGGTTCCTCATGACTTAATATCTCATCTTATTTTGAGAAGGCCTGGAAATTCTGGTAGAGGAAGGGGTGAGGGAAATTCTACTAAAGAGTGCATCTCGGAAGGAAGCCAGAGGAACAACATTTCACTTGCCGACAGCACCTAATATACAGGTACAGTCTGTCCCCCTTTTAGGCTAGGTTTCTGAAATATGCTGGTCAATATTCTTTCAGACACACTTCATATTGAATAAACAACAAGACTGGCCTGTGTAGGATGATGAACAAACCTTCCCTTGTAACAAAGCCAGAGATGGCAAGGTTTTAAATGTCTATGTGATGAAAGAATCAAAGGATATAGTACCTGAATCTGATCCACTGTTGTTACCTCTGCATCACATTATTGCATAATCAACTGTTGAACATATTCCTTTCACATAAGAGTGACTGTCAAAAGAAGCTTGTAACAATAATGTAACTTACGGTGCTTATAGCACTTTGATCTGGATGCATTCTGATGAATAATCATGCATGCAGCTATAACACATGATATAATCAGAATCTCTTTATTAAACACATATAAGAGTAATGGGTCCCTATGCTTTCATTCTTTATTGCTACTTCAAAATGTCTCTGCTGGAAACGCATCACTCTGAATGCACAATCAAAACAAAAATTCTATAGGTTACACTGTCCATTGGCAGCTAACTAAAGAGCTCAAGGATAGTATTTATTCAAAGAAGAGGCAGATAAGATGGTTAATAAAAGTTGTTAATTTGTGTACTGGGAGGGTTTTAGAAAGCAGCAATACATGATCAAAAATAATAAAGAAAGGAGGTATAGCATATGAGAGTAAATAACCACATAAAAACACAAAAGCTTCCCCAAGCAGATAAAAAGGATGAGAACAGCAGAAGTAAAAGCGGAATAAATTGGAGGGAGGCAAGTTGAAATGGTAATGTGAAATAAGCAAATGACTACAATGTTTTATGGCCACATTCAGAATAGAAAGCACAACAAGCACACCAGAAAAAAATGGCAATGTAGCAAAAAATGTATTAGAAAAATCATGTGATAGAAAACCAATAAATCACTGAACCTGGGGCTTAAGGGTATCAGTAGAGAAATATGAAGAATGGAAAGAATAATCTGGAGACCATTTAAAAATGTGGAGAAACTAACACTGGTGTATAATGGGATCTGGGTATTCTTGCACAAGAAAATCAAAAGTTTAACAACAAGTCCAGTAAGCAATTAGGCGATGAGATGGCATGATGAGCGTTATTGCTGGTTGGTTGGAATATAAGAGTAAAGAGATCTTGCTGCAGTTGTACAGAGACAACATCAAAAAATCTGTGGCCTCTACATTTAAGAACATAAAACATTACAGTACAGTTGAGGCTTTTTGGCCCACGATGTGCCAACTACTCTAAGGTTTATTTAAACTTTCCCTCTTACGTAGCCCTCCATTTTTCCATCATCCATGTGCCTATTTAAGAGTTTCTTAAATGTTCCTAATGTATCTGTCTTCATAACAACCCCAGCAAGGTGTTCCATACACCCACCTCTTTCCATGTAAAGAAATTGCCTTTGATATCCCCCTTATGCTTTCCTCCAATCACCTTAAAATTATGTCCCTTTATATCAACCATTTCTGCCCTGGAAAAATATCTCTGGCAATCCATTCTATCTATGCCTCTTATCATCGTATATGCCTCTATCAAGTTTCTTTTCATCCTCCTTCGCTCCAAAAAGAAAAGCCCTAGCTCGCTCAACCTCAAGTCTCATAAGACTTGTCCTCTATTTCAAGCGTCATCTTGGTAACTCTCCTCTGCACTCTCTAAATTTTCCACGTCCTTCCTATAGTGAGGTGATGGGTATTCCAAGTGTGGTCTAACCAGGGCTTTATAGAGCTGCAACATTACCTGTCGTACTTGAACTCAATTTCCAACTAATGAAGGCTAACACACCAAATGCCTTCTTAATACCCCATCAACCTGTGTGGCAACTTTAAGCATCCATGGATGTGGACCTCAAGATTTCTCTGTTCTTCAACACTGCCAGGAATCCTGCCATTAACCCTGCCATTATTGCATTTAAATTTGACCTTCAAAAGCGAATCGCTTCACCCTTTTCTGGGTTGAACTTCATCTGCCAGTTCTCAGCCCAGCTCTGCATCCCATCAGTGTCCCGCTGCAACCTCAACACAATTCACAGAGCTCCACCTATCTTCATGTCATCTGCAAATTTGCTAACACACTCCACCACTTCCTTATTCAAGTCATGTATAAAAATCACAAAGAGTAGGGGTCCCAGAATAGAACTTTGTAGATCATCACTCACCACCAACTTCTAGGCAGAATGCACTCCATCTACTAATACTGCCTAAGTTCTATGAGCAGGCTAATTCTGTATTCACACAGCCAAGTTTCCATGGATCCCATGACTGAGCTTAGCACGGGAAACCTTATAAAGTGAGTAACTAAAAACCATGGCCTGCCCCTCACAAAACCATACTGACTACCCCTAATCAGACTGTGCTTTTCCAAATCCTCATAAATCTCTTCTCTAAAAATCTTCTTCAATAAATATCCTACCACTGAAGTAAGAATCACTGGTCTATAATTTCAAGGATTATCCCTACTCTTTTTCTTGAATAAAGCAGTAACTAATTGGAGGGTAGTAATTATTGCTACCCTCCAATAATTTAGTCCTACTCCTTACTCCAGTAAGGATGCAAAGATCATTGTCAAAAGCATTATCTTCCCTCATTTCCCATAGTAACCAAGGTATATCCCATCTAGCCCTGGGGACTTAATTATCCTGATAGGCATCCGTTAGTTTCATGAGACCATGGATCTGTGCCTGGAGTTTCCAGGGTGCAAGCCTGGGCGGGGTTGTATGGGAGACCGGCAGTTGCCCATGCTACAAGCCTTCCCCTCTCCACGCCACCGATGTTGTTCAAGGGAAGTGCACTAGGACCCAAGCAGCTTGGCACCGGTGTCGTCGAAGAGCAATGTTTTGTTAAATGTCTTGCTCAAGAACACAACTTGCTGCCCAGGTTCAAACCAGTGACCTTCATGTCACTAGACTGATGCCTTATCCACTAGGCCACGCGCCAACTCTTTAACTATCCTAATGTTTTTCAAAAGTTCCGGTACATCCTCTTTCTTAACATTATACACTGTTATATGCTGTCTTCTCAAACATTAAGAATATTAAGAACATTATTTAATACGGAAGCAAAATATTCATTAATATTATTCAGTATTCATTTAATATTCCCTGTCTTCTCCAACTCCAGGCATATGTTTCCTTTTTGATCAATGATTGGTCCTACAGTCACTCTTGCCATCATCCTGTACTTCACATACAGTTTGTGTAGAAAACCTTAGGGTTTTGCTTAATCCTACTTGCCTAAAGCTTCTCATGCATCCTTCTAGCTCTCCTAGGTCCATTCTTCAGCTCCTTCCTGGCTACCTTGTTATTCTTTAAAGCACTGTCCGATCCTCGTTTCCTAAACCTTAATTAAGCTTTCTGCTTCCTCCTGACTAGATATTCCTCATCTTTTGTCAACCATATTTCCATCACCCTACCATCCTTTCCCTGCCTTAATGGGGCAAACCTACTCAGAACCCCCTGTAAGTGCTCCCTAAACAATCTCCTCATTTCTGTTCAAGTCAAGTCAAATCACTTTTATTGTCATTTCAACCATAACAACTGGTGCAGTACATAGTAAAAATGAGATAACGTTTTTCAGGACCATGGTGTTACATGACACAGTACAAAAACTACACTGAACTACGTAAAAAACAACACAGAAAAAAACTAGTCTATAGACCTACTCAGGACTGCATAAAGTGCACAAAACACTGCAGGCATTACAATAAATAATAAACAAGACAATAGGCAGTAAGGTGTCAGTCCAGGCTCTGGGTATTGAGGAGTCTGATAGCTTGGGCAAAGAAACTGTTACATAGTCTAGTCGTGAGAGCCCGAAAGCTTCGATGGCTTTTCCCAGGCGGCAGGAGGGAGAAGAGTTTGTATGAGGGGTGCAAGGGATCCTTTATAATGCTGTTTGCTTTGCGGATGCAGTGTGTAATGTAAATGTCCGTAATGATGGGAAGAGAGACCCCGATGATCTTCTCAGCTGACCTCACTATCCGCTGCAGGGTCTTGCGATCCGAGATGGTGCAATTTCCAAACCAGGCAGTGATGCAGCTGCTCAGGATGCTCTCAATACAACCTGTGTAGAATGTGATGAGGATGGGGGGGGGGGGTGGGGGGGGAGATGGACTTTCCTCAGCCTTCGTAGAAAGTAGAGACGCTGCTGGGCTTTCTTTGTTATGGAGCTGGTGTTGAGGGACCAGGTGAGATTCTCTGCCAGGTGAACACCAAGAAATCTGGTGCTCTTAATGATCTCTACCGAAGAGCCGTTGATGTTCAGCGGGGAGTGGTCGCTCCGTGCTCCATGTTGAGCATTTCCCTGAGAAAATCAGTTCCCAATTTACACTCCCGAGTTCCTGCCTAATAGCACCACAATTCCCTCTCCCCTAATTAAATACTTTTCCATACTATCTGCTTGTATCCGTCTTCAAGGCTACAGTAAAGTTCAGGGAGTTGTGATAATTGTCTCCAAAATGCTCTCCTACCGAGAGATCTGACACCTCGCCTGGTTCATTGCCTAGTACCTGATCCATTATGACTCTTCTCTAGTCAGTCTGTCTACATATTGAGTCAGGAACTGTGTTATTGTGTGTGTACACAATAAAGAACTTCAGGTCCTAGTGGGCAATGCAGTTGGTTCATCTGGAACGGGAAGTGATGGTGGTGAGCTCGTTGCATGTGCTTGGGCTGGAGCAGAAGCTATTGCTGTACATCTGTAGATAAAATAGTTCTAGCGTTTTTACCTGTGCTACTTGTCATTACAAAGAACAAACATAACATGGTGTTAGAAGTTGGTGTGAGGTCTAAACACAGACAGTAAATAAATAACGTGTACGACTGAAGCGACTGAAGAAAGGGATGCTAGACGGAGAGTGATGGAGTGAAGCAGGCCAGCGAGGTGACAGCATGCTGTGCCCTGAAGTACACTGGATTCCTCAAGAAATCCAGGTGAGAGCCAAAATATTTCTGTCAAAGATAAACTGAGTCTTTCCACATCTATGCATTTTACTGGCATTCTAACAGATAAATGGAAATGCTTTAGACAGCGATTCTATATATATAGAATGGCTAGCAGAGTGGGAAGGGTGGATGAAAAACTGAACGCATCTATTTTTCTGCATGTAGTTGGTGAAGATACTTTGGACATCTATGATAGCTGATGATAATTGATGAGATAGCCTTTACATTGGATACTAATGACAATATCTGAGTATCTTGTCCCAAGTAAAAACGTCACATTTGAGAGATACAAGTTCTTTTCCTGCGATCCGAAACAATAGGATTCTGTCTGCACCAGAAGTCTACCTAAAAACCACCCACCTGATCTTTGAAGGCATACCTAGTGTCGAGACCATGATGGATAACATCATCATCTGGGGGTCCACCAAGGATGAACATGATGCACGACTGAGACACAGAACGTCAATTTGAAATTAAATAAAGAGAAATGTGAGTTTTGCATTAAGTCACTGACTTTCATAGGAGTTGTCAGAAGAGGGAGTGAAGCCTGACCCAAGAAAGACATCAGTCATTGAAAAGAGGGAAAGGTCCTAAAACAAGAAAGGGGTGGAGACTTACCTAGTTAAGTTCATCCCTCGACTGCCTACTGTGTCAGCACCACTTAGATCAATCTTTGAGCAGTGAAATGAGTTGATTTTGGTCTCACAAGCAAGAAGAGTGTTTCCAAATGCAGAAAAGATTCTTAACTGATGAGCCCATGTGGAAGCTTTATGATCCAGAAAGGTGTACTAGGATCTCAGCTAATGTGTCCCAGAACAGCCTTGGAGCAGTACTACTGCAGCAACATGATGACATATGGCAACTGGTGGCCTATGCATCAAGGACGCAAACAAGTGTGGAAGCCTACTATGCACAAATAAAGAAAGAGCTTCTCACCAGTACATATGCAATGTGAAAAGTTCCAGAAGTACATCTATGGACAAGCTTTTGAAGTGGAGACAGACCACGACCCACTAGTCTCAATTATTGTGTGTTGAAACCACTGAATGACTGTTTCATGAGGATACATCCCACGTTGATAAAGCTGCAGAAATATGATGTGAAGATGACATACACACAGGAAAATATATGTTTGCTGCTGATGTACTGTCTCAAGCATTTAACAAGAAAGAGAAGTGTGACTAAGAGATTAATGCAGATATACAGGCCTATGTTGAGGTGATTGTCACCTCCTTTCCAGTATCTCCCGATAGAACAGAAAAGATTAGGACAGCAGCAGGGACAGATGAAACAGAGAAAGTACTTAAGAGACGATACAGATAGGATGGCCAGGAACTAAGAATGACTGTCAAATGTGTGCTCAAGGTTATTAGGCATGCAGAGTTGAACTGTCAGTAGTGGATGATATGGTCTTCAAAGGGAACAAGTTTATGGATCCAGTATCCCTACACAAGGAAATGCTCCAGAAGATACATGAAGGGCATCTTGCTGATGAAAAATATAAATGAAGAGTTCATGCAGTGATGTACTGGCCAAGAATGAACCAAGACATCAGCAAGACCACTGCTTCATGTGCGATATGTCTTACCTATAGACCAAACCAGCAAGGAGAACCATTTACGGCTAGATAGGCCATACTTCAAGTTAGAGTGAACATAGAACATAGAAATCTACAGCACATTACAGGCCCTCGGCCCACAATGTTGTGCTGTACATGTAACCCACTCTAGGAACTGCCTAGAATTAGCCTATTACATAGTCCTCTATTTTTCTAAGCTCCATGTACCTATTAAGTCTCTTAAAAAACCCTATTGTATCGCTCCTCTACCACTGTCCGTGGCAGTGCATTTCATGCACCCATTACTCTCTGTGTGAAAAATTTACCTCTGACATCCCCTCGTACCTACTTCCAAGCACTTTAAAAATATGCCCCCTCGTGTTAGCCACTTCAGCTCTGGGAAAGAACCTCTGGCTATCCACACGATCAATGGCTGTCATCATCTTATGCACCTCTATCAAGTTACTTCTTATCCTCCATTGCTCCAAGGAGAAAAGGACAAGTTCACTCAACTTATTCTCATAAGGCCTGCTCTCCAATCCAGGCAACATCCTTGTAAATCTCCTTTCACTATAGCACCTACATCCTTCCTGTAGTGAGGTGACCAGAACCGAATGCAGTAATCCAAGTGTAACGTCTTATATAGCTTTAACATTACCTCACGGCTCTTGAACTCAATCCCACAGTTGAGGAAGGACATCACACCAAGAGCCTTCTTCACAACACTGTCAAATTGCGCAGCAGCTTTGAATGTCCTACGGACACGGACCCCAAGATCTTGCTGATCCTCCACACTGCCAAGCATCTTACCATTAATATTATATTCTGTCTTCAAATTTGACGTACTGAAATGAACCACTTCACATTTATCTGGGTTGAACTCCACCTACCACTTCTCAGCCCAGTTCTGCATCCTATCAATGTCTCGCTGTAACCTCTGACAACCCTCCAGATTATCCACAACACCCCCAACTTTTGAGTTATCAGCTAACTTACTAATCCAACCTTCTAATTCCTCATCCAGGTAATTTATAAAAATCACAAAGAGGAGGGGTTCCAGAACAGATCCTTGCAGAACACTACTGGTCACCAACCTCCATGCAGAATATGACCCATCTACAATCACCCTTTGCCTTCTGTGGGCAAGTCAGCTCTGGATCCACAAAGCAAGGTTCCCTTGGATCCCAAGGATTTGTTTAAACGTAATGGATAGAGTCACATTATTATAACAGATCACTTTTCCAATTACCCAGAGGTTGCAACACTGCAATCAACATCCAGCAAAGCAGTCATCACCTTCCTGAAAACTGTGTTTGCGAGGCATCAAGTTCCATGTGAAGTGGTATCAGACAACAGTCCACAATTATTGAGCTGTGAATTTGAGTCCTTTGCCAATGGCTAGGGGTTTTGACATTTAACTTCAAGACCACATCATCCAAAATCTAGTGGCCTAGAAGAGAGTTTGGTCAAGGTAGTGAAGGTCCCATGATGAAGGTGCAAGTTGGATGAGAGGACTTCCACAAAAGTTTGATGATTTATTGAAGTGCACCACTGCACAATTGCCTTTCACCAACCCAAGTGCTATTGAGTTGATGCATACGCACTAACTTTCCAGTGCACTAAAACCTGCTGACATCTAAAGGAGCACACTAAGGAAAAACTGGCCAAAGTAAAATGGAAGGAGAAAAAGTATCATGACAAGACTAGGTAAAACATACTAATCCTGAAGCCTGGAGATCAAGTGCAAATCTGAGATCACAGTTCAGGCGCTTGGTCCAGGCAAAAGATATGTACAAGAAGAAGTTTCTCCACATTCCTACCAGATCGAGGAACACCCCTGAGAAAGGATGAAGGAACCATGTGAATTTACGACCACAAGCACCAACCCATAGTTGTGACACTTCACCTGTCAGTACACCAAAGGGGCCAGCTGATGTAAAGAAAAGACTCTCAGAAAGACACAAATACTAATGCACCAAATACAAGCAATATACTTTTGGAAACATAAAGCAGAACAAAATGGATCATTAAACCACCCCAGAGACTGATAGGAAGATGCTAAGTGAAAAAGGAACTAGTTACAGAATGTAAATATCTTTGTTGCGAAGGATTATTTTTTCTTGCAGTTTTATGGGGACATACTGTTGTGCTTGTTTTTTCTTTAAAGAGTGAAGACATGTTATTATGTGTGTACATAATAAAGTAGTTAATTTCCCAGTGGGCAATGCAGAGGGTTCATCTGGAACTGGAAATGATACAGGTGAGCTCGTCATATGTGCTCAGGCTGGAGCAAAAGCCTTTGCTGTAAATCTGTAAGTAAAACAGTTCTAGTATTTCTCCCCATATTGTTTGTCTTTACAAGGAATAAACATAACAGGAGCCCTTCCTGGACATACCTAACAAATTCCTCCCATCTAAATCTTTTGAACTAAGGAGGTACCAATAAATACTAGGAAAGTTGAAGTTCCCCCTGACAACAACCCTATTATTTTTTCATGTTTCCCAAGTCTGCCCCCAGTTTTTCAGTATTTTTCAGTGTCTCAGCTGCTATTGGGGGCTTCTACAGAATACTCCCAATACAGGGTTTGCCCCCTCACTGTTTCTGACTTTCACCTTTACTGACTCAGCCAATAGTCCTTCCACGATGTTCTCTCTTTCTGCAGTTGTGATACTACCCCTGATTAGCAATTCCACTCTCCACCTCTTTTATTTCCACCCTATCTTTTTTGAACCAGTTAAACTCTGGAATATCCAACAGCCAATCATGACATTGTGACAGCTAGGTCTCCATAATGGCCACAATATCATAGTTTCATGTACTTACTCATGCTCTAAGTTCATCACCCTTGTTCCTGATACTTCCTGCGTTGAAATAGACACAATTCAACTCATCCCACTGACTGTAATTTTGCCCTATCAACTGCCCATCCTTCCTCAGAGTCTCCACATGTTGCATATAAACCTGCTGCTGCATCCTCTGACCTATCACACAGGTTCCTAACCCCCTGCCAATCTAGTCTAAAACACCCTGCCCCAACAGCTCTAGCAAATCTGTCTGCAAGGATACTGGTCCCCCTCAAGTTCAGATGTAACTTGTCATTTTTGAGCATGTCATACCCTTCCCAGCAGAGATTTCAATGATCCAGAAATCTACCCCCTGCCCTCTGCACCAATTCCTCAGCCAAACATTCATCTGAGAGATCATTTTAAGGAAGGATATACCTACCTTGGAGGAAATGTCGGATAGAATCACAATATTGATAATTAAGAAGTTGATCTTTAATTGTTGTCATTTGAGAAGTCATTGTGTAGGGCGAAATACGAAGAAGAACAAAAGGGGATTATATTGAAATGTTTAAAATTCTGAGCGAGAATAATGGAGTAGATGTTAAAAGACTGTTTCTTCGGGAACAAACAAAAATCTACCTGAGGTGCTTGTCTGGCATTAATATAGTGGTTTCATCACCTTTCCAATGATGTTTAAATCTCTAAAAGAATAATGATGATCAGTAGTCTCAGTGCCAAAATAATACTAGAAGACTCACTTATGTAATTTTACTCTGCTTCAAGAACAGTGGGCCCTGGAAGCTATATTTACTGTATTAGTAGTTGCCCTTCCCACAGCTTAGACTTCAGGAAGAAGTTCTAAACAATATACCCAAACTACAATGGAGCGTTGATAAGAAACTGATGCCTGTGGCAATGACGACAAAATAGCTTGCACAGGATTCTGAAGAATAGTGTATGCTGGAGGTACTTTCCTAGTGTAAAGGATGGTTATGACAGGAGATGGGTAGGGAAGTGTCTACAAGGGCTTGAGTCCTTCTATGAAATTAATACTACTGAGTAGTCAAATACCAATTCCAGATGTGATTGCGAAAGTCATGGTCACCAATTATCAATGGTTCTGCACTTTTGCCATTTGAGCTGCTTTGAATTCTTCAGGGTGGCAGTGAGCAAAAAGTAGTCAGACATAGTCAGGAGGTAGAAGGAACCAGAGGTGAGGATCCTGGCAATGTGGATGACCCTGGCTTTCACTTTGAGAGCAGTACAGTCACCTGAGTGAGCTTATGCTGGTGATTTACAGAACAACTAGCTTTCAGCAATAAACAAACATGTACATATACATGCACTGCATTTAGCTATAGAATGTATACAGTGAGATACAGGGGACAAAGGACCCCTACCAAGAATCAATGTGCTCCATTGGAAGGTGGAGAAAATGAAAGTCTTCCTGTAGTGTTTTAAAAATCTGACAGTGAAGATCAAAGGGTTCAAAGGTACATTTAATGTCAGAGAAATGTATACAAAATACATCCTGAAATGCTTTTTCTTTGCAAACATTCACAAAAACAGAGGAGTGCCCCAAAGAATGAATGACAGTTAAATGTTAGAACTCCACAGACCCCCTGCAGCTCCCCTCCCCAACACGTAAGCACCAGCAAAAATGTCATTGGTGTTCTCCACCAAGCACTGAAGGATGCAGCAAAGACACAGATTTGCGGTACCCCAAAGACTACTTGTTCACCCGGTATTCGACATACCACAGACTCTCTCTCCCCCTAATAAGGGAAAAAGAGGTGTCCCTGTTTCACAGTGTGAGGGGAGACATAGCAAACAACTCGCTCGTTTATGATGTTAAAAGTCTGTTGTGTTGCTTTTTCCGAGCTCCGTGCCCAATGATCTCGGGTCTCTGGGCACACAGCCAGCAGCCAGCTCACTGCTTCCGATCTTTTGTCTCCCAGGACAGACCGAATTCCTAAAGAGGCATTGACCCTGGTCTGCCCATTTCCAGAGCCACGAGTTCCCAGAACTCCGAAGGCGAGCTAATGTCGCAGGTCACATCCTCGGCACGCCGAATAATGGCCAGTCATGAAACCCCGAGAGCGGGTCCCATTCCCGCAAAGAACCAAAGTCAGCGTGTAACTCCAGGTCAGGGTCTTCAAAAGAACCTTGAAAGGGAAAAATAGAGATATTGAAGATAGAAATAGAGCAGTTTCCAAATGTACAAGCAGAAGAGTCACCATTAGGCATCATTGACTCTCCTAAGCTCCTCCTCCATTCAAATTTAGGATTAAGTTAGTTGGTTGTCGATGGAAAATGTTTCTTAATCTATCAATAGGTTCAGACATATCTGTCAACGATATTAGAGAGAAACATATTCAAAAAATTTTCAATTTATCTTCAATGAATATGGCTTTTAATAGATTACTAGGATAGCTATGGCACTGTCTTGGGGCAGGTGAATTCACTCTTGCATTGCTATTCTACCAGCAACTTTGCTTTTGTTGTCTAGCTTGGTGAAACTTCTATTGTCTACAATGAGTCCTTAAGGCTCAGAACTGCTTGAGCTTCTCTTGAAAGGTGTCGGGGGCATGAAGTATATGAAGTTACCATAAGACCTGAAGGTAGATAAGTCACCTGGACCAGATGGTGTACAACCCAGAGTTTTGAAAGAGGTGGCTGAAGAGATCGTGGAGGCATTAATAATGATCTTCAAGAATCAGTAGATTCTGGAGTGGCTCTGGAAGGGAGAATTGGCCTGAAATGTCAACTATACTCTTTTCCATAGATGTTGCTTGGACTGCTGAGTTCCTGCAGCATTTTGTGTATGTTGCTTAGAATGGAAACCATAGGCCAATTAGCCCAACCTTAGTGTTTCAGAAGATGTTGGAGTCGATTATTAAGTTTGAGGTCTCAGGGTATTTGGAGCCAAATGATAAAATAGACCACAGTAACAACATGGTTTCCTGAAGGGAAAATCTTGGAAATATATATTTGTCTGACAAATATATTGGAATTCTTTGAAAAAATAACAAGTAGGATAGACAAAGATGAATTGGTTGATGTCGTGTACTTGAATTTTCAGAAGGCCTTTGCAGACATCCCACCCTGCAAAAACTCATTTCAGGGAGCTAGCACCCCTGCCCTCCCCAACACCATATCCCACCCCCCCCTTGGTCGACCTCTAAGGGTGTATATGTAATACTTTGTTTAGTGATTTTGTCTAATCTGTAGACCAAGTAGGGTATATGCAGAAAATGTGACATTAAAATATGTACTTATTTATCATGGAGTCGTTTTTTTATTCTATTACAACTTTAGCAAGTCTACAGGGAGCTTGGCCTCATCACGTAGGGCATCAATAGAGTAGCTCCTTAGCAGCCAGCCAGCTAGTTTAAATAACGTTAGCTATGCTAATGAATGAATGACACTTGTTAAACTTACCTCAACATGTCTTTTACATTTTAACCCACCTTGAGCATTAGAAAAGTCACCATTGCAAACAGTGCAGTGAGCAACACTGTCATTATTTTTGACCCCTATTAGGCAGGGCTACACTTTAGTGTAGTCTAAGGTGAAGTACGTTTTATATTTTCTGTTTTTGGAACACTCTGCCATGGCGCAGCAGGACACTAAACTGAACTGATGGACAATGAAAGAGAGAGAGAGAGGTCGACTGTAAAGCCCACCCACAGAGAAAACTGATAGGTCTACTTAACACGAAGAGAGACCAGTCAGCATACTCCCTCTCGCTCTTCCTCTTCCTCTCCATCTTGCTCTTTCTCTCCCTCTCAAAAAAATTGATATCCGGGATATTGTATATAATTTGCGGGCATCAGGGAGCCGCTATCAATATGTGGGAGACTCCAGGAACTTCTGGGAGAGGTGGGATATCTGCCTTTGACAACGTGCCAGACATGAGGCAACCTAACAGGCTACGAGCCCATGGTATCACAGGAAAAATTCCAGCATGGATAAAGCAGTGGCTGATTGGCAGGAGGCAAAGACTCGGAATAAAAGGAGTCTTTTCTTGTTGGCTGCCGGTGGCTAGTGGTGTTCCAGAGGGTTCTGTGTTGGGACCGATTCTTTTTATGTTAAACGTCATTGCTTTGGCTGATGAAAATGATGGCCATGTTGCAAAGTTTACAGATGATATGAACATTGGTGGAAGGCAGGTAGTTTTGAAGAAGTAGAGTGACTATAGAGGGGCTTAGACAGATTAGGAGAATGGGCAAGGAAATGGGAGATGGAATATGGTGTCAGGAGGTGTATGGTCTTGCACTTTGGTAGAAGAAATGAAAGGGTTGACTATTTTCTAAATGGAGAGAAAATATTAAAAATGGAGGCACAAAGGGACTTGGGAGTCCTTGTGCAGGATTGCCTAATGGTTAATTTGCATGTTGAGTTGGTGTTGAGGAAGGTGAATGCAATGTCAGCATTCATTTCAAGAGGACTAGAATATAAAAGCAAGGATGTAATATTGAGACTTTAGAAAGCACTGGTGAAGCCTCATTTGGAGTATTGTGAGCAATTTTGGGCCCTTTATCTTAGAAAGGATTTGCTGAAACTGGAGAGGGTTCAAAAGAGGTTGACAAAAATGATTCCAGGATTGAATCGCTTCTCACATGAACAGGATTTGTATTCACCAGAATTCAAAAGAATGAGAGGTGACCTCATTGAAACCTATCAAAAGGTGAAAGGCCTTGATAGTGTGGAAGTGGAGAGGAAGTTTCCTATGATGAGCGAGTCAATGGCCAGAGGACACAGCCTCAGAATAGAGGGGAGTCCTCTAGAACAGAGGTGAGGAGGAATTCCTTTAGCCAGAGAGTGGTGAATTTGTGGAATTCTTTGCCACAGGCAGCTGTGGACGCCACCTCTTTATGTATATTTAAGACAGAGGCTGATAGATTCTTGACTGGTCAGGGCATGAGGGGATACGGGGAGAAGGCAGGAGATTGGGACAGAGGAAAATTAAATCAGCCATGATGAAATGGCAGAGTTGACATGAAGGGCCAAATGGCCTAATTCTGCTCATACACCTTAAGACCTTATGAAAGAACATCCTGAAACTTCCTGGCAGATGCACTGCAGCTACTCCACTGTTACTGGGTAAGAGAACTAAAGCAGACAAAGGCACATTGGAAATGCATCGAGGGAATGTGCAAACAGGACTAGATAACCTTGCATATATTTCTTGTGCAATGTCTATTTCTTTTATTAAGCACTTATTATTGCATGGTGTCTCGATAGACGTTCACAGAGGAAAGATAAGTTGTCAGCTGCAGGTGAATAGAATTGTGCTTTGATGACATTTTATGCTTCTGCATTCTCCATGGGCAGGCCAGGCTGAAAAAGGTCTCCTCTTCCTTTCATCCCTTTTTTCTTCTAGTACCAGTAAAACATTACTGTTTGACTACAGAACCATGTACTATTTTATTATGGAACCAGCAGGAGGGGTTGTCTATCTCTCTTCTGACTGGACCTGGGCCACGATGCACTGGGATCGGAGGTCAGAGATTTGCTCAGATTCAGAGCCGCTGTGAGGAAGATATTTTATCACCCTGCCCAGGCCAGCCAAGCCTTAGATCGCCTGATGCAGATTCGACAGGGGGTTGGAGGGGGGGGGGGGGTGGAGGGAGGTATGGTCAGCGCCCAATTATATGATTGAATTTTGGACGTTGGCCCAGGAAAGTGTTTGGAATGAGGAGGCTTTGGCCATACTATACCACCACAGACTCAGAGACAAACTGAAGGATGCCCTCGCATTGGGAAAGCCTGCAGAGAACTTAGGGGTTCTCATTGAACAGTCCACCTGTCTTCATAATCGTCTGGCAGAGTGAAATCGGGACCATTTCAGGAGATCGACGAGACACAGCCTGAGCCAAAGTGTATTGGTCCATGGATTCCTGGTGCATTTTATCTCTGTTCGAGATCCACAGTTCTCATCACATTTCTGGAAGGCTTTCTGTAAGCTTTTCCTCCGGGTTTCAACTACAGTCCAACGGTCCAACAGAGTGGACCAACCAAGATTTAGAATCTACCCTGAGATGCCTGGCTTGGAAAGAACTGATGAGTGGTGTGATCATTTAATGTGGGCCGAGCTTGTCCACAGGAACTTACAGCACTCGGTGCATGGGATGTCACTGTTCCAGTGTCAGCTTGGTGTTCCTCTGCCTCGCCTTTCCAGAACGAGAGGCCGAGTTTGGGGTCCCTGAGGCAGAAGAACTTGTCCAACACTGCGAAGAGAGATTTTGCTGGCCTCTACCTGGAGAGCGGAGACCATGGCAAACAGAAGAAGAAGTCTGGGACCCACATTACAGCCTGGGTAAAAGGTCTGGCTGTCCGTTTAAGATTTGCCTCTGAGTGGAACCTAGAAAGTTGGCGCCCAAGTTCATTGGCCCCTTTAAGATCCTGAGTAAAGTATCTTACACCTTGCAAGCACCCTAAAGACCTGAAAGATCAACCCCACCTTCCACATCTCCAAATTAAAACATGTCTGCACCAGCCCCTTAGCCCCACCACCGTTGGCCCCACCGGCACCCAGGTTTTTTCAATGGGGAAAGGTCTTCATGGTGAAAAGACATGTGGACCTGCATACTGTTTGAGTGTTCAGCAATAGCTAGTGGACTGGGAGGGATTCAGAGCAGAGGAAAGGTACTGGGTGCTGGAAAATGCATCCTGGATCTGACTCTCATCCAGGACTACCAAGCAGCCAGGGCTGTCAGGAGTCAGCCATAAGGCAATGGGTCCTGTTACGAGTTGATCCCAGCCACACCAGCTTCTGAGACTTAAATGCTCTAACTCTCTGGAGTGCAGATAGCTGGCACAGCCTCTTTAAGCTTCGGATGTTCCTGTTAATTGATAATCATGTTCTGGGTGCCAAGAATTGATCATTTAAATAACACCTGAACATAGGCCTCACTAATGAGTTCGTCGAGCGTTTGTTTTGTACTCAGTTCTCAATTCAGTTTGATACCGCGTCTCTATCTTTGCTTCGGATACTCCAGCATTTGGGTCCAAGTTATCCTCGTCAAGGACTCTTGTTACACTCTCAACCCCATTCTCCTGTAACATTTGACACCCTTAATAATCAAGAACTTCTCAATCTCTGTTTTAACCATAGTCTGTGACTTGGCCTCCACAGCTGAGTGTGCAAAGAATTCACCATCCAATGGATAAAGAAATTCCTCCTCACCTTTGTTCTAAAGGACCATCCTTCTGTTCTGAAGCTGCATCCTTTTGTCCTTGACTTGGAAACAGTTTCTCCATCTCTCCCATAACTAGGCCTTTCAATATTTGATAGGTTTCAATGAAATTCCTCCTTCAATCTTCTAAATTCCAGTGAGTACAGGCCAAGAGCCATCAAATGCCTTGGTTGTGGCCAGAAGGTTGTTATCATTCATCAGAATACCGCCAGTTCAAAGTACTGCGTTGCACCTCCAGGTCAGCGTAGCAATAGGTGCTGTCATCATACCAAGGCAATATGGCATTCATTGCATGCATGCTGCCTGAGAGAGAGTGTGTGACATCCTGAGCTGTAAATAAAAGTTTATGTATCTTTCTGGGGACTGTCAACCCAGCCTTGTACTGTACTGGACTAGAGGAGAATCCACTCAGATAATATCCTCCTCTTGTGTGACAACAGACAGCAAAATGTATCAGAACCCTTAACCTTTTCTCTCAGTCCATAGAGGCTGCCTCACTTGCTGAGTGTTTCCAGAATTTTTGCTATTTTATTTCAGGCTTCCAGCACCTGCAGATATATTTTTAAAATTTCTGTTCAACATTAATCTTCCCTATCAGATGGAAAGTTTGTCTCTTTATCAGCAGTTTTTTTCAGGTGGCTAAGAGTTTGCTATTTTAAATCAGAAAGGAACCTTTTAAGCTTGTGTGAATGATGTTTCTCTTTTATAAACTGGTGTCTAATGCAGCTGTAACTCGTCCTGAACGGGGAGGTGACCCATTGGGTAAATAGATTTGCTAGTTAAGCAGCTGGAATGCCCCATGTGGTAAACTATGTATACCTGTCTGGACACACCCCTCCGCTGACTGCTCCTGTGGCTCCTCCCACAGACCCCTGTATAAAGGCAATTGGAGGCACTGCTCCTCCCTCAGTCTCCAAGATGTTGTGGTCTCGTTTGCTGCTAATAAAAGCCTATCATTCGCCTCCCGTCTCCGAGAGTTATTGATGGTGCGTCACCCTGTCAGAAGACTGCACCTACCACGAGCACCTCATAACGCTTTCATTGCAACCAAGATCCTCTGGGTGGCTAGGAATGTCTCGGGCTGCACTGCACTCTGAATAGGAGCTGGATTGATGCCATTTTAATATTCGTCATGACAATGTCTTGCTGACTGTTGGGTTGGGAATGAGCACACCAGAAACTACATCCATTCTAGCACTGTTGAGTTTTTAAAGTTTACTGTTCTAACCTCTAAGTAAGGAAATTTTTAATGTGACTGTGGTCATGCCTGAGCACAAAAGTATATTTTTTTCTAATGTAAGCAATCTGACCAAGTTCACCAATCAGGCTATTTGTCTTGAAATTGGATTCACCCTTTCTTATTGGAGTAAGTCAGTGTTGCAAAATTAAGTTAACAGCTAAACCAAACCATTGCAAAAAGTTGAGCATTCAGCCAGAAGTATTATGGTAATTTACACCCAGCAATGCACACCATACTGGGATCTGTGTGGCTCTTGACTGGATAGTGTCAATTGTACGCAGCTTCCAACAGCTTGTCGTGTGTCTCTCTGAGAAAACTACCAGCTCTTAAAGGCTCCCTTTCACAGCACCAAGATGACAACAAACCATAGAGTATTTTGGCTGTGGGGGGAGAGAGGAAAAGAGCACCCCGATTTTCTGAATGATCCAGTCCTGTCATCAGAGAGAGGAGTACCAGGAGGGCAGTTGTTTATGCCAGGGAGCCAGAAGGTGTGCCGGAGAACCTGGCAGGATGTGGCCCCAGTTGTTTCCTTCATGAGATTTTCCACTCACTTGGACAGGTATGTCAATAGGAAATGTTTAGGTTATGGGCCAAATGCTGGGAAATGGGACCAGCATGGATGGGACTAGCTGGGTTGGCATGGACAGCAGGGCCAAAGGGCCTGTTCATGTGCTGTGTGACTCTGTGACTCTAACAGAGAACGAAATGTCCAGGCATGGCTGTGTATGCTTAGGCACAGAATGGATGCTGCAGGATAGATTTTAGGAAATTTATAAAAGCATCTCACACACAGACACACACGCACACACACACACACACACACACACACACACACACACACACACACACACACACACACACTCTCTCACTCACACACACACACACACACACACTCACACTCACTCACACACACACACACTCACACACGCACACACACATTCACACACACACACTCACACACACACACTCACACACACACTCACACATTCACACACACACACTCACACACACACACTCACACACACACTCACACACACTCACACACTCACTCACACACAGTCACACACACACTCACAGACACACACTCACACACACACACACACTCACACACACACACACTCACACACACACTCACACACACACTCACACACACACAGTCACACACACACACTCACACTCACACACACACACACACTCACACACACACACACACACACACACTCACACACACACACTCACACACACACTCACACACACTCACACACTCACTCACACACAGTCACACACACACTCACAGACACACACTCACACTCACACACACACACACTCACACACACACACACACACACACACACACACACTCACACCCACACACACTCACTCACACACACACACACACACACACACACACTCACACACACACACACACACACACACACACACACACACACATACACACACACACACACACACACACACACACACACACACACACACACACACACACACACACACACACACACACACACACCGGGAACTACACTCAGCATCAAGCCGCCATAGCTTCGAACTGTGTCTGTGAGCATCTGTGCTTTATCTTAATTTATTTTGTGCATCCGTTAGCAAGATGTGTCTTGAGGGATCAGAAAAGCCTAAGAGAGCTTGTAAGGGTGTTATGCTTAGCGTAAAATTGGATGTAATTAAGCGTTTCGATCATGGTGAACGAAATAAAGACATTGTGCGTGCGTTGAACTTGCCTGCGTCCACCATTCGAACTATTTATACGCAGAGAGAAAGAATCTTGACAGCTGCCAATGTTACTATTGGTTCTGCTCATAGCAAAGTGGTCTCTCTTAGTCTGCATCATTCCTGCTTCTATTATACGTTAGTGTTATTTTAGGTTTTATGTGTTATTTGGTATGATTTGGTAGGTAATTTTTTGGGTCTGGGAACACTCAAAAAATTTTGCCATATTAATTAATGGTAATTGCTTCTTCACTTTACGCCATTTTGGCTTATGAAAGGTTTCATAGGAATGCTCTACCTTCGGATAGCGGGAGAAACCTGTATTTGTGATAGCAAAATGTCTCAGCAATGTTGCAAACGACCGCGATACTTTCTGTTATATTTGTGGCAAGTATACTCTTAAATCTTACCGAGGAAGCATGACCCCTCTTATTAAGAAAGCCCATGAACTCTAATTTGGGTGTAAAGTTGGCGACCAAGACAAAGCCTGGGCTCCTCATATTTGATGCGCAACATTCACTGTCAATCTTCAAGCTTGGCTCAGAGGTGCTCGGAGGTCAATGCCGTTTGCAGTCCCGATGATATGGCAAGAGCAGAAGGATCATGTGACAGACCGCTCTTTCTGTCTGACTGGTTTCTCTGCTCAAAACAAGCAATCCGCTGAATACCCCTATCACTCTTTAGCCATGAGACCTGTGCCAAATGACAATAGACTTCCAGTTCCAAATCCACTAGAGACTTGGAGTCTGGAGGAGGCAGGCGAAGAGGCCATGATGCACGAGCCAGGATTGTAAAACGACACTGATACTGATACAGATTTTGAACCCTTTATGCCAAATGAGCCTCATCTGATGACTCAATCTGAGTTAAATATACCTGGTCAGAGACTTGGGTTTGTCAGAGGCAAAAGCAGAATCACTGGGTTCAAGACTGCAAGGATAGATCTGCTGTCACCAAGCACAAAAGATTTGTAAAGGATTTCAATATTTGATACAAATGTTTCCAGAATAACTGATGCCAATATTAAGGAAGGCATTTTTTGTTGGTCCACAAATCAAACAGGTCATCGATGACAGGCAATTCGAAACACTTCAAGTGGGACTGGAGATAATTGTATAGAAGGTACTCAAAGATGTTGAAAATTTTCTTGGCATCTACAGAGCACCGAACCACGTGCAGCTGTTTGACAACATTCTTCAAGCATACAAAACCATGAAGTGCAACATGTCACTAAAAGTTCATTTTCTGCATTCCCATTTTGACTTCTTCCTTACAAATCTTGGCACTGACAGTGACAAGCATGGTGAAAGGTTTCACCAAGACATTGTGGTCATGGAGAAATGTTCCATAGCAACTGGAATCCATCAATGTTGGCTGACTAAGTGGGAAGCTTCAGGCACTAAGTACAAATGAAAATCTTTAACTTAACATTAGCAGTTGAACTATTGCAAAACATCAGCGCCATTATGCAATTAAATGCATTATGTTCAATAAAACTTAATTTTGTGTTTCTCCAGATTCCAATGTGATACAAGTAATCTGAAACTATATTTGTGTTCAGCTTCACGCAATCTAACATAAACAAAAAGAAAATCTGAGGAAGCAACACTTTAGTCTCTTGTCTAGGCTATGACTCAGGACCTAACAGGAATCTTGAGTGTGGAAAGAAATAATTGTATATAGTGGCCACTTTATTAGGTACTTCCTGTACCTAATATACTGACCATCGAGTATATGATTGTGGTCTTCTGTTGCTGTAGCCTATGCACCTCAAAGTTTGATGTGTTGTGCTTTCGGAGAGGCTCTTTTGCATACCCCTATTGTAAGGTGTGGCTATTTCAGTTACTGTCACATTCCTGTCAGTCTGGCCATTCTCCTCTGACCTCTTTCATTATCAGGGCATTTTCATTCACAAAACTACCACTCGCTGGAAGTTTTTTTGTTTTTTGCCACATTCTCTGTAAACTCTCGGGACTGTTTGTGTGTGAAAAACCCAGCTGTTTATGAGATAATCAAATCCCCACATCTGGCACAACCATACCATGCTCATCACATTTCTTTTCCATTCTGACGTCTGGTGTGAACAACCACTGAACCACCTGACCATATCTGCATGCTTTTATGCATTGAATTGTTGCCACATGATTGGCTGATTAAATATTTGTATTAACAAGCAGGTGTACAGGTGTACCTAATAAAGTAGACACTGAATGTAGGCAGGTAAGTGGTAGAAGCAGACAATAGCCACAGTTAGGCAGTCACGTGAACAGGTAAGGAATGAAGGGAAACAGCTCAAAAGCCGGAATATGGGATTCATTCCAATTGGCACCATGGTCACCACTGTGTGGATCACTTCACTGAGATATTTTACACCTCCCTAAAATTATGCAGGTTCCGGACTGCTTTAAAGTTGCTACAATTGTTCCAGTTCCCAAAAAAGACAAGATCCCTAGACTTAGGCTAATCACTTTGACGTTAGTTGTTATGAAAACCTTAGAAGGTCTGCTAAATGGCTTTTCCTGCTCCCCTTCTTCTGTTAATAATTATTTAATTTGTTCGTACGTTCACACTTAAGTTTGTTTATTGACATTGGCCCATGTGACCATTCTGCTAGTTGTTGGTTTCCCATAGCTATTTGCACTATTGTCTTGTAAGTTGTTGGCTGTGGTTGTGTTGTCTGTTATGATATTGTCCTGTGTTTTATGCCTGGCATCGAACCACAGTCAATGCTGGCAAGAAAGTAATTCTGATTCAAGGCAGGGACTGTTTCTGTGCTGTACTGTTCTATTCTCTGCGCAATTTCTATGTGTTTTTTTGTTATAACTATCTTCAGAATGTGAGTATTTGTGTCATTTGTAGCAGTTATGGATTGGCAGGTATGATGTTGTAGGCATCACTGAATCACGGCTGAGAAGATTGTAGCTGGGAGCTTAATGTCCAATGAATCACATTGTATTGAAAGGACAGGCAGGTAGGCGGGGTGGGGGTGTGGCTCTGTTGGGAAAAAATGGAATCAAATCATTAGGAAGAGGTGACATAGGATCGGAATGTATTGAATCATTATGGGTAGAGCTAAGGAACATCAAGGGGAAAAATACCCTGTTGGGAGTGTTATGATTCAGCAACAATGAATATGGAATTGAGACAGGGTTTTTTTATATAAACAAATAAAACTTTTATTAAACACTGCTCAATTAAAAACCCCCAAAAGTAAACAAACGACTAACCTAACCAGAAGTTAACTGCCATACGGCAGGCAGAACAGTCCTTAAATGAGAAATGCAACCACAGTTCTTAAAAGTAGTAAATGCAAAGGTCCAAATGATTTACACAGTCACTTAGGAGAGATTTTCCTAGAAATAACGAATTCCTCGACCTCACGACATTACTGACTGATCCCAGCCAAAATATGCCTTGCCCGAAGGATTTACAATGAAGGAAATAAAACGGCTTAATTGGACTGACCTTTTCCTTTTGGCGAATAACTCACTGCCCCAGTCCTTTCTGCTCTTACAGCAGGGATTATCGTGGGTTGCAGGTTACTAATTCCTTCCGAATGAAGATTATATAAGGTCGATCCTGTATTACCGCCAACACCAACTTTACTCAATCCTTCAACTTCCCAACTTCGATAAAACCTCACTCTCCGACTGGACTTTAAGTGGCAGCGATTTTCAGAACTGCCGGCACAATGGTTCTTACAGTAGAAATTAAAACTCCACTTTTAAAACGAAACTGTGTCATAAAATCAAATACGCAGCAGAACGGAGTCACTGATGAATTAAGCCATGAACTGACCTGTGTCATAGTGATGCGTGCTCCTTTTATACCCTGTTGAAAGAGGCAATCACATGACCTCTCACTGGTGGGAAAATTACATCACTCCACCATCACAAGACCATTACATCATGACCAGCAGAGCCTCAATTACATTATGGTCATGTGACATTCACAAGATACCCACAGGTTCATAACACCTCCCTCCAAAAAAAAAATTGGTCTGTCATGAACAAAATTTTAACAACTATTTACAACAGTAACAGTATACATAGTATTATCATACAGCATCTTACAACTTACTATACAGCAGGAGGTTACAAATGTTAAAAATATCACTCCATAAAAAAATTACATTGTGCATTCAACATCGAGATAGACAATCAGCAATCACATTATCTTTGCCTTTAATATGAGTTATCAAAATATTGTACTTCTGTAACATCAAACTTTTGTTGCTAAATTGGAGTTTTATGTATTTCCTTAACCAAGCCCAGACCTACAACATAACTAAGGTAATAACTACAGTGGCATGACAGAATTCACTTTTAGCTAAATTAATAGTTAAGTTAGCTTTTGCAAGCCTTTCAAATAGTTTCTCCACTGCAGGAATGTGTGCTTCCCAAGCATAATTTCCTGTAATTAAATCGTCAATATAAGCATCTGTATCTTTTAACTCCTGAATCACAGAGTTAATCATCCGTTGGAAAGTACCTGGAGCATTCTTCATCTCAAATGGAAGAACATTATATTCATATAACCCAGATGGAGTTACAAATGCAGAAATCTCTCTACCTCTATCCGTCAATGGAACACACCAATACCCTTTCAATAAATCAATCTTTGAAAGGAACTTTGCTTTTCCAACTTTATCCACACAATCATCTACTCTAGGAATTGGCTATGTATCTGTTTTCATTACAGCATTCACGTTCCTGTAGTCTGTACAAAACCGAATACTACTGTCTGACTTAGGCACCATATCATAAGGTGAACTCCAATTCGAGTTAGAAGGTCTAATAATATTATTCTCTAACATATATTTAATTTCTTTCTCAGCAAGTTCACATTTTTCCATGTTCATCCTATATGGATGTTGTTTTATGGGTTTGGCATCTCCAACATCTACATCATGTGAAGCTACTGTGGTTCTTCTAGGAACATCTGGAAATAAACCTCTATATTTAAAAATTAATTGGTTCATCAGCTGCTTCTGCTCTGTCTGTAAATGAGCTAATTTCTCAGCAATATTTTCCAGAATGGTTGAGTTTGGTAATCTGACAGAAACAATGTTGGGTTTAAAATGAGTTTCAGATGAGTCATCCATGATGTTCCTAGTGAGATCAGACTCATTATTAGTGACCACAACAGTCATAGTAGCAGACTGTTTCTCATAATATGGTTTTATCATATTTATATAGCAAAGTTGTGTTGGCCTTCTACGATCTGGAGTTTTTATCACATAATCCACATAATTAATTTTAGACATAATTTCATAAGGACCGTGAAATTTCGCTTGTAGAGGATTCGTTTGCACTGGGAAAAGAACCAGCACCTTATCTCCAGGCTTAAATGTCCTCATCCTAGCTTCTTTATTGTACCAGGTTTTCATTTTCTCTTGAGCTGATTTTAAATTTTCCCTGGCTAAGCTACAAGCTTTATGTAATCTGTCCTTACATTTTAAAACATACTTCAGCAAATTAGTGTGTACCTCTTTATTAATCCATTGTTCTTTTAATAAAGCCAAAGGTCCTGTAACTCTATGCCCAAATACAAGTTCAAATGGACTGAAATCTAATGAGTCCTGTACCAACCACCTTACTGCAAATAGAAGTAAGTGTATACCCTCATCCCAATCACTTTCATTTTCCACACAATATATTCTAATCATAGTCTTGAGGGTAGAATGAAACCTCTCCAAAGCACCTTGCGATTCTGGATGGTATGAAGAGGAGGTAATCTGCTTAGCTCCCAATTTATGAACTATCTGTTGAAACAATCCGGACATAAAATTACTACCTTGATCAGATTGTATTTCCTTAGGCAACCCAAAATAAGTAAAGAATTTTATAAGAGCCTTTGTTACAGTTTTAGTTGTTATATTCCTAAGTGGTACTGCCTCTGGAAACCTAGACACATGATAGTCAGCAAGTACCGATAGCCAGTTTTTGTTTTTGGTAATGGACTTACACAATCTATAATAATTTTGGAAAATGGTTCACCGAATGCTGCAATAGGTTGCAGTGGGGGCACTGGAGTCACTTGATTAGGTTTACCCACAATTTGGCAAGTATGACATGTTCTGCAAAATGTCGCAACATCTTTTCTCAAACCAAGCCAATAAAAATGTTTTAAAATCTTGTCCACTGTTTTCCTCACCCCTTGATGTCCACCCAAGGGCACACTATGGGCTAAAGTTAAAATCTCATTTCGATAAACTTTAGGAACAACTACCTGGTGAACAACCTTCCATTCATCACTTGCAGGAATTGTAGGTGATCTCCACTTCCTCATCAATACTCCTTTCTCAAAATAATATCCTACTGGCACCTTATCAATTTTACTATCCAGAAGAGCTTGTTCTTTTAATTTGATAATCTCAGGGTCTCTACTCTGCTCTACTATCATCTCCTTCTGAGACAGAGACAAATCTTCATGGTCAGACTTACTGCAAAAGTCTTGTTCAAACAATAGAAGTAAGAAAGTTTCTGTCACATCCTAAAAACTCAAATCCTGAGTTGAACAATTATGGGTAACAACCTCATTCTGCACATCATGCTTTTTAGCCATAGCTCGAGTTACAACACAGGAGGAATCTGTGTTAGAATCCATCCGTGGTTCCTCTGACTTTATGTTGTCCACCCGCCAAGTCATTACCTAACAATAAAGAAATATCATTCATGGGTAAGCTAGGTTGTAGTCCTACTTTAACAAGTCCTATAACTAACCCTGACCATAAATTTACTCTATGCAAATGTTCAGGCATATGGGCACTCACAACACCTCGTATATAGTTTACCTCACAAGTGTCAGACTCATCATTAAACTTTAACACACTTTCTAACATCAGTGATTGAGAAGCTACAGTATCTCTAAGGATTTTTATTGACACTGGTGTGGATCCTTCTTTCAAGGATATGAATCCTTCAGTTATAAAATGATCATATCCCTTCTTAACTTGGTCAGACTCTAACAAAGCTTCATTTGTATTTATCAAAACCCTGTGAATTTACAGGTGTTTCAGTATGTTGCACTCAAGCATCTGGGACTGCTTCCTTCTCCTTCTTCTTCGATCGGAAACAGTTAGCTATTACGTGACCAGGTTTCGTACAATAATTACAAATAGGACCAAACTGTCTTTCCTTCACAAGTTTTCCTTCCTCCTTACCTTTCTCATTAACTTCTGATTTAATTTCTGGTTTACCTTGATTCTCTGTGTTACTTTTCCTTTTAAAAGTTCTGCCCTGAGGAAATTTATTCTTGTGGATTAAAGCATACTCATCAGCTAATTTAGCAGAGTCCTGCAAAGAAGCAGTGTCTCTCTCATTTAAGTATGTCCTTACTTCAACAGGGATGCTCCTTTTAAATTTCTCCATTAAAATTAGCTCTTTTGATTTTTTATAGTCTCCATTTCCATTTTTAGAGGAAACCCATCTCTCAAAACACCCAGCTTTATCGTAGGCAAATTCCACATAAGTTTTTTCCAAAGATTTCTTCAAATTTCTGAATCTATCTCTATATGCTTCCGGAACTAGCTCATACACCTTTCAGTTGCAGTTTCACAGTATCATGATCAAGTACTTGCTCTGCAGTTAAAGCTGTATAAACTCGTTGTGCTTTGCCTTTAATTACACTCTGTAACAACACTGACCATTTCACTTTCGGCCACTCTGAAATCAGAGCAACAGTTTCAAAATGTTGAAAATATTTTTTTACTTCTATTTAATTAAATGGAGGGACCAATTTAATTTCCTGACTAACAACAAATGTTTTTCTAGAACCAGAAGACTGATACTCAGACTTTAATTCTGCCATTGCACGTTCAAATTCCCTCTGTTTATTTTCAGCTTCTAACCGACGTAGTTCCAAGTTAGCTTCCAATTGCTTCTGTTTTAATTTAGTTTCTATTCTAAGCTTTTCTAATGCTACTTGTTCCAGTTGTAACTGAATAGCTGTTTTACTCACAGGGAACTTATCTAAAATCGCTTCATCGAAAACACCTGAATCTATGTAGTGTTCTGTGATTTTCCTCTGAATTACAGGCTTTGTTGTAACCTTTAAAATACCTTTAAGCTCCAACCTGCTAGCAATCTCAGATGCATCACTCTTTTTCGCCTTCGCTAATAACTCTGGATCTGGCGATGCCAGAAAGTCGTCAATATTCTTTGTTGCTGAATACCACTCACATACCAATCAAACAAAAGAATTGGGTATTCCCCTTTTCCAAAACACCGATCAATAATTAAACAAACATTTAAGCACAAAAATGGTACTTATCCCACGAGCCCCCAATTGTTATGATTCAATGATTCAACAACAATGAATATAGAATTGAGACAGTTTTTTTTATATAAACAAATAAAACTTTTATTAAACACTGCTCAATAAAAAAAAAACAAAAGTAAACAAACGACTAACCTAACCGGAAGTTAACTGCCATATGGCAGGTCGAACAGTCCTTAAAATGAGAAATGCGAACGCAGTTCTTAAAAGTAGTAAATGCAAAAGTTCAAATGATTTACACAGTCACTTAAGAGAGATTTTCTCAGAAGTAACAAATTCCTGGACCTCACAATGTTACTGCTGATCCCAGCCGAAATATGTCTTGCCCAAAGGATTTACAATGAAGGAAATAAAACGGCTTAAGTGGACTGACCTTTTCCTTTTGGCAAATAACTCACTGCCCCAGTCCTTTCTGCTCTTACAGCAGGGATTATCGTGGGTTGCAGGTTACTAATTCCTTCCGAATGAAGATTACATAAGGTTGATCCTGTATTACCGCCAACACCAATTTTACTCAATCCTTCAGCTTCCCAACTTCGATAAATCCTTACTCTCCGACTGGGCTTTAACTGGCAGCAATTTTCAGAACTACTGGGAAACAGTTCTCACAGTAGAAACTAAAACTCCACTTTTAAAACGAAACTGCGTCATAAAATCAAATACGCAGCAGAACGGATTCACTGTTGGATTAAGCCATGAATTGACCTGTGATGTAGCAATGCGTGCTCCTTTCATACCCTGTTGAAGGAGGCGATCTCATGACCTTTCCCTGGCGGGAAAATTACATCACTCCACCATCACAAGACCATTACATCATGCCCAGCAGAGCCTCAATTACATCATGGCTATGTGACAGTCACAAGATATCCACGGGTACATAACAAGTGTTCTATACAGTTTGCCAAGCATAGTAAAGATTTAGTCTACAAATTACAACGGGAGATAGAAATGCATGTCTATGTAGGTAGATTGGGAAAATCAGGTTGGTGCTGGATCCCAAGAGGAGGAATTTCTAGAAAGCCTATGAGATACAGTAGCTTCTTAGAACAGCTCATGGTGGAGTCCACTAGGGAATCAGCTATTCTGGATTGGGTGTTGTGCAATGAACCGGAATTGATTAAAGGAATCTTGAGGGACATGTGATCATAATATAACAGTATTCTACCTGTAATTTGAGAAGGAGAAGCTAAAGTCAGATGTATCAGTATTATAGTAGAGCAAAATGAATTACAGAGGCATGAGAGAGGAGCTGGTCAAAATTGATTGGAAAAGAACACTGACAGGATGATGGTGGAGCAACAATGGCTGGAATTTCTGGGAGCAATTTGGAAGGCACAGGAATACATCCCAAACAGAAAGAAGTATTCTAAAGGAAGGATGGCACAACCGTGGCTGACAAGAGAAGCTAAAGCCAATATAAAAGTAAAAGAGAGGGCATATAATAGAGTAAAAATTAATGGGAAGTTTAAAACAACAACAGAAGGCAACTAAAGAAGTCATAGAGAGGGAAAAGATGGAATATGATGGTAAACTAGCTAATAATATTGAAGAGGATACCAAAAGTTTCTTGAGATACATAAAGTGTAAAAGAGAGGTGAGAGTGAATATTGGACAGATGAAAAATGATGCTGGAGAGGTAGTAATGGGTCAAAGAAATGGTTCATGAACTGAATAAGTATTTTGCACCAGTCTTCACTGCAGAAGACATTAGCAGTATACTGGAGGTTCAAGAGTGTCAGTGGGCAGAAGTGTGTGAGGTTGCCATTACAAGGGAGAAGTTGTTTAAGAAACTAAGATGTCTGAAGGTAGACAAAACACTTGGACCAAATGGTATACACTCCAGGGTTCATAAAGAGTTGGCTGAAGAGACTGTGGAGGTATTAGTAATGAAATTTCGAGAACCATTTGATTCTGGCATGGTTCCAAAGAAATGGAAAATTGCAAATTACACTCTTCAAGAAGGGAGAGAGGCAGAAGAAAGGAAACTATGTGCCAGTTAGTCTAAATTCAATGGTTGGGAAGATGTTGGAGTTGATTGTTAAGGATGTGGTTTCGGGGTACTTGGAGGCATTGGATAAAATGTAGTCAGCATGGTTTCTTTAAGAGTAAATCCTGCCTGGTAAATCTGTTGGAATTTTTTGAAGAAATGACAAGCAGGATAGACAAAGGAGAGTTGGTGGATGTTGTGTACTTAGATTTTCAGAAGGCCTTTGATAAGGTGCCACATATGAATGTTTAACAAGTTAAGAGTCCATGGTATTTCAGAAAAGATACTAACATGTATAGAACCCTAGCTGATAGGCAGGAGGCAAAGAGTGGGAATTAAAGGAGCCTTCAAGAGTGGGAGAGGGGAGACTGTCTTTTGATTGAAGGTGGGATCGCTCTGCTACAGAGAGAGATAGGCCTACTACTGTGCCTGGAGAATGTTATCCAGGTTTTTTGTGTTTTGGATATGGATGGATTATAGATCTTTTTTTCAGACATTTTTTTTGCCTGATCTTTCTTGTTGCTTTGTGTGGGGTAGGGGGATTTGGGAGTCAATGTGTCTGTTCCATTTTTCTTTGTTTTTTTTTGTGCAGAGAGGAAGAATTTGGTGGTTGATGATCGTGCTGCCAGTGTTTTCTTTCTTGGTTTCAGAGAAAAATTTCAGTGTTCGATAGTTTGATAATAAATGAACCTTTCAATCATTTCTGTTTGGCTGCTGGAGCCTAGTGGTGTTCCACAGGGGTCTGTATTGGGACTGCTTCTGTTTACGTTATACATCAGTGACTTGGATGATGGATTTGATGGCTTTGCAGCAAAAATCGCAGATGATATGAAGATAGGTGGAGGGGCAGGTAGTTTTGCAGAAGTAGAGAGCTACAGAAGGACAGACAATGGATAAAGGAGTGGCAGATGGAATACAGTGTTGGGAAGTGTATAGTTATGCACTTTGGTAGAAGAAATAAAAATGCAGACTACTGTATTTTCTAAATGGAGAGAAAGTTGATCAAGCCTGAGGTACAAAGGGACTTGGGAGTCCTTGTGCAGGATTCCCTAAAGGGTAAGTTGCAGGTTGAGTCAGTGGTGAGGAAAGCAAAAGCAATGTTAGCATTCATTTTGAGAGGACTAGAATATAAAAGTAAGCATATAATGTTAAAGCTTTTTAAAGAACTAGCGAGGTCTCACTTGAAGTATTGTTAACAGTTTTGGGCTCATTATCTAAGAAAGGGTTTGCTAACATTGGAGGAAGTTCAAAGGAACTTCACACAAATGATTCTGTGAATGAAAGGTTTGTCGTATGAGGAGTTTTTAATGGCTGTGGGCCTCTGTTCACTGAACTTCAGAAGAAGGAGTAGTGAGCACAATTTGTGCAAAGCGGAAACATTATTTCCACCTCGCTGACAATCAAGATTGGCGCACCTCTGGAATGTGTGCTTAGCCCACCGCTCTCCTCTCTTCATACCCACGACTATGTGGCTAGGCACCACTCAAATATTATCTATAATTTTGCTGACAATACAACCATAGTTGGTAGAATTTCAGACAGTGTACAGGGGTGAGATATCTCAGCTAGTTGTGAGGTGCCGTAGCAACAACCTTGAACTCAATGTCAGTAAAACCAAAGAACTGATTGTGGACTTCAGAAGGGGTAAGACGAGGGTGCATACACCAGTCCTCATAGAGGGATCAGAATTGGAAACTGTGATCAATTTCAAATTCTTGGATGTCAATATCTCTGAGGATCTATCCTGGACTGAACATATCAATGTAACTACAACAAAAGCACAACAGTGGCTACATTTCATTAAGAGTTTGAAGAGATTTGGTATGTTTCCAAAAAAAAACTCAAAAATGTTTACGGATGTACCATGGGGAACATTTTAACTGGCTGCATCACTGTCTGGTTTTGGGGGGGGGGGGTGGATGGGGCTACCTCAGAGGAATGAAATAAGCAGCAGAGAGTTGTAAATTTAGTCAGCTCCATCATGAGCACTAACCTCTGTAGTATCCAGGACATCTTCAAGGAGCAATGCCTCAAGTAGGGGGCATCATTCATTAAGGATCCCCATCACCCAGGACATGCCCTCTTCCCATTGCTACCAACAGGAAGATGGTACAAAAGTGTGAAAGCACACACTAAATGATTCAAGAACAACTTCTTCCCCTCTGCCATCAGATATATATATATTGTAATTCACTGTCTTTTTTCTGTGTTATTATGCATTGTATTATACTGCTGCTGCAAAGACAACAAATTTCATGACATAAGCCGGTGATATCAAACCTGATTCTGACCTCATTGAAACCTATTGAATGTTGAAAGGCTTCAATAGAGTGGATGAGGAGAAGAGGCCCTCCATCTCTGACGGTATTCTGAGCTTCCTTCATTGTATGAGTAACTTCTCAGTTTTCACTACTGTCAGTCATGCAAGTTTTGGGTGGAGACTCAGGAATACCATCACACTCAAATGTAGAAGGATTCTTCATTGCTGTTTCCATAACAATTTTGTTAGCCCTGAGGTGAACCCGCGAACCTGGAGGACCAGTGGCCCACTGTCAGTCTGAACTCTACCTTTTGACCTGTTTGGCATGGGTGACCCTACCAAGAGCCAAAGCATAAAGCTCTGACTCCAGCCAACATAGCTCTCCAAGTCACTGAGGCACAAAAGCCACCAAACCCAATGACAGTGTTGTGGTCCTCTCGGAGGAGATGGGAATATACTAATGATAAAATTCTGTGATTTTGGTGTCACAATAACAACCTTACTCTCAGTATCTGCAAGATAAAATGATCGATTGAAGAGAAACTCAGGAGAACGTATACCAGTCCTTGTTTAAGAGTCAACGGTGGAAAGAGTGAACGTTTAAGTTCTTGGGCATCATCATCTCAAGGGATCTATCCTAGACACAAGGTATTGGTGCAATCACAATGAAGGCCTGCCAAACTTCATTACCGATTTGTTTAATTTTTATTGCAACATACTGTATGGTAATTTGTTATGCCTGAATTGTACTGCTGCCACAAATTTCACAACTCATGTCAGTGACAATAAACCTGATTGTGATTCTGAATACTGCTTTCCTCTCAGAAACAGTAAGGTTCCAATTGTAAAGATCTGCCCTACTGAAAGCTGTTCTGGATTTGCGACTTCACTATACGAGGGGTTATTGATAAGCTCATGGCCTAAGGTAGAAGGAGTCAATTTTAGAAAACCTAGGCACATTTATTTTTCCTACATCTGCACACTTAGTCCACCGGTCGTGGAGCATACGGATCACTTCTTTGTAGAAGTTGGTGTCTTGGACCTCAGAAGTGGTCCACAGCAGGGGTGATTGATAAGTTTGTGTCCTAAGGTAGAAGGAGATATTAACTTCAAATTTTCTACATTTTCACTCAGAGTTGAACTGCATGTGCATGTAACGAGAGCTATATAACTCATCTCCTTCTACCTTAGGACACGAACTTATCAATCACCCTTCCCGTGGACCACTTCTACAAAGAAGGGATCCGTATGCTCCAGAACCACTGGACTAAGTGTGTAAGTGTAGGAGGTGACTATGTTGCAACATAAATGTGCTAGGTTTTCTAAAATTGACTCCTTCTACCTTAGGCCACAAACGTATCAATCACCCCTCATAAGTGAGCTACTGAGAGAGGGCCACAACTGATGCCAATACTCTCTGAAGTTGTACATTTGGCCTCATTTCTGGGTGCAGGACAAATCCAGGGTGGATAGACTTGAAGCCAGAATTCTAATCCACTCTACTTTCAACATCTTTGAGAGGGCCCAGGAATTTCCAGGTTAATCTTAAATATGGGAATCATATGGTATCGTTATCCACGAGATAGAATGGACAGAGAAATTTGCATTGTAAAGAAGCAGCCCCTAACTCCTAAAATTGCTTTGATAAAGTGGCTGGAAGCAATCAGATAATGATTAGAAGAATTCTTAGTTTAATCCAGAAATGTAACACACCAGCAAAGTTAGACTATGGCATACACAATTTTCAGGCTGTTGGAAGTTTACCTTGCTGTGAATTTAAGGCAGTTTTCTCCTTTCAGATTGATCATGGACAGAATTTAGAGGGGGCGAAGACACAGAGAAAAAGACAAAGACCAAGCCTCATTCGCACTGTCTGCAGTCTGCTTTGCTGTGCCTTCTTCCACATAAGGCAGTGTATGCCAAATCCTATAGAAATTAAATATTCAGATCACTACTTGGAATGAATTACGCTACTAAAATTGAAAATACATCTCCTGCAGATTCAGATTCGAAACAGTCACTAAGATATTCAGCTCTATGTAGTTCTCAGCATGAGACTGTATTAGGTGTGATGATATGGCATGCAACGAGCAATTATATAGTATTTGAGTGCTTTATTGGGGTGAAAACATCTAAGAATGTGATTGAAGAAGCACTTGTAGGGATTTAATGGGCACCATACCACTTCATTGTTATTGATGATAAGTGATTCAAATATGTTACCAGTGTGTGGAGGAGCGGCCATTGTAAATAGCATACATACTTCAAACAGTGTACTCATCAGAGATGTGCCAAGTTGCTCTTATGCTGTTTGAGCTGTGAGAATGATTTAAACTTTTAATGAGTGGTTACAGATCAGCTGCTTCAGTTACCTCTCAAAGCCTTGACCACCTCCACTCCTCCATGCCCTTAGAGAGAGCTCATTAAGGAGCTGGAGATCTCCAATATTCAATAATTCTCCTCGTTGACAACCTCCTGCAAAGGTTCCATAGCTGTATCTGAGAGGAGCGATTCTCTGCACTGATCTTTACAAATATATTGTAGATGTACATATTCTACATTTTTAACAAAACTACTTTGCCAAATGCAGCAAAATTAAATATCAACATACTGGGCCTTTAATCTCCTACAGTCCCTTGATCCCTACAGTATCACAAAAGAGAAAGCTACATTTATATAACATGCTTCACAAGCTCAGACTCTCCCTAAGTGACTTGTCATCAAAGTACTGCTGCAAGAAGGAGTTACTTTAGAAAGGTCAAACAAATAGAGCGATATTGCCCAGAAAGTGTTTTATTCTAGAGATTTTGATGTAGTGCTGTTGATTGAAAGATAAATATTGGCAAGGAAAACTCCATTCCTCTTCTTCAAAACAATGCTATTGGATTACTCAGACCCTCTTCAGAAATCAGTGAAGAACTTGTTTTGACATCCCAACCAAATGACATTACATATGACTGAATCCCTCTATAGTGTGTCCTGAAACACCAGCCTAGATTTTGAGTTCACTATATTTTAATGAAGATGACTAGAAATGATGATGGTGTCATATTATGGAGGTCTTTGGGGACCAGTCTTCTAAGGCCTAAAATCCTTGTAGGAATTTGTCAGGGCAGAATCCTATGCTCAAATAATTTCAACTTCTTCACTAGTGACTTCTTTCATCAGAATGTCAGAACGGTCACAGATAATTGCACAATTATAACTTCAAGTTTTCCAAGAATGAAGCAGCTGTCAAGAGGTGGAGTAACGATGATGTGATAGATAACATTCACATCACAAATGTGACAGGCAATGACCATCTTCAACTTGACTTAAAAACAGCACCTCAACTTCTGCCCGGTTAGCTTACAACCCAGAGGCATGAATGTTGAATTCTTCAGTTTCAGATAACCTTCTTCTCCTCTGTTCATTTCTTCTCTTGGTTCACCCAATTCTTCCTATACTCGCATATCCCCCCACACCACATCACTTGTTTCCTTTAGCCTCCTCCACCTGCCCATCTCCCTTATCTGATTCCATGCTCTCCCTTCCTTTCCTAAAGTATTCCATCATTTTCAGCCCTCTGCTGCCTTCACCTGTCACCCCCCAGCCTCTGTCACTGTTACCACTCTTCACAGCTCCCACCTGGATCCACGTGTCGCTTGCCAGCTCTTGCCCTGTGCTGTCCCCTGCCTCTTTATATTGGCTATCTTACCTCTACTATTTTAGTCAGATTGATGGTCTCAAACCATTTCCCTCTGTAGATGCGGCCTGACCTGCTGAGTTCCTCCAGCAGTTACTTATTTCTTTACTCCAGACCCCAGCATCAGCAGTTCTTGTGTTAGATTCAACTGACTTTGTCTAACTCTCTATCCTTGTTATTGCTATTCAAAGGCATTACCAACTACAACTCCCCACCCCCAACAGAAAATCGTAAGGATCAACGTGAACTGGAAGTTCAATTATCAGCCGCATGAATACTATGGCTTCATGAGCAGGTCAAAGGTTTAGTATCCTGTGTTCAATGATTTACCTCCTGACACCCCAAATCCTTTCTAACCTCCACAAGCCACATGATGAATATCATGAATGCAGCTTCCATACACTCAGCTGACCACAACTGAAACAGAGCAGTCAGCTTGACTGGTACCCTGGATACTTAATCTATCCACTGGCTGCAGGGTGTAGCAGATACAAAATGTATTGCAGATACTCATCAAGGCAACTCCAACAACCCATCTCAAACCTGCAGCTTCGGCCACAAAGAAGGAAAAGAGTTGCAGGTTCATCAGAATATTATCACTTGCATGCTTCCTCCAAGTCAAGCACAACCTTGGCTTGGTAATAAACATCTCACTCGGCAATCTGTAGGATGATCCACAGTGAAGGATTGCAGTAGTTGAAGGACTTCGAAGAATTAGGGATAGACAATAAAGGCTGAGCTTGTAGAGGGAAAAGAAACATCACATAGCCTCCTTAATGTTTTAGTTAATTTGATTTGTGCCATACACCCATCAAAGTTGCAACACACTTTGGGATGGTTGAGAAGGTGGATGGTGTCTTTGCCTTCATTAATCAGGGAATTAAGTTCAAGAGCCGTGAGGTAATGTTGCAGCTCTATAAAATCCTGCTTAGACCACACTTGGGACAGTTCTGGTTGCGTCATTTTAGGACGAATATCAAAGCTTTAGAGAGGGTACAGTGGAGATTTATGTGAATTAGAGAGTATGTCTTAATGAGGATAGGTTGAGATAGCTAGGGCTTTTCTCTTTTGAGTGAAGGAGGACTTGTTAGAGGTGTACTAATTTAAGATGCATTAATATAGTGAATAGCCAAAGACTTTGTATAGGGCAAAAATGGCTAATACCCGGGGCATAATTTTAAGGTGATCGAAGGAACGCATTGGAGGAAATCAGAGGTAAATTTTGTATACATAGTGGAGAGTGTGTGGGATGTCCTGCCGGGGGTGGTGTTAGAAGCAGATACATCAGTGGCATTTAAAAAACTCTTAGATAGGCTCATCGATGATGGAACAATGGAGGGCTATGGAGGAGGGAAGGGTTAGATAGTTCTTAGAGTAGGTTAAAAGTTTGAAACAACATTGTGGGTCGAAGGGCCTGTACTGAAATTGATATTCTTTTTTATTCTGTGTTCTATACTCTATATCTGAAAATCCTTTCACCTTTAAGTTGACCAGAAAATTAAGTATTCTACATCTGTTGTACTTAGCTGTTTTCATATACAGTTAGCCCAGATTTTTCTTGCCATATCCAAGTTATCATCTAGTTGGATGAACCAAGTACTCTGGTGCATGATTCTAATTATAATCTAACATTAAAATTAGACCATCTCTTACTTCAGCAATTATTGGCAATAAAATTGATTTAGCATAAAATTGAAGTCTGTCTGTAATGTGGAGATAAATATCTCCCATCACGTAATGGTCAGCCAATACATTGTTGATTTTATTTTCCTTATTTTCTGGGGAATGCAAAAAGAAAATCTTCAAAACCGGACCACTATTTTTTTTTGCCATGAACTGTTGCACATTTTAATTGTAATTCATGTTCTTCAATAACTTGTGCTTAGATGCTTGAAGGATGGAGATGTTCAGTGAGTCGTAATACAATGCAGATCAGACACATTCACTGCCACCTGGGCCACTCCTATTCAGCTTTCATTAATAAGCTTACACATTTGTCGCTCTCACTTTAGTTTCAAAGCACCTAGCAAGGTGTGTACACCCTGTTTATCTAAAGCTGAAGGATGCCAATCATCAGGACTCACCTGTTCAAAAGGAACTTCATTGGCCATGGGCACTCTATACATTTTGTGAACTGAGGCCTCAGAATTCAATTGCATAACATGACTTTGAACGCTGCATGCGGATGATGTCAAACCATGTACAATACCAATTGATTCCCCCCTCTGAAATGGAGTCATGGATGTGTAATTAACCTCCAGCTGAAACATGCAAAGTAAATTTGCCTGAAGAGCTGTGGAAAGCCATGTCTTCTGTACTGCAGCAATTTAAGGGAATATCAATTACTTCCATGATTTTTGGAGACTGTATTGGAGAATCTCAATTTGTGCTGAGTGGCATGGTGGCGGAGTAGTTATCATGATGCTATTACAGCACCAGCTTCTTAGGTTCAGTTCTGCTGCTGTCTGTGAGGAGTTTGTATGTTTACCTCTTGGCAAAGTGCATTTCCTCCGGGTGCCTCAGTTTCCTCCCACATTCCAATGATGTATGGGTTAGTTGGTTAAAGGGTCACCTGGGTGAAATTGGGTGAGCTAGGCTCATTGGGCGGAAAGGACCTGTTACTGTGATGTATCTCTAAATAAATTAAATGAAATAAAAGCTGATTGCATTCAGAGCTGGAGACTGTAGTTGAAAATCTTGGAGGGAGTTTCCATCAGGCTGGCTTTTGATGCCGTACACATAGAAATATTAACGTTAGGCTGCCAGCATGTGCAAGAGGAGGAAGGAAAAGTTGCAATGTTGACTAAACAGAGGGGAAAGGACATAGGGCTTAAACCCCAAGTTCTCCATGAAGCATGGTCCTGTACCTAAGGCATAATGCAGCTGGAGACGAAGGCTTTATAGGCCAGTGGTTATCAAAGTCTTCTGCAGGTGGATCTCCAGTCATGAACCCGCACCTGGATTTTTAGACCTCTTGATTCTGGTGAGTACGGGCATTGAGCTATAAAACACTCCACATATGACAAGCCATTTAATCCTGGAATCATTTTTGTGAACCTCCTTTAAGCCCTCTCCAATGTCAGCATATCCTTTCTTAAATAAGGGGCACAAAACAGCTCACTATTTTCCAAGTGAGGCTTTAGCAGTGCTTTATAAAGCCTCAGCATTACATCCTTGCTTTTATATTCTAGTCCCCTCAAATGAATGCTAACATTGCATTTGCCTTCCTCACCACAGACTCAAACTGCAAATTAACATTTGGGGAATCCTGCATGAGGACTCCTTTGTACGTCAGATTTTTGAGTGTTCTCTCCATTTAGAAAATAGTCTACACTTTATTTCTTCTACCAAAGTGTATGACCATACACTTCTCCACAATGTATTCCACCTGCCACTTCATTGCCCATTCTCCTAATCTGTCTAAGTCCTTCTGCAGTCTCTCTGCTTCCTCAAAACTACCTGTATCCCCACCTACCATATCTTCTTATCATCAACAAACTTGGCCAGAAAACCATCAATTCCTTTATCCAAATCATTGATATAGAATGTAAAAAGAAGCAATTCTTATACTGACACCTGTGGAACAACAGTAGTTACTGGCAGCCAATCAGAAAAGGCTCCCTTTATTCCCACTTCATGCATTTTGCCAAACAGCCAAGGCTCTAACCATGCTAGTATCTTTCCTGTAATACCATGGGCTCTTAACTTGTTAAGCAGCCTCATGTGTAGCACTTTGTCAAAGGCCTTCTGAAAATCTAAGTACCCAATATCCACCAATTCTCTTTTGTCTAAGTTGCTTATTATTTCTTCAAAGAATACCAACAGATTTGTCAGGCCAGATTTTCCCTTGAGGAAACTATACTGACTACAGCATATTTTAACATGTGCTTCCAAGTACCTTGAAACCACATCCTTAACAATTGACTCCAACGTCTTACCAACCGCTGAGACAGACTGAAGAGTGGAATGACTCCGGAACAATGCCATACTCAATTTGTTCTTGAAAGATCATTACTAATGCCTCCACTCTCTCTTCAGCCACCTCTTCTGTATCCCAGTGTGTATACCATCTGGGTAACCGATTTACCTATCTTCAGACCTTTCAGTTTCCCAAGAACTTCTCCCCAGTAAAGGCAACCTCATATACTTCCGCCCCCTTACACTCTCAAATTTCCAGCATACTGCCAGTGTCTCCACAGTGATTCAGTCTGTTATTCATTTTCTTGTCCCCCATTTCTACTTCTCCAGCATCATGTTCCAGCAGACAGATGTCTACTGTCACCTCTCTTTTACACTTTGTGTATCTGAAGAAACTTTTGTTATCTTCTTTAATATTATTGTCTCACTTAATTTTGGTCTCCATCTTTTCCTTCCAATTAACTAATTTAGTTGCCTGCTTTTGATTTTTAATAACTTCCCAATCCTCTAACTTCCCACTAATCTTTGCTCTATTATATGCCTTCTCTTTTGATTTTATGTTGCCTTAAGAATACTACTTCTTTGGGGTATACCTCTCCTGCACCTTCTGAATTGCTACCAGAAATTCCAGCCATTGCTGCTCTGCCGTCATCCCTGCTAGTGTTTTCTTCCAATTAGTTTTGGTTGGCTCCTCTCTGATGTCCCTCTATTTCCTGATATTCCACTCTAATATTGATACATTTAACCTCAGCTTCTCCTTCTCAAATTTCAGCATGAATTCAATCATATTATGATTACTTGTTCCTTCGTGTTCCTTTACCTTAAGCACTCTAGACAATTTTGGTTCATTGCACAACACCCAATCTTGAATAGTGGATAACCTAGTGGTCTCAACCATGAGCTGCTTTAAAAACTCACTTTGTAAGCATTCTACAATTTAGCAGTTTTGTGATCCAGCATCAACCTGATTTTTCCAATCTACCTGAATATTAAAATCCCCATGACAATCATAATATTGCCCTTTTGACATATATTTTCTATCTCCTGTTGTAATTTGTATACCACATCTTCACTGTAGTTTGGAGATCTGTATATAACTCCCATCAGGGCCTTATTACCCTTGTAGTTTCTTAGCTGTACCCACAATTCTACACCATCCAATGTTCTTTCAGGAGGTTTTCAGGGGAATGTGAAGCCTGTTGGCATGAAAACTAGTATCATTGTGCACAGCTGGGACAACTAGATCCTCACAGTGCTATATTGGGCTTTGATCTTCATTAGCTAAAACCCTATTTAGTTTGCGCATATCTGCCACTGATGCTATCCTGCAGAAAAACCCACTGAAACTCCAACATCCTAAACCTCCAGCATTTCCAACACTCCAAACCCAAGGCCAAGCCATTTACCATCCCTCCGGTTACCCGAATCCACCTTCAAAAAGACTCTGATCTCCTGACTTCTAATCATCCTATCTCCTAAACTTCTACTCAATTCTCAGCAACCCAGATACACACTCTAATTCTGGGTTTAATCTCTTTCCCCTCACCGCCATCGTATCTCCACCCCCACCACAGCCCAAAGCTTCAATTTTGATCATTCTTTCTGCAACCCGTCATGGCTTAGGGACCTTACCCCTCTCCCATTCCCACTGCACCCCAATAGCAGAGTACAGATTGCACTAATCTCCCTCAGCGTCCTCCACCAACTCCCCTGACAGTCCTGTGGCCATAAGCAATTCCGGCCTCTGACTCCTGCCTTTGGGTGCTACATCCAGACATTACAACTTCAATTACCAAATGCCAGCTCACTTGGAGCCTTTCGTGCCCTATCGCCAAAGTCCATTTAGCAGGTCCGTTTGTGTAGATTAGGACTTCTCAGCCTCCTTTGTCTTCTCATCAGTTATTTTCTCCATGTAGCTTCTGCTGTGTTTACTACTTGCTCACTATGTTCAAAAGTGGGACTTCAAACAAATGGAAGTCAACAAATTGTTACTGGAAAAGGTTACAGGCCCAGGGTGCAAATGCAGTGGAGGGCAAGGTCCATGAGTGGCGTTTCCATTCTCTTAGCTGCTCTTTGTTGGTACTGACTGGGCAACATCCAGTTCGAGTCAGAGTGCTTACAGCATGCAAACAGGCTTTTCTGCCATACGTAGCCATGCTGATTAAGATTCCCATTTAAAATAGTCCCACTTGGCCGTGTTTGGTCAATGTTCCACTAAAACTTGCCTTTTTGCTTGCTGTCTTTTACAGGCTATCTCTGTTTTTCCAAATTTATCGCTGAACTGAAGTTATAAAATTTTAAATATTCTTTTCAATATCAAATGTAGCATATTGAGTTAATGCTTAAGTCAGGAAGCAAGGAGCTGAGATCCGTTGTCATAGAAATTAGGAATATTAATTAGGTAAACAAAGAGCTGCTGTTTCTGCACTATCTCAAGCATTTCATGCTATGTTGATACAATGTTTCCCAGGAGATACCTGAGCTTCTGGCACTTTAACTGCCTGTTTATTCATCTTCCCTTCACTTTGACGTAATGAAAAAGCCACGAGTTATCAATAATTAGCTCTCTGAAACAATATTGATAGCTGCTCATCCAGGCTTAATTGAATTGTGAAAGGTGTACAACTTTTCAAAAGAGGTTTCAGATTGGAGCTGTTGGGCTTTACAGCTGAATGGACCAAGACCTTCATAACACTGGGCTGAATTCTTTGAGCAGAGTCTGGTATTATCAAAGTATTCAGCACTCCCCAGTAACTTGTTTAAGTCCATGATGCAATTCTGAGCAAATGCTTGCACATCTGTCCCTTGGCACCACTGATGGAGCCGATTTGATGACCATAACATTGGAAAATGGAGGTTCCAGTGAGCCAAGTTGATTCCAATTTCATCATCCTGAAGAAAGCACTTTGGTTAATTGGCTAATTTTGCTGAAAGTTCATTTCGGATTCTGCTTCCTTGTTCATCTTCCCCGCTCTCAATCAACACACCTTGGTCTGCAATTTGCAATCAGAATTGTTACCCTCTATCTGCACCCATTAACAACTTATCTCTATGGCAACCCTGGGCTCACCTTATTATAGATATTCCCTTTGGAAGGAAATCCTTTTTCCCACCTCCTTCATCTGCAACTTCTTCTCTCCTCCCCAGCTTTAGCAATGGATTTTGACCTGGAACAATGATACTCTTTTTCTTTCCATGGACACTGTTGCGTGTTTCCGGTAATTCCTGCTTTCAGTTTTCTTTGCTTGATTAATACCTCATCAGTGACCTAGGGAAACTTTCCCTCTACTCCGGTGTGTACCATCCACAAAATGTAGTTGAGTTACTTATCCAGCCTACTCCAACAGCAGCTCCCAAACTTGCAACATCTACCACGAAAGAAAAAAGTGAGCAGGTGCAGGAGAACACTATCAACTGCACGCTCTAACTGACTCATTACGTTGACTTAGAAAGATACTATCATTCCCTCTTTGTTGCTGGGTTCTCCAGTGATAACTCCAGCAGTTCAACAATGTCATCTGCCAGTAATTTCTACATTACAGATCAATAATAAATGCTGGCCTTTCCAATATCCTGAAAAAAATAATAAAAAATGACCAATAAAGACAAATTTGTAAAGAAAAAGGTCCACATGAAGCAGTCATTGATCCCTTGCAAACCAAATACTTGTACAATTTCTTTTCATTTTAGCTGGAAAATCCCCTGGGTAAAGATCTTCAGATTCATATGGAGTTTCATTATTATAAATAGCAATAAATTGCTTCCATTGTCTGTCATAACGTTTACTAAAAGTTGCAAAGTTAAAATGATCTCAAAAGAAATTATTGAGTAGCTTAGGAGTAAAATATTTAATGGAAAAAGTAGGGAAAATGTGGAAAATTCCGAAGCACATGGTATTATTGGAACAGGCGGTATTCATGCTCTAAAATGGAATTGGATTAAATTGATAAAGTGGAGGGTTTCAGTATGTAGAAAATGAGCTAAGTAGCTTCAGATTAGAAGAATTTAAGGTACTCGATGCACTAAATATAGTGTTGTGAATTTTTATGATTCTGCAATGGAGGAGGAGGAATAAACTGTACAATGAAAATGAAACACACACCAATGCTGGAGGAACTCAGCAGGTCAGGTAGCATTAACAGAGAGGAATACAGTTGACGTTTTATGCTCAGACTTGATGAAAGGTCTCAGCCCAAAGCATCAACTCTTTATTCCTTGCCAAAGATGCTGCCTGACCTGCTGAGTTCCTCCAGCATTTCATATGTGCTGCTATGGATTTCCAGAGAATCTCTTAAATCTAAAATAAAAAATATGATTAAATGTGTAAGAATAGCTTGCAATTCTTATTTCCATTTAATATTTGCTTCTAGCAAGATGTATATCAACATTTTAAAATAACTTGCACACATGCACCACCTTAATGTAATGGGTTCTGCCTTGAGGTGTAGGAAAAGTGGATTCAAAGCTAAAGAAGGAAACATTAAGAGCAACAACTTGGCTACACAAGTTTTAAAGTCTTAAAGAGAGAGGCCAGTTTCCTATGAGTCTTAAAATCTGCTTTGATTAGGGAAAGCCATTCATAGGTGACTGCTGTGTTAGTACTCGGGACACAAACATTTTACTGCAGTTCAAGCCATTCTTCTTTAAATAATATGCGGCAACTTCATCTTAGTGAATATTTATATTGACTTTGAGAGTGGCTGTCAAATCTGATTTAGTGCTTGGAATTGTTTGTAGAATGTCACATTGGATGCTGCCTTTCTGCACAAAAAGGCAGGAAAACCTGTAATATCTTTTTAGCAACCCACTATGTAAAAATAATAAATGACGTCTGCTTGCTGTTTGACATCTGAATTGAGCAGGTTCACAGGGAGTTCCTCAAGAAATCTCCAGGTCAGCACCTATTCATTCTGGGGATCTTTGGCAGAGTTGAACGACCCCTCTGCTGTGGGTTATTTGCTGATGAACAAATCCCGTCTGTTCAAGCAGGTCACAGTGGGTTTTCCTGCCGAGGATTCCCCTTGATCTGTTCCCTGGATGAGAAAATGGCAGGGAAGCAGGACTGGTAGTTGGCAACCAACTACATTCCCCTACTACAAACATGTTGGCAGAGGTGTGCCCATTTGGATTTGAACACCTAAGCAGAGCCTTCACTTTACAAAGGAGATTTGGTTTTATGCCAAATGCTACTGGTCTTTTCACTAACTGCACCACTCTGCCAATGGGTGTTAAAGTCACCATTGCCCTAAGCACATACGGCTGTTTTTCATTTCTAGCTCTCACTGAGAACATCTGTAAATAAGCCAGGCTGAAGCACAGATGACAAATGTATTGTTCTCTCTAACTGGCAGTCTCATCAAGTTCCCGTAGGCGACTGGTGCCAATATGATAGAGTACTCCAATATTATCAATTGGGCAGAATCTCTATAGAGTCATAAATGGCACAGAGGGCCTGATCTGTTCCTTTCACTGGATATATAACAATGGCAAAAGATGCTCTTCTTTCATTGTGCAGTTTAGTTGTGACAATAATTTGCTATCATGCAATTGATTGTCTGCTTGTCAGCTGCCAAGATGCTTTTATTTGAAGAAGCTCCAAGGATCTGGCTCTTCAGCTCAGGACAGGTCTCTGGGTGCACTTCAGAGATAATAATTCTGCTCTACAGCCTTGGCCACTCACTCAGATGCAGTTTCCTCAGTTGCAGTTGTAGAATTCTTAATGAGCAGTATTTTCACAAGGTTTCTATTGCATTTAATCTTAAAGCACAACCAACACATTAAAAATATGTTAATCTGGTCTCAAAGATCATGGACATGTTCTCAATGGTACACAACTACACCTTTTTAAAAGCCCCTTATAGAGGACGTCAGGGTCTCCATCATATTAATTAGATTGATGTTCATCAAAAAGAGCAGAAATACGAAAAGAAAGGAGAACAAAATGTTGTCAGCAACAGAACTCCAGTGTTGGTCTGATGAGCAACGATGGGCTTCAATTTCAACAAGGCAAATTACAGAGATATGATGGGTAAGATGCCCGAGATAGATCACAAAATTAGGCTAAAAGCTGAAGTTAGTTAAGTAATAGCAAGCATTTAAAATAACAAATGTCAATTAATATAAATTCCCATGAGAAATGATAAGCACCAAAAGGCATAGAGTAAGTAGGAAAAATAAAGGAAGATTAACTTAATTGAAGCTTAAAATGTTGCCAAAATTGTGGTAAGTCAGGAATAGGATACTTTTGAAAATCAGCAGAGGATGGCCAACATTGGGTAATTTGGGAATAGTACAACAAGGGAGATAAAAGTAAATTATAAGAACTATTCCAAATGTGTGAAAATAATAAGATTTGCAAAATTAAATATGGATTGCTTGCAGACAGGGACTAGCAAAGTTATAATGAAGAAAAGAAAATGTCAATGAGGTTAAATAATATTTTGAATCTGCTTTCATAGAAGAGAATGTATTGGAAATTGTGGGGAACGAAAGGTCAATGTGAGAGTGAGAAACTAAAGTGATAAAGTGACGGTACTGGATGAATAACTGAGACGAAAAGCTATCTAATCCCATCAAGCTGACGCCTGTATTCTCAAGCATTAAAAGAGGTGGACACAGAGATAGTGAATACATTGGACTTGGTTTTTCTGATTTACTGAGATTATACAATGGATAATGTTGATTGGATGGCTGTGTATATAACCTGGATGGAAAAAATTGTAGATACTGGAAATCTGAAACACAAACTTAGCAGTTCAGGCATTATCAATGGGAAAGTTCTCATCACCTTCCCCCTCTCTGCAACTTAAAACACACTTGCTTTCTTACTTTTCAAGTTTGAATGAGGCATCCTTGATCTTAAACTTTGGCCCTGTTTCTCTCATTTCTGATACTGCCCAACCTACTGAGGACATCCAGCACATATAATCTTCCCATTACCTAAAGGAAATGAGAAAATGGGGAAAAGAGAAATGAAAGCCAACTAGTTGTTAGGAATATGCGTTGTCTCAGAAAGGTAGCGTCCATTATTAAGGACCCCCACTACCCAGGATGTGCCCTCTTCTCATTGTTACTGTCAGGAAGGAAGTACAGAAGCCTGAAGACACACACTCAGTGATTCGGGAACAGCTTCTTCCCCTCTGCCATCCAGTTTCTAAATGGACATTGAACCCATGAACACTACCTCGCTTTTTAAAATATTATTTCTGTTTTTACACTATTTTAATTCAACTATTTAATATACACATATACTTACTGTAATTCATTTTTTTCTTTATTTATCACATATTGCATTGTACTGCTAAGTGAACATATTTCACGACATACGCCAGTGATATTAAACCCGACTTGGATTCTGAACCTACTATTAAAGCACACGTATAATCATAATGGGCTGAAACTTCTGTCTATTGATCATGGTCGCATGTCCCTTCAGTAGTCTCAGTTTCAGCATTGGTAATGGGCCTAAAGCTCAGCATCTCCCACCCTGCCCCGTGCTGCTGGCTGCACCTGAGGTCCAAGGGTCAGAATGAACTTCTGAAGATTTTCTGGCTCTCAGGATGGAAACCTTGCCACTGAGCATGTGCAGTAGCTGTACTCCAGTGAATATAAAACACATCTGGAATGTTGTGTAATGTTCACGTAATCAGAAGGGCTGCATTGAAAAGGATGTGGAGGAGATGAGCAGGATATTGCCCAGAATAGAACGTTTCAGCTAGGAGAAGCTGGTTAGGCTGGGTTTGTTCTTCTTTGAATAGAGAAGGCTGAGAGGTAAACTAATTGCAGCAAACAAAATGATGAGGGATATAAATAGTGAGAAACCTTTCCACTTGGTAAAGGTATCTTTAACCAAAGGGGCTTAAAGGGATGGAGACTTAGAAAGGACTTGAGAAAGATTTATTTTCACCCTGAGACTGACTGCAATCTGGAACATGCTGCTTGAAGTGGTCTCCCAACACTTAGGGGATACTTTGACAAATGCTTGAATCACCATGGCATTGAAGGCAATGGGAGAAGTGCTGGAAAAAGGATTAGCAAAGATAGGTGCTTAATGCTCAGTATTGACACAGTGGGCCAAAGGATCTGTTTTTGTGCTGTATTAGTCCATGACTCTAAACTAGCTGTGACAAAAATAGTAAGTGGAGCTTATTTTATGACTTAAATCAATTTCAATCTGTTTCATTGCTTTTGAGCATATACATAAATTTGAGCACAAAATGTGAAAACATTTCTAATCAACATTGTCATTTTTTGACAACTACTGAATCTGGGGAAAGATGTCACCAGCTATAAAAGCTGTTCTCTGTATGTGCAGGCTTACTATAATCTGGCAGCTCCTATTTTGTGCTGGGCCATCATACATTACATCATCTGAGATCCCAATGCAAGACTGGGTCAGTGGCACTACTGTAACAACTGACATGGTCCAGGACCAGGTTATCAGTGATCTCAGTGTCAGAGAAGATCTGGTTCAATATGCTTAGGCACAAAGTTGTTTCATCGGGAGAAAACTATGACAGCTGTAATACTATTTTTTGAGGATGTGAACAGCAGAGCAGGTAAGATGGAAGAAGGGGACTCAAGAGACCGTGGATGCCCATTTCACGCATTGGAGGAGCTCAGTGAGTCAGCAGCATCAACGGAGAGGAGGGGACAATTGATGTTTCAGGTCGAGACCCCTCATCTGAACTGGAAGATAGAAGAAGGGATGTAGCACAATTAGATTTTCAGAAGGTCTTTGAGAATGAGGTTCACAAGAGGTTGCTATACAAGGTTAAGACTCATAGAACTGGGCATAAAGCAATGATCAAAGATAGTCTTTATTTGTCACAGGTACATCAAAACATTCTGTGAAATGTGTCATTTGCGTCAATGACCAACATAACCTAAGATATGCCGGGGCAACCCGTTAGTGTCGCCGTGTTTCTGGCACCTACGTAGCATGTGCACAACTTACTAACCCATACGTCCTTCGGTTGTGGAAGTGGGGAGAAAAAGAAATATTGTAAGTTAGGGACTGGTCACTAGATAACATGAATGATGGTTCTTTTTGGCTTTGCAGTGGAATACAGTTTAATTAAATTCTGTACTTGGATCTTATGCACTTATAGTCTGTATCAATGACTTGAACATAGGGCTAGGTGTGACATGTGCAAAGATGCCGTCAATGCAAAGCCAGATAAGAAAGGTATCTGTCAGAACAATAGATTGAGATAGTGAAAAGAAAGACTTGCATTTATCTAGGACAGATCCTGTAAAGATTTGCTCCGCTCTTCTTCAAAATAATGCTAGGGGAAACTTTTATATTTACCCAAGAAGATGGACAGATCCTTGGTTTATTGCCTAACACATAAAACAGCATCTTCAGCAATGTCTGACTCCTTCAGTACTACATCAGAAATTATAGACAAGTTTCTGCAATGATTCTTCAACTCACAATCTCCTGACTTAGAGTTAGTGCAACAAACTGAGCTGCACTTGACTCTGAGCCAGGTTTAGAGATTGTGAGTTGAAAGTGGTAGCTGGAATTAAATAAAGCTTTGGTGAGACCACACCTGGAAAACTGTGCGCAATCTTCATCTTCTTACTGGGAGAAGGAAATGATTGCCTTAGAGATGTGTGCAGCAGGCACCTGGTGGAATATCTGGCAGGGGAAAATTAAAGTTCAAAGTTCACAGTTCAAAGTAAATTTACGATCAAAGTATATATATATGTCACCATATACTACCTTGAGATTCATTTTCTTGCAGGTATTCACTGTAGAACACAGAAATACAATAGAATCAATGAAAACTGCACAGAAAGACAGATAGAGAAAAAAACAATGTGCAATAAGAAGACAAACTGCAAAGAAAAAAAGTAAATAAATAGTGCAGATTCCTTGAAAGTGAGTCCAAAGTCTGTGGGATCAGTTCAGAGTTGAGGTGAGCCTGATGGTTAAAAGGTCATAACAGTTCCTGAACATGGTAGTATGGGACCTAAGATTCCTATACCTCCTTCCCGACGACAGCAAGGAGAAGAGAGCCACGACCTGGATGGTGAGGGTCGTTGATAATGGATGCTGCTTACCTGTGGCAGCACTCCTTGTAGGTGGGCTCAACGGTGGAGAGGTCTTTTCCTGTGATGGCCTGGGCTGCATCTACCGCTTTTTGTGGGCCCTCCCGTTATTGGACATTTGTGTTTCCATACCAGGCCACCATGCAACCAGTCAGGATACTCTCCACTATGTAACCTTAGAAGATGTCAAAGTTTTAGATGACGTGTCAAATCTGTGCAAACTTCTAAGAAAGTAGAAGTTCTTTATCACAAACATGAGAAAATCTGGATGAATGGTCTCAGCCTCAAAGGTCGACTGTGTATTCTTTTCCATAGAATCTGCCTGGCCTGCTGGGCTCCTCCAGCATTTTGTGTTGTTGATTTGAAGTTCTTTATGATGGCACTTATGTGCTGGTCCCAGGACAGATCCTCGAATATGATAACGCCAATGAATTTACAGTTACCTACCCCCTCCACCCCAGATCCCCTATATCAGGTCTCAAATGTTTGTGATCACCACGGTTGATCTCCCAGGATGGTAATCATGGAGGTTGACTTACAAAGTGGATTCATGGGTGAACGAGCATTGAAGAAAAAGCTCTTCATGATCAAGTGGTGCCTGACGTGAGCTTAATCTGCTGATGCATGGTTGGATCCTAATACTGATTGGAAAATCACTCTAACAGCTCTTTCCAGCAACTGAACCTGCTATAATCAACCAGATCTATGAGCATGCTGGAGCAATGCACGCCTCAGGAGGAGTACAGGGGATTCAAAGCAACATCAGAGTGTCAGTGAAGGACCTTAGAGATGGGCACCCCTTCACAATGAATCTTTTCATTATGAATGTCCTGATGAATTGCCGAAAATCTGAGACAAAGCACATCTGCTACCTCTAGGACATTCCCAGGCAATGCATATTTTAATGTTATCTTCAAGTACCTGGCGGGACGGCAGATGGTGCTACAGGACTTATGGGAGGAACAAGACTCCACTATCACTTCTGAAGGCATAGCCACTCTTCACTGACCCCTCCAAGAAAAAGTGTGTGATAATGATGCATATCAGCATGTGCCCATTGGGGATGTCCTCTTCTTCCCGGCCTGTTATGTTGAGGGAGCAGGAAGCTGTGTGGAAATCAATGACCTCTTTGGGATCTGGACCAGCAAGTGCCAGGAAGGACAGCTCACAAATCAGAACTTGCAGCTTGTGTGGAGAGGCAGACTGTCTCTACAAAGCCCATTTCTAAGTGTGCACAGTGTAAAGAACACCATGCAATGTGTTAAAGCCTTGCAATGCCTGGCCAAGGTCAAGACAGATGTGACATTTTTCAGGGGTGTGGGCTGCCACATTTCCGCAACTACTGGAGATGGTCATAGTGATTGTCTATATGTTTGGAGGGATAATGGTCTGAATATTCTGCTGCAGGGAGGCAACTTCTCTATCAATGAAGTCAAGGAGGTGGCAGGTAAATGCAAAGTAACAATCCACTCTGGCTAATTAATGCATATGCCTCATCCGTGCTGAGCAAGCAGCTAGTTGTCCTCCAACAGCTCCCTCCAACATTCCTCCCTGTGACTTCAATTGCATTATTGACAAAGCTGGACAACCGGTGGTGCCTGCAGGAAAATGGACAGCAGCTCCAGTTTCCTGATGGAAACTGCTGAAGACACAAGATGTACAACACCATCAGAAACCCTCAGCTGTAATACACTAGACTGGAGTGGATGCAGATAGACTTTCTGTTCACGGTCAGATCCACTGGTATCACATTGGACCACTGCATCCTTTGTGCCTCCTGTCACCTGCTGGAGGACCAGAAGGCATGATGTGGAAGTGGAAGCTGGCCACAGAGAACTAAGGAGAGATTGTACAGCTTGAAAACCCTCTTTGATTCTCCGATACACTGGTGAGAAGCAATCAGGGAGAACAGCGAGAGGGCTTTCATCCTCTAAGATGTTCAGAAAACAAGACAAAGTCAGAGGGAATAACAACACACACACAAAATGCTGGAGGAACTCAGCAGGCCAGGCAGCATCTATGGAAAGAGTAAACAGTCAAATGCTTTGGGCCAAAACTCTTCATCAGGACAGGAAAAAAAGAGATGAGATGAAGAGATACCCCAGTCAGAAACCCAGGATGAACCATGAAATCTGGAATTTGCTGAGAGCCAGATGAGAAGCATTCAAGTCTGGAAATCAAGAATGCTACAAGAAGTGCAGGTATGATTGCCTTTCACCCATGTTGTTGTGTTGACCTTTTAACTTACTCCAAGAGCAGTCTAAATCTTCCTTCTTACATTGCCCTCCATTTTTCTTTCATCCGTGTGCCTATCTAAGAATCTTTTATATATCTTTAATGTACCTGCCTCTAACACAATCCCTGGCAGTGCATACCTTCAGGGTGATGCCTACTTCTGGCAACTCTTCTATACTTTCCTCCAATCATCTTAAAGTAATGCCTTCTCATATGAACCATTTCCATCTTGGGGAAAAAGGTGCTAACTATCCACTCTTTCTATGCCTCTTATCAACTTATACCCTTCTATCAAATCACCTGTCACCCTCCTCTCCAAAGAGAACAGTCCTAGTTTGCTAAACCGTTCCTCATAAGACATTCTCTCTAATCCAGGCAGCATCCTGGTAAATCTCCTCTGCAACTTCTCTACAGCTTCCACATCCTTCCTATGATGAGGTGACCTTCCTAGGACCAGAATTGAACACTAAACTCAAGTGTGGTCTAAGCAGAGTTTTATGGAACTGCAACATTAAACCCAGGGCATCTTCCACGAATATGGTGGGCACACTCTCCGAAATGTGTTTTGGGAGGGAATAAAAAATTGGGTCCAATACTCTACACAGATACCTCATGCAGCCCTAATCAGCTCAGATGGGTGGGAGACAGATAGTGTCCCCATCAAGTCTGGAGTCAGGCAGGGATGTCCATTCTCATGTTCACTGCAAAGAATCGTCTGCCAAATCCATCAGCAAAGACAAGATCAGTGGAGGCAGACGAGTTAAAACCTCTCCACGCATGGACAATGTTGCTGTCCTCTGCTCAGATCCATGGTCAGTTTGCAGATTGTTCTGCATCTGTGACAAGTTTGAGTTTGCATTGGGGTTATGCTCCACATCGTCTCAAATCTTTTTCTTTCTGAGCTGCGAGACATCTGTATGGGAATGCTGCGTAGTTCAATTTTCCCCCTAAGGTGTTGCAGTAAGGCCATAAGACATAAGAGCAGAATTAGGCCATTCAGCTCATCAAGTGTGCTTCCCCATTCCGTCATGGCTGATCCCAGATCCCACTAAACCCCATACACCAACCTCCTCACCATATCTTTTGGTGCCCTTAAATGTACGTACAGACTTGGCCTCACTGCAGTCTGTGGGAGAGCATTCCACAGATTTACTACTCTCTGGCTAAAAAAATTTCTCCTTACCTTTGTCCTGGGGGGGGGGGGAGGTCACCACTCAATTTTGAAGCTGTTCCCTCTAGTTCTGGATACCCCCACCATAGGAAACATCATCTCCAAATCCACCCTAGCTAGCCCTTTCAACATTTGGTTGGTTTCAATGAGATCCTCCCTCATTCTTTTATATTCTAGTAAGTACAGGCCCAAAGCTGCCAAACACTCTCATGTGTTAACCCCTTCATTCCTGGCATCATCCTCGTGAATCTCCTCTGGACTCTTTCCAATGATAACACATCCTTTCTGAGATATAGGGCCCAAAACTGTTGACAATACTCTATGTGGGCCTCAATAGTGTGTTATAAAGGCTCAGCATTATCTCCTTGTTTTTATATTCTATTCCCCTTGAAATAAATGACAACATTTCCCTTCTCTACCACAGACTCAACCAGTAAATTAACCTTCTGGGAGTCTTGCATGAGAACTCATAAGTCCCTCTGCACCTCTGATGTTTGAATCTTCTCCCCATTTAGATAATAGTCTGCACTATTGTTCCTTTTACCAAAATGCATTATTGGGCATTTCCCAACACTGGATTCCATCTGCCACATTTTTGCCCATTCTAATTTGTCTCAGTCCAGCTGCAATTGCATTGCTTCCTCAGCACTACCTACCCCTCCACCTATCTTCGTATCATCTGAAAACTTTTCCAGAATGGCATCAACTCCATTAGCTAAATCATTGACAAATAATGTGAAAAGTAGTGGTTCTAATACTGACCCCTGCGGAACAACACTAGTCAATGGCAGCCAAACAGAAAAGGCCGCTTTAATTCACAGTTGCTGCCTCCTGCCTGTCAGCCATTCCTCTATGCATTCCAGTTTCTTTCCTTTAATGCCACAGGATTTTATCTTGTTAAGCAGCCTCATGTCTGGCACCTTATCAAACGCCTTCAGAAAATCTAAGCAAATTACATCCACTGCCTCTTCTTTGTCCACCCTGCTTGTTTCTTCCTTGAAGAACTTGAACAGATTTGTCAGGCAAGATTTCCCTTTACAGAATCCATGCTGACTTTGACTTATTTTTATCATTAGTCTCCACATGCCTCAAAACCTCATCCTTAATAATATACTCCCAACACTTTCTCAACTACTGTGGTTAGGCTAACTGGCCTATAATTTCCTTTCTTCTGACTTCCTCCCTTCTTAAAAAGTGAAGTGACAGTTGCAATCTTCCAGTCTCCAGGACCACGCCAGAATCATGTGACCAATGCATCCGTTATCTCTTCAGCAACCTCTCTCAGGGCTCTGGGATGTAGTCCACCTGGTGTTGGTGACTTATCTATCTTAAGACCTTTGAGTTTGCCTAGCACTTTTTCCTTTGTAATATCAAAGGCACTCACTCCTGCTTCCTGACACCCATGACCTCTGGCACACTGCTAGGGTCTTCCACAGACAGATGCAAAGAGTCCAAGAAGTTCATCTGCCATTTCTTTGACCCCATTACTACTTCACCAGCGTTGTTGCCCAGTTGTCCAATATCAACTCTTACCTCTCATTTACTCTTTATATAACTGAAAAAAACATTTGGTATCCTGCTGTATATTATTGGCCGGTCTTCTTTTCCCTTGATATTACTTTTTTAGTTGCACTTTGTTGGATTTTAAAAGCTTCCCAATCATCCAACTTCCCTCTTACTTTTGCTACCTTATATGCTCTTTCCTTGGCTTTTATACAGTCCTTAACATCCTTTGTCAGCCATGCTTGCCTACCTCTGCCATTTGAGAACTTCTTCCTCTGTGGGACATATCTATCCTGCTCCTTGTAAACTATTCCCAGAAACTTCAGCCATCTCTGCTCTGCTGTCATCCCCACTAGTATCCTTTTGTGATCCACCTAGGCAAGCTCCTCTCCCATGCTTCTGTAATTTCCTTTATTCCTTTGCAATAGTGATACATGTGAGTTATGCTTCTCCCTCTCAAATAGCAGCATAATTCAATCATATTATGATCACTATTCCCTAAGGGTTCCTTTACTTTAAGCTCCCTAATAAGATCCGGGTTATTACCCAACACCCAATCTAAGATGGCCTTTCCTCGAGTAGGCTCAAGAACAAGCTATTATAAAAGGCCATCTTGTAGGCATTCAACATATTCCTTCTCTTGCGATCCAACACCAACTTGATTTTCCCAATCCCCTTCCATATTAAAGACCTTCATTACAGTTGTGCCATTACTCTTATTACATGTCCTTTCCAGCTGCCTTTGCCACCTCAACCCCACATCTCGGCTGCAATTATGATTCTCATAATGTTTTCTTACCCTTGCAATTTCTTAACTCCACCAACAAAGATTCAACATTCTCACGACCTCTTTCTAAAGATGTAATTCCATCTCTTACCAATAGAGCCACACCACTGCCTATGCCTGCCAACCTGTCCTTTCAATACAAAGTATATCCTTTGACGTTAAGCTCCCAACTCTGGTCTTCTTTCAGCAACGGCTCAGTAGAGACTTTCGTTCTTCTGTGTATTGCATGCAATAACTACATCTCTTGTAACAATGAACACTGTGAACAACGCCACAAGAGCATGTGCAAGGAGTATATCTATAAATTAAAGGTGAAAGAGATTTCCTATCCATTTAAAAAGGGCAATCAGTGTGGCCTTTTATATATTGGTTAGACCCGACACAGTCAGGGAGACCGTTTCACTGAACACCCACTCTCTGTCCGCCAGAGAAAGCAGGATCTCCCAGTGGCCACACATTTTAATTCCACATCCCATTCCCATTTTGATATGTCTATCCATGGACTCCTCTACTGTCAAGATGAAGCCACATTCAGGTTGGAGGAACAACATCTTATATACTGGCAGGATAGCCTCCAACCTGTTGGCATGAACATTGACTTCTCTAACTTCCGTTAATGCCTCTCCTCCCCTTTTTACCCCATCCCTGATATATTTATTTTCCCCCTCCTCTTTTTTTTCTCTCTCTTTCTGTCCATCACTCTGCCTGTTCTCCATCTCCCTCTAGTGCTCCCCTCCCCCTTTCTTTCTCCCTAGGCCTCCCATCCCATGATGCTTTCCCTTCTCCAGCTCTGTATCCCTTTTGCCAATCACCTTTCCGACTCTCAGCTTCACCCCACCCCCTCCGGTCTTCTCTTATCATTTCGCATTTCTCCCTCACCCCACTACTTTCAAATCTCTTACTATCTTTCCTTTCAGTTAGTCCTGATGAAGGGTCTCAGCCCGAAACGTCGACAGTGCTTCTACCTATACATGCTGCCTGGCCTGCTGTGTTCCACCAGTATTTTGTGTGTGTTGCTTGAATTTCCAGCATCTGCAGATTTCCTCGTGTTTGCATTCAGGAAGGTCTCACTTGTGTCTCATTTTCGTTGAAGGCTGAACAGATATGTAAGTTCCTGCCAAAGGGTCTTGGGCTGAAACATTGACTGTACTTTTTTCCATAGGTGCTGCCTGACCTGTTGAGATCCTCCAGCATTTTGTGTGTGTTACGTAAATTCCAATAAGCTCATCACACACGGCATCTTGGAAATTTGCAAATAAGATATTTATTGCATTAATAGTTTTAAATTGGATTGAGATGCAGTTGTGGGCCCCTGCTATGAAGAAAATCTTTCCACTAATAAATGAGAAGGTGACAATTACCAATAAGGGTACTGATTGAATTAAAGGATTAGTGTGTCAGATTAAATCCTGAAGAGCATTGTTCAACACCTCCTCATTGACATTTTTTATGAATGACTGTAGTGCTCAATTGTGTAAGTTGTAGAACCAGTAAAAGATGCAGTGACAGACAAAAGGAAATAAGAAATGAATCACTTGGCATTAATACCATGAGAAAAGTAGTGCAGGGCACAGTCATAGTGTTGAAAGATGGGCAAGTAAGAACATTGCCTTATTTTAACATGGTTGTAAACTTGATAGTTCACTAGTAGTTATAAATTAATTATTAATTATAAACTGAAAGTCCTGAAGATGGAGAAATTCTTGAATTTTGTAAGGCAAACTCGAGAACTAAAGGTCATGGGTTAAGGGTGAAAGGTGAAATATTTAATGGGAACATGCAACCCAACTTCTTCACTCAGAGGATGGTCGGAGTGTGGAACAAGATGCCAGCAGAAGTGGTGGATGTGGCTTTGATTTCAACATTTAAGAGAAGTTTGGATAAATATATGGGCAGGATGGGGTATGGAGGGCTATGGTCCATGTAGAGGTCAATGGGACTAGGCAGAATAATATGGTATGAAACAGATAGACCAAACTTCCTGTAGCCATGTTGTAGTGTTCGACGACTGAAGGCTAATAAGTTGTCTGTTGTCTGACATGTGTGGCTGATTATTCTGCATAATTCATGGAGGTCAACTAATTTATGGAATATTAGGAGATAAAGTTCCATTGCGACGACAGGTAGCACCTCCACTACTCCCACATTTACCACTGCTAGAAGAAATTAGAATCATAGAAAAGTACAGTAAGGAAGCGGGCTCTTTGGCTCATCTAGTCCATGACAAAATAATTTAAAATGCCCACCCCTGTTGACCTGTACCAGGACCATAGCCCTCCATATACCTGCTGTCCACGTACCTATCCAAACCACATATACGTTGAAATCGAGCTTGCATGTGCGGCTTGTGCTGGCAGCTCATTCCACACTCTCACAATCCTGAGTGAAGAAGTTCGCATGCATGTTCCCCTTAAACTTCTCACCTTTTATCCTTAACCCATGACTACTGGTTGTAGTCTACCCAACCTCAGTGGGAAAAGCCTGCTTGCATTTACCCCATTTATATCCCTCATAATTTTGTATATCTCTATCAAATCTCTTCTCGATTTTCTATGTTCCAAGTCCTAACCTATTCAATCTCTCCTTACAATTCAGGTCTCCAGACCCAGCAACATCTTTGTAAATTTTCTCTGTACTCTTTCAATCTTATTTACATCTTTCTGTAAGTAGGTGACCAAAACTGCACACAATACTCCAAATCAGGCCTTACCAACGTCTTACACAACTTCAATACAACATCCCAACTCCTATATTCAATTGCAAGGGAAAATCTGCAGATATTTGAAATCCAAACACACATAAAGTGCTGGAGGAACTCAGCAAGCCAGGCAGTAACTATGGAAAAGAGCAAACAGCTGACATTTTGGGCTGAGACCCTTCATCAGGACTCAATATATTTTGATTTATGAAGGCCAATGTGCCTTTCTTTATGACTCTATCTATCCATGACACCACATTCAAAGAATTATGGACCTGTATTACCAGATCTCTTTGTTCTACCGTAGTCCTCAGTGCCCTACCATTCAGAGACCTACCCTGTTTGTTCCTATTGAAGAGCAACACCTCACATTTTTCTGCATTAAATTCCATCTGCCATTTTTCAGTTATTTTCCCAGCTGATTCAGATACCTCTGCAAGCCATAATAGCCTTCCTTGCTGTTCATTATATTCCTAATTGTGGTGTCATTGGCAAATTTGCTGATCCACTTAACCACATTATCATCCTGTTATGTACCCCGTAACTGGGTCACTTACCAGCAAAGATAGAGAGGTTCATTGAAGTCTGATGGTACTATTTTTAAACAGTATTTATTGATAAAAATACACAAAAATAATATCAATGCAAACATACAGATAATATACGTCATCATTACTAAATCTAAAAGCACGGGTATAATAATAATCAATAAGGAATAGCTCTATCGTTGTCTAGGGGATAATGTATTGTCCGATGGAAATATAAAAGTCACTTTAGTTCATTCAAGCTGCAGCTTTTTGGTTGGAGAGAAAGACGGGTTAAAACTTGCCCAGTCCTTTTATGATGTCAATCCTTCGAGAGTCGTTGGGAGTTGATTTCCCCATTGTTAGCTAAAAACTGTTCTTATGTGGTAAAGGACCACTGATTCCAGGGCAAATGGAAACGGATGCACGTGGCCTTCCCACCGGCTTTCGCTATTACGGGATCACTAGTGTTTCTTCTGGTGCGTCTGAGGGGCTGTTCCCACAGACCCTCTTTTTATCCTGACTCACAGGGTCTCAGATGTCAATCAGGTTGGGATGATGCAATCCCTCCACCAACCTCCCCCTCGGTTCATTGCCTGGGGCTTCGATACATCGTACAGGATTCAATACACAATTCCGTCTCCAAGAGACAATAGCCGGTATCAATGGTTCCGCCTTTCGGAGGTCAGGACACATTCCAAACTCTTTGTGGATTCTGTATGTCTTTCTCTCATTTCCTGGGTCTCCTGAACTGACTCAATAGTGATCTTGCGATTCTCAAAAAGGAGGGGGCTACCCCGCACCCTTCGGCCCCTCAGAGCAGTGGCACATTCGTAACAATCCAGACCATTGATATAGATGACAAACACCAATGGACCCAGAATCTATCCCTATGGCACACCACTAGTCACAGGCCTCCAGTCACTACTACTCTCTGGCCTCTCCCACAAAGCCAATGTCTAATCCAATTTACTACCTCATCTTGAATCCAGAGTATCTGAACCTTCTTGAACAACCATACAGGACCTTGTCAAATGCCTTGCTAAAGTCCATGTAGACAACATCCACTTCCTAGCCTTCTTCCACTTCCTTGATAAATTCTATAAAATTGGTTAGACATGACCTATCATGTACGAAGCCATGCTGATTATCCTTAATCTGTCCATGTCTTATATATCTGGTCCCTTAGGATACCTTCCAATAACTTTCCCAAAACTGATGTCAGAAATAACGCCTATAATTTCCTGGTTTATGTTTAGAGCCTTTCTTAAACTGTGGAACAACCGTGGCTATCCCCCAGTCTTCCCTGTCACTAAGGATGAATAAATATCTCTTCTAGGGCTCTGGATTTACCTCCTGTAGGGTCTGAGGGAACATCTTGTCAGGCCCTGGGGACTTATCTACCCTCTTTTGCTTCAAGACAGCAAGCAACTCCTCCTCTGTAATCTGTATAGGGTCCATGAAGTTACTTTGCTCTGTAGACATTGGGTCTCTCTCCTGAGTAAATACAGAGGTAAAAAAATTATTTAAGATCTCCCCCTTTGATTTGGCTCCTCATATGGATTACCATTCTGATCTTTCAGAGGACCCATTTTGTCTCTTGCAATTCTTTTGCTCTTAACATAACTGTAGAATCCATTAGGATACTCCTTCACCTTATCTGCTAGGGCAACTTCATGCCTTCTTTTAGACCCCCCCCCCCCCGATTTCTTTCTTAAGTGTTCTCTGGCATTTCTTATACTCCATAAACACCTCGTTTGTTCCGGCTTGTATCTGCTGATTTCTTGTTTTTTCTTAATGAGGGCCTCAATATCTCTTGAAAACCAAGAGATTCTCTTTGATACCTTTATCTTAAATCTGACAAGCACGTACAAGCTTAGTCCTCTCTAAATTTCACTTTTGAAGGCCTCCCACTTACCAAGTACACCTTTGCCAGAAAACAGCCTGTCCCAATCCACACATGCCAGATCATTTCTGATATCTTTAAAATTGGCTTTTCTCCAATTTAGAATCTCAACCCATGAACCAGTCCTATCTTTTTGCATACTTACTTTGAATCTAATGGCATTGTGATCACTAGATGCAGAACGTTCCCCTACACAGACTTTTATCACTTGCCCTGTCTCATAGCAGATCAAAGATCACACCCTCTATTGTTACGATATCTGCTTCTCCTTCTGATGAAGGAAACTTTCCCGAACACAGTTGATGAACTCAACCCCTTCTAATCCTTTTGCAGTGTGGGAGTCCCAGTCAATATGTGGAAAGTTAAAATCGCCTGATATAACAACCTTATGTTTCTTGCAACAGCCTGTGATCTCTCTACAAATTTGTTTCTCTAAAAAATCTGCAGACAGTCCGGTGGTCCGTATTAGTGTGATTATACCTTTCTTATTTCTCGGTTCCACCCATAATACATCACTAGTCTGTCTTGATAGAGTATTGCCATGACACTTTCCCGGGCTAATAATGCCACTCCTCCTCCTTTAATCCCTCCACTCTGTTATGTCTAAAACAATGAGATAATGGAGTATTGAGCTGCCAGTCCTGCCCCTCCTGCAACCAATGGCTACAATATCATAACTCCATGTGTTGATTCATGCTTTGATCCCATCGCCTTTCCTACAATACTTGTTGCATCGATTTCTAAAGTCTGGTTTCCAAATATCGCAAGTCTGTGCCTCTTCTACCCTCTGAGATCTCTTGACTTCTTGTAATTTGCTGCATTGATCACCTCCAGATTTGAAGGTTTACTGTTGACAAAGCTGCCTCTGTTTGCTGAAGCTCTAAATCTTTCAGCCTCTGCTCTCAACTTCTCCAAATGCAATTCCTCCATTAGGCATTAGAATCTAACTTGTTGAGCAAGCTTTTGACCATCTGCCCTGATATCCCACTGTGGTTCAGTATCAAATTTTAATTGCTAGAAATATCCTGTGAAGACTTTGAGATATTTAACTATATTAAAAACACTATACATAACTAAGTTATCATATACCTGACTTAATAAACTTAACATGTTCCCTTCCTTTATTTCATAACTCTGATCACCCTCATCTCTTAATAGGAAGATCAGTTATCAAGCTCAGCATCCTATTCTTCTGTAATGCCATCACATAGACTTTCTATAGTAAAATTGCATCTTCCTCAAAACAGACTGGTGCAGTTCAATACTACCATCAGAGAGAACATACTCCCATCAGTCATTACTGTCTGGTGCAGCATCCTCTCACAATGTACCAAAATTACAGTGAACTCTCTGGTCAGCAGATAAGGTCATCGGCAACAGTCTATCAACATTACATGACTAGTACTGCTTGTGCCCAGGACAAAGAAGCAGGCACAAAAAAAAAAATCATTGCAGACACTACCCATCGCAAACTGCCTTTTTCAAAAAGTAACTTCTGGAATCAAAAAAATTCATGCCATCCTAAATGTTTCTTTCTCCAGGCAGTAAATCTGATCAACCACTCTAGTTAGCCCATCATTGTAGACACCTTAAAACACATTTTATAATGCTGTTTACACTGTAAGTACATTATGTACTCATACACATTTTATTTAATATCCTTCCTTCAACCTCTTGCTTTATATTTCATATAATTCTATATTCATTATGATTGTTGAATAATGTTTTTTTTTTGCTGCATGCTGCTCCCTGACCAATACACCACTGCACATACCTAATACCTGTAAAGTTGATCATTCAGCCTTGATCCTTGTTCGAACTCCCCTTAGTAGGCTTACCTCACTAATTCTCACCAATGATTCCTGTGAACCTCCTAACTATTTTCTCTGCAGCAAATTGAGATATACCATTCGCCTTCACAAAGTACAGGTAGCAATGTGCAACATTGGACACTGGCATGAGGATTTGAACATTTTGGACCTCCTAAGTCTTGAAAAATCTATGTTGAACTCTTTGAGGGGGCACTTTACTTTGTGGCAGATTGAAGTCAGAGAGCCAGCTGAGCTGCCACAAAGCATTTGTGAATGCCCTAAAGACTTTTGCAAAATTTCTGAGAAAGTTACCATGTAATCACTGGGTATTGAGGAATCACAATGAGTGATTAATCTACCGCATGTGTGATTAGTGAAGGATACATGCAAAATTCATGCTATTGCCTAATTATTGTGGTTTCAACCTTCAGAGAGCACTAACTACCTCAGTGGACATCAATTTAATGACTGGTAACATCAGGTGAACACGGCTTGAGGTCAAGCTTATAGCTCCTGCACAGAAGATGCTTTCTCAAATGGTGGATGTTTCATTAGTAATTTAAAAGGTTACCATAAGCTACAGGGGAGAGGGAGAGGGAGAGAGGGAGAGGGAGCGAGAGCAAGAGAGAGAGAGAGAGAGAGCAAGAGGGAATGAGAGAGAGAGAACCAAATATTCAGCATGACTCCATACATTCCAAAAGATGGGTGAAGAACACTTGCCAAGTCCGTAATCCAGTGGCAGTAGCTTCAATCAGGATTATTATCACTGACATACAGTATTTCATTATATATATATTGTTTTGTGCAACAGTACAGTGCAATATATAAAAAACTATAAACTACATAAAAACATAGAAATCTACAGCACATTACAGGCCCTTCAGTAACCTACTCCAAAAAATGCCTAGAATTTCCCTACCACATAACCCTCTCTTTTTCTAATACTCCATGTACCTATTGAAGTCTCTTTAAAAAGACACTCTTAAATAATAAATATATAAATTAAGTAAGTAGTGTAGAAAGAGAGCAAAAACAGCGAAGTGGTGTTCATGGGTTTGTTGACCATTTAGAAATCTGATGGCAGAGAGGAATAAGTTGTTTCTAAAGCATTCAGAGTGTGTCTTCATGCTCCTGTACCCCGTCCCTGGTGATAGTAATGAGAAGAGGGCATGTCCTGGGTGGTGGGGGTCATTAATATTGGATGCCATCTTCTTGAGCCATCACCTTTTGAAGTTGCTCTTGACGGTGGGGAGGCTTCCATCCTCCCACCATCATGTGAAGAGGAAAGTAGGATGAGGAGATCTTACTTAAATTCAGCATCGGGAATGAGGTCCAAAGGAAATATGCACTGATGCAAGGTTTAATGATCTAAAACACATCAAAAATCAGCAACCAATTCTCTGATCCCAGGTACTATTAACCACACCTCAAAGTCTGCTTCATGTTGCAACCTCCACTCATCAGTCAGCGACAATGATGGACTGTGCACCCAAATCAGGATGGTGAACAACTTGAAGAGAAGCCTGCAGTCTCGCGCACTTGCTGCCCCATGCTCTTCTCAGCAGTCGAGGACTGTCTGGGTGAGCAGCTGCAGTGGCTTTGTAGGTAACTCACGCTGAAGATGCTGTGTGCCAGTCACAGAGGGAAGAAATATTAAGCTAGCTGGTCTGAACCCGGTAGGTTGCTTTGCCTGGATGCTTTCTTGAGGGCTGTTTTTGAATCAGACATCAGGATAAATGGAGAGTACCTTGCGATTGTGGAGAAATCTTGGGGTGGCAGGAAGTGAGTTAATGCATTACAGGATACCCAGCCTGTGGCCTACACTTGTAGCCACATTATTTTATTTTACTAGTCCAATTATATTACTGGGCAATGATGACTCCCAGCAGGTTGAGTGTAGTGATTTTAGTTTGATTGAATGTCAAGTGGATGGGTTGTTGTCTTGTACATTTGTAGCCTGTATGCTTTTGCTGTTTATCCAGTCATAACTGAATATTGTCTAGGACTTGCTGCATGCCAGCATGGTCTACATCCTTTGCTGAGGAGATGGAAGTGAGAATGAGCAGTATGTAATCATCAGTGAATATCCCGGACCCCATGATGGAAGGAATGTAATTAATGAAACAATTGAAGATGGCTGAGTCCTGGACATTGCTCTGAGGATCTCCTGCAATTATGTTCTGTGACTGGGATGGATTAATTCTGACCACCACAAGCATCTTTATTTGACCGGCTATTAGAGTAACTTCCCTTGGATGAGCATTGACTTCAGTTTCACCACAGAATCACGATCCGATTGTACATTGATGCCGTCAGCAGTCACTCACACTGCATGTTGGGTGAAGGAAGTAGCTGAGAAAGAAGACTGACACTAAAAGCCATCTGTTTGGCCTTCTGACCACAAACTCCACTCAAATTTGCACTCCTCCATTCTCAAACAACTTTCCTGGCAAAAGACCAAGATGATTAGACAGTTGCACATGATAATTGAATGATAGTGAGTCTGTCCCATTACTCCTGATTCTTTAAAAATGAGGTGCATCAACGACAGTGCCTTTCTTACAAAGAAACAGCCAATCACTCCCCATAATACTGACACAACAGCAAAACTAAACAATGAGATGAAGGTCCAAGCATTCGAGAAAATCATGGTAACAGGAAGTAAGGTATTAAGTTGAAATAAATCTGTGTATAAACAAAGAGATACATTCAGTGGCCAGTTTATTAGGTACCTCTGTATACCTGCTCATTAATGGAAATATCTAATCAACTAACATGTGGCAGCAACTCAATATATAAAAGCATGCAGACGGGGTCACAAGGTACAGTGGAATGGGGAAGAAATGTAATCTAAGTAATTTTGACCGTGGTATAATTGTTGGTCCCAGACGGGGTGGTTTGGGGATCTCAGAAACAATGTTAGACAGTATATTAAATTTTGCTTTACAGAGGAGAATGTAATACTAATAACCTCTTAACTTAATGGCGTATTAGTATAGCGGTTAGCATAATTCTAATACAGTACTGGACAACACAGATCGGGCTTTGAATCCCACCACTATTTGTAAAGTGTTGGTATGCCCTGCCTATGACCATGTGGGTTTCCTCTGGGTGCTCCATTTCCTCCAAAAATCCAAAGACTGGGGTTATTAATTTGTGGACATGCTGTTGTAGCACCCTGGGAAGGGTTTCACTGCTAATGTAATGGTCTTCCCGTAGAAGCAGTGTTTGGGTTAGGGTTAGAAATAATGGGTGCTCTGGACTGTGAGCCGCCCAATGAGAGGAGTGTGTTTTAGTGCCGTGTGCCTGACACTGGTGTGATCTGGGTCTTTTGTTAGCGGGAAATGAAGAGAGAAGATGCCGGAGAGGAGAGGTCGCAGAGCTCGACCTGGAGTGGAGCCATGATCTGACGAAGGCTGGGGAGACGGAAGGAGGATTGGCAAGGGGGAAATTGTGAGCTCCAACTTGTGCACATTAGATTGCTTCATTAAAATGGGCTCTTCTTTTAATCATTTTCTTCACTAACCCTGTAGTCAAATTAAAAATTATAAAGCTAAATCGTTCAATTGTATGCGGTTTACTGCGTTATTTTGTGGTACTTATTTGCAATGGGGTAACAAATCACGCAGCACCCACGCAAACCGGGGGTTTTGAGGTGGGCTCGCAGGTTTGGCAGGGCCAGAGATCGTCTTCCCTAGACTTACACAGCTGACAGAACCAGAGTGTTTCACAATGTTGGTGCTGAAAGTGTGGCGCCACTTGCAAGCTGCCCAGTACAATCATCTCTGATGTCATTTGACAAAAACAATTCATTTTACTGTATGTTTCAATGTACATGTGACAAATAAAGCTAATCTTAAATCTTTAAACTTTACTTACCTTCTTCCCTTTCAGTGATGTAGTTCACTCTGAGAGCAAGAATCCATCCTTTGAACATTCCAGTCAGATTCCTTTCTGAGCAGAAAATATCATCACCTCTCCAAACTAATCAATAGGCTTCAAGACCTTGGCCTTAAAACATCCTTGTGCAATTGGATGCTTGCTTTTCTCACTTGCAGACACCAGTCAGCTATGTTCCTTCTAAGCTCTGCGTGTGTGTGTGCACGCGATGTTTTTCAACCAGTGCACAAAGGAAATTAATCTGCGCACAAAAGGTTAGTTACCTAAAATAATGTAACAATTAATAATTATACTTATTGAAAATAATCTTTTAGCTAAATGTTTCTGTTAACTAGTTAGTCGGTTTTTCAAATACCACAATGCACGTCACTAATTTTCGTCATCTTACCTTTCCTGTTTCGGTTTGTACCGCTGTATCACGGGTTTTGATTTCTCCGCATTTGCAGATTGTGACTTCACATTTGACGATGAACAAGTTAATGCCTTATGTCTAAAATATCATGATTTTCTAGCTGAAAATACTGTAATAGTTAGATAGTTTAATGATTTCAAATTTTCCGTGCAAGAAAAAATTAGATCCAAACTGATTTCAAACTTTGCTCATATGGTGGCATTTGAACTTCAAAATGAATAGTTTTGCGACCTTGCTCAGTTGATGGACATTGGGTGATCCTTTCTTGCGTCTAGTGCGGACTGTGGGCGAGGCTTTAGCCTAACGAATCAACTCAAAAACAAGGTGAGAAACCATTTAGTTGAATCTCGTTTGGACATGTTAATGAGAATCAAAAGCTATCAATTGGATAGAAGTTCTATTAGTCTAGATAGAGTTTACAAAGAATGGGTAAATGTCAAAGACAGGAGAGAGAAAAAATAACTGAGTGACTTAAATACGTATGTTATTTTGTTGTTATTCTGTGCAGTTTTATGTCAAATATTTTGCAAACCTATATAAACTGTGCCATGTGTGCATTCAGTGTGCACATACTTTTGTCACAGGAAAATAATTTGCACAACGTAAGATTTTTGCGCACACTGACTACTAAAAATTAGAGGGAACATTGGCCAGTCAGCTCAGATTGGCAGCAACATCTCCTGCATGATCTACATCAATACAGGTGCATCACCAGGCAGTGTGCTGAGCCCCTGCTCCACTCACTTTACACTTACGACTGTGTGGCTAAACACAGCTTGAAAGCCACATTCAAGTTTGCTGATGATACCACTGTCATAGGATGTCATAGGTGGTGACGAATCAGCATATAGGAGGGAGACTGAAACTCTGGTTGAGTGGTGCCACAACAACTACCTCTTATACAATGTCAGCGAGACCAAGGAGCTGATTATTGACTTCAGGAGGAGGAAAGCAGAAGTCCATGAGCCAGTTCTCATTCGTGGATTAGAGGAGGAAAGAGTCAGCAACTTTAAATTCTTGGTGTATTACTTCAGAGGACCTGCCCTAGCCTCAGCATGTAAGTGCAATTGTGAAGAAAGCACAACAGTGCCTCAACACGAGTGATGCCAACAGGCTCAATAAACTGAAAAGAAAGGATGGCTCTGTTATAGGATTCAAACTGGACACTCTGGAGGCTGTGGTGGAACAAAGGACCCAATGGAAAATCCTGGCAATTATGGACAATGTTTCTCACCCTTTGCATGTCACCTTGGCTGAATAGAGGAGCACTTTTAGTCATAGACTAAGACAAGTGCTGTTCCAGAGCACTATATGAGGTCACTCTTACCCTCAGCCATTAGGCTCTATAAAGAGTCAACCTATAGCTAGAGAAGTGATGACCCCTTTTGTTAAACTGTTTGAGGCAACTTTTCTTTATTCTTTCTTACTTTGCTTCTCATATTTCTATATTTGTACATCTGTGCACTTGTAATGCTACAGTCACACTGTAATTTTCTTTGGGATCAATAAAGTATCTATCTATCTATCTATCTATCTATCTACTTCATTAGCAGTTATTGAAGATTCAGCATGACATCTAAAACCTTGACAAACTTCTATAGACGTATCGTGGAGAGTATATTGACTGGCTGCATCACGGCCTGGTATAGAAACACCAATGCCCTTGAATGGAAAATCCTACAAAAATAATGGATATAGCCCAGTCCATCATGGGTAAAGCCCTTCCCATCATCTACACAAAGCGTTGTTGCAGGAAAGCAGCATCCATCATCAAGGATTCCCATCACCCAGGACATGCTGTCTTCTCACTTCTGCCATCAGGTAGAAGGTGTAAGAGCCTCAGAACTCACACCACCTTGTTCAGGAACAGTTATTACCCCTCAACCTTCAGGTTCTTGCATCAAAGAGGATAACTTCACTTGCCCCATCACTGAAATGTTCCCACAATCTATGGACTCACTTCCAAGGACTTTTTGTCTCATATTCCTGATATTTATGTGTATTTTTAAAATTATTATTATTATTATTATTTATTTATTATTGTAGATGCACAGTTTATGCTCAAGTTGGTGCAGTCTTTCATTGATTATATTGTTATTATTCTGTTATGGATTTCTTGTGCATGCCTGCAAGAGAATGAATCTCAGGACTGTATGGGGTGACATATGCATTTTGATAATGAATTTACTTTGAACTTTGAAATCTCTTCAAGGCACAGGCAAAACGGGGAGACAGTTGCTTGGGAGCACATTGCAGTATTCCCTCTAACCCACCATTCTGCAAATCTTTCTATCAGAAGCCATGTCAAGAGAAGGTAAGTCAAGCCAAGCTTATTGTCTTGTGCACAAGTACGGTGAGGTACAGATGCAATGAGAATCTTGTATATAACCATCTCATGGATACTTAAGTACAGAAAACACACGAAATATAAACGATGCATAAATTATACCACACAGTGACAAGAGAAAAAGAAAAGATCATTCAAACATGAGAGATTAGTGGAAATAACTGCTCATCAGAGAAAAGTACATAGTGCAAGAGGTGGCCTGTAATGTCTTCTTCATTTCTGTTATCAGTTTTCTGAACACCCATGAACCCATAAATACAATCCCATTATTCCTCTTCTACACTATTTATTTTCTGTAACTTATATTAAGTTTTATGCCTTGCACAGTACTATTGCTGCTTAACAACAAATTTCACAACATATGTCAATGATGGTAAACCTGATTCTGAGGTAGGATTAGAGTTTTGCAGGTTGGTTCAAGAACCTTATGATTGTAGGAAAATAACTGTTATTAAGCCTCGTGGTGTGAAACTTCAGAAATCCCAAAAGTTGCCACTGTGACCATGCCATTTTACCAATGGCAGCTGCTGAAGATGGCACTTCAAACAGAAAATGAAGCTACCAAAGAAAAGGTTATCACCCAGAAACAATTTGGGATCTTAGTGACTTCCAAAAACTCAATTTCCCTAAGTGAAAAAAAAGTGACAACCTCCAGCAGATGTGGCATCCCCATGGAGAATTCATGAATTGAGCCTTCAAGGAGTGAAACCAGCTACTAGTTTAGAAATTCACTAGGTTCATAAGGGAATATGAGGAATACCTTGGCGAGAATCAAAAACATAGCCAGGTTGTGTAATCCTTGCATGGAGTCATATAAAAAAAAAGATAAAATGTCTTGTGATGCTATCTCCTCCCCTTTCACAATTTGGAAGGGATTCTTGCTTTCATGGCATGAAAAAGCTGCAGAAAGTCGTAAACTCTTCCAGCTCTATCATGGGCACTCACCTTCCCAGCATCCAGGATACCTTCTAAAGGTGATGCCTCAAAAAGGCAGCATCCATCAGCTTGTTCCCCTCTGCAGTCTGATTTCTGAATGAACAATGAACCTATGAGCATCACCTCAGTATTTTCCCTCTCTTTTTGCACTATTTATTTAACTTCCTCTTTTTTAACTTCTTATCGTAATTTACCGTTTTTATTATTGTATATTGCAATATACTACTGCAGCCAAAGAACACGTTTCATGACACATGAAAGCTAATTCTGATTCTGACTTCACATCCAATCACGGTCCTTCCCTCCATTGTTTTTCACCCCCACTCTTATTTAAACCCGATTTCACTTCCAGTTTTTTGCAGTTCTTGATATGTTATCTATGTTTCTCTCTCCACAGATATTGTTTGAACAATTGTTTTTAGTTTTTGTTTCACACTTCCAGCATCTGCCGTATCCAATGCTTTTGGCAAATCCCTAACTCTCTTGCAGATCATATTAATGAGCAGGTAAATGCTGTGCTGGACAACACATGGGTTAACCAGGTGCTCTTTGTAGAAACTGAGAAAGAACCAGTTATCAGCAGAAATTGAATGATATCGATATCCATCTAAGGGCTGTTTGTATTTTGGTCTAGCTTGCATTGCATTTTCTCTGAACTGAAGTCTACAAAGGAACTGCTGTGATCATTGGTCAGAATATTGCCTGAGGCATTTGTAAAGCAGGGGAGATCTGGGATCACACAGGTCACACAGACCTTTACTGCACACAAGATCCAGGGGAAGGCAGGATTAATGCCTGCACCAAATAGTTAGCCTGAAGTCATTCAAGCATCATGACATCAATTCTCCTCCCATTAACAAACAGGATTCCAGGAATCCATCGACTACTTGTTTGTCCAGACAGCCCTTCCATGATACTGGCAGTGTGCAACACTAGAAGTCCTTTAAAAGGGATGATTTTGAAGGATGATCACACCTTTTGACTCAGTAAGTGGACTGCGGTATTGTACTTGCTGCCCCTTCAGCAGATGCTCCCAGTTGTGTGCTGAAGATAATAAATCACTTGACTCTCCCGCCGATGCCAATGATGATGACTAGACCTATTCACAGTAATCCATAGCAGCACAGTTCATAAGCTCATAACATTTTTCCTGGGTATAGAGCCCAAGACACCACCTTTGCTTCCTATTGCCAATGAATATATTAGTCCTTCACCAACATCCTTCTCATCCTTCTCCTGTGCTGAGTTCTGGGGAACAGTATAGATTATGCTTTGTTGTCACTGTTCATTACCCTTTCTGAATCTCAGAAATTTTACCACTGTCAACACTAAATTACAACTGTCGCTCATTTGCCAAAATCCCCAGTCTACTACCCTCCTTCTGAGTTGAATCAACCAATTCCCCGTAGATTGCACTGTCTCCCAGTTTGGTGTTATCTGCTGGGTTCCCTTTTTTGTCCAAGTCATTAATATACATTGTTACTCCCAGTATCTCAGGATCCTTAGGCATCTCTTTCCCTCTATCTGTGCAGTCTGATTCACATTTAATGTCCATTTAATTTCAGATTTTATGTTGATGTACTTTTCAATGTCTTCCAAATTTATGATTATATGCCAGTCTACCATGTAACACAGTATCAAAAGATTAGCAGAAATGATTTTAAAAAACATCCACTGAGCTTCCCTCGTCACCGTATCTTGTTATAAGCACAAATTCAAAGAACGTGGAGAGATTCATCAGGCGTGATCTTCATCCCATAAGGCCAGGCTACTTCTCTGTTAATGACCTGCATTTCTGCTGATGAATAACCATTCATTCTTTCAACATGCCCTCCAGCAAATGCATGACAGGCTGCCTCCCTGACTGCCTTTTTTGCTGTGCACACATTTAATCTGAATTTTTTTCAGATTGGATTTTAGTATTTTTATTTCTGTCTTATTTATCACATCTCCTCACTAGCTTCTTAGAATCCCTGATCTTATTTTGGCACTTTCCTTTTGCTTTATTTGTCTGTTTTTTTTTGTTTTTGTCCATTTTCATCTCTTTTGTTATTTAGTGTAAATTCCCTTCTCTGACTTGGGGCAGATGCTGACTCTACCTATTGGTTTTTAAGGAAAGAGCAGGGAAGCATGACTAATCCGATACTGTTGGGCTGAATGACGTCCTCTTCTGTTGCTTAACTCAATGATTTCTCTCTTACATGATTTCAGTGAAATAATTTCCAGAGAAAAGTAAATGGGATGCCATCTTTGTTGCTACCCTTACAACGTTTCTCTCCCAAAATGGCTGTAACCAAGGGGTTCAATGGTTCAATTGTTCAATTTTAATATCAGAGAATGTATACAGTATACAACCCGAATTCCTTATTCTCCACAGACATCCTTGAAACAGAGGAAAAACCCCAAAGAATGAATGACGAAACATGTTAGGCCCCAAAGCCCCTCCTCCACCCTCCCATGCACAAGCAGCAGCAAAAGCATCAGCCCTCCCCCCTCCCACTCCAGCAAGCATCAACCCCACCACCTGCCATGCAAACAATAGCAAGGTCTCCAAAGAGACAATGATCATCGGACACTACTGTCCATCTCAGACAAGCTCTCTCTCTCACTAGCGAGGCAGAGAGAAATCACTCCTTCAACATTCGAGAGGGAGACCAACAGTTTACTGTCTCCATGTTACAATTTGCAATGTCACTTTATTTTGACTGCAGCGTATGCTGCTGCCTCGATGCTTCAATCTCCCACGACGTTTGGAGTTTTAGGTAATCTTACAACTCATTGGTTACCTGGAACTACTAAATGAAGGAATTCTGATTGTAAAATCACAAAGGACATCCCAAACAAATGAAGCTGCATTAAGGTTTACCAGCATGTGAAGCTGAAATTCCAGTCCCTTTTCCCCTGGGCTCCCAGGTGTGGCTTCAAACTCAACCCCTTTTGACTTGCACCTTGTTCTCAACTCACCCTTTCTAGGTCAGTTCCAGCACAAGCTTTAATTTGTCATCAAACTATAAAAGTCCAGAGAAAAAAATACTTCACTAAAAACTTCTTGAAAACCCAAATATTTTTATCTAGAGGATTCCACAAATTATTTATAAATTATTCAAAGAATTCAAGAGTAACAATTGGTGTAATCTTTTAATCTCATCTTAATACTTTTGCACACATTCCTCAAAGGAGAAATTATTATGCTATTTAACAATTTCTACCCTTTTATCCTCATCAATATGAGTTACATTATTTTGCCTGCCACTGGCTTTCAGGTCATTCGGGCAACAATTATTCCCTTCCTTACACAAGGTGAAAAGGATAAATTTTTTTCTTCTGTGTACCTGAACGTTTAAGATTCCCCCAGGTGTAAGACAAAAGAATCCTGGCACTCAAATCCATAGCGTGTGATCTCTGCACTTCCTTCCCTAGCCTGTCATTCCTTGAACATTTCCTGCTGTTGCTAGAGTTTCGGGAGGAAGTACTGGGCATCACATCTTCAGTAATTGAATCAAGTTTTTGTTTATTAATGAACAAAATCTCTTTTATCGATACCTTACATTCAGTGTTGGCAAATCTATAAAGTAACACACAAGGAAAGATTACTTATTGTTTTGATTTCTCCATGTTCTAGGTTCTTCCATTTGTTTGTTAGTTTCCTGCATTGTTATTGACAATTAAAGTGCAGAGAAGGTCACCAGATTTGCTATGATTTTACAGGTTTCTTAGAAGAGTGTTTCTCTGTTAAGGAGTCCCCAATATTTAGATGCTGGCAGGAACTTTACACCTTTTGCCACAAACATAAAATGCTGGAGGAACTCAGTGGGATCTATGGAGGAAAATAAAGAGTTGATATTCCTGGCCAAGATCCTTCATCATGACTGGAAAAGAAGGGGTCAGAAGCCAGAATAAGGTGGGGAGGAGGGGAAGCAGTACAAGCTGACAGGTGATAGGTGAGACCAGGTGAGGGGGAAGGGATGAAGTAAGAAGCTGGGTTGTGATGGATAAAACCAGGTGGGGGGGGGGGGTAAGGTGGGCAGGTGGTGGGGGGGAAGGGATGAAGTGAGAAGCTGGGTTGTGATGGATAAAACCAGGTGGGGGGGTAAGGTGGGCAGGTGGTGGGGGGAAGGGATGAAGTGAGAAGCTGGGTTGTGATGGATAAAACCAGGTGGGGGGGTAAGGTGGGCAGGTGGTGGGGGGGAAGGGATGAAGTGAGAAGCTGGGTTGTGATGGATAAAACCAGGTGGGGGGGGTAAGGTGGGCAGGTGGAGGAGGCTGGGAGGTGGGAGGTGCTGCCGCTCTTCTTGCTCCTGCTGGTTCTTAGTCCTCTGGTCTTAGAGCCATTGAACTTCCTCCTCTTCTGACACGGGGAAGTTTCCTGTGATCTGCTCTGTCTATACCCCTCAGTTTTATGTGCAACAGGCATTCAGACAGACACATGAACAGGCAGAAAATTGAAGGATATAGACCACGCGCAGGCCGATGGGATTAGTCTGGTTTGACTGTCAGCACAAACACTGGGGGCTGAATGGTCCGCTCCTGGGCTGTATTGTTCAATGGTCGATGCTTATGCGATGATAAAATGATGAAAGCTGAGCACCTGGCTGGGAGCTAACACAGAGAGGCTCTGTGGTATGGTACAGGCAAAGAAACCATTCTCTCTTCCCCTCTCTCCTACTGGGCAGAAGATTAAAAAAACTTGACAGTGCATATTATCAGGCTCAAGTACAGCTTATATCCTGTTGTAACTGAACTCTTCAAAGGACTATTTATACAATAAAAGATGAATTCTTGATCTTCCAATCCACTTTGTCAAGCCCCTGCACTTTATTTATCTTTCTGCACTGCTCTTCCTTTATAACGGTAACACTCTAATCTGCACTCTGTTTTTCCTCTTCACTGTCTTCATATATGGAATGACTCGAGACAGAAGCTTTTCTCTGCATCTTAGTACATGTGACAATAATAACAAAACCGCAGTAAACCATTCTAAGAAGATCACGATGTTGGGTTGTGTGGGATTCTCCTTACGTAGCCTCCTCACCGGGCTTGTACGCTTGTATCGGTGATCAGCTGCTGTGGTCGGAGTGTGCGTTGGTATGAGGAGCTGAGGAACGAGAGCCTGGCCCTTTCCTCCAGAATCCAATGCCATGGAGATTGCAGGCTGTTCACAACATCCAGTAGCGCAGAGAAACTGAAGATGAAGGAGTCGCTCACGTTTCCCAGAAACATAGCATTCACCATGAGAAAATTCTTCTGAATTCCCATGGTCACCTGCACCTCGTAGGAATGTAGGCCCTTCTTGTTATTAGGTGGTGTTCTTATGGTCAGCGATTATGGGATACCATCTGCCCTTAATACATTTGAAGTATGTGAAATCTGTCTGGATCAGCTCTGATGAAATGCTGGCCAGCAATCTGCTGCAGCTACTTGGATGGAGCCTATAGCAAGGAATATCAGGATCCAGCTGACCACGATTTGAGTGCAGAGGGCAGTCCAGGTATGAAAGCATCAGCAAAAGTCTTTACACAGCGAATGACACAGCTGTGTGGTAAAAACCTTTTCATCGCAGAGCTTAAGCAGGATGTGGAGTCTCTCCAGATTCTCTGGAAGCAGGCTCTTCGGTGATGGGTAAATCTCTGCCTTGTCACCCGAGGTTCTTTACCAGCTCTGAGTGTCAGCCATAGGCATATTGACTTCCCTAATGATGCCATCATCAAGGCACCCGCAGAGGGAGTATGTTTACAGCAACATGCAGGAAGAAGTATACAGCCTATTATGGGCATAAAACATTCCCTTATGTAGTGATTCTTTCAGAAACAGTGAACAACAAGATATTCTACAATCACCGTCAGGTCCCTAGAGTGGGAACATTTAACTAACAGTCAAACAATTGTACATTTTCAGAATTACCTTTGAGGCACAACCAAGAGTTGGTCCTTGAGTTTTAATGAAAAATCTAGTATGATAACCCTGTTATGATAATTCAGACTCTTGACCTCACAACTACCTTGTTGCGATCTTCCACCTTACTGTTTACCTGTACTGCACTTTCTCTTTAGCTGTTACACTTTATTCTGCACCGTTATTGTTTTATCTTGTTCTGCCTTAATGCACTGTGTAATAATCTGATCTGTAAGAAAGTTATTCACTGTATCTTGGTACATCTGAAAACAATAAGTTCCAATTCCAGTTCCAACTCTTGCTGTTACGTGTGGCCCTATTACTCATTCAACAACGTCAATGAGACAGTGTGAAGTTGCTGCAGGCATTCTATCGTTACCTAATTGATATACAGGCCAAATGATATAACAATTGAACTATAATTCATCCTTTCCATGTTTTAGTGTATCACTAAGAGTATTGCAGCACTTCTCAAGTAATCCATGGTCACTCCTGGTACTTTCAGATTTGATTAACAATTTGAGGAGGTCAATGAAGAGGAGATGTAAAAGGTTTTAGTCCAACATGAAATATTCCAGAACAGAATCAAAATCTGATTTTTTTTTTAAATCACTGACAAACTGTATGTTGTGAAGTTTCTTGCTTTGTGGCAACAGTATGGTGCTTTAATAAAATAGACTATAAATTACAATGAGGAAGCGAATATATACAGTTATGTACGTGTGTATGTGTGTGTGTGTGTGCGTGCACACGTGCAAATATAGCAAGATAGTGTTCACAGCTGTCCTTAGAAAAACATGCAAGAAATAAACACAATGAGATTATCTTAAAGTCAGTGATCTTTAGCAATGACAACTCCAGCAGCTTTACTATATAGCAAAAATGTAAACACTTACTTTTGATTGACAGGGAAAAATGTTGCATGACATTTGTAACAGAGTTTTGATTTAAATACATAAATAATTGGTGGAAAGTTTGACAATAATAAATTGCCATTTTTGGATAAGTTTCTCTCAATATATTTAGCCTACACCCATGAATTAGAAAGAAAATACTCTGAGATACTTTGAAAACTTTTTTTCAGTGGACTCGTGATCTGCAGACTAACTCCATGAATGGTGATTCAGGAAAGGAAAGAATATGCAAGAGACTTAATCAAGAGCAGCTGAACACTTTATGAGGGAGAAATATTGTATTTAAGGCAGAGGTAGATATGCTCTTGATTAGTCATGGCATAAAAGGTTATGGGGAAAAGGCAGGAAAATGAGGTTGAGAGAAAAATGGATCAGCTATGATGAAATGGCGAGCAGAAGCGATATGCTGATTGGCCTACTTTGAAATTGGCGCAGATAAACACGTCTCTACTCCTTTTACATTACTGTGATGACCCATTTTCAATCCTGACTTCCAGTATTATTAGTGTGGAGTTTCCATATTTTCCCTGTGACTGATTGGATGCACCTTTCTTAAGGAGTGGAGAGACATTTGCGATTTTCCATTCCTCTGGAACCATTCCAGAAACTACTGATTCTTGAAGGATTGAAGAATTACTATTTATGCCTCCAGTCTCTCCAACTACCTCTTTCAGAACCCTGGCGTGTAGTTCATCTGGTCGAGGTGACATCTACCTTCCGACCTTTCAGCTTCCCAAGCACCTTCTCCATAGTAATAGATACTACACTCATTTCTGCCTCCTGACATTTTTGAATTTCTGGCATACTACTGGTGTCTTCCACAGTGAAGACTGATGCAAAATACTTATTGAGCTCATCAACAATTTCCTTGTCCCCCATTACTACCACTTCAGAGTCATTTTCCAAAAGTCTGATATTCACTCTCTCCTCTCTTTTACTCTTTACATACCTGGGAAAAAAAAACTTTTGTATCCTCTTTTATTATATTGGACAGACCATAGGAAAAGAATTAGGCCATTCGGCCTATCAAGTCTGCTCCGCCATTTCATCACTTCCCTCGCAAACCCATTTTCCTGTCTTCTCCCCATAACATTTTATGCCATGACCAATCAAGAACCCAAAAGCCTCCACCTTAAATACACCTAATAAGCTGGCCTTCACAGCCACCTGTGGCAATCAATTCCACAGATTCACCACCATTGCTAAAGGAATTTCTGCTGTAATTTGATCTCCCTCTATTCTGAGGCTGTGTCCTCTGCTCTTAGACTTCCCACTCCTTCCACTATCGGAAACATCTTTTCCATATCCACTGTCTAGCTCTTTCAACATTTGAAAGGTTTCAATCAGGTCCCCCATCAATTTTCTAATTTCTCGTGAGTACAGGGCCCAAAGCCAGGACCCAGGGTTGAGATTTTGGATTGGAGAAAGGCTAACTTTGAGGAGATGCGAAAGGATTTAGAAGGAGTGGATTGGGACAATTTGTTTTATGGGATGGATGTAATAGAGAAATGGAGGTCATTTAAAGGTGAAATTTTGAGGGTACAGATTCTTTATGTTCCTGTTAGGTTGAAAGGAAAAGTTAAGTTTGAGAGAGCCATAGTTTTCAAGGGATATTGGAAACTTGTTTAGGAAAAAGAGAGATATCTACAATAAATATAGGCAAAATGGAGTAAATGAGGTGCTCGAGGAATATAAAAAAAGTAAGAAGAATCTTAATAAAGAAATTAGCAAAGCTAAAAGAAGATACGAGGTTGCTTTGGCAAGTAAGGTGAAAATAAATCCAAAGGGTTTCTACAGTCATATTAATAGCAAAAGGATAGTGAGGGATAAAATTGGTCCCATAGAGAATCAGAGTGGACAGCTATGTGTGAAGCCAAAAGAGATGGGGTAGATTTTGAACAATTTCTTTTCTTCTGTATTCACTAAGGAGAAGGATATTGAATTGTGTAAGGTAAGGGAAACAAGTAGGGAAGTTATGGAAACTATGATGATTAAAGAGGAGGAAGTACTAACGCTTTTAAGGAATATAAAAGTGGATAAATCTCCGGGTCCTGTCAGGATATTCCCTAGACCTTGAGGGAAGTTAGTGCAGAAATAGCAGGGGCTCTGACAGAAATATTTCAAATGTCATTACAAACGGGGACAGTGCCGGAGGATCGGCATATTGCTCACGTTGTTCTGTTGTTTAAAAAGGGTCCTAAGAGTAAACCTAGCGATTATTGGCCTGTAAGTTTGACATCAGTGGTGGGTAAATTAATGGAAAGTATTCTTAGAGATGGTATATATAATTACCTGGATAGACAGGGTCTGATTAGGAACAGTCAACACAGATTTGTGCGTGGAAGGTCATGTTTGACAAATAGAATTTTTTGAAGAGGTTACAAGGAAAGTTGATGAGGGTAAAGCAGTGGATGTTGTCTATATAGACTTCAGTAAGGCCTTTGACAAGGTTCCGCATGGAAGGTTAGTTAGGAAGGTTCAATCATTGGGTATTAATATTGAAGTAGTAAAATGGATTCAACAGTGGCTGGATGGGAGATGCCAGAGAATAGTGGTGGATAACTGTCAGGTTGGAGGCCAGTGACTAGCGGTGTGCCTCAGGGATCTGTACTGGGTCCAATGTTGTTTGTCATATACATTAATGATCTGGATGATGGGGTGGTAAATTGGATTAGTAAGTATGCAGATGATACTAAGGTAGGTAGCGTTGTGGATAATGAAGTAAGTTTTCAGAGCTTGCAGAGAGAAGAGTGTTAGAGCCAGTTAAAAGAATGGGCTGAACGATGGCAGATGGAGTTTACTGCTGATAAGTGTGAGGTGCTACATTTTGGTAGGAATAATCCAAATAAGACATACATGGTAAATGGTAGGGCATTGAAGACTGCAGTAGAACAGAGTGATCTAAGAATAATGATGCATATTTCCCTGAAGGTGGAATCTCATGTGGATAGGTTGGTGAAGAAGGCTTTTGGTATGCTGGCCTTTATAATCATAGCACTGAGTATAGGAGTTGGGATGTAATGTTAAAATTGTACAAGGCATTGGAGAGGACAAATTTGGAGTATTGTGTACAGTTCTGGTCACCGAATTATAGGAAGGATGTCAACAAAATAGAGAGAGTACAGAGAAGATTTACTAGAACGTTACCTGGGTTTCAGCACCTAAGTTACAGAGAAAGGTTGAACAAGTTAAGTCTTCATTCTTTGGAGTGTAGAAGGTTGAGGGGGGACTTGATAGAGGTATTTAAAATTTGAGGGGGTAGATAGAGTTGACGTGGGTAGGCTTTTTCCTTTGAGAGTAGGGGAGATTCAAACAAGAGGACACGAGTTGAGAGTTAGGGGGCAAAAGTTTAGGGGTAACACGAGGGGGAATTTCTTTACTCAGAGAGTGGTAGATGTGTGGAACGAGCTTCCAGTAGAGGTGGTGGAGACAGGTTCGGTATTGTCATTTAAAGTAAAATTGGATAGGTATATGGACAGGAAGGGAATGGAGGGTTATGGGCTGAGTGCAGGTAAGTGGGACTAGGTGAGAGTAAGTGTTCGGCATGGACTAGGAGAGCCGAGCTGGCCTGTTTCCGTGCTGTAATTGTTATATGGTTATAAAGCCATCAATCCCTCCTTAGTTGATAAGCCTGACATTCCCGGCATTAATCTTGTGAACCTCCTCTGAACCCTCTTGAATGTCAGCACATTCCTTCTTAAACAGGGGACCCAAAACTGCTCACAATACTTTTTTATAAGGCCTCACCAGCACCTTATAAAGCCTCAGCATTATATCTTTGTTTTTACATTCTAGTCCTCTCAAAATAAATGCTATCCTGCTGTGGTGAACTACATATACTTGTCTGGACACGCCCCCTGCTGACTGCTCCTGTGGCTCCTCCCACAGACCCCTGTATAAAGGCAATTGAGGCCTGGGCCTGGCCTCTCAGTCTCCAGGATGTAGTGTGGTGGTCAACCACTGCTTGTTCCTTCTTCCAGTCAATAAAAGCCGATATCTCGCCTTTATGTCTCAGAGTGAGTTATTGATGTTGCATCACCTGCGAACGTTGCTTTGGCCTTTCTCACCGGAGACTTAGCCTGAAAGTCAACCTAGAGAGAATCCTACACAAGGACTCCCAAGTTCCTTTGCACCTCTGATTTTTGAATTTTCTCCACAGTTAGAAAATAGAATACGCCTTTATTCCTTCTACCAAAATGCATGTTCCATTTGCCACTTCTTTGCCCATTCTGCCAAACTATTTAAGCACTTCTGTAGATTCCCTGCTTCCTCAATATTACCTGCCCCTCTATCAATCTTCGTATCATGCAAACTTGGCCATAAACTCAAAAATTCTGTCACCCAAATCATTGACATATAATGTGTAAAGAAGCAGTTCCAACACTGACTCCTGAGGAACATTACCAGTTTCTGGTAGCTAACCAGAAAAGGCCCTTTTTATTCCCAGTCTGCCTCCTGTCAATCAGCCAATGCTCTGTCCATGCTAGAATCTTTCCTGTAAACCACGGGCTCTCATCTTTGACAAGCTGCCTCATGTGCACAAAATCCGAAATCCAAGAACACTACATTCACAAATTCTCCTCTGTCTTTCTTGCATGTTATTTCCTCAAGGAATTCCAACAGATTTGTCAGACAAGACTTTCCCTTAAGGGAACAATGCTGGCTTAGGCCTATTTTATCAAATGTCTCAAAGTACGCTGAAACCACATCCTTAGCAATCAACTCTTATGTCTTCCCGACCACTGTATCAGGTTAACTGGTCTATCATTTCCTTTCTTCTGCCTCCCTTCCTTCTTGAAGTCACATTTGCAATTTTCCAGTCCTCTGGAACCATGGCAGTATCTATTGATTAATTACTAATGCCTCCACAATCTCTTTATCTCTTTCAGAACCCTAGGGTGTAGTCCATATGGTCCATGTAGTCCAAAGGTCTATTTACCTTAGACCTGTCTCTTTCCAAGAACCTTCTCCCTAGTAATAGCAACTGCATGCACTTCTGCCTCCTGATACTCTTAAATTTCTAGCATACTTCTAGTGTCTTCCATAGCAAAGGTGATGCAAAACACTTATTCAGTTCATCTGCCATTTCCTTGTCCCCCATTACTACCTCTCCAGCGTCATTTTACTGCAGTCCACTCTCACCTCTTTTTTACTTTTTATATATCTGAAAAAGCTTTTGGTATCCTCTTCGATATGACTGGCTAGCTTACTTTCCTAATTCACCTTTCTTTCTCCCCTCCCCATGGCATTTTTACTTACCTTTTGTTGTGTTTTTTTTTTAAACAGTTTCCCAATTCTCAACTTCTCACTATTTTTTGTTCTATCGTATGCTCTCTGTTTTGCTTTTATATTGACATTGACTTCTTTTGTCAGCCACATTAGCATCATCCTTCTTTTAGAATACTTCTTCTCTGGGATGTATACATCCCACAACCTCCAAATTGCACCCGGAAACTCCAGCCATTGTTGCTCATTCTAATATCCCCTTCCAAAGCTCCTCTCTCGTGCCTCTGTAATTCACTTTACTCCACTGTAATACTGATACATCTGACTTTAGCTTCTCCTCCTCAAATTTCAGGATGACTTTATGATATAATGATTAATGACTCCTAAGGGGTTTTCTACGTACCTTAAGCTCCCTAATGAAATCTGGTTCCTTACACAACAACCAATCAAGAATTGCGTTTTTCCTAGTGGGTTCAACCACAAGCTGTTCTAAAAAGCCACCTCATAGGCATTCTACCAATTCTCCATCTTGTGATTCAGCTCCAACCTGATTTTCCCAATCTACCTGCATATTGAAATCCCTCATGACTATTGAAAAATTGTCCTTTATACTTGCATTTACAATCTCCAGTTGTAATTTGTACCCTACATCCTGGCTACTGTTCGAAGGCCTGTATATGACTCTCAATGTCTTTCTACCCTTACACTTTCTTAACTCCACCCACAAGTATTTTACATCTTCTAACTCTATGTCTCCTCTTTCTATATTTTCACTTGCTGGTTAACCCTAGGACGAAGTATGATAACTGTAGTTTTTGAAGGCTGATAATCTCACCACTAGACTTTGCTTGTTGTTCCTTAAGGCAATACTCTACACTAACCCTCTCACAGACTCATCAATGGCCTTCCCTCTAACATCAGTTTTGAAAGCTACACTCAGCTCCTCAGGTAACAAAATGGTGCTTACACCATTATGAAGTAAGATCCAGACAACGTTTAAACTTGGTCTAATAAGTGGCAAATAACAGTTATGCACTTGGTGGCATCCGTTGGTCTCGAGAGACCATGGATCTGTGCCTGGAGTTTCCAGGGTACAGGGCTGGGCAGGGTTGTATGGGAGATTGGCAGTTGCCCAAGCTGCAGGCCTTCCCCTCTCCACACCACCGATGTTGTCCAAGGGAAGGGCACTAGGACCCATGCAGCTTGGCACTGGTGACGTCGCAGAGCAATGTGTGGTTAAGTGCCTTGCTCAAGGACACAAACACTTTGCCTCAGCTGAGGCTCGAACCAGTGACCTTCAGGTTACTAGTCTGTTGCCTTGCCCACTAGGCCATGCACCAACACAATAAGTTATACACTTAAGTCCTAAGAAATGAGCATCTTAACTAAGATAAGCTCTAGCGATCTTCCCTTAACATCAGTAACATTAACATGGTTCAGTCCTTTGCCATCGCCATTCTGGAAAGCTGCCATTTAAAGGGATTATCTCTATAAATATTTGAGCGGAATAGATTGGGAATATGTTTTATGTTCTGTCACAAGCAGCTCAACTCCCAATATCCCAAATATGTTTGATGATAGACAAGGCACAATGTGCAAGTCAGGATAATGACAGAGTAAGTCTTCACTTGAAAGGATGAATGGAGTTTCATCAAGATTCAAGGAGCTCTATACCATCCAGACAAAACAACCTATCTGATTGATCACCTTAAACGTTCACTCCCTCTTTCACCAGCACATGGAAACTGTTTGCACAATCCACAAGACACCCTCTAACAACTTGCTGAAACTCCTTCAATAGCATCTCCCAAATCAACAAGCCCTACCACCTGGAAGGGCAAAGACATGAGAGTAACTCCACTTCCAAGTTAACCTTCCAAAACAGGTACCATTTCAACTTTTGTATCTTATAGTCTTTGGGTTAATATTTTGGAACTGTATATAGTTTATGAAAAGACCTTCACTACACAACTCTATCAAAAGAGATGAAGAGTGCAAATATTTGCAAATTATCGATGCAATTTAATGCATAAATATATGAGTTAATGTATTTTGATAAGAAATTGAGGAGAAGCAGGTGCAACAACAAAAAGACCTGGCGACATGAGAGAGAAGTTTACTAAGCTTTTATAGGACACAGTTTAGGACTCAGAAGCAGCTTTGTGGACGATTCTGCCCACAACACTTTAGAAAGTCACTGGAGAAGGTCACAGAGAATTCAATAGAGGAGTACCAGGAATGAGGAGGTTGAGTCATGTGGAGAGGTTATTCTCTTTAGGGCAGTGATAATTAATGAGTGATTATATTGAGTTGTGCAATACCTAGAAAACTTTGATAAATGAATAAGGAAAACTATTTCCATTGGTAGGAGCATTGGTTAAAAGAACTTTAATTTAAGATAATTTGTAATAGAACTAGAAATAAGAAGATTTGTTTTTAAATGTAGGGAATTGTTATGATCTGGAATAGATTGTTGATGGGGAGGTCAAAACATACAAAATAATTTTCTGAAGAAATTTGATAAGTACTTGATGAAAGAATAAAAGCTGAAGAACTATTGGGAAAGAGCAGAAACACTGGGCTAATTGGATAGCAGTGGCTGAACAGCCTTACTTTGTGCCTCCTCTGCTAGAAGTGATGCCTTTTAACAAATGGAAATCAGTGTAAAGCCGACTAATGTTAATAATCTCTTCAGCAACAGCTTGAGCTCTATAAATGTTCAGATTAGCTATGACCTTTCCAGGCATAGCCAGTAGCTCAAGTACTTAATGACTGTTTGAGAAGTTCAACCTCAGGAGATCACTTCAGATGGAGGCAGAGTATGGTGGTTTGTGTGGACAGTATCAAGTGGATGCTATATGCTTCTTATTTGTCCTTTTACTCAATGAGAAACCTTATTGTGAAGTCTTTACAAATTGCCAGTCAATGGAACATGGGCTTCATTATAGGCCGTGCATAATAGAAAGCAAAGCAGTAAAAGTGTAGATAAAAAGAAAATGATTACTTCTTGCATATGATACAGAATTCCCTGGCAGGCCCTATAAACCATACTGTCCCTTGTAACAATGCAGATTACGTATTTTATATGGACTTTTACTGCGTCAAACATTATAAGCTCTACTTCTCTCCTGGAAGCCTCTTAATATAATGAGACTTTCAGCAAGAAGTGCTTCAGACCAAGAACCCTGTGCAATTTCAGAGACCAGGCATGACCAGCTGACCAGTTTTTGGCCAATAAAAGATCAAAAATCTATGCCTGTCTGTTAACACAAGTATAGTTTTTTCTTGTTCATGTTTGTTCCAACTTCTTGTTCAGATCTGTTTTAGTTATCTCATTAATCTCAGTGTTCATGTTCTCTGAGGAGATATTGCCACTACAGGAACCATCCCCACCCAGATTTAGAAGCAGATTATTGATAACAAATATCATTTATTATAATGTGAAAGGTACCTCCAGGAGATGAGTGGATGAAATAAGCTTCTTAATCAGATCCCTTTGTTTCATTCTCAGGATCCAAGCATTACCAGCAATGCCATTATTTAAAAGTTAAAAGTCAGAAAAGCAACAGCTGAGTTTATTTTCCTATCCACAAATACCCTAAAGCAGCGGAAAAATGAAAAATCTTTCTTGCAACAGTATCACAGGCTGTATAAACCCAAAATAAAATTTAAGCATAAAGTAATCACAATTTCTACCAGAAGCAAAACATAAATAGAACAAAAGAAAATTATATTTTAGTGCAAGGTGATCAAAGTGGTCCTAGTTTTATTAAAATCCAGTGATCGTCTTTTGGTTGGTTTACGAACTGAATGGCCTAAGGGAAATAGCTGTTCTTGAACCTGGTGAAGTGGGACATCAGACTTCTGTTCCTCCTGCCCAATGTTAGCTGCAAGAAGGTGGGTTGGCCTGGATAATGGGGTTTTGATGGTGGATATTCTTGAGGCAGTGGTGCAGATGCTACCAGTGCTGGAGAGGGATGTGTTGGGCAGAGTACACTACCTCTCAGCTTTTCCTGCTCCTGCACATTTGGATCTGATTGAGGCTTACTTTGCTACATATCAAGGTTCTCCACCAAGAACAGTCTGATAGATGAAATAAGGCCTCTAACATGCCACTGCTCACAGAGACAGACAGAAAATAATCAAAATTCATTCAAAATGTCCCCAGTGTAAGTAGATTTGAGATTACTGGGTTCAAATCCTGGAGCCCCCTACCCAAAGCACTGTCCTTACCAGCATTCAAGAAGGGCATTTAAGGGTGGATAATAAACATCTATCTCATCTCTTCATCTTGCATTTAAATAAAAGCATAATTGGCAGGAATGAATGTTTTTGATATGACTAGCTCTGCATAAGCTGCCATGTCCACCTGTCTCTTTTTGACCCCAGCCAAAGTCAGAGTAATATCCTGTGATGTAAAGCCAGTTTACAACTGTCTCCATCAATTTCTCTTTAACAATGAATTAATGTTGCACCCAGTACGTTAAATGTGTTATCAATTGCAGCTTATGGCATTGAAATAGGAATAGATTTTTCACCTGATAGGTAATCTTAAATTGTAATGTGAATTATGTGTTAGTTGGAATGACAACTAAAGTTAAAATACAGTATGTATCACACACAAAATGCAGACTTGCCCCGATGAAGGGTCTTGACCCGAAATATCGACTGTTTATTCATTTCCATAGACGCTGCCTGACCTGCTGAGTTCCTCCAGCATTTTGTGTGTATCACTCTGGATTCCCAGCATCTGCAGAATCTCCTGAGTTTAGAGTATATTAGCTATCCTTTGGAAACTTCAAAAAATTACCCTCCAGCAAACTGTACAAGATATTACAGTTTGATTAAAATAAAACCATAGTTCAGCTAATGAGTTAAGTGTAGTTTTAAAGAAATACCTTCAATTAATAACAACACCAGAAATCTATGCAATGGGTTTTACTTGTCAGCTTGGAAATTGAAAAAAAGAATAGAAATGTCCTATTTAATTCTAGAGAAATGTCTGTTGTTTAAAACCTCATCTTATGATAGACAACATGCTTTCAGTGCCGAACCCTGCTGTAGCAATTAAGTATTACTTAAAGTATTAAATCTCTCTGGTAATAATAAAGCTTTTCACAGTGCTGGCTGAGGGTAAGTCAGCAGTGTCAGATCAATGTTCTGGAAGACAGCATAAATTCAAACAGTGCAAGGATCAGAATCTGAGTAGGATCAGATAAACTGCAAAAAAAATCTAAAATAAGGCATAGAATTAACTTCTGTGTATTTGTATTCTTTTCTGTTTTTAACCTTGTCTGGGAATCCCCTCTGAATATTCTATTTGGTTAGACTGTTTGTCTGGTTGTTGATTGATTAATGATCCTGCTGCCATGACAATGAGACAGTGGGAGTCATCGCTTTAACTATTCATTAAATTTCAGTGTAGCTGTCTGATCATCAGTTTGAGCAATTTTTGGATGGTTGTTTTTTTTAAAGATTCATGTATGTTTTTAAAAGAACACTGTTGAGGTAGATGACAATGCAGAAAATTGAGGTAGACCTATACCCCAGAGGTGTTTTTGATTACTGTAATCCTGTGCCACAGATACTTTGCTGTAATCTACTGGATGATACACCCAAAATAGTGCGCTGATGCATACAGCTATTCTCCTTCTGCAAAATCTCCATCAACTCTCCAAGTAACTTAGTGAGTAATCAGGATGGAAGATACAATGTAGAACACTACAGCACAAGAACAGGCCCTTCAGCCCACAATATTGTGCTGAGCCAATTAAATTAGTCACCAACTTTCTAACTAAACTAATCTCCTCAGCCTATATAATGTTCATATCCTTCCATTTTCCTCACATTCATGTGCCTATCTAAAGGTCTCTTAAAAGTCTCTAACGTACCTGCCTCTACCACCAGTCTGGTGCGTTCCAGGTTCCCACCACTCCATAATAAACTTGCCCCTCACATCTCCTTTGAGATTACCCCCTCTCATTTTAAATGCATAGCTTCTGGTATTAGACGTTTCAATCCTGAGCAGAAAGGTACTCCCTGTTTACTCTATCTATGCCTCTCATAATCTTGTAAACCCGTAACCATATATAAACCATATAACAATTACAGCACGGAAACAGGGCATCTCGGCCTTTCTAGTCCATGCCGAACACTTACTCTCACCTAGTCCCGCTTACCTGCACTCAACCCATAACCCTCCATTCCTTTCCTGTCCATATACCTAATTTTTTTTTAAATGACAAAATCGAACCTGCCTCTACCACTTCTACTGGAAGCTCATTCCACACAGCTACCACTCTCTGAGTAAAGAAGTTCCCCCTCGTGTTACCCCTAAACTTTTGCCCCTTAACTCTCGACTCCTGTCCTCTTGTTTCAATCTCCCCTACTCTCAATGGAAAAAGCCTATCCACGTCAACTCTGTCTATCCCCCTCATAATTTTAAATACCTCTATTAAGTCCCCCCTCAACCTTCTACACTCCAAAGAATGAAGACTTAACTTGTTCAACCTTTCTCTGTAACTTAGGTGCTGAAACCCAGGTAACATTCTGGTAATTCTTCTCTGTACTCTCTATTTTGTTGACATCTTTCTGATAATTTGGTGACCAGAACTGTACACAATAAACACTATCAGATCTCGCCTCAGCTCTGGCACTCTAGAGGAGACAGCCCAAGTTTGTTCAACCTCCTATTATAGCACATGCCCTCTAATCTAAGCAGTATCCTGGTGAAACTCTTCTGCACCCCTGCCAAAGCCTCAACATCCTCCCTATAATGGGATGACAAGGACTGTATGCAATACTCCTTATGCGACCTAACTCGATGTGTATCAAGCTACAACATAAGTACTTGACTTTCGAACACAATACCTCAACAAATAAAGGCAAGCATGCCAGATGCCTTCATAACCACCCTCTCAACCTGTGTAGCCTCTTTCAGGGAGCTATGAACTTGGACCCCAAAAACCCTCTGCTCATCGACACTGTTAAGAGTCTTGCCCTTAACAGTATACAGTCTCCTTACATTTGACCTACTAAAGTTCCAAGTTCAAAGTATATTTATTATCAAAGAACATATATGTCACCATGTACAGTGCCTTGAAAAGGTATTCAGCCCCCAATCCTTTGTTCACACAAATGAGAACTACAACCAGGGATTTTGATCAATTTAACTGAGAATTTTTATTTGTGAATTATATTCTCCATTTTTCACAGTAGAGCCACAAAAAATAGAAAATTGTAAAGCATGAAAAACTAAAAATTCAAAAACTGAAATGTCAGCAGTTTAAAAATACTCATCCTCTTTTGCTCAGTTGAACCACCTCTTGCAGCTATACAGTCTTTTTGGATAAGTCTCTATTGTCTTTGCACAACATGATGGAGCAAGATTTGCCTATTCCTCCTTGCAAAATTGCTCAAGCTGTGCCAGGTTAGTTAGGGAGTGGCAGTGGGCAGCAATATTGAGGTCTTACCAGAGATGTTTGATCAAATTAAAGTCGAGACTCTGACTAGGCCACACAAGGACATCAATTTTCTTCACTTGAACCCACTCCATGATTACACTGGCAGTCTGCTTTGGGTCAGTGACCTGCTCAAAAACAAACTTACTCCCCAGTTTAAGCTTTCTTGCAGAGATTATCAAGTTTTTATCCAGGATCTCTCTGTATTTAGCAGCATTCATCTTCCCATCAATCCTGAACAGATTTCCAGTCCCTGTTGCTGAAAAGCACCCCCATAGCATGATGCTACCTCAAATATACTTCACAGTAGGGATGGTGTTACCTGGCTGATGCACAGTATTAAATTTACACCACACGTACCGCTTACTATTAAGGCCAAAATGTTCCACTTTTGCCTCATCCGATCACAACACTTTCTTCCACATTTTTACTGTATCTTCTAAGCGATGCTTTGCAAAGACATTATGAGCAAGGGTAGGCTTTTTTTAAAGTGGGACAGGATGTGTGGTGTAAATCCAGTACTGCACAGTTAACTCTCTCTAGTTCCTGACTAATGATCTCATAGTTTGCCCTGCTCCAATTTAATATTCTCCCGCAATGTCTATACTTATCCTTATCTATAGCATCTTAAAATTTAAGGAATTGTGGTCAAAGTTCCCTAATTGCCCACCAACTGACATTATCCAACACCAGGTCCAGCACAGCCCCTCTGCTTGTTGGACTCACTCTATATATTGAATTAAGAATGCCTCTCGCTTGCACCTAACAAACTCTGCCCCATCTAAACCTCTTATGCGATGAAGGTCCCAGTTGATGCAGGAGAAGTTGAAGTCCCTCATGACAACAACCCAATTGTTTTTACATCTTTCCTCAATCTGTTCCTCAATGTCTCACTGGTTACTGGGAAGGGTGGTCTGTAGTACCACCCAGAGTGATTGCATCCTTCCTACTTTTTTCTGCCTGAATAGACATGGTGGATGAACCCTCCACTATGTCCCTTCTATGTGCAGCTGTGATATTGTCCCTGAACAGTAGTGCAACTCTCCCACCATCTTTTACCTTCATCTCTATCTTTTCTAAAACATCAAAAACCTGGGATATTAAGCATCTATTTCTGTCCCTCTCTTAGCCAAGTCTCTATCGTGGCCACAACATGATAGTTCAATGTACTGACCCATTCTCTAAACACATCACCTTTATACATAATGCTCCTAGCATTAAAATTCACACACGTCAAACTATCCATCCCATCATATCTATTACTTTGTTCCTGCCTGTTCTTCCTGGCCCTGGCATCTCCCTTTCTCTCCATCCCTCTACTTTCTGACCTGGTACTCTGGTTTCCTTTGCCCTGCAAACTAGTTTAAATCCTTCCAAGTAGCTGGCGAACCTCCTGGCCAGGATCGTCCAGTTTGGGTTCAACCCGTCCCTCTTGTACAGGTCACCTCTGCACTGGAAAAGGTTCCAATGATCCAAGAAACTGAAACCCCGACCCCTGCACCAATTCCTCAGCTACATTTATACTCACTGTAACTGATCTACTTATATACTTGTTTCTTTAATATTATCAGGCATTGCTGTCAAATTAACAGATTTCACAACATATGCCGGTGATAATAAACCTGATTCTTGGATTGCCTATCTGGATCCATAAATTAAGCTCACACACAAGATTGCTGTGTGTTAATTGTTAAGATTGTTATAGAGATATCAGCATTTCTATAGAGATGGTGTGGAAAATCTAGTGTGAAATCAGCAGCATATTTTACATTGTAGTTAGTTAGTTGAAAGGAAAATAAGACACATAGTTATCTTGGAGGTGAAACAAGCAACCACAAATGTAAGTGGCGTGCTGTCCTCCAGTGCCAGAGAGTTGGGGTGAAAGAACGAAACACTCTTCAGGGTGGAGACCAAAGTTTGGGAGTACGTGCAGGTTTGGCTTCAGAGTGGGTATACTTTCCTTGACGATCCCTGGGTTATGAGCAGCATGGTCTGAGTTTTGGAGAATGAGTGGGAATCCCATCGAAGTACTCTGGAATCAGAGTGTAATTGAGGAAAAATCATGAACAACATATGCCGGTGATAATCCCAGCACAAAGAGTCTATTGTTCAGGACTGATTTTTAGAGAAATTCCTACACTCTGAGACTGATGAATCTTTGGATTTCCCTGCTCTGGAGTATATCCATTCAGTGAGTATATACAAGACTGAAGTCCATAGGATAATATATAAAGCCTGGGTGATATCAAACATTAAAATAACCCATTCAGGCAATTCACCCCCATAATATCCTTAGATCCTGTAATGTTAGGCTAGAAACAGAACTCCAAAAGTGACAGACCTGAGCTCAAGTGATGGATGCCTGGAATTTGCAGCCAGTGGAGACAGCACATCTCCAGAAGTGGAGACAAATACAAATGAGGTATTTAAGGGGATAGGCACATGAATGTGCAGAAAATAGAAGGGTATGGACATTGTGTCGGTTGAAGGGACTAGTTTAGGTAGTTGTTTACAAGCTTAATTAATTTGGCACACCTTTGTGGGCCAGAAGGCCTGTTCCTGTGCTGTACTGTTCTATATTCTATGTTCAACTAGATTTTCTCTACTCCAATAAATTTGGTTTAGAGCAGGAATTCCCAAACTTTTTATGCCATAGACCTCTACCATTAACTGAGGGGTCCGTGGATCCCAGGATGGGGACCCCTGGTTTTGAGGATCAGCCACAATATTATTGAGCGGGGGGGGGGGGGGGTAGGTTGAGGGGTTCCTGCTCCTAATTCTCATGTTCTTATGTCAGCAGGTAAAAACTAAAACTTAACCCTTCCTGACTTGATGCTGATTGGTTAGATTAATTAATGTAATTAGGTTAGTTTTTGCTGTAACATTATCTTCTGTTTGCATATTTTGCGTGCTTTCTCTACATAGGTGTTTTTTATTGACAAAATTAAGAGCAATTCCAGGAATATCAGCTTAGTGTTCTGGTTTGTGTATGCAGACCAAAAACATGGCAGTGCATGCATGGGTGGAGTAGCAGCAGAAACTGAGGGGACGTAAACAGCAAACGAGGAAATGAAAGGGGTTGAGAATAACAAAGGTAACACTGGGACGCAGGCTCAAGCTTGAGCGAAAAGCCACCACTGAGGCTTTACACAAGAGAAGCTGCACAAAGGACTAATAGATGAAAGAAATGCTTCAGACAATATGAGGGGGGTCAACATCTGCAAAACAGGCCCTGGCTTGTGATGGGGACTGGTAGTTGGATGAGGTTTGCTTTACACACCTGCCCACAACAGTTTCTGTGTTGCTGGAACACTGACAGTATCACACCCATTAATCTCCTTGATTCTTGTTTTCCCAGGGAAATGGATTTCACAGTCTTAATAACTATCATCACATTTGTTGTAAAATTGGAAGTTGAAATCTTTGTCCTTTGATCACTGTCTGGTGACAGGGAATGAGGGATTTTGCTGAAGAAAGGAGATGCTTAGAATTAGTTTCGGTCCACCTGTACAGCTTCAATTGACATATAAATGGGGCTTCTGAGAAAAGTCTTGGCAGTGGAATGGGAACAACTCCAGGAAAATTTCTGGTCTCAATTTAGTGATATTTATTTAATTCGCACAGAAAATGATTGTCTGTACCTGTGATGCTGCTGCAAGCAAGTTTTTCTTTGTACCTGTACCTCACTGTAATCGAGCAGATGACAATAAACTCCACTTGACTTAACTTGATCTAATTAAGTGGTGGAATAGAGAGAGAAATGAAGTCCTCTTAGGCACAATGGACAAGATTTATTTCCAAAATTTGATCTCACTGTTAATGGAGTAAAATGACTATAAGCCACAAAAAGCGGCCTTTAATTCCATCTACTTTTCTGACCTTTGTGCCAAATGCATTGGTTTTGGCTGGTTTCCTTCATGAGGTATACCTAGAATCTGCTGAGACATTAGTTATTACAGGTTTCCCACAGGCAGCCTTGCTTCTTATCTAGATGTTAACCCAAGTGCAATCACTTCCTTAGAATGTATGTCTCATTTATGTGTTTGGTTGAAGTATCAAGTGGTTTCTTAGTCATCAATAGGAAGGTTAGATACTCAGTGACTGAATTTGGTAAGTATAATTACTGAAATATATTGAGTTGGCATCTATATTGATCTTTTAATAAAATAATAACAACAGTAAAAAGTATGAAGGGGCAGCCAGAAATTGTGGTACACTTTGGTACCAATGACATTGGTAGGAAAAGGGATGAGGTCCAGAAGAGTGAAAATAAGGAGCTAGGAAGGAAGTTAGAAAGCAGGACCCCAAGGGTAGTAATCTCTGGATTTAAAAACGCAAACATGAGGAAATTGGCAGATGCTGGAAATTCAAGCAACACTCACAAAATCCCAGTGGAACGCAGCAAGTCGGGCAGCATCTATAGGAAGAAGTACAGTTGACGTTTCAGGCCGAGACCCTTCATCAGGACAGACGGATCTCTGGATTGCTGTCTGTGCCACGTGCCAATGGGGGTAAGAATAGGATGATATGGCAGATGAATGTGTGGCTGCAGGGGCGGGGTTTCAGATTTATCGATCATTGGGATCAATTCTGGGAAAGGTATAACCAGTACAAAAGTGATGGGTTACACCTGAACTCAAGGGGGACCAATATTCTTGTGGGCAGGTTTTCTAGAGCTGTAGGAAGGGATTAAACAAGGTTGGCAAGGGCATGGGAATCCCTAAAGGTTTAGATGGGCCAGAATTTTTTAGATGTGTCCAGAGTTCCTGACTCAAAATGTGGACATGCTGACTAGAGGAGAGGTCGTACTATATCTAGTACTAGGCAAGTGACAGATCTATCAGTGGGTGAGTATTTTGGAGTAAGTAGTCAAAACTTCCTGATCTTTATCATAGCCTTGGACAGGGATAGGAGCAGACAGCATGGGAAAGTATTTAATTGGGGAGGACAAACTAAGATGCTATTAGGCAGGAATTTAGATTTTAAATTGGGAACAGACGTACTCATGAAAATGTACAATGGAAATGTGGAGGTTGTTGAGGGAGTACCTCCTTGGGATTCTGGACAGGAATGTTCCACTGAGGAGAGGAAAGGATGGTAGAGTGGAGGAACCATGGTTGACAAGAGATGTGAAACATCTGGTCAAGAAGAATTTAAAAGCATACTTAAGGTTTAGACAGCAAAGATCAGATAGGGTTCCAGAGAGTTATAAGGTAGCCAGGAAGGAATTAAGAGACTTAGAAGAGGGCATAAGCAGGCCTTGTTAAGTAGGATTAAGGAAAATACCATGGTGTTCTACATGTTCATGAAGAAAAGGAAGATGACTAGAGTGAGTGTAGGGTTGAAACATGTGCCTGAAGACAGAGGAGGGAGGGGAGGTCCTTATTGAATACCTTGCTTCAGTATTCACCAATGGGAGGGACCTTGACAAATGTGAGGACAACATAAAACACATTGACAGGAAGAAAAAAGATGTACTGGAACTTTTGAAAAGCATAAGAATAGGTAAGTTTTTGGAACCAGATGGGATAAACCCTGAGGGATTACTGCACCTTTGGTTATGATCTTTGCATCCCCACTGGCTACAAGAGTAGCAGCAGAGATTGGAGAGTGCCAAAAGTTATTCCTTTGTTCAAAAAGGAAAGGTAATCAGGTTAATCCTGGGAATTATAGACCTGTGAGTCTTACATCAGAGGTGCATAAGATATTGGAGAGGATAAATAGAAACAGGACTTACTAGCATTTGGAAAAGCTTAGTTTGATTAGGAATTTTGGACTTGGATGCTGTGATATTGTTAAGTCCCATAACCTTATCCCACTCTCATGAGAGACAATCATAACAACAAATGAGTGACAGTTGTTTTGATTGGAATTCAGCTGGAATATTTCTAAATAATCCTGGCTGCATGTATTTAAAGTATTCTGCCTTGCTTTTATTCCCCCACCATTGAGAACTGAAAGCTCATGGTGTTTCCTCCTCCCGTTATTGTCCGCCAGCACTCATCATTGGAAATAGCAGGGCAGTGGGGTTTTGATCTGTCGATAGTGGGTCTGGTCACCTCAGTAATTTCTTCAGGTTGTGCTGCAATTTCTTCAGGTTGACGCCTCGATTTTAGGAACACCAGGAGTTGTCCCCGGCATAATCAGGAACACTCTCTTAATTTGACTAAGCTCAAGAACACAAAAGCAACAGTGTGTCCCACTGGTGGGCTGGAAAACAGAGTGGACCATCCTAATAAAGATAAAAGTTTATAAAATAACATGCAATTAAGCCCCACCTTCTCAAGGTGGAAATCTTATACCCAGGTTTAAGGTGAAAGAGGGAAGTTTAAGGGAGATTTGCAAGGCAAGGTTTTTACATACACAGGGCTGTAATTTAGGTGGATACACGAAGAAAGCAGGAGTATGGGGTTCAGAGGGAAAATAAATCACCCAAATTGATGAGCAGACTCGATGAGCTAAATAGTTGAATCCTGCTCCCATTTCTTTTAATCTTTTGTTCTAAATTCCTGGAATTCAATGACAGGGAAGGTAGTAGAGCAAATAAGTTAACAATACTTAGGAGGCATTTGCACACACTTGAACAGGTGGGAAATGTAGGGATCAGAACAACATGCAGGCAGATGGGATTAGTTAGATTGGCATTGTGTTGGGACCGCTTCTTTTTATGTTTCATGTCAATGACTTGGATGATGGAACGGTTGGCTTTGCTGCAAAGTTTGCAGACAATTCAAAGATAGGTGGAGGGGAAGTTTTGAGGCAGCAGAGAGGCTACAGAAGGACTTAGACAGATTAGGTGAATGGGAAAAGAAGTGGCAGATGGAGTGCAGTGTTGGTCATGCACTTTGGTAGAAAAAAAAAGGATAGACTATTTTCTAAATGGAGAGAAAATTCAAAATTCAGAGACACAAAGAAATTTGGGAGTCCTTGTCCAGGATTCCCTAAAGGTTAATTTGCAGGTTGAGTCTGTGGTGAGGAATGCAAATGCAATGTTCGTGTTCACTTCAAGAGGACTAGAATATAAAATCAAAGATGTAATGTTGGGGCGTTATAAAGCACTAATGAGGAGTATTGAGAGCAGTTTTGGCCCGTAATCTTAGAAAGGATGTGCTAATTTTGAAGAGGATTCAAAGGAGGTTCACAAAAATGGTTCCAGGATTGAACAGCTTGTCACATGAAGAGGGTTTGATGGCTCCAGGCCTGTATACACTAGAATTCAGAAAACTGAGAGGTGGCCTAATTGAAACCTATCGAATGTTGAAAGGTCTAGAGTGGCTGCAGAGAGGGTGGTTCCTATGGTAGGCGAGTCTAAAACCAGAGGACGCAACCTCAGAATAGTGTCCGTTTTGAATGGAGTTGAGCAGGAATTCCTTCCACCAGAAAGTGGTGAATGTGTGGAATTTGTTGCCACCGGCTACTGTGGAGGCCAAGACCTTACAAATATTTAAAGCAGATTTTAATAGATTCTTGACTTATCAGGGCATGAAGGGATGTGGGAGGAAGGCGGTAGATTGGGGCTGAGAGGAAAAGTGGATCAGCCATGATGAAATGGCAGAGCAGACTAGATGGACCAAAATGACCTAACTTGCTTCTTCTATCTTATGGTCTTATTTTGGTCAGAGCAGACATAGGATGCCAATTCTTGTGCTGTACTGTTCTATGTGCTATGATCCTGGGACACCTCATAATATTATAGTCAAACAAATACCATATTAAGTGCACATCTTTGTTATAATGTAGGAACTATGTGATCCATTTTGCAAAAGGCAAATTACTACCAATTTGACAATGACAAATCCATTTATTACCAGATGTTGACTTAGGGATAAATGATTTCCAAAACAGTAGGAATATCTTCTCAATTTTGCTCATCTATGTCAGTCAATAGGATCTTATTCGAAAGGTAGAACTATAAATAAAGATCTTCTGCCACTAAAACATTCCCTGAGTGTGGTGTTAAAGCATTAGCGTAGATTTTGGACTCAGATCTCTGGTGCACAGGTGGGTCAGCAATCCTCCAGTTCAGAGGCAAGTGTATAAACACCTGATTTTGACATCTATGTACAGATTGTCCTTTATTCTCTGGGACCCTTTAGATCTGCCACTGTGATTTTGATGGTGTGCATGTGAGTAAATGACCTCCACCAAGAATCTGGCGAAGTTTACAAGCAGATGAATGGCAAGGATTTACATGAAAGGCTTGCCGATGTCTATCTGTATGTACAAGGTTGACCTTTCCATTGACCCCTAGTTGTTCTGATGGGGTCAGTACAGAAGAGCATATTGAATGTGATCCCGGATTAAGTATGTGGATTGTGACCGACGGAATTTTGAGACCAGAGAATTTATCACTTGGAGTCATTGTCTGAAAAGAACCCACTCTATTCAAAACAGATTTGATTTGCATTGAGGTCAATAATTAAAGAATTCAAGAACAATTAACTCTACTCTGTAAGTAACTCTTTTGTTGATATGTCAAATGGAAGAATTTGGAATTCTAATTGAAATTAATTAAGAACTAAAGACCAAACACATTCTGGAAAACAAAAGTATTACTGCGCTGAATAAAGCTAAAGAAAAAGATCAGCTTTCTTTGTCACACATACATTGAAACATACAGTGAAATGCACAGATTGTGTCAAATCAAATGAGCAAGGATTTTGATGGGGGCAGTCTGCAAGTGTCACCATGCTTGTGGCATCAACACCGCTGGCCCACAATTTACTAACTCTAATCCATATATCTTTGAAAAATGCAAGGAAACCGGAGCACTGGAGGAAACCCACATGGTCACAGAGAGAATATACAAACTCCTTATGTGATGGGAATCAAACCCTGATCTTGCTGTTGCTGTAATAGCGGTAGAATCTTTCTTCCATCTTCCTAAGATACCTATTATAGGAAACAACAGGCCAATGGCCCTTGAGCTAACTGGGGTATTCAGTAAGATCCTGGCAGATCCAGTTTTTGCAGTAACACCCATTTTCCTATACACCTTGATTCCCCTATAGCTCAAACATCTGTATCTCTGGCTTGAATATATTCAGTAACTCTACCTACAGATATATCAGCAGTGGAGAATTACAAGAAGTCAAGGCCTTCTAAGAGACAAAAATCTCTCCAAAGGACACAGGACAGAGACAAAGAGGGTGGAAGAACTCACTAGTCTACCAACACACAGAAAGTGCTGGAGGAACTCAGAAGGTCAGTCAACATTTTGGGCTGAAACCCTTCATCAGGATCTCTTGTAACATTATTGCACCAACCTTGAAATTCAGTGAGATGGGAGTAAGAGAGAAGGAACTGAGCTCTTTGCTGAGATTGATCCTTTAGGCTTGAAATGGGATACAGAAAACATGGTGAATGGCAAAAACAACCTAAAAGAGTGTACTACCCTGCTCAAGGACAGCTTGTATCCTTGTTGTTATAGGATTATCAAATGCTCTTCTTGTGATGTTTGACCTCACAATCCCCCCCCCATAATGGTCTTGCACTGCACTTTCCCTGTAACTGAAACATTTCATTCTGCTTTCCCTTGTACTAACTGAATGTCCTCACTCGATCAAATGATCTATATGGATGGCTGCAAAATAATGTTACATCATACCTCAGAACATGTGACAATGATACTATTTTAACACTTTAATAAAATCTTGCCTCCTCTCAGAATCAAAATTGAACTATTTTAGATTGGTAACTACTATACAATATCTACAACAATGCCAATGCCAAACAGATTCTAGTTCACAGGAAGTGAAGTAGCAAAGCCATCAGGTTTGTACTGCAGTACAAGGTGAGTTCTTGCCAAGGATGATGATGTAACACCATTACTTCTGATTACATCATAATGATAACTTTTGGCAGAATCTAACCTAGCTTATTTTTTTCTTTATAGTCTGCATTTGGAGTCAGTGAAGGTATACTTAATTTCTGGAAGATAACTCAGAGCTAAAAATCACTATTTCTATTGCAAATATTCAATGAGCTATCTTTAGCAGTAAGGTAGTTGTTGAGTGCATGGAATCCCTTGATTCGGTAGAAGAGAAAGAGGGACTACACTTATGAATTTTGTTACTCCATTGCTCTTCCTCCAATATCTGTCAAGGTTTTCAACCTCAATCTAAAAACAAACTGATAAATTAGTAAATTGGTTTATTATTGTCACAAACACACAGAAACCACTTTATATAATACCTCTTGTACCTAATAAAGTGGCTACTGAGTGTGTGTTTGCGGTCTTTTGCTGTTGTATATAGCCCATCCACTTCAAGTTTCGATGTGTTGTGCATTTGGAGATGCTCTTCTGTACACCACTTTGTAATATGTGGGTATTTAAGTTACTGTTGCCCTCGTGTCAGCCTGAACCAGTCAGCCCATTTTCCTCTGGCCTCTCTCATTGAAAAGATATTTTTGTCCACAGAACTGCCTGAATGTTTTTTGTTTTTGGCCCAAAACTGCTCACAATACTCCAAAAGCTGTCTTGCCAAAGCCTTATAAAACCTTAGGATTATATCCTTGCTTTTATATTCTGTCTTCCCATAATGAATGCTAACATTGCATTTGCCTTCCTTACCACAGACTCAACCTGCAAGGTAACCTTTATGGAACCCTGCATCCTGCTTGAGGACTCCCATGACCCTTTGAACTTCTGATTTTTGAATTCTCTCCCAATTTAGAAATTAGTCCACGTCTTCATTCCTTGTATCAAAGTGTGTGACCATACACTTCCCTACACTGTATTCAATCTGCCACTTCTTTGCTCATTCTCCCAATGTCAAAATAAGAGTTTGCTCATGTTTTTGCATTCAAGCTTGTGCAGAAGTCGTAATTTTCAGTTTGTATCCTTGCTATCACCATTTTTAAGGGAATTTGTGGAAAACTAACAATATAAAACCATAAACACAAGAGATCCTGCAGATGCTAGAAATCCGAGCAGCACTCACAAAATGCTGGAGGAACTCAGCAGGCCAGGCAGCATCTGTGGAAATTAATGAACAGTTGATGTTTTGGGCCAAGACCCTTCAGCAGGACTGAAATATAAAACTGTAATGCCTACTTGCACTGTGAAACTGTGTGCTTAACTAACTCATGGCCAGATAAATGACAGGCTGCAGCATCTACAGCTACCCGTTATACCTTTTGGCAATGAGACTGAATTTCCAATGGTGTGAGGGAGAAACATCTCTTGATTGGTACTCTATGCCACTGTAGGCAGACGGGCCACCTCATTAGCACTACAATGCTGCAGCTGCAATCAGAATTGACATAGTAAGGGCAGTGCTGTAAGGTAAATGTAGCATTAGACAATCTTATTTTTTTACATGGCCCATTAGGCTGTGTTATCATTCTTCGTCCTAATTAGATTACATGGATCACTGAAAGGACACTGTACTGAATTGTGTTCGAACACTGTGTTTTGGTAGACACAGCAATTTCAGCATCAATTTCTCAGCAATAACCACTTCATCAATGCTTTTAGGCACCAAAGCCACATCAGCAGTTTCGAAGCTACGTGTAAGGATGAAAGCTGTGAAACCCCTGATGAGAGGTTCACTCGTTGATACTTTCAAATCAGTGAGGGACACAACATGGGGAAAAAGTTCATAGACTGACGGCTAAACCAGCAATATAAAAAGGAATTTCTTTACATTTCACAAGAGAACACAGTATTTTTTGAATTCCTAACGAATAAGTTACATCCATTTTGACAGGTTAGAAACATTAAATCATCTTGTTGTTGAACAATCAAAAAATTGAAAATACACTTAGAGTAAGTGAAAATACACTTAGAAGTAAGAAGCACCCAGTGTTGATCATCAGCGAGGAGATGTTTATCATCAATACACACAGATTGTGGTCTTCCAATTAGGAAGTTGAGGATCCAGTTACAGAGGGAGGTACAGAAGCCCAGGTTCTGCAACTTCTCAATCAGGATTGTGGGATGATGGTATTAAATGCTGAGCTATAGTTGATAAGCAGCATCCTGACTTAGGTGTTTGTGTTGTCCAGGTGGTCTAAAGCCATGTGGAGAGCCACTGAGATTGTGTCTGCCATTGATCTGTTGTGGTGATAGGCAAATTGCAATGGGTCCAGGTCCTTGCTGAGGCAGGAGTTCAGTCATGACCAACCTCTCAAAGCATTTCATCACTGTCGATGTGAATGCTCCCGGGTGATAGTCATTAAGGCAGCTCACATTATTCTTCTTAGGCACTGGTATAATTGTTGCCTTTTTGAAGCAAGTGGGAACTTCCACCCATAGCAGTGAGAGGTTGAAAGTGTCTTTGAATACTCCCACTAGTTGGTTGGCACAGGTTATCAGAGCCTTACCAGATACTCCATCAGGACCTTCCACCTTGCGAGGGTTCACCCTCTTTAAAGGCAGCCTAACATATAACCATATAACAATCACAGCATGCAAACAGGCCATCTCGGCCCTCCTAGTCCGTGCCAAACTCTTAATCTCACCTAGTCCCACCTACCCGCACTCAGCCCATAACCCTCCACTCCCTTCCTGTCCATATACCTATCCAATTTTACCTTAAATGACACAACTGAACTGGCTTCTACTACTTTTACAGGAAGCTCATTCCACACAGCTATCACTCTCTGAGTAAAGAAAAACCCCCTCGTGTTTCCCTTAAACTTCTGCTCCCTAACTCTCAAATCATGTCCTCTTGTTTGAATCTCCCCTACTCTCAATGGAAACAGCCTATTAACATCAACTCAATCTATCCCTCTCAATTTTAAATACCGCGATCAAATTCCCCCTCAACCTTCTACGCTCCAACATCAGCCTCTGAGAAGGCCTATAAATTGCAATGACAGATAGAAAATTCAAGCCAACAGGGCAATGGTACAATAGCAGGTACAATGGCTTTCAATATGCAGGTAGACTGGGAAAATCATGTTGGTGCAGGATTACAGGAGTGAGAATTTCTAGAGTGCCTATGAGATGGCTTTTTAGAACAGCTCATGGTTGAACCCACTAGAGGATCACCTTTTCTGGATTTGGTGTTGTGCAAGGAACTGGAATTGATTGGCGAGCTTAAGGTAAAAGAACCCTTAGGGGAAAGTGATCATAATATGATCAAATTCACCCTGTATTACAGTAGAGTAAAGGGAATTACAAAGGCATGAGAGAGGAGTTGGCTAAAATAGATTGGAAAGGAACACTGGCAGGGATGATGGTAAAGCAGCAATGGCTGGAATTTCTGGAAGCAATTTGGAAGGCACCAGGATATATACATCAAGGAGGAAGAAGTATTCTAAAGGAAAGATGACAAGAGGAGTCAAAGCCAATGAGAGAGCATATAATAGAACAAACATTGGCCGGAAATTAGAGGATTGGGAAGCTTTTAGAAACCAACAGAAGGCAAATAAGTCATTAAAAAGGTTGAGTTGGAATACAAAAGTAAGCTAGCCATTAATATTGAAGAGGATACCAAAAAATTGTTCAGATACATAAAAAGAGATGTGAGAGTGGATATCGGACTGCTGGAAGATTATGCTGGGGAGGTAGTAATGGGGGGAAAAGGAAATGGCAGCTGAACTGAATAAATATTTTGCATCAGTCTTCACTGTGGAAGACATTAGCAGTATGGTGGATGCTCCAGGTGTCGGGGGCATAAAGTGTGTGAAGTTACCAATGCTAGAGAGAAGGTTCTTGAGAAACTGAAAAGTCTGTAGGTAGATCAGTCACCTGGACCAGATGGTGCACAGCTCAGAGTTCTGAAAGAGGTGGCTGAAGAAATCGTGGAGACATTAGTAATGATCTTTCAAGAATCACCAGGTTCTGGAATGGTTTCAGAAGACTGGAAAATTGCAAATATCAGCCCATTCATCAAGGAGGGAGAAAAGCAGAAGAAAGGAAATTATAGGCCAGTTATTCTTACCTGAGAGGTTGGGTAGATGTTGAAGTCTATTATTAAGGATGAGGTCTCAGGGTACTTTGAGGCACATGATAAAATAGGCTGTAGTCAATATGAATTCCTCAAGGGAAAATCTTGACTGACAAATCTGTTGAATTATTTGAAGAAATAACAAGCAGGATAGATAAAGGAGATTCGGTTCATGTTGTGTACTTGGATTTTCACAAAGCCTTTCACAAGATACGACACATGAGGCTGCTTAACAAGCTATGAGCCTGGATAAAGCAAAGGCTGATTGGCAGGAGGCAAGAAGTGGGAATGAAGGGAGGCTTTTTTGCCTGCCTGCCGGTGACTAGTAGTGTTCCACAGGGGTCTGTGTTGGGACTGATTCTTTTAACTTTATATGTCAATGATTTGGATGATGGAATTAATAGCTTTGTTGCAAAGTTTGCAGATGACATGAAGATAGGTAGTTCTGAGGAAGAAGAGGCCACAGATTAGGAGAATGGGCAAAGAAATGACAGATGGAATACAGATTTGGGAAGTGTATGGTCATGCACTTTGGTAGAAGAAATGAAAGGGTTAACTATTTTCTAAATGGAGAGAAGATTTAAAAAACTGAGGTGGAAAGGGTCTTGGAAGTCCTTGATTACAATTCCCTAAAGGTTAATTTGCAGTTTGAGTCTGTGATGAGGAAGGCAAATGCAATGTCAGCATTCATTTCATGATGACTAGAATACAAAAGCAAGGATGTAATGTTGAGACTTTAGAAAGCACTGGTGAGGCCTCACTTGGAGTATTGTCAGCAGGTTTGAGCACCTTATCTTAGAAAGGATGTGCTGAAACTAGAGAGGGTTCAAAGGAGGTTGACGAAAAAATTCCAGGATTGAATACTTGTCATATGAAGAGCGTTTGATGGCTCTGGGCCTGAATTCACTAGAATTCAGACGAATGAGGGGTGGTCTCTTTGAAAGCTATCAGATGGTGAAAGGCCTTGATAGAGTGGATATGCAGGGGATGTTTCCTAAGGTGGGAGAGTCTAAGACCAGAGGACACTGCCTCAGAATAGAGGGGCATCCTTTAGAATGGAGATAAGGAGGAATGTCTTTCACCAGACAGTTGTGAATCTGTGGAAGTTGTTGCCACAGGCAGCCATATCTAAGGCAGAGGTTGATAAATTCTTGATTGGTCAGGGCATGAAGGGATACAGGGAGAAGGCAGGATATTGTTGCTGAGGGGAACATTGGTTCAGTCATGATGAAGTGGTAGAGCAGATGTGATGGGCCAAATGGCCTTATTCTTCCCCTATACATATCTTATGGTTTTATGTTGAGTGCCTTTAGTAAAGGATGGTTCCTTCTTGAGGCACTGCTTCTTGAAGATGTCCTCAATTGTAGGGGAGGTTGTGCCTATGATAGAGTTGGTTGAGACTTATAACCTTCTGCAGCCTCTTGGGACCCTGTGCATTGCAGCCTTAGTACTGGGCTGTGTTGCAACAAGTCAGAATGATCTCCCCTGTACATCTATAGAAATTTGTAAGATTCTAGGAATATCCTCAAACTCCTAGCAAAGTAGAGCTGCTGGAGTGTCTTCCTCGTGATTGCATTAATGTGTTGACCCAAAGACAAATCATCAGAGATTATCAATGCCCAGGAACTTGAAGCTGACCCAGCACTGAGGACTGCTGTGTGTTCTGCTGACTTCTTCTTGCTGAAGTCCACAATGATTTCCTTGAATTTGCTGCTGTTGAATTTGTTGTTGCAACATCACTCAATCAGCCAATCTAGCTCACTGAGATGCGGAGATGATCATTAATCAATTTCTGGGTTCCTCTGTACAGCTAACATCTGGGTAGAGCTGGTACTTGAGAACTCATGATTCACTTAAGTACATTTGAAATCTTGATAAAACATGCAGTAAATAGCAAAGCAATGTGAAGTATCATTCTTCTCCAAACTGATTTTCCCACAAGTACAATTATGAGTGTAAGCTAAGTGGTGCTTAAATGTTGCACAGAAGCTTCTGGTCATCTACCTGCTTATTGCCATTTTACTGATGATTTGAACCAATGCCTGATTGAACAAAGATGTTCATATCCAGCAAACCTTTATGGAACTATCTTTGCAGATTACCAGCAAATGTAACTTCATTTTCTTCAAGATGCAAAAGCAGTGCAAGATACATTGAAGACATTCTGAGGCAAAATATTTAGTTATCTTCAGAAGATGACAAAAAAAACTTCAGGTTTGAAAAACCTGGAGCAAAAACAGAATGGTATCCTCCATGCAAAAACAGGGAATGCTGTGAATACCCAGAAAGCCAGGCAACATAATGGAAGAAAACAGGTAAATATTCTCTCACAGCTACCTGGACTATTCCTCTTCCCACCCTGTCTCTTACAAAAATGTCAACCCTTTCTCACAATTCCTCCATCTCCACCGCATCTCAGGATGAGGCTTTTCATTCCAGGATGAAGGAGATGTCTTCCTTTTTTAAAGAAAGGTGCTTCCCTTCTTCCACCATCAACTCTGCTCTCAAACACATCTCTCCCATTTCACACACGAAAGCTCTCACCCCACTCGGGATAGGGTTTTTCTTGTCCTCACCTACCACTCCACCAGCCTCCAGGTCCAACGTATAATTCTCCATAACTTCCACCACCTCCAACGGGATCCCACCACCAAGCACATCTTTCCCTCGCCCCTCTTTCTGCTTTCCGCAGGGATCGCTCCCTACACAACTCCCTTGTCCATTTGTTTCCCCCCCCCCCCCAAATCCCTTCCCCCCAATCTCCATCCTGGCACTTATCCTTGTAAGCAGAACAAGTGCTACACCTGCCCTTACACTTCCTCCCTCACCACCATTCAGGGCCCCAGACAGTCTTTCCAGGTGAGTCGACACTTCACCTGTGAGTCGACTGGTGTGATATACTATGTCTGGTGCTCGTGAGACCGTTTCATTGAACACCTTTGCTCTGTCCACCAGGGAAAGCAGGATCTCCCAGCGGCCACACATTTTAACATCATGCCCCATTCCCATTCTGATATGTTAATCCATGGCCTCTTACTATCTCTTCTTTCAGTTAGTCCTGACGAAGGGTCCTGGCCCAAAATATCAACTGTACTTCTTCCTATAGATGCTGCCTGACCTGCTGCATTCCACCAGCATTTTGTGTGTGTTGCAAATATTATTGGTATGGATCTTTCCTTAAGAGTCCAGCTGTCAGTAATACTGCTAATAATTTTTGGAGCTTCATTATTCTTATAACTCACTTGTCTCCAGAAACTTCTGACTGCTAACTTTATTCAAGTCCACAGCATGGCTGTTTTATCATAGTGATCATGATTTGAATTATCTGAGCATGCTAAGCCCAGCAGTGCCTTTAACCTACCAATCCAAACTATGAGACAAAATTGATTATCATGGTGTCAGGTTACAGTGAGACTCAAGTTCAGACCAATGAATGCTCTTTTACCAGGATTTATTAGGGAGCACAAAGGCAACAGTCTTTCAAAAACAGGAGGCAGGCATGAATCCAAAATGGCTGGCAGAGGTCTTACCCAGGAAAGGCAGTCCAGCAAGGGCAGATGATCCAGAGCACACCGGCAAAAATCAGGTCCCAGAACAGGCAAAATCAGTTGGCAGCAATCACAATGACAGGCTAGAATAACACTGGGACAAACTGGCAGAGAATGTGAGTCAAGGCAGGGTTAAAATGGACAGGGTAATGAGTGAAAATAGAAACAGGTGGGTGCAAGTGAGGAGACAACAAGCTAATTGGAGAAAGTCTGAAAAGGAAAAGGCTGCCAAAACCCACATGGCCAGGTGAAAGAAAGCAGAAATCAAAGCCTGTTGTGGTCCAGATCTACCAGCAGAGGCCCTTCAACCCAGTGTTTTGGCCGGATCCTTAACACATGGAGACTTTACTCTGAGGCTAGCCATCATAAATGAGAGGTGTATCTCCTTCACACTGTGACCGCCTTGGAAACATTGTCTGAAGGATACAGTCTAGTAGGTTTTTCAGGATATGACTGTGCCATACGAAGCTAACAGTAATATTTAGAAATTAGCATGTTTTCCTTATCCACCCCCTTCAAACCACACCACCTGCTCCATACACACATAATACACACCACACAACACACATAAAACAGAAACCCATCAAGCTATCATTTGACAGAAGCCAATACAGACTTGTCATGAGTATAAAGTCTCCATGCACAAAGTTACATCTGTGCTGCTTGAAGACTCCCAAACTAAAATAAAATTAAAAAGATACAGCTTTCACAAAATAATATGGAGGCTACAACTTTTTTTAATAATTTAAAGTAACCGATATTTTAAGGTTAGAAAATCAGCTGTAAGATAAAGATAGTCTCTCATCCACAGTCAATATAGATTATGAGCTGTAAGGCATGGATACCTTTATGGCCCAACACATCCATGTGGACCATATTGCCTGTAATTGTTCCATTTTCCTGCATCTCACCTGTATTGAATTGAATTGACTTCATTTCTTACCTCCTTCATATACATGAGGAGAAAAATCTTTATGTTACGTCTCCATCTAAATGTGCAATGTACAAGTCATTGTAATTTATAATAAATAGTATGTACAACACGATAGTCAATATAACATAGAAATACAGTTGTGTCAGTATAAGTTAAGCAGTCTGATGGCCTGGTGGAAGAAGCTGTCCCGGAGCCTGTTGGTCCTGGCTTTTATGCTACGGTACCGTTTCCCAGATGGTAGCAGCTGGAACAGTTTGTGGTTGGGATGACTCAGGTCCCCAATGATCCTTTGGGCCCTTTTTTACGCACCTGTCTTTGTAAGTATCCTGAATCGTGGGAAGTTCACATCTACAGATGTGCTGGGCTGTCTGCACCACTCTCTGCAGAGTCCTGCGATTAAGGGAGTTACAGTTCCCAAACCAGGCAGTGATGCAGCCAGTCAGGAAACTCTCAATTGTGCCCCTGTACTAAGTTCTTAGGATTTGGGAGCCCACACCAAACTTCCTCAACCGTCTGAGGTGAAAGAGGCTTGTGCTTTTACACTACACAGCCGGTATGTACAGACCACGTGAGATCCTCAGTGATGTTTGTGCTGAGGAACTTAAGGCTGTTCACCCTCTCAACCCCAGATCCATCAATGTCAATAGGGGCTGGCCTGTCTCCATTCCTCCTGTAGTCCACAAAGTCCTGTAGTCCTTTGTCTTTGCGACATTGAGGACGAGCTTGTTTTCTTGACACCACTGTGTCAGCTGTCATATACTGTATAAATAACTGTTCATAAACATTCCTTCCCCATCTTTGTCACACATCATCATTTCAACCCTGGCTTTAGAAAACACCAATTTTTTCTGAAATAAATTTGCCTTATTAAACAGTATTGTCATTATTATTTTTATTTTTCAATCTTATTTGTTTTTAAAGTGTCAATTCAAACGTTCTCTTTAGGAGTTCGTTCTACATAGTTACCAGCTCTGAGTAGAAATATTTTATCCATACTTGAACTGCTTTAAGGTATGTGAAATTTGCCCAATGATAACACATAACAAAACACATTTACAAGGAAGTCATAGCGAACCTTGATAAAATGCTTAGAGTGAGAGTAGAGTTTAGTTTCATAGCCAGTTCAAAGGGATAAGTTTCAGGAAAAATGAAAAGGCTTTAGAGAGGGTGAAGAAGAGGTTTACCCAATGTAATCCTGTGATGAGAGATTAAGTAGAATGAAGAAACCACAGCTGCTCATTCTGGGATGGAGAAGCTTGTGAGAGAGTCTGTTAGAAGTATTTAAAATCGTGATGAGCTTAAGAGAGAAATTATTCATCTTGGTGGAGAGATCAAGAACCAGAAAGCATAGAGTGCTGCACTGCTCAGTAACCCAGTTATTTAACCCTAGCCTAACCACAGGACAATTTACAATGACCAATTAACCTGTGACCTAGTACATCTTTGGACTGTGGGAGAAAACCGGAGCATCCGGAGGAAAACCACATGCACATGGGGTGAACATACAATCTTTCTTACAGAGGACTTTGAAATTGAACTCCAAACTCTGACGTCCTCTGTAAAGCATTAACTTCTATGTTTGAAGTTGACTGAACCAAAACTAACATGAGAAAATGGTTCTTTATGGCAGATTGAATCATAACTACGAATTTTATTTGTTGATGAAGGATATAAAAAAGCTCAAGACAAAGCTCAAAGAATAAGAAAAAAACTCAAAACAGTGGGACTAATTGTATTACTTTAACACTGACTCGAAAGATCAAAAGAATTCCTTCCAAGATTAACTAATTTGCAATGGTGCATTTAAACAACATAGTCAAAATAGTCATCATTAAAATTCTAACAACACTGGACCTTAAATGCTTCTCCATTTAACTGGTACTTAACACTTCCAAGGACTACCCCAATAACTACAGTAAACCATTTAGACAAACAAGTCATTGAATTTGATGGAAAACCCATCAGTGTTCATAAGTATAAATTTCTGCATCAGTTTTCTGGAATCATTACAATCAGTTTCTCTTTAAACTGTAATGCCAACCTGATGCATGCAACAGCATGGCAAAGCCCCAGGGGTAAATTGGTCTCCCAAGCACAGCTATGATCATGCTGGGAGTCACTCAAGATATTCTAATTAGACTGACCATATGAACCCACGAGGGCCTAGGTAGCAATACCACTTGGATGAAAATTTCTGGCTAGTTGATTTACTAAACTAACTACTCTATCTTCCTTGAAAACATTTGCATAGGGACCATTTATTGTTGAGTAACAAAATGATGAAAAAATGTAATCACATTTATGGCTGCATACTGTGTGTTGGCTCACCAAGAAGGTCTATCAACCCTAATCTCCTTCTCTTGTTCTTTACCATAATGCTTTAATATTTTACATTTAATATCACTTGAAATTATTTGATTGATTCTCAACAGACAATATCAACAATACTTTCAAAACCTGAAAATACCATTGTAATTTCCTTCTCGATGTTCCCTGTACTCCTCTGAAATTTTTCTCCTTAAGCTCTACATTTGCGATGGTAAATTGGTTTATTATTGTCACATGTACTGAGGTACAGTGAAAAGCTTTGTTTTGCATGTCATCTGAACAGTTCATTTCTTTACAGTACTGTGCAAAAGTCTTGGGCAGGTTATATACTGTATATGTGCCTAGGACTTTTGCACAGTACTGCAGTAATCTTATGCATTGCACTGTACAGCTGCTGCAAAAAAAATTAGCAAATTTCATGACATGTGAGTGATGGCAAATATGATTCTGATATGGTCTCTATTGTGCACTGCGAGTGGGAAGGGGCAGGGAGAGGGGGATCATGGTTGGGAAAAGGGCAAGGGAGCGGGGGGGGGGGGAGCGGAAAGCACCAGAGAAACTTTCTGTAATGATGAATCAACCAATTGTTTGTAATCAAATTACCTTGCCTGGTGTCTCAGAGGTGGGTGCGTGTGCACCTGCACCACCATCCGCCCCGACACTCTTTCTCTGCCCCCTGTCCCACAGCCCTCCCACAGCGCTCCACCCTCGCCACTCCCAACGTCCTTTGCTCCCGCCAGATTTACAAACTCACTCTCCGCTCCACATTGACAAATACAGAGCTGTGCAAAAACCTTTGGCCTCTTAACTATATATACTGCATATAATACAATAATAGAATGCAGAATAAAGTATTACAGTTACCGAGAAAGTGCAGTACAGGCGGACAATAAAGTACAAGGTCATAACAAGGTAGATTATGAAGTCAAGAGATCAACTTATTGTAGAAGAAGAACATTCAATAGTTTTATAACAGCAGGATAGAAGCTATCCTTGAGCCTGGTGGCATGTGCTTTCTGGCTTTTGTAATGGAAGTAATCCATCACTTTATACTGTCTCAAATCCTTTTATAATCTTCAGTTTCCAATATACTCCACTCTTAACCTACTCTGTTCTCTTCTGCAGTCTCATCTCTGGTATCATCTTAGTAAATCCACATTTACTTTAATTTCTATGGCTGCGAATTTTTTTTATTGATTTGTGGTCAGTACTGTGAACCTCATTCCAACTATTCTCATTTCATTGAGACAATCTTTCAATACTACCTGTCTGATCATATCAGGGACCAACACCCCCATGAGACGTTTCCCGGAGCCCATCTTCCAATTCTCAATACTTGCTGCCTTTTGCTCTATCTAGGGATTAAATGGTGCTGTATTTTATGGGTGCCAGATCTTGTTACATCTGCAATTCTATTTTATAGTAGACGATCATGTTCACTCCCAAGGATCTACAGAAGGTGGCAATCAGGAGTGGCACAGAGGGAGCAATACTGTTGGCAAATGGACAGAAGCAAAGGGAGCATCAGTACTAACTTGAATGGACAGGAGAGCAGCACGATTTCAGTGCCAGCTTAAACTGGGTAGAAACTGAGGAGAGCTTGAATCGTAGGATAAGATGGAACAGTATCACACCTGAAAGTTGAAACGAGTGAGAGGGAGAAGGAAAGGAATTAAAGGATGAACTGGAGACCAGAGATGAAGAGGATAGAAATCCCCACTTGAACTTGGACTGAGGAGAAGCAGAGCCACAGTATGGCCGGATGTGAAGACTTGGAGCTGGGAGAAATGTGGAGTGGGGTGGGTGTGAGCAGGTGTTTCAAAAGTTAGCCATCCTAAATCCAGCTGCCAAGGGGTGATGAGGGGATTGTAAGTGCTATGTTGTGGTGGAGGGTATGCACAGAGAAAAGATCTTTAGAGAAGAGGGAGATTAATGGCCACCTCTGATTTGAGTGGAGATTTGGAAGAATGACTTTGTGGGAACATTGATAGAAAAGAAAGGGAAATGGGCAGAGGGGGGATGGGGTCAGGGATTTTTCAGTGTTTGGGACATGAACACAACTAGATATGAAACTTGAAGGAGAAAGTGCCTCTTAGCAGGTGGAAGATTAGATCAATGGTCCAGAGTGAAACCAATCTCAGTGAGACCATTGTCAAACTAATTTGCATGATTGCCCCAACACCTTTCTTAAACTTTCTCTCACCTCCAATAAACTTCCCACTAAACTGAAGTAATCTTCAAAACTAATGTTAAACTGTTCACTTTATGGCAACTGTTCTCCAGTGCCAAGACCACGAGTCTCAGAACCTGAACTGCAGTTTGTAGATAATGATCACATGGAAGTCAGGGTCCAAGACTCATTCACCAGCATACAAGAAGGCAAGCCTTACACTCAGTATCTGTGAGACAAAGGTACTTCACAAATGCCCTCTGCCACTTCACTATACTCTCCTCCATCTACAAAGGTTCATGGAGAGACTCCAAAGAACATTCATTATTTCTTATATCTTGGGAGACACTTCTTGGCCAGGGAAGTCAAAAATGATTAAATTTACCACTGCCTTCAATGTGTCAGCATGATCTTTTACTGACTGAGGAAAGGGTATTTTCCTCAAAAAGAATCTGTCCTCAGCACATCCTTCGATTGTGAGGGCTATTAATGCAAATGATGCATATCACTGTATGTTTCAATGTACATGTTATAAATAAATGAATCTGAATCTGAGGTTTCTGAAGATTATGACCTTGGACCATCCTAATGTTCTTACTTGGCAGCAGTGATCCTTGCATTCCTATATCCTTCTGAGATCTGGACGTCACTGCAAGGCACTGGAAAAATACCAGCAATGTACTTTCTAAAAGGTACTATGAATTGACTGGAAAGTTAGGCAAGCCAATGTCTATGTGTTCTGCAATCACAAGAGACTGCAGATTCTGGAATCTGGAGCATGTAAGAAAACTGCTGGATAAACTCAGAGGTTCAGGCAGCATCTATGGAGGACAATGGACAGTCAGCATTTGGGGCCAAGACCCTTCATTAGTGTCTTCTCCCAAGACAACATCCCTATATTGAGATCCGAGTTATGATGTTTGTGTGCCCAACATCAGACTTCAAAACAGACCCCCATTCTGAGCTTTGCCTTGGGAGGAAATTACCATGCTGATAGAGAAATAAATCAATAATGTTCTCAAAACATATGACCAAATCCTGGGAATCCCCGGGACATGAGAGTTCAAAGTGGAGAACGAGCCGTCTGCATGGTATTGAATATCTTAGTTTGGTATATGGGGAGTGCACAGAAACAGTCTATATACAATGGAAAGAATGCATCACATTACAGTTTACCCTCCTGACCAGCAGCATCTATGAAAAAGAGTAAACATTCAAGGTTTTGGGCCGAGCCCGTTCTGTCTTTTTGGCCACCCATTCATCCAGCTGGGCTTTGGTCATTGTAGTTATCTCAATCAATCACAGTCCCGCAATGCTGGTCTTTCTGCTTTTACCTACAAGCTCAATGTGGCTTGTCTGTTGTTGTATTTCACTGTCTTGAATGTCATTCCCATAAAAGTTATCTTTTCTCCAGTATAAGCTCTTAGTTTGATATCTGCAAGCTTCAGTTCAATATCTTTGATATGCCCTTCAAACTCATTCTGTGGAATAACTGAAACAGCTGATCCGATGTTTAATACCATTTTAATTAATTTGCTGTTCACTTCTGGTGCAAGCCATATTGATTGTCTATTGTCAGTTTTCACATTGTAAATCTCAAGGTTTATACAGTCCTGTGTGTCTCTCATCATTATCAAATCTTTCATCAACAACATGCAGATTAGTGCTCTTTTTGAAACTGCAACTTGAATTTTTAAGTGCTGGGCCCAGGAGAGGCTCCCCCGAAATAATAACACTGAGGAATTTGAAGTTACTGACTCTCTGGATGAGGACTGGTTCATGGAGCTGTGGTTTGCTTCTCCTGAAGTCAATACAGTAATCACCTCCTTGGTCTTGCTCACATTGAGTAAGGGGTTGTTGTTGTGGCACCCTCAGCCATATTTTCAATTTCCTTCCTATATACTGATTCATCATCACCTATGTATGATTCGGTCTATAACAGTGAAGTCGTCAGTAAACTTGAATATGGCTTTGGAGCTGTGCACACCCACACAGTCATAAGTGTAAAGCGAGTAGAGCAGGGGGCTAAGCACACGGCCCCGTGGTGCACCTGAGCTGAGGGAGATGATGGAGGAGATTGATGCACCATCAATAACTCACACTGAAATGTAAGGCGAGATATCGGCTTTTATTGACTGGAAGAAGGAACCAGGAGTGAGTGTCTATCATACAATGTCCTGGAGACTGAGGCCGAGCGTCAGGCCTCAGATCTCCTTTATACAGGGGCCTGTGGGAGGAGCCACAGGAGCAGTCAGCAGGGGGCGTGTCCCGACAGGCACATAGTTCACCACAGAAATGCAGTTGCAAATCTGAACTGGCTGAGGTGAGCAAGTGAGGGAATCGAGGATCCAATTGCACAAGGAGGTCTCAAAGAAAGAGGGGATGATGGTATTGAACGCTAAGCTTTATCGATAAAGAGCATCCTGTTTTATGTATCTTTGTTGTACATATATGTTCCAGGGTTGAGTGAAGAGGCAACGAGATGGCATCTGCTGTGGACCTGTTGCTCCGGCAGGTAAATTGGAGCGGATCCAAGTCATTTCTCAAGCAGGAGTTGATATGTTTCATCACTGACCTCTCAAAACATTTCATCATTGGAGGCAGGTTATCACGTTCTTCTTACGCATCAGTAAAATTGAAGCCTGCTTGAAGTAGGTGTGTACCTCAGACTGTCAAAGCAAAGCAAGAGGTTAAATCTTTCGGTGAACACTCCAGCCAGTTGATCAGCACAGGTCTGTAGAACTTGGCAATTTACATGGATTCTTTACGTGGGTTCACCCTCCTGAACGCTGCTCACGTGTCTGCTTCAGGGACTGAAATCACAAGATCATCGAGGGTTGTGGGAGTTCCTGATTGTTTTTTTATGTTTAAATGGTTGAAGCAGGCACAGAAGGCATTGAACTCAACTGGAAGTGAAGCCCTGGTGCTTCCTATGTCGCTTGATTTAACTTTATGAGTGGTGATGGTATTCATGCCCTGCCAGAACTGTTCAGCATCCTTCATTGGTTCAAGTTTGGTCCAGAATTGCCACTTCACCTGTGAGATGGCTTTTTAGATATCATACCTGGACATATTGTAACTTTCTTATGAAATTATTATTATCCTCTCAAATGCAAACTGTAGTACTTTGGGAGAACAGATATAAAGTGACAGTGCATTGTTAATGTATGATCCTTAACATTGTTGATGTGCACAGGGATATTGGGGTCAAAATGCATAACTCCCTGAAGGTGGCTTCACAGGGATAGTGTGGTAAAGAAGTTTATGACATATCTGCCTTTGTTAGTCAAAGAACTGAGTTCAAGAGTTGGGAAGTTATGTTGCAGCTTTATAAAACTGTAGTTAGGCTGCATCATTCAATTCTGTTCACCCCTTTATAGGAAGGAAGTCGAGACTTTGGAGAGAGCGCAGAAGAGATTTACAAGGATTCTGTCTGGGTTAGATGGTAAGTGTTTATGAGGAGAGGTTAGACAAACTTGGGTTGTTTCCTCTAGAGCAGCAGAGCCTGAGGGGATATCAGGTTATGAGAAGCATAGAAACAGCAGGCAGCTGGTATCCTGTTGCTCCTGAGGCTGTAATCTCTAATACCAGAGGGCATGGTTTATGGTGAGAGGGCATAATTTCAAAGGCGATGTGAGGGGCAAGAATTTTATAGAGTGATGCAGTACTGCCAGGGGTGGTGCAGGAGGTAAAAATGGCAAAGGCAAACAAGAGGCACATGAACGTGCAGAGAATGGAGAAGTATGGCCTTGTGTGGGCACAAGGGGAAAATCTAGTTGGACTTTTGATTAATATTTAATTAGCTCTCCTACACTTTGAGGGCCAAAGGGGTTGTCTCTGTGCTAATGTTCATAATCCATGGATCTATGGGTCCTGGTATCAGTTTAAGGAATTGGGCAGAGTTTTGCTAAGCAACAAACACACTGATTCCATTTCACGGAGTTACGTGACTACATAATTGCAATTAAAAATGCTCACCTGCATGTACTCACGTTTCCTTGGAACTTTGAGCTGCATGTTTTCAGGTGAGTACTTTGCTTTCAGTTTCTGATTTATTTTTGACTTTGCCAACCCTCATTAAGCACCTACTGAATTATGTAGATACGGTTCCTGCTTATCTCCCCTGGAAAGCAAGAGAATTTGCAAAAATACCTGAAGAACTAAGCTGAGTTGGTTAGAGCTGTTCGATCAGAAGGAACAACCTATATCATGTCACTGGAAATTAGAAGCAAATATTCAGGTTCCTTAAATACTCTGGAGTTCTTTACCAGTAGAGCATTCAACCTCCTGACAGAGTTCTATATTTATTTATTGAGATACATACTGCGTGAATAGGCCCCTCCTGACTGTACAACATTGTGCTAACCACCACGTTACCATGCCACCCCAATGTGGATAGTATGTTGATTGGTGGCATGGAAACACCAATGCCCTTGAATGGCAAAGTCTACAAAAAGTTGTGGATATGGTCCAGTCCATCGGGGGTATAGACCTCCCTACCACTGAGAACATCTACGTAGAGCACAGTCACAGGAAAGTTGCATCTATCATCAAGGACATCCACAATCCAGATCATGCTCTCTTCCTGCTGCTGCCATCAGGAAGCGGGTACAAGAGTCTCAGGACCCACACCACCAGATTCATGAACAATTATTCCCCCTCAACCAGAGGGGATAACCACTCAACTTCATTCACCCCATCGTTGAACTTTTCCTACAACCTATGGACTCACTTTCAAGGACTTTTCTTCTCATGTTCTCAAAATTTATTATTTATTTCTTATGATAATGATGATGATAATGATGATTATTATATATATTTATTTTTTCTTTCATTTTGTATTTGCACAGTTTGTTGTCTTTTGCACACTGGTTGTTTGTCTGCCCTGTTGGATTGGGTTTTTTATTGATGCTATTGTGTTTCTTGTATTTACTGTGAATGCGCAAAAGAAAATGAATTTCAGGGTTTGTATATAGGTGACACATATGTACTTTGATAATAAATTTACTTTGAATTTCAACTTTGAACTCTTCCACCATTCAATTAGATTGTCATTAATCAATAGCTTGCTTTTGATTGATTTGTTTTGTTTTGCTCTTACTCAAAAATATTTCAACTTATATTATGAAACCTTAGATTGTCTACTACCTTTTGAGAGTGAAAGAGATAATGTGTTTATGTATGTCTGTGTGTGTGTGTGTGTGTGTGTGTGTGTGTGTGTGAGAGAGAGAGAGAGAGAGAGAAAGGGGAGAAAGAGTATTTTCATTTTTACAAACCTATGTGTAAAGAAGTGCCTCTTGATTTCATTCTTGACTGCTCTGGAAAATTAAGTCTTAAAGATGATGGCATTTTATTTCTCATTTCCCCATAAGGGCAAATGCCCTATTAATTCCTTTTGAATTATAGACCCCATAACTAGATCACTCCTCAACCTTTGCACACTATATAGAATACATTTCTGCTTTGCTCATAATTTAACACAATAATACTAACATACTTGTGCAGCATCTTCTCCAAAACCAATATATCTTTCTTGAAGTGAATATAGTACTTTAGACAGTGCCTCATCAAGTCCTCAACAACTGAAGCATAACTTCCTTTTCTTTGTATTCCAGCCCCCTTGGGAAATAGGTTAACCTTCCACTATTTGCGATTGTTTTTAGTACACTTTTCCCACACAAAGCTTGAGAGTATTTCTGCCATTTTGCTGTGACAAAATGAAGATGATAGGTTGGGGTAAGCACAGCAGAAATGTGTAGCATTGCAGGCTGAGGTTTTGGACAAAAGTACAAAGACATAATTAATCAAAGTCATAGCCTAAGCTGCAAGTATAGTGAATTGTTATTTTCATTCTAATTTCAATATCATATAATTATTTTGGTGGGTAAATGATTAATTCATAGTATTTCTGTAAACTGAGGTCTCACTGGCTGAAGCAATCTTGCGAACGGCTCTTACTAACAGAACCCTTGAGAGGTGTTTGTGACCAGAGCTTCCTGGAATGCAAGACTGAGAGGGCCAGGCTGCGGCCAAACAGAACTTTGGCTGCTGTTCAGGCAGACTGTCCCAGCTGGGAATACAGCAGAACTTCTGATTTTGGTTGAGGGATGTTGAAGAAGCAAGCAGAATCATTTCCCAGAGGAAGTGCACCCGGTACCTTGATTTTACCCACCCTGTTGCTATGGCCAGCACACTGAGTTCACCTAAAGGACAACAACAGGAGTCTGCAGAAATGATGACTCCACTGTCCTTCACGCTCCTGTGAGCTAAGTGGGGATTGGGAGGTGACTGCCTGTGCAAGCGTGACAGGCATAGCTGACTGACAGAAGGGCCAGCTTTTGAGAGTGTGGGTGGAGACCTTCCTTTGTGAGAGGAGAGAGAAGAGAAGGGGAGGCCCAACATGGGAGAGTGGATGTGGGTGTGGAGGGTTGTAGTGGTGAAGAAGGAAAGCAAGGGTAAAGATGGAAGTAGTAAGACCACAAGACTACAAGATAGGAGCAGAATTAGGCCATTCAACCCATCGAATCTGCTCCGCCATTCCATCATGGCTTATCCTGAATCCCACTCAACCCCGTACACCGGCCTGCTCACCATATCCTTTGATGCCCTGACCGATCAGGAAATGATCAACTTCCGCCTTAAATATACCCACAGACTTGGCCTCCACCACAGTCTGTGGCAGAGCATTCCACAGGTTCACTACTCTCTGGCTAAAAACATTCCTCCTTACCTCTGTTTTAAATGGTCACCTCCCAATTTTGAGGCTGTGCCCTCTAGTTCTGGATATCCCCACCAGAGGAAACATTCTCTCCACATCTACCCTATCTAGTCCCTTCAACATTTGGTAGGTTTCAATTAGATCTCCCTGCATTCCTCTAAATTCTAGTGAGTACAGGCCCAAAGCTCCCAAATGCTCCTCATATGTTAACCCTCTCATTCCTGGAATTATCCTCATGAACCTCTTCTTGTCTCTCTCCAATGACAACACATCCTTTCTGAGATATGGGCCCCAGAACTGTTGAAAATACTCTGTGTGGCCTGACCAGTGTCTTATAAAGCCTCAACATTATCTTCTTGCTTTTATATAAATTTTTTCCCACTTGAAATAAATGCCAACATTGCATTTGCATTCTTCACCTTAGATTCAACCTGTAGATCAACCTTCTGGGAGTCCTGCCTGAGGACTGACAAGTCCCTCTGCACCTCTGATATTTGAACCTTATCTCCATTTAAATAATAGTCCACATTGTAAGGAGTAAGGAGGCAACTGTTAGGAGAAAGGAGTTTGAAAGTTGGGGTCAGAAGGGGAAGGAATTGTAAGAGGGCATGAATGTGCGTATGTGTGTGTGAGAAAAAAGGACAAGCATGTGTTCATTGCGACACAAAGATTCATGAAACGGAGCAAGTAATTGTTATTTCCTGAGCAGAACACTCTTATCATGATTTTAAGTCTACGTTAACCAGCTCCAAACCAGCATTTGGGGTGTTTCCCTATTCCTCATCCCACCTCATCATAGCCCACTAACTTTTATTGCACACTGTAGTTTCACAGAGGAGAAGAGAAAGAGACAGAGACCGAGAGAGACAGAGACCGAGAGAGACAGAGACAGAGAGACAGAGACAGAGAGAGAGAGAGAAAGAGAGAGAGAGAGAGAGACACAGAGAGAGATAGAGAGACAGAGACAGAGGCAAAGAGAGAGATGTTGTGAGTTATTCGTTTAAAGGAAAATCCAGAAATATGAGGCCTTTGGATATTCTCCAAAGTGAGATGAGGAAGGAATTAAATTGTTGATTTGACTTCAAGCCTGAAGTGAAGGAGTTATGATCTGAAGTTTCTGATCTGCAACATCTGCATAAGGCAATCCTCTATACTTGTAAGGGAAATTTCCAGAAACTATCCATACTATTTTCTGTAAGTGATAAAGGTTTGCAAATCTCTATGGAGATTAGAATGTGGATTGCAAATTAAAATAGTGCAGAATTGTAGCAAGAGATTGCAAAGTCACCTGCCAAAGATTGGCCAGGAAGTGAAATTTGAGCCCTATGGCATCTTTTGAATTTTGAATATAGTGTCTACTGACACCTGGTGCTCTCTATAAAATATTGCACAATCATTTATTCAGCAGAGCTATTTAATCTATATAATCTTAAATTTAACTGTCAATATTTTATTTTGCACAAAAATAGAAAACGTATCAACTTTCTAAGCATTGACAAATAAATTTAGAGCATATATTAAAGGCAAACATTATATATTTTGTGCTATACTTTTACTTAAATGCTGCTATACCAATCTCCGTACAATGTTGGTAATTTTTATATGGTAGAAATTTTTGAGGAGAAATATTATAAAAACTTGGCCCAAATTTCTTCATGAGGTATAGGAGTAGACCATTTATATCATAAGACCATAAGGTATAGGATCAGAATTTGGCCATTCAGCCCATCTGGTCAGCTTGGCCATTCCATCATGGCTTATCTATTACCCTTCTCAATCCCATTTTACTGGCTTCTCCCTATAACATTGATGAACAGGAACCTATCAACCTCCAGCTTAAATAAAGACTTGACCTCCACAGCCATCTGTGGCAATGAATTCCACATATTCACTGCTCTCTGGTAAAAGAAATTTCTCCTCATTCTGTTTTAAATGAATGCCCCTCAATTCTGAGGCTGTGCCCTTTGGACCTAGACTCGTCCACTCTCCACATACTCTCCGCATCCTCTCTATCAAGGCTGTACAATATGCGATAGGTGCCAATGAAGACGCTCGTGAGTTCAAAGATCAAAGCAAAATTTATTATCAAAGTACATGTATGTCAACATATATGACATGTATGAAATTCATTTTCTTGAGGGCATTCACAGTAAATACAAGAACTACAATAGAATCAATAAAAGGCTGCCCCCAAGAGGATGGACAAACACTTAATGTGCAAAAGACAACAAACCGCAAACACAAAAAGAAATAATAATAAGTAATAATAATAATAATAATAATAAAGACAATAAACACTTCAGCTAAATCCATATTAACATATTCTTTTGGCATAATATCTTGGTCTGAAACTAATCTGGAATATTTACAAAGAAAAATAAGAACTGAAATGACAAATTTTATAAAACACTGTGTACTTGAACACACTTAGATTAACACTACTTATGACAGAGTAACAGACGTTAAAAAATTTACACAACAGTCAGATAAAATTTCTAAGGATATATTTTCATCAACAAAAACAGGATTCAGCACTCCATGCGAGCATATGCAATTCTGATGAGAGGTACACACCACTAAAATTAAATGAAAGCACAACGCAGGAAAATGGAAAAAAAATATCATTATAGAAGAAAAAGTTAACCAATGGAAGAGCACGACGCTCCATGGAAGACATCCCCATGATCTGAGCGGACTAGGTGTCAACAAGGAAGCGTTGAACGCCTGGCTCAGAGTTGGAGACCTCTTCCCAGAAACAGAGTGTTCCTTGTGGCAATACAGGACCAGCTGGTTAACACAAGAAACGATCAAAAATACATAGTAAAAGACCAACAAATTCAAGACAATAAATGCAGAAAATGCCTAGAGTAACCAAAAGCAATCCAACACGTTACAGGATCCTACAGCAGTTTAACTGAATCTGATTACTTACACAAGCATTATCAAGTGGCAAATTTCATTCACCACTTGCTTTAAAAATAGAAACTCATGAAAGACACCACGCCTTACAGTGAATACAAGCCTGATCCAGTTTTAGAGTTTGAGTCCTATAAATTATGTTATGACTGACCCATTGTTCCAGAAAGAACAATCCATAATAACAGTCTGGATATAATATCACAAGACGAACATGCAAGAACAACTTACTTAATAGATATAGCCATTCTAAATGCAGCTACAAACAGAAAGCAGTAAGCATAAAACATCAGAAATATGCTGAATTAAAAGAGAAAGTTGAAAGAACATGAACATGAACACTGTCGCTATAGTAACATCTACAACTGGTACCAGCCCGAAGTCACTACACAATAACATTAAACGTCCTACACAGCAATTACTTCTATAAATCTCCAGAAAGCCACATACTTAACACTACTGGAATAGTCTGGAAGTTTCTAGCAATTGAGTGTGCTTGACTATGGCCGTACCTCAGGTTTTACCAGCTTGGGTTGAGAAAATGATTTTTTTTAAAAAGCAATAAATATCGAGAACATGAGGAGAAGAGTCCTTGAAAGTGAGTCCATGGATTGTAGGAACTGGTCAGTGATGGGGTGAGTGAAGGTAAATGAAGTTATCCCCTTTGGCTCAAGAGACAGGTGCAGAGCCATCAAACATTCCCCACACATTAGCCCTTTCATTCCAGGTGTAGTGATGTGCTACACACAGAGCTAGAAATAACGACATGCAGCCTGTAAGTTGCACTCCAGACTAGTTTATTCGAACCTCACGGCACTGACTTTTACGCAGTTCCGTTCCCGCCCTCTCCAGGAGGAAATGACATCAGAGGTTCATTACAAAAGTCTCTTCCCGTGCGCGGGCTTGCTTCCCTTGCTGGTGAAGAAGAAGGCCCAGCGCCATTTTGTGAGTCGGTTCGCCTGCGTAGAAAGTGAGTCGCCACATAACCCCCACCCTCCCAGAACCGGCGATACACCCCCTAATGTCCACAGTCTGGATCAGTCTCTGCTTGGGTGGTCTGCCTCTGCGCCGCGGTGCCTGAACCTCGACCGGCTGCACCAAGTCCACATGGGCCAGTTTGAGTCGGTCCACCGTGAAAACCTCCACTTTCCCCCCAATGTCCAGAACGTATGTGGACCCGTTGTTCCTGATCACCGTGAACGGCCCTTCGTACTGCCGCTGTAGCGGTGCCCAGTGTGCGCCCCTTCGTACAAATACAAACTTACAGTTCTGCAGGTCTTTGGGTACATGGGTCGGGGTCCGTCCGTGCTGTGAAGTTGGTACGGGGGCCAGGTTGCTGAGCCTTTCGTGTAATCTGTCCAGGACTGCTGTGGGTTCTTCCGCTTGCCCCCTTGGGGCTGGTATGAACTCTCTTGGGATACCGTACACCAGCTCGGCCGACAAGGTGTGCAGATCCTCTTTGGGCACTGTGCAGATTCCAAGCAGGACCCAGAGAAGCTCGTCCACCCAGTTAGGTCCTCTCAGGCGGGCCATGACAGCCGACTTCAAGTGATGGTGAAAGCATTCCACTAGTCCGTTCGACTGTGGGTGGTAGGCAGTTGTGTGGTGTAGCTGTGTTCCCAACAGGCTGGCCACAGCCGAACACAGGCTGGAGGTGAACTGGGTGCCTTTGTTGGAGGTAATGTGGGCCGGTATCCCGAAGCGTGCTACCCAGGTTGCAATCAGTGCTCGGGAGCAGGAATCGGCAGTGGTTTCAGTGAGCGGGACCGCCTCTGGCCATCTCGTGAACCGGTCTACCATAGTTAGGAGGTACCGCACTCCTTGCGACACTGGCAGGGGCCTCATGATATCCACATGGATGTGGTGAACATTTGGTGGGTGGGTTCGAACTGCTGCAGCGGGGCTTCAGTGTGCCGCTACACCTTGGCTGTTTGGCACTGCGCACACGTTCTGGCCCATTCACTAACCTGTTTGCAAAGTCTGTGCCACACAAACTTGCTGGAGACCATCCAGACGGTTGTCCTGATAGATGGGTGCGCGATGCTATGTATGGAGTTGAAAACTCACCGCCGCCAGGCTGCCGGGACGATGGGGCGAGGTTGGCTGGTAGCCACATTGCACAGGAGGGCCCTCTCACCTGGGCCTACGAGAAAGTCCTGCAGCTGCAAACCCGAGACTGCGGTCCTGTAGCTGGGCATCTCATCGTCTGCCTGCTGCGCCTCCGCCAGTGCTGCATAGTCCACCCCCCAGGGACAGGGCCTGGACAGCTGGTCTGGAGAGTGCGTCCGCCACGACGTTGTCCTTTCCCGAGACATGCTGGATGTCCGTCGTGTACTCGGAGATGTAGGACAGATGTCACTGCTGGCGGGCCGTCCAGGGATCAGACACCTTCGTGAACACGAAGGTCAACGGTTTGTGGTCCGTGAACGCGGTGAACGGCCTGCCTTCTAAGAAGTACCTGAAATGCCGGATTGCCAGATGCAGTGCCAACAGCTCCCAGTCAAAGGCACTGGACTTGAGTTCGGGTGGCCGTAGGTGCCTGCTGAAGAACGCCAGGGGTTGCCAGCGCCCCTCGATGAGCTGCTCCAGCACCCTACCGACTACTGTGTCGGATGCATCCACAGTGAGGGCAGTCGGAACATCTGTTCTGGAGTGCACTAGCATCACGGCATCTGCCAAGGCTTCCTTGGCTTTAACGAAAGTGGCTGCGGCCTCTTCATCCCAAGTAATGTCCTTGCCTTTACCCGATATCAGGGTGTACAAAGGGTGCATGATACGGGCTGCTGAGAGGAGGAAATGGTGGTATAAGTTCACCATACCAACGAACTCCTGCAGGCCTTTGACCGTGTTGGGCCGGGCAAAGTGGCGGATCACGTCTACCTAGGCAGGCAGAGGTGTTGCCCCATCTGTTGCCCCAGGAAGTCGATGGTGTTGAATCCGAACTGGCATTTGGCAGGGTTGATCGTGAGGCTGAAATCACTCAGGCGGGAGTAGAGCTGGCGGAGGTGGGACAGATGCTCTTGATGTCTGCTGCTGGCTATGAGGATGTCGTCCAAATAGATGAATGCAAAGTCCAGGTTGTGTCCCACTGGATCCATTAGCCGCTGGAACGTCTGTGCGGCATTCTTCAGGCTGAACAGCATTCGGAGGAATTTGAACAGGCTGAACGGGGTGATGAGTGCTGTTTTGGGGATGTCTTCAGGGTGTACCAGGATTTGATGGTATCACCAGACAAGGTCTACTTTGGAAAAGATTCTTGCCCCATACAGGTTTACTGCAAAGTCCTATATGTGCGGCACGGGGTAGCGTTCTGGAGTTGTAGCCTTGTTCAGTCTGCGGTAGTCGCCGCATGGTCTCCAATCCCTGGCTGCTTTGGGCACCATGTGCAGGGGGAGGCCCATGGGCTGTCGGACCGCCGCATGATCCCCAATTCCTACATCCTCTTGAACTCTTCCTTTGCCAGGCGGAGCTTGTCCGGGGGGAGCCTTCGTGCGCGGGCGTGGAGGGGTGGTCCCTGGGTCGGGATGTGGTGCTGTACTCCGTGTTTGGGCATGGCTGCCATGGACTGCGGTGCCAGAACTGATGGAAAATCCGCCAGGATTCTGGTGAATTCGTTGTCAGACAGTGTGATGGAGTCCAGGTGTGGGGCCGGCAACTTGGCTTCACCCAGGGAGAATGTCTGGAAAGTCTCGGCATGTACCAGTCTTTTCCCTTGCAAGTCGACCAGCAGGCTGTGAGCTCACAAGAAGTCTGCCCCCAGGAGTGGTTGGGCCACGGCGGCCAGTGTGAAGTCCCACGTGAACTGGCTGATGTCGAACTGCAGTTGCACTGTGCGGGTGCCATAGGTCCGTATTGTGCTGCCATTTGCAGCCCTCAGGGTGGGTCCTGGATCCCTGTTGGGGGTGTCGTACCCCATCGGGGGTAAGGCGTTGATTTTGCTCTGGTGTCGACCAAGAAGCGGCGTCCTGAGTGTTTGTCCCAGACGTACAAGAGGCTGCCCTGGTGGCCAGCCGCTGTAGCCATTAGTGGCAGCTGGCCCTGGCATTTCCCGGGAACTTTCAGGGCGGGTGACAACAGCGGGCTTCTGTGCCCTACCGCTGGTGGTAGAAACACCACTGTTCATTGGCCTCCTCGCTCCTGCCTCAGGATTGTGTGTGCTCTGTTGCCGGGCCTGGTCTGGCCTGCTGTTGAGTGCGTGGCTTGGTAATCTGACCGATGGACGCCACGCTCTCCTTCTTGGCTTTCCACAGCAGGTCTGCCCAGGTTGCCACCTTCCAGGGGTTGCTGAAATCTGCATCGGCCAGTAGCAGATGTATGTCCCCGGGCAGTTGCTCTAGGAACGCCTGCTCAAACATGAGGCAGGGCTTGTGTCCTTCAGCTAGAGCCAGCATCTCGTTCATCAATGCCTGTCCCCCAAACCGTCCAGGTGAAGCAGGCGGGCACCTCGTTCAGGCCGTGAGTGGCCAAAGGTCCCAATGAGCAGCTCTTTGAATGCTGCATGTTTGTCTTCTTCTGGGGGTGACTGTATGAAATCCGCAACCTGGCCGGCCGTCTCCTGATCAAGGGAGCTCACCACGTAATAGTAACGCGTGGAATCAGAAGATATCTGCCAAATCTGGAACTGGGCTTCTGCTTGGTCGCAGCGTCCAGAAAGTTGGCAGCTTTAGCGAAACTGCGTGAGCAGATGAAGAGTCGGTCATCTTTGGTCCAAATCCCGTTTGGACCGTCCGGGTCACCAATGTAGCGATGTGCTACACACAGAGCTAGAAATAATGACACGCAGTCAGTAAGTTGCACTCCAGACTAGTTTATTCAAACTTCACGGCACTGGCTTTTACGCAGTTCTGTTTCCGCCCTCTCCGGGCGGAAATGACATCAGAGGTTCATTACAAAAGTCTCTTCCCGTGCCCTTGTTGCTGAAGAAGAAGGCCCAGTGCCATTTTGGGGCTGGCCTCTCTGCCGACTCGCGTGCCATTTTGTGAGTCAGTTCACCTGCGTAGAAAGTGGGTCGCCACACAGGAATCATTCTTGTAAACATCTTTTGGACCCTTTCCAATGCCACCACATCCTTTCTTAGATAAGGGCCCAAAAAGTGCTCACAATATTGTTGGGATATGACCAATGTTTTCTAAAGCCTCAGCGTTACATCCTGGCTTTTATATTCTAGTATTCCTGAAATTAAATCCAACATTGCATTTGCTTCCTTACCACTGACTCAACCTGCAAGTTAACCTTGAGAGAATCCTGCATGGGGACTCCCAAATTCCTCTGCACCACTGTTTTTTTAAATTTTCTCCCAATTTAGAAAATATGTATGTTGTTCTCTACAAATGTGCATGACCAAACACTTCCCATATTCCATCTGACAATTCCTTGCCTATTCTACCAATATATTCAAGTCCTTCTGCAGACTCTGTGCTTCCTCAGCACCACCTGCCCATCAGCCTCTCTTCATATTGTCCAGAAATTTGGCCACAAAGCCATTCATTCCATTATCCAAATCACTGCCGTCTAATATGAAAAGAAGCAGTCCCAGCACCAATGCTAGCGAATCACCACTCATCACCAGAAGCCAATCAAAAAGGCCTCCTTTATTTCACTCTTTGTCTCCTACCAGTCAGTCAAATCTTCTATCCATACTAGTAACTTTCTTATCTTGTTAAGCAGCCTACAGTGCAGCACCTTGACAGAGGCCTGATGAAAATCCAGGTAAACTATTCTCTTTTGTCTATCCTGCTTGTTATTTCCTCAAAGAATCCCGGCAGATTTTTCAGACAAGATTTCTCCTTAAAGAAATCATGCTGTCTTTGTCTTACTTTATCATGTACCTCCAAGTACTCTGAAACCACATCCTGAATAATCAACCCCAACATCTTCCCAACCATTGAAGTCGGGCAAACTGGCCTGTATTTTCCTTTTTCCTGCCTCCTTCCCAGCTTAAAGAGTGAAGTGACATTTGCAATTTTCCAGTCTTCTGGAACGATTCCAGTATCTAGAGGTAATTACTAATGCCTCCACAATCTCTTCAGCTGCCTCTTTCAAAACCATGGGATCTAGGTGACATCTACTTTTTGACCTTGTAGCTTCCCAAGCACCTTATACTTAGTAATAGAAGCTACACTCAATTCTTCCCCCTGACACTTTCAAACTTCTGGCATACTGCTAATGTCTTAGACAATGAAGAATGATGCAAAATATTTATTAATTTCGTCCAACATTTTTTGTCCCTCATTACTATCTCTCAATAATCATTTTCCAGTGGTTTGATATCTACTCTCACCGTTTCTTTTACTCTTTAAATATCTGAAAAGACTTTTGATATCCTCTTTTATGTTATTAGCTTGTTCCTTTCATATTCTTCTTTTCTCTCCTTATGACTTTTTTTAGTAGCCTTCTGTTGGTTTTTAAAAGCTTCCCAATACTCTAACTTAACAATAATTTTTGCAATATTATCAGTCCTCTCTTTTGCTTTTATGCTGCTTTTTACTTCCCTTATCAACCACAATTACCTCATCCTCTCTTTAGAATACTTAATCTTTGTATCTACCCTGCACCTTCAGAACTGCTCCCAGAAACTCCAGCCATTGCTGTTCTGCCATCATCCCTGCCAGTATCCCCTTCCCGTCAACTTTGGCCAGCTCCTCTCCAGTGCCTCTGTAATTTCCTTAACTCCACTGTAACACCAATGCATATAACTTTAGCTTCTCCCTCTCAAATTGCAGGATGAACTCTATCATATTATACTCAATGACTCTGAAGGGCTCCTTTACCCAAACCTCGATAATCAAATCTAGCTTCTTACACAACCCCCATCCTGAATAGCTGATGCCCTAATTAGCACAACCACAAACTGTTCTAAAAAGCCATCTCACTCATAGGCATTCTACAAATTCTCTCTCTTGGGATCCAGCACCAACCTGATTTTCTCAATCTATCTACATATTGGAATTCCCCATAGCTATCATAACATTGCCCTTTTGACATGTTTCTTCCTCCTAAACTGCAGGGTGAGTTCTCTTTGGGCCAACGAGGTTGCCCTGCTTTTCAATAAGAGCATCATAGATCCAATCTTTGCTTGAACAGCGTCTCTCCACCCTCCTCATACGTCAACTGGCAGAACCTTCACAACCTATGCTTAGATCAGCAAATGTGACGTTATCATGTGTAATGTCTGTCTAAATATTTCAGGCCATATCCTGAAGGGGAAGACCAGAACTAATGATTCACAGAGGCAAAGCACTTTAGAAACAATAATCATGTTCAAAGGAAGGATAAGGAGAGGAAAAATGCATTAAAATTTTAGAGTATTAAAGAGGAACAGAGACACTCATTTTGTGCACTCACAATTATGAAGATTCTAGGATAAGTACTGAATATGAGGCACAATTTGCTGTTTGGACAATCTAAACGCTGGCCCAGATAGACTGGAAAGGCAGTATGTCAAGAGTCAGGTGAGGTTGGAACGTTCTGGGTACTGAGCTGATTTGGAGAGGTCAAGATCAGCTTCTTCTGCAGCGATAGCTAGGCCCAGAGCAATTCACCATTGTGGAGTCTGGGTCCTAATGCAAGGCACAATCTGCTCTTCGGGCAACTTAAACAACGGCCCAGATAGACTGGGGGCTCCTCTCTCTGTGACACTGAGGCTGTGAGACTGCCACTGGCTGCTGTGCTTTGTGTCTGTAAACGTTGCAGTGATTTGCCCTGCTAATACAATGAACTGAATACCAACGTTCTGGGCCTACTCCAGGCCACTCTGGAACTTGGCTCTAAGGACTCAGTTTGATTTGGAATGCTGTTTTTGTTGCTCGCTTCTATTGTTTGCACAATTTGTGCTTTTTTTCTCTTTCTCTGTGCATTGGTGGTTGGTCTTTTTTAAAATCGGGTTCTTTTGGGTTTCTTCCTTTGCAGCTGCCGTCGCAAGGTTGTATAAGTTATCCATTCTTTGATCATAAATGTACTTTGACTGGTACAGTGGTGCAGTTTTTAAAGCTTGTAGAGCTTCTGCTTCAAAGCACCAGATACCAGGTTCAATCTGTGTGGAGTTTGTCTGTTTTTCCTGTGACTACGTGGGACATCTTGAAATGCTACAGTTCGGAATATAAATAGGAAGAGTCAGCTTCCATGCTATAGCACTCTGGAATTCTATGACTAAGTTGCTAAAATTATGCACGAGGTTTAATGGTTACTTGTGGCAAAGGTACAAAATCAAAGAACTTGTTCTAAAAAGTAAATGTTGCGACGGCCTCAGTTGAAGTATAGGGTTTGGTTTGGCATTGCAGAAGGTGCAGAAGGCGTCCACGATGATATGGTTAGGGTATACTTTAAATATGGATCATATGTGAAGGCAGGGATTATTCAGGATGAAGAAAGTAAAAATCTTCAGTGATTTATCTTCTGTAAGCAAAAGGGTGGCAAAGGAGACAATAATCAAAGGAACAGAATTTAAATTTGGAAGAGGCACCATCTTCCAAAGTGATAATGGTTGATTTCCAAAGCAACATACTTAAACTGAAACTTCCTTCCAATGTTCCCTCTAATTTTTTTAGAGCTTCATGGACAAACTATAGCTCTGAGTGGGAGTTTTTACATGGCCTGAAATCTGCACAGCTCTTCTAATGTTTTTTTTGTAATGTCTACACTATGGATATCTAGAAATTGAGAAATCGCACACTTTTGATTGAATCATTAATTGGGTATAATGAAAAAGACTGCATATTCTGTAAACGTTTTCTCACCTGTCTTTATTCCCGCTGCACGGCAACAAGGGCTATGTGTGCAGGAGTGTTTCAGCTATGGTGCGGCCGCGCACGCACATCTTACAGAGAACAGCGATTCCTTTCGACTGACGGTGTGACATTGTTACATTGTTATTTGCCTATATTAACACACTAGTCCAATCAGTTTACCGTATGAGCACATGTAAACACACTGAATGTACTATCCATTCATAATGTCACTTGACAAAGGTGTTGACATAAGAACCCCAAATGATGTGAGCAGCTTGTTTTTTAACATGGCATATTTTTATAAAGTGGAATTCCTTGCCTGAAAGGCTGGTGCAAGCAGATTAATTAGTTGTATTCAGAGGAGAATTGGATGAATAGTTGAAGGGAATAAATTTATAAGGCTATGGGAAAAGAGCAGGGTATTTGCATAAATGTGATAGCTTTTTAAAGAAGCTGGCACAAGCACAATGGAATAAGTGCCCTCCTTTGTTCTGTCAACTTATGATCCGATGGTGTTTGACTTAATATGGAAATGTTGGGAAATTACACTTGTCATCATGTGCATTGTAGCAATGCTCAGCACAAGTCCTAATTAAACATCCCAAATCCACAAATTGAAATTCAACAAAAAAATCGACGCATTTTCAAATAACCTGAAGCCATTGGTTGTGTGTGGTTACTCCCAATCAACCTTAAAAGTTGAGGCAGGAGAATCTGCCAAAATTATTTAATTGGCCTTAAATCAGTTATGGTCAGTGATGAATCCTTCAGGCAGATAGAACTCTATCTCCATTTTATTTCCCCTGGTATTATAGCTGAGCGGAATATTCCTTACTGCTTTCAACTGCTCTTCAGTCAGTCTGAAGTACATATGCATGGTGAAATATCTACAGCCTGGTTATATCATGTCGATGTCTTAGTCATGCCATCTTAAGTCTCCTAATATGGTAAAATAGAATGGTACAAACACAAATCAATTTGATGGTTGGCAACAATAACTCAAAAGGATGTTGTGAAGATTAATTCTATATTTGTCTCTTGATATATGTTTGCTTCAGTAATTGGTTGCTTAGTTGATTACATATCTTAAATTTTTTTGCTGTATCTTTGTTCCCCTGTCATCTTATGATAGTCGTTGTTTTACTTTCATGTGTGAAATAAATAAACAGTATGTTAAAAATAATTATGATTAATATTTCTGCTGGCAAATGTGCCTGATGACAAAATTTCACCATGTAAATGTTAAAGCTCTTTGTGAAATTATTCACAGAATCAGAGAACCATGGACAATGTTTGATGGAAGGAAAGGATTTTGGCCATCGGTTGGAAAAAGAGCAACAGTAGGTCAGTCAATAACATGGCAAGATCCTCGACCTTAGTCCTACAATTTGCAGCTCTTCAAGAACATGTCAAAGTGTTTTTAAAGTACAATATATTCAGAGTTTCTGCCTACACCCCTCTGAAAAACATCTTTCTATTGTCTTTAACCTTTCTATCAATTAGTTGAAATTTGTACCACTTGGTTTTTGAGCCCTCACTTTGGCAAACAAAAACTCCTTCTAATTTAGTTTATATATGCCTTCCATGACTTAATATGCACCAATTAAGTCCACCCCAATGTCCTTTGTTACAAAGGAAACATCTCTGGCATATCCAATTGTTCCTCGTAGCTACAATTTTCCATGCCTAGCATATCCTCAGAGTTTTGTTCGGTACCCACCCCAGTACATTCAAAACTTTCATAGAATGTAATGAACTGAACTGCACAGAGCATTCAATTCAAACTATGCTCTCAACGTCAATGAGTAAAGTTCTTCCTGCTTTTATGTTCTATGATTTGGCTAATAAAGAAAAATATCCACATCCTGTCTCGAGCACTACTGCATGGTAAATATTAAATACCATTTTCATGAAAAAGGGAATTAAAATTGTGGGATCTGACTTGCAAAACTTGTAAAAATCCACAAACTGAATGGAATAAAATGTAGTGCGACCAAGTCAATATAAACCAGTGGCTCATGGACAGATACTAAAAGCCCTGATACTTTTTATCTAATTCCAGTGAATGGTAAGAAAAGTATGTAAATCTAATATTTATAGTATGCAAATCGAATATTTTAATGAGTCAGTATTTAAAACGTTAATATATCAACACTGTACATGCATTGGAGTTCAAGAAACTGCAGATGCTAAAATCTGGGGTAAATTAATAAACTGCTGGAAGAACTCAGTGGGTCAAGCAGCACCAGTGGATGGTTGACACTTTGGGTCGGGACCCTGCATCAGGGCTGAGAGTGAGAGAGATCAGTATGTAATACTGAGAAGAAGGGGTGAGACAGAGATTGGTAGGTAATACAATCACAAACAAAAGAAAATCTGCAGATGCTGGAAATCCAAGCAACACACATAAAGTGCTGGAGGAACTCAGCAGGCCAAGCAGCATCAGTGGAAAACAGTACAGTCGATGTTTTGGACCGAGACTCTTCTGTAGTCCTTTCCCCTTTCTCCTTCCTGACTGTCACCCAGTTTTCTGTGTCCTGCACCTACCTCTCTATATCACCTATCTATCACCCATTTATCACCCATTAAATCACCCATTTAGCTTACCAAATGATCCAGAGTTTATCCAGTCCCAGCTCCAAACCTTATTGCAGATTGTTGAAAGCTGCAGTTGGATGCACTTCCCGCAGGTGTTGTCATCAGGGACACTGGAGGTCTCCCTGCCTTCCCACATCCCTCAAGAGAAGCATTCAACTATCCTGCCTGATATCCCCACTGTCCTAGCTGAGCAAATGTAAAGAAGGGAGGAAATAAAAGCTTTAGTTACAGCTTTTCTTTTCTGCTTTCTCTGACTTGAACCTTCTCCTTGCTGAAGCCTTAAAAGCTAACTCTGTCCACTCCAACAAAGGCCGCTTTGCTTGCCCCTGCCTTCCTTTAATTTGTTACTGTTAATTAATCCCAAATGCCGAATCCCGAATCAGTCAGAGCTCCAAAACTACTGCTGTGAGTTGTTGCCTTTTTCTACTCCGCTAGAGAGCCTGACTGAAATTCCCTTTTCTCAAGCTTTTGATCTCCCGATCGGTCGTTGGTCAAAGCTCCAACAAATTGCAGGGACTTTTGGACTATTCTAATGGTGTGGATTTCTGAAGGTTTACATAAATATTGCTGTTTTAACCAAATTGTTTAATGTTATTATGTGTTGACATCAGGAAATTACCAGTTGTAGATATTACTATTGTGGTAATGCGAACCCTATTCATGTCCCATAGTCTTTAAATTTCCTCTTTTAATTCAGCATATTTCTGCTGTTTTTCACTTATTGATTTCTGTATATTATGTGTGCTTGGAATGGTTATATCTATTGAGCATGTTGTTCTTGCTTGTTTATATATAATATTATATCTGGACGGTTATTATAAATTGTCCTATCTGTAATAATGGATTGGTTGTAATATAACTTGCAGGACTCTGACTCTAAAAACTGGATCAGGCTTGTATTCATTGCTAAGTGTGGTGTCTTTTATGAGATTGTATTTTAAAGCAAGATTTTGGTGAATGAAATTTGCCACTTGATTGTGCCTATGTAAGTAATCAGATTGAGTTAAACTGCTGTAGGATCCTGTAATGGGTTAGATTGTTATGGTTTCCCTTGACACTTTCTGCATGTATTGCCTTGAATTTGTTGGTATTTATCAAGTATTTTTGGTAATTTTCTTGTATTAACCTTCTGGCCTTGTATTACCCCAGGGAACTAAAAAGAATACATTAATTTGTGTTCATCAAAAGTGTTTATTGCCTTTGTTATATTCTTCCTGTTGAGCTCTGTTTGGCAGATTTTCTTAGGCCTTGAAGTAAATTCTGCCACAACTTTTCCCTTTATCACACAATGATCTATTTTCTTTGCTTGTTCATATCCCAGGTACTTATATGTTTCACATTCATCCATTGATTGTATGTATCTGCTGCTCTGTTTTATATTCTACTAGCTCTGTTGCATCTTTCTTTATGCTTCATGTTCTACACTTATCCAGTCCAAAGTTCATGTTCATATCTTTATGAAGTAGTTCTACTATTTGAGTTAATTGCTTTAGCTTTACTGAAGTAGCATATAATTTCAAATTGTCCATGTGCAGTATATGAGAAGAACCAAGGTTTAATTTGTCTGATTGTTCTGATTTGGTACACTATTTTCATTTGATTCAGTAAATGAGAGTGTAGGTTTAAAGCTAGACAAAACCATAAGTGGACTTAGAGTCGTCCTGGAAAATGCCTCAACTAATTTTGTTGTTAGTGGTTGTTCATTTTAGGAAGTTAAAAGATAGGGTGGTTATAGTACGCCAATGCTTCATCAGATTTGTCAGTTCTTCAAAAGTATTGGGTGTAGTCTATGTATATTAAGAACTTCTATAAATCTTGAGTGTGGGACAGAATCAAGTGCTTTTTGGTGGTCAATATAACAACGTGAAAGATTTCTGCTTTTCCCCTGGGCTTGATTTAAGAATTACAGAATCTATTATCAGTTGTTCTTTGCATTCTTTCATACCCTTATGAAATACTTTCTGCTCTTCTCTGAGTATATTCTGGCTATGTAAGCAAGTGGTGATTAGTTGTGAGATACATGAAGTTACAATTTTATATATAGCTTGCAAACAAGTAATAGGATGATATTCTGATGGGTTATTTGTGATTTCTCCTTAAGGTAAGAGATATGTTTTACCTTCTGTCAAAAATTTGGGCACTTTTCAAGATTTTAAAGAAAAATTTTGTAATGTATTAATAGATACAAATGAAGGCAAGTGAAAATTTTATATCAATAATTATGAATATTATCACTGCTGGTACTGTTCCAGTTAAGGGTATTTTATAGCCACTTTTAGCGTATCGATTTAGCATATTATTATTTTTATTATCAGTTTTCTTTTTGTATTTGCACAGTTTGTTGTCTTTTGCACACTGGGTGAATGCCCAGCTGGTGTGGTATTTCATCGATTCTATGATAGTTATTGGATCTATTGAGCACATCCACAAGCAAGTGAATCTCAGAGTTGTATATAGTGACTTGTTAAAAACTTTACTTTAAACTTTGAGATACACTGAGCATATCCACCACCCTGAGGAGAGTTAGCAGCTTTATCATGATGGAAGCTGTGATTGCATGAGTGGACAGTAGGTTAGCCCCTGATGTTGGAAGCAGACTTCATATTTGGGAACAGAAATCCGATGAGTAGGTGGGGGGATGTGACAAGGGATAGGGGATTGAGATGGAACAGTGGAATAAAGGGTGAGAGACCCTGGGTAGAATAGTCAGAGCTGGAAATGAAAACAAGGGGAGTGGGCTTTTTTTATTATACACTCGGTGGCCACTTTATTAGGTACCTCCTTTACCTAATAAAATGGCCACTAAGTGTATATTCATGATCTTCCGCTGCTGTAGCCCGTCCACTTCAAGTTTCGACAGAAGCTCTTCGATCCAAGAGGCTCTTCAGCATACCACTGTTGCAACACGTAGTTATTTGAGTTCCTTTTGCCATCCTGTCAGCTTGAACCAGTCTGGCCATCCTCCTCTGAACTCTCTCATTAACAAGGTGTTACTACCTGCAGAACTGCCACTTGCTGGATTGTTTCTGTTGTTTTTCATACTTTATGTGAAAATCCCAGGAGGTCAGCAGCTTCTGAGATACTCAAACCACCCCATCTGGCACCAACAATCATTTCATGATCAAAATCATTTATCTCACACTTCTTCCCTTTCTGACATCTGGTGTGAACCTCTTGACCATGTCTGCACGCTTTTTTTGCCCTGAGTTGCTGCCACATGATTGGCTGATTAGATGTTTGCATTAATGAGCAGGTGTACAGGTGTACCTAATAAAGTGGCTGGTGAATAGGATTCACAAGACAGAGTAGGCAATTACTATTTAAGTGTATCAGTTTATTTTATCTACTGTAAATGTACATTTTTACCATTTACGTCGGCTTTTAATTTTATTTTTATTTACATAAAAGCAGTTTCAGAATGAAACAAGCCGTTCAAAAGGGCACTTGGGTGAAGTGAATTTTAGATTACTTGTACTAATTATGGTCCAATTAAATGACAGGCAAGCGAAAGCTAAAGGAAACAAAATGTTTACGGGGTTATTTTTTTAAGCCACTAGTTGTAAGCTTTCACCTTTAACTAGTTTTCCGGCGAGCTGAAGATCAGGTGTCAAAGTACCAGGTACTGCTTCAATTATTCAGTGCTGAGCATCCGATTCGGATGAACTTGAACCAACAGATCTTCCAGCTCTCTTTTGATGGTTAGGAACTTGATCGCTGTCTGCTTGGGAAGAATATGGATCAAGCTGAAATTCCAGAAGAGGACGGCACCTTCACAACCATTTCTCTAGCCGACGATTCAGGTAAAATCTAGTTAATAGATAACTGGCAATTCAAAGTACAAAAGAAACTAACAAGTTTTGATATTGTTAGTTACTCCCAAAGCAGATTGATTGAACGTCGTCTGCACTCAGGACTTACTGATTTGGAATAAGGACGGTGGACGGGTTCGGCGTGGGGAACCATTGTTCAGATAAGCAGAAGAGAAAAGACAAATGTGTATACGTAAGAAAAAAAAAACAAAGAAAAAAACGTGCGGCACCTTCCCGTGCAGGAAGTATGCTTACTGCTTGTATAAGCTCACATTCACAAGTTCTGTCGGATCTTAATACGATTGTGTCATTGATGTCGTTCTTTTATTACTGTTCTCAGTTCTTTGGCAACAGGGTTCGATTACATTTGAGCCTTTTTGCAATTGAAGAGATGGATGAAATATTGTTTGGAAACAATCAAACTATATGAAATAAGGTTTCTCAGCGTGGCACTATGGTGACGTGGCAAAACATCTGTTTTGCCTTAGTTTCCGACTATAATTGGTTGGAATCAACTTGCTTTTGAAAGTTAAGTTTTTAATTCAAATAAGCTGAGGTCAAGGTGGATGGATGGCTTGCAAATTATTGTGAGCTTTCTCTTTTGTTTGAAGTGGCTTTCAATGAATGAACACTAAAGAAGCAAAGAAAGGCAGATTTTGAATTTGTTGACACTACCTTGTGGGGATTTTAACCGGCGGGAGAAGATGCCGGCCGGCCGGCCGGACAGACAGGAAGCCTCCCCGCGGCCGGATGAGAGGCAGCGCCGGCCTCTCCCCATCTTCCTGTTGGGGCGGCCCTCCCTCTGGTGGCCGCCTTGTTCATGGCAGTTCTTTCAATTTCGTCTGTCTCGGAACTGCCTCGGAGCCGCTTGTTTACTTCCCGTCCGGATACACCGATCCGCCGGCGCAGGCAGGTGAGTACTGGGCAGGGAGGCGCCGGGTCGCCGAACCCAAGCGGGGTGAGTTTTCGGTAGGCGCAGGCCTTCCCTGTCCGACCCGCACTTAGGTGTCCGGGGAAGGCCTGCGCCAGCCTTCTCCAGCTTTCCTCGGACCGAAGGGAGAAACCCCAAATGGGCAAAGCACCCAGGAGACGTGGCAAGACCCGGCAGAGACTCTGACCAGTGACTGCTTTAAAAACTCCCTCGGTGCCCGATTTCTATTCACCAAACCACGTTAATGTGTCAGGTTTAAAGCCCTCGACAGCAGTCACAGTGCATTTTGAAAATCTGTAGATGCTGGGAATGCAAGCAACACACAAAATGCTGGAGGAACTCAGCAGGCCAGGCAGCATCTCTGGAAAAGAGTACGGTCGATGTTTCAGGCCGAGACGCTCCACCAGGACTCGTTTTGAGTTTTGATTTGCACAGCTAGGATTTGGATTTCAGAGTAGTTTCCTTCAGCGGAATGTGATGGAAATTCTTTTAACATTGTACACAATTGATGCATCTTTTGTGAAATTGGACAGGGTATTTGCACTGGAAGTTCTCCTGGTGTAGAGGCATGGAGTAGAGAGAGACACAGCATGAAAACAGGTTCTTTGGCCCAACTGGCCCATGCCAACCACAGCATCCTCCCTGCTAATCCAAATAGCCTACATTTGCCCATAACCCCTCCACGTACCTGTTCAAATGCCTCTTTAATGTTGTAGTTCTACCTGCCTTGCCGCCTTCCTCTCACAGCTTATTTCAAGTATTCACAAACTTCTGTGTAAAGAAGTTACTACGTGGGCCTTTTTAAAAATCTCTGCCTTCCATCTTGTATTTGTGTCCTCTAGCTTTAGACTCCCAAACCCTGGGAAAAAGACTACGACCATTCACCTTATTCACACCTCTGATTTGATAAACTCTGAGGTCACCTCTCATACTCCAGCAAATAAAGATCCATCGTGGCCAACCTCTCCCTATAACTCTGAACCTCTCGTCCAGGCAACATCTTTATAAGTTTCTCTGCACCCTCTCCAGCTTGATAATGTCTTTTCTATAACAGGGTTATCAAAACAGTACACAATACTCCAAGTGTATTTTCCTGGTTCAGGTTTAATGACGTGCACAAGTACGGTCAGGTGCGGATACAATTTAAAAAAAAACTGCTTTTAGCAGCATCACAGGCATGAAGGTACAGACAACACACAGAACACAAATTAGACATAAATTACACCAGAAAATGGAGAGAGAGTCAAAAATAATTGCAAAAACAAGACTGTAATGCAAAGCAAAGACACAATCATTTTCATCAACTTTACCTCCAATGTCCTTCTTGACCTTAAATTTATTTGCCCATTCTCTGTCACTTCTCTCCTCTTAATTTCTGTCTCCATCTCTGGAGACAGAGTATCCACTGATATCTTTTACAAACCTGCTGACTTTAACAGTTACCTTGACTATACCACTTCCCGTAACTTGTAAACATTATATTCCGTTCTCTAAGTTCCTCTGTCTCCTCCACAACCATTCTCGGGCTGAAGCTTTCTATTGTGGAACATCTCGGATGTCCTTTTTTTCTGGCCAAGAGAACAGGGTTTCCCTTCCACCACCATCGATGCTGCCCTCACTGTAATGTCTTCCATTTCCCACACATTTGCCCTCATCCCATCCTCCTATTGTCATAACAGGGATAGTATTCCCCTTATCCTTGACTACCACCCCATGAGCCTCTGTATCCAGCACTAGAAGTGTAATTTCTGCCATCTTCAGCAGGATCATACCACAAAACACATCTTTCCCTACACACTGCCCCACCTTGCTTTCTGAAGGGATTGATATCTACGCGATACCCTTGTCTTGTCCTCCCTCCCCACTGATCTCCCTCCGGACATTATCTCTGCAAATGTGGCAAGTGCCACACTTGCCCCTACCCATCCTCCTTCACCACTATTTGAGGCCAGAAACAGTTCTTCTAGGTGAGGCGACACTTCACCTGTAAGTCTGTTGGGGTCACCTGTTGCATCAGTGCTTCTGATATGGTCTTCTCTACACCAGTGGGACAATGCTTTGTTGAGCACCTTCACTCTCTCTGTAGGATCTCCCATTGGCTACCCATTTCAAAGTGACTTCCATTCCCATGTCTATCCACGGCCTCCTCTACTCCCATGATTGAGTTCACTCAGTTTGGAGGAGCAACACCTCATATTCAGTCTGGGTGGACTCCAGTCTGATGGCATGAACATTGATTTCTCCAACTTCCAGTAATTTCTTCCTCCTCCCTGCTTCTCTCTCCATCCATTCCCCATTCTGTTTACTCTCTCACCCTTTTCCTCACCTGCCCACCACCTCCCTTTGGTTTCTCTCCTTCCTTTCTTCCATGGTCTACTGTTCTCTCCTATCAGGTTCCTCCTTTATCCCTTTATCTCTTCCATCTATCCTCTCCCAGCTTATTTCATTTGCTACCTCAGACACCTACCTTCTCCCTCACTCGGTCTCATCATCTGTCAGCTTGTACTCCTTCGCCTCCCTCTCCCCACCTACTTACTCTGGCTTTCTGCTCCCTTCCTTTCTAGTGTCTTGTTTTGAAATGTCAACTGTTTATTCCCCTCTATAGATTCAGCCTGACTTGTTGAGTTCCTCGAGCATTTTGTGTGTGTCGCTGAAAATGTGGAAGGCTGGCGGCAAAGTTGGATCTTTCCTCAAAGTGTTCTCTGTGCAACCTGAAGTGCTCAGGGTGGCTTCATGCAGAAACCCAGCAGGGAAATGGGGCCTTCTTTGCTGACCATCTATTCAAATCCTATGCTAATTTTATTTCATCATTCTCCCTACCTTCTCATCAGTTCCCCTCCATCACTCACTCATATACTAAGGGCCAATTTACCCATCAATCAGCATGTCTTTAGGATGTGGGAGTACCCAGAGGAAACCCAAAAGGAGAATGTGAGAACTATGCACAGAGGTAGCACCTGAGGTCAGGGTTAAAGATGGGTGGCTGCTTCTGTGAGGAATCAGCCCTACAGGCTCTGCCAGTGCACCATTCTATTTCACTCTACTACTTTGAAATATCATTGCTTTTTACATGTTTACCATGGATTCTTCCATGGCTTTGAAAGGGAACTTCAAGCTGGATAGCACAAACAAGTAAGGTAAGATTGGTGATCTGAGAGGAAGGGGTACCAATTTCCTTGTGTAGGACTATTCCTAGGAATTTGAAAGATTGAGGGGAGATTTGATGGCGGTATACAAAATTAGAAGGTGTATAGAGAGGGTGAGTGCAAGCAGGCTTTTTCCACTGAGGTTGGGTGGAGCTACCACGATAGGTCATGGGTTAAGGATGAAAAGTTTAAGGGGAACATGAGAAATTTTTAAACTCAGAATCTTGAGAGCGTGGAGCGAGCTGCCAGTGGAAGTGGTGCACGCAAGCTCAATTACAATGTTTAAGTTAAATTTGGAAAGGTACATGGATTGGAGGGGTATGGAGAGCTATGGTCCCAGTGCAGGTCAATGGAAGTAGGCAGTTTAAATGGTTCAGCATGGAATAGATGGGTAGAAGGGCCTGTTTCTGTGCTGTACTTTTCTATGAATCTATGACTCTAAAGACCTTATCCCTATTAAATTTACAGAGACGTGTGATTTCATCTCTGTTTCCAGGGAACATTATCTTTTCAGCTTTATGTTTATCAAGTCAGTAATCATGGGTATATTAGTCAGCGTATATGCCAGTACTGCTCTAACAATTGAGGACAAGGTCACAACTTTCTACTGCAGAATTAATTCAGTCTTCTGTTGCTGATGTGTGTCATGTGGCAGCTTGTGGCTCACGGTGGTGTCCAACACACTGGCTCTTCTGGATATTCAATATGATCTTTCTAAATGGACACAATGTGAGCGAGTTCCAAGCCAACACATTCAGCACTCAGCTGGAGAGGGGTGGGGTAGAGCAGATGAATTTCTAAGTCAAAGTGCTTCATATTTATTAAAACTTGAAATTGGAGAGAAGCTGAGTCATAAGGCCCAAGGTTCCACCTCCTGTTTATAGATACCAGCTAAGGCAGAGATAAGTCAGAAATGTTACTCTTGGAAAACATGTTGTGGCTAGGAACAGGCTTGCTAACTTTGAGGTTTTAAAAGTAACCACGCTGGTATGGAGTAGTGGCTTGCCTCACTCAAGAATTGATACTGTTGCAAGGAACGGTAGGAGACAGGTGGAAATTTGTACAGTACTGAAGTTGCTAGCAGTAGAAATGTAGGAATGTCTGAGGTCCTGATGTCCAGCCGAGGGCTTCCGTTATTGACTATTTCATCCATCCCATTACCCTTTCCATCAATTCACTTGTGCCTCTACCATGGCTTTTGTGATTGAGAGTTTGATGACTTGTTGAATGGGGGTGAGGTGGGGGATATTATTGCAAAGCGTAGGTAGAGTGTATGTGGGTAGAATGCTTTCCATTCTAGGGGAGTCTATGACCAGAGGGTGGTGAATCTGAGGAATTATTTGCCATACATGGCTATAAAGGCCAGTGACACGCTGTATTTATGTTTGATTGGTTCTTGATTAGTAAGGGCATCAAAGATTACAGGGAGAAGGCAGGAGAATAAACTTATAGGATAATAAATTAGCCATGATGGAATAACAGAACAGACATGATGGGCCTCTAATTCTGCTCCTGTGTCTTATAGACATTCCAGTCAAATGTCTGATGTGGTTGAATGTTGCACTTATTTGACAAGGTCAGTAATCTGCCTGTGGGTGGCTGGTTCCTGTTGGAAAAATAAAACTGCTCAGCAAAGCACTCATTAAAAATTATAAGAAGACTCTCTTGCTTCCTCCCTTGTATGTCCAAATTGACTTTAAATTTTCTGCTTTAAGAATTCCCATACCATCTCCATTCTGTGCCCCTCCCATGCATCCCAAGCACACTTGCTCTTTGAAGCAGTTCGTTGTATATTTTCTGAAAATGCTGGTTGAGTTCAGCAGGTAAAGAGTTAATGTTTCAGGCCAACACCCTTCATCAGAATCAGAGTCTTGGCCCGAAATGTCGATTGTTTATTCTTTTCTGTAGATGCTGCCTGGCCTGCTGAATTCCTCCAGCATTTTGTGTGTGTTGCTTTCTATGTCCTTCTGTACAGTTGATTTCCCCTAAGTATCTGAGGTCTTGTGTGGCAGAGAGACATCGTGTAGCTCTGATTATTTATTTTTAAATTCTCAACCAACTTCTTGTGGAGCAGCTGGCACAAATTATTTTCTTCATGGATGAAGAGGTGTTGGATTAGATAAATTTTGAAGGATGAGAGTGGTGGTCAGTTTCTCAGCAAAAGAAATAAAACAAGTTGCTAAAAATAGTTGGCACTTCAGAATGAGTTTTAATGTTAACTCTTTGTCTCTTTCTACAGGTACCACTTGATATGCTGAGTATTTCTAACATTATCTGTTTTATTTCTGATTTCCATCAATATCTGGAAATGTGACTAAATTGGCTAAATTAACCAATACTGATTCAAGCTAATTCAAATTTTGGGGAAAATTAACATTTGGGGTTGATTATGGTAAATAGATATTTCCCTTTTGAATAATTGTACTAGTTTTGCAGTGGTATTTTTAAACTGTACTACTTGTGCATGATGAAGTATATTTTCTTTTCTCACAAACAATGTTATTAAGTTGAAAATCAAAATAACTGCAGATCCTGGAAATCTGAAATGAAAACAGAAAATGCCAGAAGCATTCAGGCAGGCAGTATCTGTGGAACGAGTTAATGTTTTAATTGGGGACAGAATAACTTAACAATACCAGCCACATACCACTCTTGCAAATTCATCAGAAGTGATGTAAAGTGTTGAGTTTGAATCTGGTTTCTTTGAGAAGGGTCTGGTTTAGTTGAGCAGCCACCTCCAGCTGGCATCCCTCACAGTCTGGATGTGGTGTTGAGAGGCTTTTTGACATTACTAGAGCATCACTTCTGAATCATCCCGTCGTCACCTGATATCTCTAAACTTGCATGGTTTCCAGCAGAAGTTATTGGATCGTGATCAGGAGCAGGGATTATTGTTCAATCTTTCCCCTCCCGAACCAAGGGTGTTGAATTTAATTGCTGTTCCAAATGATACTGAGTGACAACATTCCCACTACTATTTGGTGCAAAAATTGGTTAACTTAACAGAAGCTGGAGGTTAAACCTGGGATATTTCTCCTCCGTATGACTTTTGACTGCGGCGGGTGATACCCTTACTCATTTTTTTTTCATTATTTCATTTTCTTTTGGATCCGAACATAAATTGTGGATGGGGAAGCCAATATTTATTACTAGCAATTAATTGTCTTCGAAAAGGTGGTGTTGACCTACTATCCTGAACCTCTGCAGTTTTTCTGGTATAGAAACATAGATAGGTAGGAGGCTCTAGGATTTGTACAGAGAAAGGATGAAGGAACATCAATATATTTTCAAAGTCTGCAACTTGGACAAAAGCTGCAAATGGTCCCTTGCATATTCTGGTGGTAATTGTCATTGATATGGGAGGCACCGGTTGATGATTCAGATAAGCTTATGTGAGATCCTCCACTGGTATTTTTAATATCGATAAAGTAAACTTTAGCTTTATATTTTCTTTTAGGGGATTCTGGATCAACACTCTGTGATTCAAATATTGACAGTGAACTGCCTGTGATGAATGCTGATATGGAAGGTATGATGTCAAATCTACAATGACTGTTGTTACTTTTAAAATGTAATCTACCATCTTGTAATTATCTTTCAGGTAAGGAATTTCCTGTTCCCATTTTATTTCTCACAAGGAAAGATGAGATAGGGGAATTCTTACAAAATCAGCTGTTACTCTGGTATTCAGAGCCAAAATACTACTTTTCTGACACCTATACTTCAGTCTGGTGCCTGAATAGACCTTAATCTTTGCAGGCGTTGAATCTTTTTTAATTTTTTTTGTCTGATATATCTCTGTCCCAACACAGTAAGAAACTTTGTGCTTTACTGGATTAGATAAAAGGAAGTTAAGTGAATGATTAATTATTGTTTTTTGACATTGGTCGAGAGAAATGTGGCCTAAGACCCCCATGTAGTTTCTAAGACAAAGAAACTACATTAAGCTTGTGTTACTACTCCATTTATCTTCTCCTTCAGCTTCACTTATAGTACTCTGGGGTAGTGAATTTTTAACGATTCTATTGAGATACAGCACAGAATAGGTCCTTCCAGCCCTTTGAGCCATACGCCCAACAACCCCTGATTTAACCCTAGCTTAATCACAGGACAATTTACAATGACCAATTAACCTACCAACTGGTATATCTTTAGACTGGGTGGAAACCAGAGCATCTGGAGGAAACCTGTTGGTATTGTAAATTGTTGTGCTAACCACTATGCTACTGTGCTGCCCTTTCCAAAGATTTGAATCCTTTCGAATGAAGAAATCTCTCTTCATCTGTACATGACCAATGCCATTACCTTTCTTGACCTTTCCATTTTGTCCAGATTATAAGATTATTTGTTAACCTTCACTGTTAGATGAGGGACAGGTATTTTCAACTAAATATGTTCAAAACCCTAATCATAGAATAAAGACACAAAAGTTATTCCTTTGCAATTGAATCCATCTTCCCCCTCAAAGCTGAGACAATCAGTTCACGAAGTGGCACCTGTTTGGACTCTTAAGATGAGCTAGAATAGATGATGGCAAACTAGTTGATGGGGATTTTCAGGAAGCCTTTGCTAAAATCCCACATGCGTAAAATTAATATGTATGGTATCGGAGTATTGGCAAGCATTACAAATTAGTTGTTAGGAAGTGAGAAATGGCAAGGAGTTTTTTTTAAGGGTCTAGTCAGTAGCTAGTGGAGTACTGAAAAAATCAGTGCTTTGACCTTAGCTATTCATAATATATCAATGTTTTGGATGAAGAAACAAAATGTAACATTTTCTAGTTTGACAATGAGTTGAGGGGAATTGTGAATTGTGAGGAGGATGCAAAGAGGCAAAAATGTAAACTGTGAGGATGCAGCAAAGTGCCAGATGAAGTGAGTGGGCAATACTTTGGTGTATGTAGTGTTACATGAACAAATGTAGAGTTGTCTGTTCTGGTTGGAGCACAGAGAAGTGTTATGACTTAATGATGATATGATACTGCAATGCTGAAATCTGGAGCAAACCTCAAACAAATGGAGGAGCACAGCAGGTTTGATAGTGCATGTGAATAGAAATAGATCTTTGAAGCTTTGGGTCAAGACCCTTTGGAATGTTTTAAAATTGTTGATGTACAAAAAAACTTGAATATATGTGTACATTAGTCACATAAAGTGAACAAGCGGATACAACTAGCAGTTAAGAAGGCTAATGGTCTGCTAGCCATTAGAATGAGAAGCAAGGATGTCTTGCTGAATGAAATTGGGTCTCATTAGATCCTATTATCTGAGAAAGAATATACTTACACTAGAGGAAGTGCAGCAAAAGTTCACCAGACTGAGGAGATGTTAGGTTAATTCAAGTTGTACTTGATTGAGTTAGAGGGGTGAGAGGGAATCTCATTGCAGCCTCTAACATTCTGATGGGCTGGATAGACAGGATGTGAAGAAGGTGGTTCCCTTGACTGATTGTGACGAGAGATCATTGAGGACTGAGGTGGAGCAACTGGGCTTGTATACACTGGAATTTAGAAGGAAGAGAGGAGATCTGATTGAAACATATAAGATTATTAAGGGATTGGACACGCTGGAGGCAGGAAGCATGTTCCCGCTGATGGGTGAGTGAAGAACTAGAGGCCACAGTTTAAGAATAAGGAGTAGGCCATTTAGAACAGATGCGGAAAAACTTTTTCACCCAGAGAGTGGTGGATATGTGGAATGCTCTGCCCCAGAAGGCAGTGGAGGCCAAGTCTCTGGATGCATTCAAGAGAGAGTTAGATAGAGCTCTTATAGATAGCGGGGTCATGGGATATGGGGAGAGGGCAGGAACGGGGTACTGATTGTGTATGATCAGCCATGATCACAGTGAATAGCAGTGCTGGCTAGAAGGGCCGAATGGCCTACTCCTGCACCTACTGTCTATTGTCTATTGAAGAGAATTTGCTTTCAGAGTGTGGTAAACCCATGAAGTTTGGTACCACATGGGGTTGCAAAGGCGAAGATGCTAGGTATATTAAGGAGATGTACACATTTCTATACATAGTAGGATCGAAGGAAGGCAATGCAATGTGATAATGAGATGGATGTATTGAAGAGCAGAGCAGGCTCAAAAGGCCAGAATGACTTGCTGTTTGTGCTATTTCTGTTTCTGTCTCTGCTGCAGACTAGTCCTTCACTTAAACCACCTACTTCTCACTCCATTATGTTGCCTGACTCTGTCCAACTTCAGTTCATTTGCTATTCATCCATCCCTTGTGCTTATCTTTAGACTTGACTTTTCCAGCATACACTGGGCCAATTACCCACACTGTGCCTTCCAAGAATTTGAAATCATTCTAAAGTCTGCTGCCAAACCTAACTCATACATAGTCCCATTCCCTTAAGTTTGCTTACCCACAGTGGCTCTGCTTCGAGCTTTGATTTATATTTTAAAGTTTTGAAGTTTGTTTTTAAAGTCCATCCATAACCCACTACTCCCTGCTATATTTTAAGCAGGGACTGGGCAATGAGGGAGTTAGGCCATCTGATGGCTTCCATAACCACTGGTCGCTAGCACATCTTCAGTTCTGGCTTTGAGTATTTCTAGTTTTAATCATTATTGCTAGCAGCCATGCATTCTACCGCAAAGACCTAAACCTCTTCATTGCTGCTTCCTTTTAAAAATGCAGCTTCCTACCTACTGCATTTGTCCTTCTATTCATTTCCTATCCATGTACCTGTCCAAATGCCTTTTGAGCACTGTGATTTTTTTCCCTAGATTTATCTCTCTGGTAGCTTGTTCCTTTCACCCACTACCCTCTATGTAGAAAATCTTGCCCGTCAGATCTCCTTCAAGAATATATTTTTTCTCTCTCCGCTTAAGCCTGTATGCTCTAGTTTTATACTCCCTTACCCTTTGGAAAAAGACTGATTATCTAATCTATCCATGCACCTTAAAATTTTATAAACCTCTGTCGCCCTTCAGCCACCCAATCCAATCTTTCTTTGTAACTAAAACCCTCCATTCCAGGCATCTTCCCAGCGAGCCTTTTCTGGTGTCTTTTTAGTGCTACCATGTTTTTTTTCTGTAGTTTGTTGACCATAACTACAGCTAGTATTCCAAGACTGGCCTTGTACAATGTCTTGTACGGCTGTAGCATGATATCCCAACTCTATATTCAATACTCCTACTTGTGTATCACCTTTTCCAGAGACCTGTGAACTTTCACTCCAAGATCACTCCGTCCATCAACACTTCCAAGGTCTCTCATTTATTGTACATGTGTGTCCTGCCAGTAATAGATGACCCAAAATGTGTTAACTCACACTTGTCCAGATTAAATTCCATCAGACATTGCTACACCAAATTTTCCAGCTAATCTAGGTCCCTCTGGATTTTTAGACAACCATTCTTGTTGTCTTCAACTCAACCAATGTTCATGTTGTCAGCTAAGCTGCTTTAGCAAACACAAACATTTTCATCCATATAATGAAGAACACCAAAGGCCCCTGCAACAACCCCTCTGATACACCACTGGTTAAATCTGGAAAAACAAATGTCAATGACTACCCTCTGCCTCCTATCACCAAGATAACTTTGGACCAAGTTTGCCAAAACACCTTAGGTCTCATGTGACTTAATCTTCTGGACCAGTCTATCATGAGGGACTTGGCCAAATGGTTCACCAAAGTACATGTATTCAACATCCACAGCCCTACCTTTATCAATAATCTTTGTCACTTCCATAAATTTGTGAAGAAGAAACCTCCCTGCACAAAGCTAAACTGACTTTAAGCCCAGGCTCTTCCAAATGCAAATAAATCCTATCCCTAAAAATGATTGAGTAATTACGCTTCCACTGATGTAAGGCTCATTAGCCTATAATTTCCTGGTTTATCCCTTTTGTTCTTAAACAAGGGAATAATATTGTCTGTTCAACAGTTTTCTATGACTGCCTCTGACAAAAAGGATGTCAGACCCCAGCAATCCTCATGGACTAGATGGGCTGAAGAGCCTATATCTATGCTGTATTCTATGACTCTATCTCCTCCCTGGCTTCTCTCAGTATTTTGGGGTAGATTCCACCTTAATATCTCCCATTACACACACCTCCTCCTTAATACAGATACCCCAAAATATCATCCCTAATGTCAGAATAATCCACAACCTTTTCTTTGGTGAATTCTGATGTAAAGAACTTATTAATGGCCTTACCCACTCCCTCTGTTTTCAAACAAGAATTCCCTCATATTTCCTTCCATTTGTGGAAGCACCCTTTCTCCAGCTACTTTCTTGCTCCCAATAAAAGTATAAAGTGCTTTAAAATTCTCCTTAAACCCTCTTGATAAGAACATTTTATGGCCCCCTTTTGCTCTTCTAATTCTTTAAGTCCTTTCCCACTTTATATTCCTGAAAAGCCTTGTCTGATTTCAGATTTCTAAACCTTACATATCCTTTTTTTTTGATGAAACTTCTAATATCTCTTGTCATCCAAGATGCCTTTTGCCATTTTGCCTTTTATCCTCCCAGGAATATGCTGGTCATGGACTCTAACTAGCCTTTAAAAGATTCCTACCTGTCAGATATGGATTTGCCAAGCAGCCTCTCCCAATCTACTTCCCCAGCCTAATATTGTCATTACCCTTTCTGCAATTTAAACTTTCACCTGAGAAGCAGTCTGAATTTTATCTGTAATTATCTTAAATTTTACATAATTATGATTAAGCTCCTAAATGCCACCCCTTTCCCACCACGGAAACAACGATCACCTGGCTAGGCTCTGAGGTCCTGTACAGCCCCAACGCTTGAATATATTGTTTCAAGAAACCCTCCTAGACCTGACAAATTTTGCCCTGTCTTTTTTCCATAATCATTTTTAAGAATTACAAGGATGTTGCCTGGATTGGGGAGCATGCCTTATGAGAATAGGTTGAGTGAACTCAGCCTTGGAGCAACGGAGGACGAGAGGTGACCTGATAGAGGTGTACAAGATGAGAAGCATTGATCATGTGGATAGTCAGAGGCTTTTTCCCAGGGCTGAAATGGTTAACACAAAATGGCATAGTTTTAAGGTGCTTGGAAGTAGGGGTACAGAAGAGGTATCAGGGGTTTACGCAGAGTGGTGAGTGCGTGGAATGGGCTGCCAGCGGTGATGGTGGAGGCGGAAACGATAGGGACTTCTAAGAGACTCCCGGATTGGTACATGGAGCTTAGAAAAATATAGGGCTGTGGGTAATCCTAGGTAGTTCTAAGGTAAGGACATATTCGGCAAGGCTTTGTGGGCTGAATGGCCTGTATTGTGCTGTAGGTTTTCTATGTTTTTTTCTATGAATGTTAAAAACTACTTAACCCAGTAAATTCCTCTTAACGATTTAGTACTTTTCCTGATACTTTGTGTATTATATCCTCATCCTCTACAATTCCTATGAATTTAAAAAGTACTAATTTTTCAGATTGGAGATACTTTCAAAGGAAGGACTTCTGTTATACATGGAGTGTAGTGTTTCTGGTGAAGAAAAGATAAAAATTAATAGAATGACATTTGAACTTTGGGGAAGACGATGTAATTTTATTTTGGGCTTTTGTTTGGCATCTTTAGTTCATTCAAGAGTTATTGCAAAATATTACTAAAATGATAGGAGTTAATTACCTCAATTTGATAATTTGGAAACATCATGATTTTGGATGCTTTATTCCCTTCAATCAATAATATATGGAGTACTTATGGAGAAGTAATTCCTTAAATATTTGGCTGGGATATAAAAAAAGATAGTGAAATAGTTCTGTGCTACACCTGATTGAGCAGGCCAACAGACAGTCTGCTGCAGCTTCTGCTATTGCTATTCTAGGACTGTCTGTTAAAAGGTGTGAGGAACAGGAGACACACTTTACTTTTCCTTTCTGTGGGGAGAATGTTCACTTCCTACTCCAGCTTCCACTTCAGATGGCGTTATGAATGTAAGCTTTTAGTTGCCATGACCATATGTACAAGACTTTTCAACTGCAACTTTATAAATTACTTATTCTGTAAATAAAATGTATAGCATTGCACAGATAAAATTATGCTTTTGAAGTTGAATCAATTGTTAAACAACAGGGTAATATTTGTAATATCTGTAATATTTGTGTATTTTTAATGCTGTGTAAATTGCTTTAGCAATTATTTAAACTTTGAGTATTGTGGTCTTTCAATATGCTTCTAAGTTTTTACATAACCTTAATATAAAAATGCCATTACATGACCACGAGGCAGGTGTAAGTCCAATGTATGGTGGTGGAAAATGTGTGATACCATTATTGCCAGAGATCTTGCAATGGGGGTTAATAAAACAATACAGCTGTAATAAAACTTAAAAGGTTATTTTGTCTTTAATCATGCTAAAATATGAAACTAAAGTGGTATCCGCTTACATCTTTCTACAAAAATTTATGCTTTATCCTTGCTCTTAGGAAAACCTGTTGATGACTACATTTCTCTGCTCTCTTCTTCAGCAGATTTTATAGTTCATTTGTGCTTAGACCATAAGACATAGGAACGAAATTAGGCCATTAAGCTCAAGTCTGCTTCACCGTTCCATCTGGCTGATCCCAGATCCCATTCAACCCCATACACCTGTTCTTTACTATAACCTTTGATGCCCTGACTGATCAGGACACTATCAACTTCTGCTTTAGATATTCCCATGGACATGGTCTCCACCACAGTCTGTGGCAGAGCATTCCACAGATTCACTACTCTCGGTGGCTAAAAAAAATGCTCCTTATTTCTGTTCTAAAAGGTCACCCCTCAATTTTGAGGCTGTGCCCTCTAGTTCTGGATACCCCCACCATTGGAAACATCCTCTCCACATCAACCTTATCTAGTCCTTTCAATATTCAGTAGGTTTCAATGAGATCTCCCCACAATCTTCTAAATTCCAGAGAGTACAGGCCCAAAGCTGCAAAATGCTCCTCACATGATAACTCCTTCATTTCCAGAATCCTCCTCGGGAACCTCCTCTGGACTCTCTCCAATGACAGCATATCCTTTTTGAGATATGTGTCCCAAAACTGTTGACAATACTCCAAGTGTGGCCTGACTAGTGTCTTATAAAGGCTCAGCATTATCTCCTTGCTTTTGTCTTCTATTCCCCTTGGAATGAATGCCAACATTGCATTTGCTGCCTTTACCACAGACTTGACCTGTAAACTAATCTTCTGGGTCTCCTGAATGGCATCCACTGCCTCTCCTTTGTCTACCCTGCTTGTAACTTCCTTGAAGAAATCGGAACAGATTTGTCAGGCAGGATTTCCATTTACAGAAACCATGCTGACTTTGACTAATTTTATCATTAGTCTCCAAATACCCCGAAACCTCATTCTTAATCATAGACTCCCAACGCTTTCCCAACAACTGAGGCTAGGCTAACTGGCCTATAATTTCTTTTGTCTTCTTTCCTTCTTAAAGAGTGGAGTGACATTTGCAATCTTCCAGTCCTCTAGGACCATGCTAAAATCATCCATTATCTCTTCAGCAACCTCTGTCAGGACCCTGTGATGTAATGCATCCAGTCCAGGTGACTTTTCCACCTTAGGACCTTTCAGTTTGCCTGGCATTTTTTCCTCTGTAATATCAGTTGCACTCAGTCTTGCTCCCTGGCACTCATGAGCCTTTGGCACACTGCTAGTGTCTTTGACAGTGAAGACTGGTGCAAAGTGCCCATTATGTTCATTTGTCATTTCTTGTCCCCCATTACTAGCTCACCAGCATCATTTTCCAGTGGTCCAATGTTAACTCCTACCTCCTTTTTACTCTTTATATAACTGAAAAATGTATTAGTATCCTGCTTTATATTATTGGTTAGTTTGCCTTTGTCTTTTCCCTTGTAGCTGTTTTTTGTTGCCTTTTTAAAAGCTTCCCAATCATCCAACTTCCCTCTCATATTGCGACCTTATAAACCTTTCTTTGGATTTTATGCAGGCCTTAGCTTCACTTGTCAGCCATGGTTGCCTACCTCGCCAGTTGAGAACTTCTGTGGGACATATCTATCCTGTGCCTTGTGAACTATTCCCAGAAACTTCAGCCATCTCTGCTCTGCTGTCATCCCTGCCAGTATCCTCCTCCAATCCACCTGGGCAAGCTCCTCTCTCATACCTGAGTAATTCCCTTTAGTTCCATTGTGATACTGATACATGTGAGTTATGCTTCAATCATATTATGATCACTGCTAAAGTGTTCCTTTATGTTAAGCTCCCTAATTTAGCTCCTTTTTTAGTTTCAAAATAATTATGGAGAAGGATAGGACTGGATTTTTGATTGGAGAAAGGCTAACTTTGAGGAGATGCGAAAAGATTTAGAAGGAATGGATTGGGACAGTTTGTTTTATGGGAAGGATGTAATAGAGAAATGGAGGTCATTTAAAGGTGAACTTTTTAGGGTACAGAATCTTTATGTTCCTGTTAGGTTGAAAGGAAAGGTTAAAAGTTTGAGAGAGCCATGGTTTTCAAGGGATACTGGAAACTTAGTTCGGAAAAAGAGAGAGATCTACAATAAACATAGGCAGCATGGAGTAAATGAAGTGCTCAAGGAATATAAAGAATGTAAGAAGAATCTTAAGAAAGAAATTAGAAAAGCTAAAAGAAGATATGAGGTTGCTTTGGCAAGTAAGGTAAAAATAAATTCAAAGGGTTTCTACTGTTATATTAATAGCAAAAGGATAGTGAGGTTTAAAATTGGTCCCTTAGAGAATCAGAGCGGACAGCTATGTGTGGAGGCAAAAGAGATGGGTGAGATTTTGAACAATTTCTTCAGTATTCACTAAGGAAAAGGATATTGAATTGTGTAAGGTAAGGGAAACAAGTAGGGTAGTTATGGAAACTATGATGATTAAAGAAGAGGAAGTACTGGCGATTTTAAAGAATATAAAAGTGGATAAATCTCTGGGTTCTGACAGGATGTTCCCTAGAACCTTGAGGGAAGTTAGTGTAGAAATAGCAGGGGCTCCGACAGAAATATTTCAAATGTCATTAGAAACGGGGATGGTGCCAGAAGATTGGCATATTGCTCATGTGGTTCCATTGTTTAAAAAGGGTTCTAAGAGTAAAACCTAATAAGATCTGGGTTATTACACAACACCCAGTCTAAGATAGCCTTTCCCAAAGTAGGGTCAAGTGCAAGCTGCTCTAAAAACCATCCAGTAGGCATTCAACAAATTCCCTTTCTTGTGATCTGACATCCTGATTTTCCTAATCCCCCTGATTATTGAAGACCCCTCCATTACAATTCTATCAATACACTAAGTACATGCCTTTTCCAGCTCCCTTTGCAATCTCAACCCCATGTCTTAGCTGTTATTTGGAGGCCAATATATGATTCCCATGATTGTTTTTTTTTACCTTTGCAGTTTCTTAACTCCATCCACAAAGATTCAACATTCTCTGACCTCTTTCTAAAAATGTACCTGTAATTCCATCTCTAACCAACAAAGCCACACAGCTGCCAATGCCTTCCTGCCTGTCTTTTTGATACAAGATATATCCTTTGATGTTAAGCTCCCAACTATGGCCTTCTTTCAGCCACAACTCAGTGATGCCCACACTGTCATACTGACCAATCTGTAATTGTGCCATGAGTTTGTCCACCTCAGTCCAAAAGCTGTGCACATTTAAATACAGCACCTTCAGTCCTGCTTTCTTCACCCTTTCGAATTTTGCCTCTGTGGTACAATTTAATTCTTTTCTCTGTCTGCATTTTTATCCAGTAATTGGCTTGGCCTTCCTTACAATCGTGTTACACCCATCATCTACTGTAAACCTGCTGGCTCATCCTCAGCTCTATTGTACTGGTTCACATCCCCCTGCCATATTAGTTTAGACACTCCCAACAGCTCTAGTAAACCTGCCCGCAAGAATATTGGTCCCCCTTCGATTCAAGTGCAACCCATCCCTTTTGTACAGGTCACACCTGCCCCAGAAGACTGCCCCCTATTCTCTCAAGCGTTAATTCAGAAAATAAGGAATGAACTCACCTACTTAACTTGCCTCCGCCTGTTCTCGGTGAAGCTTTGTTGAGCCAAAGCCCTACTACTCTGACTTGGACTACTCCGATGACTGCTCTGCTAGACGGTACCTCTCTTTTATAGAGACTGGGTTTTTAAAGCTCTTCACTGAACTTGCTTGGGAATGCTTCTGTTGTGTCTGTGCAGTACTCCAATCGAAGACTTGGGAGTGTATCACCAAGTGCTACATTATTGGGGTTCTCAAATCCAGTGAGTAATTGAAGCATATCATTGGTCCAGTGAACTTCAGAAGAAAACTTTAATTATTTTTGAGGCAGCCTAACATGGTATTTAATTTCAGATTTGCTCTCCTCGGAACAGTTATTTTACTGAGGATTTTATTTGGGTTTGCTCTATATAATGTTGTATTTCAGACCACCCACTATCCCAGCATCTGTACAGATGATTATAGTCACAACTACTATTTGCATTAATTAGCTGTATCTAGCTTTGGCAATTATAAGGTTTTAGCTTTCATCTTGAAAACATCCTAACGATTAGCCATAGATCTCTTCCTAATTAAGAGTGGTGAAAAGAATGAAGACAACAACATGGTAACATTGATCTTTAAAGTAACTGGATGTGTTTGCCAGTAGTCTTTTTGAATCTTATTTGCTTCTTTCTATTTTTGATTTGTAATGTTGTGTAATCTTTTGATGTTAGTAATTGACCCCGAGAGTCAAGTAGAATTAGAAGAGAAGACACGGCTGATTAATCAAGTTTTGGAGCTTCAACATACTTTAGAAGGTAAATTAATTTTAGAAACATAGAAAACCTACAGCACAATATAGGCCCTTCTGCCCACAAAGTTGTGCCGAACACGTCCCTACCTTAGAAATTACGAGGCTTACTTATAGCCCTCTTTTACTAAGGTCCATGTACCTATCTAAAAGCCTTTTAAAAGACCCTATCATATACACCTCCACCACTGTTGCTGGCAGCCCATTCCACGCACTCACCACTCTGTGAGTAAAAAAAAACATCTCTGTATCTACTCCCCAGCTCCTTAAACCTGTGTCCTCGTGTGACAACCATTTCAGCCCTGGGAAAAAAGCCTCTGACTATCCACACTATCAATGCCTCTCATCATCTTGTACACCTCTATCAGGTCACCTCTTATCCTCCTTTGATCCAAGGAGAAAAGGCCAAGTTCACTCAACCTGTTCTCATAAGGCATGCTCCCCAATCCAGGCAACATCCTTGTAAATCTCCTCTGCACCCTTTCTATGGTTTCCACATCCTTCCTGTAGTGAGGCGACCAGAACTGAGCACAGTACTCCAAGTGGGATCTGACTGGGGTCCTATATAGCTGCAATATTATCTCTCGGCTCCTAAATTCACTTCCACGATTGATGAAGGCCAATACACCATAAGCCTTCTTAACCACAGAGTCAACCTGCACAGCTGCTTTGAGCATCCTGTGGAGTCAGGCCCCAAGATCCCTCTGATCCTCCACACTGCCAAGAGTCTTACATTAATACTATATTCTGCCATCATTTTTGACCTACCAAAATGAACCACTTCACACTTATCTGGGTTGAACTCTATCTGCCACTTCTCAGTCCAGTTTTGCATCCTATCAATGTCCCATTGTAACCTCTGACAGCCCTCTACACTATCCACAACACCTCCAATGTTTGTGTCATCAGCAAACTTACTAACGCATCTCTCCACTTCCTCAGCCAGGTCATTTATAAAAATCACGAAGAGTAGGGGTCCCAGAACACTCCTCTGAGGCACTCAACTGGTCACCGACCTCCATGCAGAATATGACCCGTCTACAACCACTCTTTGCCTTCTGTGGGCAAGCCAGTTCTGGATCCACAATGCAATGTCCCCTTGGATCCCATGTCTCCTTACTTTCTCAATAAGCCTTGCATGGGGTACCCCATCAAATGCCTTGCTGAAATCCATATACACTATATCTACTGCTCTTCCTTCATCAATGTTTAGCCACATCCTCAAAAAATTCAATCAGGCTCGTAAGGCACGACCTAACCTTTACAAAGCCATGCTGACTACCCCTAGTCATATTATACCTCTCCAAATGTTCATAAATCCTGCCTCTCAGGATCTTCTCCATCAACTTACCAACCACTGAGGTAAGACTCACTGGTCTATAATTTCCTGGGCTATCTCTACTCCCTCTCTTGAATAAAAGAACAACATCCGCAACCCTCCAGTCCTCGGGAACCTCTCCCGTCCCCATTGATGATGCAAAGATCATCGCCAGAGGCTCAGCAATCTCTTCCCTCACCTCCCACAGTAACCTGGGGTACATCTCATCCAGTCCTGGTGACTTACCCAACTTGATGCTTTCCAAAAGCTCCAGCACATCCTCTTTCTTAATGTCTACATGCTCAAGCTTTTCAATCTGCTGCAAGTCATCACTACAATCACTAAGATCCTTTTCCATAGTGAATACTGAAGTAAAGTATTCATTAAATACCTCTGCTATTTCCTCCGGTTCCATACAAACTTTCCCACTGTCACATTTGATAGGTCCTATTCTTTCACATCTTATCCTCTTGCTCTTCTCACACTTGTAGAATGCCTTGGGCTTTTCCTTAATTCTGCCTGCCAAGGCCTTCTCATGGCCCCTTCTGGCTCTCCTAATTTCCTTAAGCTCCTTCCTAGTAGCCTTATAATCTTCTAGATCTCTAACATTACCTAGCTCTCTGAACCTTTTGTAAGCTTTTCTTCTTGACTAGATCTATTAGAGCCTTTGTACACCACAGTTCCTGTACCCTACCGCAACTTCCCCGTCTCATTGGAACGTACCTGTTCAGAGCTGTATGCAAATATCCCTGAATATTTGCCACATTTCTTCCGTACTTTCCCTGAGAACATCTGTTTCCAATTTAAGCCTCCAATTTCCTGCCTGATAGCTTCATAATTCCCCTTACTCCAATTAAACACTTTTCTAACTTGTCTGTTCCTATCTCTCTCCAATGCTATTGTAAAGGAGATAGAATTATGATCACTATCTCCAAAATGCTCTCCCACTGAGAGATCTCACACCTGACCAGGTTCATTTCCCAATACCAAATCAAGTACAGCCTCTCCTCTTGTAAGCTTATCTACATACTGTGTCAAGAAACCTTCCTAAACACACCTAACAAACTCCACCCCATCTAAACCCCTCACTTTAGGGAGATGCCAATCGATATTTGGGAAATTAAAATCTCCCATCACAACAACTCTGTTATTATTACCCCTTTCCAGGATCTGTTTCCCTATCTGCTCCTCAATATCTCTGTTACTATTAGGCGGTCTATAAAAAAACACCCAGTAAAGTTATTGACTCCTTCCTGTTCCTAACCTCCACCCACACAGACTCTGATACAATCCCTCCATGGTGTCCAGCTTTTCTGCAGCTGTGACACTATCTCTGATCAACAGTGCCACACCCCCATCTCTTTTGCCTCCCTCCCTGCCCTTTCTGAAACATCTAAAGCCTGGCACTTGAAGTAACCATTCCTGTCCCTGAGCCATCCAAGTCAGTAATGGCCACCACATCATAGCTCCAAGTACTGATCCACACTCTAAGCTCATCTGCTTTGTTCACAACAGTCCTTGCATTAAAATAGACACATCTCAAGCCTTCGGTCTGAGCACGTCCCTTCTCTATCACCTGCCTATCCTCCCTCTCACACTGTCTACAAGCTTTCTCTATTTGTGAGCCAACCTCCTCTTCCCCAGTCTCTTCAGTTCAGTTCCCACCCACCAACAATCCTAGTTTAAACTCTCCCCAGTAGCCTTAGCAAACCTCCGCATCAGGTTATTGGTCCTCCTGGGATTGGTCACTCCTGCCCCAAAAGAGGTCCCAATGATCCAGAAATCTGAATCCCTGCTGCCTGCTCCAATCCCTCAGCCACGCATTTATCCTCCACCTCATTCTATTCTTCCACTCACTGTCGCGTGGCACAGGCAGTAATCCTGAGATTACTACCTTTGCGGATCTGCTTCTCAACTTCCTTCCGAACTCCCTGTAGTCTTTTTTCAGGACCTCTTCCCTCTTCCTACCTATGTCATTGATATCACCATGTACCATGACTTCTGGCTGTTCTTCCTCCCACTGCAGGATATCTTGGACGCGATCCAAAACATCCTGGACCCTGGCACCTGGGAGACAAGCTACCATCTGAGTTTCTTTCCTGCGTCCACAGAATTGCCTGTCTGACCCCGTAACTATAGAGTCCATATCACTGCTGCCTTCCTCTTCCTTTCCCTACCCTTTTGAGCCACAGGCCTGGAATCTGTGCCAGAGGCATGGCCACTGCCACTTCCCCCAGGTAGTCTGTCCCTCCAACAGTACTCAAACAGGAGTACTTATTGTCAAGGGGTACAGCCACAGGGGTACTCTCTAGTACTTGACTCTTCCCTTTCCCCCTCCTGACTGTGACCCAGCTGTCTGTCTCCCGAGGCCCCAGTATGACCACCTGCCTATAACTCCTCTCTGTCACCTCCTCGCTCTCCCTGACTAGGCGAAAGTCATTGAGCTGCATCTCCAGTTCCCTAACTCGGTCCCTCAGGACTTGCAGCTCGACGCACCTGGTACAGATATGGCCGTCTGGGAGGCTGGGAGACTCCAGGACCTCCCACATCTGACACCGAGCACAGAAAACTGGCCTCACACACATACTACCTCCTTTCCTCAAATAACATAGTTAAACCTACCTCACCTTGTCCTATTACCACCTCAGCCTGTTGAGCCAAAGCACTACCACTCTGCTGCCTTTCACTTCCGCTGTTCACTCCGACGCTGCCTGCTGGATACGGCGGTCTTTTTAAACCTTTCGCGCTGTGCTGGCTGACATCATGCGCCTGCGCAGTCTCGCCTCTCTTTAACCCGAGTAGTTAAAAAAAACTCCCTTTGCTCCGAAAAATCAGCCGTTCACTCACAGCCTTCTTGCTCCAAGTGCCACAGGTTAAAGAACATGCCTTTAATCCGTGGGAGTCTTGAATATAAAATAATACAGACAATGTGCTGGAGGAGCTCAGCAGGTCAGGCAGCGTCTATAGATGGGAATAAATGATCGACATTTCGGTCTGTGACCCTTCATCAGGACTGATATTAAGTATAAAGTTGTGTGCAGTCTCCATAAACTTCTATCACTTTCTGTCCCTCTCCCACAATCCCAACACCTTTGGAAGGACATTCAGATGGAATGAAGGGAAAGGTGATGGTGACAGAAAATAAAGATGAGAGAAGTGTAACACAATTATTGATGGCATTGCAGTTTAAAGTAATCTGCATGGGCTTCATTAAGACCTTTTTGGAAACAACATTGGAGACTGGTTCAAAAGATTATAGCCCTTGGAATCCAGGGCAAGCTGGCAAATTGGATCGCAAGTTGACTTGGAAACAGAAGGGTGATGGTGGAGGGTTGCATTTGGGGTAGAAACCTGTGACTGATGGGGTAGTATAAAAAATCAGTACTAGGACTCTTACTGTAGCAGTAATTACTTATACATTAATAATTTCGATATGTATATAGGAGGTATGATTAGTAAGTTACCAGGTAGTTTGTACCTGGTACAATGTACCAGGTACATTGTAGTGTCATTGCTAAGATGTGAGTCGCTGGATGTAGGCTATGGCATGATACTGATCCAGTTGGTAAAGGGAACAGAGCAGTGCCACATGGAATTTAATCCTGATGCGTGTGAGGTTCTGCATTTTGGGGAAAATATAGTATAGGGTTAACCCAGTATGTGCCAGAGTCTTAGAATGTATTGAGAGAGAACTGTGTTCCAAAGATCAGCTTTATTTGTCATAGTTACATCGAAATGTACAGTGAAATGTACCATTTTGTGTCAACAACCAATACAGCCGGAGAATTGTGCTGGAAGTAACCCACAAGTGTCCACAGCATCACATGCCCAAAACTCACTTGCCCTAACTGGAATGTGGGAGAAACCCCTGCGATCACAGAGAGAACGTACAAACTCCTTGAAGACAGTGGGAGGAATTGAACTCTGCTTTGTGATCACTGGCAGTGTAAAGCGATTGCACTAATCACCATGCTACCGTGCTGCCCTCAAATCTGTTCTAGTCCAATGATCCCAGACGGTGGCAGTACAAGTGGACAAAGTAGTGAAGAAGGCATATGGGATGCATGTCTTCATTTGCAGGAGATAGAATATAAGGGCAGAATACACTGGTACAACTTTATAACATATTAGTTGCATCTGGAGTTATGCATACAGTTCTGGTTGCCACACTGTAGAAGAACATAATTGCACTGGAAAAGGTGCAGAGGAGGTTCACAAAGATGTTGTCTAGGATGGAGCATTTTGGTTTTGAGAGAGTTTGGACAAGCTGTGTTTATTTTCCTTGGTGTAGAGACGGTTGACGGGGATCCTGATAGAAGTATACAAAGTTATGAGGGGCACGGAAAAAGTTTGTGAACCCTTTGTGATTAGCTAGTTTTCTGCATTAATTACCCATAAAACATGGTCTGTTCTTCATCCAGGTCACAATAATTGACCAACACAATCGGCCTAAGCTAATAATACACAAACAATTTTACTTCTCATCAATACGGAGTATACTGTTTAAATAATCACAGTTTGGGTTCAAAAAAAGTATGTGAACCTCTGGGGTAATACCTTCTACAAAACCTTTTGGAGTCAGGTACTCCCATTAATGAGATGAGATTGGAGGTGTGGGTTGTAGAGGTGCCTTGCCCTATATATCACAACAAAAATACACAAAGTCACAAATATACACACACTGCCTGCTCTTCTCGAGAAAGATCTGTTTATGTGCAACATGCCTCAATCAAAACAACTTTGAGAGGGCCTTACTGATGCATGAAGCTGGAAAAATCTACAAAAGCATATCCAAAGACCTGAGGGTTCATCAATCCACAGTAAGAGAAATTGTCTGCAAATATGCTGTTGCTACTCTCCCTAGGGGTGGGTATCCTGCAAAGATCACGCCAAGAGCACAAAGTGTAATGCTGAAGGAGGTGAAAAAGAACCCAAGGGTAACAGCAAAGGACCTGCAGAATTCTTTAGCAAGTTCTCAAATCTCTGTATGTACACTATAAGAAAAGCACTGAACAAGAATGGTGTTCATGGAAGGACACCACGGAGGAAACCACTGCTCGCCAGAAAAACATTGCTACATGTCTCAAGTTTGCAAAAGACCACCTGGATGTTCACAACAGTCTACAACACTGACAGTGTTCAGTGGACAGATGAGACAAAAGTTGAACTTTTTGGCAGAAATGCACATTGCTATGTTTGGAGGAAAAAGGGCACTGCACACCAACACCAAAACCTCATCCCAGCTGTGAAGCACGGTGGAAGGAGCATCATGGCTTGGGGCTGCTTTGCTGCCTCAGGGCCTGGACAGATTGCAATCGTTGAGGGAACAACAAATTCAAAATTGTATCAAGACATTTTACAGGAGAATGTCAGAGTAGGGGCCCATCACCTGAAGCTTAATAGAAGTTGAATGATGTAACAAGACAATGATCCGAAACAGGAGTAAATAAACAACAGAATGATTTGAAAAGAAAATATTTGTGTTTTGGAATTGCCAAGTCAGAGTCCAGAACTTAATTCAATTGAGTTGCTGTGGCAAGACCTGTTCATGCAAAGTATCCCAGAAGTATTGATGAACTGAAACAGTTTTGCATGTAGGAATGATCTAAAATTCCTCCTTGCTGTTGTGCAAAACTGATGAGCAGCTATAGGGAATACTTGAGGGAGGTTATTGCTGCTGAAGAAGTTATTAAATACAAGGGTTCACCTACATTTTCTAGTCTGGACTGTGATTAAACAAAGTGTTCAATAAAGACATGAAAAGTACAATTGTTTGTGTTATTAGTTTAGGCAGATTGTGTTTGTCTATTATTGTGACTTAACTGAAGATCAGACCACATTTTATAAGTAATTAGTCAAGTCAAGTCTATTGTCATTTCAACCATAAACTGCTGGTACCATACACAGTAAAAATGAAACAACATTCCTCCAGGACCCTGGTGCTACATGAAACAACACAAAACTACACTAGACTATGTAAAACAACACAAAAACTACACTAGACTACAGATCTGCACAGGACTACATAAAGTGCACAAAACAGTGCAGGCCAGTACAATAATTAATAAACAAGACAATAGGCACAGTAGAGGACAAATTACAATATAATGATAAATGATGTAGATGTCAGTCTAGACTCTGAGTATTGTGGAGTCTGATGGCTTGGGGGAAGAAACTGTTTCATAGTCTGTTCGTGAGAGCCCAAATGCTTCGGTGCCTTTTCCCAGATGGCAGGTGGGAGAAGTGTTTGTGTGAGGAGTGCGTGAGGTCCTTCACAATACTGTTAGCTTTGCGGGTGCAGCGTGTGGTGCAAATGTCTGTAATAGTGGGAAGAGAGACCCCGATGATCTTCTCAGCTGACCTTACTATCCGCTGCAGGGTCTTGCGATCCGACGTGGTGCAATTTCCAAATGAGGCAATGATGCAGCCGCTCAGGATGCTCTCGATACATCCCCTGTAGAATGTGATGAGGATGGGGGGTGGGAGATGGACTTTCCTCAGCCTTCGCAGAAAGTAGAGATACTACTGGGCTTTCTTGGCTGTGGAGCTGGTGTTGAGGGACCAGGTGAGATTCTCTGCCAGGTGAACACCAAGAAATTTGGTGCTCTTAACGATGCAGAAAACTAGGTAATTGCAAAGGGTCCACAAATATTTTCTTGCAACTGTAGATAAATTGTAAGAAAAATTACTACCTCCCATTACAGGCTTTTCTAAAACTAGAGGGCGTGGGGTTTTCGGGTAATGGGAGGTTTAGAGGAATCTGAGAAAGAACTTTTCCCCCAGGGTGTGGTTTGAATCTGAAATGCATTCCCTGAGGGGGTGATGGACGAAGAAGTGACCAAATGAAAACTAGAGTTGCTAAGGCACAGAAGACCATGGACCAAATGCTGGGAAATGTGATTAGTATCAGCATGTACGTGGTGGCCCAAACAGCAAACTTCTGTCTTGCCAGCTTCAGAAAGCTTTGCTGTCAATCCTTGTCCTTCTGTGTCACAATACCTACCATTGGCTGAAATCTCAGTGGAGGAACGACATGTAAGGAGAAGCCATTTTTGGAAAGAGAACCTTTAGTGTTGCTTTCATTTTATTCCTGCCTCTCAATCTAGCTGAAATGTAAACAATAATTAATTGCCTTTGCTTGTAGTCAGCAGTATTTGTCTGGGTGGAATTGGTAAAGTTTATTTCGTACCACTTTAAAATACTGCAGAGCAGTTCCACAATTTACTGTTTTTATATTCCAGACAGCTGTTAAGCCTTAATATTTCTCTTTTGCTTTCTCAGAGCTGTCTGCACGTGTGGATGCTGTGAAAGAAGAGAATCTGAAACTGAAATCTGAAAATCAAGTTCTTGGACAGTACATAGAAAACCTTATGTCAGCTTCTAGCGTTTTCCAAACAACAGATACAAAAGGCAAACGAAAATGAGACTGGCATTTATAGTATGTTTGTATTCTGTACAACATCATAGTCCACATCATTTTCTTGGCTGTTACAACCAGTAAAACCTGCCTGACATTATTTTTTTTTGGGTATTATTTCTAAATTGACCTCTGAGAAATTATCCAAGTCTCATCAAGCTGGTTGGCCCTTGTTAGAAAGATGTTGAAACATGATCTTTAACATTTAAATGTTAAGAATCCATAAATTAACCTGATTATTACAATACATGGAGTATCTTGTTTGAAATACTCAGCAGGTCAGGTGGTACCTGATTGAGAAAATTATTTTTTACCTAAGCATTTCCAGCATTTGCTGTTTTAAGGTATCCAGCATCAACAGTTTATTGTTTTTGTTTTTGTAGAGCATGTAGAGTACTGGAGCCCCAGAATCAAAATAATTTATGTTCCTGTTACCTCTAGCTTTAACTTGACTTGAGTGCAACATATAACCTAGATTAAGAAAACGTGCAATATAATGTTAACATTTAGAAAATTAACTATTTTAACATTGCATATGCTAATCAGAAGATGCATGACATTTTTAAGATGGCCTCCTTTGTGTAAAGTGAGGTAATACCTATGATTCTACTGTGCTGTTTGTACTTATCATATTAAAATTGGAGCTAATTTTTTAAGTTATAGGGCTATGGTGTCTCTCTTAAATTCAAATTAGATAGCTAACTTGGTTCACAATAACTGGGCATTTAACAGACTTTTCCAGGACACACATTACTATTGCTAATGAAAAAAATGTTTGGACTGTTTCCAGATGAATTTGATGCATTTTTTTTTAAATAGAACTAAATCAAAAGTAAAGGAATGCAGGAAATTATTTAAATAGTATCTAACAAATTCCCTTAAGTATTTTCTTTCAACACTCTGTAAGATATAATTTATACTTATGGGGGGAGAATAGATTGTAGGATGTGAAAACAGGCTGAGATTAAGTATGCACATAGACAATAGACATTCGGCCCTTCTAGCCAGCACCGCCATTCACTGTGATCATGGCTGATCATACACAATCAGTACCCCGTTCCTGGCCTCTCCCCATATCCCTTGACTCCGCTATCTATAAGAGCTCTATCTAACTCTCTCTTGAATGCATCCAGAGACTTGGCCTCCACTGCCTTCTGGGGCAGAGCATTCCACATATCCACCACTCTGGGTGAAAAAGTTCTTCTGCATTCTGTTCTAAATGGCCTACCCCTTATTCTTAACTGTGGCCTCTAGTTCTGGACTCACCCATCAGTGGGAACATGCTTCCTGCCTCCAGCGTGTCCAATCCCTTAATAATCTTATATGTTTCAATCAGATCCCCTCTCATCCTTCTAAATTCCAGTGTATACAAGCCCAGTCGCTCCAATCTTTCAACATATGACAGTCCCGCCATTCTGGGAATTAACCTTGTGAACCTACGCTGCAAGAATGTCCTTCCTCAAATTTGGAGACCAAAACTGCACACAATACTCCAGGTGGGGTCTCACCAGGGCCCTGTACAGCTGCAGAAGGACCTCTACTCCAAAACTCAATTCCTCTTGTTATAAAGGCCAGCATGCCATTAGCTTTCTTCACTGCCTGCTGTACCTGCATGCTTGCTTTCATTGACTGATGTACAAGAACACCTAGATCTCGTTATACTTCCCCTTTTCCTAACTTGACACCATTTAGGAAAGAAATTTTAAGACAGTAAGCACACCAGATTCTTCAAACAAATTAAAACTTGAGTTAAAGATAGTTTATTGTGTTCAAGACTTACACGTAAAAAGTTACTTAGTCTGGAAAATGGAGATTTTCCATGTTGACACCTGCATAAAGCGCACATGGAGAAACTGCACATTCTAGCCAATATTTTTATTTCCTTCAACTCGAGTGAAATGTACACAATTTCCTGACGTGCATCAGAAATTTATTCTCCATTCTGAGAGTAGGCAGGTGACTTTCTTTTTTTAAAAAAAAGATTCATTTGAACCTTTGCATCATAAACCTGCCTATGCAATGTTGGGATGACAGTCCATTACTGTCTGATTGATTAGGACATAACTTTTCATAGTGAAATTAGGATTTGATCCAGTTAAGGTTAATATTATTGATGAATTAAACATGTTTAAACAGCTACTTGAACACAATAAACTATCTTTAACTCAAGTTTTAATTTGTTTGAAGAATCTGGTGTGCTCACTGTCTTAAAATTTCTTTCCTAAACATCTTAATTCACAGTATACTTTTCAGTAACTGGATTCATTTGAGCCCTGGTGTGTATCATCGATTGTATCTTACTCTATCCTTTAAAAAGATTTACAGAATTTACAGATACTTAAGGAAAAACAATAATTACCATAATTATCACAATACAATCGTGTAAGACATAAAGATGTCATGTGTAACTGATATAGGACAGGTTAGTGACCATGTGTGTGGTTGCAGTGCTTAGTGATAGCCTCAAGGGAGAAAACAAGTCTCTTCCCTTTAGCTGTCTTCTTGAACAGATTAGGCTAATAGGTTAAGGGCAATATTAATTCTATCTCATAGGTGCTCAATCACTGTTCTATTATGCATCACCTTAAGAATATTTTATTGATTTTGAGTAGTGTCCCAGTGGTTTCATACGACTAAATTTGCCAGTGGAGCAATCATTTATAATTACCCAAACGGTGATTCCTCGATGAGCAGACTGGCACATGACTTCCACACATCTTTCCCCTACTTTGGGCTTGCTCAGCTCACCATACCATATCTCGTTTGGGACACTTTCCCCAGACACTGTCAAAGCAGTTTAATTAACTTTATCTTTTATATCAGTCTTAGTTTATTAGCATGTAGGAGCCCTCTTTTTGACACTGCTCCAGATTTTGCACTTTGCTCTATTTTCTCTGATTTCCAGCTTTTGGGAGATCCAGCTGAAAGACATCTTTTTAATAATCTCTAGTTGAAGACAACTTAAGTTAAAAATGCAACTCAATTGTTCTTTCTTTTAGGATCTTTGATGGTGCTTTCACAATTTCTGCTTTTAAATAATAAACAAGAATACACTGAATTGAGAATATTAAAAATTGATTAGGATTCTTAGTTAATTTTCAACCTAATTTCCAGCATTTTAATATATTGTAACTAAAATCCCTTGAAAACATGATCTCCCAATTAACTTCTGATTATGCATTTCTAATGTAATTACTAATGCATATGAACCCTTGAACAGAGACCATCGGTAGCTACACCAGGTTTATTAGGATCAAGGCAAACTCTGGAATATTAGCAAGAGCATGCTCAAACTAGGTTTTGACCACCATTGCCAACATTAATTTCCAAAATTCTTTTCCTGCATACTAATTTTGTTGGTTCATCTTAATCAGATGCTTCAGGCACTGAGGGTGACAATATTTTCTTATTTGCAGATATACACCCAGTGGCCACTTTATTAGATATCTCCTGCACCTCAAGGTCTTCTGCTGCTGTAACTCCATCCACTTCAAGGTTCGATGTGTTGTGCACGCAGAGATGCTCTTCTGCACACCACTATTGAAAGACATGGTAATTTGAGTTACTGTTATCTTCCTCCCAGCTTGAACCAGTATGCCAATCCCCTGTAAACTCTCTCATCAACAAGGTTTCTTCGCTCAAAGAACTGCCATTCACGGGATGTTTTATGTTTTTCACACCATCCCTGTAAACGCTAGAGACAGTTGTGTGTTAAAATCCTGGAGTTTTGAGATATTCAAACCACCTGTTTGGCACCAACAATCATTCCACAGTCAAAGTCACTTACAATATATCACATTTCTTCCCCCATTCTGATATTTGGTCTGAACAACAACTGGACCACTTGACCATATTTATGCATTGAGTTGCTAGCGTATGATTGCTTAATTATATATTCAAATTAATGAGGTGTAGAGGTGTACCTTTTAAAGTGGCCACATAGTGTGTATATATTTTGCATTATTTGGGCTCCATCTATGTTCATTTTCATAAGCTGATGACTCAGAGCCCTGGTTGAAACAACAGGCCAGTTTTCATGAATGTCTGATGTCGCAATGAAGCAGAGGTACATACATTTGAATAGTCAGAGCACATCTCTCCTCAGTTCTCTTAGGGTTAAATATAGAAGCATCATTGAGGGGAATCCTTGTTTTGTGATGAAAGTTAATGAGTATGGTTCATTCTGACAAGCTGAATGGAATCATCTTGCTATTGTAGTTGACCACAGCTGAAAAAATATATTATTTACTGGTCTTCAGTTGGTACCATTCATTTCTTTCACTTTTAATTTTGGATCTAAACCAGGTATAGTTCTATTCACAATGAGGGAGGGGCCCTTCTATCTTAGGAAAATCAGTATCATAACAAGATAAGAGCCCATGATGTTACAGGAAAGATACCAGCATGGATAGAAAATAGGCCAACTGGCAGGGGTCAAAGAGTGAGAATAAAGGGGGTCTTATCTGGTTGGTTGTTGGTGACCAGTTGGTGACCTCTTAGGGCTGCTTCTTCTTATGTTAGATGTCAATGATTTGGGTGATGGAATTAATGACTTTATGGCCAAGTTTGCAGATATTATGAAGAAGGCTGCTGAGGAAGTAGGAAGTCCGCAGAAGGACTTGGACAGATTGGGAGAACGAGCGTGTAATTGGCAGATGGATTATAGTGAATATAGTCATGCACTTTGGTTGATGGAATAAAAACATAGACTATTTTCTAAATGGGGAGAAAATTTAAAAGTCAGAGTTATAAAGAGACTTGGGAGTCCTCGTGCAGGATTCCTTAAAGGTCAATTTGCAAGTTGAGTCAGTGGTAACAAAGGCAAAAGCAATGTTAGCATTCATTTTGAGAGGCTTTATACAGCATTGGTCAGACCACACTTAGAACATTATCAGCAGCTATGGGTCCTGAGAAAAGATGTGCTGGTATTGGAGAGGGTCCAGAATAGGTTCATGAGAATTATTCCGTGAATGAAAGGGTTTGCATATGAAGAGCATTTGATGACTCTGGGCCTGTCATTGCTGGGGTTTAGAAGAATAGGGGATAGGATCTCATTGAATTCTGATGAATATTGAATGGCCTAGATAAAGTGGATGTGGAGAGGGTGTTTTTTACAGTGGGAGACATCTAGGATCAGAAGGCACAGCCTCAAAATAGAGATGAGGAGGAATTTCTTTAGCCAGAGGCTAGTGAATCAAAAGAATTCATTGCCACAGACAGCTATGGAGGCCAAGTCATTGGCTATATTTAAAGTGGACGTTGATCAGTTCTTGATTAATCAGGGTGTCAAAGGTTACAAGGAGAAGGCAGGAAAACGGGGCTGAGAGGGATAAGTCAGCCATGATAGAATGGCAGAGTAGTCTCGAGCTGAATGGCCTAGCTCTGTTCCTACGTCTTATAACTACATCTGGATGGTACTCAAACGTCTGAATTTACTTGTCAAAGTACCTTTTAATCTATTCTCTGCCTTTCCCAGCATGCAAAGCCTTAGACTCCTTTGGTTTTTGAATGTGTTTAATCACTACATTTATTTGACCCTTGGCTGTTCCTTGTAGGTACGGAATGAAAAGATGGAGTTGTAGTGTTTGTCAGCTGCTCTGTCACGTCTGCAGTACAACGCAAAGTCACTTTTATATCTGTCACTGTGACATGGTGCAGGGCAGTTTTTCATATACCTATCATTGTTCTAGCTGTCTGTGGGTGGTGGAAAATGTAACCAGTTCCTTAGGTGTGAGGACATTTTCCCAGTGAAATGTGATCCCTGGATTGGTATTCCCCACCCAAGGACCACTAAAACAATGGAAATTTTCCTTTTGTAAATGTCGAGTTGCAGGGGGAGGCTTCAACCCATTTTTTTAATCGTCCTTCAAGACCAAGTAATAGCTGTAGCCTGAAGGTGCTGTGGGGTATGTGTTTATAAAATCTGTGTGTGTGTGTGTTGTGCAGTGGCGCACAGTTTAAGTGGTGCCTGAGTAATGGTGTCCTATAAGACAGCTAGAATTGCTGTTCTCAAATTTCTTTTTGCCCTCTAGACACTAGGCTACTGTGGATAATTAGTTTTAAGTAGGTATCTCTTAACAGCAGCACCCAAAAAAGTTAAAATAGATAAAGTTCCCATGAATTGAGGCATACGAGTCTCTGGATATCTGAGTTGGGTGTTATGTGTGAGAACAAGAATAAAGCTGCATGGGACTGGGCTGGAAAGTGAACGAAGTAGAAGATGATCTTACTGATGAGAGAAAAGCCTGGAGGGCCAATTGTCCAAGCTTCTTCCTATTTCTTGTATCTTTTATATGCTGCCCAATGTGATTAAAATGTGTATGAAGACAGGAATGATATGCAGCACATTATTCATTCACATCAGGAACCAGCTGTGCCTGATCTGTTGCCAAGTTTTCAAAATCATTAAGTGAGAAACAAAAATATGTCTTTAAAAATTGTTCAAATTGCTCTCAAAATTTGTTTGAAACCACACTGTATTTCCAAATTGCAGCTATGACTTTTGGAAGTTAAGCATCATGTTTTACCTAAACTCATTCTCTTACCACTGGGTACCAAATTTCCCATTTTATCTGCAGAGGCAACCAAGCCTCAAGTCTATTAAAAATAGTTTAAAGAGAGGTTTAGCCACATAATTTTCTGGTGATGATGTAAAAGAAAGAAAAAAACTTCATTTTCTGCAAAATTTGCTACAAGGGCTGATGTATCTGATTGACCTAATACATAAGTTTTATGCAAAGTGATTCAAATATAAGCAATTTGCACTTCTAGTTAGTCAATTACATTGACCCAATTGATTTCAATCATTTTAATTTTGAACACATAAGTTTTAAGTGGATGCAAATTATTTTAAGAAAACTGCAATTGGCAGATGTAAATGAATCTGAATTTAATAATGCATAAATTTTAACAGGTTTTATTTGAACATTTTGCAAATTGGTTTAATTATCTCAGTGTTGAATATTGTATAATTTTAATTGCTCTCCTAAGGAGGATACCCCTGTCTGAAAGTATTTTATAACATTGCCAACCTGCTGCTGACAGACAGTAGAGAACATAATCCCGTGAATAAGGGGCCTCCTGGACATCCTTATGAGTGAAGAATGACAATGATGCATGGGTGGCTTAGCTGAAGCCCATTCTTCATGGGCACTGAGGAAGCCAGTCTGTTAGGTTTATTTCCTAAAACTAAATCTATTTTTTTCCCTCTCTCAGCAGATTAACTACATATGTACAGTACTTTGGTATCTCGCTTAACTATAAGATGCAAACGCAGGAAAAGAAAACATTATTATAACTGGAGCTAAAAGCAATGGAGATGTGTTACTGACACTGTTACTGTACTAGGAACTTAGCACAAATTGAGCAATGAATTGCCTTACAGTTCAGTGCGGAGCTTTTTCCCGATGGCTCATGTTGGGTGGATCGGAGTGCGCGATACATCTGGCAAAGGAGAGATGTGGATGTGTATTCTGCAAGCAGGGTGAATGTAGACCATTGCTAAAATCTGGCAGTAGCTTCCTCATGTGTTGGCAGACACCAGGATCCTCATCGTCCATTGGCTGTGATAGAAGTTGCACTCTTCTCCTCTCTGCTTGGCTGCAATGTTCTCACTAGCCCTGTTGTTTCTCAATGGTAATAAGTAACTGCTGCAGAGTTTGATTTTGTTAAACTAAGTCTTTATTCAGATCATCCTCCACCGCCTTCTAGAGAATTCCAAAACTTATGACCCTCAGGCAGGAGAAATTCCTCCACATCCCCATTATAAATAGACTGCCTTTATTTTGAACTAATGTTCCCTATCCCTGTTTCTTGCAAAAATGCCATCCCCTTCTCACAATTCCTCCGTCTCCACCGCATCTGCTCTCAGGATGAGGCCTTTCCTTCCAGGACAAAGGAGATGTCTTCTTTTTTTAAACAAAGGGGCTTCCCTTCTTCTATCATCAACTCTGCTTTCAAACGCATTTCTCCCATTTCCCGTACATCTGCCCTCACCCCATCTGCCCGCACCCCACTCGGGATAGGGTTCCCCTTGTCCTCATCTACCACCCCACCAGTCTCCAGGTCCAACATAGAATTCTCCATAACTCCCGCCACCTCCAACGGGATCCCACTACCAAGCACATCTTTCCCTCCGCCCCCCCCCTTCTGCTTTCTGCAGGGATCGCTCCCTATGTAACTTCCTTGTCCACTCTTCCCCCTCATCCCTTCCCACTGATCTCCCTCCTGGCACTTATCCTTGTAAACGGAACAAGTGCTACACCTGCCCTTACACTTCCTCCCTCACCACCATTCAGGGCCCCAGACAGTCCATTCAGGTGAGGCGACACTTCACCTTTGAGTTGGCTGGTGTGGTATACTGCGTCCGGTGCTCCCGGTGTGGCCTTTTATATATTGGTGAGACCTGACGCAGACTGGGACACCGTTTCGCTGAACACCCACGCTCTGTCCGCCAGAGAAAGCAGGATCTCCCAGTGGCCACACATTTTAATTTCACATCCCATTCCCATTCTGATATGTCTATCCTTGGCCTCCTCTACTGTTAAAATGAAGCCACACTCAGGTTGGAGGAACAACACCATATATACTGGCTGGGTAGCCTCCAACCTGATGGCATGAACATTGACTTCTCTAGCTTCCGTTAATGCCCCTCCTCCCCTTCTTATCCCATCACTGACATATTTAATTGTTTGTTTTTTTCTCTCTGCCCAACACTCTGCCTGTTCTCCATCTCCCTCTGGTGCTCCCCGCCCCCTTTCTTTCTCCTGAGGCCTCTGGTCCCATGATCATTTCCCTTCTCCAGCTCTGTATCACTTTTGCCAATCACCTTTCCAGCTCTTAGCTTCATCCCACCCCCTCTGGTCTTCTCCTATCATTTCGGATTTCCCCCTCCCCCTCCTACTTTCAAATCTCTTAGTATCTTTCCTTTCAGTTAGTCCTGATGAAGGGTCTCGGCCTGAAACATCGACAGTGCTTTTCCCTATAGATGCTGCCTGGCCTGCTGTGTTCCACCAACATTTTGTGTGTGTTGTTCCCTATCCTTTGATTGCCCAAGAGGAAACAACCCCTCTCATCTACCATTTTTTCTCAACATGCTGAACTTTTCCTAAGAAGATAATTCTGTCATTCCACAAACCAACCCAGTGAACTTATCTGAGCTGCCTTCAATGCAAGTATATCCCTCCTTACAGAAGGAAAACTTATAAAAACTGTATGCAGTATTCCAGGTATGTTTCCACCATTGTATTGTATAAGTTTTACCTCCTTTTGTCCTCAGCTTCCATTGCAATAAAGACCAACATTCCATTTGCTATCCTGATTGCTTACTGTACCTATAAACTAACTTTCTACTTTATGTATCTGAGAACCCTTAGACACACCTCTACCACAGAATTCTGTAGTCTCTCTCCATTTTCCCAGGAAAAGTAGTACCCCTACTGGGGGCACAGGCTGCCAATAGCAGCTCGCAGAGTTCTCTGTCCTGCACCTTAAGTTGACTGTCCCTTTGGCTTCTGCTGTCACCGCACGACTTCATACATCTTCGAGGCAAAGATCCTTCTTCTCCCAGCAATGAGGTTTTTAAGAGCTTCTATTGGCATTTATGTGGGTCTAGGTTTTTATGGGATGGGGTTGCTAGCCCCATGCCCAAGCCTTCACTTCTTGCAGCCAGGCTTGGGATTGTCCATGGCGGAGTTAGGCAAAGCAGATATTCTCATTATTTCCCCACATCTTTGTCCTCTTACTTAACCTCCTCGTATCCCTTTGTAGACTCCTTATGTCCTCCTCACAACAGTTTTCCTGTTTCTTTTCTACCTGCAACAAATTTGGTTAAATTATCCTCATTGCTGCATCACTAATGTAGACTGGAAACAGTTAAGCTTCTGCCATCTGATCTCTGGGATGCTCATCAACCTGAAACCAATTCACTAATTCCGACCTCCTTTACTTAGCAAATCCTCCACCCCTGCTAATATATTACCTACAGTGCTAAAAGCTCTTGCCTCAGTGAGTAATCTTTTATACGGGAACACCTTCTGGAAAATGAAACTCAAATCTCCTTTATATGTCTTTCATGTTACATCCCCAAAGAACACTGATAAATTTGTTAAACTCTATTTAGATTTCTGACACTATAGCACAGAAATAGACCCTTTGGCCCAAATAACCCATGCCATACTATTAATCTGTCTAGTCCCATGGATCTGCACCCAGACCATTGCCCTCCATTCACCTTCCATCCCTGTTCCCATCCAAATTTTTCTTAAATGTGAAATGGAACCCACATCCACCACTTCCGCTGGCAGTTCATTCCGAACTCTCACCACTCTCTGAATAAAGAAACTCACCCTCATGTTCCCCTTAACCAATTACCTCTAGGTCCAGTCTCACCTAACCTCAGTGGAAAAAGCTTGCTTACATTTATCCTATCAATACCTCTCATAATTTTGGATACCTCTATGAAATTTCCCCTTATGCTATGCTTGAATGAATAAAGTCCTAACCTATTCATCCTTTCCCTACACTCAGGCCTTCAAGTCTTGGCAATATCATTGTAAATTTTATCTGCACTCCTTCAATCTTATTGATACTTTCCTGTAGGTAGGTAGCTAGAACAATGCTTCAAGTTAGCCCTCACCATTGTCTTAAACAACTTCAATATAACATCCCAATGTGCCAAAAGCTCTCTTCACAACCCCATCTCCCTTTAATGCTACTTTTAAGGAATGACAGATTTGTATTCTTAGATCCATCTGTTCTACTTTACTCCTCAGTGCCCTACCACTCACCATGCAAGTCCTACCCTGGATTGTATTCCCAAAGTGCAAAACCTCAGACCTATGAGCATTAATTTTTTAGCCCATTTTCCCAGCTGGGCCAGATCCTGCTGCAAGCTTTGATAGTTTCCTTGCTGTCCACTACGCCTGTAATCATGGTCTCATCAGCAAATTTGCTGATACAGTTTACTACATTACCACAGATTGTTGATATTGCTGATGCCACGGAGCGCCATGGTAGTGTTGCGGTTAGTGCGATGCTGTTACAGCATGGGGGTCAGAATTTGGAGTACCAAATACTGGACTTAAGGTGTTATACTTAAATGCACGCAGCATAAGGAATAAGGTGGATGATCTTGTTGTACAGTTACAGATTGGCAAGTATGATATTGTGGCCATCACTGAGACGTGGCTAAAGGATGCATGTCTCTGGGAGCTGAACATCCAAGGATACACAGTGTTTCGGAAGGATAGGCAGGTAGGTAAAAGGGGTGGTGTGGCTTTAATGGTAAGAAATTATATTAAATCATTAGAAAGAGATGACATTGTATTGGAAGGTACAGAATCTTTATGGGTTGAGCTAAGAAATCTCAGGAGTAAAAGGACCCTGATGGCAGTTATCGACAGGCCTCCAAACAGCTGCAGTGATGTGGACTACAAATTACAACAGGAAGTAGAAAAGGTTTGCCAGAAGGGCAGTGTTATGATAATTGTAGGGGATTTTAACATGCGAGTGGATTAGGAAAATCAGATCGGCACAGGATCTCAAGAGAGAGAATTTGTAGAATGTCTATGAGATGGCTTTTTAGAACAGCTTGTTGCTGAGCCCACTAGGGGATCGGCTGTACTGGATTGGGTATTGTGTAATGAACCAGAGGTGAATAGAGAGCTGGAAGTGAAGGAACCCTTAGGAGGCAGTGATCACAACATGATTGAGTTCACTGTGAAATTTGAGAAAGAGAAGCCAAAATCTGATGTGTTGGTATTTCAGTGGAGTAAAGGAAATTACAGTGGCATGAGAGAGGAACTGGCCAAGGTTGACTGGAAAGGAACACTAGTGGGAAGGATGGCAGAGCAGCAGTGGCTGGAGTTAATGCGAGAAGTGAGGAAGGTGCAAGACAGATATATTCCAAAGAAGAAGAAATTTTCAAATGGAAAAAGGATGCAACCATGGCTGACAAGAGAAGTCAAAGCCAAAGTAAAAGCAAAGCAGAGGGCATACAAGGATGCAAAAATTAGTGGGAAGACAGAGGATTGAGAAGTTTTAAAAAGCTTACAAAAGGAAACTAAGAAGGTCATTAAGAGGGAAAAGATGAACTATGAAAAGAAGCTAGCAAATAATATCAACGAGGATACTAAAAGCCTTTTCAAGTACACAAAGAGTAAAAGACAGGTGAGAGTAGATATAGGGCCGATAGAAAATGATGCTGAAGAAATTGTAATGGGAGATAACGAGATGGCAGAGGAAATGAACGAGAATTTTGCATCAGTCTTACTGAGGAAGACATCAGCAATATACCGGACATTCAAGGGTGTCAGGGAAGAGAAATATGCGCAGTCACAATTATGACAGAGAAAGTACTCAGGAAGCTGAATAGTCTAAGGGTAGATAAATCTCCTGGACCAGATGGAATGCACCCTTGTGTTCTGAAGGAAGTAGCAGTGGAGATTGCGGAGGCATTAGCAATGATCTTTCAAAAGTTGATAGATTCTGGCCTGGTTCTGGAGTACTGGAAGGTTTTAAATGTCACTCTGCTATTTAAGAAGGGGGCAAGGAAGCAAAAAGGAAATTGTAGACCTGTTAGCTTGACATCGGTGGTTGGGAAGTTGTTGGAGATGATTGTCAAGGATGAGGTTACGGAGTACCTGGAGGCATGTGATAGGATAGGCAGAATTCAGCATGGTTTCCTTAAAGGAAAATCCTGCCTGACAAACCTAGTGCAATTTTTTGAGGAAATTACAAGTAGGCTAGACAAGAGAGATGCAGTGGTGTTGTGTATTTGGATTTTCAGAAGGCCTTTGACAAGGTGCTGCACATGAGGCTGCTAAACAAGATAAGAGCCCATGGAATTACGGGAAAGTTACATATGTGGATAGAGCGTTGGTTGATTGGCAGGAAACAGAAAGTGGGAATAAAGGGATCCCATTCTGGTTGGCTGCTGGTTACCAGTGGTGTTCCACAGGGGCCGCTTCTTTTTATGTTGTATATCAATGATTTGGATTATGGAACAGATGGCTTTGTGGCTAAGTTTGCTGATGATGAAGTGGCAAATGAATTACAATGTCGGAAAATATACGGTCATGCACTTTGGTAGAAGAAATAAACAGGCAGACTATTATTTAAATTGGGAAAGAATTCAAAGTTCTGAGGTGCAACGGGACTTGGGAGTCCTCGTGCAGGATACCCTTAAGGTTAACCTCCAGGTTGAGTCGGTGGTGAAGAAGGCGATTGCAATGTTGGCATTCATTTCTAGAGGAATAGAGTATAGGAGCAGGGATGTGATGTTGAGGCTCTACAAGGCACTGGTAAGACCTCACTTGGAATACTGTATGCAGTTTTGGGCTCCTTATTTAAGAAAGGATGTGCTGACGTTGGAGAGGGTTCAGAGAAGATTCATTAGATTGATTCCGGGAATGAGAGGGTTAACATATGAGGAACATTTGACTGCTCTTGGACTGTATTCCTTGGAGTTGAATGAGGGGGGACCTCATAGAAACACTTCGAATGTTGAAAGGCATGGACAGAGTGGATGTGGCAAAGTTGTTTCCCATGGTGGGGGAGTCTAGTACAAGAGGACATGACTTGAGGATTACAGGGCACCCATTCAGAACAGAGATGCGAAAAAATTTTTTTAGTCAGAGGGTGGTGAATCTATGGAATTTGTTGCCATGGGCAGCAGTGGAGGCCAAGTCATTGGGTGTATTTAAGGCAGAGATTGATAGGTATCTGAGTAGTCAGGGCACCAAAGGTTACGGTGAGAAGGTGGGGGAATAGGACTAAATGGGAGAATGGATCAGCTCATGATGAAATGGCGGAGCAGACTCGATGGGCCGAATGGCTGACTTCTGCTCCTTTGTCTTATGGTCTAAATCCAATAGCCATAATAGAATCAATGAAAGACCACACCTAATAGGGTGGACAACCAGTGTGCAAAATGCAATAAGCTCATCAAGTACAAAAGAAAGAAGAAAAAAACAATGAACATAGAGAACATGAATGAAACGTCCTTGAAAATTAGTCCATAGGTTGTGGGAACAGTTCAGTGTTGGGGCATGCTAAGTTATTCCATCTGGTTTAAGAGCCTGATGGTTGAGGGGTAACAACTGTTCCTGAACCTGATGGTGCAAGTCCTGAGACTCTTGTACCTTCTTCCTGATGACAGCAGCGAGAAGAGAAGATTACCGGGTAGTGAGGGTCTCTGATGATGGATGCAACACTCTGTGTGGATGTGTTCAATGGTGGGGAGGGCTTTATCCGTGATGGACTGAGACACATCCACTACTTTTTGTAGAATTTTCTGTTCAAGGGCATCAATGTTTCCATACTAGGCTGTGATGCAGCCAGCCAATATATTCTCCACCAGATACCACCCTATGAGTGAAGAAATTCCCCCTCATGTTCTCCTTAAACATTTCACTTTTCAACTAACCCATGACCTCTAGTTCTAGTCTCACCCAACCAAAGTGGTTTGCATTTACCCTATTTATTCCCCTCATAATTTTGTATACCTCTATCAAATCACTCCTTATTTTCCTACACTCCAGCAAATACAGTCCTAATTTAATCAAACTTTCCTAATAACTCAGGACCTCAAGTCCTGGCAACATTATTGTAAATTTTCTCTGCATTCTTTCAGTCTTTTTGATATTTTTCCTGTAAGTAGGTGACCAGAATTGCACATAATACTCCAAATGACTCACCAATATCTTATACAACTTCAACCTAAGATTCCAACTCCTATACTTGATAATTTATGAAAGCTAATATGTCAAAAGCATTATTTACAACACTACCTTCTTCTGACTCCACTTTCAAGGAATTATTGACCTCTCTCTTCTACTGTATTCTGAATTCTATGAGATTTACAGGAAGATGTTGTTTCCTGCTTGGCATTGCTGTCTGCTGCACCTCCGACAGAGCTCCTAGGTCAGCTGCAGGGTCATCATGCTGGGGATTTCTGCTCATTGGTAATTTGCTTTTATGCCCGGTATGTCAGGTGGCAGAATAGTGGCAGGGGCGTCTCCTTGGCACCCCCTGCAGCTTCCAATAGGGCTAGTCATCTCCCCAATTTCCGTCATCCAAAAGCTGCACTTTTCTGCCTCTTCAGCCAACTCTCTGGTGGTCCTCCTGAGCCGTGTTCCTGTCACTGCCATATCACGGAGCAACCTTATCATCTTCCGTTGAAAGAAGCAGTCAACGCTTCTGGTCGAGACTGTTTGTCAAGACGAAGCATCTCGGCCCAAAACGTTGACTGCTTCTTTCAACGGATGCTGCCCGACCTGCTGAGTTCCTCCAGCTTTTTTGTACATCTTGATTTGACCACAGCATCTGCAGTGTACTTTGTGTTTACTTATCATCTTCCACCTCTTCCGCTTGTGGGCAGCCTCCACTCCTCCTTCCCATGGAACGGTTAACTCAATGAGGAGGACTATCTTGACCACCGTGGATCACAGTACTATGTCTGGGCGGAGAGATGTGGTGGTGATTTCCATGGGGAACTGTAACTGTCTGCTGAAGTCTGCCCTCATGTTCCACTCCTAGCCTGTAGAGAGGAGGCCTGAAGGAGCTCTTGGGTGGGTACAATCAGCGCTCTTACCAGCCTTAACAAATGGGATGAGTTATCGTCCTGCTGGGGAAAGGCAGCTTCTCACACCGGCCTGCAGGTCCCCAGGATCTCCCTCAGCTTCTTTAGCACGTAGTTGTGCTGCCACTGTAACACCCTTGGGACAGTGCAGTCTTGCAGCCTGCCAGGATGTGTTGGAGGTTGGCATTAGGGGTATCACACAGGGGCAGCTATCCTCACTGCCAAACCAGTGGTGAAGATTTCAGGGCGGGGCAAAGTATCATATATTGCCCCGATGAGGAAGCAAAGTCTGGCTTGTAGGAACTTCAACAGGTCAGACCAGCTTAATGACCTGTTGATGGTGTCCTCCGATGTTGTCCTAGTAGCCTTGTGCCACTGCCTTCACCCCGTAGTGCTCCTGCTCTGTCCCTGTCAGCTCCTCCACCACCATGGTTTTCCTCCCTTTCTTCGAGGCAGGCTAGAAACATGCTGCCTTCCCCCAGCCTGGACTCTGCCGACAACCTCTTGGTGCTGCAGCCTGGTCTGCTTCGGCCGGTATGGATCGAGGGATTTGTACTCCTCACCTGTGGGTCACCGGACTCCCTCAGCACAATGGTCAGTTGGGTTTTCTCCTGCTTGTACCTGAGGCTGATGGATCTCAGTGGCAGCTGCAACATTTTTCCTGAAGAGGCCAGTGCCTGAGAAATAGCGGGGCAGCCCCAGTCATTTCCGGACGTACCCTGGTTTGTCCTCGCAAAGCGCAACACCTCAGACCTGTCTGTATTAAATTCCATCTGCAATTCTTCCAGCTGGTCCAGATCTCACTGCAAGCTTTGTTAGCCTTCCTCGTTATCCACTACACCATCAATTTGGTATCATCCACAAACTTGATGATTAAGTTTCCTACATTATCATCTAGGTCGTTGATATAGATGACAAACACCAATGGACCCAGCAATAGAAACAGTGGTGCTAAAGTGAACCCTGTAGAATTTTCTCTATTTCTGCATATATATGACCTAAAATGTGATCAGATCTTCACACAAATTCTAAAACTAGATCAAGAGAACCCAATAAATAACAAAAAACATTATACTTGTTCATTTATTTATTTATTTGAGAAAAATGATCCAATATTATACATAATTGTTGGAAAAAGTACATGAAACTCTGGAGTAATGCCTTCTACAAAAGCTATTTGGAGTCAGATGAGATTGGAGGTGGGGTTGTAGAGGAGCCCTACCCTATAAAAAAGATACACAAATTCAGGTTACTGACAGATCCTGCTCTCCTCAAGAAAGATCTGTTTATGTGCACCATGCCTCGATCAAAATAGCTTTCAGGTGAATTAGAATTGTAGAAATGCATGAAGCTGGAAAAGGCTACAAAAGCATTTCTAAAGACCTGAATGTTTTTCAGTCCACAGTAAGGAAAATTGTCTACAAATGGAGGAAACTCAGTACGGTTGCTACTCTCCCTAGAGGTGCACATCCTGCAAAGATCACACCAGCAGCACAATTCGCAATGCTGAAGGAGGTGTAAAATAAAAACAAGTGTAACAGCAAAAGACCTGCAGAAATCTCTAGAACATGTTAAATTCTCTGTTCATGTGTCCACTACAAGAAAAACACTGAACAAGAATGGTGTTCATGGAAGGACACCACAGAGGAAACCACTGCTCCCTCCCCCCCAGAAAAAACTTTGCTAGACACTTCAAGTTTACAAGACACCACCTGGATGTTCTGCAATGCTTCTGGGACAATGTTCTGTGGAGAGAGGAAACAAAAGTTGAATTTCCCGGGAGAAATGCACACCACTATGTTTGGAGGAAAAAGGGCACTGCACACCAACACCAAAACCTCATCCCAACTGTGAAGCATGGTGGAAGGAGCAACATGGTTTGGGGCTGCTTTGCTGCCTCAAGGCCTGGCCAGCTTGCAATCTTTGAGGGAATAATGAATTCAAAATTGTATCAAGACATTTTACAGGAGAATGTCAGGGTAGCAGTCTATCACCTGAAGTTTAATAGAAGTTGGATAATGCAACAAGTCAATGATCCAAAAAATAAGAGTAAATTAACAACAGAATGGTTTAAAATAAGAAAATCCATGTTTTGTAATGACTGAGTCAAAGTCCAACCTTAATCCTATAGAAATGTTGTGAAAGGACCTGAAGCAAGCATTCATGCAAGGAAGCCCACCAGCATCCCAGAGTTGAAGCAGTTTTGTAAGGAGGAATGGCCTAAAATTCCTTCAAGGCCAAGCTGACATGTAGGAATGATCAAGTTACCAGAAACGTTTGGTTGAAGTTATTGCTGTACAAAGGGGTCACACCATTACTGAAATCAAAGGTTCACACACTTTTTTCAAAAAATACATGTACTACTGGATTATTTCTCCCTCATTAAATAAATGAACAAGTATAATGTTTTTTTGTGTTAATTGGGTTCTCTTTATCTAGTTTTTGGACGTGTAAAGATCTTATCACATTTTAGGTCATCTTTGGGCAGAAATAGAGAAAATTTTACAGGGTTTACAAATCTTCTAGCACCACTGTAAATCTAGCATTTTTTGAATGTTTCCCCAACCAGTAATTTTTGATTTTTGTCTCCTTCATTTCTTTAATAGGGCCATATCAGAAGTTTTCTGATTTGCTTTTCAGAATATAGAGATTCTGTCTCTGGAGACACTTCTTTTATGCTATAGGATTCAGGCCATTGAAAGCAGGGAACATGTTCTGTTATTTTGTTCTACACCTTTTCTCCAGTGATAATTATTGTTTTAAGCTGTTGTTCTTTTCTGTTCCCAGGTTTTCTACTAGTATTGAGATGTTTTTATCTACATAGATAACATATCTATATTATATGTTACATATGTCTATATTTACTATATAGATAACATTAAAAAATCTCTTGCAATACCTTATTTTCCATTAATAATTCTCCAGTCTCATCCTCTAATTTTAAGGGACCTACTCCTTTCTTTTATAGGTGTGTGAAAACCCTGTTATATCCTTACCCTCATTACTTATTTATTTTCTTTGCGATAGTTGACATTCTTTGGCAGTTTCTAAAATCAGAGTTGGCAATGTTTGGTGTAACATTCTAACAAAAAGAGGGGACATTAGTAAATCAATAGCTGTAATTTATCCAGACTTTCATAAAGCTTTTGATAATGTACATTATCATTAGACAAATAACTGTCAAAGAATGTAGAACCAAGTGACAAGTAACTAAATAGATTTCTAGCTGAATTCAGGACCGAGCACAAAGGCTGTGAATAAAGCTCATTTATTCATGGTTTGAGAAATTGGGCAACAGTTTTCCAAAAGGATCAGAGTGGTTCACAATTTGCATTAAAGATTTTGCTTTTGAAAATAAGAACGTAATTTATAATTTTGATACCATATCAGCAATGGTTGGAAATGATAATATTGTAACAAAGTCTAGGTCATTAGACCAGAAGACCACAAGACACAGGAATGGAATTAACAGTATTGGGCCATCTGGCCCATTGAGTCTGCTCCACCATTTAATCATGGCTGATCCTTTATTCCCCCTCCTCAGACCTACTCCCTGGCCTTCTCTCTGTAATCTTTGATACCCTGGCCAATCAAGATCCTATCAATCTGTACCTTAAATACACCCAACGACCTGTTCTCCCATATAGGTAAAAAAAATTCTACAAATTCATCACCAAATGATTGTTTTTTAATAAACTTGAATGAACAAATAACTGGAAGACAAAATGCAACATATATAAATCTGAGGTAGCAGATTTGTATAAGTATCAAATTGCATATTACTTTGAAGATATGATTTCAGTGGAGTAGAGGAACAAAGAGATCTTGGACTACAACTCCATCATTTACTAAAGTTTGTGCCACCAGTCGAAAAGGCCACAAAAAAAAACAGTGCTAGTATTTTTTTTAAAAGAGGGATAGAAATGAAAAGTGTGTAGTTAAGCAGAATCTGTTTCACACATTGATAAGACCATACACAGAGAATGCAAAGGATGCAAGGGATTGTTTACCAGAAATACATCACAGGAATAATGAATTAATTGGGTCTCTTGTCTCTTAAGAAGACTGAAGGCTGACACAAATGGAGGTTTTAACATGATGCAAGATTTTGTTAGGGAATATGATGAAGTTTTTGAGGATATTGGGGGTGCAGGGGTTAATGACCTTCAAGGACTTTGTACTCTGTTAGCGTAATTTGCATCCTTTGTTGCTGCTTTGCGCAGCTGTGAGGTTGTGGAATTGCTAAACTACTTCTTTGTTTCAATCAAGGACGGAACTGTCCGATTCTGTAGAGTAACAGACTTGTGTGTGTCTGATAAAAACTCCAAGGCTGACTACTAAGAACTGGAAAACAACTCCAAATATGGATAATGATGGCCTCTTTTAACTGTATAAATGTCGCTATATGTAACCTGCTGATAGAGGTTCGTCACGAGCCACCAGAGGGAGAGGAATTCTGTCTCTCTGATGCTTGGCTCCGAGCCTCTCGTCGGCTGAGTTTGAACAAATAAACTGGTGAAAAGGATAAAGTAAAGAACTGTGGTATGGTTATTGGGCTGGCAAATTTAAGTTTACAAATATGGAAAGAGAAAGTTGTAGCAACAATCATTGATAAAGAATAATCACCAAAAAAAATCCAATGGAAAATTCAGAAGAGACTTTTCTCTCCAGGTCATGAGAATTTGGAACTTACTTCCACAGATCTTGGCTGTACAAGTCACTGACTGAATAAACAATAAACAAAGTCATCTTGAATACTTTTGTCCGTTTACTGCAAACTTAAAGTTGAGGTAGAAGATGGGCAAAGGAAGAAGGAAGCTTGATATAAACATTCAATGGCCAGTTTTGTGGCAGGTTGCTATATAATCCATAGCTTCTGACTGTTATGCAGCAACATCCATGACCCTGACACCCACAAGGCAACACATCACCCCCAAATCATATTTATGTACATAGAAATGTCTATCCACAATGTCCAATTCCTTTTCATTTAAGCAATCTGCATTGCCAAGTGGAAGTGTTGACTCTGTCTGCAAGTATTTAAATACTAACAGCATATTTTGAATATATTGGCAGAAGTACTATAGCACTGTCAACTATTGCTCAATACTTGAAATATGGATGTAGAACTCTTCCAGTTGATAAGATCTACAAAAGTGGCTGTCCAGACACAAGAAACATCATTGACTTCCTATATGATAAGAGAATGTACATTCAAAATGGACAGAAAAGTTTTGTCATGCCTCTATTTCTGAAATGAAGTGTGAAGGCCCAACTCCTCTCCCTGCTCTGCACACCGGGATTGTTTTGTTGGTTTAAATGTTTGAAAAATGTTTATTTTTTAAAATAAATAATCATGTCAATTATTACAAACAACAAATTGCATCTGCCTGGTGCCAACAGACTTATTCTGGGTACAATCCGACTTCTGCTTCACACAGCTTATCTTGCAAACTGCTGCATTTGGCTTTATGGTAACATCTATCTGCTTTGGTATTGCTGAATATGTCATAGGAAATCTTATAAACTTTATTAAAAATATTTTGTTTAAATATTAAGTTGATGCACAGTGGAAGCTTAAGGCCTAAATCTGATATAACAAGCAATCAAGTAATTATGTGAACACATTGAAATGTACTGAATTAAGTTTTGCCAGAATGCCTGTAAATCTAGAAAATTTTCAATCCCTGCTACGGTGAATTCAACATTGGCTAGAAATAGAAGTGCAGAAATGTTAAGGCTTCTTTCCTTGTGTGGCTTAGTAACCAATACAATTGTTCCATTTTACCATGCACAATGACAGGTTGTCTATTTGAAGAAGGTGGGTGATTATATAATGAAGACCCTACTAAATACTAGTTTGAATCCTGCTTTAAAAAATGTGTACTACATCAGCTACAACCTGGGAATAGATTATTTACCTGTGTCTAATGTGATCATGAACAGGCAGATGAAAATTTGGGCATAAGATGCAACACGTATTGTGGAAATTGTACTTAAATAATTTTAATCAAATTATATCCACTAGATATTTAAGCCTTTAATGAGCATGTTCAGCCCTATCAGTAATATTAAAATACACTCATTTCTCATGTGCCTAGGATGCAGAAAGGACTTAACAGCAAAAGAATGTTTTTAAATCAGTACAGTGGCTGCCAGTTTATTGAAAACGTTAGAAAGGCAAGAACTGACCTTTTACTCTTCTTAATATTAATTGAGGGATGGACATTAGCCAGGCCCCAACACAACTCAACTCTTCTTAAAATAATGCTTACATTTAAAAAAAACTTTCACTCATATAGACAGATGGGACTTAGTTGAATGGTTCATCTGAAAGAAGTTGGACTGGAAATTTTCATCATTGGTTAATTTGATCCAAAGCAATGTACCGGTAACTATATTCCACTTACATGATGCAAATAGACACTTAGAACCATGGAACAGGCAACCCCAATCACATACACAATCTTCCACCATGGTGAAGAGTGGATAATGTAGATTGTGGAAGTAGAGGTGGACTCATATGAAGAAAGTAGAAAAGACAAGTTCAATAGAAAGAGTAGGTAGTCATCAGCAGGGAAGCACGAATGGACTGGTAGGCTTAACAGCATTTAGTTTAATGCAAGTAGCTTTACAGCTGAAGTAGATGAGCTGAGTGTGAATCACCACATGATTTTATGATATTGTTGCAAAAATGGAAATGTGATTTAGAGAAGTGCAGGAAAGGACAAGGTGTTGCACTGCTGACAAGGGAGAGTATTATGGCTATACTTAGGATGGATATCATAGAGGCATTGGTCAATTTGGGAATATAGGTAGAATAAGGAATAAAATAGCTGAACACTTTGATGGGTTTGGCCACTTTGATAGGCCACTTAATAGTCACTGAATGAGAATGGACTGCAGTAGGATATAAAAGCAATAGGGTTGTAATAATAAGGCATAATAAGTAATGGGGGAGGTGGAAGGCAGATTTCATTTGTGTGAAACAGGACCTGGTAAAGGTAGATTGGGAGTAGGTGCTAGTTAGGATGGGGTTGGGGATGGGAAAAGAAATGACAGTGGGAAGTGCTTGCTAAGAGTTCAGAGTCGGCATGTTTGAAATAAATTATCAAAGTATGTATACTATATACAAACTTGAAATTCACCTTCTTGTAGGTAGCCACAAAACAAAAAAACAATAGAAACCATGTGAAACCACACACGACAATGACGGACAAACATCCAAAACAGAACAAATTGTGCAAATAATAAGAAAAAGTAAATAAATAATACAATGAACACATACTGCAGAAATAAATCTACAGGCTGTGGATCAGGTCAGCATTGAGGCTGATGGTCCAGGAGTCTGATGGCTGTAGGACACCAACTGCTCCTGAACCTGGTGGCGTGGAACGCAACATGACCGCACCTCCCACCTGATAGTAGAGCAAAAGGTAAAGGTAAATAGCAAGTTTACATCTTGAGGTACAGTCTGAATGGACAAGGTGGGCTGCAAAGGCCTGTTTCTGTGATCCTATGAGTGTCGTGGAGGACTTAATCTACAGTTGTAAAACAAACCAGAACAAAAGGTGGCATAAGAAAACAGAATTTCCTCCAAGAAATTACAGGAAGCAGGATAGAAAGGTTATTATCATTTGAGAATTCTACATTTTTTGAAGTCAGAAGAGGTACTCTGTGAAGTCAACAATGTACCAGACTATGGGCATCTGGGTTAAGGTCCATTTTCAGGCAGAGACCACACACTGGGTATAAAAAAAACGAGAATAATACTGACGATATTATAATTAATAATAAATGAGAATAGTCCTGACGAAGGGTCTCCGCCCGAAAGGTTGACAGTGCTTCTCCCTATAGATGCTGCCTGGCCTGCTGTGTTCCACCAGCGTTTTGTGTATGTTGCGAGAATACTACTTATTAAATAATTAAATGAAGCCAAGCTTTGCCATGCAATGTTTCATTACAGCAAGCCAAATTTCTCCTAAAATATCCATATAATGTGTAATTGAATCACATTGTGAACTTGCTTTATTTATTCTTTTTACTAATAATGCTGTCCTGACTGGTCAGTCAAACTGATTTTCATTACTTTCCCCTTGGCTGGGATATGAGTACTTTCCTCATCTTTTTTAATTTCAATTTAATAACAAGTAATAGCAGCAAAAAAAACACAACCAAATAGCAAAGTGTGCATTTGTACAATTTTCCTCATTGTGAACACCACACTTCATTCAGTGTTGCTAGAAGGGGAGGATTTAAACTTCGTTGGTCTCCACAGACTAAGATTTTTAATGGTGCTATCTTAAAAAAATACCCTTAGGATCTAAAAAAAAATTATAACAAAAACAAGTCTATGAAAGAGAAATTCTCATTAACAAAGGATCAATTAAGCTTACTTCTGAAATTATACAATTTCACTTAATATAATACCCTAATTAGCTTCACTCTAGAAGTGTATACAGTGCATTTTGATGTGTGCAAGACTTCTTAAAAAATTCGGACTTCTGACAAAAGAACCATCCATTAATAAATTATGAATTTATAGATCTATACTCTGGCATATATTTGACATATTCCTTAAAGATGACTGTTTGTCAGTCCACATATGAAATTCTATGCAACAGTACCAATATCAAACTTATTAGAGATTGCATTATGTCTGTGAAGAGCTAACAAATGTGTTACTTTAGTTCAGGGAAGAGTAATTTATTCTTCTATTGTATTGACCACTGAAAATTAAGATCATAAGAGATAGGAGCAGAATTAGGCCATTCAGTCCACCAAGTCTGCTCCAACATTTCATCATGGCTAATCCATTTCCCTCTCAACCCCATTCTCTTGCCTTTCCCCCATAATCTTTCACGCCCTGACTAATTAAGGAACTATCAACTTTCACCTTAAATACACCCAAATGACCTGCCTCTACAGTGCCCGTGGTAATGAATACCACAGATTCACCACCCTCCAGCTAAAGAAATTCCTCCTCATCTCCATTTTAAATGAGTGCCCCTCTGCTCTCAGACAGTGTCTCTGCTGCTAGACTCCTCCACCATAAGGAACATCCTCTTCACATCCACTCTATCCAGGCCTTTCAGCATTCTCTAGGTTTCAGTGAGGTCCCCCTCCCCCCATTCTTCTAAATGCCAGCAAGTAAAGGCCCAGGGTACGACAAGCCTTTCATTCCCGGAATTGATCTTTTGAACCTCCTCTGAACCCTCTCCAATGTCAGCACATCCTTTCTTAAATCAAGGGCCCAAAACTGCTCACAATATTCTAAGTGAAGCCTCATCAGTACTTTAAAAAGCCTCTGCGTTACTTCCTTGCTTTTACATTCTAGTTTGTCTTCCTCACCTGACTCGAATCTGCAAATTAACCTTTAGGGAATCCTGCATGAGGACTCCAAAGTCTTTTTGCACCTTGGCTTCATTTTAGAAAACAGTCTGTGATTTTATTCCTTCTACTAAGTGCATGACAATACACTTCTCAACATTTCTTTGCCCATTCTCCTAATCTAAGTCCTTCTGCAGCCTCTCTGCTTCCTTAACACTACCTGCATCTCAACCCATCTTTATATTGTCTGCAAACTTGGTCACACAGCCATCAATTCCACCATCCAAATCACTGACATACAATGTAAAAAAGCGGTCCCAACACTGACCCCTATGGAACAGAAGTAGTCACCAGCAGTCAATTAGAAAAGTCTCCCTTTATTCCCACCCTTTGCCTCCTGCCAATCAATCTTCTATCTTTGCTAGTATCTTTCCTGTAATACCGTGGCGTCATTTCTTAAGCACTTTCATGTGTGGCATCTTGTCAAAGGCCTTCTGAAAATCCAAGTACACAAAATCCATTGATTTTCCTTTGTCTATTCGTTATTTCCTCAAAGAATTCTAACAGATTTGTCAGGCAAGATTTTCCCCTTAAGGAAACCATGCCTACTTTGGCCTATTTTACCATGTGCCTCCAAGTACCCCAAAACCACATCCTTAGTAAAGGACTCAATATCTTCCCAACTACTGAGGTCAGACTAACTGGCCTATAATTTCCTTTTTTCTGCCTTCCTCCCTTCTTGAAGAGTGGAGTGACATTTGCAATTTTCCATCCTCTGGAACTATTCCAGAACCAAGTGATTCTTGAAAGATCATTACTAATGCCTCTACAATCTCATCAACTAAATATATCTAAGTGTTTATTCACATCAGCCTGAAATGATGTGCTACTGCGAGAGATAAATATTATAGAAATGGGCAGAAGTTGAAGGAAAATTCTACAGTAGTAACTTCTTCCCATTATGCACAGTTTTTCTTTAATAATTTACTTAGGTACCTTATTTCCAGTTTACTTTGTAGTGCCTTTGATAACTGGACTGGCAAGAAGCAACAGCAGAAGCATTAGCATCATGGAATGGGAACAGAACAGTTAAAGGAGATGCCATTTACTCATTCAAAATTATTCCAATGGGATTAGTGCAGGAAGGTGGCAGGAGTAAAAAAGCAGCCTTGATTGTACTGAACAGGCAGAAAAGACCAAATGGCTACCACTGCGTTTGTAAGTTCCTCTACAAGCCAGCAAAATTTTAAATAGGTGTTCATTACAAACTTCTCCCTTCCCAAAGTACTGTATGTCAAGTCTTTGCCCCATTCAGTGTCACTAACTCCTTTCTCCAATTTCTGGTTTATTATGATTTTCTCATGGACTGCAAGTAGTTCAAGACAAAAACATCATCAATACTTTAGATAACAAAGGGGAAATACAAGACTTAAAAGTTATCCCTAAAAGTCAAAGAATTAAAGTACAATGAACTCAAGCCTTGACCAATTCATTTGCAGATCTTCACACTCACTCTTGTTTGTCATAGTGGGTCCCAACCATATAGTAAAAGTTCAGGGTCCATTCCAGATACATTATGACAACAGAAACATCATGCAAAAAATGGAGCTCATAGCTACCCGACACTGTTCTTCCTCTTAAAACATAAACCAGATGCCTAAAAGTTAAAACAGATAGAGTGATGACAAGCAGTTAGTGAACTGCCTGTTTATGATTCTACTATGTATAGTAAATTTTAGGAAAAAAACTTCCAGGGAGAAAAACATGAATCAACAATGAAAAATAAAATCTGGTTAATAATAAGGCCTAAGGTCAAAGTAATTGTGAGATAGTTAAAAATCAGAATTAAAATAGCTTTGGGGATACCTAGTAAATAAATGAACAGAGCATTTGCACAATCCTGATGATACCCACTAGGGTACCAATATGTTGGCTTATCAGAAATAATTTCTAATAAAGGGCATTCACCACTAACTCATTGCTGCTTTACCAAACATGTTCTACTTGTAAATGATTACATTTTATTGTAATGCAAAAATGTCTTCAGTGAGGAAACATTAATTAGGGAAAATCCAAGGGAATTAAATGCTGCTGTTAAAAAGGAAGAGGATCTAACATGACATTAAGGAATGGGTGCACCAAAAAAAGTATTTGCTTGATGAATTTCAGGTGTGTGGATTTGTGTTATTCCATAATGCCAGTTTTAAAAATCCAAGTCAATTACACAGAGGGTGATTTAATATGTAGTCAGCACAAACATAGCCCTTATATTAAATATTTATTTCAAAGAGCAATTATACATTTGCAAACATCAGTGTAAACAAGGATTATGCTAAACCAGAGTAACATTAAAACTATAAAACTCCAGAAAATTTAGTACACGCCACGCCATTCATCTCCTGAACTGCAGCCATTTGGTTTGTTAAATCATTCATCTCTGTATTCAGAAAACAAACTCAGAAGATGGTTTAGGAATGTCACTGCATTGTAATACAAATTATTTACCAAAATACACATGCACACACCAAAACAAAAACTAGGAAAAGAATTTCTCACAGCTAAATTGATAATACAAGTGCAGATCATGAGATGTTTTAAGTTAGTGGTAAAGACAAAATGTAACACAGCTATTTGTACCACTTAGAAGTGTGTATGTCAGGGCAATGGTGAAAGGGGTGGGTGCGTTGAGAAATAAAGCACGGCACCCTTCTGTGTTCCTGAACAATTCATATGTACAAAGAAATTCAGTGCATCTTTTGTTTTGCTACAACAATACAATCCAACAGGAGACCCACAGAGGGAAGAAAACACTGGCACTAAAAGTTGTGCCGAGAGCTGCATCAATCAAATTCATATACAGTATGTACATTGGAATGACTGTATGTTCATACTAGTTTATTCTCCCCTTAACAAAGTGAAAACATGAAATGAATAACATCAAATACCTGTCATAAAATGTCAATGCTTCTCCCCTTTTATTACAAATGGTACCATTTAACTATAACTGCCTTTTCATTTTATAATATTTGCAATTTTACCCTGGTTAAACACTTCTTTCACAAAAGTTACCAAATACTTGCTACATCTTTCTTTGCAATTCCTGAATATGCTCTCATAACTAGTCATTCGGTGAGGCCATATTCTGATACTCTTAAAATTAAAAATCAATAACATCTTCATAGTATTTTTGTTTCTTCCAGGAAGACTAAGAGGCTTGTAAATGAAGCAGGGAAGATAATAGTATGGAGGCTAGGATTGGACAGGTACTTCTAATAGGCTGATTTATAACCCAGCCATCACGCCAAGTAAATCTGCATGCTTTTAGGAAGTACAGTGGGTGGTAATGCCCACCTGGAAAATGAGAATGCCTCCATTCCGAGAGTATTAAAGCACTTATTCTTTTCTCAGTTTTTTCTTACGGCTCAGTTTTGTGGTACAGTCACCTGAGCCAGTAGCTTCATCTGCTTCTTTCATCTAAGGAAAAAGAAAGCAACATCAATTACAGAAGTTCAGATGTTGCTACCAAATGAAGTACCCTCTTTTAGCACCATTTACTTCCTTCTGTCAATGTACTGTTGACTTAATAGTACACAACTGATTCTGGTCAAGTTTTCTAAATTAAATTACAACGCTGTTTTCCACCTTATATGCATATGTATCCTATCTTGTCAATGTAGAAAGATAATAGAGCATAGAATTTGGCATCAGAAGATTAACTTATAGCAGTAACCAGTTGAAGATATCTAAAGTATGTTCTTCTCTCTTCATGAATGCACTTTCAAACTACATGTTTTCTAGATCTGGTCTCTTCAATCCAAGTGGAGTTCAAATTGTACCATTATGGTACACAGAACCCTGTTCACTTTTGAGCTATTTTCATTTAAGATCTCTCTCATGGGTATATCCCAATTCATAACAATTTAAAAATCTGTTTAGAATGAGAATTTGTCATCAGGTGTTGGGTGACCAGATAAGAGACTGATATTTAATTCAATATTTAGTATACTTTACAACTTAAATAAAACAAAGTCAGTTAACAATCCAACTTGAACTCCATCAAACTATCCACTACTAACAACCAAATCATGTACTTTTCCGATTTTCTGTAAAGGCTGTCCTTGGGTTACAAACATCCAACTCATGGAAGCCTACAAAAGTTCTCATATTATTAAATTCAAAGGTCCAATGTACATATATACTGCACATAGATTCTTATTAGTTTCCTCTCTCCACTTTTAGTAATTGTTCCAAGTTGAACTAGTTTATAACCCAGAGGTGGTCTTCATGGTGAAATGGGAACTCAAATTCATTGGTTTGTTATCCAAGGGCAACCTGTGTGGTGAGCCAAACTATGCAAGCCCTTGTTGCTGATGCTTTTAAGTATGTTTTTAAAATGTGAAGAATTTGGTCAGAATGCAAATCTAGTACAAATGGAAAACTGTTGTTACTGATCTTCAATACTTGTAGTTTGTATAAATCTGAAATAAAAATGCTTAGTATTTTAAAATGGAGTTTGATTAAAAGCTTCAAATAAACTTAACAAAAATTTATAACCCATAGCAAGCCAAGGTATATTTTGAATCTGAACTAGAGAGTATTGTGGAGACAGACATCCCATTAAATCTGTCGGCAGTAGAAATTACAGGGTTAAATCTCTTCGGCTCAGCCAGGTTGCAAGCTGGAAGCAGTCAGACACAAGGGAAGGGAAGAAGATTCAGATAATTTGATTTTAACTACAGTAGCACCTCAGAAATTTGAGATCTTATTGAGAGAGGTATGCCATACTGTACAGAACAAATGAAACCCAAGTGACAAGGAAAGCAAGGATTCTTTTGAATGAGTACAATGCACTTAGGGAGGAATAGGAACACATCATGAGAAGATGATTAGCTAGAAAACCATTAGCACCTTGGAGCAAATGCAAAATAGAACAGGGAGATGGACAGAAGAGCAATGTGTTAGTTCTGGGATAATCCAATAAGAATTTGTGCATAGACTGGATCAAGAGTCCAAATTAAAGATGTTTCAAGTAATACATTTGGGTTGAGATACTATTAGAGTGAAAAGGGTAATTCAGACTTCTTTGTCCATGTTGAGGCCAATCAGGAAAAAGAAGGTAAAAAGGGCTGTTTGGAAAGTACCAATTGTTGGAAGCAAATTACATAACAATACCTACAATGACATATGCAAATTTGGGGCGGGGTGGTGAAAATGCACAACTAAGATGTTATGGTAAAAAAGGGGTTTCATTTCACAGAACATTCGCTTTGGTTCCTGACAGGAACTGGTCTCAACTAACAACATGAATCATCCTCAAACATCCCAGCGCTTATACAAATTGGATGGGCACAAGGACTTTAAAAACAGCAAGTTGGGGTGGGGGGCACAGGGTAGAAATCACAAATTTGAAAATGAAGTTATTAATGGTTCTAAAACAAAATGAAATAAAGGAGGTTAATAATCAAAAGGGACGTAAAAGGAAGATTAAGCTAGGGAGATAAATAAATAAACTTTAAAGCAGGGAAGAATATTTTCTTTTTATACAAACACAAGGAGTAGAATTAGGGTTGAAAAATATGAATTTCACTTACAAAATCAATTTGGAAGGTACAAGATGTTAGCTATTACAGAGACCAGGTTGCAAAACTAGTGATAAATAGAACCAACTGTACTAAGTTCTATGGTCAAGGTAGAAGTTAGAACATAGAATAGTACAGCACACTTTGGCCCACAATGTTGTGGCAATCCTATAACCTACTCCAAGATCAATCTAACCCGACCCTTCCACATAGCCCTCCATTTTTCTTTCATCCATATGCCTACTTAAGTTTTAATCAATAAAGCCAAAAATTATTGATGTTGAGGCAAGTATATAGGGGAGAATTTAGAGGTGCAATAAAGAAAAACAAAATTGATTTAAAGTCTCCGTAGCATTTGGGATAGCAGAATTCAGAACCTCCTCCCTCAATGATTTTCTCTGCCTTCATTTACTAGTCTTCCAGTTACCATCTTATATCTTCTAAACAACCTGTGCCTGCAATTCAGATTGCCCCCCACCTCATATACAATCCCCCCCAATTAAGCAGCTGTTCCAATTAGCTGATGTTTCATGGAAACAGTTTTTTAAAAATGTATGAAAAATACAAACTACCATTTAATTAAGTAATAACATGTATTTAAATGAAATAGGGAACAAATTAGAACATTACCGATACTACTACTACAGCACCAAAAAACTGTGTACTGGTTCCTAATAGTTATTGGAGGAACTCATCCAATCAATGCTGCCGTGTTCTTTTGATTGACTGTAAATGAACAAAATCAGTGCACACACAGTGCAAATAAGGGACTGCCTTCATACAATGCTTTAAGCAATTGCATTTTCTAAATCTTCATATTCATTGTAAGGTTCAAGATGACCGTCAATATTTTCAAATTCTTTGTAGTTCCTAACTTAGTCTTTCTTTTCAAATCTTTTTATTATTATTATTATCATTATTCAAAAATAACACAGGTACATTGAAGTAACAACACTTACAATGCCTCAAAAAAAAATTATCTTAAGGATTGAAAATTTTTGTGAATAAAAAAACCCTACTAAGCAAGAAAAATGAGGAAAAAAAAGAAACCCACTGGGGGTCCAACCCTGGAGCCATGCATCATACAAAAAGCTTCTAAAAATAAACATCAAACTGCCAACAAGGAAGAAAGATATATCAAGAAAAAAATTTACACTTAGATCCTGGAGGAAATCCATCAGTTAACTGAAGTGATAATAAGGAGCAAATGAGCCCCATCTCTTCTCAAAATAAAATAAAGGTTCAAAGGTTCGACTTCTAGTTTTCTCCAAGCTAAGACACAGCATCACTTGAGAGAACCATTGTGACAAAGTAGGAGCTGATATATCCTTCCATTTCAACAAGATGGCCCTCCTAGCTATCAATGTAAAAACCCAATAACATGTTTGTCAGACACAGAAATACCATGGATATTTTGAGGAATTATTCCAAAAAGCACAGTCAATTTATTAGGTTGTAAGATGATTCTGAGTGCTTTAGAAATTGTTGAAAAAACTGACTTCCAAAACTGTTTTAATATAGAACATGACCAGAACATATGTGTCAGTGTAGCTATCTCAGTTTTACATCTATCACAATACTTGTCAACATTGGGAAATATTTTAGAAAGTCTCTCCTTCGACAAATTGAGTTCCTTCTCCCAATCCTGTTTAATCTTAAATAAAGGACGCTTATCCCATTGTAATAATAAATTATAAATTCTTCCAATAGAACCTTTTATTGAAGGGTTCATAGTCATAATAGTATCTAATAAGTCAGCCTCCAATATGTAAGGAAAATTACTTAAATATTTTTGTAAACAATGTCTAACTTGAAGATATTGTAAAAAGTGTGAATATGAGAGAGAATATTTGTTGTCTAATTGTTCAAAAGACATCAATCTGCCTTCTTTAAATAAATCCAAATAAGAATACATATTTTTCCAAAGTAAAAAAAAATTGGATCACTCCAGGAAGGTTTAAAAAAGTAATTAGTATAAATTATACTACAAAGTTTAAATTTTTTAAGATTAAAAAAATTGCGGAACTGGAGCCAAATTTGTAAAAAGTGCTTAATCACAGGATATAGGTTTAAATTAGCAACTTTAGCTAATTGTATAGGTAGAGCAACTCCTAATAACGAAGTTAAATAAAACTGTTTCACAGTTCTCAGTTCCAGGTCTACCCAAATTGGCCGATCATTCCTATCACCCCAATATAACCAAGTGGACATATATTGCAAATTAACAGCCCAATAATATACTTAGATTAGGCAAAGAGAGACCTCAATCCTTTTTCAACTTTTGTAAATGACACTTACTAATTCTTGGTCTTTAATTATCCAAATAAAAGTTAGAATAATAGAATCAATCCGATCAAAAAACTTCTTAGTCAAAAAAAAAATATATTGAAATAAATATAAAAATTTTGGTAAAATCATTATTTTAACTACATGAATACGACCAACAAGTGAAAATGTAAGTGGGCTCTATCTACTAAATGAGTACTTCATAGAGTCCACTAGAGAAAAATTGGTTTTATAAAGGTCCTTATATTTTTTTTTAGTAATTATGACATGCAATTATCTAAAAGAATCCTTAATTTTAAAAGGAATATTATCATATATAGACATAGATTCATTTAAAGGAAGTAATTCACTTTTACTAAAATTTATTTTATATCCTGAAAAATCTCCAAATTTGTCAAATAATTTTAGCAAAGCAGGAATAGATTCTTCAGGCTTAAATATATATACCAATAAATCATCAGCATAAAGAGAGATCTTGTGCATGGTCTCATTCACAAAAATCCCATAAATATTTTTGGCTTCACGAAGAGCAATAGCCAGGGGTTCTAATATTAAGTTAAATAACAAAGGACTTAATGGACAACCTTGTCTAGTCCCCCGTGATAGCTGAAAAAAAGGAGTTTCTAACTTGAAGTAGGGAAATCATTCGATTTTCACTCTGTCATTTTTGGCATTTCCAAGCCTGAATGCTTGAAATCACAGTGTGCAAAAGTTCTGAATTGTCTTATTGTTTATTTTTCACTAACTATCAGTGACAAAAATCATTGCTTTTCAAACACAAACACACACAACTGATGATACTCAAAAATTGCTTGCTCTAAGCACAGTGTAGCATCTAACGGCTACGCAAGAGACCTGCCTGACACTAGTTAGAAATTGTTTGGCAACAGTCTCCTGTCCCCAATTAAGTGGTATTGTGTCATAATTTTCTCAATTATCACTGCTAAATGAGTTATTAAATAAAGGGTTCACATACATTTTCCAGTCTGGACTGTGAATGATTAAACAATGTGTTCAATAAAGACCTGAAAAGTACAACTGTTTGTGTTAGTGTTTGTCTATTATTGTGACTTAGATCAAGATCAGACCACATTTTATGAGCAATTAATGCAGAAAACCAGGTGATTGGAAAGGATTTGCAAACTTTTCTTGCAACTGCACCTATAGAACTATTTGATAATTTTACTCTTCCTTTTCATATTTGTTTTAATTATTGCAGAGCTTTAACAATGCCTGGTAGTTGTGTTCAAAATACATTGCACTGAAAAGTTGAACATAAATTAATGCTCAGACGTAAAATATACATTTCCCAAAAGATGACATACAATTGAACAAAATACTAACTTCATCCTCAGAGGCAGATTTTGATTTTATGTCCTCTTCATCTTCCTCATCCTCTTGGCTCCCTTCTCCAATATTTTCATCATCTCCACTTGCTTTCTCATCTTCAACTTCAGTACAACAACAAAAAAAAACAATGGATAGGTACTTTGAAAGCCAATTATCTTGGTACAGAAAGCAAATTGATGAATTTACTAATTTATACCTTAAAGTTTTTTTGATCGAGGGTGGTGACAAGTATGCTGTTGAGTAATGGCAAGAAGATGGAATAAAAAGAGGGGGAATTGTGCCTATTTAGATTCAAGTCAAATCTTATTTGGCGAATTGTAATTAGTATGAACATGACATTTTAAGGTGGCTATTTTAACACATTTTGGACAAACTGTTTTTTCTCTCTTTTGATGCTGCCTGCCTTCTAAGCTCATCCAGAGTTTTTTGTATTATGCAAGATTTTCAATGACTGCAGAATCTCGTGTGTTAATGTGGCTAATTTAGCCTTGGGAGGTATGTAATGGAAATTTACTAAAATTAAGTTAAGAAAAATTAATTAAGACAAGGTGCCTAAACTTGGTTTCTACATATTTCAAATGCAGGAGTCAGTTCAGTAATTTCTTGGATTGGCTTAATATTTTAAGGATTTGAAAAAAGGTAGATGTTGCAAACTATTTCCCTGCATTGAAGAATCATAATGAAAAGATCACATAATTATAAATTCACTCTTGGGTTTCATCGCATCTAAACTTCAAGAACAAATGCAGAACACAATGATCTACGACAACTACAAAACAGACCAATGTATAACAACTGAAGAAAATTTGGTTTGAATGAAGGTAGGACAGACAGCTTAATGTTCCAAAAAATAAAATCTTCTGGTGTGGCAGAGGACGCAAGAGGAGGGGAGGGGACAAGGTTTGTACTGCTTTTAGAGAAACTGTCACAGTAGTAATTAAAGATATCCTGAAGAATTGTCCAACTTCACATTAAAGACGAGAACTTGGGGAAAAAGACATCATACGATAGGCTTCCCAAAAGTCAGTGGGAATTACAAGAATAGATAGGCAAACAAATGGTAGAAAACAATAAAACAATAAGGTTATAGCTGTATTTTTAAAAAACTTTCCTAGTATTGACTGGGATTGGCTTTAGTAGAAAGAATTTTTGAGATTGTGCACAATTTGCTATGTGCATACAAAATAGCTTATTTTGTGACAACATATACTATAGATAGTCTTACCAGAAAAGGGGCCACATTGACTTCATCTTAAGGAATGAAACCAGCAAGTGATGGAAATGTCAACTGATGGAACAGTGACCCTGATTCTGCAAGTTTCAAGGAAGCTTTGAAAAAGGACAAGGGCCTCAAGTTAAAGGTCTCAAATTGGATGAAGGCTAATTTTGACAGAAAGAGGACAATAATTGCTCAACAATGAAGACCAGTCAGCAAAAGGTTCATTGATGAAAACTTGGTTGGATTTAAGTCCAGGCTGCAGAGTTTAGACAAACAAAAGGGCAATGGAAAAATGAACAAAACTATAAATAGGTTCTCGTCCCGGTATTGGGTCATGTGTGTGTGGCGGGCTTGCACTCTTGTGTGGCTGGCATTAGTAACTAAATTGATTCATTTCACCATATGCTTTGACGTGCATGTGATAAATCAATCTGAATCTGAAATGTATTACATCTAATCATAACCAAAAGGGAGTGGCAATTCATTCAAGAAAGGATTTTGAACAAGTCATGTCAGTGATAGAGATGCTGCTAGAGGGGATACTGAGGGATAGGATTTATACACATCTGGAAAGTCATGGCCTGCTTAGGGACAGTTAACATGGGCAGGTCATGGCTTACAAACTTGACTGAATTCTTTTGGGGAGGTGACAAAGGAGCTTGATGTGGGCAAGGCAATGGTGTTATCTACATTAAAGCAGTTGATAAGATTCCTCATGGTAGGATGATTCGGAAGTTAGAGATGGATGGGATCCATGGTTAATTGCAAGTGGATTAAGAACTGCCTTACCCAAAGAAGACAGTTGGGTGTATTGGATCAGACTGTATAATTGTTATTTCTTTGTAGTTCAACTTTCTTATGCTTGTTTGTATTTCTATAGAGTTACACAGAGACATAGACATAATACAGGCACTTCGACCCACAATGCTGTCCCAAACATGTCCTTGCCTTAGAAATTACCTAGGGTTACCCATAGGCCTCTATTTTTCTAAGCTTCATGTACCCATCCAAGAATCTCTTAAAAGACCCTATCGTATCCACCTCCAACACCGTTGCTGGCAGCTCATTCCACGCACTCACCACTCAGCCCTGGGAAAAAGTCTCTGACTGTCCACACGATCAATGCCTCTCATCATCTTATACATCTCTATCAGGTCACCTCTCATCCTCCGTCGCTCCAAGGAGAAAAGGCTGAGTTCACTCAACCTATTCTCACAAGGCATGCTCCTCAATCCAGGCAACATCCTTGTAAATCTCTTCTGCACCCTTTCTATGGCTTCCACATCCTTCCTGTAGTGAGGTGACCAGAACAGAGCATAGTACTCCAAGTGGGGTCTGACCAGGGTATTATATAGCTGCAACATTACCTCTTGGCTCCTAAACTCAATCCCATGATTGATGAAGGCCAATACACCGTATGCCTTCTTAACCAGTCAACCTGCGCAGCAACTTTTGAGTTTCCTATGGACTTGTATGCCAAGATCTCTTTGATCCTCCACACTGCCAAGAGTCTTACCATTAATACTATATTACTTTTGTATATGCAATTGTTCAACAGGTTTCCTAGTGACTACAGTTCCACTGCATCTTTCTGGAAGCTTCTTGGGTATCACATTACTTGAATGGGGGTATTTTATTGGTTGATTCAAGGAACAGAATTTGAATGGAATTTAGCAAATTGGTATAAGAAGAGCAGACCATATTGGGTTTGGTCTCTGTTTCTTTCTGTCCTCACCTTGCTTTGCTACTAGGCTGTGCTTTTGTTATTATCCTTTCCTAATTCCTTTGCTCTTTTAATGCTTAATAAAAACTGATGTAAGCAACAAATTTTATGCATAATTCTTGACATCTGAAGAACCTTTGATCAAAAACATCAGTTTCCAACAGGTGGAAAGCTGAGAAGGCTATTATTCTGGCCGGAAGTTTATAACCAGTCGTTGTAATTACTGTACTCTTTTCCATTATTTGCTGCCTGGCCTGCTGAGTTCCTCCAGCATTCTGTGCACTTTATTGGGATGCTGCCTGGATTAGAGAGCATGAGCTACAAGGACAAGTTGGATAAACTTAGAATGTCCTCCCTAGATTGTCAGAGGCTAAGGGGAGACACAAGAGAGGCTTTTTAAAATCTATGACGCAGAGACAGCTGGAATCTTTTTCCCAGATTAGAAATGTCAAACACCAGAGGCTATGCTTTTAAAGTTGGGTGGAGGGAGAGAGGTTAGAAGTGATGGGGGGGGGGGGGGAGCATTATAAATAAATAATCACAGAGTGTGGTAGTTGCCTGGAATAGGTTACCAGGGGTAGTAATGGAAGCAGGTAATTTGTGGAGTTCATGAGACTTTCATACAGACAAGAATATGCAGGGAGTAGAGCAGTATAGAAGATACACAGGAGAAGGACATTTAGTATAAATTGGAATTAAGATCATTGTTGTTTCTACTTTCTGAATTGCAAGATTACTTGTTATTGAGCAGTACAGTACTGAACAAGCCATTCAGCCCACAATGCGGGGTTGTGAGTAAGTACTGTTGCCAATGCACAAATGGAAGCTGATATCCAGGTGTTTGCACTGTAATTGCAAATTAAAGAATTTTACGTTAGCAAACATATATAACCCAACAATAAACTTCTACCTTCTGTTAGACCATTACTCTCTTTTTTCTCATCCATCTCTTCTTCCTGTTCATCATCCTCTTGTTCTTGTTCTGTAACATCAGGCTGTACAGCATCAGTCTTCTTGTATTCAGCTGCAGAGTCTAGTTTCTAAAAAACAAAATCGTAACCACTTATGCTCCAGTTATCAGGAAGTCTATTACTTCATGAATAAAGTGTTCCGAATTGTTTAGTCAAATGCTATCCAAATCTAGGAATCTCTCTCCTGAACTGTCAAAAGATGAAGATGCAGTTCAAATTAGTTTTCCAGTATATTAGCACCTACTGTATATACATCTGTAATAGCAGTTGAAGCTACAATAAACTCCAGCAAAAACTCTCTCCCCTCTCAAGGAAAACGGACTTTACAAGCAGGAAAACTCAAGCAGGAAGGTGCAATTCTCCATAATGCAGTACTTTATACATTAGGGAGTTTAAAGATGGATAAATCCAAGGATGGATGATATTTATGACAGGCTGATACAGGAGGCAAGAAAATAGATTGCTGCAGCCCTGGCTGAAATTTTAATCTTCACTGGCAAGTGAGATACCAGTTGACAGCAAATGTGGTCCTAATTTTTTCCAAGAAATATGGCAAAGAAAATCCTTGTAATTATAGATCTGCAAGGCTAAAAGCAGTAATAAACAAGTTATTGGAAAACAATGAGCGACTGGATTAATGATCACAGAGGGTGCAAGTACCAGAAATGCACTGTCAGAGTGTGGCAGAAGTAGAAGAATCACTAACTGGATTTGAATGCACTTGGATCAGTTTGGACATGGAAGACTATGGGGCCAAATACTGGATGTCTGTTGGTAAGCATGGATATAGTGCACTGAATGGCCCCTTCCCATGCTGTGTCACTAAGACCAAGGCTGTTCCTTGTAAAATTGTAGTTCTATACACAGAAATTATGCTTTAGCATTTACCTGATTGAATGTGGATAACATTATGAAGGCACATGCTCATATTTCCAGTAAAGACAGTGTTACGTACCCGTGGGTATCTTTACTTGTCATGTGACAGTGGTGTTGAAGATATGCTGGACCTAAGGTAGTGGTCTTGTGATGGTGGAGTGACGTCATTTTCCTGCCAGTAGAGGTCATGTGACAGTTTTTTTTAAACACAGGGTATAAAAGGAGGGCCCCTCCCTGTGAGGAGGGGCAGTTCGTGGCTGGATTTGCTATTTTGACTCCATGCCACTGCGTTATCCAATATTATGACGCGGTTTGGTTGAAAGGTGGAGTTTTATTTAATGCCTAAAGCTTAAAAGGTCATTGCCGGCAGTTTCTTTATAATACTGCCAGTTAAAAATCAGTGAAGATTGGAGTTCGGGAGCTAAAAGATCGAGGAAAGTCGATTTCGACGGTGAAACAGGTTCGACCTCGTTTGATCCTCATTCGGAAGGAATTCGTTGGCTGTGCCCGTGTTAACCCCTGCAAATAATAGCAGAGAGGGTCGGGTACAGTTTTGTAAAGAAAAGGTCAGTGCCTTTAAGCCGTTTCATTTTCATCTTCGTAAATACTCCAGGAAAAGTATAGTTCGACTGGGAACCGCAGCAACACAACGTGAAAGAGAATTTAAATTGTCTAAAAAGTCTCTCCTTTAACGGACTAAGCATTTTGAACTTTTGCAGTACTGCTTTGAAGAACTGTTTTTGCAACATCGCTTTAAGAACTGCCACACAGCAGCTGATTTCCGGTTATGTTAGTTGTTTGTTTACTTTTGGAAGTTTGTTTTTCAGTGTTTAATAAATGTTTTATCTGTTATAAAAAAAACCCTGCCTCACTTATATATTTATTGTTGCTGAATCCGTAACAACAGCCAGTGAGAAGATCTTGAACCCAGTCATCTATTTCTCTCATTAATCCATGAATGCAGGGTTAATAAACCATAAGAACTTCCCCCATAGCATTATAATTAAAACCCGAGACCTTCCTGAATCCTCACCATTACTGCACAAAAAAAAAGTGCCACAGAAAAAGCCTTCAAATATTTCTTTACCTTGCTTGGCCAGCAGAACAGCACAATTAGCCCCAAAGGCAAAACAGCTGTAAGAAAGTAAATAATCCAAAGCCACGGACGCTCTTCTGCTGCAGTTGTCAACTGACCCAAAACACCAGGCTAAAAAGGAAAATTAGGTGAAGTTAGTTTTTGCATTTCATTTTGATATCAATGAGAGATATTTTTAAATGGAAATAATTAAAATCACTGCGGATAAATTACACCAGAACAATATCTCCAAGAATATATGATAGGATTGAATTCTGTGCATGACTTAGTTTAATAGTTTGTTTTACCATTGGAAAATTCATGAAAAAAATGAAATAAATAATTAGTGGCAGGAAAAATAATGAGAAATAACAACTTATCAGGTTTGTTATAAGGAAAAACAAGACTGCTTAAAATGCAAATGCATCTTTCTAGTTGCATAATTAAAATTACAGCAATAAATCTACCTTTTAACATTTGGTTATTTTGAGTTAATACAATCTATCCACGTAAACAAAGTAATTAGTTCAGAGAAAAATATTCCCCTAGCAACAAAAATCAATAAGCTGAAAATAAAACAAAACAAATCATTTTATACAATTTGGAACATCTTGAAATGTAATTAAGATCTTTCTGTGCTCGTCATTCTCTTCTACAATTTAAAGTGATTCATAGAGCTTACATTTCTAAACAGAAGCTGTCCAGTTTTTACCCGAATGTTTCTCCACTTTGTAATAAATGCAACTCTGATGATGCCTCTTTAATTCACATTTTGGTTTTGCCCTACAATTGAAAAGTTTTGGCGGGAAGTATTTCATACCTTCTCACAACTTTTTAGGGTACAATTTGACCCAAATCCCCTTACTGCCTTGTTTGGTATTATTGCAAATGAAGATATAACTTTAAATACTCCTAACCTACAGGTTTTAGTTTTTTCCTTTCTTTTAGCAAGAAGAGCAATCTTGCTTAAATGGAAGGAGTCTACCCCTCCTACACAACTTCAATGGCTAAGTGATATTATGTCTTATTTAAATTTAGAAAAGATCCGCTGCTCAGTCTTAAATTCGAAACAATCTTTTTATGATATTTGGGGACCTTTCCTAAATTACTTTTCCAATTTATACAGTTTAACAGTGCACAGACTTTTACGTATATTTTTATCTTCCCTTCTTGAGTGAATATGTCTTTTTTTTCTAATTATCCATCCATCAGCTTTTTTCTTTGGTAGTTGGTAGGGGGGTTGACTTTTTTTTAATATAAAAAATTTCTTTTATGATGTAGGACATCTTTAAATTTTTGATTACAGAGTGGTATACCTTTATGTGTTATGCTGCAATGTATCTATATGTGTTGCACTCCGGAAATCTTGTTTTTTTTTCCTTCTGAATAAAAATATTGTAAAAAGATACTAAGAATCTACAAAATTAATAGATTTATGGAATTAACACAAAATACATTTTGGCATTATTCTGTACAATATCATATTAATTGGTATAATAATCGATTATGCTTTTGTCAGATTTAAAATGTGAATGAATACTTTTGAACTTCAAGGGTATAGACTGGCTAACATCAGTACACCTTCCAATCCAGGTGTATCTAATTTCACTTTTTTTGCAAAATGGACCATTTTGTCTGTCAAGTCAGTCAACTTTCAGCAACACTTATTCTCCATGCAATTTATTTTCTTTACATTCCTTTCAGCTCTCACCAAATTCTAAGTCACCTACCAAACAGGTATAATTTAGAGTCAAACTAACAACACACATGTAGCTGGGATGTGGGAGGAAACTGGAATACCTGGGGGGGAAATCACAATCACAGGGAGAAGGTGAAGATACCAGCAGAAGTCAGAATTGAATCCAAGTTAATGAGCTGTGAAACATCAGCTTTACTTTGTACATGATCAAGTTATCCCAAATGCTTTATGGCTAATGCACTTTTAATGTGCTGTCACTACTGTAATGCCAATTGTGCACAGCAAATTTCTACTGGTGACTAGGTATATTTGTGGCATATACTAGAGGGTTAGGGCAACCTGGAACATGCGCAGAGAATGTAGAGTTTTTGCACTAGATTCATGGGCACAAAATCAAATGTCATGATATATCCATAAGATGTGCTTGGTGGTGGGATCCCATTGGAGATGGCTGAAGTTACAGAGACTATGCAGAGATGAATACATCTTGAAGATGTATAATTTAAAGCAATGACCACACATGACTAAATCTTATTTCTGGCTGCTGCACATCAATACAAAAATTCCATGGATTTGGTCTACAATGCTAAAAAAGATCTTGGCAGTGCTATCATGCAGTCACTACAAAATTACACACTTAACAGGAATAATGAAGACAAATTCCTACTCCAAAGATAATTTTTTTAAAAAATACCCCAAAAAAAGGGTAAAGGAAAACAGTTATAGTGACTGGACATAAATAACACAATTTATTAACCCATTTCATAATATGCAGATGAGATACCTCATTTGCTGTTGCCATCATCTTCTTTAGACCCCAGCCATCAGCTGCCCACTGGTCAGAAACTTTCCTCTCAGCACATATGATAAAGTTGTCAAATAAAATGTCAGAAGTCATGGACCATAGTTCGAGACCAATAGCGATAATTGGAGTCATCTTGTAAGGTTGCAAGTCCTCAAAATAATTAGGATTTTTTATCTTCCTTGGAGTCCACAATCCCTGTAGATTTAAAATTAAATAATGCAATCCAATCAGTTTTCTAGGGTCAAAGTACTCCTTTAGGTTATTGTTATGAAAAAAATTGCCACTTCTGCAAATAATGATCTAATTTGCTTGTAATGTGTTCTAGGTCAAATTAGACACCTGAAATGAGATGCTACTTGAACCCATCTTTAATCCAGTAACAAGTTGATCAACATCGTTTTGATACTTCTTGCATCCAGTACTTGTATGGCCCATACAGAGGCTTTGACTTATTACCAGATCATATGTACATTCACCCATTTTTCCTCACAACTTCCTTTCATTAGATGAGTTATTAATTTCCTTATTTTTAGATGCACATGTGGTTAATAGTCAAAATGGTACTACCTTGACTGCAAGGGGAGTTTCAGAAAACTAGTACGTGATGAAATTTCAAGGCCTGGAAGGATTAACTAAAACTTTTCTTCATCCATATACAATTATAAAAGGTGGTTTCAAATCTTCCCCTGGGGTGATTTTCATTTGTGCAATCAACCAGACTTCTGCATAATCAATTCAAATATTACATCACAATAAAGTTCATGAGCAGGCACATGCTGGACTTTGACAGAAGTCTTGTCAAGATCCAGCATTCTTGCCAATGATATTAAATGCCAGGTTTTCACATTTTCTCACCCAACTAATACTGATAACTGGGAGCTAAGAATGGAGGAAAATGGTAGCAGTTTTTAGAATGAAGGCCATTAAGCTTCTTGATCCAAATAAAAGGAAAAAAATAAATCACTAAAGCAGACATGAATTTTGTAGGCTAGTGCATAACTGCTCAGTGTTATTATATTGTTACACTATATGGACTACAAGTAAATGAGGTAACATCCTAGGCAGGATTCACTCCCCAGCAATTAAAAAAAAACTAAGTATAAATTGTCAATGTTTCAGTATTTGCTTAATATAAAAAAGTACACATAATACTCGGAAAATAACAGGTTTAATCAAACATTAAGTCTTATTTTCCCAATACACCAGGTCTCAGCTTCTTAAACCGATATTGAAATTACATGAAATGACCTGAGAGAAATGCTTACACTTTGACTTCAAATATTCCAGAACTAGAATTAGTAGAATCTGATTTATTTTATGTCAATACATCTTATATACTTCTATAACCAAAACTGCAATTACTGTATACAACCATTTTTGTATTACTCTGATTTTTTCATTATGATGCATTATTCAAAATTCACTCTTAAAAGCAAAGCGCTAAAAGCTAAACAAGTGTGCTCCAACAGTCAATAGCTGACTCTTCAACTACTTGGCTAATATTGAGAAATATTAAAAAATGTTCTGTCTCATGGCATGCTCCCTTACAGGCTGTGAAAATAGAAATGCATATGAAACCTGTAAACCACTATGCTTTTAAAAAGTATAAAGCACTTAACCCATAGCTCACAATTTGTGAGAGCACTTACATCAAATTATCCAATTAAATTTAGGAGTGGTCTGAATAAGGTTTTTGCCAGAGAACATAAATAACAGTGGGAAAATAGACTGAGTCAATTCTCACATATCAAAGTATGCTATTGTACGAGCCTTGAAATAGAACAGTGGCCTATACAATAGGGTGCAATTATCCCAACCCAAACACCTTAATCTAATCATTCAAGAATATTTAACTGACCTCAAATTTAACACTGCCCGATTCCTTGCTTCTTTCACAACATTCAGCACATCAAAATGAATATCTTCTACTTTCACTTCCCTTGCTAAATGTTAAAACTCTGCAATGTCAAATGCCAGGAAATTTTTTTTTCATACCTGGTAGTTGGGATTGTCAATCATAGGTGGTTTCCATTTCCCTTTGTAGTTAGGATTGCTGATCATGGGTGGTTCCCAAACTCCACATCCAGGTGCCTCTTCACACTTTGGATTAGGAATCTGGGGAGCTTCCCACTCGCCATCCATTTCTTCATCCCTGGAAATGGAAAGGATGTGTATGACCAAATACAAACAACTGTATTTTACTGTGATATTTCACTACTACACTTCAAAAAGAAAAAAAATAAGTAAACATATAAATTAGTCTTGGACGGCACAAACATCTTAACCACTTTGGAACTGCAATATTCAGATGTCAATTTTCTGCCATTGCAATCTTGTTAAATAATGTCATATCCTACCCTGCAAAATACACATCTAAACCCCTAAAGATGGGGTCACTGAAGGATTTTACTTGAAAACACTTATTTCTACCTGGACTTACAATATATGCTGGCAAGCAAACAGTCGTGCTGCTACAACATGCACTTTTAGAGTTGGAACAACATTAGTAATGTCAAACATTATAATCAATACCATCTGCAGTACACTTCCCCAGTACCCCAAGTACTGAAACGCATCTAGCATTCAGCCCTGCAATTTGTACATATAACAGCTGGAAAATCAAACACTTCAATTCTGAAATTAAAACAAAGTGTTGGAAATGATCAGCAGGTCAGGTAACAACTATAGAAAGAGAAACAATTAAAATTTTGGATATAAGACCCTATATTAAGATTGGGAATAAGGAAATCAGTTGAAGGAAACAAGCAGATCGAACAGCATCAGCTTCTCTTTTCACAGATGTTACTCGATCAGTTGAGTGTGTTTCCTCCATTCTTTGTTTTCTTTTAATTAGCTTGGTATATATTATTTTTGAGATTTATATCACTATTTTTATGGTCAACATTAAATATTCACACAAAATAAACAGTTCTACCCATATTTCCATAAATATACTTAAATGAAGTAGTAATTTTAACCAAACAATACAGAAGTGTACACATGTCACTCACACACACAGTGACTCAACTGTGGAAGAACCTTGAAGAATGCTACTTTCTTATACAGGACATTAAATTTCAGAGCAACTAACCCAAATCAAATGCTTAAAACAAAATTACCAGTCCTCTGGTTTTTCTGCATTGGGATCAGCAATGTACTCTGCTTCATCGTGAAGCCATCCCTCTGGTTTAACAGCATTTGGATCAAGTATCTTTGCTGGTGCATCTTCATCCCTGAAAGAAGATCTGGTATTTTGAAGTTTGAACTGCAGAAGTATTCAAAATTATGTAACATAAAATCAAACCGCAAATTGGTAAAAATGCAGAATGTGATACCACGGATTCCTGATTAAAAATATCAAAATAAACATTAAAGTAAAACATTAGAGAAATTGCCCAAAAGACTGTACTCACCAGTCTTCAGGCTTCTGTGCATCAGGGTCAGGAATCTTTGGGGTTTCATCCCAGTCCTCAGGCTTCCTATCATCAGGGTCATCTATTTCTTTAGGGGGATTAATAGGTGGAGTCATGTCCTCCAGCAAATTTCCCTTGCTAACAACAGTTTGGTCAATCAAAATCTCAAAGGTGTTGTCTGGATTCAGCACTGAATAAAAAGTAAAAACTAATGTTAATTCAAAGAGCCCAACGCAGTCACATAATGATCCCTGATCATTTTACTTCTTAGATCCAGCTAATACTATGGAGCTATATTGGGTGGGGGGGGGGGGGGGTGTGCATGGGAAGAAAATTGTTCAGTCTTGTGCAGTCAAGAACATGTTTATATTTTTGAAAATTAACGACAGAAGCATCTAGGCACAATACTCAAAGCAAGACACATTTGAATTTAGGCGCACTATTTGCTACAATACTCAACTCCTAATTTGACCATGATGATAATAATTTTAAAAAAGTCTTCAATTTGTGCTTTCTCCTCTTCTATAATAATTTGTTCTTGATTACTAATTGACATCTGAAGCTCAATACATGGTTGAATTATGCATATTATAAACATTCATTTGTAGGGAGGGGGAAAATCAGATGTAGAATTATTTGCAATTATTTTTTTCAGATTTTTAAGAATATATGCGTACCTTTTAATCCTATCCATCTGCAAGACATGTGCAACTGGAACAAAAGATTATGGAGGGCATGTTGTTCTTCACTGGAAGATGGGCTACATAGACAAGGCAAAATATTATCCAGTAGGTGGAGTACAAGGAACTCAAGAGCATTTGATTGGCATTTTCAAGGGTTAGATATTTTGTTCATGGAGCTGCTGCCAGGCAATTCAGTCATACCCAAGGCAGCCTTAAAAGGAAAGCTTAGCAGTACTGAGTACATGAAGAAAACCTTCACCTATTTCTTAGGGGTCTAATTTCTTTAGAATGGCTGTACTAGGAGCCAGGTCTTACCGAAGTTTGGGTGGTAGGAGAAATCAGAGGAACAGACTAGGATATTGAATTGTCTATATAGCAGAGAGTTCAGGATGAGGACAATATTTCTGAAAGTTACCAGGTGGCAGTTGGATGGATGAATATTTAAGTTACTAGCAATTGTCTGTGATAAAAGGATAGTTTAACAAGGGCCAGGTAATTAAAACTACATTGTCACTACATACAGTCGGTGTATTGTTCTCAGATCCATTTGGGAGGTCCCCTTTACACACAGAAACAATTTTCACTGGTGCAGCTTTCGCACCCACTAAAACTTTGAGAATTTCATTGTTTTTTGCTGAAAATGCTACGTACATCCAGGCTCCATAATGTATTCATAAGTAGAACCACCAAGATGGAAAGAAGTGGACTTCAAGGCACATGCACCCTGCACTGATTTTAGTAAATCTCTTTCCATCAAGTTTGTCATGCAATTTCCTGATGAAGATCTTAAAATAAATTTCAAGTTGAGTACTTGTATCTGATTTCATGAGTGGAGAAGGCTTTAGTTTGTATGGAATGCTAAATGAATAAATTATAGTTGTCTTAACATGAACAATTCCCTTCCAAAATACTTGATGCATCTTTGTCATCACATCTTATTTTTGTCACATTTTTAACATTATATACAATTGCAAATAACAATAAAAAAGTTTCAACAATTCAGATGAGAAGACAACATCCCGGATAACTGCCTTGTCAAAAATATTTTGCACATTTGAGCTTGTGAATGGAGGCATTAAAAAGAGACATAATTCAAATAAATTAAGTGATACTGACCAATATTGCATTCATGGATGACCAAGCACCATCATTAATTACCTAAACTTGATTTTCTTCTCCCACCCCACAAATGCATCTGCATTAACATTAGATTTAATTTCCTAACTTTTTGATATACGTAGACAGATAAATACAGAACAGTACTGCACAGAAACAGGCTCTTTGGCCCACACTGTTGTGCTGAACCAATTAAATTATAGAAAAAATACATGAATAATCAAGGGAAGTTGGTAGAATTTATATAGCACCTAAAGTATACAAGTGCGTGATCTTGTCTGTGTAGAACTTCTTTAGATCTACATCAGGACGTTTAGCATGCTTTTCTTCATACTCTCCAGTTATAGGGTTCTTGTGTCTGAAAATAAAGTGTAATTTGTAGTCTTCGCCACATTTGTCTGGTCCAAACATTATTGTATATGGTGTTTTATCAAAGAATTCTTCCTAGAGAGAGAAAAGCAGAAAGCTCTGTTTAAATTTTGTAACAAGAACATTTGACATGTCAATTCTCTCATATTAGCATAAATTGCCAATTAAATCAGATACCATCCATACCAACAGTCAGCTTTGCCTCCCAAGACTCACTTTCAACATACATCAGTATACTGTAATTCAAGGTACAGTATTAAGGCTCTTTTTGTCAAGATCAAAAACACCAATAACTATCTCCTTAAACTGTCAAAATTAAAACATTTTCAAAAAATTTAGTAGCAATAAAATTGTGGCAAGCAAGCACAAATCAGTGTCCTACAACACCCTAGCTGAGGAATTTTCCACTGTCACAAACATAAAAGATAACAAGTTCATAACCAAGACATTCTCATGTTAACATACAACAAAATTTAATGGAATTAAATATTTAGGCTTCTTTCACAAAGAGAAATAAGAATGCAAGACAACAGAAGAAATAGTGGATTATAGTCAAGTAACAGGAAAACACATTACAATTGATGACACTAGTGCAAACAGAATATAAACCACAAATCAAGTGTGTGCATGTAGAATCTTATTTCTCAGAAGTCAGATTTTGTTGAAAAGCATTGACGTTATTAATATTGAAATCCATAAAGAGCTTCCCAAAATTGTTAACTGTCGTAATATTCTAGAATGAGTTAATCTTCACACACAAACCTTGTCCTTAGCCTCTCCACAAGAGTTAAAATTACTGCATCCATGTATGAATTCCCTACGAATGTTCTGTGATCACTCATTTACTGTTGAACAAATTTAAACCAAATTGCTGCAAATACCCAAGAGATCAGACATTACATGAAACATCAGCTTAATGCTTCAGGTAAATGACCCTTTCTCCAGATGTTTTCAGACCTGCTAAGTGTTTCTGCCACCTTGTGTTAGTACCCTGCAAACCGAACAAGATCCTCATCAATAAGTTATATTCTTAATATTCTTGATTTAATTTCTCACAAATAAAATCTCCTCTTCTTTCTTTACCATTTTTGATTTGGTATTAAACTTCCTCCTACTTCCTGGGTTCATTCCTTAAATTTAGTTGAGGTACATCATTAGTTCCACCATCTACCAATATCCCAGATATGCTATTGCCCGCACTGCTAGTTATTAACTTGTACTTCCCATACCTTGTTACAGTTACACAATATGAAACATAGATATGCAATATGTGAAGTGCATCCAGGGAACCAGAATATAATTCTTAACCAGAACAAGTTGATAGCTTAAGATCAGTAGAAATTGATCTTAGTCAACTATATTAGTAGAATGGGAGAAATTTGAAATGAGAACATTCACAGCTTTCAGCTTTGAGCTCAAAAGACAAAAAAAATAATAATTTTATGCTAAGAGTAAAAGCTAGAAAAATTCTCCTAGTTGTAATGGTTAATTTCTTTAACCTTTAACAAATGATACAGAAAAAAGTCAGTTAATTATCACACTGGTGTTTGTGCATCTTTGCTATATACAGGCTGACTGTTATAATTTTCCTATTTTTCAATAAGGACCAAGTATTTCAGTTAGAAATGCTTCAAACAAGAGATCATCTAAGATTATGACAGAATTTACTTTGAACTTTTCCCCTTTATACTCTATTTTACTCAGATTAAAATTTGCTATTAAGATAAATAAAAAGGGAAAGGTATCAATTTTTCGCACTGATCTTCAAATAAACAAATCTTAAATCAACTGAGAAAAACAATTTACAAAAATATACAGAGGGGAAGTTTGATCTGCTGGGCAAAGCACATTAATCTCTAATAAGCATGCATGCCTGTAAGGTACTGAACCAAGATGTTTTCCAAATTATTGGATTCACCCAATTAGTCTCCCAACAATTTTTAAAAAAAGTAGTGCAAGAGTATTATAATAGATCTCCCAGTGAATCCAGCATGGGATTCCAAAGAAGAGTGAGCTAGAATTGATACATGGATTTCTACCGTACTCTATTTTTGAGGAAATAAATAGAATCAAAGAAACTGCTTCATAGTGAGAATCCAGGCTGGTGCTAAGCTATGACCTCCGTTGAATTGTAGCTCAGATTAGGGTTTTAATTTGTTTTTTTCCAGGCTCGCAAGGATGGTTTTGGGGACAGAGAGGATAAGTAATGGTCAGGTTAGGGTCTAGGAACAGGGATGTGGGAGAATTAGAGGTTAGGCCGGAGTCCAAGCCTCTTCTTTGCATCAGACCAGTGATACAGATGTGGGACATCCAAGGTCATCATTCAACTTAGATACTGTTCCAAAGACCCTCTGTTCAAGACCTTGAAATTGTGTGTGTGCGCACCCTTAACCCTGGTGGAGTCAGAGTGCCATCATAACAAGCTTTTTGCACCAATCTTTTTGGTGATTGCTCATCGTACAGCGTGTTTTAGGCATCTGAAACCTGACAGAGCCCATCCCTCTCCAGCCTTTTTTTTAAAAAATTAAGTTGAGTTGCTACCTCGACACTCAACCCAGGCACAGATAGAGAGCGTGCAAGGGAGCCAGCAGAATTCAAACTTGGGACCTCTCGCCCCAAAGTCCAGTACTGATGCCACTATGCCACCAGCCTTGTGACTGGGGTCCCATTGTTGTCAAGTTGAGAGTTTGAGGCTCAGTGTTCAGTGGTCGGCCTGTCTTGGGATCAATACAGAGAATCTAATTAGAAGGTGAGCCCCACTGGCCGGGACAGAGTCCACGTAAGCTGGAGGCCAATCCTAGGGTTGAAAGTCTGTGTACGTGTGTGGGTAAGAGGGAGGAATAGGGCTCGTTTTTTTGTTTCTCATGTTGTGTTATTCTCCTGACGGTTGCTGGCGTGCTATGTTGCTAACATTTATGGGCTACCCCTATCACACTCTCAGGGTTGTTGTTAGTCAACACAAATAACACATTTCACTCTATGACACATGACAAATAAACTTACAATGCCTATAAGAAGTAGTCACACCCTCTTCAAAGTTTTCATGGTTTATTTTTTTAAACACTGAATCACTGTGGATTTCTTTTGACTTTTTTTTGACACTGATCCACAGAAAAAGATTTTCATGTCAAAGTGAAAACACATCCCTACAAAGTGATCTAAATTATTTACACATACAAAATAATTTATTGCAAAAGTATTCACGACCTTCAAATCCGTATTTAGTAGATTGGACCTTTAACAGCAATTACAACATTGAGTCTGTGTGGATAGGTCGCTAGCAGCTATGCACATCTGGACACTGCAATTTTTTCCCCCATTCTCCTTTACAAAACTGCACATGGGGATTGTGAGTGAACAGCCCTTTCAAGTCCAGCCACAATTTCTCAATAGGATTGGGGTCTGGACTCTGACTTGGCCATTCCATGACATTAACTTTGTTGCTTTTAAGCCATTCCTGTGTAGCTTTGGCCTTATGCTTGGGGTCATTGTCTTGCTGGAAAGCAAATCTTCACCCAAGTCACAGTTCTCTTGCAGACTGCATCAAGTTTTCCTCCAGGATGTCTCTACATTTTGTTGCATTCATTTTACCCTCTACCCTCACAAGCCTTCTAGGTACTGCTGCAGTGAAGCATCCCCACAGCAAGATGCACCAAACTTCACGGCAGGGATAGTGTTCTCAGCGTTTAGCCCGATAGCCAAAAAGCTCTACTTTAGTTCCATCAGCCCATAGAACCTTCTTCCAGCTGACTTCAGAGTCTCCCACGTGCCTTCTGGCAAACTCTATTTAATGTGAGTTAATTCCCTACCCCCACCCCCCAAACAGTGAGTTTCACTTTGCTGCTCTCCCACAAAGCTGTGACTGGCAAAGCACCCAGGCAACAGTATGTGTACTCTCTCCCATCTCAGCCACTGAAGCTTGTATCTAATTTCTGACTTGTGCTTTTCAATAACCTTTTCATGGAGTTGCTTGGAGTGCTCTTTTACCTTCATGGTGTAGTTTTTACCAGACTCACCAGCAGTTGGAACTTCCAGATATAGGTGTATTTTTACTACAAGCAATTGTAACACCCTGACTGGTCACAGATTTCCAAAAACAGATCTCCATTCAACTAATTACACGACTTCTAAAACCAACAGGCTGCACCAGTGATGATTTGGTGTGTCATATTAAGGGGCGGGGGTGAATGCTTGTGCAATCAATTATTGTTTTATATTTGTAATTAATTTAGATCACTTTGCAGAGATCTGTTTCAATTTGACAGGGAAGAGACTTTTTCTGTTAATCAGTGTCAAAAAAAGCCAAATTAAATCCACTGATTCAATGCTGTAAACAATAAAACTTCCAAGGGGCTGAATACTTTGTATAGGCAGTAGAGACCTCCTATACAATCCTAGTAGTATGGATGTTTAATGGGACTGGACATCTGGGAAAGTGATGGCCTGATGATATGAGGTGTCACTCACTATTAGCATGGTAGAAGGCAGCTCAACCAATAACAGGAGAACCTTTGAGGCACAAGGCTCAGATTTAAGTCATTATAACAATTTAGAAAGCTCCAATACTAAACATTAAAGAATACGACTCACATCTCCCTAGAGGTTTGAAATTTTACAAAATCATTCTGCTGAATGGCCAGTATTACTTAACAAGTTTCCAACCTGCTGTTTTTTCAGCTCACAAGCTTCACTTGGCTACCGTATCATGAGGTTTCGCTAACATGAGGAAATCCGCAGATGCTAGAAAATCAAACGCACACAAAATGCTAGTCGAACACAGCAGTTTTCTTTCAGTTTGTCCTGACGAAGGGGCTCAGCCTGCAACATTGACTGTACTTCTTCCTATAGATGCTGCCTGGGCTGCTGCATTCCACCAGCATTTTGTGTGTGTTGTATGACGTATTGCTAATTGCCCTTTGCAAGGTTAAATTAACAGCATCAACTACACTATCCCACTTGATCTTTATTATCTGATATTGTTTAGTCAAATATAATTCTTCATTGCAAAACCATGTTGTGTCTTTTTTAAAAAAAGTTGATGTTTGCTTTCTTCCATTTGCTTTCAAAAGCTTTGTGGTCTATCACATGTTGGCCAATTACTACCAAGTTTATAAATTCTAAGTACTTAGAACAAAATGTGCAATATTTACTATTCTCTGAACCTTTAGCACCACCCCCACATGAGGACGGAAAGACTTGTGACCAGCAAACTGGGAAGCAACCCACCCGGATCAAGGACAGAGCTATTTGAAGGTACTATTGTTAAAACAACTTGATTCAATTATCTTGCATCTTCACATTGAGAGAGAGAGAGGGGGAGAGAGAGAGTGAGAAAAAAAAATTGGAGCTTTTCATTTTTAAACAGAAGTCTTCCCCATCTCAAATTTATAGAAACTTCTCCCAATACATCATCATTTTACATCCCTAAATTGGTCACAGTGCTCCTGTAAAAATTCCTTTTACTATTAATACTTCTGTAGAAAACTTCTGGATTTCTTTTCAAGTTTGCCAATAAACCACTTGCACATCCACTCTGTTGTACTCATTACCTTTATCATTTCTCCAATGCTTTACTTGAAATGTTTAAGAGTTCAGAATCAGGTTTATTATCACTAGCATGTGACGTGAAATTTGTTAGCAGCAGCAGTTCAATGCCATACATAATATAGAAGAGAACAAAAGTAAATCAATTATAGTATGTATATAGAATAGATTTTAAAACGAAATACTGTGGCGACCCACTTCCTAGCGCACTTGAACCAGCTCACAAATAGCCAGCACGCTGGCACAAAGGCCAGTCCCAAAAGGGCGCCAGGTCTACTTCACCAACAAAGGGAAAGCCTGCGCGGGATTGTGAGTACTTGCCCCCTACAGCATCCGCGCCCGGGGAGGGCAGGATCAGGGAGGCTTTAAAGCAAGGCTGTGAAGTTCGAATAAAATCTTCTTTAACTGCAGTTTACCGACTCCGTGTCGTTATTTTAGCGCTGCGTGTAGCACACCGCTACAATTGGTGACCCCGACGGTCCAAACGATTTTTGGACCGGAGATGACCGACACCGCATCTGTTCATGCTGTTTGGTTGAAACTGCCAAGCTTCTGGACACTGCGACCTCACCTATGGTTCCAGCAAGCAGAAGCCTAATTCCACGTTCGGCAGATAACCTCAGAGGACACACGTTACTACTACGTGGTGAGCTCCCTCGACCAGGACACAGCAGCCCAGGTTGAGGAGTTCATACAGTCTCCCCCAGCGGACGGCAAGTACATGGAATTCAAAACCCTGCTCATAAGGACTTTCGGACTCTCACGGCGTGAGCTGGCTGCCCGTTTACTGCACCTGGATGGTTTGGGGGACAGACCTCCATCGGCTTTAATGAATGAGATGTTGTCTCTGGCCGGCGGACACAAACCCTGCCTCACGTTTGAGCAGGCATTCCTGGAGCAGCTGCCCGAGGACATACGCCTGCTGCTGTCCGACGCGGATTTCAGCCACCCCCGGAAGGTGGCAGCCCGGGCGGACTTGCTGTAGAACGCCAAGAAGGTGAGTAGGGCGTCTGTCGCACAGATCACCAGGCCACGCTTCCAGCAGCAAACCAGTCCAGGCCCAGCTGCAGAGCCCGCTAACCTCAGAGGCAGGGGTGAGGAGCCCAAGGAACAATGGTGTTTCTACCACCAGCAGTGGGGCGCAGAAACCTGGCACTGTAGCCTGCCCTGCAAGTTCCCGGGAAATGCCAGGGGCAGCCGCCGCTGATGGCTACAGCGGCTGGCCATCAGGATAGCCTCCTATATGTGTGGGACAAGAGGTCGGGATGCCGTTTTTTGGTCAACCCCGATGCCGAGATCAGCGTCTTACCTCTGACGAGTTACGACACCCGCAACAGGGCACCGGGTCTACCTGAGGGCCGTGAACGGCAGCATGGTAAGGACCTACGGCACCAGTACGGTGCAGCTGCAGTTCGGCTCCAGCTGGTTCACATGGGTCTTCACACTGGCCGCTGTAGCCCAACCACTTCTGGGTGTGGATTGGTCCACGCCGAGACCTTTCAGACATTCTCCCTGGGAGAAGCCCAGTTGCCAGCCCCACACCTCGACTCCATCACACTGTCCGACAACGACTTCACCAGAGTCCTGGCAGATTTCCCCAATCTGGCACCGAAGTTCACGGCAGCCATGCCCCGATATGGCGTACAGCACCACATCCCGCCCCAGGGACCACCCCTCCACGCCCGTGCTCGGCGGCTTCCCCCAGAGAAGCTCCGACTGGCGAAGGAGGAGTTCAAGAGGATGGAGGAATTGGGGATCATCCAGCGGTCCAACAGCCCATGGGCCTCCCCCCCCCCAACACATGGTGCCCAAAGCAACAGGGGGCTGGAGACCATGCGGCGACTACCGCAGGCTGAACGAGGCTACCACACTGGACCGCTACCTTGTGCTGCACATTCAGGACTTTGCAGCAAACCTGCACAACACACAGATCTTCTCCAAGGTAGACCTCATCCGGGGATACCACCAAATCCCGATGCATCCGGACGACATCCCCTAAATGGCTCTCATCACCCCGTTTGGCCGTTTCGAGTTCCTCCGCATGCCGTTCGGCCTGAAGAATGCCGCACAGACGTTTCAGCGGTTAATGGACACAGTGGGACTCGACCTGGACTTCGCATTCATCTAGTTGGACGACATCCTCATAGCCAGCAGGAGTCGTCAGAAGCATCTGTCCCACCTCCGTCAACTCTATGCCCGACTGAGTGAGTACGGTCTAACAATCAACCCGGCCAAATGCCAGTTCGGGCTCGACACCATCGACTTCCTGGGCCACAGGATTACTAAAGGCGGGACGACCCCTCTGCCCGCTAAGGAAAATGCGGTCCGCCATTTCCCCCGACCCACTACGATCAAAGGCCTTCAGGAATTCGTCGGTATGGTAAATTTCTACCACCACTTCCTCCCTTAAGCTGCCCGAATCATGCGCCCCCTGTTCGCTCTGCTGTCGGGTCCGGGCAAGGACATTACCTGGGATGAGGAGTCCGCCGCCACTTTCATTAAAACTAAAGAAGCCTTGACAAATGCCGTGATGCTAGTGCACCCCAGAATGGACGTCCCTACCGCCCTCACAGTGGACACATCTAACACGGCAGTCAGTGGGGTACTGGAGCAACTCATTGCGGGTTGCTGGCATCCCCTGGCGTTTTTCAGCAAACACCTGCGGCCACCCGAGCTCAAATACAGTGCTTTAGACCGGGAACTGTTGGCGTTATACCTGGCAATCCGGCATTTCATGTACTTCTTAGAAGGTAGGCCCTTCATCGTGTTCACAGACCACAAGCCTCTTACCTTTACGTTCACGAAGCTGTCTGATCCCTGGTCGTCCCGCCAGCAACGCCATCTGTCCTACATCTCTGAATACACGAGGGATGTCCGGTGCGTCTCGGGCAAGGACAATGTCATGGCGGACTCGCTCTCTCGCCCTAACATTCATGCCCTTTTCCAAGGGGTAGACTTTGAGGCGCTGGCAGAGGTGCAGCAGGCAGATGAGGAGATCCCGAGTTACAGAACTGCAGTCCTGCTCCAGGACCTCCCTATAGGTCCAGGTGAGAGGACCCTACTCTGTGACGTCGCCACCGGCCAGCCCCGTCCCGTCACCTTGGCGGCGACGTGTTTTCAACTCCATTCATAACTTAGCGCACCCCTCCATCAGGACAACTGTCCAGATGGTCTCCAGCAGGTTCGTTTGGTACAGACTCTGCAAGCAGGTCAGTGAATGGGCCAGAATGTGCATGCACTGCCAGACGGCCAAGTTGCAGCGGCACACCAAAGCTCTGCCGCAGCAGTTCCACCCCACCCACCAGCGTTTCGACCACATTCATGTGAATATCGTGGGGCCCCCTGCCAGGGTTGTGCGGAGCGCGGCACCTCCTCACTATCATGGACTGGTTCACAAGATGGCCAGAGGCGATCCCGCTCATCGACACCACCTCCAAATCTTGCGCCCGGGCACTGATCGCCACCTGGGTGTCCCGCTTTGGTGTACCGGCCCACATTACCTCCGACAGAGGCGCCCAGTTCACTTCCAGCCTGTGGTCAGCTATGGCCAGCCTTTTGGGGACACAGCTGCACCACACCACTGCCTACCACCCACAGTCGAACGGCCTGGTGGAGTGTTTCCACTGTCACCTAAAGTCGGCTCTCATGGCCCGCCTGAGAGGAGCCAACTGGGTGGACGAGCTTCCCTGGGTCCTACTCGGCATCCACACGGCGCCCAAAGACGATCTGCGTGCCTCGTTAGCCGAGCTGGTGTACGGTGCACCCCGGTCATCCCCAGGGAGTTCATACCAGCCCCAAGGGGGCAAGAGGAAGAACCTGCAGCAGTCCTGGGCGGACTAAGCGAGAGGCTCGGTGACCTGGCCCCCATACCCACTTTGCAGCATGGGCAGAACCCGACCTGCGTAACCAAAGACCTGCAGAACTGTAAGTTTGTGTTTGTACGAAGGGGCGGGCATCGGCCACCGCTGCAACAGCCCTACAAGGGGCCGTTTACGGTGCTCAGGAACAACAGGTCCACGTTCGTGCTGGACGTTGGGGGGAGAGAGAGGAGATTTTCACGGTGGACCGACTCAAACCGGCCCATGTGGACTTGGCGCAACCGGTCGAGTTTCCGACACAGTGGTGCAGAGGCTGACCTCCCAAACAGAGTCCGGCCCAGACTGTGGACATTAGGGGGTGTATCGCCGGTTCTGGGGGGGGGGGGTTATGTGGCGACCCACTTCCTAGCGCACTCAAACCGGCTCACAAATAGCCAGCGCGCCGGCACAAAGGCCAGTCCAAAAAGGGGCCAGGTCTGCTTCACCAACAAAGGGAAAAGCTGGCACGGGATTGTGAGTACATGCCCCATACAGCATCCACGCCCGGGGAGGGCAGGATCAGGGAGGCTTTAAAGCAAGGCTGTGAAGTTCGAATAAGATCTTCTTTAACTGCAGTTTACCGACTCCGTGTCGTTATTTTAGCGCTGCGTGTAGCACACCGCTCCAATACTATATATTAAAAGTAGTGAGGTAGTGTCTAAGGGTTCAATGCCCATTTAGGAATTGGATGGCAGAGGGGAAGAAGCCATTTCTGAATTGCTGAGTGTATGCCTTCAGGCTTCTGTACCTCCTACCTGAAGGTAACAGTGAGAAAAGGGCATACCCTGGGTTCTGGAGGTCTTTAATAATGGACTCTACCTTTTTGAGACACCACCCCCGAAGATGTTCTAGGTACTTTGTAGGCTAGTATCCAAGATGGAGCAGAGTAGATTAACAACCTTCTGCAGCTTCTTCCAGTCCAACATACCAATAGACACTGATGTAGCCTGTCAGAATACTCTCCACAGTACATCTATAAAAGTTTGAGTATATTTGTTGACATACCATATCTCTTCAAACTCCTAATAAAGTATAGCCACTGTTGTGCCTTCTTTATAACCACATCGATATGTTGGGACCAGTTTAGATCTTCAGAGATCTCGACATCCAGGAACCTGAAGCTGCTCACTCTCTCCATTTCTTAACCCTCTAAGAGGATTGGTATGTGTTCCTGTCTTACCCTTCATGAAGCAAGTCCACAATCGGCTCTTTCGTCTTACTAACATTGAGTGCCAGGTTGTTGCTGCAGCACCACTCCATTAGTTGGCATATCTCATCACCAGCTAAGATCGTACCAACAATGGTTGTATCGTCAGCAAATTTTATAGATTGTATTTGAGCTATGCCTAGCCACACAGTCGTGTACAGTCCGCCCTCCTTATCTGCGAGTTCTGCATGCGCGAATTCAACCAACCACGAATCGTGAAAACCCGAAGTACTCTTCCAGCACTTGTTGTTCGAGCATGGACAAACTTTGCTTGTCATTATTTCCTAACCAATGCAGTATAACAACTATTTTACATAATATTTACATTGTATTAGGTATTATAAGTAATCTAGAAATGATTTAAAATATACTGGAGGATGTGCGTGGGTTATTGTGGATCGGGATCGAAAAAAATCAGTTCTCTTACCAAGTAAGTTGGAACAGGAACATTGGTATTATTTACTGTCAGTTAGTCAAATGTTTGTCTTAGTATATAGTATGCACTTTACCTTTCTGTTCATATAAAATGCTTAAGAACAAACGGTTCAGCACTGGGCTCAGGAACAGAAGTTCCCAAGTTCGATCCAGTAACAGGCTGCTCTCCACCATGCTGGGTTGATGTGAAGGACTAAAAACCCAAAAATTAAACCAATACGTTGCTTAGTAATAATTGTAGCTTTTATCGGGGCAGAGACTTTCTCACTTTATCCTTTAAAATTGTTCTGATCGTTGACCGACGTAGCCTAACACTTTTCCAATGACCGATGGCATTTCACCTCTTTCCGATCACTATTATTTCCACTTTATTTTCAATCGTGATTATTTTCGTGAACAGAAACACTGCGGATTCAGTGTTCTGCTGCTGGGTCCTAGTGTCCACTGCACTGAGACAGGTTAAATAAGATCTGGGGTTCCGCTGGGTCCCAAGGTCCACCGCATTGAGACAGGTTGATAGCATCCGCATTTTTTGGTATCTGCGAGGGGTCCCAGAACGGATCCCTTGCAGACAAGGAGGGTCAACTGTATATATAGAGAGAAGTGGGCTAAGCACACACCCAAGGTGCACCAGTGTTGATCATCAGTGAGGAGGATGTTATCACCAATCTGCACAGATTGTGGCCTTCCAGTTAGGAATTTGAAGATCCAATTGCAGAGGGAGATACAGTGGCCCAGGTTCTGCAGCTTCTCAATCACAGTTGTGGGAATGATGGTATTAAATACTGAACTATAGTCAATGAAAAGCTTCCTGACATGGGTGTCTGTGTTGTTCAAGTGGTCCAAAGTCATGTGGGGAGCCATTGAGATCGTGTCTGCAGTTGAGCTATTGTAGTGACAGGAAAATTGCAATGGATCCAGCTCCTTGCAGAGGCAGGAGTTCAGTCTAGTCATGACCAACCTCTCAAAGCATTTCATCACTGTCGATGTGAGTGCTACCGGGTGATAGTCATTAAGGCAGCTCCTCACATTATTCTTCTTAGGCCCTGGTATAATTGTTGCTTTTTGAAGTGGGAACTTCTGCCTGTAGCGAGAGGTTGAAAATGTCCTTGAAAACTCCTGCTAGATGGTTGGCACAGGTTTTCAGAGACTTCCCACCTTCTCCATCTGGACCTTCCACCTTGCGAGGGTTCACTCTCTTTAAAGACAGCCTAACATTAGCCTCTGAGACAGATCACAGGGTCAACAGGTGTAGCAGGGATCTTTACTGAGGACGTTGTGTTCTCCCTTTCAAAGCAGGCATAGAAGGTGTTGAGTTCATCTGGTAGTGAAGCATCGCTGCCATTCATGCTATTGAGTTTCACTTTGTAGGAAGTAACACCTTGCAGACCCTACCAGATTTGCTGTGCATCTGATGTCGCTTCCAACTTCATTCGAGGTTGTCTCTTCACCCTTGAAATAGCCCTCAGCAAATCATATCTGGTTTTCTGGTACAGGCCTGGGTTGCCAGATTTGAATGCCACAGACCTAGCCGTCAGCAGATGACGTACACCCTGGTTCATCCACAGCTTTTGCTTTGGGAATGTTCAGCAAGTCTTTGTAGGCATACACTCATCTACACAGGTTTTAACAAAGTGACAACTGTAGCATACTAATCCAGATTTGAAGATGAAGCCCTGAATACAATCTAGTCCAACTAATTCAAAGCAATCCTGTAGGCACTCCTGTGTTTCCCTTGTCCATACATTCTTGGTCCTCACTGCTAGTGCTGTAGTCTTCAGTCTCTGCCTATACTCAGGGAGTAGAAGTACAGCTAGGTGATCAGACTTCCCAAAATGAGGGCATGGAATAGCATGATAGGAATTCTTGATGGTGTAGCAATGGCGCAGTGCTGTTTCCTCTGGTATTTCAAGTGATCTGTTGATGGTAATTGCTTAATGATTTCTTTTTAATTAAAAAGATTGGCCTGGTTAAAATTTCCCAAAACAATCATGAAGGTTTTGGAGTGCACTGTTTTGAGCATGTTGATCCCCTTGCTCAGGTCATCTAAAGCCTGACTGACATTGGCCTGAGGTGGAATACTGCTACCAAAATGACTCCGGAGAACCCACGTGGTAGGTAAAAAGGCACTTCACTTCTGTTATTAAATAATATACATCATCACAAACCTTTAACTGAAAAAAAAAATCAATCCTTAAGTGTTGCAAGATTCTGATTGCAGTGTACCACTGTTCACAACTGCATTATTTGTGAAAGCCAAATCTACCTGATAAGGTCAACAGTAAAGAAAACAAACAAACAACTCGGATTGCCAGAATTAGGAGGTCAGGTTGAACAAGACTAGGTAATATGAATACATTACCAAAGTCTAAATTTGAAAAATTGCATGCTTTATTGACATCTTGGTGTAGAAATTCACTATGACTTTATTGGGAATCAAAGTGAAGGAACATTGTGTCTGTGTCAGGCAACTCAAAGGACAGTGAATACCAAGATTAATATAGTATGTCTACTGTTCTATACTATATTCCATCAAAGAATAAGCTTTGGAAGAGTGAAGAATAGATGGGTATGGAGCAGTGACATAGAAGAGTTTAAGCCAATATAGATCAGCTCATCATATTCAATTATGCAACAGGCTTAAGGCTTACTCCAGCTCCTACGAGTTCACTCTTCCTCTATTCCAAGATTGTTTAATGACATTTCTAGTACACAAGTGTAAATGAGAATGAAATAATTGTTACTCCAGATCTGATGCAGCACAAAAAAGGTAAAAATACAGTAATAAAAATAATAAATACATAACAGGTTGTATACATAGATTTACAATATGTCTGTAAAGTGGTGCAAGGCACAGGAGTGTATGTATACAAGAAAACTCTGGCAGGAAATAAGTAGTAGTGCGTGGGAAGTATGATGGAGGAGGTTAATGAGTGGAGGTGTTGACTGTTTGCTGCTTGTGGAAAGCACCTGTGTTTGAATCTGGTGGTCCCAGCATGGATGCTACAGTGCCTCCTCCCTGATGGGAGAGGGAGGAACAGTCCTTAAGCAGGGTGGGTGGGATCCTTTCATATTATTGGTCCTTTTCCAGAACCTTTCTGTATACGTGTCCTTGATGGTAGGCAGGCCAGTGCTGGAGATGCATTGGGAAGTTTTGACTACCCACTGTAAAGCCTTCCTGGCTGCTGTAGTGCAGCTTCCATACTCTACAGTGATGCAGCTTGTTTGGATGCTCTCTACTACACACCTGTAGAATGATGAGAGTATAGATGGACACAGTTCAGCTCTCTTCAGGCTCCTCAGAAAGTAGAGCCATTGGTGAGCTTTCCTGATAATGTAGAACGTTCTCTAGTACCATGAGAGGTTGAATGAGATGTGCACTCCCAGGAGTTGAAACTGTTCTTAGTTTCAATGACTGTATCACTGATGTAAAGAGGGATGAGAGTTCTCCTAAAGTTGATAACCATTTCCTTTGTCTTATTGACACTGAGGAAGAGGTTATTTGGCTGGCACCAGGCTTAAGGTTCTTCCACCTTCTCTCTGTATACAGACTGTCTCACTGATCAGGCGACGTGCCCCACCAATGTTGTATTGTCAGCAAACTTGACAATGTGATTACTGGTGTGCTTGGCTGTGTACTTGTGTGTGGGATACAGTGTACAGTAATGGGCTCAGCACATAGTCCGGGGGGGGGGGGGGGAGGGCGCCAGTGCTGATGATGGGGAGGGAGAAGCAATTGTGCATCCCGACTATGAGGTCTATTGGTTAGAAACTCCAACTGGGTGTTGGACTTTAATTCAAACAGAAGAATAGGAAATCATAAACAAAAAAGTCTGCATATGCTGGAAATCCAAATTCATACACACAAAATAAATGCTGGAGGTACTCAGGAGGTCAGGCAGCATCTGTGAAAATGAATAAACAGTCTACGATTCAAGCAGAGATCCTTCTTCACGAAGGTATGTGGAACAATAATGTTGAATGCCAAACTGAAATCCAGAAACTGGATTCTGACACAAATATCCTTGTTTTCTAGGTATGTCAGGGTCAGGTGCATGACAGATGCAATGGTATCTGTTGTAAGTGGTTCTGTCTGTAAGCTGAGTGTCCATTGTGGTAGAAAAGGAGTTTTTGATATGTGCTATTACTAGCCATTCAGAGTACTTCATGATGATTGGCATCAGTGCCACCAAGTGGTAGTCATTCAGTTCTGAAGATGTTTAGTTCTTTGGCACAGGGAAGATAGTGGCTGATTTGGAGCGTGTGGGGACAGCAGCTTGAATAACTGATGGGTTAAAGATGTCCAGGAAATGTCAGTGAAGTGATGTGCACACCCCCCGAACACTGGGCCCAGGATGTTGTGTAGCTGGCTGCCCTATGGGGGGTTGACTCTGCAGAGTCCTTCCTTCATCCGCTGCTTTTACAAACAGTCCCTGCCCACCTGAGACAGAGAGATATGATTCTGTTTTTCTTTGCAAAATCAGTAATGCCCTTGATGCCCAGCCACATGTGCTGGGGATCATTATCAGACAGGTCTTCCTATATTTATGTTTGAGCATAGGTGTTCATTGTTCTCTGATGTCTTCAGATGAAGCTTCTCCTGGTAGCTCTGTCACCAAATTTGAAAGCAGCGTTCTGGAGCACTCCTCAACAGAAGCCCTTGCTTCACACTTGGATTGTGAGATGACAAGCTTTGGAGGCATCAACATCATCTACACACTTACTGATGTAGCCAGTGACATATGAGGCATATTCCTCAAGGTCTGTGTCTTTTGTTTGTAGTGGCCTCCTTGAACATCTGCCAGTTAGTCCATTCAAGCAGTCTTGAAGTATAGAGATTGTCTCATTAGGCCATACAGTCCTCGTGATTGGTTTCTCATTTTCAGTAGCAGTTGGTGTGCTGGGATTAATATTATGGAGGTATGGCCTCTCAGACCACAAGGAGTTTGTGTCTGCAAGGAACAGGGTCATTCTGTAGAGTCGGAACACTTGAGTTAGGCATGGTCTTTGTTTTGCCACGTTTTGGTGAAAACTAGAATGCAGCAGTTTCTCATCTCTCTATACATTCATTCTCAGTCTCACTGTACTGAACTTCTAACTACAACCTATAAATCACCTTGGATTTCAGAGGGGATCATTTGAAATTTTGATCATTTTCTGTAATTAAACAGTGTTCCAATGATTTTGAATAGACTTGTGTCCACATTTGTATTCTAACCACTTAGTAATACTCAAGAAAATCATGCACTAGGCTTGGAAAATTAAAATTTATTATTTACATATACTAGTGGTTTGGCCAAATTCACCAAAATATGATTTTAAAAAAATTCTGACTTTCTTCCAGTCTCAAGAAGTGGACAGAATGGCTCAACTTAATCTGGTTTGTTGTGCTAAATGACAAAGAGGGTGGACTTAGAGCCAAGTATGTTTGTGAAATGTACATTGTTCAAAGGGTGGTAGATTTTCTTCATTAAAACAGCACAAGTAACAAAAGCATCCTGATTATTTTACTGTAACAAAGGTTATTTTGTTAAAATGAATAAACTTGTAAATCAATATGGCAGGGTTCTAATTTGTATTTTGGATCAAAGGAATGGATTTGTCTTAGCTTTGATACTTCCCATCACTCCAATTTAAATATATTCAGGAAAGGCAGTTGTGAATCATTAATAACTCTCCTTTAAGAAAATGGAGGGGGGGGAAGAAAGTAATTCACTGATTTGTTACTTACCAGCTTCAGGTTCTCAGTATGAGAAAGCAACTTTAGATAAGCACCACCACATTCGATGCCATTTTGGAAGTTCACTTCATATCTGCAAAAAGAATTTCAGACATATTCATCAAGTCTTTGATATTGCAAAGAGAAATGATTCAGACCAGATACTTTGCACTTTCTGAACCAGAAAACTGACCCACAGATCGATATTGAGAAATATTTTGTTCTACAGCAAACATAAAAACATAAAACTACAGGTCACATAAATGAGGCAAATTTGCTCTTTTTACTTTAGCCCCAAATGTTGCATTTTACTTGATTGCGCTTATTTTATACTATATTTCCCTCTTTTGAACAGTTTCAGCCATGAGCTATGCACCTACATTTACGCTAACAGATCCTTTGATATTTTAATCAATATTTTTTTAAAAAATTGAGCCACAGCACAGAAACAGGCCTTTCCAGCCCAATGAGTCCAAGCTATCCAATTGTATCCATTCAACCAAATATCCTGCAGGTCTGTGCAATGTAGGAGAAAACTGGAGACCTGTAGGAAACCTACACAGTTTCTGGGAGAATGTACAAACTCCTTATAAACTGCAGCTGAATTGAATCTGGGTAGTTGGAATTATAATAGCATTATGCTGTCTACTAAGCTATTGTGCCCACCCCCCAAAACTTGAACTGATTAAACTTAAAATAAAAGTGTAATGCTTGATGACCAGATATTGGTGAGAAGCATCAAGATTGCTTGCCAGTTCTGTGATGGCAGCCATTATCAAATATCTTTCTGTAAAGAGTTTAGAGTAGAAGACAGATTATAATAAAATCATTTTCATTTCACAGCACTGGAATTAAAAACCACAAATTCCAATCCTAGTGAGAAGCAGAATACCTTAAAAATTATATAAAGGAAGCAACTGGAGATATTTAAAGGCATATTACAACAAACTAGACAATGGATTTCAACAAATTTCAGATAGAATTCTTTACTATTAGATTACCAGTATCCAGCTTCCCTTTTTAAAAAATTTCACATCATTCTGGTCCTCCTATTTACATAACTAATCCTTCTTTCTTCACCTGTCACATTACCCAACTTCACTTTGCATAGCACGTTATTCACTACTGCAATTGTTCTCTAGTTTTCTTCTCCCCTTCTCTGCATTTTAAAGCCCCTTTCACACCAACTTTTCATTATTCTGATGACAGCCTACTGATCAAAATAAACACATTTCCCCCCCCCCTACAAATACTACAAAACAAGAACAAAAAGTTTTGAGTTTCAGTTCACTAAACAATACCACAAGACAAGAGAATTAGGCCATTTAGCCCATTAAGTCTGCTTTGCCATTCAATAATGGCTGGTTTATTATCCGTCACAATTCCATTCTTCTGCTTTCTCTCATAATCAAGGACCTACAAACCTTCATTTTAAATATACCCAATGACCTGGTCTCCACAACTGCCTGTAGCAATGAATTCCACAGATTCACCACCCTCTGGCTGAAGGAATTCCTCCTCCTCCTCTGTTTTAAAGTACTATTTAGCCTTCTGTATAATATGGGACTAGTTTATGTTGTACTAACACATCACTGAGCATGCACTATTAGGTGCGTATTGATCTGTATGTTTTCAGTTTGGGTTCTGTAAGTAAAAAGCCCTGTTAACTTAGCTCCAGTCTCTAGTGTTTTTTTTGTTTATAGTTTTGTTGTGTAACCTGGCCACATACACAACAAATTGGCGATGAGGATAATGAACCTACATTGTATCAGAATGCCGTGTTTTAATCAATAACAGCACTCAGAAGAGGCAGAGTGAGGTTGCGGGTCTGAAAAGAAGCAGGAATTCAGCAGGAGTCGGGAGACTGAAAAACACAGTCGGAGCTGCAGTGTGTCCAGGTGAGACCACAGCCAGTGCTGAACCCCAGGGCTGAGGGTCTGCCTGCCTCAGAAGGGGGTTAAAAAAGTGACACACACACATATAGCCAAGTATCCTTGCAACGCTAGCAAAAAAAAAGGTAACACGAGTCAAGAAAAAAAAGGGGACCGGGGTTAAATTAAAAGGACGGGGACTAAATTTGCATAACAATAAATTAACACAAGGATGGTGTTGGATCCATTACAGCGTTTGAGGTAGCTTTGAAAATTGGGCAATTTATATTGAAAGAATAGAGTTATATCATGATGCTAATGATGTTAAAGAAACTCAGTGTCTTACTTAGTGTAATGGGTGCGAAAACATACGGGCTGCTACAGAGCTTGTTAACCCCCTGAAAAGCCAGCTGACAAAGTGTTCAAGCAAATAGTAGACACTCTCCAACAGCATTTAAACCCCAAACCACTAGTCATTGCTGAAAGATTTAAATTCCATAAACGGAATCAGAGCAAAGATGAAAGCATTTCTGAATATTGTGCTGCATTGCGCAAATTATCAGAACATTGTTAATTTGGAGCTGGTCTATCAGACATATTGAGGGATAGGTAAGTGTGTGGCATGTACTGTGAAACCACAAAGAAGCTCCTGTGTGAAAAAGGGACAGCGAAAATCGACCACTACAACACAAAATAGACAACTTCCTCCTTGCCTATCATAATGCAGTACATGCAACCACTAACCAGACTCCAGCGATGATATTTTTGAACAGGAACCTGAGGTCCCGCATGGATTTTCTCAAACCAGATGTATGGGCATGATGTAGAGAAGAGACAGTTCAAACACGAATGTTAAGTCAAGACTGACCTTCAATATGAGACAGACAATTCTTGCACAGGATTACTGGACTGAAAAGTGGCAGCCAGGTATAATTTTTGCCATAGATGGGCCACTGATATATAGAGTAAGGTAGGACAGAATGTATGGAGACATCATGTGGATCAAATCCTGAAAGCTCAGGTGAAAAATAGAACATCTTGCCCAGACTCCCCGGACATAAAAGCAAACACTCCTGATGTGACCACATCAGGCTTGCCCACAGATAAGCCTGTCATCAGCACTGAGGACCCACCTAATGTGCCTGTGGAGACTCATTCCCCAATCAAATGTTGCAGGGCAGATGTTACCCAGAGAGGCAGAGAAGGGCCCCATAGAGAATTCAATTATAATTATTATGTTACTTTGTTATAATTTCATATTATTACTAATTAAATAGTTGGTGGGTATTTGTATATGAAGGGTACACATACAGTATTTGTTTAGTGTAGTGAAGTGGCCATTAACTTAAAAAGTTGATACACTTTTAAAGTAAGAGGGGAGTGTAACATATAGCCTACTGTATAATATGGGACTAGTTTATGTTATAGTAACATTATTGAGCATGCACTGTTAGGCACATATTGATCTGTACAAGTGTTCAGTTCGGGTTCCATAAATAAAAAGCCCTGTTAACTTAGTTTCAGTTTCTAGTGTATTTATAGTTTTGTTGTGTAACCCAGCCACATACACAACATAAAGGGACATCTTTCTGTTCTGAGAATGTGCCCTCTGGCCCTAGACTTGCCCATTGTATGGAGCATTTTCTCCATGACCTAGGCCGGGGGTCGGCAACCCGCGGCTCCGGAGCCACATGTGGCTCTTTTACGTCTGTGCTGCAGCTCCCTGTTGCTTTGGGAAATAATTGGTCAGTATTTAATTAAAATGTATTTTATGTTAGTTTGTTAGTTTTTGAAATGTAAATCTAAATTTGAAGATTATGGTGATCTTGTACAATCTAAATAAGACGTTGTGGCGACCCATTTCCTGACACATCCGAACCGGCTCACAATTAGCCAGCGTTCAGGCTAAGGGAGATAGCCTACGGGGGTTTGTGAGTACATGTCTTTTGCAGCATCCGCGCCCATGGGGGGCGGGTTGAGGGAGGCTTAAAAGCAAGGCTGTTTAGTTCGAATAAAGCTATCTTTGACTGCAGTTTACTGACTGCGTGTAGCACACCGCTACAACGTGTTTTTATCGCTGGCTGTCCAGAGGGGAGGTGCTGAAACGCTTTGTTGCGTGTCTGGAAGAAGTGAAAACTTTCCTGGGCTGCAAAGGGCTCACCTTTCCTGAGCTGGAACAGCCAGAGTGGCTGGAAAAGCTACACTTCATGGTAGACATGACAGCGCACGTGAACACGCTGAACACAGCTCTTCAGGGGTAAGGACGTACAGCCCTGCACATGTTGGAGGATGTTTTGGCATTCGAGCACAAGTTGACAGTGCTTGCCAGAGATTTACAGAAAGGCACATTGTCTCACTTCCCCAATTTGAGAGAGTTCAAACAAGGTCACGACATGATAAATTCGGAGTATTTACATTCTGCAATCATCGCAATGCAAACATCGTTTGGGAAACGCTTCTGTGAGTTCAGAGAGGAAAAAAACACGTTATCCTTCCCGGTCACTCCCCTAAGCATCGATCCATCCCTACTGAATACGACTGCATTGTCAGGTGTGAGTCAACCTGACCAAGTATGATAAATATTTTAATTGCCTATTATTTTACGTATATTCATATGTTTTCATTGTTCAGTGAAATAGTTCTTTTATTTTTCAGGTTGACAGCTGGCTGACGTTATTTTTGCTTTGCTGCTGGCTGCAAATTTAAGTTTGGCGTTTTTCATAACTACAAGAAGGACTCAAATAGACGTTGAGTATTTTACTTCAAAGTAACCTTCAACCCAACGTCTTTTTTTTGGAGTTCAAAAAATTTTTGTTGCATGCAGAAATGTAATTTCGTTTTCTCTGCAGGAGTTCATCAATTTCATAAATGCAACACATTATAGTTTGTTTATACATAGCATAAAGGCAAAACAAAACGTTGTATGCAGTGTTATTTCATTTTAAATGTCAAACAGGTTTTGCGGCTCCCAGTGTTTTCTTTTCTGTGGGAAACAGGTCCAAGTGGCTCTTTCAGTGGTAAAGGTTGCTGACCCCTGACCTAGGCCTTTCAACGTTTGATGGGTTTCAATGAGATCCCCCTCCCCCATTCTTCTAAACTCCAGTGAGTACAGGCCCAGACACATTCTCATTTGTTAACTCTTTCATTCTCAGGGTAATTCCCAAGAACATCCTCTTGATTCTCAACAATGCTTTCTTAGACAAGGGTCCAAAACTATTCCTACTACTCAAAGTATGGTCTGACCATGCCTTGCAACACACCTCAGCATTATAACTTGTTTTCATATTGTAGTCCTCTCAAAATGAATTCCAACTTGCCTTCCTTGCCACCAACGCAACTGCAAGTTAACCTTTAGGGAATCCTGCACAGGGACTCCCAAGTCCCTGATTTCTGAATGGTCTCCTGATTTAGAAAATTATGAATATTCAGTATATGAAAAATTTTAGCAAGCAACGAAACAACAATATACTTACTGGACAACTAAAGGTTCACCATTGAACATAAAAGGTTTCTTCAGTGGAGCTGAAATTGCATGATGCTTTGCTTTGGACTTCAACACTAAACTTTTGTCTCCAGGCAATTTGTTTTCCATCAATTCCTCTACTGCCCATTTTCCTACAAGGGAACAGAAATTCAAACATATTCATGTGTCATATAAGCAAGCTTTGGGAAATAAACAAACATTTTAACAATCTATTTAAGTTTCAGCAATACTTAGTTTTTAAGGTTTGGAAACTGCAGAAAGTTACTTTTCCTTTAAACTGTCCAGCTAAACAAAATGAACATGCAATTAAATTGCAAGATCAAAATTAAATATTTATTCCCTCCAATTTAGAGGCAAATTTATGCAAGCAAATTATTGTATATGTAAGCTAGATACCATAATCCTAGTAAGCAAAGCTGCTGCAAGTAACGAGATCAAGTGCAAATCTCTCTCACCACACATAGACAACAGGTAACAGAAGTTTGTGTGTAGGGGAACATTTTGCATCAAGTGATCACAATGCCATTAGTTTTAGGATAATTTTTTGAAGAGGATAGGTCTGGTCCTCTGGTTGAGATTCCAAATCAAAGGCCAAACTTTGATGGCTTCAGAAAGGATCTGGCAAGTATGGATTGGGGCAGGCTGTTTTCCAGCAAAGGTGTACTTGTCCTACTGAGAAAAAGTGGAATAGAGCAGAAAATTGATGAAAAAAATTAAGCCCTTGTCAATATCAACAATACTACCTTGGAGTTCCAAAAGGAATACAAAATGCTCAGTGATACATGGACCTACAAGAGCAACCTGCACAAGGTTTTTCAAGTATGAAAAGACCCAAATTGATTACTCAGCCTATCATTACATCTTTCTATGCTCAAAAAAATCAAACTCAATCATTAACTGAACATCTGCACCTTTGGAAGTGGAGAATTCTCATTTTAATCCCTTAATCCGAAACCATAAACAGAGTGCTAAACATTCCTCTTCTGACCATCCACCCTGTCAAAGCTTTATTAATTTAACTTATTTTACTGAAGAAGAGTCAGTACAATACATGAAACAAACTGCTAAAGAATAAAGATAACAGAAGGTCCATAGATCAGACATTTTACAGTACAGGATACATTAGTACCAGATGCTAGAACACCCAGTACTACATGGCAGCAAATGTAATTGTATATAAGCCAAGATATTTTATTTCTTCCTGGATATCCACTGATCACATGAAGAACCAACCATATTATCATTAAGTGAATAAACAACAAGATATACCATGAGCTTCTTTCTCCAACCTCCCCAGCCCCCCCATGTCAATTTCTTCTAGGGTATCCAGGAGTGATATTTTTCCACTGTACTTGAATTATTATTTAATTATTTCTGCCTCTAGAGTCTACATTACTGACCGTGGCATCATTCTTCTAATTGGTTTGTACTATTTCACTTTCATACAACCACCTCAGTGAAAATACTACAAGTGAACCAATCAAGGAAATTAATACCTCAGTAGTTATCACCCAGTAATGTCAATTACACCAGTGTTTCATCAATCCAGATGGCTTGGTCTGGCATGGAATTAGCTATAATAACTAAGTTTAAGGCTTACACATATTTTCCCTTTCCTAAGAGTTCAACAAAATTCACCTTCGCGCTTTTAACATAGCCTGTTCATGGCTTGTAGTTTTTGACAGGTCAAACTTCACTGCAGTAATGCTATGAAAAGTTGCCCATTGTTTCCCCCCCCCCCCCCCCAAACACTACTGCCCATTAATTTGAATAAGACAACTAAATTCTGTAATTATCTACATATTTATCCGCTTTCAGCATATAGCTGCAACAGCACTAAACACCAATTCTTCACTAAATTAAAAACATCTAAATTATCTGCTGGTAAAATTATACCAGGATTTGTTGTGGTCTAGTTGGTAATGCTAGGCCTCCTAAAGCAAACAGAATTTAACAGACAAATTTAACCTGCTGATATGACTACATATTCTGTTTAACAATACTCTGGGATGATTTTAGTTAGTTGTATTACTTCATATATTTTGAATGAGACTTACCATCATATTTTGCAATATCTTCATCTGTATCATCTTTCTTTGTTGTGGAGAAAACCCATCTTTAAATGGAGGAACACAAAATTAGAAAGTTATTTATTCTGAGAGAATTTTTTCTGATGCCAGTACATTAGCACAACGCAAGAACTGCCAATAATGGTATATCAAATCAACTGGATCTTACCAATAAGAGTGCAAATAAACTCTTACCCATCCAAATTTCCTCGATCAAATGTGTCAGCAAAGTATACTTCATCAATTGGCACAGGTGTCTTGTAGGATACCTGCAATTTCAATAATGTATATCGAAAGTAAATGCAAATGATCATTTATACTGTAATGATGCTGCCCTTATGGATTTATACATTGCCCTTTTCAAAGCAGAAAATAAGTAATGGCTGTACAAAAAGCCTGCAATGTTGACCAAAATAAATGTGAACAATTTACCCGAAAATATTTTAAAATGAACTCTCACCAAATTTAAATTATCAAGCCACAATCTAAATCTCAAACAATCCATTCTGGTACAGACAGGACTATATTTTCTCCCCCCAAGAACATGTTAGCTTCACAACACAAATGAAAAAAACTCATGTTCATGAAAAATAAAAGCAGAACCTGAAACAGAACAAAATGAAGTCCACGTATTAAAAAACTCTTCCCCCACACTAATAATGTATATCACATAGATACCAGAAAAGGTCAATTAAAAACTGTATAAATATAAATATATATATAAAATATACTCTGCTTTATTTGATCAATATTGGCTGCTGAAAAACAAGTTCCACTGCTCCAGACCATCATCTATTCTAATGACGACCAGAAGTGCGATGCATCACGTATACAAATACAAAAATGTAGCTAAAAGTGTAGAAAAATACCAATAAGAATTCCAAATTTCAGTTTCTGGACAACAAGGGCTGAAATTTTAACTTTGACATAATTTGTTACTTATATACTATTTGCTTTTCTGTTGTAAACATTTTCTTTCCACTGAACCATTAGGTCACCTTGAAGTATTTGTAAACTAGTTACCTGAATTGTAGATTTACTGTCAGCATTTGTTTCTTCTGCCTCCAAGACATCTACTTCTGGTTCATCATCATCATCACCTTCAGCCCAGACAGCTGCTATTATGAGCAAAGATCCAAGAAAAATATAATCCCATTTCAGTCTCATTTTGATGCCTTGCCTGTGTAGAAGACAAAACTAATGAGAATCATTTTGTTGTTTATATTTCTCTTTTAAATTGCACCCATCGTCTTCCTTCCACTCCAGAAGGTACCAACTCATTTTAGAATTCTCTAGTTACCCTTTATTCTGTTCGTACAGCAAAATTAAAAAATGCAATAAAAAAGCTTAACCATATTTTATGCTCAACATTTACAAAAATACAAGTCAGATAGCACAAGGTCACCACACCGGCAATTCAAGCTAAACACATCACAGACAAGGTGGTGCAGCATTTATTAAATGATAATTTAACAAGTACAAGCAGTCCCCGGTTTACGTACGAGTTCCGTTCCTGAGTCCGCCTTTACATCCAGTATTATTTAGCGTCATTAAGAAACACATGTATTCCAATAATTAAACCACTGCATTGCTTAGTGATAATTGTAGCTTTCATTGGGGCAGAGCCTTTCACATGCTCCATTATTCTCACTTTATCCGTTATCCTTTAAAATTGTTCCAATTGTTGTCTGACTGTAACCCAATGCTTTTCCAATGACTGATGGCGTTTCACCTCTTTCCAAACACTTTATTATTTCCACTTTATTTTCAATTGCGATCGCTTCCCATCAATGGAACAGAAACACTGCGGGCGGCAGTCCCAAACTGCGCCGGCTCCCAAGGTCCGCTGAGTGCCAAGGACCTCCGCACTGATCTCCCCGGGTCCTAAACTGCACCACACTGAGACAGGTTAAATGGGACAAGTGGGGGCTGTGCTGGGTTTGGGTATTTGATCCTCCACATTATTCTGCATGGGAATTTAAACTGGAGGTGCAGTTTTTTTTTTTAAAAAAAGAGGGCGAGTTGCAAGCTCGACATCAACCCGGCATGGATGGTACGGGAGTCACTGGATTGACATCAATCCGGCACAGGAGCGGTCTGTCACTGGATCGAACTCGGGAACCTCTGTTCTCTAGCCCGGTGCCGATCTGACTGCACCACCAGCTGACTGGAACGTGGGGGGGGGCGGTCAGGGTGAATCTTATTAAGAAAATTTTAAGCCAAATACAAAGTTAAACACTCACAGCGTCAACGGCAATGACTTAAAATGGTGGACAGTGTTCTCTTTCCTCGGTTCGTAAGTACGAGTTGTCCCTAAGTCGGACGTTCATAACTTGGGGACTACCTGTAGTGGCAAGTATTTCTGCAACAATGTAAAATAGTCCAAGTTGTGTCACAGGAGTTACTCACGTCATCCAAGATAACATTTGGACAGTTGATTGTTGGGTTAGAGGGGCATTTAAAAAAGGAAACAAAACAAGGCTAATGAGAGATTTCTTGAGCTGTAGAGTTTTGTAGCTCCAATAAGAAGGCTAGAATCAGAGGAGTGGAGATATAGAAGAGATTATACGAGTCCGAAAATTCTTAAAAGTTTCAGTACAGAAGGATAAGGTGGTGAAGATGGAGTACAGGTTATTTGCTTTCATTAGCTTGGCATAGAAAATAAGAGCAGGGACTTTACACAAAATCAATTAGGCCACGGCAGGTACATTATGTGCAGTTCCAATTGCCACATTCAAGGAAATAAAGGATTGCATTGGAAAGGGTACAGAAAAGATTCTCTATATTGCTACCAGTGATGGAACACTTCAGTTATGAGGAAAGACAAAACTGACAGGGCTTACTTTGCTTGGAAGACAGGCTATTTGCAAAGGACATGACAGAGTCAAAATTAGCTTCCAAAATGGGAGAATCATTTCACAGCCTAATCAAGGAACTCCTTGACAGTTTATATTTATAGAGTCATCCTTCACAATTGATGCTCCAGGCTATTAAATCAATACCTGGTACTGTACATTCCATTAGTGAAAAGGTAGGAAGGAAAGCCTCTAACAACCTTCAACTCTGTACATTGAAGTTTCATGACAAATGATCAAATATGGGTTTGGAAACATCCTGATGATTATTACCTTTTCTTTCAACTGGTGAAAGTTTTTCCTGTGATGAACAGCACAGAAGAGCTTGCAGAGAACAAGCTATCCACGTACATCCTGATTACACAAAGGACAAGTCCAGTTCAGCCAACTAATATCTAACAACCTGCTTTCAAAATGACAGTTTCAGTGATAATATTTTGAAGTAGCACTTATTCTCCAATAGCCTGTATAGAAATGCTCAGTTTGGATTTCACTATCATTTGGGTCAACATCCCTTTAGGCAATGAATGAGAATAAGGCTGCATATGAGGATCAAAGAAATGAGTCTCACAGATGAGACCATGATTGTCCTCAATGCTTTTTGTATTTTTCATTTAGTGTTGATGGCTGGAGAGGCCATCAGCTCGGTCCAATGATATGCTGAAATGATGCAGAAGACAAGCATTTGACAAGGCAGGACTTGATGAAAAAGGTGACCATGTGGCGACCCACTTCCGAGCGCACTCGAACCAGCTCACAAATAGCCAGCGCGCAGGCACAAAGGCCAGGTCTGCAACAAAGGGAAAAAAGCCTGCGGGGGTTTGTGAGTACCTGTCCCTTGGAGCATCCGCGCCCAGGGAGGCGGGATGAGGGAGGCTTTAAAGCAAGGCTGTGAAGTTCGAATAAAATCATCTTTAATTGCAGTTTACCGACTCTGTGTCGTTATTTTAGCGCTGCATGTAGCACACCGCTACAACCAGGCTATAACTTTATTTCCTGAACTGATGTCTTCCCTGGAATTTAAAGCAGCTTAAGACAGTTTGACCTGTTCTAGTAGGGGATTTTAAGACTAAACATGGTCTTGTCAATCACTCAAAAAAAAAGGCTTGTAAAGTGCAAAGGCACCTCCTGTTTACTACTACAAGTGTAATAGAAAGGTTTGAATGACAGCAATCATTTAACTATGTAGGGTTATGTGTGATATGCAATTGGATGATATCTTAATAACAAATGGACAATAAGGATTAATTGATTGCCAATAAAAAATATTGAAGCATACAACTCTAGAATGATACTTTCATAACCTACTACAGTTTTGCCATCAAAGAACCAACGTGTCATCTAACATTGAAGGCTGCTATTTGTTGTGTGGTGCATTTATTGATTAGAGAAAACAATAAAGGTCTAATCATTGATGGCTTTTATAGAAACAAACTTCAAAAGGAGGCAACCAACTACCACAGCAGCCACTTGGGATGAAATGAAATAAATGTCAATAAGTGACATTTGTTGGAAGTTAAAACCTGAAGTAATGAATAACCTCTATGGCTTCCCTGATGTAACCAATAAAAAGAATTATATTTTTCCCTGGTAAGTTAGGCGTGCATTGATGGTATTTGCACTAAAAGAATCAAACTTTACTGTGATGTACTTACTATTCTAGAGCTAAGGAAGGCAGAGGCCAAGTCAGAATTTTCAAATCATGAAAAGAGATTTTAGTGTGAATAAGGTGGAATTTTTCTTTTACATTAGAAGAGAATTTTGCAATTCGCAGACAAGGATGAGAGGGAACTTGATAGAGGTCTACAAGATTATGAAAAGCATAGATTGGATGGATAGCCAGTACCCGTTTCCCAGGGCACAAATAGCAAATACCAGGGGGCATATGTACAAAGTTAAGGGAAGGAATTTTAGGGGAGACATCAGGGGAAAGTTTGTTTCTTTGTTTTTTTTTAAAAAAAGGGTTGTGGGTACCTGGAATGACTTGCCAGAGATGGTAGTGGAGGCTAAAACATTAGTAATATTTAAGAGCCTCTTGGAATGAAAGAAAATGAAAGGAATGGATGAAAGAAAAATAGGGGGTTACAGGGTAGTGTGGGTTTAGTACTTTAAAAAAAATATACAGGTTGGCACAACATCAAGGGCCGAAGTGCCTGTACCGTGCTGTAGTATTCTAGTGTCCAGTGTAATAGCAAATTGAAAAGCAACAAAGCTTGCTCAGAATTGTTTTTACTCAGTGTATATGAAAAGCAACAAAAAATTGATTCAGGACAATTTCCTTAAACTTGTACCATCTGTCTCCACCAAACTACTGCCTAATATTATCCTACACACTCTGCTTGCCTCATCTTTGTCCACTATCACCATATAAAACACACCTTGTACATCACCTTCTTGTGAAGAAACATGTTTTTGCTCTTTGTTCTCCAAGTGTAAGATTTTGTAGTCAAAAGCTTAGTTTTTTTAAGTTTCAGCATTATGTAGCATGCTAAATTCACCACCCATAATATACGCTAAGTGCTCACTTTATTAGGTATATCTACTTGTTAATGAAAATATCCAAATCAGCCAATAACGGTGCAGCAACTCAATGCATAAAAGCATGCAAACTGGTCAAAAAGCTCAGTTATTATTCACACCAAACATCAGAATGGGGAAGAAATGCGATCTAAATGATTTTGACCGTGGAATAATTGTTGGTGCTAAATGGAGTGGTTTGAGTACATCAAACTGCTGATCTCCTGCAGTCTTCATGCACAACAGTCTCTAAAGTTTACAGAGAATGATGCAAAAAAAAAACAACAAATATCATCTGGTAAGTGCCAGTTCTGTTGGTGAAAATACTTTGTTAATGAGAGAGGTTAGAGGAGTCAATGGTCAGATCATTTCAAGCTGACAAGAAGGCAACAATAACTCAAATAATCACACATTACCATAGTGGTTACAGAAGAGCAGCTCTAAATGCAACAAGTCAAGCCTTGACATGGATGGGCTGCAGCAGCAGAAGACCACACCAGGTTCCACCCCAATACCTAATAACTCAATACCAATGAGCAGTAAGTGCACATTAGAATGCTGCCTCCAGCTGTAGGTGGTTTTGCAAAATGAAGGATTCTTTGATTACAAGGTGGCGGGTACAAAGACGTGTAACAGATTGAGCTACCAGGAGCTATGGCGGATATCTTCACTTACTGAATATCACAATTTAAATGGTAGCACTGCTTTTAAATTAAGAACCAGTTTTCTGCTGTTTAATATGTCAACTGTAGACTTTCTAATATCGTATCAGATCTAAATATCATAAAAAGCTCATCATGTTAAGAACTTGTTTGAAGACTCACCAAATCATCTTACATCATTGGAATCAAATTTAAGATGCATGATTAGAGAAATCCTGGCAGATATCTTCAAAAACATTGCATCACATGTTGTAACTCGACATGGAGTGTCATGGTAGCAGAGCAGTTAGTGGGATGCCATTACAGCTGGGGCCACTGGAGTTTGCAGTTTGATTCCTGTAAGCAAGTTTGTATGGCCCTTCCTGTGTGCGCATAGGTCTCCTCTGACTGCACTAGTTTCCTCCCACAGCCCAAAGATGCATGTACCTGTTTGTAGGTTAATTGATTACTGTCCCATGACCATTGGTCCCATGATTACTCTAGGGTTCAATTAGTGGGTTGCGTGGCTTGAAGAGCCTGTTCCATGCGGTATCTCTAAATTAAATCCAAAATGTACTCAACATTAAGGCTTTGTACAATATTTAGTCTTAGCTGGCAACAGTCACGTGCTTACTTCAGAGAATCCACAAACTTCAATTCTGTTAACTTTACTTCAGTTCAGTAAATGGATACTGTTTCAAGCAACTTTACAACTGTTCAATTAACAACAGCCAAATAGTACACTGGGAATGACCAAATCCTTGGTGAAACCATTGTCTTAAGCATGATTTAAAATAAAGACAAAGAAATTGAGGAAGCTACAGTGCTTAAGACACAATAGCTAAAACCACAACGGAAATGGTGCAGTAAAAAGAATGCACAGTGGAAGCATTCGTGAAGGAGCACAGGTCTGAAGGTTACAAAGCTATGGAGGTGTGATGACAAAATGGGAAAGCCATAAAGCATTTAAATATGAATGCAAGTAAAAACTGTAGATGCTGGAAATCAGAAATGCAAACAGAAAACGGTAGAAATACCTAGTTACATCTATGGAAACAGAAACAATATTAACATTTCAGGTCCAAGGCACTATGTCAGAATAGAGAATGCTAGATCAAGTTTTAAATCACAGAGCAAAAGTGAGATGAAAAGAACAAAGGGAATACCTTTGATAAGGGGAGTCAAAGTGGCTTAAAGTTGCAGATGTAGTTATGTTTCTAGGTCAGTGTGAAGTTTTGTTAATAGCAGGACCATGAAAAGTTAAGATAGAATATGTTATTTGCTTTAACAGTTAAAGAAATATCAAGTCAAATAGATCAATGGTAGAGGACTGTGCCTGCACGATATCTGATAAACAGAACATCATCCGGGACAGCAGATCTGGTTCTACTAGTCTGAAGGGGGGAAAAAAAAAAGAGTCAAACAAAAAAAAATTGTTTGACTACAGTTCTGTCTGCAACACCAATTCCAAGCAAACATCTTCAGACTCCTACATCTGAGACTCATCACCTTCTTTTGCAAATGGATCCAGAATCATATTACTTTCCCTAAGCCAGGGGTCGGCAACCCGGGGCTCTCTCATCTCTGTGCTGCGGCTCCCTGTGGCTTTGGAAAATAAATGAGTATTTAATTAAAATGTATTTTATGTTAGTTTGTTAGTTTTTGAAATGTAATTCTAAATTTGATTATGGTGATCTTGTACAATCTAAATAAAACGTGTATTTTGTTGCTATTAATATATGTCACCACTGCCAATGCCTGACACCCGCCAGAGCGTGATTTCTTTAATTTTTCGATCCAAGGTAGGCTAACTATGGAGAATTCTAAAAAAAAGAAAAGTGACTGAAGAAAACAGAACGTTTAATGATACGTGGGCAGATTCATTTGCTTTCACTGCTGACAAGACTGGTTTACCGGTATGCTTAATATGCAATGAGAAACTAGCAAACAACAAAAAGTCAGAAGTCGCAAGACATTTCCAGAATAAACACGCAGCCTTTGCTCAAAAATATCCAGATGGAGATGAGAGAAAAAAGTCGTTTGGAACTGATGCGGAAGGTTCATCTGAGCAAAAATCATTTCAAGAAGTAGATGGAGTCTGGAAAATCAACTACATATGCTAGTTTTGTAGCCGTTCAGGAAATAGTCAGTCACGGGAAACAGTTTACAGATGGTGAATATATAAAAGAATCTTACATTAAGATTTCAGAACGTCTATTCACAGACTTTAAAAACAAGAGTGAAATTGTGCAGAAAATCAGGAATATGCCCCTCTCTGCAAAGACTGTCAAAGACAGAACAATAAAAATGGCAGAAGACATCACAAGACAGCAAATTAAAGTCATCAATTCAGCTGTGGCCTACTCAATTGCATGTGATGAGTCTAAAGACAAAGGTGATATTGAACAAATAGCGCTGTTCTGCCGGTATGTAAACTCTGCCGGGCCACAGGAAGAAATAATTGAGTTGATACCTCTAAAAGGCCAAACACGGGGGGAGGACATCTGTGAGACTGTCTTGAATTGTTTAAGAGCCAAAGGAATAAAGACCACCCACCTGGTGTCAGTAGCTACTGATGGGGCACCAAGTATGACAGGAGCGCACAAGGGATTTGTGGCTTTACTGCAGAAGTCGCTGGACAGAAAGCTGCTGACTTTTCACTGCATCGTGCACCAAGAGGCACTGTGCGCTCAAATGTTTCCTCCGGAATGCACAGAAGTAATGGATGTTGTCATTCAGATTGTCAATAAAATAATGGCAAAAAGTTTCAATCACTGTCAATTCCGTTTGTTACTGGACGAGCTGGAAAGCGCATATTCTGATCTCCTATAGCACAACAAAGTCTGGTGGCTGTCAAGAGGGGAGGTGCTGAAACGCTTTGTCACATGTCTGGAAGAAGCAAAAACTTTCCTGGGCAGCAAAGGGCTCACCTTTCCTGAGCTGGAACAGCCAGAGTGGCTGGAAAAGCTACACTTCATGGTAGACATGACAGCACACCTGAAGACAACTCTTCATGGGAAAGGACGCAGAGCCCTGCACATGTTGGTGGATGTTTTGTAAAGATGAAGGTGACGTCATACAGCCCTGATGTACAGACGCTGTGCGCTGAGGTCCAGGACCAGAAATCCCATTAACCAAGTATGATAAATATTTTAATTGCCTATTATTTTACATATATTCATGTTTTTTCATTGTTCAGTGAAATAGTCCTTTTATTTTTCAGGTTGACAGCTGGCTGACGTTATTTTTGGTTTGCTGCTGGCGGACAATTTAAGTTCAGCGTTTTTCATAAACACAAGAAGGACTCAAAGACATTGAGTATTTTACTTAAAAGTAACCTTCAACCCAACATCTTTTTTTTCGGAGTTCAAAATGTTTTTGTTGCATGCAGAAATGTAATTTCATTTTCTCTGCTGGAGTTCATCAATTTCATAAATGCAACACATTATAGTTTGTTTATACATAGCATAAAGGCAAAAAAAAAGTTGTATGCAGTGTTATTTCATTTTAAATGTCAAACGGGTTTTGTGGTTCCCAGTGTTTTCTTTTCTGTGGGAAACGGGTCCAAATGGCTCTTTCAGTGGTAAAGGTTGCCGACCCCTGCCCTAAGCGGTAAGGCTGATCAACAGCTCCATCCACTATTCCACCACTGCTATATTATTTCCTGTCAGGCACCTTGTGTACAGCCTAGCTTCACTTTATGGATATACAAAACCACAACAATTATTTTGTTCTCCTTTACACTGTTTAATGTTATATCCTGTGCAATCTTGAATCTTGACTTCCTGACCAACAGACAACATTCAGTAAAGATAGGCAGCAATACTTTTCCCATGATCATCGTCAACACAGATGTTCCAAAAATTTCTTCCTCAGCCCTCTTCCCTACAATCTCAGAACACCGTGGCTTGATTCTGCTCTAACCCCATCTACAAGCTTGCAGATGATATCACTGTAATGGTCTGTATCTCAAGTAACAATGAGTTCAAGTACAGGAAGGAGATAGAGAACCTGCTGACATTGCGTCATGACAACAATCTTTCCCCCAATGTCAGCAAAACGAAGGAGCTGGTAACTGACTTCAGAAGAAAGGGGGGCATTGCACTACTCCTGTTTACATCAGTGCTGAGGTTGAGGGGTACAAGAACTTGAAATTCCTTGGAGTGAACATCACCAAATACCCTGTCTTGGTCCAACTACATTGATACCACAACTTTAAAAAAACAACTCGTCAGCACCTGCAATTCCTGAGGAGTCTAAAGAAGTTTGGCATGTTTCATTTGACCCTCACCAATTTTTTATTGATGCATCCCAATAAGATGCACTCTATGGTGCATCACTATTTGGTATGGCAACTGCTCCACTGAAAAATACAAGAAGCCACAGAGTTGTGGACATAGTTCAACACATCAGAAAAACCAGCCTCCCCACCATGGAGTCTACTTACATTTCTCAGTGCCTCAGTAAAGCTGGGGGAGGGAGGTGTGGGGGGGGTGGGGGGGAAGAGAGACAGAGAGAGACTTCTGACCTCACAATTACCTTGCACTTTATTGTCCACTTGCACTCTCTGTAAATGTAACACCTTGTCCTACCTCAATGCACCGTTGTTCTTGGAAATGGAGAGAATCAGAAGTTTTAAATTCTTTGACATTATCAGAGGATCTGTCCTGGAACCAGCACTTGGGTGGCATCACAATGGCAACAAGAATATGGCTCTACTTTCTTAGAAGCATGCATGGATTTGGCAGGTCACTGAAAATTTTGATAAACTTCTATGGATGCACATTGAAGAATATCCTAACTGGTTGCATCAAGGCCTGGTACAGAAACACCAATGCCCAGGAATGTAAAAGCGGTGGATACAGCCTACTCCATCACAGGCAATGCCCTTCCCACCATTGAGTACATTTACATGGTGTGCTACCACACGAAAAACAAAGCATCCACAAAAAAACACCCACCTCATCATCATGAAGTGTTTCGAGAGGCTCATCACGAGGCATATCAAGACGCTGCTGCCCCCCTCACTGGACCCCCTGCAGTTTGCATATCGTCCCAACCACTCAACAGACGACACCATTGCCATCACCCTTCACCTGGCCCTAACCCACCTGGACAAAAAAGACAATGTTCCAATGCTGTTCATAGAGTTTAGTTCAGCATTCAACACAATCATCCCTCAGAAACTGATCGGAAAGCTGAGCCTACAGGACCTAAACACCCCTCTATGCAACTGGACCCTAGACTTCCTGACTAGGAGACCTCAGTCACTCCTGATTGGGAGCAGCATCTCCAACACCATCACACTGAGCACGGGGCCCCCCCCAGGGCTGTGTGCTCAGTCCACTGCTGTTCACTCAGCTGACCCACGACTGTGTTGCAACACACAGCTCGAACCACATCATCAAGTTCGCCGATGACACGACGGTGGTGGGTCTCATCAGCAAGAACGATGAGTCAGCCTACAGAGAGGAGATGCAGCAGCTAACAGACTGGTGCAGAGTCAACAACCTGTCTCTGAATGTGAATAAAAGAGATGGTTGTTGACTTCAGGAGGGCATGGAGCGACCACTCCCCGCTGAACACTGATGGCTCCTCGGTAGAGATCTTTAAGAGCACCAAATTTCTTGGTGTTCACCTGGCGGAGAATCTCACTTGATCCCTCAACACCAGCTCCATAGCAAAGAAAGCCCAGCAGCGTCTCTACTTACTGTGAAGGCTGAGGAAAGTCCATCTCCTACCCCCCATCCTCATCACATTCTACAGGGGTTGTATTGAGAGCATCCTGGGCAGCTGCATCACTGCCTGGTTCGGAAATTGCACCATCTCAGATCGCAAGACCCTGCAGCGGATAGTGAGGTCAGCTGAGAATATCATCAGGGTCTCTCTTCCCGCCATCATGGACATTTACACTACACGCTGCATCCGCAAAGCAAACAGCATTCTGAAGTACCCCATGCACCCCTCATACAAACTCTTCTCCCTCCTGCCATCTGAGAAAAGGCACTGAAGCATTTGGACTCTCACAGCCAGATTATGTAACAGTTTCTTCCCCTAAGCTATCAGACTCCTCAATACCCAGAGCCTGGACTGACACCTTACTGCCCTACTGTCCTGTTTATTATTTATTGTATTGCCTGCACTGTTCTGTGCACTTTATGTAGTCCTGGGTAGATCTGTAGTCTAGTGTAGGTTTTTTTTAGTCGACGTATTTCAGTCTACTTTTTGTACTGTGTCATGTAACACCATGGCCCTGAAAAACATTGTCTCATTTTTACTATGTACTGTACATAGCAGTTATGGTCGAAATGACAATAAAAGTGACTTGACTCTTCTCACTACTTCAATCATTACTACTCTGAACTGAATCTGTCATCTACTGACTCAGCTTACAATGCTTGTTCTCAGTTATTATTCTCATTTTCAGTTTCTTTCTTTTTCAGATTGGTAGTTTGTCAGCCTTTGTGCATGTATAGTTTTTCATGAAATTCTAATGTATTCCCCCACAAAAAAATGAATCACAAGGTAGTACATATTTTGATAATATACTTTGAACAGTATGAAGTTTCTTTACTGCATCTCAATGACAATCATAAAACAATTTTTAAAAAATCAATTGTATTACTGGCAATGGTCTGCTCTGATTCAAACAGGAAGAGTGAGTAATTTAAGAATTTAAACATGGCTTCTCTCCCTTACAAATTTTGAAGTATGATGAACCAAAGTAGGTCAACGAGCAATGGGCAAGCTGGTGGCAGAATTTAGGACAAATTAAATTTTGGTAAGATGTGGGATGGAAAGCCAGCTTAGAATTGTTGACGCAAGGAGACACAAGTGTTTGCAATGAGGCTTTTAGAATTAGAAATAGATGCTCTGGAAACTAAGTTAGATATTTAAAGTTCAAAGCCAAATTACATACAAATCACCACATGCAACCCTGAGATTCTTTTTCCTGTGAAAAATCTATACTTTGGTAACTGTAAACAGGATCAATTAAAAAGCAAGAGAATAGAAGACAACTGTTGAAATGCAACTATAAATAAATAGCAATAAATAACAAGAGTATGTAATAAGATAAAAAGCACTTAAAATGAGATCATTGGTTGTGGAAACATCTCAATAGATAAGTGTAATTATCCTATTTTGTTCAAGAGCCTGATGTTTGAGGGGCAGTAACTGTTCTTAAACCTGGTGGTGAGGATGCAACTTCCAGTCAAATTTCTTTATAACCGAAGTACTTCTGAACTGTAGTCAGTGTAGTCTAGGAAACACAGCAGCTTATTAGCTCACACCAAGTTCTACACAACAAGTGATCAGTTATTCTGCCATTGGTGATGAGATAAGAAAAAAATTAATCAGGACAGTGAGAGAACTCCAGCTCTATCTTTCTTTTGATAGTATGTTATGGCATCTCCATGGAGCCTCAGTTTCATACTTTACATAAGGGACATAATTTCTTGGTAATGCAGTAAGTACTCCACCAGAATGCTACTGAAAATTCTAGAGTTAAGCTTGAACCCACCTACGTGACTTATTTAGATGCCAAGATTCAACACATCACCAAACTGAAAACAGGACCACTAGGCTGATCAATGAAAAAGCAGTAGAGCATAACAAATGTAGTTTACTATGAAATTGAGGAAAGTCTGATGCATTATAACATTATAGAATGTCATCTGCAACTTTGATCAAATTGGCCATCATTGCTTTAATAATAGTAGAACATAGAGTCAAACATTTGAGTTCCAAGCAATATCTGTTGAAAGAGGAACAGATTTAACATTTCACATGATGCCACTTCAGCAGCACAGTAAAACTGCACTACAGAGGAAAATACTGAAAAGGTTAAGAAGCACTTATGAAACAGCATCACTTAACCAGAATTTACAATTCTCCCCATCCCCCAACTTCTGCAACAGTACCATATTTTCCATTTCCACATGGCAGACACTAACTAGCTAAATTATACATAGTGCAAGCAATTGAAGTAATCACTTCAACCCTAAGGGCTAAATTTACTTTGTTAACTTTTAATTTTATTTCTAGTTAAAGGATAAATATCATCGCATTTGAGTTGAATCACCAACCAGGACTGGACTACAGAATCTGACCAATTACATTTACTTTAAAGCAAATTTTATCGAATCAGATCTTGCAGTATATAGCAAATTGCTGCTGCATACAGCCAAAAAAGGCTGTGAAATGAAATACAGAATAGCGAGGCCCACCCAAGGCCTTCTTCTGATAACATAGACTGCCGATTGTCCATTTTGCCATTGACATCTATGCCCTTATCAATTTTTCACAGGCATATTTTTATTAACATCTTCAGCTTTTAATCTTTCCCTCATTCACATCCAGCTGATTACAAATGTCCCACCCCACAAAGAAAATTATAAACATACTATAGTGGCTCTGCAATAAATATTTAAATCAATATCATCGCTTCATTATTAAAAAAAGTATCACTAACAGATGGCTTGTAAGAAAACTAAAAAGCTCACTAACAGTGAATAATAATTGGTTAAACATCAGGGATTTTAATTTACAGCACACAGTCCAGTTTAGAAATGAATGGAAATGGAGACTGCAGACCTGCAGCAAACCCTGCAGAAAATGTTCAGCCGGAAAGCGGGATCTTGTACCTCAAGCTAGTCACTAACTCCCTCCCCATGCACGAAACTTAATTCTTCACTATATTACTTACAAGGTGACAACGCGCTGCTTTTCTTTTCGACCACTTTTTTTCTTCACTCTCCCGTTACCTCGCGTCCCCGTTTCTCATTTATAACCGCCAGATCCTGCTGCGCATGTGCGCTGCACGCAGCGGCAGACGTCAGGTTCAAACGGCAGAGAGCGGGCAGCCGGTCGGTGTCCGAGCTCGGCTCGGCTCGGCTCGGCTCGGCTCGGCTCGGCTCGGCTCGCCCCGCCCCGCCCCGCCCCGCCCCGCCCCGCCCCGGCCGGTCGAGGTTACCGGAAGGATGCGAGAGGTCACGGGAAGAGAACAATTGGTCGGCACGGCGCAAGTGCATAGCTCGGCTGATGGCGGGTCGGTGACCTGGCGATACAGGAAACAGTTCGTACGATTTAAAGTGGGACGTTGGGGTGGTGCTGGAGAAGTAAGGTGAATAAAGGCGTGTGTATGGCAGGAGGGAATGACAGATCGTGAGGGAGGGCACAGGAAGCGGATGCCTGTGACCACGGGAAGGGGGTGTCTACTTGGTAAAGGAGAAGGAAGTCTAGGCGTAGGAGGTGGGTATGGAAGGACTGTGCCTGACTGTGGGCACAGGAAATGGTTATTGGCAGCGGTTTGTCTATCTGGGCATGTGAGTAGGAGGGGATGTCTGACAAGGCACTAGAGAATGTGTCTCAGTGTGGGCATTGAAGGAGAGTTCTTAAGGGGAGGGATGGTGGGCAAAGGAGAGTATATAATGAAGTATGGCAGTGGAGGAGTTCTAGGGGATGGAATGCAGTTGGGTGTGGCCATAGGAGGAGTGGGATCTGAGAACTAGTGGGGATTCTCCAGGAGTGCAGGATGAGGATGGGAGGAGGGTGTAAGATGTGCTGCAGTTATGAGAGGAGGTTCTGCTACAAACTGGATGTGGAAAGTGTACATTACAGGGTTGGGCAAGGAGGGATGAAAGATGATTAAGTGAGGTGGGAATGGTGACTGTCCAGTGAGGGGTAGCACCTCTGGTGAAGGGGCTTTCTGGGTTTATTTTGGGGCAGCTCACTCACTCTTGGTCCCCACCAGTGACCCGACTCTCCCCTGTGGCTCCCAAGTAGCTGATTCCATGCGACAGTGGCCATCAGCCAGGTTAACCAGGTGAGGGTAGCTGACAGCCTCACACCCCAGTGAGCTAGAGACATGCTTGTCCTAGTGTGCAAAGTCAGCTCAGGTGGACTGGATGGATGAGTGAGATCCAACGGCCAGGAAGGTGGAACTGCGACAACGCTGCATGGAGAGCAAAGGGCATGACAAGGGCATAGAAGATGTCATGGTCATCCAGTGCAACCTAGGAAGGCCCAGGTTTGTGACACTTGCTCGTACCACAGGACTCAGGCTTCTGAGGTCGAGAGAGTGGAAGTGCCCCGGTGCAATGGCTTTTCCATTTTAAAATCTCTCCTGCCAGGTTTCCTGTCATTGTCAGAGACGTTTGTCAACTACCACAATCTCCAGCATCAGGTTTATTATCACTGACATACGTTGTGAAATTTGTTGTTTTCCGGCAACAGTCAGTGCAAGGTATAACCATTACTATAAGTTACAGTAAATAAATATTCCAAAAGAAGAACAGCAAGGTGGTGTTTGGAAATGTGATGGTGAAGTGGTAGGAACTGTCAGTTCCACCTTCCTGGCCGTTGGATCTCACTAGATCTCATCCACCCAGTCCACCTGAGCTGAAGGAACTGTAGCACCTCTCTGGTGATAATGAGACCCAGATGGTGAGGGTCCTTAATGAAGGATGCCACCTTCTCGAGGTGCCACCTTTTGAAGATGCCCTCAGTAGTGGGAAGGGTTGTGCCCATGTTGGAGCCGGCTGAATTTACAACTCTCTGTAGCTTCTTTTAATCCTGCCCCATTTGAGGCAGAGATACAACCAGTCAGACTGCTCTCCATTGTATATGGAAATACGCAGGTGTCTTCAAATCTCCTCAAACTTCTAATCAAGTATTGCCTGCTGGTGTGCCTTGTCCACGATTGGCTGAGTATTTGCTCAGCCAGTCAGGCAGCTTCTCTGTGGAAAGAGGAAACCTTTGAATAGTGGATTCTGCCTAGTACATCATGGGTAAAGCTCTCCAACCATTGAGCACATCTACATGAAATGTTGTTGTAGTAGAGCTGCATCCATCATCAGAGACCCCCACCATCATGGCCACGCTCTCTTCTTGGTGCAGCCATCTGGTAGAAGGTACAAGAGCCTCAGGACTTGCAGCACCAGATTCAAGAACAGTTTCTACCCCTCAACCATCAGGCTCTTGAATAAAAGGGGATAACCATACACACCTCCCTCATTATTGAAATGTTCCCACAACCAACAATGTCACTTTAAGGACTTTATCTCATTATCTCATGTTCTTGTTATTTATTGCTTTTTATATATTTACATTTGCAGTTTGTTGTCTTCTGCACTCTGGTTGATATTTTATTGATCTTGTTATAGTTACTATGACCATATATGTACTTTGATAATAAAAGTTACTTTGAAATGGAGTTAACACTTTTGGTCATTGATCCTTCTTCACAAAAACCATGTAGCTGTGATGGCACATGGGCATGTCATAGATGGCTATTTATATTCATTCAGCTTAACAGTGGAGACCTGAAGGAAGAGGCATTGTTCTACTAAGACCCTGCTTTTGAGTCCTCGGACAGCCTTTGGAGGCAAAGCTGGGGTAGAGTTTTAATGTGAATTTATCTGATCTATTCTCCTTTGATTTGAGTTGAATTCCATAAGCTGTATCTGATCCCTCAGCTTCAATGTAGGCGTGGGAAATATTCACTTGAAATTGGTTGCTCACCTTCATAAAAAAATATAATATTGTTTTAAATTTTATTAATATATACAGGAACTGATATTCACCTGGGTCTTTGCACACAACCTCAAGTTTGAATTTTTGAACAATGATTGAAAGTGTTTGAAATATTCAGCAGATCAGTCAGAATCTGTGGTGAAAGAAACAGGTAACATTTTAAGGGAATGGATTTAGATTTTTAACTTTTTTCTTTCACCATTGTTGTTTGTGGGCTTTTTAATGCATTTTCCACACCATTTTAATTCATATTTCTAATAGCTACAGTAGTTTTTCTGAATTCCTGTACTGTGGTTTATAGTGTAGTTATGCCCATGGAGAAGATCTCACAGTTGGCACATCCATTAATCAGATTTCCTGTGCATCTGCAGTTCTGAGAATAGATATCACTGCTGCAGATTCTTACAAGGAAGGCAACGTCTTCCGTTCCTGGTGCAGTACCAATGTATCCAGAAGTTTGGGCTGCAACACAGCTGCCATTGTTTGCTGTCACTTTCAACTGCTATGAGAAAGACGAAAAGGACTTTGGGAGCATGTATTACACTGGGCTGAATTTGACATACAAACAGTCCCTTTCCATCTGCACTTGTTCACAGTGGAGGTGTTTTAGATTTTTCATACTGAGGGGGAGCTTCTTCATTCAGAGGTGGTGTGAGTGTGGATGGGAAAGGTATGGAGGACTGTGGTCTAGGTACAAGTCAATGGGACTAAGCAGAGTAATAATTCAGCACATACTAGATGGACCAAAAGGCTTGTTTCTGTGCTGTAGTGTTTGTAAGTATTCAATTACAGGTGGTTGGCCGGATTGATTGTAGTTGAATATTTTTAAGTGGCAGAAATTATAAGCCATGATGATTTTGAATGGCCTGCCTACAATGTTTCTCACAACTTGTGCCTGTTCCATTTGGTTCATTGTAAATAACATGTCTCCCAATTACAGCACAAATAGCAGCAAGGGTTGGTCGGAAAACATCAGTGTGAGAGATCTGTGCATTTTATACTTGAGCAAGGAAACCTCTTGGGAATGATATTATCAAATGAAGCAATATTCATATTGAACACAGCTTAGATGAAGCACTGAAGGCAGCTTATACACGTTTTGTGTGAAAGAACAAAAATGAAAGGAACTACATTGATCTTGTCTTTGCTATTCCAGAAGTATCTACATAATAGAATATTGGAAGTGACTGTTGAACAAACCTTGCCTGAAGTGAAAGCAATTTCAGTTACATGACATATAAGATTTAGCAATTTAAACTGTGGCATACATAAAGCAATGTTAGCATTTGGTAACAATACATTTATGAACCAAAACAATCTGTAATCCCATAGCCTGGCAGAACTGCATTTGGTTCCTTGACTTAACAGGAGATCAGTCTGTGCAGATAAGAAAAAATAACATATTCCGCCTGTTGGCAGGCATCACTGGTGCACCTTAAGGATGCCTGCTTTGCCCACTACCCTACTCTCTGCACCCATAACTCTGTAGCTAGGCACAGCTCAAAAACCATCTATAAATTTGCTGATGGCACAACTATTGTTGGCAAAATTTTGGATGGCGACGAGGAGTGAGATGGATCAGCTGGTTGAGTGGTGTTACCACAGCAACCTTGCACTCACTTGTCAGTGAGACCAAGGAATTGATTGTGGACTTCAAGAAGAGGAAGTTGGGGGAACACACACCAGTCCTCATTGAGGGATCAGCAGTGGAAAAAGTGAGCAAACTCCTGATGAAATATAGCTGACAGCAGCTATGTTTCATTGGGAGTTTAAAGAGACTTGGTATATCACCAAAAACACTCACAGCTTTCTACAGATGTACAGTGGAGAGAATTGTAACTGGTTGCGTTACCGTCCGGTATTAGTCTAGGATTAGAAAAAGCTGCAGAAAATGGTAGACTCAGTCTGCATTGGCAGCAGCCTCCCCAGGAACGAGGACATGTTCAAAAGGCACTTCCATCATTAAGGGCACCCATCACCCAGGACATGCACTCTCCTCTTTTCTACCATCAAGGAGATATAGGAACCTGAAGAGACCCACAACATGTTTTGGAAACTTTTTCCCCTCAGCTGTCAGATTTCTGAATGGACAATGAACCCATAAACACTACCTCATTACTTTTTCCTCGCTTTTTGCACTACTTATTTAATGTCTTTATATATACTTAACGTTCATTGTTTTTTATTATGTGTTACAGGGTACTGCTGCTGCAAAACATATGCCAGTGAAATTAATCCCGATTAACTCTCCTTCCTCATTATGCTCAAGCTAGATGACTCTTGCAGTTATATTTGAAACTACAGGACTGTGCAAAAGTTTGAGGCACCCTAGCTGTATGTACAATGCCTATAGAAAGTATTCATGTTTTATTGTTTTACAACATTGAATCACAGTGAATTTAATTTGGAAACAAGAAAATCTACAGATGCTGGAAATCCAACCAATGCACACAAAATGCTGGAGGAACTTCGCAGACCAGGCAGCATCTCTGGGGTAAAAGTATAGTCTGTGGGACTGGAAGAAAAAAAGATGAGTAGATTTAAAAGGTTTGGGTTGGGGAGAGAGAAACAGAAGGTGATAGGTTTCATCCCTGGGAAAGGGAGGGATGAAATGGAGAGCTGAGAACTTGATTGCTGGAAGAGATATAGGGCTGGAGAAGGGGGAATCCATTAGAAGACAGAAGGCAGTGAAAGAAGGAGGGAGGCTTTGTGCATGCAAGGAGATGAGAGAGGGAAAAGGGGATGGGGAATGGTGAGAGTGGGGTGAGCATTACCGGAAAGTCAAGAAATCAATGTTCATGCCATCAGGTTGGAGGTACCCAGATGGAATATAATGTGTTGTTCCTCTAGACTGAGTGTAGCCTCATTGTGACAGTAGAGAAGCCCATGGATTGCCATATCGGAATGGGAAATGGAATTATACTGGAGTTCCTGCTTCTGACAGATGGTGTGTAGGTGCTTGCTAAAGCTGTTGATCTGTCTCTCTGTCAGAGGACTTTAGGTTCAGAGTAAGGGAATAACTGTCAAACACAGTTTACTTAAGATTGCATATTATTTATTAGCAAGCTTGTGTCTCAGTTGATACTGCAGAGCCCCTGCTCATAGACCCTGGAAAATCTGTAATCAAGTGAGCCCCAAGCACTATCTGGGCTACTTGTTAAACATTCATTATCATATTGTACTCTGATCATTGTGTGGTATCCTTGATTAGTGATTACACAAAGCAGCTTTCTCATGCAACAAGTACTCGTTTATTCCTTAGGTATCTTGCAACATTATTCTTACTAGTCAAGCTGCAAATAAATCAGTTAGGGTTTAGCCCTTTGAATTCTGTATAAAATTCCTCAAAGCAATTTCCCAATCTATGCTGAGTGTCAGCAATATACAGGAGGCCATGCTGAGAGCATTGGATACAGTACATAACCCCAACAGACTCACAGGTGAAGTGTCACCTCACCTGGAAGGACTGTGTGGAGCCCTGAAGGGTAATGAGGGAGGAGGTGTTGGAATTAATTTGGCTTTTTTTGACACTGACGAACAGAAAAAGACTCTTTCATGTCAAAGTGTAAACTCTCCTTCCTTATTATGCTCAAGCTGGATGACTCTTGCAAAGTGATCTAAACTGACTACAAGTATAAAACACAAAATAATTGACTGCATAGATATTCACCCCCTTCAAGTCAGCATGCACCTTTGGCAGCAATTTCAGCCTTGAGTCTGTGTGGATTGGTTTTTCCCCCATTCTTTACAAAACTGCTCAAGCTCTGATTGCATGAGGATTTTGAGTGAACAGCCCTTTTTAAGTCCAGCCACAAATTCTCAATTGGATTGAGGTCTGAACTCTGACTTGGCCACTCCAGGGCGTTAACTTTGTTTTTAAGCTATTCCTGTGTAGCTTTGGCTTTATGCTTGGGGTTATTGCCTTGGTGGAAAACAAATCTTGCAGTTCTCTTGCCATCTGCATCAGGTTTTCCTCCAGGATTTCCCCATATTTTGGTGCATTCATTTTCCCCTCTACCTTCACAAGCCTTTCAGGGCCTGCTGCAGTGAAGCATCCCCACAGCGTGATGCAGCCACCACCATGCTTCATGGTAGGGAAGATGTGTTTTTGATGATGTGTGGTGTTTGGCATATGCCAAACATAGAATTTAGTTCAATGGCCAAAAATCTGAACTTCTGTTTCATTAGACCATAGAATCTTCTTCCAGCTCACATCAGTCTCCCACATGCTTTCTGGCAACTAGCCAAGATTTTATGTGAGGTTTTTTCAACGGGGGCTTTCTCTTTGCCACTCTCCTGTAAATCTGCGACTGGTGAAGCACCCAGGCAACAGTTGTATGCGCAGATTCTCCCACCTAACAGCAAGTAAGGTAATTTGGTACCAAGCAATTGGTTTATTGATCATTACAGAATATTTCCCTGGTGCTTCCCACTCCTCCCCCTCCCTTCTCCCTGCCCACTTTCAGTCCGCAATAGAGACCCATATCAGATTCAGGTTTATCATCACTCACGTGTCATGATTTTTTTTTTGCAGAAGTACAGTGTAATGCCTAAAATGACTACAGTACTGTTCGGAAGTCTTGGGCACCCTATCTGTATGTATGTGCTTAGGACTGCTGCAGAGTACTATATATGCTTGCAGAGTTACATGGTGTATAATGTTAATTGAAGCCTTAACTAAAATATCAGGCCAAGCCTCTAAATTTTAGATCTAGCTTCTAGAGACAATCCAGCCATGAAAAATTGTTCCCACACCCCGCACTTCCCATTTCTACCACCTACCCAAGATCCACAAACCTGCCTGTCCAGGTAGACCTATTGTCTCAGCTTGCTCCTGCCCCACCAAACTCATCTCTGCATACCTGGATACTGTTTTATCCCCCCTTGTTCAATCTCTTCCCACCTATGTTCATGACACTTCTCACGCTTTGAATTTTTTCAATAATTTAAAGTTCCCTGGCCCCCACTGCCTTATTTTCACCATGGACATCCAGTTCCTATATACCTCCATCCCACACTAGAACGGTCTCAAAGCTCTTCGCTTCTTTTTGGATTACAGACCTAACCAATTCCCATCTACCACCACTCTCCTCCGTCTAGCGGAATTAGTTCTTACTCCCAATAATTTCTCCTTTGGCTCCTCCCACTTCCTCTAAACCAAGGGTGTAGCCATGGGCACCCGCATGGGTCCCAGTTATGCCTGCCTTTTTGTTGGCTTTGTGGAACAGTCCATGTTCCAAGTCTATACGGGTATCCGTCCCCCTCTTTTCCTTCGCTTCATCGACAACTGCATTGGCACTGCCTCCTGCACGCATGCTGAGCTCGTTGACTTCATTAACTTTGCCTCCAACTTTCACCCTGCCCTCAAATTTGCCTGGTCCATTTCCGACACCTCCCTCCCTTTCCTTGATCTTTCTGTCTCCATCTCTGGAGACGGCTTATCTACTGATATCTACTATAAGCCTACAGACTCCCACAGCTACCTGGACTATTCCTCTTCCCACCCTGTCTCTTGCAAAAATGCTATCCCCTTCTCACAATTCCTCCGTCTCCACCGCATCTGCTCTCAGGATGAGGCTTTTCATTCCAGGACGAAGGAGATGTCTTCTTTTTTTAAACAAAGGGGCTTCCCTTCTTCCACCATCAACTCTGCTCTCAAACGCATCTCTCCCATTTCCTGCACATCTGCCCTCACCCCATCTGTCCACTACCCCACTCGGGATAGGGTTCCCCTTGTCCTCACCTACCACCCCACCAGCCTTCAGGTCCAACGTATAATTCTCCGTAACTTCCGCCACCTCCAACGGGATCCCACTACCAAGCACATCTTTCCCTCCCCCCCCCCCCTTCTGCTTTCAGCAGGGATTGCTCCCTACGCGACTCCCTTGTCCACTCGTTCCCCCCCCCCCATCCCTTCCCACCGATCTCCCTCCTGGCACTTATCCTTGTAAGCGGAACAAGTGCTACACTTCCTCCCTCACCACCATTCAGGGCCCCAGACAGTCCTTCCAGGTGAGGTGACACTTCACCTGTGAGTCAGCTGGTGTGGTATACTGCATCTGGTGCTCCCGGTGTGGCCTTTTATATATTGGTGAGACCCGACGCAGACTGTGAGACTGTTTCGCTGAACACCTACACTCGGTCCGCCAGAGAAAGCAGGATCTCCCAGTGGCCACACATTTTAATTCCACATCCCATTCCCATTCTGATATGTCTATCCTTGGCCTCCTCTACTGTCAAGATGAAGCCACACTCAGGTTGGAGGAACAATACCTTATATCCTGGCTGGTAACTTCTGTTAATACCCCTCCTCCCCTTCTTACCCCATCCCTGACATATTTAGTTGTGTTTTTTTTTCTCTCTCTGCCCATCACTCTGCCTGTTCTCCATCTCCCTCTGGTGCTCCCCTCCCCTTTCTTTCTCCTGAGGCCTCCCATCCCATGATCCTTTCCCTTCTCCAGCTCTGTATCACTTTCGCCAAACACCTTTCCAGCTCTTAGCTTCATCCCACCCCTTCCGGTCTTCTCCTATCATTTCGCATTTCCCCCTCCCCCCACTACTTTCAAATCTCTTACTATCTTTCCTTTCGGTTAGTCCTGATGAAGGGTCTCAGCCTGAAACGTCGACAGTGCTTCTCCCTATAGATGCTGCCTGGCCTGTTGTGTTCCACCAGCATTTTGTGTGTGTTGTATGAAAAATTGAGGGAGCTTTTATCAAAGATTTCAAGAATCTCTTAAAAAATCGCATAGGCAATATGACTGAAGTTCTTGGTAGGATATGATTTCAGTCAGTTGGTTGGATCATCTATTTCACTTGTGAGCTCATGAGCCACCCATCCAATTAATCAGAACTAAGTTGATTGAGACTACATATTTATTACTCCTTTTTAAAGATGCTAAGAGGAATTAATATTTGCCATGTTTAGCACTGGGATGGTGAAGCTGTTGTGTGGCACTACTTAAAGAATAAAGCAAATCCCTCTGGAATTCTTAATTTATATCAGAATTAGCAAGTTTTGATATAGGTTTTAACATCTGTAATATTCTATGCAATCAGGATCTCAGACCAAAACATCAACCGTTCATTTCCCTGTATAGATGCTGCCTGACCTGCTTCCTCCAGTATTTTGCGTGTGTTGCTCGAGATTTCTAGCATCTGCACCATCTCTTGTATCTCCTTCAAACTAAGTTGTTTTCTCTTGAAACTGTACGTTGGTTTCTTTTTCCACAGATGCTGCCTGAGCTGTTAAGCATTTCCAATACTTTTTAATTTCAGATTTCCTATTTCTGGAGTTTTAAAAAAATTGATTTTCATCCTTAAGGTAATTTTGAAAGGGAATGGGAATTCCTCCAGGGAAATTCCTATCTGATAACACCTAAAGTAAAATCTTTAAGCACAGAACTGGTATTATTAATCTCTGTATTTTTGTGTTATAAGTGAAAAATCATTCAGAGTCCCAGTAACAACTACTAAGTGCATGCATTTGAGCATTCGGTGGCAGTCAGGCTCTGATGTGATGTCCTTCACAGAAACAAATAACTTCACCACGGAAGAGTAGGTTCCCAAATTATTTATGTTCAAGCCAAATGAGTATTCCAAATCCTAAATGAGTACTTACACTGAAAACAAAATACGAAATTACACATTCACTTAAGGTGACAAAAATAATCAAATTAAATTTAACACAATTTTATTTTGCATTTTTTAAAAAATACTCATCTTGACTTTTTAATCTACTGTGTACAAAACTCCAAGGAAACTAGTTTAAAATTTTATCCATGTATATTAAGGTTAAAAATCTGCATTTTTAAATAAATGTAAACATATGCCCAATTCAATATTGTGACCTTGACTCTTGCAGTTATAATGTTCAATTCAAAGGTTGATACAAGAGCGGAGTGTTTAATCTCTGAAAAATTAAAATAAAGGCACAAAATACCCTCTGATCTTATAAATGGCAATTGCCCAAAACAATGATTTAACCTAGCTCAATTCTGTTAGAAAGAACATTAAAGGCAATAATGACAAAAAGGTCTAAAATAATCATCTCAACTTTCTATGATAATAAACTTGTAATTGTTTAAAATGGTAATCATAATAATTAATTACAGTTTAATTTTAAATTATTTATCTTCATATTAATTACAAAATAACTTTGTTTCTTTGTAACATCACTTGTTTCATTAAAATGACAGTTTTTATTCTAGTGACAGTAAATGATGTGTGAAACTTGATAAAATAGCAATAACATTGTTTAATAAATAAATTTCAATTAATTTGGTCAAAGATAATTTCAAAATTTGCATAGCTACATTATTCTCACTGTTAGGTGTTTTTTTGGTCTCACTGGTTGATTTTTCACTCGAGTGTTCTTTTAATGTTCCGACACTAGATGGCGCAATTGTTGAAGAAATCCACCACACAAACTTTACGAAAGTATAACTACGTGTAGTTCCTTCCATTTATGTAGTTGCATCAATGAAAATCTGACAAAAAATGGATAATTAAAACATAAGTTCGTTTACAAACTTTATTATATAGTAGCATATACTGTTTAACATTCTTGGGAACATGGACCCATTCAACTCCAAGCATGCAATGGGTACTGGAGCATATTGAAGGCTGAGGGCCAGCAGATGGAGATCAGTTGGCAGATGCACAGGTTGAAACAATGCAACCTCTCATATACTTCTGCCACTCCTGAAATAATAGGGCAGTGTGCTGCTTACTCCTCAAATAGACCTGTTATGTCCACTCTTGTCATAGGCTGCTCATTCTCACAAGCACTTCCTTTGAACTGCTCAACAGACACACTATTACAGTGAGCAGCCCACAAACTTAAGATTTCACATGTCATAATTGTGCTGTCAGAACCCTAACCTTCCTTCTCCTTGGATTATTCAGAAACAATAGTGGCACCACCGTCATTTCACTTTGTGTCAAAGTTCCATTTGAGGATGCATGGAACCTTGATATCTGTCATCAGTTTAGTGTAGAGGCATTCTGGAGAATTTCCAGGTAGGTATCCACCTCAAATAATTTTAATTTTCACAACTTTTCCTCTTTATTTCAGATACATTGTGGTCACATAAGGACTTGGATAGAGGGATGGTTGCATATGCACATTTGCGAGAAGCTGAACAATAATTTGTTATAGGAGGCTACACTCATGTTAAAATTGCTGTGTGACAGAATTTAAAAGCAGGCAGGTAAATTTCAAGAAATCTGCTAATCGTTATGATCTACTGATCATGATGTTATTTGCACACCATTTGTCTACTGACTGATGAGCAATTATTTCAATATTGCTTTTACAGCATTAGCTTTAGACCACTAAACACTAGGCCACAATAATCCATGATCTGGCAGCAGTTCTCCTAATATTGACCTCATTGGTGCTACCCTCTTAAGTTCCTTGTCTCCTTTTCCTATACAAAGTCCTACAAGGTCGCATCAAAACACTTCTCTCACAGCTTTAACCACTTATACAATTAGTATCATTGCATGAAGTCTAAATCTCTATCCTTTTTAAGAAGCACTGAATCCTCCCACTTAATTTGCAGCCCATTAGTACGTGTGTATCTTTGGGTGTACACAGATACGTTACTGTTTCAAAAATTGCCAATATTCCTTATGTACATTGGAGTAAATCAAAATCACATCTCTTACCAATCTCATCCCCTCTGCCATAAACATTTAACAATTTAATAGCGTTGCTTCACACGAAATGCTGGTGGAATGCAGCAGGCCAGTCAGCATCAGGACTGACAAAGGGTCTCGGCCCGAAACGTCGACATTGCTTCTCCCGGTAGATGCTGCCTGGCCTGCTGCGTTCCACCAGCATTTTGTGTGTGTTGCTTGAATTTCCAGCATCTGAAGATTTCCTTGTAATAGCGTTGCTTAATTTCTAAGCTAAGTACATCATGTTTGTTGCAGTAAAAGATCCATGGGACATTACAAAAGGAAAAGGGAATATAATTCCATTAAAACCTGGAATAATTTCTGTGTTGGACTACTGATTCTGCAGTAAGAAACACGCCAACAAATCATTTTACTTAAGATAGAAATGATTATGTTCTAATCTAATAATTTCAGTGAATTTATGTTTCTCTCTATGCAAAAAGATCTTCAAGATAAACTTGAATGATTAGATGTTTCCCAATTTAGTAAAAGTTTTTCTTTCTTTCTGAAAAGCAGTCCTATAAAAATCAAAAGTAAAATGTCATATTTCAACCAAAAATGTGTGACCTTTCTGAGAGGTCTTGTTCATTCGCTTGCAGTAGAGATGAATAGAGGAATAGTGTAACAATAGTAATTCAGATATGTCAGGGTACACAAGTACACCAAGTAGCCTCTGAAACCTGCTGAACACCCATCTCTTTGTAGAACTTAGATTGGCTGTTTTATTGCATGACGATTTGGGTGCCTTCCCTTCCAATCCAGTATCAGGTTGTGAGTTGTACCATATCTTGGACAGAGAGATCCACAATTCATGAGATTTTGCTGTTCGGTGCGAGCCCACTATCAAACGTGTCTTGCTGCCACAGTGATGGTTTAACAACAACTTCAACTGGGTCATTTGTTGACATTAGGGTCTCCTTCATGGCCAATGAAACTTTTACTTAGATACGGTCTCTTGTCCAAATAGTTCATTGCATTCTCAATTCACAATACATCTGACAGCCTTTCTAGTTTAAGATAAATTTGACTTTCTATAGTCCATTGCATTACAGTGATTGGATTTCCAACTCAAAGTACAAAAACAGAAATTTCTGAGGTGGCTGAACCTTTGAAGATTGGGACAATTGTTCATTGTCTTTTAGGAAAATCTTGCTGCACAATGTATAGAATCCAGTATTATTGATCTCTCCTCCTGGTAAAAAAAATCCCTCCCCTCTTCTATTCCCCACTCTAGCCATTTCTCACTTCTGCCTGTGTCCCCTCCTCCTGCCATTTCTCCCATGGTCCACTCTCCTCTCCTATCAGATTCTTTCCTCTCCAGCCCTTTATTTTTCCTATCCACCCAACTTCACCTATCACCTTCTCGCTGTCCTCCTTTCTACCCTCTCACACTTTTTATTTTAGTGTCTGTCCAGTCCTGAATAAGGGTCTAGGCCTGAAACATCAACTGTTTATTCATTTCCATAGATGCTGCCCGACCTGCTGAGTTCCTTTAGCATTTTGTGTGAGTTGCATGTAGAATCCAATCTTAATTTTCACAAGTCATTAAAAAAATGGGGCTGGGTTAAAGTTGGCTCTTTGTATAGGTCTGAAACTGCCCATTTATTTGGACCTCATTACATTTGTGTTCTCATTTGCCTAATTGAGGACAACAACAACAGAAGAGCTTTTACATTAATGGGCCTGGTATAAAACACAACACTTGGAATTAAATTGGTTACTTTGACAATACTGTATCAGCAACAGCACTGAACTGTTCATCAGTCCCAAAGGTGTACCATCTGTAGTCCCTGGAGTGGACCATGGACAGGTAAAGTAGGTGCACTAAGGAAAATTTGGTTAGTTCTTCATGATGTTACATTGATATTTGAAGATCATTTTGGGGGAAGGCGATTAAAAGCTATGCTGTGAAGTTTGTGTCACTATCAGATTAACTGGTCACAATGACCGGTGCAAAGACCAGCGAAAGGGTTTGTTTTTACTGCTGCTGGAACAAAGTATCAGATTCATTGCACAGATGATTTATATGAGCAATACATTCCCAAGTACATGAGATCTGTATTAATGATAATAAAGATAATGAGTAATAAAAAATATTAGAATGAAATTTTGAATGAAATCTTTGAAATATTACCTCATTCAGTAAAACCCAAAAAGAGGAGTCTGAAAGAATGAATAATCGAATAGCTTCAATTTTTCCAATTGATCCATTGACTTCACCTTCTGCAACTCCATTACGAAATGCATCTTAAATTGTAAATGAAACAAGATTACAACTTACACAAAATATTAATAATCTTTAACTAGCTAAAGGAAGATTTTCATATTCATTGCCTTAGTGGAATGCTGATATGATAGCAGAGTGATATGCTCCTCTCGTGGGATGCGGGGAGTCTTCCAGTGACCTTGATGACTACAACTGTGAGAAGTGCATCTGTTTGCAGCTCCTGACAGGCTGCATTAGGGAATTGGAGCATGTGAGGAGTTGTTAGGCAGGTCTTATAGGAAGGCAGTCACAGGTTTCAGGAGGTAGGTAACTGTTAGGGAGAGGGAAAGAGTGCTGTTTTGCTCAATAACAAGTATACTACTTTGAATACAGTTGGGAGAGGCTGACAGTCTACCAGTGGAAAGCCACAGCAGCCATGTCTCTGCACTGGAACTGGCTCTGTGGCTCGGGGGGGGGGGGGGGGTGGAAGTTGGGTAGTGATAGGGGATTCAGTGGTTAGGGGAATAGGCATGAGATTCCATGAATGAGACTGAGACTCCTGGATGTAACATTGCCTCCCAGGTACCAGGGTGAGAGATGTTTTGGACCAAGTCCACAACACTTTTAAAGGGGAGGGGGAGCTGTCAGAAGTCATAGTCCATATTGGTACCAATGACGTCAGCAAGGAGAGTGAAGAGACCCCCAAAAGTGAGTTCAGGAATAGGTGTTAAGTTAAAAGACAGGACCCCCATGGAGGTGATCTCAGGATTGCTACCTGTGCCACATGCTAGTGAGGCAAGAATTAGGAAGATAGTGCAGTCTAACAAGTGGCCAAAGAGATGGTACAAATGGGAGGGCATCAAATTTTTGGATCATTGAACTCTTTTTCAGGGCAGCTAGGACCTATACAAATGGGATGGTTTGCTCCTGAACTGGAGAAGGCCCAATATCCTTGAAGGAAGAGAGGGATGGGAACCAGAATGACAGGACTGCATGAAGTGGCAGTGGGGAAATTAGATATTAAACCTACAGGTGGACTCATTTACAGAGACAATTCAGGGGGAACTGAGGTATAAAAAAGGGATGCACACATTAATGAGACTATTATTAGAGACCAGTTAATAATCAGCGGGATTTTGATGAGTAAATTTATAGAGAATTAGCAAACAGTTGCAAGAAATATTACCTTTCACATATTGACTGGGACTCCCATACCGTAAAAGGACTGGATGGGATAGAGCTTGTCAACGTGTTCAAGAAAGTTCCCTTTATCAACATGTCAAAGTCACAACTAGAGAGAGTGTGATACTGGATCTCCTACTGGAGAATGAGTCAGGGTAAGTGGTAAGAGCACATAGGGGAACACTTTGGATCTAATGATCATATTTCCATTAGTTTCAAGATAATTACGACAAAGATTTGACTGATCCTTGGACTGAGATTCTAAATAAATTCAAAAGCAATATTGATGGCATCAGAAAGGATCTGGCAGTTGTAGATGGGGAAAAGTTGCTTCTGGTAAAAGACATTTGGCAAGTGGGAGGCATTCAAAACTGAGAGCACAGTGTTTGTATGTTTCTATTGGAATAAAAGACAAAACGAACAGGTTTAGGGAGCCTTGATTATCAAAGGATATTGAGGCCCTAGGAAAGGAAAAGGAAATGCATAATAGGTATAGGCAGTTAGGATCACATGAGGTGTTTGAGGAGTATAAGAAATGCAAGGCTCGCTTACAGACCACCTCATTGAAGGTAAGTGCATTGATTTATGTTTGGGAAGGTTTATCGTTTGTCCTGGTAAGGGAGCCACAGTTGTCCAAGGTCAAGGGGGATAGCTATCGTAGTGCTTTTCCCTTGTTCTCTGTATGTGTGACTTGTTGCTTGTGTTGACCCGACTTCCCCTTGTAAATAAAATCCTTATTATTAAAAAAAAAATGCAAGAGGACATAAGAGAAATCAGAAAGTCTAACAGAACACACGAGGCTGCTCTGGTAGTCAAAGTGAAAGAGAACCCAAAGGGCTACTTTAGCTATATTAAGAGCAAAAGTTTAGCAAGGGACAAAATTTGTCCTCTTTGAGATCATCTGTGCATGGAGCCAAAAGAGATGGGAGAGATCTTAAATGAGTTTTATACACCTGTGTATACTAGCGAACTGAGACAAAAAGAAGAGTAAGATCATGGACCATTATCCAGACTAAGGAAGAGCAGGTGCTCGCCGTCTTGAAGAGAATTAGAGTTGACAGATCACTAGGGTCTGATGAGGTGTCCCTGGAAGGAATTTATTTACTGTAGCCTGGAAGAATGAGAGGAGATCATTATAGGTGTATAAAATTATGAGGGGTATAGATAGGGTGAATGCTTGGCAGGTTTATCCCCCTTATGTTGGTGAGACTAAAGCTAGAGGTCATTTGTTTAGGGTGAAAGGCAATTAAGGGAAATCTGAAGGGGAACTTATTCACTCAGAGGGTGAAGTGACTATGGAATGAGCTACTAGTGGAAGTGGTATATGTGAGTTAATTGTAACAACTAATGAAGTTTGGATGAGAGAGATATGAAGGCTATGGCCTGGGCACAGGTAGATGGGACCAGGTAGAAGACTAGGCTGGCAGTGACTAGATATGCCAAGTGGCCAGTCTCTATGATAGTACTTGGAGATCTCAAATCTATAATGGAACCTGTTTGCTTCATCAGAAACAAATGATGAAAATTGATATATACAGTAGATATTAAATAGAATATTGGACAAAACAGCATTAGTTCAGAACTCATGCTATTCTGGCATTCAGAGTGGCATGGTAGCATAGCACTTTACTGTACCAGTGATCTGGGTCCAATTTCTGTCACTGCCTATGAGGAGTTTGTATGTTTCTCCCTGTGACTGCATGGCTTTCCTCTGGGAGCTCTGGTTTCGTCCCACAGTCCAAAGATGTTGGTAGGTTAATTGGCCATTGTAAATTGTCCAGTGATTAGGCTTGGATTAAATTAGGGGATTGCTGAGCGGTGTGGATCCAAGGGCCACAACAGTCTGTTCCACGCAATATATATCTCAAAAAATAAAACAAAAACTCTTTCTCAACATTTGTCTTAATTTACCAATAAAATAAGATAATAATTGTTATTCTGTTCAAAACCTGGAGCAGAATTATTATGAACGTTCCCCAAAATAAAAGCACAGAAGGTGCTGTAACTAGTACCAAATGAAGACCTAGTATGTGTATGTCATAGTCCTTTAATCTTTAAGCAAAACAGAGGGATCTAAAATAATCTGATTAATTCTATGTTGAAATGTAGTTATGTGTAATGAAAGGATTACAAAATTCCTGGGGCTGGACTGCTAATAGAGCTGATAGTAATTTTCATCAAATACCTGGAGATATCAAAGTACATTTCCAAACGATATAATTTTATTATTGAATTAACAAGTAATTAAAACATTACCTATCCTATAATAGCCATCATCTGTTTCTTTGTATTTGGAGTATGTTGTGCTACTGTTGTACTGAGATTTCTTCTTAAAATCAGTTCCCTGAAAAATTAAAAGAAGTCTTCATTATTGCAAAGGAATCATTTAACAGAATTATGGAGTTTGCAGTTATATATTTGAGAAATCCCTCATTTCACCATTTAATACAGTATAAACAAAGCAATTGGAATGAATGATTGAAATTGTTCCATTAAGTATAACTCCTATTGATTTTCAGTTTGTTCGGATTGAAGGGAGGTTATTTATATATTTATTTATTTATTGAGATACAGTCAGAATAGACCCTTTGCTCCTTTGAGCTGTGCTGCCCGGAAATCCCTGACTTAACTCTAGCCTAATCACAGGACAACTTACAATGACCAATTAACCTACTAACTGGTACATCTTTAGACTGTGGGAGGAAACCCACACAGTCATGGCCGGGAATTAAGTACAAACTCCTTACAGGCACCAGTGGAAATCAAATCTGGGTTACCAGCATTGTGTTAACCACTGTGCTACCTTGCCACTCCACAGTATGATTTTAGTTTTGAAAGTTTAAAAATTGGTGTGGCAATAGTTAAACAGTCATTTCTTTACAGGCAGAAATTAGCAAATATTTTTCTCAGTCATTGATCTTCAAAACTCTTCCTCAAAGGACAGCAGAAGCCAAATTTTTAAATATTTTCACAGTAGAGGTAGCTCTATTGTTGACTAACAAGAAGATGAAATGTTACTGCTGGTAACTAAGGGGGTGAAGTTAAGCCTGTAGTCTGATCAAGCCTGACCTCAATGAATGGGGAACAGGAGGAATGTGGCCCTAACCACAGTGTGCCTTCTGTAGATATGATTCTGAGTCCAACACAGTCTGGCGCAATGTCACTATTAGCTCTGTTGCTTTTACATGAAAGACAGCAGATATACATGTATATGTTTCAATTAAAAAAATAAAGAGCAGATTAGATTTTCTCAACTGCAATTAGAAGTAAGATCAAAAATATTGTATTATGGAATCTTGTCAATGAACCTGTAGAATTAAAGGTTTTTCATCATTGATGTACGGTGATGTGATCAATTTCGATATATTGGTTCTCCTGTCATAAAATTAAAATAGTGTCGACACAGTAAAACTAAGGCAAAGTCTTTATATTTGGATAGATGTACTAAAGACTGAGCATAGTATGGCTGAGAGCATCTCACTGCATTTTTAACTAGAACCATTATAATGTTGGAGATTACTTGAATGCCACCCTCCATTTATAGTTGTCATTACAGAGCCTGACTAATGAATCAGTTGTACAGACAGATTGTCTAGTTTTAATGGCTATTACTGATTCATCAGCCTGGCTCTTTGATCCCTGTACAAAAACACGTGGGAGAGAACATTTTCTTGGTATCACACTATTACAACCAGTAGCATCAATAAATATCAGTGTACAACATTGATGTTGTCTTTCAAGTTTGTATTTTCCAATGAGATTTGCAAGGGCTACCTCTCATTCAAACTCAAGAGCCTGGAGTCAGGACCAGTGAGCTGCATAATGGCAAAAAGCAAAATCATTGCAGAAGTGAAGGATTTTTGGATTTAGTGCTTGCTACTGATACACTTACATTAGCTGGTAGAACCTCCACTGTTGTATTAACAAGTTTATCACCTGGGTGCTCTATGTTGCCACTTCTAAAAAGGTATCTGTGAAGCAAAGATCACAAAAATAGTGACTGAAAGAGAAAATATACCAAACCTTTACTGTTGCTGTGAAATTGCTAATTCAGAATCAGGTTTATTATCACCGGCATGTGACATGAAATTTATTAACTTATCAGCAGCAATTCAATGCAATACATAATCTAGTAGAGAGGAAAAAATAATAATAAATAAACTAAAACATAATAATAAACAAGTAAATCAATTATGTATATTGAATAGATTTTAAAAATGGAAAAACAGAAATACTGTATATTAAAAAGTGAGGTAGTGTCCAAAGCTTCAAAGTCCATTTAGGAATCAGATGCCAGAGGGGAAGAAGCCGTTTCTGAATTGCCGAGTGTGTGCCTTCAGGCTTCTGCACCTCCTACCTGATGGTAACAGTGAGAAAAGGGTATGCCCTGGGTGCTGGAGGTCTTTAATAATGGATGCTGCCTTTGAGACACTGCTTCCTAAAGATGTCCTGGGTACTTTGTAGGCTAGTGCCCAAGATGAAGCTGACTAGATTTACAACCTTCTGCAACTTCTTTCGGTCCTGTGCAGTAGCCCCTCCATACCAGACAGTGATGCAGCCTGTCAGAATGCTCTCCACGGTACAACTATAGAAGTTTTTGAGTGTATTTGTTGACATTCAAATCTATACAAACTCCTAATAAAGTGTAGCCACTGTCTTGCCTTCTTTATAACTACATCGATATCCAATGCACAGCATCATTATGTTAATCTGTATGATGCCAGCAGGTAAATGATTGGCTCCTTTTGCAGAATTCCTTCTTTCCACTTTACTGAGTGCTAACCTATTTCGAATGGGTTAATCTTTTTGTTAAACTAAGTGGGAAAAAAAGAATTATAAATCAATCTGTTAAGTATTATGAGCTACCACTCCAGGACATAAGAAAGCTCACTTTTAAAAGAATGCCATGTTTCGCTTTTCTTTCCTCCCATCTTTATGCGGCCAGAATGTTACAATAAACAAAGAATGTATCATAATGCAGAAAGTCTTCCAAAAGATCATATTTTCAAAAATATGTAGTACAGCCATTTATTTTCCAGTTAATTAATTAATTGGAAAATAAACAGCTGTACTACGTATTTTTGAAAATATGATCTTTTTGAAGACTTCTAAATTTCCAGCTGCTTTGAGTTGTGATTCTTTCTCAAAGTAGGAGTGAATTAAAGTAGTGAAACATGAATTTAATGTGGTCCTTACCCACCTGCAATGGTTGTCTTTATTTTAATCTACCCCCAATAATCCAATAACCCTCACCTATTCTCTTATGTATTCTCACTGGGTACCAGGTTAAAATTACTGCTTCACTTTAAGAATATGGATTAATTCACTCAGAAATACTCTGCTGATTTAACATTAAAAACATTTAACTGACTTACTGGGATACTGAAAAAATTTTACTTAATTTCTCTTCATCTGTTTTTCCTATCTTTCCAGAAAATATATTCTTGTGCGAGTAAATCATTCCACAAATGATAGTTATTTTTGTTAAATATCTGAGAGCATTTCTGTTTCATCTACCAGTACTATTTTTGAAACAAGTGCCTTTCACAGCCAAAGTGAACAATTACTCTGCTCATGATGAAGATGTAAGCAGGTAACCTACTTACAAATTTGCAACTCATTGCTCTGAGAGTCTCCTCAAAGGAGCATTGAGAACATGAAATATCTTTTTACTTTTACAGGCACTTGATTCTTTATAGTAGAGCACAAAAAGAAGGTACACCAAGTTAGGGATCTATAGGAAAGGTATTGGACTGCCATACCAATGTTGTTGCATGGACTCAATGACAAGGCTATATGACTAAGTTCTTCTTTTCTGTTCAAAATGAAAGTATATTGTGAAAAATCATGGACATGAGCTACAATTGCCACACAACTTTGCTGCTATTTATTAGTGCACCAGCATGTGACTAGCCAGTTTTAAAGTCACATTCTAGATCTTCAACTCTTCTGCTGACTTCTAAGTAAAATGATACATAATTTTGAGATGAAATGGAAAGTAATCCTATGAAACAGAGGTAAATAACTTCACAGTGTAAATGGCAAGAACTATTAGAAATGAAGTGAATATGGGTGAGTGATTTTGGCAATCTTAAATATGTCTACATAATACAATTTTAAACCAACCTTTCAACTTTCAGTGGCTGGTAGAACTTAAATTTGATGAAGTCCCCTGCCACTGGAGTATATGTCCAGAAGAAATCTTCTCCTTTGTAGGCCTTCTCCAGACTATGATGTTGGTAGATTTTCAAGCTGGTTGTTAATTCTGCAGTAGGATTTGAATGCCTCTTAAGTAATAATTGTTTCTTAAAATCCTTATCCTTTAATTTGAAACAAAAAGATTACAATAAGTACTTGAAAACCATAAATCCTAGCTATTCACATGCAGGCACAGCTTGGAAACAGTCAACTTTTTGAAATGAGCATCAAAACATTTGCAGCTACTGGCATGCTAAGGTTGTATGGTATTAATTCTCCTGTCTCATTTTGAGGGAAGGATGGAAAACCATAGATTTATTTTAATATTCCATCTGTGGGTTTGAGGTATGTCTGAAAATTAAATCCTTTGGGCTAATGCTTTAGTAAAGCTAAATAAAACTGATATTCCAACCTAAACAGGTACAGTACACGATCAGGTGTGCTTTCCAAGATGGCGGCGCGACGCAGCTTGCAGCGGCCACTCTGGAGCTGATGATCTGTTATTTGTGAAGTGGGGTGCCGTGCACAATCATAATCGATTGAAAACGGATGTGGGAGCACGGAAGAACATTGGGAAATCTCCAGGAAGACCTTCTTCGTTGCTGCTGCTGCTGTGAGGTCCGGGTCTCTGCTGGGAAGAACAGGTCCCCAGTCCTCGGGGTTGCGTTGCCGATGGCCGTTGGCGGGGCCGTCTTAATACGCTCAGCAGAGGATGGTTCTCGGAGAAGCTGTGCTGGAGGGGATGGTCATCAGCTCGGAGGTTCGAATGACTCGGAGTCCGCTGTGGTCAGGTCGCTTTTGGTGTGTGCTACGTCTGCGAGGCTGGGTTCGACGGAGCTTTTATTGTCTGCTGCATCTGCAAGACTGAGTTGGGCAGCGCCGTGGAAGTCCATAGCGGGGGTATTCCCTTCTGCTGCCTAAGTGGGATGATGAGTCTGTCGGGACCCTGGGGACTTGTGGAAACTGTGTGGTGATTTCTTTTGAACTTATAGTCCTTTAACATCTTTGGACTATTTTTTACTGTGCCCATGGTCTGTTTTTTTATCAATTATGCTATTGTTTGCACTGTTGTAACTATGTGGTTTTGTGCAGGTCTTGTAGCTTTAATTTTTGGTCTTGTTTGTCTGGTGGATTTGGAGCTCCTTTCCAGGGAACACGCTAAGATGGTAGCGCCATATTAATACGCAACAGCCTCTCCGGACTCTGGATTGGGGATTGCCAAATGTTATTTGGATTTTCTAGTGTACTCTGTTTTGTCATATGCTTTTGTGATATCATTCTGGAGGCACGTTGTCTCATTTTTTAACTGCATTGCATTTGTGGTTTCTAAATGACAACAAACTGAATCTGAATCTGAAACAGAATGCCAACAGCTCTGAAAGTTGTAATATACCGCCCTTCGCTTGATTCTTGTAAATGACCTTCACTACAGCTAGAAAGTTGATCTACAGTATGCACAGAAACTTTCTTGTTAAAAGATTGACAGCCAACTGAAACCAATGCAGTCTCACACCAATAGTAGTTTTTTTTAAACTTATAGGGATGGTATTGGGGCAGTGGAGTGCTAGAGGTCAGATTATGGTTTAAGGAATTCGAGGTCAGGTGAAGTTCAGGCCTCTGCTCCTTATTCAAGTACCAGTGAGATGGATGGCTCTTCCTGCCATCACGGACATTTACACTACTCACTGCATCCGCAAAGCAAACAGCATTATGAAGGATCCCATGCACCACTCACACAATCTCTTCTCCCTCCTGCCGTCTGGCAAAAGGCTCCGAAGCATTTGGCTCTCACGACCAGGCTATGTAACAGTTTCTTCCCCCAAGCTATCAGACTCCTCAATACCGGAAGCCTGGACTGACACCTTGCCCTACTGTCCTGTTTATTATTTATTGTAATGTCTGCACTGTTTTTGTGCACTTTATGCAGTCCAGTGTAGGTCTGTAGTCTAGTGTAGCTTTCTCTGTGTTGTTTTTTATTATTACATAGTTCAGTCTAGTTTTTTGTACTGTGGTCCTGAAAAACGTCGTCTCATTTTTACTATGCACCGTACCAGCAGTTATGGTCGCAATGACAATAAAAGTTGACTTGACTTGATATAGGACATACGAAGTCTAGGCCTCCTCTCCATGCTCAAAGGATGGCAATGTAGCTGTGTGACAATGGACATTTGTGGATGTGGGTGTGTCAGGTGCTGTATGAGGACCAGCAAGGTCTGGTAGCCCACCAGGTCAGTGAGTCCCCCCGCCCCCCCCCCCCAGATTGTTAGGTCCCTGCATCGATGTCCATGGGAACAGAGGCACAAGAGCTGGTGACCCCCTACATATGCGAGCCAGCGTGACCAGAGTTCAAGGCCTTGAGTTCCAAGTCCCATCATCAGCTGGTCCTGAGATTGAAGATTGAAGTCTAAAGGTTAATCACATCCAGGAACTGAAGCCCAAAGGCCCAGGCCCTAGGCCTATGAGTCTGAAGTCCACCGAGGAAGGAGGCCCATTGACTGTGAGAGATTGGAGGCTGGAGAACCTGACGTTTGTCTTGGGAGGTGTTGGAGGACTGTGTATGTGAGTGAATGTGTGGGATGGAGCAAAGGGGTTTGCTTTGCTGTTGCTGCTTTGTTACATGTTGTGCTCTGTGTTGTTCTGCCAAGCATTGTGGGTATGCTATGTTGGTACCAGAATACATGGCAACACTTATGGGCTACCCCAACTCAACCTTAGGTTCTGTTGGTTGTTAATGCAAACAGCGCATTTCATTGTCTGCTTTGACGTACATTCAATAAAAAAATTAATCCAAGTCAGAATTTCTTTTAGCCTGTTATTTTGAAAATGATCTTGAGCTTTATTTTCAGAAGTCTTTGCTAATCAATGACTTCAGCGAGGAAAACACACAAGGTAATTAAGAACCAAAATTGTTCACGGAGAAGTGTTCTAAACTATAACAGAATGAGAAAACCTGATATAAGATGATCTACAATTTCAGACATAGAAAGAAGAACTTTATTGCATGCAGTTTTGGTGTCTCCACTTGCAGAATTGGCTTTGAAGGTGGTGCAGGGATTCACAAGGCTGGTTCCAGAGATTAGGGGTTTAGCCCATGAGGAGAGATTTAGACATCTGGTTTTGGATAGGTTTGTCTTTTTGAGGCAAGGAAAGGATGAAGAACTCGTGGTTGACATGGATGAACCCATGGTATAACATCATGTCAAGAAGGAGGAAGCATACTTAAGATTTAGGAAACAAAGATCATACCAGACTCTTGACAGTTATAAGGTAGCCAGGAAAGAGCAGAAAAGGGCCTTAGAAGACCTAGGTGAGTAGGATTAAGGAAAACCCCAAGATGCTCTACTTGCATGGGAAGAATAGAATAATAACTAGAGTGAGGGTAGGACTAATGAAAGTTAAAGAAGAATTTTTTTCTGTTCATGAGTTGAGTGATAAGAATCTCTTGTGTTTATGATTTTCTGCCCCACTGCAAAGTGTCATTGAGGTATACCTACCCTGGAGACGTTCAGTTAGACCCTCTCTCACTGCTCCCCCTCTGTGATCTCTGCTGCCTTCTGACATATTGACCTTGTGCTCACCAGACTCACTACCTTAACCACGTATTCTTCCTGGGTACTTGTCTTTGCTGCCATCTTACTCCACATGGCTTCCAGCTCCACTTGGAGGCCTCCCAGCTTGGACCACCGAGGATCTCATGTACCTGCATTTGACTGCTTCTCTCTCCAAATTCCACGTGCCACCCTTCCGCTATGAGGACTTACCTGTGGGGTCTGTCTCAGCTCTGCCACAGTTCTGGGCCTCTTTCTTCGCTGCCTGCCAAGGACTTCTCTGACATTTCATCCACTGCTGGATCCATGCTGTCAGCCACTGGTTCTTCACCTTCCTCATATCCAGGAAGGATTGGAAGATCATTGTCTCTAGAACACGTCTGTTGCTACCTCATTCTCGGACCTCGATTCAATTAGAGACCTCCAGACCATAAATTCCACCATCTCTAACTCCAGTCCTGACAGCCCTGGATACCTACGGGCCAGCGGATATCACCATTGCCAACTCCAGCTCCAATGGCCCTGGGCGGCTCCAGACTGCAAATACCACTGTCACCAACTCTGATTCCATCGATCCCAGACTCCTTCAGAACATGAATTACACAGCCTCCAGTTCTGGCACCAACCCAGTCCTCAGCCACCACCACCTCCAGGTTGAGGCCTTCCTTGCTGCCACTGGACCTGTGGGCACCCCTAGTCCCACAATCACTCCACATCCCCATGTCTCTCAGGCTCCCCTGTCACCTCTTTGGTCCACACAGTCTCCATCTTCCTCCCACCCTACCTTCCCTGAACAGACCAACCTTCCCGCTTTTTCTGATGCCTCCAACTCTCTCCCTCCTCCCCCCCCACTCTGATCCCTGCTGTAATCTCTACTCTGTCTCACTGTACCCTACAACCTTCCCCTCTTTGAGGGAGAACATTCTGTCCTCAGCAAAGGCCTTACGTTTGTCCCCCTTGGCTCACACTCAATGAGTTCTGCACCCACCAAAGTGCCAAGCCCTTCTTCCAACATTTCTGTTTCTGTCTTCTTTGGCAAGGATTCTGCACCCCACACCAATGGCCCCTTCTCCCATCTCCAATTCTCCTCCTCCTCCTCTTGGGCTCCCTGGTCTGGTATTCTCTGCCTGTTTTGGATCTTTTCACCTCTGATTGCTGACAAGACATCAACCAGTTCGGCTTCAGAACTCCTCTCTCCTCCTTGAACCCTACCTCCTCTGAATGCACTGCCCTTTACTCTATCTGCACCAATCTCAACTTCACCATAAAGCCCAAAGACAAAAGGGGTGCTATTGTAATGTGGAGGACTGACGTCAACCTTGCTGAGGCAAGTGGCATCTCTCAAACACCTCTTACTTACGCCTTAAAAAGGACCACATTCTTGACCATCAGGCCACTGTCACCTAAACCATCATTAACATCATCAACTCTGGAGATCTCCGACCCAGTGCCACCAAACCCACAATTCCCTTTACCCCTGCACTACTCGTTTCTATCTCCTACCCAAAATCCAGAAACCTGACTGTCCAGGTAGGCCCAATGTTTCCGACTGTTCCTGCCCCACTGAACATGTGTCTGTATACCTCGACTCCATTCTACTCCTTGTTTCAGCCCCTTCCCACCTACATCGGTGACACTTCACATGGTCTCGATCTCCTCAACAACTTTCAATCCCCTGGTCCTGACCTCCTCATTTCTACCAGGGATGTCCAATCTTTATACACTTCTATCCAACATAACAAAGACCTTAAAGCTCTCTGATTCTTTCTCAACAACAGACCTGACCAGTTCTCCTCCACTACCACTCTCCTCCATCTGGTGGAACTGGTCTTCACCCTCAACAATTTCTCCTTCGGCTCCTCTCACTTTCTATAAACTGAAGGAGTAGCCATAGGCACTGGATGAGCACCAGCTCTGCCTGCCTTTTCGTAGGCTATGTGGAACAGTTCATGTTCCAGATCCTTCCTGGGAATGCTTCCAACTCATTGACAACTCAATTGGTGCTGCTTCATGCACCACACTATGCTCATCAATTTCATTCATCTTGCCTCCAACTTCCACCATGCCCTTAAAGTCACTTAGTCCATTTCTGCACCTTACTCCCATTTCTCAATCTCTCTGTATCCATCCATGGAGACAAACTGTCTACCGATATCTTTTAGAAGCCAGTTGAATCCCGCGGCTATCTTGACTATACCTGTACTCACCCTGTCTTCTGTAAAAATGCGTTTCCCTTTTCTCAGTTCCTTCACCTTTGCCACATTTCTTTCCAGGATGAGGCTTTCCTTCAGGACATCAGAGATGCTCTCCTTCTTCAAAGAATGGGGTTTCTCTTCCTCCACTATTGCTGGCCATGCCTGTATTTCCTCCATTTCCCAGACATCCGTGCTCACCCCATCTTCCTGCTGCCTTAACAGAGACCTCTTCTGCTCACCTGCCACCCCATGAACCTCTGCATCCAATACATCATTCTCCACACTTTCAACCAGATCCAACCACCATATGGGTCCTCCCCGCCCACTCTCCGCTTTCTGCACGGATTGTTCCCTCCATGATCCCCTTGTTCATTCATCCCTCCCCACTAATCTCCTTCCTGGAATTATCCGTGCAAGTGACAGAAATGCTACACCTGTCCATTCACCTCCTCTGTACCTCCATCCAGGGCTCCAAACTGTCCTCCCAGGTGAGGCAACACTCCACCTGCAAATCTGTTGGGGTAGTCTGCTGTATCTGGTGCTCCTGATGTGGCCTCCTCTACATTGGTGAGATACAAAGTAAACTGGGAGACCGCTTTGTCGAGTGCCTCCTCTCTATCCACCAAGAATGAAATTTCCCAGTGGTCAGCCATTATGTTCTATACTTGCAGAAATCCAAAAGAATGTGAGGGGATTTTATAGAAGCATAAAATTATGAAAGGGATAGATAAGATAGAAACAGAAAAGTTGTTTGGTAAATGAGTCTGGAATTAAGGGACATAGTCTCAAAATTCCGAGGAATAAAAATAGGATGGAAATGAGGTGGAACTGCTTTTTCCAGAGATTAGCGAGCCTATGGAATTCTCTGCCCAGGGAAGCAGTAGAGGCTATCTCATTAAATATATTTAAGAAACAGCTAGATAGATTTTTGCATAGCAAAGGATTTATGGGGAAAAGGCTGGTCAGTGGAGCTGAATCCACGGCCAGATCTTATTGGATGCGGAGCAGAATGGCCTACTGCTGATCGCATTTCTTATGTAACTGGACTCACCATCAAACACAGAAGGACAAGGAAGTTATGGCGGAGATATATGAGATGGAGAAAGACTCTGATGCTTTAACTGTATTATTTTACTTTGCACTGGTCTTTGTTAACAGCTTGCCATTATGTTAAAATAGCACAAATCAAAGTAACCTTTCAGTACCCAGACACTTCTACATACCTTCAGATTCTGTATTTTTCCAGACAAAGAAGAATGTGTTCCCATATGTTGAAAAAGGGAAGGTCTATAGCGAATTCGCAAATTAGCTTTCTGTCTTTCGCAATGTTTCTGAGAGAATGAAAATGTGGAAAACATTGAACATCCTTTGTATTATCAACTTCAAACCACAGATTTTCTGATTTATAGTAGGAAATTGTGTAATTATTCACTACAAAACTTAAAGCATGTTTTATTAACTCAGAAGCATCATCTCCAAAATATTTTGAGACTACAAATATTTATAAATTTTCCTCTCATTTAGTGCAAGGCAAAACAAACTTAATACAATTTCTATCAATCAATCTGCCAAAAATGCTATTTGCCACTACTGCTACTGTGAACTACAACTTCTCTGATTGCTGTGTGTAAGTATAATGTGTATTCACTCAACTGTTGCAGTTGACAAGTACTAGTGCATCATGAGAGTATGTGTTAGGAACTGTGCACTAATTTCCATCATTCAAAAGGACAGAAAATCTGTATCTAATGGTGTGTGGTTTTACACCTATTGCTCCTCATGACTGGTGCTCCACAGTGGACTTGGCCAAGATAACTCCCAGATCAACACCCAGTGTGCAAAATATCAAGCCAAATAAAATCATTCTTTTACAGCACAAAAGTAAAGCCTTAACCAGAAAGAGAAAATATTAGGTGTGCTGTCTTAACAGCCCTAATCATTGAAAGAATGGAAGGGAAATTACAGAAATTACCCTTCAAAGGGGATACAAATCTTAATTGCACCGCTTTTTTGACTGGTGATGAAGTACTGGTTGAACAGTATCACACAACTAAGTCTTCAGCTTTGCTCTGCTGATTTTGTTGTGGGAAGAAATAACCCAGTGTTTAAAGGGTGTCTATGTGCTGTAGAAATATTAAGGAGTACACTGGTCATTTGGCAATATCAAAGAAGTAAATGATATTTTTGGGAATATATTCTGTGCAACATCATGTTTAAGTCATCGGGGTTGAGTCAGATTTGTTGCTACAAGTGCAGCTAGGAAATATAGTTGCCTCGTAAATGATCAGTGCTTGTAAAAGTCATACAGTAACGGATACAGCACAAAAACAAGCCCTTCATCCTACTGAACACATACTGACTAAATTTACACTATTAGGATCAAATCTTATTCTCTATACTTTCCAGTACCCCCCCCCCCCCTCCCACAACCATAGTTTCTCCCTCATTTATGGTTGTCATCTAATCTACCAACCTGGCCATTTTGAATGTTCATTCCACACCATCCTGACTTGTACACGTATCTCTGCTCCTTTATCATTACTGGGCCTGATTCCTAAAACTCCCTTCCTAACAGCACTGTGGGAGTAGCCTCACCAGGAGGACTGCTGTGGTTAAAGAAGACTGTTTCACTGTTGTAATCACAAATGTTTGCTTCTCCAATGTTGCTTGGAACTAGAAAATGAATAAAGAGCTAAGTGATCTAATTTCCCAACAAAGAGGAAGGATGGGAGAACATGTGTATTTATTCATAAACAGTATATCATACGAGGAGACAAAGTACAGTAAAATAGGAACAGGAACAGGCAATTTAGCCCTTAGAGTCTTTTCTACCATTTAGTATGATTATGGCTGATTCATGTTAACCTTTTTTAATCCCATTAATAATGTCTTGGTGCCCTGTTATATCGTTTATAATAACCTCCAGCATTTGATATTTTTGAACTCATGATCTTTCAGGATTATATGGCATCTGATTTGATAGGCAAATTGATTAACGCCAGTTCAGCGTTTCATCTCTGTGCAGAACTGGCAGAATAGTAGCAGAACATGTGCAGAAGTGACATTAGCTATGTGAGCAAATTTATGCCAGGCACAATCTGTTGCTATTATACATAATGTACTGACACTTTTGTGCTGGCAAAAACACAAAGTACATCAGCAAAAATAGATGAAGACAGTTGTTAGAAAGATTTTGTAAATAGCTGGTGCAACTCTGGAAAGTCAACATTTCAGTCCAAGATCCTTCATACGGATTTGGTCCTCATGAACGGTCTCAGCCCGGAACATTGACCGTTAGTTCCTCTCCATAGATACCACTTGACCTGCTGAGTTCCTCCAGCACTTTGTGTGTTTGTGTTACTCTAGATTTCCAACAATTGCAGAATCTCTTGTGTATATCATGAAATATTGCTTGAGCTTGCAAAATTGGTGGCGGGAAAACTAAAACCATAAGGAGGTATGTATTCATTATGTGTGAACAGTGAGGCAAGTAACTTCAACCTCCCTGTAGGAGACAAAAAGACATAGGAGCAAAATTAAGCCATTCAGCTCAGCCATTCCATCATGGCTAAAATTCCATCAGATATAAAATTCTAAAGGGATTGGACAGGTCTAGATGCAGGAAGATTGTTTCCAATGTTGGGGAAGTCCAGAATGAGGGGTCACAGTTTAAGGATAAAGGGGAAGCCTTTTAGGAACGAGATGAGGAAAAACTTCTTCACACAGAGAGTGGTGAATCTGTGGAATTCTCTGCCACAGGAAACAGTTGAGGCCGGTTCATTGGCTATATTTAAGAGGAAGTTAGATATGGCCCTTGTGGCTAAAGGGATCAGGGGGTACGGAGAGAAAGCAGGTACAGGGTTCTGAGTTGGATGATCAGCCATGATCATACTGAATGGCGGTGCAGGCTCGAAGGGCCGAATGGTCTACTCCTGTACCTATTTTCTATGTTTCTATGGCTGATTTATTATCGCTCTCAACCGGATTCTCCTGCCTTCTCCCCATAACCTTTGATTCCATGATTAATCAAGAACCTATCAACCTCCACCTTAAATATACCAAATGACTTGGCCAGCACAGCTGTCTATGGCAACGAATTCCACAGATTCACCATGCCCTAGCTAAAGAAATTTTCCTCGTCTCTGTTCTAAATGGATGTTTCTCAATTCTGAGGCTATGTTCTCTGGTCCTAGACTCCCTCCCAATAGGAAAATCATCTCCACATCCACTGTATCTAAGGGCTTTTAACATTCAATAGGTTTTGACGAAAACTGCCATTTCTTCCAAACTGCAGCGAGTACAGGTGCAGAGCTAGCAAACACTCCTCATATGCTGACTCTTTTGTTCTTGAGATCATCTCCACGAACCTCCCCTGGACCCTCACCAACACCAGCACATCTTTTTGTAGGTAAGGAGCCCAGAACTGTCCAAGTGCTGTCCGACTAGTGCTTTATAAAGCCTCAGCATTACATCTTTGTTTTTCTATTCTAGTCCCCTTGAAAGAAATGCTAATATTGAATTTGTCTCCCTTACCACTGACTAAACCTGCAAGTTAACCTTTAGAGAACCCTGCATAAGAATTCACAAGTCCCTCTGCAACTCTGGTTTTTGAATTTTCTCTCCACTTACAAAACAGTCCAGCCCTATATATTTTTTTTGCCTGTGTGTAACCATGCACTTCCCAATATTCTATTCCATCTGCCACTTCTTTGCATATTCCCCAGAGCTGTTTAAGTCCCTCTGCAGACAACCAGCTACTTCAACATTATCTGCTCCTCCACTTATCTTTGTATCAACTGCCAACTTGGCCACAAAGCCATCAATTCCTTCATCCAAATCACTGATGTACAACGTGAAAAAAGCAGTCCCAACACTGACCCTTGCGGCGTACCACTGTTCATCAGCAGCCAGCCAGATTCCCACTTGTTGCCTCCTATCAGTCAGCCAATCTTATAAACATTCTAGTATCGTTCCCGTAATACTCTGGGTTCTTATCTTGTTAAGACAGCCTCACGTGCAGCACCTTATTAGAAGCCTTCTACAAATTCAGATAAACAACATCCACTGACCCTCCTTTGTCTAACCTGCCTGTTATGTTATCAAAGAATTCTAATAGATTCTAATCAGGTTAAGATTTTCCCTTTAGAAAACTATGCTGACTTTGGCCTATTTTATCATGTGCCTCTAAAAATCCTTAATAATCAACTCCAACATCTTTCCAAACCACTGAAGCCATGCTAACTGTCCTATAATTGCCTTTCTTCTGCCTCCCTCAAAGAGTGGAGTGACATTTGCAACTTTCCAATCCTTGGGAACCGTTTCAGAATCCAGTGATTCTTGCTAGATTGTTACCATTGCCCCCACAGCCTCTCATGCATCTGTAATACCCTTTATTCCATTGTAATACTAATATGTTCAATTGTATCTTCTCCTTTTCAAGCTGCAGGTTGAATTTGATTGTATTATGTTCACTGTCTCCTAAGGGTTCCTTTACCTTAAGCTCCCTAAGTAAATCTGGGTCATTACGTAACACCCAATCCAGAATTGCTGTTTCCCCCAGTGGACTCAGCCACAACCTGCTCTAAAAGGCATTCTACAAATTCCTTTTCTTGTGTTCCAGCACCAACTGCTGTACCGTGGAGAGCATTCTGACAGGTTGCATCACTGTCTGGTATTGGGGGGGGGGGGGCGGGGGGCTACAGTGCAGGGCTGAAAGAAGTTGCAGAGGGTTGTAAATCTAGTCAGCTCCATCTTGGGTACTAGCCAACAAAGTACCCAGGACATCTTCAGGGAGTGGTGTCTCAGAAAGGCAGCATCCATTATTAAGGACCTCCAGCACCCAGGGCATGCCCTTTTCTCACTGTTACCATCAGGTAGGAGGTACAGAAGCCTGAAGGCACACACTCAGTGATTCAAGAACAGCTTCTACCCCTCTGCCATCCGATTCCTAAATGGACATTGGACCCTTAGACACTACCTCACTTTTTTTAATATACAGTATTTCTGTTTTTTGCACATTTTAAAAATCTATTCAATATATGTATATTATAATTGATTCACTTATTTATTTATTATTGTTTTATTTATTTAAATTTTTCTCTTCTATATTATGTAACATTCACATCGACAGTGATGAAATGCTTTGAGAGGTTGGTCATGACTAGACTGAACTCCTGCCTCAGCAAGGACCTGGACCCATTGCAATTTGCCTATCGCCACAACAGATCAATGGCAGACACAATCTCAATGGCTCTCCACATGGCTTTAGACCACCCAGTTAACACAAACACCTACGTCAGGATGCTGTTCATCAACTATAGCTCAATATTTAATACTGTCATTCCCTCAATCCTGATTGAGACGTTGCAGAACCTGGGCCTCTGTACCTCCCTCTGTAATTGGATCCTCGACTTCCTAACCAGAAGACCACAATCTGTGCAGATTGGTGATAACATATCCTCCTCGCTGACAATTAACACTGGCACATCTCTGGGGTGTGTGCTTAGCAAACTGCTCTACCCTCTATATACACATGACTGTGTGCCAAGGCATAGCTCAAATACCATCTATAAATTTGCTGATGATACAGCCATTGTTGGTAAAATTTCAGGTGGTGACGAGAGAGTGTACAGGAGTGAGATATGTCAACTAGTGGAGTGCTCCCACAGCAGCAACCTGGCACTCAACGTCAGTAAGAAGAAAGAGTTGTTTGTGGACTTCTGGAAGGGTAAGACAAAGGAACACATACCAATCCTCATAACCTGTGAATCTAACCCGGTCCCAACATATTGAAGTGGTTATAAAGACGGCAATTCAATGGCTATACTTATTAGGAGTTTGAATAGATTTGAATGTCTCAAGAACTTCTATAGTTGTACCGTGGAGAGCATTCTGACAGGCTGCATCACTGTCTGGTATGGAGGGGCTACTGCACAGAACTGAAAGAAGCTGCAGAAGGTTGTAAATCTAGTCAGCTCCATCTTGGGTACTAGCCTACAAAGTACCCGGGACATCTTCAGGGAGCAGTGTCTCAGAAAGGCAATGTCCATTATTAAGGACTCCCAGCACCCAGGGCATGTCTTTTTCTCTCCTTTTCTCACTGTTACCATCAGGTAGGAGGTACAGAAGCCTGAAGGCACACACTCAGTGATTCAGGAACAGCTTCTTCCCCTCTGCCATCCGATTCCCAAATAGACATTGAATATTTGGACACTACCTCACTTAAAAAAAATACAGTATTTCTGTTTTTAATCTATTCAATATACGCAATTGATTTACTTGTTTATTATTATTATTATTGTTTTTATTTTATTTTATTTTTTTCTCTCTCTGCTAGATTATGTATTGTATTGAACTGCTGCTGCTACGTTAACAAATTTCACGTCACATGCCGGTGATAATAAACCTGATTCTGGATTTTTTCAATTTACGTGCATATTGAAATCCCACAAGATTATCACAACATTGCCCTTTTTACACGCCTTTTCTATTCCTGTTGTAATTTGTATCGAACATCCTGGATATTCTTTGGAGGCCTGTACATAACTTCCATCGGTGTCTTTTTACCCTTGCAGTTTCTTAACTTGAATCACAAGAATTCTACATCTTCCGATCCTATGTCACCTCTTTCTTAGGATCTAATTTCATTTTTTTTTACCAGCAGAGCCACACCACCCCTTTGGCCTACTTGCCTGTCCATTTGATACAATGTGGGTGTTAAGCTCCCAACTACGATCTTCTTTTAGCCATGACTCAGACATGCCCACAACACCACAATTACACCACAAGATCCTATTCCGTATACTATGTGCATTCAAGTGTAACACCTTCAGTCCTGTCTTCATCATTCTGTTTGATTTTTGCTCCCTGTTACACTTTAACTATCCCACTGACTGCAACTTTGCCCCGACTCCTCTGCCTGTCCTTCCTCACAGCCTCACTACACACTGCCTGTAGTTGTACACCAACTGCCCCATCTTCAGCCCTACCACTCTGATTCCCATCCCCCTGCCAAATTAGTTCAAACCCTCCTCAACGGCTCTAGCAAACCTACTCGTAAGGATATTGTCCTCCTTGAGATCAGGTGTAACCCATCCTATACGTACAGGTCACACATTCCCCAGAAAAGATCCCAATAAACCAGAAATCTGAATCCCTGCCCCTGCACCAATTTCTCAGCCTTGCATTCAACAGCCAAATCATCCTATTCCTACTCTCACTGGCTGTCATGGTCCCGACCATCAATTCCCCATTTTCTCCTAATTCCCTTTGATTGTGCCATGGTTCTGACTGTTAATTCCCCATTTTCTCCTAATTTCCATTGATGGCGACATACCTGGTTTTCATCATGACCTGCAGTATAAGAACCCCGGCTTTGCACCCACTAGTTGCCAGATTGTTGGTTTTGCCAGTGTGATAATTAACGCTTCCCGGCTGCTTAGGATTGTGTGTTCTAAGTTTACTCCAGCACCGAGGTTTACCTGTGAAACTTAGTTTCTCCGAGTCAAGGTAAGTTTTCTATGTTCAACTCCAGTTCTGAGATCTACCTGTGGAACTCAGTCCCTCCGAGTCAAGATAAGGGTTTCAAGTTTACTCCCGCACCAAGATTTACTTGTGTAACTCCGTCGTCTGTGCTTAGAAAAGTTTTATCTGCCACTTCTCTTTCTACGCTCCGTGTCAAGGTAAGTCCTGCCTGCCTCCTGTTTTCCAGTTCTCCCTCCTGTTTGCCGTTCAACACTCACAGCCACGTCTGCATCCTAACTCAATCTCTGTGGTCTTTGTCCTGCGTTTGGGTTCACCCTGTTCTTTGCACAGAATGATCTGGCCACTATGTACCCAGCGGACATGAATACCTTTCAACAAGCCCTTGCCAGCCAGGGTTCTCTACGGGGACAGCATGACCAACTCCTCCCAGAGGTCATGGAGAACCTTCGTACCCTGTCTGCTCACGTCACGCAGATCGGTGACCAGGTAGACCGAATCTCCACTCATTTTACTCAAACCCCTCCTGGAACCCTGTCTAACCTGCCTGGACAGCCTGTAGTGACAACCCCCTACGTGTCAGCAACACCCCCGCCAAGAGAACCTCACATACCTGAACCGGAGCACTACACTAGGGATTTGCAGAAGTGCCGAGCCTTCTTCCTTCAGTGCTCCTTGGTGTTCGAACAGCAGTCGTCCACGTACTCCATGGATAAGTCAAAGATTGCTTATATCATGAGATTGTTGCGGGAAAGTGCCTTGGCGTGGGCCACAGCTGTTTGGGACAACCAACTGGATATCTGCTCTTCTTTTGCCACCTTTACTGCAGAAATGAGAAAGATCTTTGACCACTCTGTCCGTGGTAAAGACGCCACCAAGCGTCTACTCACTCCTAGTCAGAGCTCATGCAGTGTCACCAAATACTCCGTGGAGTTCAGGACGTTAGCAGCCGACTCGGGGCGGAATGATGAGGCACTCCAAGGGGTATTTCAGAATGGTCTCAGCGACATGGTGAAGGATGAGTTGGCGACAAGAGACGACACCGACAGCCTGGATTCCCTGATCTCCTGGCCACCAGGTTGGACAATCGTCTCCGAGAACGCCACAGAGAAAGAACTGGTCATCCACCACCTTTGACCACTCCATGGCACTCATTACCGCCTCCCACCAGAACAAGCCTCTCTTCTCCTCCTGCTCCTAGAGTCGCTCCCAGCCCGGCCATTTCCACTGGCCCGGGAAAGGAACCCATGCACCTGGGACAGAACTGCCTTTCTCCCGCTGAACGACTCCAGAGAATGAGAGCAGGTGAGTGTCTATATTGTGGCCAGACCGGCCACTTCCTTGCTACTTGTTCCCTTCAGCTAAAGGGGAAGGCTCACCAGTAATGAGGGGGAGTCTGGTGAGCCAGACAACATTCCCTTCCGTCTCCCAAACTCGGACGAAGCTTCAAACCACTTTGTGTTACAATCAACAGTCCTTGCCCCTGTTAGCAGTAGTGGACTCCGGCGCAGAGGGAAACGTTTCAGATGAAAACTTAGCCTTCCAAGGCGGAATTCCTCGTGAGCCATTGAGTACCATCCCCCCCCCCCAGGAAGCCCGGGAACTGGACGGTGGACTCCTGGCCCGAGTCATGCATTGCACAGAACCCATGCCTCTCCTTCTCTCCGGAAACCATCGGGAATAGGTACAATTCAATTTAATTTCCTCTCCTCAAGCTCCTACAGTTTTTGCTTACCCCTGGTTAAGCCGTCATAACCTCCACATTGACTGGTCCACCGGGAAGATAGCTGATGTTGGTTCTGCCATTCCTCTTGTCTGCAATCAGCTCTTTTCCCAATGAAAGTCACAACCTCTTCCGCCTCTGAACTCCCTGACTTATCCAAGGTTCCAGTAGAGTATCACGATCAGGGAGAAGTGTTTAGCAAGCAATGAGCTCTTTCTCTGCCTCCACACCGCCCTTACGATCGCGTAATTGACCTTCTTCTCGGAGCCCCAATACCCACCGGTCGGCTGTATATCCTGTCCAGACCAGAAAGAGAAACTATGGAGACGTATGTAAATAACTCCCTCACGGCCGGCATTATCTGACCCTCATCTTCCCCCGTAGGTGCAGGTTTCTTCTTTGTAGGGAAGAGAGACAGTTCACTGCATCCCTGCACCGACTACTGTGGCCTGAGCAACATTACCATAAAGAATAAGTGTCTCCTGCCCCTTATCAACTCAGCGTTTGGGCCCCTTCACAGAGCCACAATTTTCTCTAAGTTGGACCTGCGGAATGCCTTTCACCTGGTCAGGATAAGGGAGGGAGATCAATGGAAAACAGCTTTTAACACCCCCCTTGGTCATTTCGAATATCTGGTCATGTCATTTGGTCTCACCAATGCCCCTGCCATCTTCCAAGGTCTGGTAAATAACGTCCTTAGGGACCTTATTAACTGTTGCATTTTTGTTTATTAGGATGACATCATAATCTTCCCCTGCAGTCTTCAGGAACACACCCGTCATGTCCGTCAGGTTCTTCAGAGGCTTTTGGGGAACAAGCTATTCGTTAAGGCAGAGAAGTGTGAGTTCCATGCCCGTTCTGTCAGTTTCCGGGGGTAAATCATTGAGAGCGGGCAAGTGTGGGCAGATCCCGAAAAGATCCGGGCGGTGGTAGAATGGCCAAAACCCACAACACTCAAACAACTCCAGCGATTTCAGGAGTTCGCCGACTTCTACCGTCGCTTCATCAGGGATTACAGCTGGGTGGCAGCGCCCCTTACTCAGCTCACCTCTCCTGCGGTCCCTGAATCCCAAAGCGGACTCAATCTTCTTGGAGCTGAAGGGGCTCCACTCCACTCTTATCCTGGTTCAACCTGACCCCTCTCGCCAATTCACTGTGGAAGTTGACACCTCCAACTCTGGTGTAGGAGCGGTCCTCTCGCAACACTCCATCCCAGACCAGAAGCTCCATCCCTGCACCTTCTTCTCTCGCCGTCTATCCCCGCCGAGCAGAACTACGACGTTGGGAAGCGGGAGTTGCTGGCCGTCAAGCTCGCCTTGGAGGTGTGGAGACACTGACTGGAGGGTGTTCATCGTCTGAATGGAACATAGGAACCTCGAATACATCCAAACTGCTGAACGCCTTAATTCCTGCCAAGCCCATTGGGCATTTTTTTTTGACCATTTTAAGTTCACCCTCACCTATCATCCTGGTTCCAAGAACGGAACGGGAAGTCAGATGCTCTCTCTTGTCAATGCGATCCTCCCAGGAGGGCCTTCCCAATCCCAATACCATCCTGTGTGGTGGCTGTCCTCACCCGGGAGATCGAATCCACAGTCAGAGAGGCCCAACAGACTCAACCGGACCCAGGCAATGGACCCCCCCCCCCCCCCACAACTCCATTGCCTCTTCGTGCCTGACACTGTCTGGTCTCAGGTTCTCCAGTGGAGGTATGCTTCTTGTTTCGCCTGCCATCCTGGAATCGATCGAACTCTGTCCCTTCTGAAGCGACATTTCTGGTGGTCCACCATGGATGCTGACACTCGCTCCTTCGTCTCTGCCGGTTCTGTGTGTGCCCATGGAAAAGCCTCCCATCGACCACCTCCTGGGCTGCTTTGTCCCCTACCTGTCCCTGGCCGCCCTTGGTCCCACATTGCTCTGGATTTCGTCACTGGATTACCCCCTTCACGTGGTAACACTGCTGTACTTACCGTGGTGGACCATTTCTCCAAAGCCGTGCGCTCCATAGCCCTTCCCAAACTCCCTACAGCCTGTGAAACAGCCAACCTCCTTGTCCATCACGTCTTCCACCTTCATGGAATTCCCTCTGACATCGTTTCCGACCGGGGTCCCCAATTCATCTCCCAGATCTGGAGATCCTTCTGTCAAGCCGTTGGAGCCTCAGTAAGTCTGTCTTGCTGTTTCCATCCACAGACTAATGGTCAAACGGAGTGAGCCAATCAGGATTCGGAAGCAGCACTGCGCTGCATTTCCGCCAACAACCCGTCATCCTGGAGCAGCATCTCACTCGGGTGGAGAATGCCCACAACTCCCTGGTCAACACCGCCACTGGAATGTCTCCCTTCGAATGCTCCCTCGGTTACCAGCCCCCTCTGTTTCCTGCCCATGAAGATGACATCGCTGTGCCTTCAGTTCAGGCCCATCTCCGCCAGTGCTGCAAGTTCTGGAAAGATGCACGCTCGGCCCTGCTCCGCTCAGCTGACCGCGACTGGAGGATTGCTGATCGCCATTGAATTCCCGCACCCAACCATCAGCCTGGTCAGAAGGTCTGTCTCTCCTCCAGGGACATCCCCCTCAAAAATGAACCCAAGAAACTCGCCCCACGTTACCTTGGACCATTTGAGATTGAGAGCATCATCAACCCCTGGGTAGTCAAACTCAAACTGCCCAGATCTATGCACGTTCATCCCACATTCCACGTCTCTCAACTGAAACCTGTGTCTGTCAGCCCTTTGTGCCCTCCTGTGAACCTCCTCCACCCGCCATGATCATTGACCCAGTATGCACCATCTGGCGAATACTGGATGTGTGTTACTGAGGCAGGGGTCTCCAGTTCCCGGTCGATCGGGAGGGATACAGTCCTGAGGAGCATGCCTGGATTCCCCGCTCCTTCATCTTGGACCCTTCCCTCATCTGAGATGTTCATCGAGACAATCTGGACAAACCTGGTGGTTCGCCTAGAGGCTCCCATTGGGGGGGGGGGGTGTATTGTCATGGTCCTGACTGTTAATTCCCCATTTTCTCCTAATTTCCTTTGATGGCAGTATACCTGGTTTTCAAAGACCTGCAGCATAAGAACCCCAGCTTTGCACCCACTAGTTGCCAGATCATTGGTTTTGCCAGTGTGTTAATTAACGCTTCCTGGCCGCTTAGGATTGTGTGCTCTAAGTTTTGCTTCAGTGCGGAGATTTACCTGTGCAACTCAGTCTCTCTTAGTCAAGATAAGTTTTCTAAGTTCAACTCCAGTTCCGAGGTTTACCTGTGAAACTCCATCTCTCTGAGTCAAGATAAGGATTTCAAGTTTACCCCAGTACCAAGGTTTACCTGTGTAACTCCATCTCTCCATGCTAAGAAAAGTTTGGTCTGCCGCTTCCCTTTTTTCGCTTCATGTCAAGACAAGTTCTGCTTGCCTCCTGTTTTCCTGCACTCCCTCCTGTTTCCCGTTCAACTCTCACGCCCACGTCTGCATCCTAACTCAATCTCCATGCCTGTGTCCTGCGTTTGGGTTCGCCTCATTCATTGCAACATTGGCACATGGCACACAAATTGTAGCCTTCTGGATACACAGGTCTAATTGCATTATTCTCTTGATTACTTCCTGTACCTTCTTTGTACTATCCCTAACATTATAAGGATTTATATACCTAGACTTTGTGGCATCATTAACCCCACTGTTTCAAACTTTTCACAATTTAGATAGTTGTCCGAAGAGTGCACAAGGGTTCTACCAGCTTTTACAGTCGCTTGCATCTATGGTTGGCTTTTATTTATCTGCACTCAAATCTATGAATACTTTCAAAGGAATTGGCTGCCTTTAATGAAACAAAATCAAATCACTTCTTAGTGACCCAGGGATCATATTCATAATATACTCAAAGCACAAGGCAACTACTTACAGTATATGTAATTATATTTTATTCTCTTGTTTTTGGTATAATTTTGTTCTGTAATGAGATAACCTAATGAGTATTATAATTAGCATTCCATAATATATCAGTATTCAATTTTAGAAATGCTGGCAAATCATTTAGCAGATTAACTAAAATATTAATATGATTCTTATTAATCTAGTGGGAACTGGCAAAACTAAATTTGTAACATATTCTGTGGTTAATGTCTTTAAAACACAGTTAACTCATAAAAGAACTATCAATGTTCATTTTTTTAAATGTTGATTTATCATACCATCCACTCGGGTATGAAACACAACTCTTCTCTGGATAATGTAGCCCCCACCTAGCAAAAAGCTGATGGCCATGTCTGCTACCTAATACTCATCAATCACATTCTAATATCACAGCTACATTAATATAATTTTGGAAGATGATCTGAGCACTAAGCAATTGAGAAAACCATTAGAAGGTTTGCTCCATAAAGCCTACCACTTATTCTTAAATCCCTAATCACTTCACTGCTATCACAATAAAATCACCACGGCCTTACATCCGAAGGTTGAGTGCATTAAGTCCTAATGGATTACACATTGTATGAAAGTCAGTACCTCTGGTGAAGCAAAACAATATTATGGTATATCAAGATTCCTTTAACTGAGGGATAATAAGACACATAATGAAGGAAAATACCTTTCAACTTCTCACATAATTGGTTAATTTAAAAATATACAAAATTGAGAATTCTGGGACAATGATTTTTGACCATTACATTCCTTTAACTAAAACTCTTTCAACCTGGGAGTCAGATGTAATGCAATAGGTTTGTATAAAGAAAGTTCTCACAATTTTTCTGGTGCCGCACTGTATTGCCAGAAAGAAGTTCCTACAACTGCTTTGTCAAGCAAATTTTAAAGACATCTGATTTATCTGTGATATCTTCAATAGTTAAGATTTCCTGGCACGTAGATGCAGAATTAACACTTGTCAATTGGAAGTTCTATCCTATTTTTTAATTGTTCGCAGCTCTAGATTTAAAAACAAAACAGAACAACAGGATGGCATATCACATGACAGATTAGGTGTACTCAGGCATTAGGACCTCCATAATACAGAGCAGTTTGGTTCTTTTAGGAGAATTTAGAACATTGGGCCAGATGGCCGATAGGTGGTACGTGCCACCTTAATCTTAGACTGTGTGATTTTAACATGCCAACATGCCCATATCTTCTTGCAAGTTAAACATGTAGCACTAGGAACAGCAAGATGATTAGTACCTGAGTAGCAAAATATTAACTATTAGTGCCTATTTTTAAAGCATGATTGTTGAATAATTACACTCACTGTGACAGAAAAAGAAATATTACTTAAAAAGCAAAAGGAGATACTCTCCAGAACAGAGAGCTCCAACTGTCTTTTAATGATTGGCTAACTACTTTGGATATACTGTACAGTATTTACATTCTTTGTCAAAAATTTAAAGCTTACATTTGTAATGTATTTCAAAATTACTTGAATAAAATTGAGCAATATTTTATTCGATTTGCCTGCTGTTTATCCTGTTCTGTTACTAATGCATTTTTATTTTATTACTAATATTAATAAAAGTTAAAAGATAAAACTGTTACGAGTAAATGCAGGCACATGTAAAATTGTTTCTAGATATAATGACCATTAATAATCCAGGACAACTCAATATGCACAAAATTCCTATTAAGCTATTGGTTAAAACCCACGGAAATGACACCAATTGTGTTTGGAAGTGCCCACGGACGACACCTCAGAGGAAGCGTGGGCATAGGTCAGGATTACAAGTGCATTTAAAGAAACAGGGTTCTAAACTCCCTATACTGACTATCTTGCTGGTGAATGCACAGTCTCTGGTGAATAAAATCGACGATTTCAGAGCCAGGGTGCTGAATCAGAGGGACATTAGGACCGCATGTTCCCTTTGTTTCACTGAATCCTGGTTAACCCCTTCTGTACCAGATGCAGCGATTCAGATCGATGGGTTTATGATACACCATCAGGAGAGATCTATAGAGTCTCTCAAAAGCAGAGGTGGAGGAGTATGCCTCATGATCAACTCTTGGTGCACAAATATATCAGTGCTGTCCCAATTCTGCTCACCAGACCTGGAATATCTAGCAGTTAGTTGCCGTTCTTTTTACCTACCACTGGGGTCACTTTGGTAGCAGTTTACATTCCACCTCAGGCCAATGTCAACCAGACTTTAGATGATCTGAGTAATGGGATCAACACGCACAAAACAGCACATCCTAACACCTTCACCTTCATTTTGGGAGATTTTAACCAGGCCAGTCTGAAAAAATCACTAAGCAACTACCATCAACAGATCACTTGTAATACCAGAGGAAACAACACACTGGACCATTATTACACCACCATCAAGGATGTCTACTGTGCTATTCCACACCCTCACTTCAGGAAGTCTGATCACCTGTCTGTACTTCTACTCCCTGAGTATAGGCAGAGACTGAGGACTGCAGCACCAGCAGTGAGGACCGAGAAGGTTTGGACAAGGGAAGTACATGAGTGCCAACAGGACTGCTTTGAATTGGCAGACTGGACTGTATTCAGGGATTCGTCTTTGAATTTGGATCAGTATGCTGCAGTTGTTACCAGCTTTGTTAAAACCTGTGTGGATGAGTGTATGCCTACAAAGACTTACTATACATTCCCAAACCAAAAGCCATGGATGAACCAGGAGGTAAGTCACCTGCTGAAGGCTAGATCTGTGGTATTCAAGTCTGGCAACCCAGGTCTGTACCAGAAAACCAGGTATGATTTGTACAGGGCTATTTCAAGGGCGAGGAGACAATTTCGATTAAGGTTGGAGGCAACATCATATGCATGGAGACTCTGTCAGTGTCTGCAAGACATTATTTCCTACAAAGCGAAACCCAATAGTATGAATGGCAGCGATGCTTCATTACCAGATGAACTCAATGCCTTCTATGCACGCTTTGAATGGGAGAACATAACTACAGCTGTGAAGATCCCTACAGCACCTGATGACCTTTATGATCTCTGTCTCAGAGGCTGATGTTAGACTGTCTTTAAAGAGAGTGAACCTTCAAAAGGTGGAAGGTCCTGATGGAATACCTGGTAAGGCTCCGAAAACTTGTGCCAACCAACTAATAGGAATATTCAAGGACATTTTCAACCTCTCACTGCTATGGGTAGAAGTTCCCACTTGCTTCAAAAAGGCAACAATTATAGCAGTGCCTAAGAAGAATAATGTGGACTGCCTTAATGACTTATCGCCTGGTAGCATTCATATCAACAGCGATGAAATGGTTTGAGAGGCTGGTTATGACCGGACTGAACTCCTGCCTCAGCAAGGATCTGAACACACTGCAATTTGAATATAGCTCAGCATTTAATACCATCTTTCCCACAATCCTGATTGAGAGGTTGCAGAACCTGGGCCTCTGTACCTCCCTCTGCAATTGGATCCTCGACTTCCTAACCAGAAGACCACAGTCTGTGTGGATCGGTGATAGCATATCCTCCTCGCTGACAATCAACACTGGCGCACCTCGGGGTGTGTGCTTAGCCCACTGCTCTACTCTCTCTATATACACATGACTGTGTGGCTAGGCACAGCTCAAATACCATCTATAAATTTGCTGACGATACAACCATTGTTGATAGAATCTCAGATGGTGACGAGAGGCCGTACAGGAGTGAGATATATCAACTAATGAAATGGTGCTGCATCAAAAACCTGGCACTCAACATCAGTAAGACAAAAGAGCTGATTGTGGACTTCAGGATGGGTAAGACGAAGAAACACATACCAATCCTCATAGAGGGATCAGAAGTGGAGAGGTGAGCAGCTTCAAGTTCCTGGGTGTCCATTATTAAGGACCTCCAGCACCCAGGGCATGCCCTTTTCTTACTGTTACCATCAGGTAGGAGGTACAGAAGCCTTAAGGGACACACTCAATGATTCAGGAACAGTTTGTTCCCCTCTGCCATCCGATTCCTAAATGGACATTGAAGCTTTGGACACTACCTCACTTTATTAATATACAGTATTTCTGTTTTTGCATGTTTTTAAAAAATCTATTCAATATACATAATTGATTTACTTGTTTATTTATTCTAATTATATTTTAGTTTATATTTTTCTCTCTGCTAGATTATGTATTACATTGAACTGCTACTGCTATGTTAACAAATTTCACGTCACATGCTAGTGATTATAAACCTGATTCTAGTTCTGGTTTTGGCCATGATTACGTTTTTAATGGTCTGTCAATATAAGCTGTAAAGCTCTTGAAGGAAAATTAAGACATGTACAGTATGTACTTATGTTCTGACTAGGAACCAGGCAGAATAAATCACCTGCCCTTCCCTGCAATCTGCCCAGCCAGAATCCCCCTTTTTGGAAAAGAGTAAAATATATAATGCAATTGTATTTAAACACTGTAGCTGTGTTTGTAGAAAATACAGAATAAAGTATTTGGAATTTAATGTTACAGTAATATCCCCCTAACCATGCATTTTGCCTTCTGCTTAGAAATATAGAATTGTTTCACATATCACACCTTTGAATTTCTGAGAAAATAGAAATTTTATCGAACTGCCCAATGTTCTTATGTGAAAAGCAATGTAATATTATCAAAAACTAATTGTGTGTATTTTACGTGGACACTATGTACTTCATACACAGAAGAATGACTAGACCAAGGTGTTTGGACACACATATTGTCAACAATGAGGCATCCAGGTTTTAAGCTATAGTTTAACTTTGTAATGGAAACAGACTTTTTTTAATGGGAGCTCTAGTGTATTTTTGAAATCTTGTTCAATCATAATACAACTAGTTAATAGATAAGGTATAAGTAATAAAAAGCTATTTTCATGATTGCATTAACTGGGCACATCTACATTTATCAGGGACAATTGAAAAATATGTCCTTTTGGCTTGTTCTAATTTTCCGCAACAGATTTGATAAAGTTTCGACCAGGGTTGCGCTATTTCTTCCTCCCTTTAGTCATTGCATGTGGACGAGAATGTTACTCTTACTTGGAATTGTATAAATTACTCCCTACGTGATGAAACATTAGTGAATTTCTGATGAGCTTAAAGAGCTGAAATCATGAAATTGTATTAAATATATGGTGGTGAGAATTTTGGAATTTTTTTTGCATTTGGTGCAAAATCTTCTAGAAAGATTTTTCTGGGTTTTATTGTGTGTCTGGCTGTAACAGAAATGATAGGAATATTTTATGAACTTGCACTCCTGCTACAGATCTTCACTTTGTGGGAAGTTAACATGGTATTTCGCCTTTTTGGAAAAGGTGGGATTGGGCTTGACTGCATTGCCCTCCACGATTGAATAATCTACTCAAATTTGAATAGTGACTCTACATATCTCATCGTGGTGTGGGAATCCCTGGAACAAATACTGAGGTAGAAATTACCACCTCATAAAGGATGGGTAAAAGGCAAGATGGAAAGGAAATTATTTTCAAGTTCTAACCAACTAAAGACAAGATAACTCCTGGATGTGAGCAGCATAGCAGAAGGCAGAATTGATTATTCTTCTAATGTGCACCAGCACTAGAAATGAACATTATTCAAGAGTTCAGACATATTGCTTCTATACTTAAATCAATTTCTTATCCAAATAATTCAGCTTTCTTCAACTGGTTGTAGATTAATTATAACAATGTAATAATTAGTTACCTTCATTAATCTCAAACTCTTCAAAAACCAACCAGGATTCCCTTCATTTCTAATATTTAAAATTAGATTAAATTAAATAGAAACAGTGGTAGAGTTATTTCATTGTTTTTGTGATTACTACTAACTGTAAAAGATAAATAGACTTACTTCATCTTTCTCAGGATTGCAAACTTTCACCCACAATATATGGTCAAGTAACCAGTCTATAGGCTTGTCTTTGTAGAACATGATAATGAACTCTGTGATTAAGGGCAGGTCAGGAGACTTGAACAATTTTCCTACATCAAAAAAAAAGCAAAAGGAAGAATGCTTTAATTTGGCTCTCCAGTTATTATGGGGAGGTTTTGCCCTTAATAGTTGAGGTATAATCTTAATCATGACTAAAATTTAAGTAATTTTATAACTATAAAGCAGACTCATTTTAAGGTAACATAGGAAACATTTCACAAGCAGAGAATCGGCAGATGCTGGAAATCCAAGCAACATACATAAAATGCTGGAGGAACTCAGCAGGCCAGGCAGCATCTATGAAACAAAGCACAGTCGACATTTCAGGCCAAAATATCTTTGGCAGGACTGGAAAAAAAGCTGAGGAGTAGATTTAGGAAGCATTTCTTCTGCTTGCAAATTTGGCTTCTAAAAGCTCACTGCTTTTATTGTATTATGAATTAGAACACTTCTAAATTAGACGAAGTATATTGGGAATTGTGAAACCGATAATTGTAAATTGATCCTGCAGTACAAATCTCTGAATTACAAGAGTTGGTCAATTAAAACTTTGGTGAACTGATATTTAATGGCAGGTGGAATAATGAGAATGTAGATGCATTAACAAATATAAAGAACAGCGAGTATCTCATATAGAAAATGTCAACCATATGTTTAAATAATTGATTAATAACCACACTTGTTTTTACAAAAATATTACATTTAAAAGTTGTAATCCCCTTCATTTGTTTATATTCATACTACTGGCAGTGATGAATTTATAAACTTCCAGACTAACTAAAAAACTGACTTGATATTCAAATATAAAGGAGTTACAAGTATCATCTGGACCCTCAAATCAGTATCTTGTTAACAAGAACAGTTTGAAATAACTCATTATAAAGAAGCTTAGGCAACATAGCTCAGATATCAGCATTCATTTCTTTAGATTGATATCAATGAGGAGCTCTTTAAAGACTGCAATTCTATTGAGGCTAGACAAATGTATGAAACCTGATAGATATTTTGCAAACCAAATTCTAATCCAAGTTTTGAAGCACAATAGAATCTTTTTGTACTATATATCGAGAGCCTGCAAAATAATGCTAGGATTTCCAATATTTTTAACAGTTACCATTTTCTTTCAAGACAATGGCAAATAGAAAAAACAAAATTATTCAACACACAGAGTTGATAAGAGTCTTATTACTAAACTGTCACTATAATGCAATAAAAGTTTCATAAGGGGATTTCTCTTTCACCTTACATCTACTGAAAAATACAATGGTAGCTTTTAAACAATCAGAGATTTACATCAAACTATGTTTTTTAACTCTGCCAACCAAATTCAAAAACCCAACAAAGCAAAAGAAAATCAATAACTGTGTGAGATCTCATGTGAGCGATTCTAACTTTAATCAAAGCACTGAGTAATTTGATAGGCCAATTAGCATTAATTCTGACTGACATATTTAGTTCATGAGAAGGCAAACACCTTTGCATAAAACATAGATTTGCATCTTTCCCTCTGTTCTTTCTGTTATAACTCCCAAAAAACTCTTTTGTGCCTTTCATATTCACCTCCTCTCTTCCCTAACTGGGAAAATGAAGTATTCCAGACAAGATCAGCTGCTCCCTATTATTCCTGGCAACAATAACTTCATGAATGCCTCCAACTCACTGCTACTTCAAGTCCTTCCATCAAAAAGCCACTGGAGACCAAACAAGTTCTGTAGCCTTGAAATAAATTCCCATTCCAAAGTGCCAGACAAACTACTTTTCCTGTTAACGTTCAAACCATTTTCAGAGATAATTTCCAAAAGTATATATACTTTTTAAAAAGGCTAATCAACACTTCCATGTCTTCATATACATTGCTGTACGCAGATGCTGGAAATCCAAAACTAGAAATGTTGGAAACATTGCAGATTAGGCAACATCTATGAAAAAATAAACGGGGACAATATCTCACAGGTCAAACACGTTTTTTCAGTTCAGGGGGAGGAAAACAAATTAGTTGTAGAGAGAAAGACTGAAGGCAAGATTGTTATGGGGATAAGTTGCTGAAGTCATGTGCTCAATGGATTAATGGTAACAATTAGAGAGAGAGAGAGAGAGAGAGAGAGAGAGAGAGAGAGAGAGAGAGAGAGAGAAAATGAACAAAAGCAGTTAGAGAGTCACAATGCAAGCAAAAGAGAGCCAATGCTTCAAAATGTAGGCTGTGTGACATCCCAGCAAGTCAACCTGTGCTATTGGGTAGAAAAAAGAAACAGCAAATATCAATACCAATACAGACAGGAGATTTACAGCAGAAGTGACTAGTCATGAAATAGATAGGAAAAGTGAGTTATCTAAAGTTGTGGAATTCAATACTGAGCCCATAAAGTTGCAATGTACCGTTCAGAAAATGAAACAGTGCTCCTCAAGCTTGTTATAACAATATACAAGAACACAGACAAAAAAAAAGACACAAAATATTGAAAGGAGTACAAGTGAATTGATGCTGTGGGGGAATGGATCAGTAAAATGCTTGAGTGAAGGAGAGAAGTTGTTTAGAGGAAGGGACTAGAGGGATGAAGATGTCCAACAGAGGAATAGGAGGAAACTGAAGGAAGGAGGGTTAGGGTTGTGAGGATGACGTAGAGGCTATTGGCAAGAATATGTCTGTTTTTCCCCATTGTGTGTGTGGGTGGGGAGGGGTTGGCAGGCATTATTTGCATGTGGCATTTTGTATGGTAGAATTCTGTCCCCATTTATCTTGGACCTCCTTGTTATTGGACCAGAAGTTCACTCTATTTTGTCTCCGTTAAAAGATATCACACACAGTCTAGTGAGGAAGCAAGTCATCTTCAATCCCAAGGGACTGCTTAAAAAGCAATTATTTCTTTGTTTTTCTATTTGCATAGTTTGTGTCTTTTGCATGCTCATGAATGCCCATGTTGGTGAGGTCCTTCATTGATTCTTTTATGATTATTATTCTATTATGGATTTATTGAGTATACCCATAAGAAAGTGAATCTCTGGGTTGTGTATGGTGACATGTATGTACTTTGAACTTAATTGAACTTTTATATTATTAACTAGATGAACTGTGTAGACGTTGAGCGATAGTTTGTGTTAAATAATGTTGAACTGTTGTTGAATGCACGGTCCAGGCATGGGATCATTCCTAATGGGAGTACATAGTGGGAAAATCATGGGCATGAACCCAGGAATTCTAATGTCAGCACTTTGACCTTTTTATTAGGTGAAGAAATTCCGTGAAAGGGCAAGTCAAGATGGCACCTGCATACAATGCTCCTTCGGTTGACATCTTCTTGATAGATCATGAAACCATGTATTTCACTTCCTTTATGTCTTTTAAATTTGTTTTTCATTTTGAATGTGATCCTGGAACTGTTGGAGCTGTGATTTGCTGTTTGGAGATCGTTTGGGTGTTCCTGCACTCAGCAGTCTCCAAAAAGATTCCAGGAGGCAGAGGCAGTGTGCGCGACCCTCATGGTGGGCAAGCTGCGGGATGGGGTGTGAGCTGATGTTCAACTCCATTCCACCAATTAAAGCTTCTATTGTTCGCTGACTAAAGCGACGAGGGAGATAGAAACATCGAGGTGAATGCAGAAGGTGAGTGCCAACTGCCTGCCTTTTAATCACTGACGATCGCTCTGCTATGCTACCAGAGAGGGGAGAGCCTGCCACTGTGCCCAGAGAATGTTACCCAGGATTTCTGTGTTTTGAATAAGGACTTGGACTAGAGACTTTATTCCAGTCTTATAATTTTTTTATATTCTGTGTTTTTCACCCCATCGTTCTTGTTTTCCTTGTGTGAGGAGGGGTACTTGGGGGTCGATGAGTCAGTTCCATTTTGTTCACTTTTTATGCAGGAGGAGGGATTGGGGGTTGATGTACTTGTTCTGTTTTTGTGCAAGGAGGGGGACTTGGGGTGCGGTTAATGACCGTCCTGCCTTTCTTATCTTTCTTGGCTTCATGGCTACCCAGAGAAGAGAAATTTCAGAGTTGTATACTTTGAACCTTAGAAGTGAGATGATCTTGTCCACCACTTCTCCTCTACCCCATTAACAGGTTTTTTAAAGGATTGTTCTATCAGAACACTATGGTCCACTCCATCAATCACAAGTCTCCTTTCCACAGCTTCCCATCTTCTTCCCACTTCCAAGTATTTGTGTGCTACTTTCAATTTGCCATTAAATAGGATTTGTAGCTCACAATGTAGCCTCCTTAATGTCAGAGAGATTGGATGCCAGTTTCCCATGACACTTCCAATCCATATGCAATCTCCTAGGCTATGGTTCGCTATCACATTAATTCTCTTTCACAGTTTTCCTCTGCCTTCCACACCACTGAGTGAACCATTAGAATCTAAGAAATAGAAGCCACTTTTGTGCACTAATCCCACATCCCTCGATTCACTAATATGTAAAGTCTCTATCTTCCATACACTTAGTGACTGGGATTCTGAAGGCCTTTTGGCTGGTGAATTCCATAGGCTAACTAGTCCCAGCGAAAAAAAGAAATTCTTCCCAACTTTGTCCTGAGTGGCCAATCCTTTACCTTTGAAACTGTTCTGCCCATTCAAGCCCTTCATATGCTTAACCTCTCCTCATAAGACAAACTGTTGTCTCAGAGGTCGATCTGACCTTGTTCATCTTTCCTTTGGCAAGGAGATAAGAGGTGTATACAATAGTCAGGCCCTGTACAATTGCAGCCAGGAATCTCAATTCTGTTATTTATGGTTTATAGCAACATAGACCAATGTTCACACATGCTGAAGCTGCATTTTGACTTTCTATGATTCATGAAGAACATCCAGGCCCCTCTAAAAACAGCATTTTTCAATTTTTCAGCAATTCTACCCTTCTATTTCAAAATAGGCTTTAACAACAGAACCTTGATTAAGGACCTAATTCAACATGGAGTTAAGATAATAATCCTGCTATTTCTGTCTACATATCTGCATGATCCAGCCTTTTGATCCATTTCCCTTGTCTTCCCAACTTTTGCCTTGTTTACTTTGGCATGAAATTATTCCTTTCTTCAGCTTTCCCCTTTCTCCCTTCAAAAATACTCTACTTCAAAAATATTTTACTTTTGACTTTTTTCCCATTAAAGATCTGATATAATGTTACTGTACTGAAACTATAATTATTTCTTCCTCTACAGATCACCTTGCTGGGTTTTCCCAGCATTCTCTGCTTGATGGTGATGCTTTGCTTGTCATCGAAAGAGGTGGGATTGAGAATTCAGCAATCACTGGCTAGGATTTACCTTTCCTCCTTTGTTTTCTGATTGACTTTTTCTTTCATTTTCATTTTTAAAATCTTTTTTTAATAAATAATCTTCTACAACTATAGAATAATACAAAATTTCAATGAATTAATATGTATACAATTAAAAGAGCTGAAGAAAAAAAAACTAATCATAATATATAAAAATGAAAAAAGGGGAAAAAAGAACCCCATCTAACTGAGAAAAAAAACCCCATTAACTACAAAAAAAACCCATTAGGAATCTACCCCCAGAAGCAATACGCTTAACCATCATCTAGATATATAGGGGGAAAAATCATCAACCGCCAGTTCACATTTTTTTTAAAAGATAATAAAATTGGAAGGAAACCATATAGAATAATTCAAATTAAATGGTAATACTTGGCAAAAGAACCCATCTTCTCTCAAAATCAAATCGAGGTTCAAAAGTTCTACTTCTAATTTTTTCCAAGCTGAGACACAACATTACTTGAGAAAACCATTCAATTAATGTAGGGGAAGAGATACCTTTCCATTTTAATAAAATAGCCCTTCTTGCCAACAATGTAACAAATGCAATTACATGTTGATCTGAAGATAAAATACCCTGAATATGAAGCGGAACTATTCCAAATAGAACAGTTAATCTATTAGGTTGTAAAGTAATTTTCAAAGCTTTAGAGATTGTAGAAAATAAAGATTTCCAAAATAGTTTTAATGAAGAACATGACCAGAACATATGTGACAAAGTAGCTACTTCAGTTTTACATCTATTACAATAATTATCTACACTAGGAAATATTTTAGATTGTCTCTCCTTTGTTCTTTTTCTTTCTTCACTGATGCTGGCTGACTTGCTGTGAATTTCCAGCAAGTCATCAAGTCAAGTCTACTGTAACTATGTATATGTATACAATCAAAGGAGATGTTTCTCTGAACTAGGGCATACGCATAACACATATATAACATACAGTAATTTAGGAAAGTAAGGATAAAATCTACAAGTGGATTACACATAAATTAACCAAGTAAAGTGCATACATTAAATATTGTCAGGTTCAGAATAGATTACACAGAGATACTTTGAATGCAATGTGGCAGGGAGTTCTGAAGCCCAAAGGCCTGAGGGAAGTAATAGTTTCCCATCCTGATCATTTTTGTTTTTATGAATTCTCCTGCCTGATGGTAGAAAGTCATAGAGGATGCTGGATGGATGAGTGGGATCCTTAATAATACAGTGCTCCTGATAAATGTCCTTGATGGATGGTAGGGAGACCCCTATGATCCTCTCCGTCAATCTCAGTCTTTGTACTGGCTTCATTAGCCCCAATGTTGGAGGCAGCCAAAGAGTTACAAATGACCTTAGTAACAGGCATAAGATTATTAACATGATTACATAATATTTATTGTTTCAAGTCAATAACCTTCCATCACATCTTTTATAGGGAAAAAAATAAACTAAAATATTTTTGAAGATGACAAGGAAGATATAAGTGAGAAAAGAGTAAAGGGAAATGATAAAAAAGGAGTAATTTAATGGCAAAATAGTGCAAGACAAAAAGTTGGGAAGGCTGGATCATGCAGGAATATTTACATAGTATCAGGATTAATATCTTAAACTCCAAGTTCAAATAGTTCCTTAACCAAAAGGTGTGCTTCTGTTGTTTTGAAGAAAGATAGAACATGCTGAAAAATTAAAGGTTCTCAGTCAAATGCTGAAATGCTCATTGTAAGGCTTCTCAGTAGTACTGAATTTCAGAAGTCGTGTCTGATATTCTGCTGTTCCTGTAACAATGCATCCAGACCATTCTCAACTCCAGTTAAGCGCCTCAGCTTTTCACTTAACGGAGTAACATTATGTTACAGTAAGTGACTGCCCATATTTCCTTGTAAATGATGTGATCAGTTTTACTCTATGGGAGGGTATCTAACAGGCTTTTAGAACAGGATAGATAAAGGCTGAATGAGAGGTGAAAAGTGTTCCTTACTGCAATTTGTAAGGACTGCCATGAGAATTTCCCAAAATGTTCCCAACTTTGCACGAACCACTTGTCAGTATTTGCCAGTATTGCTTTTAACCCCTATTGTAGGGGAAGCTAAAAGGAGGCCGTGAGTCATGAGTCTTTGGAACTCAATTCCGCAAAGGGAGGAGAATGCAATTCATCAATCTTTTTAAGGCAGCAGAATAATGTTAGTAGCTAAGCAGGGGGAGGGCTGCAGGTTGCCACAGACAGACTGGAAATCAGAATTGATGTTACAGTCAGCTCTTTCGTATACAGTTATTTGGGGCCAAGTGCATCTTGTCAATTTATCCTTGCTGAAAATTTATTCTGCAAAATAAAAGAGTTAATTATAAACATGCTTACCAATAAATCCAAGCTGGGAAAACTCCAAGATCATCCATTCATCAGAAGGCTGATGATGAGCAAAATTCAGAATTGTTTGAAAATAGTTGGGTGTTGCTACGATATCGTCCTCTAACTGTCACAAAGACAAAACATTATTACACTGTGTCTTTAATATACTGCCAGTAAATATACAGGTGCTTACTCTTTTGGATCGGCGCTTATGTACTAAGAGAATAAACATTGAAATATATAATACAATAGCTTGTAAAGTTACACAGAATTGTATGGAATCTAACCGGAGTATCAAATCAAATCAAGTTTAATTATCAGTGACACTATGTATTAGATACAGCTGAACGAGACTGTGTTCCTCTGGGACCAAGGTGCACAACATTCAAAATGGTAAGCAAACTTCAAATTAGCAAGTAACATGATTCAGGAAAGTGAACAAAGCATATTCATGTGAAAATAAAAACATATGTATATATATATATATATATATATATATATATATATATAGTCCAAGACCCTGGGCGACAATGTCCGGCACTCGAGGGTACACTCTCCCAATACCGTAGTGTATGCACACAATCCAGCCTGTCATTGCACCGCTCGAACACGGGAGGGCAGCACCAATGGGAGGGCCAGTTCCCAGTCGAGCGCAGACGCCGTACTGTAGCGATTCCGCAGTCTCACCTGCTCTGCAGCAGCAGGCAAGCCAGAGGTTTGAAGTCTAGTCCTCGCTACTGCTGATGCATAGCTTCCATGTCGTCCGTCCCTCCGCCAGACAAGGGTAACAGACCTGCGTCAACTTACATTATGGCGGTCCAGCAGAGTCTTGTGGTCGCAAGTGAAATGTATGCAACAATCTTCCATGGTGGTACTGCACTGACTGCAATGCTTCTGAGTAGCGGGCAGCGCAGTCAAACAATATCCCAGTCGGCTCCGCTGCCGACACCAGTCCAGCTACACCGATGTTCTTGTAGTAGAATTGTCTTTGGATTGTAACAAAACACATCATACAAAGAAAAAATGCTTTTGGTTGCCCCCCCCCCCCCCCCGAGAAGCCGATGCGTTTGCCATCCTACCGGTATCACTGAAGAAAATCATCCATCTGCATGCCTGTATTTTATCTGAGATAATTCACTCCTTTCGCTGGTGCTGCCAGAGTGGTCCTTGCAAAGCATCCGCGGACCTCCTGGCCTTCAACAGTGGCAATGAAACAGCTCCTTTCTGCATCTAGAAGTTCTCTCCAACTGTTCCCAGCAGAATTTCCAGACCCATGGTCACAGTAGTGAGCAACTGATAAATTCTCAAGACATTTGAGGCGGACAGTGCCATTTAAGTACTACAATTGCTATCCAGGATGAAAAGAAGCAAATTACTTGCCCTGTTCCAATGCACCTTAGTTAGACTAGAGAATGCATCCCAATGATTTGGTTTGCCATCTTTAAGGAGTTTAGTGCATTTCAGTCCTGGAAGAAAAGTACCACCATACTGAATCTGTGCATTGAATTTGGGCTTATTTTTGGATAAAAATTAAAGCAGAAGTTTAAAATCTTTGTTGAAAAATGTCAATGAGAATACTCTGAGAAAATTTAATATAAAATCTCTGGTTTCACAAAACAATATCATCTACAGTTCTCTCAAATCCAGGCTTTTATCCCTTTGCTATTAATTCAAAGTACCGTTCTCTTGCTAAACCACAGTGGCCCAGTTTACTTTCAACTTACAGTTTTTAAGCCCGTGAAAGGTTCTCCAACACTAACAAACTAGTAGCCAGTGTTATTGAAGCCCCTCATTTGTCAGCTACTGTGTGTTAGCTATCAATCTGATTATGTCTGAATCACAATTTTTAATTAGCCACCTCAGTCCAACATGTAATTAGTGAACTGGGATGGAAACCAGCTAAGGGATTGCACAGGTAAAGAAATACATTAAAATATAAAGGTTGGTCTAACATCAATAATAAACAGATAATAAGCGGGGCTTCAACTAAATCATTGTAAGCTACCAAACTTGATGCTCTACTACAAGGGGCAAGTGCACCCATTGTTAAAAAACAACACATTGGCTAAATCCTCAATGGTTTTTGCAAGTGCTTGTACAAACCGTTTGTATAAGATATATGTATGTCTTCTTTCAACTTGCCATTATATAATTCCAATTAGAAATGGATGAATGAAGACTGCTCTTATACCATACTGTAACAACACACTCCCACCACAGGAATTGCTGTACTGCTGCTAATGAGTGAGTGTACTACCAGCTGGAAAATAATACATGCTAATATTTTATTGTAAATATGAACACTGATGTGTATGTCATTGAAAATCAATCGATCAAATTACATGATTTAAAAAAAAACAGAAACATTCAATCAGTTTAAAATTCGACATTTCACATTTATCGGTAGGATTTAGGGAGGTTAGAGTATTGTATTCTTCAGTTTGGTTAAAACTCGTTCATAGTTCCATTGCATTGAAGTGCCTCTGAGAAATTTGTATAATTTCCATCTGAAAAAAACACTAGAAAATATGTTGTTTGCTTTATAAAACACTCGTGGGAAACTATGAACAGTAACTACTGGAATGGGCTATATCTATCAGGGAGAAATAGAGTTGATATGTTTAGAGAAATAGAAGTATACAGCAGTCCCATTTGCCTTCATGTGGCCCTATCCATCGGAACCTCTCCTTTCCATGAATCTGTCCAAATGTCTTTTAAACATAATTGTTCCTATCTTTACCTCTTCCTCTGACAGCTCGTACCATGTATTGAGCACCATCTATATGGAAACCCTACCTCTCAAGTCCCCTACAAATCTTGCCCTTCTCTTCCTAAACCCACACGCTTTACTTTTAAACAACACACACAAAATGCTGGTGGAACACAGCAGGCCAGGCAGCATCTATAGGGAGAAGGACTGTTGATGTTTTGGGCCGAGACCCTTCATCTGTCCTGACGAAGGGTCCTGTCCCGAAACGTCGGCAGTGCTTCTCCCTATCCCTATTTCCAGCATCTGCAGATTTCCTCGTGTTTGCCCTTTAGTTTTATACGTCTCTGCTCTGCGACCATAGAGTAAAAGAGACGCTCAGACATTCAGTCTGTCTTCATGACTCAATAGACAATAGACAGTAGGTGCATGAGTAGGCCATTTGGCCCTTCTAGTCAGCACCACCATTCACTGTGATCATTGCTGATCATACACAATCAGTACCCCGTTCCTGCCCTCTCCCCATATCCCTTGACCCAGCTATCTATAAGAGCTCTATCTAACTCTCTCTTGAACGCATCCAGAGACTTGGCCTCCACTGCCTTCTGGGGCAGAGGATTCCACATATCCACCACTCTCAGGGTGAAAAAGTTTTTCTGCATCTCTGTTCTAAATGGCCTACCCCTTATTCTTAAACTGTGGCCTCTAGTTCTGGACTCACCCATCAGCGGGAACATGCTTCCTGCCTCCAGCGTGTCCAATCCCTTAATAATCTTATATGTTTCAATCAGATCCCCTCTCATCCTTCTAAATTCCAGTGTAAACAAGCCCAGTTGCTCCAATCTTTCATCATGTGACAGTCCCACCATTCTGGGAATCAACCTTGTGAACCTACGCTGCACTCCCTCAATAGCAAGAATGTCCTTCCTCAAATTTGGAGACCAAAACTGCACACAATACTCCAGGTGGGGTCTCACCAGGGCCCTGTACAGCTGCAGAAGGACCTCTTTACTCCTATACTCAATTCCTTTTGTTATAAAGGCCAGCATGCCATTAGCTTTCTTCACTGCCTGCTGTACCTGCATGCTTGCCTTCATTGACTGATGTACAAGAACACCTAGATCTCATCGTACTTCCCCTTTTCCTAACTTGACTCTATTTAGATAGTAATCTGCCTTCCTGTTCTTGCCACCAAAGTGGATAACCTCACATTTATCCACATTAAGTTGCATCTGCCATACATTTGCCCACTCACCCAACCTGTCCAAGTCACCCTGCATTCTCATAACATCCTCCTGACATTTCACACTGCCACCCAGCTTTGTGTCATCGGCAAATTTGCTAATGTTACTTTTAATCTCTTCATCTAAATCATTAATGTATATTGTAAACAGCTGCGGTCCCAGCACCGAACCTTGCGGTACCCCACTGGTCACAGCCTGCTATTCTGAAAGGGACCCATTAATCACTACTCTTTGTTTCCTGTCAGCCAGCCAATTTTCAATCCATGTCAGTACTCTGCCCACAAATCTATGTGGGACTTTATCAAAAGCTTTCTGAAAGTCCAGGTACACGACATCCACGAGCTTTCCCTTGTCCATTTTCATAGTTACATCCTCAAAAAACTCCAGAAAATTAGTCAAGCATGATTTTCCCTTCATAAATCCATGCTGACTCGGACTGATCCTTCTACTGTTATCCAAATGTGTCGTAATTTCCTCTTTCATAATTGACTCCAGCATCTTTCCCAGCACTGACGTCAGGCTAACCGGTCTATAATTCCCTGTTTTCTCTCTCCCTCCTTTCTTGAAAAGTGGGACAACATTAGCCACCCTCCAATCAGCAGGAACTGTTCCTGAATCTATAGAACATTGGAAAATGATTACCAATGTGTCCACGATTTCTAGAGCCACCTCTTATCAGGTCCCGGGGACTTATCAGCCTTCAGACTCAACAGTCTATCCAACACCGTTTCTTGCCTAATATAAATTTCCTTCAGTTCATCCTTTACCCTAGTTCGGGGGTCGGCAACCTGCGGCTCCCGAGCCATTTGTGGCTCTTTCACCTCTGTGCTGCGGCTCCCTGTGGCTTTGGGAAATAATTGGTCAGTATTTAATTAAAATGTATTTTATGTTAGTTTGTTAGCTTTTGAAATGTAATTATGGTGATCTTGTACAACCTAAGTGTAGCGACACATTTCCTGCCACATCCGAAACGGCTCACAATTAGCCAGCGTTCAGGCTAAGGGAGATAGCCTACGGGGGTTTGTGAGTACGCGTCTTTTGCAGCATCTGCGTCCATGGGGGCTGGGTTGAGGGAGGCTTAAAAGCAAGGCTGTTTAGTTCGAATAAAGCTATCTTTGACTGCAGTTTACTGACACCGCTACAACGTGTTTTTATCGCTGGCTGTCCAGACGGAAGGTGCTGAAACGCTTTGTCGCGTGTCTGGAAGAAGTGAAAACTTTCCTGGGCAGCAAAGGGCTCACCTTTCCTGAGCTGGAACAGCCAGAGTGGCTGGAAAAGCTACACTTCATGGTAGACATGACAGCGCACCTGAACACGCTGAACACAGCTCTTCAGGGGAAAGGACGCACAGCCCTGCACATGTTGGAGGATGTTTTGGCATTCGAGCGCAAGTTGACGTTGCTTGCCAGAGATTTACAGAAAGGCACTTTGTCTCACTTCCCCAATTTGAGAGAGTTCAAACAAGGTCACGACATGATAATTTCGGAGTATTTACATTCTGCAATCATCGCAATGCAAACATCGTTTGGGAAACGCTTCTGTGAGTTCAGAGAGGAAAAAAACACATTATCCTTCCCGGTCACTCCCTTAAGCATCGATCCTTCCCTACTGAATACGACTGCATTGGCAGGTGTGAGTCAACCTGATCTTGAGATGGAACTGGCCGACATAGCCGACAAAGACATATGGGTGTCTAAGTTTAGACGCTTGACAGCAGACCTTGAAGATGTTGCCCGTCAGAAGGCCGTTCTTGCTCAGAAACACAAATGGAGTGATATTGAAAACCTTCCAAAACCGGACAAACTTGTGTTCGAAACATGGAATGCTATGCCCGACATTTATGTAAACATTAAAAAGTATGCGCTTTGAGTCCTGTCGATCTTTGGATCCAAATATGTAAGTGAGCAGGTGTTCTCCAACATGAACTTTATTAAAAACAAACATCGCGCACGCCTCACAGATGACAGCTTGCGATCCTGTGTAAAGATGAAGGTGACGTCATACAGCCCTGATGTGCAGACGCTGTGCGCTGAGGTCCAGGAGCAGAAATCCCATTAACCAAGTATGATAAATATTTTAATTGCCTATTATTTTATGTATATTCATATTTTTTCATTGTTCAGTGAAATAGTCCTTTTATTTTTCAGGCTGACAGCTGGCTGATGTTATTTTTGGTTTGCTGCTGGCGGAAAATTTAAGTTCGGCGTTTTTCATAAATACAAGAAGGACTCAAATAGACATTGAGTATTTTACTTAAAAGTAACTTTCAACCCAACGTCTTTTTTTCGGAGTTCAAAATGTTTTTGTTGCATGCAGAAATGTAATTTCGTTTTCTCTGCAGGAGTTCATCAATTTCATAAATGCAACACATTATAGTTTGTTTATACATAGCATAAAGGCAAAAAAAAACGTTGTATGCAGTGTTATTTCATTTTAAATGTCAAACGGGTTTTGCGGCTCCCAGTGTTTTCTTTTCTGTGGGAAACGGGTCCAAGTGGCTCTTTCAGTGGTAAAGGTTGCTGACCCCTGCCCTAGTTCCTTTGGCCACTATTACATCTGGGAGATTGTTTGAGTCTTCCCTAGTGAAGACAGATCCAAAGTACCTGTTCAACTCATCTGCCATTTCCTTGTTCCCCATAACAAATTCACCCGTTTCTGTCCTCAATGGCCCAATTTTGGTCTTAACTATTTTTTTGCTATTCACATACCTAAAGAAGCTTTTACTATCCTCTTTTATATTCTTGGCTAGTTTATCTTCGTACCTCATTTTTTCTTGGCGTATTGCCTTTTTTATTATCTTCTGTTGCTCTTTAAAAACTTCCCAGTCCTCTGGTTTCCCGCTCATCTTTGCTATGTTACACTTCTTCTCTTTTATTTTTATACTGCCCTTTACTTCCCTCGTCAGCCACTGCCGCCCCTTACTCCCCTTAGGATCTTTCTTCCTCTTTGGAATGAACCGATCCTGCATTATTTCCAGAAATACCTGCCATTGTTGTTCCACTGTCTTCCCTGCTAGGGTATTGTTCCATTGAACTTTGGCCAGCTCCTCCCGCATAGCTCCATAGTTCTCTTTGTTCAACTGTAATACTGACACATCCGATTTTCCCTTCTCCTTCTCAAATTGTAGGTTAAAACATATCTGTAACCCCCTGGGTCACCTCAGGCTCGCTCACACTCTTTCTCGTCTAGGGGGAGCAGCCTTCGGCCCCGCCAAACTGGGTAATCAGCTGGTGTGGATGCTGTGTGATGTCCCCGCCTCGCCCAAAAACAGACAGTACACCATATGCGATTAAATGAGTACAATTTATAAAGGTTACTATAACTAAGTGATTAATAATGATACAGTATATATGAAGAGAAAAAATGAAGAAAAGGCGCCAAACTTATCAAAGTCCAAACCACTTTGTGCACAACCGTTGGAGCTCAATTACTGAAGTCTTCTGGCCACCATTCGATCCCCTCCGAACTCCTCGACTCTCCAAACAGCTCAGGACCCTCCGAGTGGTCAACCAAGCACATCTAGCTTCATCCCCCCTCCTCGGAGTACCTCCCGGCCTCGGACCCCCGCTTGGGGTCCGATCCTTGCCAGCTTACAGCATTGCGTCTTCTCTCTCGACCCCCTCACGCCGATCTCCCCAAAAGCCCGTCAACAAAAGCTTACAGACTCAGAAGAAAGAACATTCATCTCCATTTGGTTTACAAAGGAATACCATTCTCGTTATCAGTAAATTTTAACAAACAAGCTTCCAGCACTCTCTCGCAACAAAGAAACATTCCTGTTTTTAACAAAACAAAGAAACCCTTTCTCAACAGTAACAAAGAGAAAAAAAAGAACCCCCCTTTACATATCATATTATGGTCACTACCTCCTAATGGCTCCTTTACCTCTAGGTCCCTGATCAAATCTGGTTCATTGCACAACACTAAATCTAGAATTGCCTTCTCCCTGGTAGGCTCCAGTACAAGCTGTTCTAAGAATCCATCTTGGAGGCACTTGACAAACTCCTTTTCTTGGGGTCCAGTACCATTCTGATTCTCCCAGTCTACCTGCATGTTGAAATCCCCATGACAACTGTATCATTACCTTTGCGACATGCCAATTTTAACTCTTCATTCAACTTACACCCTACATCCAGACTGCTGTTTGAGGGCCTGTAGATAACTCCCATTAGGGTCTTTCTACCCTTATAATTTCTCAGTTCTATCCATACTGACTCTACATCCCCAGATTCTATGTCCCCCCTCGCAAGGGACTGAATATCATTCCTCACCAACAGAGCCACCCCACCCCCTCTGCCAGTCAGTCTATCCTTTCGATAAGATGTATATCCTTGAATATTCATTTCCCAGGCCCTGTCCGCTTGAAGCCATGTCTCTGTTATTCCCACAACATCGTACTTGCCAATTTCCAACTGAGCCTCAAGCTCATCTACTTTATTCCTTATACTTCATGCATTCATATATAATACTTTTAATTCGTTACTCCCCTCTCCTTTAATATCAATTCCTATTTCACTTGGCCGTACTGTATGATCTCTCCTTGAGCTTTCTACTCCATTGATTCTGTTGTCCTTTTTAACTTTTCTTATTTTCACTTTCCCTTTAACTCCATCCTTATATTTCCAGTTCACCCCCTCCCCCCACTACTTAGTTTAAACACATCCATGTTGCAGTGGCAGACCTGTCTGCCAGAATGCTGGTCCCCCAACTATTAAGGTGCAACCCATCCCTTTTGTACAATTCATCCCTACCCCAAAACAGATCCCAGTGGTCCAAGAATGTAAATCCTTGCTTCCTGCACCAGTTCCTCAGCCACACATTCAGATCCATTATCTCCCTGTTCCTACCCTCTCCAGCACGAGGAACTGGAAGCAAACTAGAGATAACCACCCTGGAAGTCCTGCTTTTCAGCCTTCTTCCGAGTTCTCTGAAGTCCCGCTGCAGAATGTCTTTCCTCTTCTTCCCGATGTCATTTGTGCCGACATGCACTACCACTTCCGGCTGTTCACCTTCACCCTTGAGGATTCCCTGCAATCGGTCAGTGATGTCCTGGATCCTAGCACCAGGGAGGCAACACACCATCCTTAAATTTCGCCTGTTGCCGCAGAAACCCCTTTCTTACTATGGAGTCCCCTACTACCATGGCTCTTCCTGATGTCTGACTCCTCGGCTCTGCTTTTGCACCAATTTTCAGCTCGCAGACCTGTCCGCCTCTCAGACTGGCAGTATCTTCTGTCCTGACAGCTTCCAAGAAGGTGAACCTGTTTATGAGAGGTACATCCCCCGGGGTCTCCTGTAACTTCCAAGCATACTTTCCTTCCTCATCGTCGCCCCCTTTCTCTCTTCCGGTATCCTCGGTGTAATGACCTCACTGTAGGTCCTGTCCAGAAAACTCTCGTTTTCGCGGATAAACCTGAGGTCATCCAGTTCTTTCTTCAGTGCTGCAACATGCTCCTTCAGAAGCTGAATCTGGACACACTTTCCACAGCTGTAGCAGCTGGGGGCACCATCAGTGTCCCTGACCTCCCACATCATGCACATAGCACACTGAATCAGCTTAGCGGTCATGTCTTCACCCTCTCCAATTGTGCCTGGTGTAGTCTCCTCCCTAGAGGGACTCAAACTCTCTAGTCCCAGAAACAGCTTGTACTTTGGGTACTTTCTGCACTCTGATAATATTTCTGATTTCTAGTATCTAATATTTTATATTTTATGGAAGAGAACAGCCATTATTATTTTAGAATTCAGATCAATGATCAGATATCACTGGAGTTTCTCAAGATACGGGGGTGCAAGCACACGTACAACATCCACACAATTCTCATTCAGATGTTGAGAAGTAAGTGAAATATACCAGTTAAGTCAAAGATACGAGGACCTCCTGTAAAGCACAGAGGTGACAAAAGTAGCTTCACCATCTCCGGACGAGATCTCTGGTGGGAAGGAGAAATGTTGGTTTTGTTGCTTGTTGTAAGAATCAGAATCAGGTTTATTATCACCAGTATGTGTCGTGAAATTTGTTAACTTAGCAGCAGCAGTTCAATGTAATACATGATAATATAGAAAAAAATAAACAGGTAAAGCAATTACGGTAACAATATATATATTGAATAGATTAAAATAGTACAAAAATATAAGTAATATATTTTATAAAAAGTGAGATAGTGTTCATGGGTTCAATGTCTACTTAGCAATTGTATGGCAAAGGGGAAGAAGCTGTTCTTGAATCATTCAGGCTTCTTTACCCCTTTCCAACAGTAACAATGAGAAGAAGGCATGTCCTGGGTGATGAGGGTCGTCAATAATGGATGTCGCCTTTCTGAGGCACCGCTCCTTGAAGATGTCTTGGGAACTATGGAAGGTAATACCCAAGATGGCAAGATGGAGCTGACTAATTTTACAACTTTTATTAGCTTCTTTCAGTCTTATGCAGTAGCCTCCCCCTCCGCCCCCACCAGACAGTGATGCAGCCTGTCAAATGCTCTCCGCAGTATATTTATAGAAGTTTTCAAGAGTTTTAGTTGACAAACCAAATCTCTTCAGACTCCTAATGAAATATAACCACTCTCTTGTCTTTTTTATAGCTACATTGAAATGCTGGGATCAGGTTAGATCCTCAGAGATCTGGACACCCAGGAACTTGAAATTGGTCACTCTCTCCACTTCTGATCCCTCTATGAGGACTGGTTCATGTTTCCTTGCCTTAACCTTCCTGAAGTCCACAATCAGCTTTTTCAAATTACTGACACTGACTGCAAGGTTTTTGCTGTGACACCTCTCAACTAGCTAGTATATCTTGTTCCTGTACGCCCTCTTGTCTCCATTTGAGATTCTACCAAACAATGGTTGTATCTGTTGTTCTATCAAGCATTGTGGGCATGCTGTGTTGACGCCAGGATGTGTGGTGACACTGGCTGGCTGCCCTCAGGCATTAGGTGAACAATGCATTCCACTACATGCTTTGATGTTCACGTGAATTTTCAATCTCTTACTGACCAGCTGATTTGCAGATCACAATGAATAAGTTCTCTGTTACAAGTACCAAATTCCTTATGAGAATTGGTATCGGAAACTGTTGTTGTGTTACAGTGTGGGATAACGACATCCAAAATCTACAAGAGTATTGAAGCTCTGGGCAATATAAGCACTTCTGACATGTTGTCTCTTACCACCTAATTTAAAAGAATGTTGCAAAGATCTGTCACTTATGGCTAACTTTCTTCATATGCCTGCAACAATAAAGTCTGGACTTGAAAAAAAACTTGTCCATCTAGAGAATTTAAGTCTTTTGTGCTCTTCTTCATTGTAGTAGGTTCATGAGCTCCACACAGAAATTAAGATTAAGTAGCTTGATGAGATTGGAGCAAAGTATTGCCAGTAATATAGTTCTTGAATCTTAAATACAAGAGAGTCTGCAAACATGACAAGATCTGCAAAATGTAGGAAATCAAACGCAACACACACAAAATGCGGGAAGTATGTTGCCTTGGAAAGCTACCTGGCCTACTGAGTTCCTCCAGCCTTTCTGAGATTCTGCAGATTCTGGAAATCCAGAGCAATGCACAAAACTCTGGAGGAACTCAGCAGGGCAGGCAGTGTCTAAGGTCTCGGCCCAAAATAGTGACTATTTATTCTCCTCCATAGCTGCTGCCTGCCGTGCTGAGTTCCTCCAGCAACCGGTGTGCATTGCAATGAAGTCCTTGAATGTGCTATCCTTACTGGGTCCCTGCTGGCTCACTGCCAGGGGGACATCAAATGTACACACTTAGAAGTCATCTGTTGAAGGCTATACTCTATGATCAACACATGAAAGAGGGCAAAGCAGCAATAGATCCTCAAACCCAAAGAATGTTTCAAGAAATTCAGCACTCAATAGTAACTAGATAACTTTGGTGACAATCACCGTCTGGAGAAACAGGTGCAGTCATCAAGGACAGACAACAGAGATCCAAGGTTGAGGTTTGCATGTGAGTTAGAAAGCAGAGTATAGAGAGTGGAGATGTGGCCACAAGGGAGGGTTTGCTGCTCATGCATTAGAGACTCCTCCAGCAATATGACCAAGCTTGAATGACTGACTCTCTCCTGTCCTCTGTCTCCTTTAAACCACATCTTCCTCTTTAAGACTGTCTTTCACTGGAGCTATTTTTTTTCAGAGTCTGGTTGCCAGATGAATTCCAAAGCAGCAAGCCAGGACAGAAACAAAGCTTAAGATATTTGTTTGTCATCTGTAGACCAGAATTGAATTATTGTCTGCTGTAAACCTCTGCTGCCATGGACACAATCTAATTAACCTTTGTCAGTACTGACTACTCTGATGCAAATCAGAAAAAAATTTGACATGATAAATTACAAAGGATTTGACCATATGTGCTGCTTAGTTTTATTACATATCTGAATAAGCACTAATAAACTTTAAAGCAAGTCACACAGTAAAAAATATTATTATATGTATTTGAAAATAGCATTATCTGTTGTTTAATAATAATAATAATAATAAATGGTTTATTGATCCTGAGTGGGATATTCTACCTTAATAAATAAAAATCAGACCTGATATTGGCAATCCAAGCAAGGAGTCAATGTAGATACATGTAGTTCGATTGCAATCATCAGTATGAGACCTGACTAAAATAAGGTGGGTAATAGACTGAATTTTTCAATGACTATATAATAAAAGCTTTGAATATGTGTCCTTTCTTTGGGTGCATCACTTTTTCTGGATTCAAATAAATTAATCATAAATTTAAGGAAGAACAAACAGGACAATCATTCCTTTGCAAATGTGCTGCAAAATAAGTGTAAAGTAATTGAGCTACCTGTGAATTTTTAGATCAGCTTATGCCAGCTTCAGTTATACTGAAGAGCGCGTGAGAGCAAATTGCTGTCTTTGTTCAGTCTGGTGAACTGCAATTGTATGATTGCATACTGCATCAATTCAAAGATGAAATTATTTTTCTTTAGAATAGCCCTGTGTACAATATCTGGCTTGTCAGAAACAATGGAGCTTGTGTACAGCTTTGGAAATTAGATGACTATTGGAGTAAATCATTGTTATAACCAACTCCACTGCTGTCTGTGGTATACATGTTAGATTTGTAGTTGTCAACACAACAAAATAGTAACCAACACAAAAAAACACATACAAGAGATGCTATTTGGAATACGCTTTGGAATTTTAATACCAACAAGACTTTGACCAACTATCGAAAAAATTCTTGATTTGAGCTTCTGGTGATAAAACAAATATCAAAAAAAAGGTCATTTTGTTCAGTGTCTTAAAACTCATTCTGATATGTTTCCACCTTCATAATATGGGCAGTAATTCGGTGAAACATATCAAACATTATACATCCCACATGAGTTTCTTTCATTTAATTTAGAAATCAGACATGTCACAGAGCAAATAGACAATTTGCTCTACCAGGTTATAATTGTTCAATGAAATCAGGTACCTACCTCATTGTGGGCGCATTGAATTGAATTAACTTTATTTCTTACATCCTTCATATACATGAGGAGTAAAGATTGTTATGTTATATCTCCGTCTAAATGTGCAATGTACAATTTATAGTAATTTATAATAAATAGTATGTACAACAGGACAGTCAATATAACATAGAAATACAGTTGCGTCAGCATGAATTAAGCAGTCTGATGGCCTGGTGGAAGAAGCTGTCCCAGAGCCTGTTGCTTTTATGTCCCAGGCTTTTATGCTGCAGTACCGTTTCCCAGATGATCGCAGCCGGAACAGTTTATGTTTGGGGCGACTAAGGTCCCCAATGATCCTTCAGGCCCTTTTTACACACTCGTCTTTGTAAATGTCCTGAATAGTGGGAAGTTCACATCTACAGATGCGCTGGGCTGTCTGTACCACTCTCTGCAGAGTCCTGTGATTAAGGGGGGTACAGTTCCCATACCAGGCAGTGATGCAGCCAGTCAGGAAGCTCTCAATTGTGCCCCTGTAGAAAGTTCTTAGAATTTGGGGGCCCATACCAAACTTCTTCAGCTGTCTGAGGTGAAAGAGGCACTGTTGTGCCTTTTTCACCACACTGTCGGTATGTACAGACCTACATTCTCACAAACCTCTGAGTGAAGAAGTTTCCCCTCATATTCCCCTAAACTTTCCATCTTTCACCCTTAATTCATGACCTTTAGTTGGAGCCCCATCCAATCTTAATGGAAAAAGCCTGTTTGCATTTACCCTATCTATACCCTTCATAATTTTGCATACCTCTATCAAATCTCCCTTTAATCTTCAATGTTCCAAGGAATGAAGTCCTAACCTATTCAATCTATTGAGTACTCAGTTCCACCAGTCCCAGCAACATCCTTGTAAAGTTTCCCTGTAATCTCTCAAATTTATTTACATCTTTCCTGTAGGCCTCACCGACATTTTATATAACTTCAACATAACATCCCATCTCCTGTACTCAATACTTTGAGTTATGAAGGCCAATGTGCTAAAAGCTTTTTAATGACACTATTAACCTGTGACACCACTTTCAATGAATTATAGACCTGTATTCCCAGATCCCTTTGTTCTATAGCACTCCTCAGTGCCCTATTGTTAAGATCTAACCTGTTAGGTCCTACTGAAGAGCAGCACCTCATACTTCTCTGCATTAAATACCATCTGCTATTTTTCAGCCCGTTTTTCCAACCAGTCCAGATTTTGCTGCAAGCCTTGATAGTCTTCTTCGCTGTCCACTACGTCCCAAATCTTGATGTTATCTGCAAATTTGTTGATCCAGTTAATCACATTATCATCCAAATCAGTGATATAGATGACCAAGAACGATGAGCCTAGGATCGATCCCTGCAGTCACAGGCCCCTAGTCAGAGAGGTAACCATCTACTACCTCTCTCCAACTTCTTCCACAAAGCCAATGTCTAATCCAGTTTATTACCTCATCCAGAATGCCAGACGACTGAACCTTCCTGGCCAATCTCCCATGGAAGACCTTGTCAAATGCGAGGAAATACACAGGGCACGTCAGGAGTATTGTGGGAGGAACAATAGAATCAATGTCTCAAGTCGAAGATGCTTCATTAAAACTTTACTCTATCTTCATCAACGCTCCCTCATGTTCTGTGTATTTCCAGATTTTGCCATTCCCTTGGATCCTCACCTCTATGAACGTATTTCCCACCGTTTTAATGCCTGCATTAATCTTTTTGATGCATACTTTAATTTTGGTTTGTGTTTTGAGAAATTTACAATAACCTCTGTTAAAAAATGCCATTTCTAGCACAATTGAAGTATATTAGTAAAAAAGAAAACCTTTATTCCAAGCTTCCTGTGATTAATTTTAATAGCCCACAGGTTCTCTGTTCTAAGCTATGATAAAAAAATCTATATTTTCTGGCATTTTTAGGGAACATGTTTATCGTTTAGCTATTACTCTAATTATTCCTTGGCAAGATACCAACTTCTTTCCGATTTGTTCCTATGAAGGAAGCCAGCATGCAAATTGGTGAATGGCAAAAGTAATTACTGGAAAAGTGTACAAATGTCCTTGAGAAGAACAAGCATTTGCCATCCAGGGGCTGTGCAACATGAACAAATAGAAGATAATCACTTCATAACTAAGTCTGTGTTTATTGTATGAATTAAGAATGAGGATGCTAGAAGCAGCTGTCACATTTGTCGCTTAAAGTTTTTTGAATCTCGATCACACCAAAATCCCTGCTGAACAGATTGTAACTGAATCACCTGAAACACTTTTAAGTGTTAGAGTTGCACAATTATCAGAGATACTTCAATGGGCACAAAGAACAATAGCATCTCATTTCTTCACAGAAGGATCGTATGGCCTACTGTTATTATTGTATTATGGCTACAATATTAATCTCTTGGCAGACTGCTGTGAGACTCTTGTGGCAATCTCAATAGACTATGAAAGGATGTGTAAATCTGTAGCATTTGGATCGGAGTTACACAGATATTAATTGCCTTAGGCTGCTTTTGGTTTTTATTGATAGACAAAGACATTACAGAATGGGTGAAAGGACAAAGGATTCGGGCATGTGCACGCTCAAATGCAACAGACAGACCACATGAAAAGAGAGTGAAGATTTTCAGAATGCATATATCAAATTCATGTACTATTTAAGTGTTTTTAATTTTTAATTTGTCAAATTGCCTTATTAACTGTTACCAGTGGAACCGGAACTCATAAAAGTATCGAATCACTAAGTAATACAAAATTGTTACATTTATGGCTTTATTATTCTGATTGTAATTGCATTGTGTAGCTCTGGTGGAAGTGCAATCGTACCGCCTATTCTAGCTGGAAAGCAGGTCATTCCGCCCCATCATTCACACATCCATGACACTCGCCAAGACCACAAACAAATGGGAAGGATTCAACGCAGATCTGGTAGGTTATGGCACCCCAATTATATTAAGGTCAGCCAATGTGGCTTTAGGAAACTTCATTCACCTCACTTCAAAAGAAAAGCCTTCAAGCTTTTCTTCAGCCTCTAAGTCACAAAGTGGGTTACTGCTATTTCCATTCACAAATTAGTTCTCAGTTATGTTCTTTTTCTATGAAGTCAGCGAAATCATGAATTGAGCCTACATCTAATTCTCTATTCAGTGAAATCTAATGCCATCGGTAACAGTCATTAATGTTCTCTGCTAGAATGGGAAAGTGCTCATTAACCTGCATAGTCCCAACACAAGCTCTTGGCCCTAGCAGGTTGCTTTCAACAGTTTGTATTTGCATATGACTGAGAAGTAATTGTAATGCAAAATGACACAACGGTATTAAGTTAAGAGTCTATTTGTGTTTACTTCAACCCCTCCTAAAATTATTTTAAATCTAAATACCATGTAGCTCAAAATAGATGTCATGCAAGCACAGAATGTATATTTACTCTGAAAACACAGATCGAAACATAATCATTGATGGAACAAACTGCTCGAGCAACTCAGCAGGTGGAACAACTTCTGTGGGGGAGAGGAGTTTTAAGCGATTCTGTGTAATGTCTGCGAGTCCCCTGAAGGGCCAGAGACAGCCTGTCCGAGCCTTGTTGTGCTGTTATTCTGTTGTGATGGCGTGTGTGTTCTGTGAACATGGTGGGGATGCTATGTTGATGGGCGAATGTTTAGCTACACCTGCGGGCTTCCTGCAGCATATCCCTGACCTGGGTTGGTTCTTACCGCAAACATCACATTTCACTGTATGTTCCAATGGGCATGTGACATCTTAATGAATCAGAATCAATGTTTACTCAGTATAAAAGAGAATTTTTAAATGCCATTGTTTGAATTGGCAAAGGAAATCAAGGAGTAAAAATGGGAAAGGAAGTGCTGTTTACTTTCTTCCCTGTTTCTATTCTATCCTGATATCTGGAGGACAGTACACTCTCTTGGACTGCTGATTGTACAGATTAACCACAGTTAAATTCACCAAAGAATATCTGAGAAAGGGGATTATGTTAAATCATCCCTTTCATGTCAGACTTCTATATAGTTATAGGGATATAAAGCATGGAAAGAGGCCATTCAGCCACTCCGTCCATGTGACCAATAATCACCCTTTATTATAATAATGCATTTTTTAAATTTGCCCTATCAGCTCATCTCAGATTCTTACACTCATACTCATACCAGGAGAAACTTGCAGTGGTCAGTCACCATACACCACACAGTGCAGATTAACACACAATGCTTTTGGGATGTGTCAACTCAAAGGACACTTCGATTAATAAGATAGCAACACTGCAGAAAGACCAATTACCCTTTCAGGATTTCACAGATTTGATGTAAGGAAAATGTGAAGTATTCACCAAGGATGAGATCATGCTTTTACCACTGCCAAAGCTGTTTGTAGACTACAGTTCAGCATTCAGCACCATAATTCCCTCCAGGCTCAACAAGAAGCTCAGAGACCTCGGCCTTCACCTTGCCTCGTGTAGCTGGATCCTGTCAGATCGCCAGCAGGTGATAAGAGTGGGCGCCCTCAGTTCTGCCCCTCAGACCGTAACACATGTGGCCCTCAGGGATGCCCCCTCCTTTACTCTCTGTATACGCATGTATACCCATCTAAATGCCCTTCCCTTGGACAACATTGGTTGTGTGGAGAAGGGAGACTTGCAGTTTGGGCATTAAAAAAAACTTCTATAAAAAAAAACTTTGCCCAGGCTTGTGCCCTGGAAACATCCCAAGGTGCAAATCCATGGTGTATCGAGACTAACAGAGGCCTACACACACCCATGTATGTGTCGCCACCCACAACTCCAATCTGCTAATTAAATTTGCTGATGATACTACACTGATTGACTTAATCTCAAATAATAATGAGGCAGCCTACAGAGACGAAGTCATAACCCCGACACATTGGTGTCAAGAATACAACCTCTTCCTGAATGTCACAAAAACAAAGCAACAGATTTTGGTCTACAGGGGGAATGGAGACAGGCTAGCCCCTATTGATATCAATGGATCTGGGGTTGAGAGGGAGAACAGCTTTAAGTTCCTCAGCATAAACATCACTGAGGATCTCACATGGTCTGTACATACCGGCTGTGTGGTGAAAAAGGTACAACAGTGCCTCTATCACCTCAGACAGTTGATGAGGTTTGGTATGAGCCCCCAAAGCCTAAGCACTTTGTACTGGGGCACAACTGAGAGAATCCTGACTGGCTGCATCACTACCTGGTATGGGAACTGTACTTCCTTCTATTGTGGGTCCCTCCAGAGAGTGGTGCGGACAGCTCAGCGCATCTGTAGTTGTGAACTTCCCATGATTCAGGACAGTTACAAAGACAGGTGTGTAAAAAAAGGCCCAAAGGCAAAATAAAGAGCTCTAAAAGTTGTGGGAACACCAGAAATAGAATGAGAGTAGTTATATACACAAATAGCTGGAGGAACTCAGCATAGGTAACTTCTATGGAAAAGAGTCTAGTCAACGTTTACACTACTGATTCTGATGGAAGTTCAAATTAATGATCTTCAGTAAAGTTATCATAACCTTTAGTGCCTTTCTTTGATTTGATTTGAGAGCATTTAAATTGTTAAATCTAGTTCCCATGAGATGAACTGTGAGTGGTCCATATAGTACTAGATGGTTGGATGAAATTGATTTCTTAAAGGTTCTACATTTGTATAACAAGTAGTATAAAGTTACTGTTACTATACCTGTAAATAAAACACTCCTTTGGCTTGAGCATACATCATTAAAAAGCTGTAGTCCAAGTTCTGTTTTGTTCTCCACCTGAAAGCATAAATAGTCAAATATAAATAACAGAAAATTTTAAGGCTTCACATTTGAAGAGGATTTTATACTGGGAAACTGAAATATATTTAGAAGACTATTGTAGCAATATCTTAGAAACATGAGTGGGCAGATACTGTAATCTGGAGCAATGAAATGGTGTAGGAACTCAGTGGGTCAGGTACATCTATGGAGATACAGGCACGTTTGACTTGATGGCTCCTTTTAAAGGGTCTCAATCTTCCCGTTTCCCATAAGATAGCAGCGTGTTCGATCACAGCGGATTTTACAAGGTCAACAAAGGATGATATTATCCTTTGAAAATGTGTTTTTTATTATCGCGAGAGCCTGCTAGACATTTAGAGCTTGATGTACTGCAGGTTGCTCGTTGGCGGAGGAACTGAAGGAACTGGACGGTGCAGATTGTGTAGCGCTCTGCGGCAGAGAGGCTTAGGAGGAGTCAGTGGGCAAAGGAGGCTTGCTGTCTAATAGCGACTGACCGCCTTAGTCGCCTTTCTTGCGATCGCAAGACCCACTTGGACACTGTTAATGTGGGATGCTGCAAGTTCAGTTCAGGGATATATTGGCGGGTGGTGGGGGAGTGGCGTGGCTTCAGTTGCAGCGAGGACCAGGCCTCGAGCCTCAGTGTCGCCTGTTGACAGCCACCAGGAGAGAGGCATCGAAGCCGGTACGCTCCACCCAGGGTGGTGTGGTGTGGTGTGGCAACAAGCTGGAGGCGGTGCTGCCCCCCACCTCCCTAGCATTCTTGGCAGGAGACAAGCTGTATTGTTTTCAACTGCAACATTCATGGACTCCGTATAAGGAATATATTTTCTTCCGTGGCTATATTTTACCGATAGCTTACATGTGCTTGCTCTCTGCATGTGCTATGTATGCTGTGTGTTGTGTATGACTATTGGTACTTTGATTTGCATCTTGGCCCCAGAGCAACGCTGTCTTGTTTGGCCATATTCATGGTTATTCATGCATGGCTGAATAACACAAACTTGAATTGAATTGAAATATCTCTCTTCCTCCACAGATGCTGCTTGACCCAGTAAGTTCCACCAGCAATTTGCATTTTTTTTTGTAAATAGCAACACAGTTTTGCTTTTGCATCATCAATCATCTTGAGTAACTGGTGCTTTGTACACTCCACTCAAGCCCATAGAGAGTCTAACCAGAGTTGCGGAATATTGCAATGATGTTTCCGTAATGCAATTCAAATGGAGTACTGGTCGACAGGGTATGCAGACTGATGTTGTGTGGCAGCCTTTGGAATTGTGGAAAAGGGCTCTACTGACTCTTTTACAAAGTGAGATGTTGGGGCATTCCTGGCGCCCAATGGAATTCAAGACTTTTTCATAATGGTAAGTAATACCTATGCAGACTTGTCACAAGATCTATTCCCACAACAGTGAACCTCAGATGAAACCATAAATAGAAAATTATTTGCATATACATGATGGGTGTGCAAGATGAGGCAAGGTAACATGTTGTAGTAAATATGATATTGAAAATTAAAAATAGAGCTGCAGATAATAGAAATATCCAGCAGCACAGAAACATTACAGACATAATGTGTCACTTGTTCTGAATGTTAACTTGTAAAGAGTACACGTTGCCTTTTCTATCATTGCATGCTGATTTTATAGAAATGCATGGCACAGTCTGATCCCATAAATTGTTCAGTCATTCAAAGCAAAGTTATTTTTGAAATACGTCACCCTATACTACCCTGGGATTTGGTTTCTTGCAGCACTCACAGTAGAATAAAGGAAATACAGTAGAGTCAATGAGAAAAAAAACACAAAGATGGATAAACAACCAATGTGCAAAAAAGCAAACGGTGCTAATACAAGAAAAAATAATAATAAATAAGTAATAAATAACATTGAAAAACATGATATGCAGTTTCCTTGAAAGTGAGTCCATAGGTTGTGGAATCAGTTTAGAGCTCAGGTGAGTAAAGTTATTCACACTGGTTCAGAAGCCTGGTGGCTGAAGGGTAACAACTGTTCCTGAACCTGCTGGTGTGGGACCTAAAGCTCCTGTATCTCCTTCCCAATGGCAGCACTGAGAAGAGAGCATGGCCTGGTTGGTGGGGTCCTTGATGATGGATGCTGCTTTAACCAAATAACATACAACCATATAACAATTACAGCACGGAAACAGGCCATCTTGGCCCTTCTAGTCCATGCTGAATGCTTAATCTCACCTAATCCCACTGGCCTGCACTCAGCTCATAACTCTCCATGCCTTTCCTGTCCATATACCTATCCAATTTTGCTTTAAATGACAATACCGAACCTGGCTCTACCACTTCTACTGGAAGCTCATTCCACACAGCTACCACTCTGAGTAAAGAAAGTCCCCTTCATGTTATCCTTAAACTTTTGCCCCCCCAAGTCTCAATTCATGTCCTCTTGTTTGAATCTCCCCTACTCTCAATGGAAAAAGCCTATCCACGTCAACTCTATCTATCCTCCTCAATTTTAAATACCTCTATCAAGTCACTTCCTCGACCTTCTATGCTGCAAAGAATAAAGACCTAATTTGTTCAATCTTTCCCTGTAACATAGGTGCTGAAACCCAGGTAACATTCTGGTAAATCTTCTCTGTACTCTCCCTATTTTGTTGACATCTTTCCTATAATTCGGTGACCAGAACTGTACACAATACTCCAAATTCAGCCTTACCAATGCCTTGTACAATTTTAACATTACATCCCAACTCCTATACTCAATGCTCTGATTTATAAAGGCCAACATAACAAAACCTTTCTTCACCACCCTATCCACATGAAATTCCACCTTCAAGGAACTGTGCACCATTAGCACTCTGTTCTACTGCATTCTTCAATGCCCTAGCATTTACCATGTATATCCTATTTGGATTATTCCTATCAAAATGTAGCACCTTTCACTTATCAGCATTAAACTCCATCTGCCATCGCTCAGTCCATGTCAGGAATGGGGACTGGATTGGACCCAAGTGCAGGATGCAGACACTGAAGTACTAGGGGTAGGACAGGATGGGGATGCCATGGCATGTGAGGGGTAAGGCAGGTGGGGCTGGATCCCAAAGGTCAAGCCAGGCAGGAGGGTCCCAGAGTTCGGACGAGGCAGGCAGGCAGGCAGGAGGGAGGGAGGGTCCCAGAGTTCGGACGAGACAGGCAGGCAGGAGGGTCCCAGAGTACAGACGAGGCAGGCAGGAGGGAGGGAGGGTCCCAGAGTTCGGACGAGGCAGGCAGGCAGGAGGGTCCCAGAGTACAGACGAGGCAGGCAGACAGGAGGGTCCCACATGGCGGGCCGCATGGATCCTGGGCAGGGCCGCCTCCCAGGCGGAAACTCAGAGGCTTGGGCCAGTCGCAGACACCTGGGCAGCTGCAGGGCACAACCCTTAGGGAGCAATAGGTGGAAGGGGCAGAACCCCCTCCAGGCAGCAGCAGTCCAGCCAGATCTGCCCAATGGAGGCAACGGGTAGGAAGGGGCAGAACCACCACCGGGCAGCGGCAGTCGGACCGAACCTGCCTGAAGGAGGCAAGGGATCAGAAGGAAGCTGGGTCCAGGGTGAACAGCAGGACTACTGTGATACACAGGTAATTTGGGAAAGGCAACCGACAGCGTGGCAGCACAAGCAAGGAGAATAAGGCAGAACAGCAGGACCAGCACACAGGAGAGAAGCAGGGAAACAGGATAGAGCATATACAGAACAGACCAGCAACCAGGGCAGAACAGGATTCAGAGCCAGCAGTCCAGGTACAGAGCAGGACAACACCACCACTAGGCTCAGTCCCTGAGCCCCTTATAAACACCTGCCCCCTAATAGGCAACAGGTGTACCTCCTTAAGCCAAGATGATCCAATGGCTCCATGTGACAGGAGGGCTAGCTGCAAGGACTGGAGTCCGGAGTCCGCGGACCAGAGCAAGACCCAGAAGGTGGGCTCCGAACCGGACCCTAACAGCCCACTCTTCTAACTGGCCTAAATCTCTCTGCAAACTTTGAAAACCGACTTCGTTATCCACAACGCCACCTACCTTAGTATCATCTGCATACTTACTCATCCAATCTACCACCCCATCATCCAGATCATTATTGTATATGAAAACAACATTGGATCCAGTACAGATCCCTGAGGCACATCACTAGTCACCGGCCTCCAACCTGACAGTTATCCACCACTACTCTCTGGCATCTCCCATCCAGCCACTGTTGAATCCATTTTACTACTTCAATATTAATACCTAACGATTGAACCTTCCTAACTAACCTTCCATGCGGAACCTTGTCAAAGGACTTACTGAAGTCCATATAGACAACATCCACTGCTTTACCCTCATCAATTTTCCTCGTAACCTCTTCAAAATATTCAATAAGATTTGTCAAACATGACCTTCCATGCACAAATCCATCTTGACCATTCCTAATCAAACCCTGTCTATCCAGATAATTATATATACCATCTCGAAGAATGCTTTCCATTAATTTACCCACCACTGACGTCAAACTGACAGGCCTATAATTGCTATGTTTACTCTTAGAACCCTTTTTAAACAATGGAACCACATGAGTAATACGCTAATCCTCTGGCACTATCTCCGTTTCTAATGACATTTGAAATATTTCTGTCAGAGCCCCTGTTTTTTCTACACTAATCTCCCTCAAGATCCTAGGGAATATCCCGTCAGGATCCGGAGATTTATCCACTTTTATATTCCTTAAAAGCACCAGTACTTCCTCCTCTTTAATCGACATATTTCCATAACTTCTCTACTTGTTTCCCTTACCTTACACAATTCAATATCCTTCTCCTTAGTGAATACTGAAGAAATGAAATTCTTCAAAATCTCCCCCATCTCTTTCAGCTCCACACATAGCTGTCCACTCTGATTCTCTAAGGGACGAATTTTATCCTTCACTATCCTTTTGCTATTAATATAACTGTAGAAACCCTTCAGATTTATTTTCATCTTACTTGCCAAAGCAACTTTGTGTCTTCTTTTAGCTTTTCTAATTCTTTCTTAAGATTCTTACATTCTTTATATTTCTTGAGCACCTCATTTACTCCATGCTGCCTATATTTATTGTAGATATCTCTCTTTTTCCTAACCAAGTTTCCAATATCTCACCAACACATACCTCTGACACCTGACCTATTTCATTCCCTAACAGGAGATCCAACACTGCCCCTTCTCTATTTGGTACCTCAATGTACTGCTGCAAAAAACTATCCTGCACACATTTTACAAACTCCAAACCATCAATCCCTTTTACAGTATTCCTTGCCAGTCTATGTGTGGAAAGTTAAAATCTCCCACAATCACAACCCTGCGCTTACTACAAATATCTGCTATCTCCTTGCAAATTTGCTCCTCTGATTCTTGTCCCCATTAGGTGGTCTATATTACACCCCTATAAGTGTTACTACACCTTTCCCATTCCTTAATTCAACCCAAATAGACTCCCTAGACGAGCCCTCTAATCGCACCTGAAGCAACGAAATCCAGGAATATTTAGTTGCCAATCACACCCCTCCTGCAACCATGTTTCACTAATAGCTACAATAACATATTTCCCGGTATCAGTCCATGCTCTAAGCTCATCCACCTTTCTTACAATTGCTCCTAGCATTAAAATAAATGCATTTAGGAAATTCTCTACCTCTTCCTCTCTGTTTATCTCTAACAGTACAAAGAACTTTACTGTCTTCTTTTTCTTCCTTTTCCCATACATCTGTTCCTACACTCTGGTTCCCCTCCCCCCTCATATCTAGTTTAAATCCACTGAAGCCTCTCTAGCAAACCTACCTGCAAGAATATTTGTCCCCCTTCAATTCAGATGTAAACTGTCCTGCCGGAGCAGGTCCCACCTTCACTGGAAAACTGCCCAATTATCTATAAATCTGAAGCCCTCCCTCCTGCACCATATCTTCAGCCATATGTTGATCTGCATTATCTTACTATTTCCAAACCCACCTGCACGTGGCACTGGTAGCAACTCTGAGATTGCTATCCTGGAGGATTGCTTTCTTGTGGCAGAAGTGCTCAATGATGGGGGGTGGTGGGGTGGGCTTTTCCTGTGATGGGCTGGCTATGTCAACTACTTTTTGTAGGTTTTTCCATTCACTGGCAATGATGGTTTTACAAGAATTAACTCAACAATAATATTCATTTAGGCACAGGGAGAATCTGTCTTTACTGGCAAGTATCTTTATGTCTGAACTAATAAGCATGTGAATTCACACAACTGAATACCTGTGTGCACACCTGCTAGGTTTCCCTGACCTCCATGAACAGTCAAGGAATAGAAAAGGTAATACCTAGGGGAAATAGTCTATGCTGGCCAGGTGTTCCTTGAGGTCCAGATATGATCTCCACAAGTCCGACATGTGGTCCTTCGCATTGCGATGGTTCATCTCCAGAGAGTTGTCACTGCCTGTACTCCCAAACTCCTCTATTCTCATTCTTTTCCTTATCTGATCAATCTATGACGTTTCACTTTGTTGGTTCGTGATCATCTGACTGACCTGTGTCACCTTCTCATTGGATGTGGCCCAGGTTACAAGTAGTATTACTTTATGGCTCTCCCTTCAGCCTTCTTCCTTAGTCAATTTCTAATTCAGACTGGTTCAAATCAGTTTAACCAAGTCAGCCAAACACTGGGCCCAGATGACCAGATCACAAGCTGCTCCTTCTGCAAACAAATAGTTTCTTATCATAGAGTGGTCTTAGGTTTAGCAGATCATTAGCTGAAAATCCTTGTGCCCATTTGCAACTGCTCTGAATAAACTACCCCAGAGCAAGAATCAGTTTACCAAATAGCACACAAAATGGCCACCTCCATTCCCGTCACCCTATGGCAAGAACAAAAAGTTTTTGTTCTGTCTGTTTCCACTGCCCTTGCCTCATACCTGTTCAATGATTTGTAGATTGCAGTTGTTTCTGGACATAAGTGTTTCAGTATGGATGCAACCAGTCAAGATTTTCTCCACTCTGCATCTATAGAAGTTTGTCAAAGTTTTAGATGGCATGCTGAATCTATGCAGCCTTCAAAGAAAGTAGAAGTGCTGTCATACATTCTTGGTAATGGCACTTACGTGCTGGTCGAAGGACAGATCCTCTGAAATGACAATGCCAGGGAGTTTAAAGTACTGACCTTCTTCACCTCTGAGGACCGGCTCTTGAACCTCTGTTTCTTCCTCCTGTAGTCAACCAGATTTTCAACCTCCCTCCTATATGCCAATTCATCACCACCTTTGATTTGGCATTCTGGTTGCTTCAGATTTGTAAACCCCTTTTTCCATATTTGCAATTAGAAATATTTAAGTTAATGGAGCAGCAGAATCACCTATTTCAGTTCAATCTTCTAAAACAAATCACAAAGTCCGATCTCATCAGGGCGAAGTTCATAACTGAGCTGAGCCCAAGAGACTTTTCAATACCCAACCCTATCCCAACATGTCTTGTTGGGCTCAGGTCAACTATCTCATCTCAAGCATCATCTTGGCCTTGAAATAGTTACACTTCTCTGTTCACACACAACAGTCTCTAGAGTTTACAGAAAATGGGGCAAGAAACAAAAACACCCAGTGAGTGGCAGTTCTGTGGGTGAAAATGCCTGGTTGATGAGAGAGGTCAGAAGAGAATGGCCAGCTGACAGGAGGGTGTTAGTAACGCAAGTAACCTGTGTTACAATGGTGGTAGAACATCTCTGAACACATAACACATCAAACCTTGAAGTGGATGGGCTACAGTAGCAGAAGAGCATGACCATAAACTCAGTAGCCACTTGACTAGCTACAGCCTTTTACTCTGCTCTCTCCTCTATGGGCAAGGCAGTTCTGAATCCAAATCTGCAATGCACCATGGAGCTCATGCATCTCTGTTTTCTGAATCAACTTACCATGAGGGAACTTATCAAGTGTCTTACTAAAGTCCGTGTAGAAAACGTCACTGCCTTTTCCTCATCAAGCTCCTTTGTCACCTCAAAATAAAAGTTTGACCAAGTTAGTAAGGCTTGGCCTGACCTACACAAAGCCTTGCTGACTGTTGCTAAGCAAACAATGTTAACCATATAACCATATAACAATCACAGCACGGAAACAGGCCATCTCGGCCCTCCTAGTCCGTGCCGAACTCTTAATCTCACCTAGTCACACCTACCCGCACTCAGCCCATAACCCTCCACTCCTTTCCTGTCCATATACCTATCCAATTTTACCTTAAATGACACAACTGAACTGGCCTCTACTACTTCTACAGGAAGCTCATTCCACACAGATATCACTCTCTGAGTAAAGAAATACCCCCTCGTGTTTCCCTTAAACTTTTGCCCCCTAACTCTCAAATCATGTCCTCTCGTTTGAATCTCCCCTACTCTCAATGGAAACAGCCTATTCACGTCAACTCTATCTATCCCTCTCAAAATTTTAAATACCTCGATCAAATCCCCCCTCAACCTTCTACGCTCCAGTGAATAGAGACCTAACTTGTTCAACCTTTCTCTGTAACTGAAGTGCTGAAACCCAGGTAACATCCTAGTAAATCGTCTCTGCACTCTCTCTAATTTATTGATATCTTTCCTATAATTCGGTGACCAGAACTGTACACAATATTCCAAATTTGGCCTTAACAATGCCTTGTACAATTTCAACATTACATCCCAACTTCTGTACTCAATGCTCTGATTTATAAAGGCCAACGTTCCAAAAGCCTTCTTCACCACCCTATCTACATGAGACTCCACCTTCAGGGAACTATGCACTGTTATTCCTAGATCTCTCTGTTCCTCTGCATTCCTCAATGCCCTACCATTTACCCTGTATTTTCTATTTGGATTATTCTTGCCAAAATGTAGAACCTCACACTTCTCAGCATTAAACTCCATCTGCCAACGTTCAGCCCATTCTTCTAACCGGCATAAATCTCCCTGCAAGCTTTGAAAACCCACCTCATTATCCACAACACCTCCTACCTTAGTATCATCGGCATACTTACTAATCCAATTTACCACCCCATCATCCAGATCATTTATGTATATTACAAACAACATTGGGCCCAAAACAGATCCCTGAGGCACCCCGCTAGTCACCGGCCTCCATCCCGATAAACAATTATCCACCACTACTCTCTGGCATCTCCCATCTAGCCACTGTTGAATCCATTTTATTACTCCAGCATTAATACCTAATGACTGAACCTTCTTAACTAACCTTCCATATGGCACTTTGTCAAAGGCTTTGCTGAAGTCCATATAGACTACATCCACTGTCTTACCCTCGTCAACATTCCTCATAACTTCTTCAAAAAATTCAATAAGGTTTGTCAAACATGACCTTCCACGCACAAATCCATGCTGGCTACTCCTAATCAGATCCTGTCTATCCAGATAATTATAAATACTATCACTAAGAATACCTTCCATTAATTTACCCACCACTGATGTCAAACTGACAGGTCTATAATTGCTAGGCTTACTTCTAGAACCCTTTTTAAACAATGGAACCACATGAGCAATACGCCAATCCTCCGGCACAATCCCCGTTTCTAATGACATCTGAAAGATCTCCGTCAGAGCTCCTGCTATCTCTACACAAACTTCCCTCAAGGTCCTGGGGAATATCCTGTCAGGACCAGGAGATTTATCCAATTTTAAATTTCTTAAAAGCGCCAGTACTTCCACCTCTTTAATTGTCATAGGTTCCATAACTTCCTTACTTGTTTCCCACAGCTTACACAATTCAATATCCTTCTCCTTAGTGAATACCAAAGAGAAGAAATCGTTCAAAATCTCTCCCATCTCCCTCGGCTCCACACATAGCTGACCACCCTGATTCTCTAAGGGACCAATTTTATCCCTCAATATCCTTTTGCTTTTAATATAACTGTAGAAACCTTTCGGATTTACTTTCACCTTATTTGCCAAACCAACCTCGTATCTTTTTTTAGCTTTTCAAATCTCTTTCTTAAGATTCCTTTTACATTCTTTATATTCCTCGAGCAATTCCTTTACTCCATGCTGCCTATATCTATTGTAGACATCCCTCTTTTTCCGAACCAAGTTTCTAATATCCCTTGAAAACCATGGTGCTTTCAAACCTTTAACCTTTCCTTTCAACCTAACAGGAACATAAAGATTCTGTACCCTCATAATTTCACCCTTAAATGACCTCCATTTCTCTATTACATCCTTCCCATAAAACAACTTGACCCAATCCACTCTCTCTAAATCCCTTCGCATCTCCTCAAAGTTAGCCTTTCTCCAATCAAGAATCTCAACTCTAGGTCCAGTCCTGTCCTTCTCCATAATTATATTGAAGCTAATGCTATTGTGATCACTGGACCTGAAGTGCTCCCCAACACATACATCTGTCAGCTGACCTATCACATTCCCTAACAGGAGATCCAACACTGCCCCATCTCTGGTCGGTACTTCTATGTATAGTGAAAATATCTTGAGAAGTATCAAAGACATCAAAGGACTCACAATTGGAGGCCATAATATAATAACGTTAGATATGCTGATGACATCATACTAATAGCTGACTCAGAAACAAAACTTCAAGAACGACTGGTTGTTTTATAACTTCACAACATTAAACTGAAGGAAGAGATGGGAGTCCAAAATGTGAATCTAACTTCATCTTTTATTTTAAGAACGCTTAATCAAACAATATACTTACAAGGTTACTCAAATATCGGTGGAATATTAAATACACAACATTCCTCCCTGTTTACCTATAAACTCCAACGCAATACAGAATGCATCTCAACTACATTATACAACTCCTATATACAGATGCCCACAGCACAGTAAATATTAAATGGTCCCATTCAGCCCTAAAGATTTAATTGCTGTGGAGGATTTCTTATTCCTGTGGGATAATGACTTATCCGACAAGGGGAATCTTTCTGCTTGGCAGGTGAGACTTGTGTCCGTGAAAACAGTCTCAGTTGTGGGGCTTCCTCCATTCTGAGAATCAGGAGGTGGTTCAGGCTGTGGTAGCTACCTTTCCCTTCCTCCTTTTTCTTCTTCTTAGTTTGTGCATCTTGATCTAGGTAAAGCACATTTAGTTCACTGGAGTATTAATCCTTCCATTGGTCCCTTTATGATCCGATCTCTCCTTTTGCTTTCCTTTCTCATCTACCTGACATGTTCTTGGTATGTATCCTAATATGTTGTATTTTCTGCAAGTTTCGCCTTTAAATCTGCATTGGTCTGGAGTTTGTGAGCCCCTGCTGCAACGGTAACACAATGTGTTCAGCCACACACATTTCTGTTTAGATGTTGTAATTTTGTATATGCTACTTGCATCCCCATCTGTAAGTCAATTCAGATTCAGATTCAGTTTATTGTCATTCAGAAACCACAAATGCAATGCAGTTAAAAAATGAGACAACGTTCCCCCAGAATGATATCACAAAATCATATGACAAAACAGACTACACCAGAAAATCCACATAACATTTGGCAATCCCCAATCCAGAGTCTGGAGAGGCTGCTGTGTATTAATATCACGCTACAAAACAAGACCAAAAACGAAAGCTGCAAGACCTGCACAAAACCACATAGTTACAACAGTGCAAGCAATAGCATAATTGATTTAAAAAAAAACCATGGGCACAGTAAAAATAGTCCAAAAATGTTAAAAGACTATAAGTTCGAAAGAAACCACCACACAGATTCCACAAGCCCTCAGGGTCCCCGATTGACTCGTCATCCCACACCGGCTGCAGAAGGGAATGCCCCCGCTATGGACTTCCATGGCACCGTCCAACTTAGACTCGCAGATGCAGCACACAGTGAAAGCAACCTGACCGCAGCGGACTCCGAGTCCATCAAGCCTCCGACCATCCCCTCCAGCACAGCTTCTCCGAGCACCATCCTCTGCCGAGTGTATTAAGACGCCCCCACTGACAGCCATCGGCAACATGACCCCGAGGACTGGGGGCCTGTTCTTCTCAGCAGAGACCCGGAATTGCGTCTCTGTCTGCTGCTTCCATCCATACAGTGATTTCAATGGCTCTTTTAAATGTGAGCTCCGCTTCAGTTGGGAGCCATTTTTCAAAGCTTTCTTTTAAGATTCTACAAGCAAAACAATCTCTCAGTACATCATTAAAAACATTACTGCACTGACAATGCTCTGGATATCTATTCAATTCAGCCACGTATGCTGAAATGGACTCACAGTCTTTTTAATTGCACTAAAGCATTCTGCAATAAACAATGGCTTTGGTTCTAAGTGTTCCTGCATTACTTTCACAATATCAGCCAAGCTCATTTCTGCTGGTTTGATTGGAGCAGTAAAACTTCAAAGTAAACTGAATGCCTTTAAACTCAAGGCACTCAGCAAAACTGATGCATCTTTTGCATTGACTATTTCATTTGCCTCACTTAGCTTAGCATACATGAGTCAGTTATCTTTTGTGGAATCAAACATGCTAATCTTTCCGATGTTGCCAGCCATTTCTGCGCATTTTTATAATTATTATCACCTGGTACTCACTCTTTATGAAACTGTGAAATTTTTCATTTTCTGAACTTTAAAAAAAATTTGACTGTATCTCCCCTTCCAAAGAACATGTACTGCACTGTGTTTTTTCACTCGCCATTCCTCGCTTTTTTTTAGTTTGAATATCTAGCTGCACTTCAACAGGTCAATACCTGTTTCAGGTTTGATTCAAGAATACCTTGACACCAATGTTATGTTTTGTATCTTCAAAACATTAAGCTAATTCAAGGGAAGGCACAGGAGACTGAAATGTCTTTTACTTTAAGCAATACGCACACATACCACGTGGTAACGAAATGATATGTGCAATTCATGCATTTTTGCGTATAACCCATAATGAATTATATAAACAACAAAAAATGTTTAATCGAATAATATATTTACAACATTACTCAATTATTACTGAAATATTAAATACACAACAGACTTGCCTTTTCAAGTGTACATGAATTAGTATCCTCTCCAGGAGCATCCCTACCAATGATGTGACTTGTTCAAACTCCATTCTTGAATGAATTGTGTCCCTTTGTGGTTATGGTTAGATGTACCACATTTCAGATTCAGAGTTATCATACGTACATTGAAAAATACAATGAAATATGTGTTTTTGCATTAACAACTAACACACTCAGGGATGTGCAGGTCACCAGCATAGCATGCCCATAAGGAGGTACTTAATGAGGTGTCCACTGAGTCAGGTTTCTGCTGTCTCACCTTGTTCACAATCAAGTTCCAATTTATAGATTGTAAACAAAGTAGACAGTGGAACCCTAATTGGATGAGGACTAACCAATCAGGTGGGACAGATGATGGGGATATAAATACCACTGGACTAGACATGCCCAGACATCATCCCTGATGAAGGTGGCAAAGTTTGCCATCGAAACGTCAGTTAAAATTGATAGCTGTACCCAGCTGGAAGCCCGAGAAGAGTTTATTCATCATATGTGCTGGGAAAGCACTATCCCTTTTCAGAGCTAGAAAGGGTCTGCAAGTTAGGATTGAGGGGAAAAAAATGCCTTCACTCAGAAGATTATGAATCTTTGGAATTCAGAATCAGAATCAGGTTTATCGTCACTGACATATTTCGTGAAGTTTGTTATTTTGTTGTAGCTGTACAGTAGAAAACAAAAAATTTAATTTACAATTAAAATAAATAAATAAATAAATAAATAGCGCGAAAGATAAACACTGAGGTAGTGCTCATGGTTTCATGAACTACAGAAATCAAATGGCAGAGAGAAGAAGTTGTTCGTAAAGCATTGAGTGTGTGTCTTTAGGCTCTTGTACCTCTTCCCTGATAGCAGTAATAAGAAGAGTGCGTATCCTGGGTGATGAGAGTCCGTAATGATGGATGCCGCCTTTTCAAGATGTCCTCGATTACAAGGAAGGAGGGTTGTGTCTGTGATTGAACTGGCTGAGTCAACAACCCTTTGCTGCTTCAGAGTCAAAATCAGAATCAGATTTAATATCACTGGCATATGTTGTGAAATGTGTTGTTTACAACAGTGGTATATTGAACTACATAAGAAAAAAAAGTATAAATTACAATAAGAACCATAGAACATTACAGCACAGAAACAGGCCTTTTGGCCCTTCTTGGCTGTGCCAAACCATTTTTCTGCCTTGTCCCACTGACCTGCACCTGGGCCATATCCCTCCAAAGCCTCCTTATCTATATACCTGTCCAAGATTTTCTTAAATGTCAAAAGTGAGCCCACATTCACCACTTCATCTGGCAGCTCATTCCACACTCCCACCACTCTCTGCATGAAGAAGACCTCCCAATGTTCCCTTTAAACTTTTCCTCCTTCACCCTTAACCCATGTCCTCTGGTTTTTTTCTCCCCTAGCCTCAGTGGAAAAAGTCTGCTTGCATTCACTCTATCTATACCCGTCATAATTTTATATACCTCTATCAAATCACTCCTCATTCTCCTATGCTCCAGGGAATAAAATCCTAACCTATTCAACCTTTCTCTGTAACTCAGTTTCTCAAGTCCTGGCAACATCCTTGTAATCCTTGGGATTGGAGCAGGGGGCAGGTATTCAAGTTTCTGGATCATTGGGACCTCTTCTGGGGCAGGCGTGACCTGTTCAAGAAGGAAGGGTTACACTTGAATCCTGAGGGGACCAATATCCTAGCGGGGAGGTTTGCTAGGGCTACAGGGCAGACTTTAAACTAGTAAGATGGGCGGGCGGTAATCAAGTTGAGGAAACCATGGGAGAGGAGGTTAGTTCACCAGTAGAGCAAATAAACAGACAGTGTGTAAGGGAGGAAAGGCAGGTGATGGGGAAGGGATGCGCTCAGCCCGAAGATGTAGGGGGGAAGAAAGAAAAGGATAATAAATTGGAATGCATTGTTAAGGATGAAAAGAGAGGAGGGGGTGGAGAGTATCTTAAATATATCTATTTTAATGCTAGGAGCATTGTAAGAAAGGTGGATGAGCTTAAAGCGTGGATTGATACCTGGAATTATGATGTTGTAGCTATTAGTGAAACATGGTTGCAGGAAGGGTGTGATTGGCAACTAAATATTCCTGGATTTAGTTGCTTCAGGAGTGATAGAGTAGGAGGGGCCAGAGGAGGAGGTGTTGCATTGCTTGTCAGAGAAAATCTTATGGCGGTGCTTTGGAAGGATAGATTAGAGAGCTCCTCTAGGGAGACTATTTGGGTGGAATTGAGGAATGGGAAGGGTGTAGTAACACTGATAGGAAGAGCAAATGTGTAAGGAGATAGCAGATATTTGTAGTAAACACAAGGTGGTGATTGTGGGAGATTTTAATTTTCCACACGTAGACTGGGAAGCTCATTCTGTAAAAGGGCTGAATGGTTTAGAGTTTGTGAAATGTGTGCAGGATAGTTTTTTGCAACAATACATAGAAGCACCGACTAGAGATGGGGCAGTGTTGGATCTCCTGTTAGGGAATGCGATAGGTCAGCTGACAGATGTATGTGTTGGGGAGCACTTCGGGTCCAGTGATCACAATAGCATTAGCTTCAATATAATTATGGAGAAGGACAGGACTGGACCTAGAGTTGAGATTCTTGATTGGAGAAAGGCTAACTTTGAGGAGATGTGAAGGGATTTAGAGAGAGTGGATTGGGTCAAGTTGTTTTATGGGAAGGATGTAATAGAGAAATGGAGGTCATTTAAGGGTGAAATTATGAGGGTACAGAATCTTTATGTTCCTGTTAGGTTGAAAGGAAAGGTTAAAGGTTTGAAAGCACCATGGTTTTCAAGGGATATTAGAAACTTGGTTCGGAAAAAGAGGGATGTCTACAATAGATATAGGCAGCATGGAGTAAAGGAATTGCTCGAGGAATATAAAGAATGTAAAAGGAATCTTAAGAAAGAGATTAGAAAAGCTAAAAGAAGATACGAGGTTGGTTTGGCAAATAAGGTGAAAGTAAATCCGAAAGGATTCTACAGTTATATTAAAAGCAAGAGGAAAGTGAGGGATAAAATTGGCCCCTTAGAGAATCAGAGTGGTCAGCTATGTGTGGAGCCGAGGGAAATGGGAGAGATTTTGAACGATTTCTTCTCCTCGGTATTCACTAAGGAGAAGGATATTGAATTGTGTAAGGTGTGGGAAACAAGTAAGGAAGTCATGGAACCTATGACGATTAAAGAGGTGGAAGTACTGGCACTTTTAAGAAATTTAAAAGTGGATAAATCTCCAGATCCTGACAGGATATTCCCCAGGACCTTGAGGGAAGTTTGTGTAGAAATAGCAGAAGCTCTGACGGAGATCTTTAAGATGTCATTAGAAATGGGAATTGTGCCGGAGGATTGGCGTATTGCTCATGTGGTTCCATTGTTTAAAAAGGGTTCTAGAAGTAAGCCTAGCAATTTTAGACCTGTCAGTTTGACATCAGTGGTTGGTAAATTAATGGAAAGTATTCTTAGAGATAGTATTAATAATTATCTGGATAGACAGGATCTGATTAGGAGTAGCCAGCATGGATTTGTGCGTGGAAGGTCATGTTTGACAAACCTTATTGAATTTTTTGAAGAAATTACGAGGAATGTTGACGAGGGTAAGGCAGTGGATGTAGTCTATAAGGACTTCAGCAAAGCCTTTGACAAAGTTCCACATGGAAGGTTAGTTAAGAAGGTTCAGTCATTAGGTATTAATGCTGGAGTAATAAAATGGATTCAACAGTGGCTAGATGGGAGATGACAGAGAGTAGTGGTGGATAATTGTTTATCGGGATGGAGGCCGATGCTAGCGGGGTGCCTCAGGGATCTGTTTTGGGCCCAATGTTGTTTGTAATATACATAAATGATCTGGATGATGGGGTGGTAAATTGGATTAGTAAGTATGCCGATGATACTAAGGTAGGAGGTGTTGTGGATAATGAGGTGGGTTTTCAAAGCTTGCAGGGAGATTTATGCCGGTTAGAAGAATGGGCTGAACGTTGGAGTTTAATGCTGAGAAGTGTGAGGTTCTACATTTTGGCAGGAATAATCCAAATAGAGCATACAGGGTAAATGGTAGGGCATTGAGGAATGCAGAGGAACAGAGAGATCTAGGAATAACAGTGCATAGTTCCCTGAGGGTGGAGTCTCATGTAGATAGGGTGGTGAAGAAGGCTTTTGAATGTTGGCCTTTATAAATCAGAGGATTGAGTACAGAAGTTGGGATGTAATGTTGAAATTGTACAAGGCATTGTTAAGGCCAAATTTGGAATATTGTGTACAGTTCTGGTCACCGAATTATAGGAAAGATATCAATAAATTAGAGAGAGTGCAGAGACGATTTACTAGGATGTTACCTGGGTTTCAGCACTTAAGTTACAGAGAAAGGTTGAACAAGTTAGGTCTCTATTCATTGGAGCGTAGAAGGTTGACGGGGGATTTGATAGAGGTATTTAAAATTTTGAGAGGGATAGATAGAGTTGACGTGAATAGGCTGTTTCCATTGAGAGTAGGGGAGATTCAAACGAGAGGACATGATTTGAGAGTTAGGGGGCAAAAGTTTAAGGGAAACACGAGGGGGTATTTCTTTACTCAGAGAGTGATATCTGTGTGGAATGAGCTTCCTGTAGAAGTAGTAGAGGCCAGTTCAGTTGTGTCATTTAAGGTAAAATTGGATAGGTATATGGACAGGAAAGGAGTGGAGGGTTATGGGCTGAGTGCGGGTAGGTGGGAATAGGTGAGATTAAGAGTTCGGCATGGACTAGGAGGGCCGAGATGGCCTGTTTCCGTGCTGTGATTGTTATATGGTTATATGTTATATGTTAAACCTTCTCTGCACTCTTTCAACCTTATTAATATCCTTCCTGTAATTAGGTGACCAAAACTGCACACAAGAAATACATGTAAAAAATTAAATTAAGTAATTTGTGCAAAAAGAGCAAAACAAATAGTGAGGAAGTGTTCATGGATCGATTGTCCATTCAGAAATCTTATGGTGGTAGGGTAGAAACTGTTCCTGAAACTTTGTGTGTGTGTGTTTTCAGACTTCTGCACCTCCTCCTTGATGGTAGCAATGAGAAGACAGCATGTCCTGGGTGATGAGGGTCTTTAATGACTGATGCCATCTTTTTCAGACATTTCCTTTTGAAGTTGACCTTGATCCTGGGGAGACTAATATCCATTACGGAGCTGGCTAAGTTTACAAATTTCTGCAGCTTTATCCAATCCCGTGCAGTGGTCACTTCATACCAGATTGTGATGCAACAGGTTAGAAAGCTCTCCACAGCAGTTCTATAGAAATTTATGAGTGTCTTTTGTGACATACCAATTCTCTTCAAATTCCTATTGAAATTTAGCCACCATCGTGCCTTCTTTATAATTGCATCCATATGCTGGGCCCAGGATTGATCCTGAGAGACATTGACACCCAGGAGCTTTAAACTGTTCACCCCTTCCACTTCTGATCCTTTGATAAGCTTCATTGACTTCCCCTTCCTGATTTCCAAATTCATGTTTCAGTCTTACAGTCAAGGTTGTTGCTGCAACACCACTCAACCGGCTGACCTCTTTCACCAATCACCATCTAAAATTCTGCCAATAATTGTTACCTCATTGGCAGTTTTATAGATGGCATCTGAGCTGTGCCTAGCTTCACTGTTGTGAGCGTAGAGAGTGAAGTAGTGGGTTAAATATGCATACTTGAGGTGCACCAGTGTTGATTGTCAACGAGGAGGAAATGATACTTCTGATCTAATTGGACTGACAGTCGTCTCCCAGTGAGGAAGTCAAGGTTCCAGTTGCAGGGGGAAGTACACAGGGCCAGGTCTCAGAGCTTTTTGAATCAAACTGAAGGTATGGTTGTGTTGAATGCTGAGCTGTCATCAAAAAACAACAGCCTGATATAAACCTAGGTGATCCAAGGCCAAGTGGAGAGCCAGTGAGGTTTCATCTGCTGGAAATCTACTGTGGCAAAAGACAAATTGCAGTGGGTTCAGGTCCCTGCTTAGGTAGGAGTTGATTCTGGCCTGGAGCAACCTTGTAAACACTTCATCACAGTAGATATGAATGCAACTGGGCAATAGTTGTTGAGGCAGCTCAACCAGCTCTTCTTGGGCACTGGTATATTAAATGATATTTTTCTGCAAGTGATATGACAATTTTATAAGTAACTACTCAAATTTGACTAACAATTTAGGATTACTTCAATCTTTTTTTACAAAAATAATAGAAACAGGGATTTGGGAATCATTGAAACAGATCTCAGTGATATTTTTCTGTCATCTGTACATTTCCTTTGCTGATTAATCTAAGTAAATATTCAGAGAAGTACAGTCCCCTCCACTTTACTTCTCACAAAGCCACCCACAAATGTCATTGCATTCACCTACTCAGTCCATTATGAAGCCCCAATAATTTTTGTTTGGATAGAGACTATAAATACCAAGTACTTTGCTTCTTCAGTGATGTTCTGCAGATTTGTCAGATTGATAAATATAAGTTCACCAGTAATATTAAAGAACAGAGACCTGGGTCACAGATTAGACCATGATCTCCTGGAGTGGTGAGTCTGTGGAGGAACAAAATTATTTATTCTGTACCTTCTCAAGGGTAATTAGAGATGGACAATGACCAGGTCTCAACAAAAAAAAATGTTCCTAACCTTGAACATTTGCACTGTTACGTACCCCGTAACTGGGTCACTTACCAGCAAAGATAGGGAGGTCCGTTGAAGTCCAATGGTACTAATTTTAACAGTATTTATTGATAAAAATACACAAAAATAATATCAATGCAAACATACAGATAATATACGTCATCAATACTAAATCTAAAAGTGCGGGTATAATAATAATCAATAAGAAATAGCTCTATCGTTGTCTAGGGGGATAATGTATTGTCCGATGGAAATATAAAAGTCACTCAAGTTCATTCAAGCTGCAGCTCTTGGTTGGAGAGAGAGACGGAGGTTTAGAACTTGCCCGGTTTTCCGTTTTATGATGTCGATCCTTCGAAATGGCGTTGGTGGTGATCTCTTCCTTAGCTAAGCCGCCTTCCGTGGTAGGGCCTCAATTCCGGGGCAACGGGAAAGGAAACACGTGGGCCCTCCACCGGCTATTGCTATTAAACGCTGTCACAGAACTTCTAGCGTTTCTCCTGGTGCGTGTCAAGGGCTGTTCCCCAGACCCTCTTTTATCCTGACTCACAGGGTCTCAGATGTCAATCAGGGTGGAATGATGCCATTCCCCAACCAGCCCACGTTGCCTGAGGGCTTCCACGAAGTACAGTATTCAATATACAATTCCGTCTCCAAGAGACAATGACCTGTTCCGTGGCTTTGTATCGCTGGGGCCAGGACATTCCAAACGTCTCTCTCTCATTTCCTGGGTCTCCTGACCTGACTTAATAGTGATCTTGCGATTCTCAAAAAGGGGGGGGGGGGGGCTCAGGCGTAACAGCACATGTCTTTAAGGGATATTTAATGATGCACTTAAATATTGCATTATTATGTTCCATTTATGGGTGCTTTATATTTAAAAATCCCAGTTTGCATTTGATAAAATATCTAAGTTTAATTTAAAAGCATCACAGCATGGCAAACATTCATTAAGTATATGTTCAATTTCAAAAGCATTGCGGTGATCAATTTTGTCGAAGGCATGTATGTTGTATCAGAAGTGTACTGCAAAACAGCCTCGAAATTTCCTCAAATGTGCTATGAAGTGTAAAATGAGACTTTTTGAAGGATGATGCTTTGTTGTTTTAAGTGCCTAAATATTATTTTATTTATTTTTATTGCAAACTGTTTATAATCTGTTAGGAGCTAATTGAACCCCAGCTGCTTTGCCTTGTGTTGAATAACATTTGATATTAGTAATGGATTAATTCAGTGACACAGGTGTTTCCAGTTATTAATAACAGACATCTTCCTCTCTGAAAATAAAACAGTTGTCCCTGATGACACAGGCTTCACCCTTACACGTGCTGGGTCAGTCTATGCCAAGTCATATCTGACATCACTATTGACAAATATGAGCAAAAACATCCAATATGCTATTGCTTTGTTTGGGAAATAATTTTTCATTTATAATCTCAAGGGCATTCTTGTGACTGACACTGATCCATAACTCCATGTGCATTGGCAGAATGTGTCTCAGGTAGTCAACAACTTCTACTCAATTCTGCCATTGCTCATTCCTCTCCATGTGAATTTTAGGAGGGATCTCATGCAAGAGCACTTGGGGCATTACGGAACTCTTCCAGTTAACAATGAACAGGCATAATACTGAAGTGAAATTCAGTGATGCATTTCACCTGCAGTTTGAAAAGCTGCATTGTAGAAACTCTTGAGAGTTGAATATATATATATAAACCATTAAACTTCCTTGACCGATTTGTTTTGCAGGTCAGCTACAGGACTGCTTTGTGGATGTTCAATAAACCTCAGCTTTGTCAGCAAGTAGTTGGGCCAATATTGTGATTGGCCAGCACCAACTAAAACTAGCCTGATCCACTTTAGACTAAATAGGTGCATTATGGAGCTAGTGGATGTTCAGATTTATACAAAAAAGCATTCTGAGATGGAAGAAGACCTAACAATAGCACAGTATGGGAGAAAATGGCATCGAAGACCTTCTGATGCAGGATTGGATGTCTTAATAGAGGAATTAGAAATGGGGAAAGGTAGTATCAGCCTACGGGAGCCAGATAATGTTGGATAACTGTGCCACAAAACGGTGCTAAGAGAAGTTTAAAAACCTCACAAGGGAGATCAATATCAGCAAGTCGATCTTCAAATGACATTTACCACCACTAGTCTCAACAACTGCTCTTGTATCATTTCCCAATGACTCACTTAGCAACAAGCTCTGGTGATTAGGACCCGCATCATGTAATTGAAGCTTCAGAAGTTTATACCTTTTCATCATAAATTCATGGAGTTATACAGCACATGAGAAGTCTAATTCATCCAACATGCCCCAGATACCTATATAATCTAATCTCATTTCCTTCCTTTTCGCCTATATCCCCCTATGTCTTTCCTATCTATGCACCTGTCCAAATGCTTGTTAAGTATTGTAATTATATTTGCCTCGTCCACCACCTTTGGCAACTCATTCTTTTTATTTCCCACCGTCTGTGTGAAAATCCTTCCTCTCAGATCTCTTTTAAAACATTCCCTTAAACCAAAGGTCACTAACTTTAGACTCTTCCACCTTGAGAAAAAGACTGTGACAAACCACTCTAACTGTGCTCCTCCTAATTTCATAGATGTCTATTCAAGTTTGCTGATGATACCGTGGTGAATGCTGAATCACTGTGGTGATGAATCAGCATAAAGGAGGGAGATTGAAAATCTGGCTGAGTGGTGTCACAACAATAACCTCTCACTCAATGTCAGCAAGACCAAGTAATGGATTACAGACTTCAGGAGAAGATAACCAGAGGACCATGAGCCAGTCCTCATTGGAGGATCAGAGGTGGAGAGGGGTATCAACTTTAAACTCTGAAGTGTTATTTCTTCAAAAGACCTGTCCTAGCCCAGCACATAAGTGCAATTACGAAGAAAGTACATGAGAGCCTCTACTTGCTTAGGAGTTTGCGGAGATTCAGTGTGACATCTAAAACTTTGTGTAACTCCCTGGGTCGCCTCAGGCTCGCTCAGCTCGTTCTTGTCTAGGGGGAGCAGCCTTCGGCCCCGCCAAACTGGGTAATCAGCTGGTGTGGATGCTGTGTGATGTCCCCGCCTCGCCCAAAACCAGACAGTACACCATATGCGATTAAATGAGTACAATTTATAAAGGTTACTATAACTAAGTGATTAATAACGATACAGTATATATGTAGAGAAGGCGCCAAACTTATCAAAGTCCAAACCACTTCGTGTACAACCGTTGGAGCTCAATTACTGAAGTCTTCTGGCCACCATTCGATCCCCTCCGAACTCCTTGACTCGCAGCTCAGGACCCACCGAACTCCTCGACTCTCCAAACAGCTCAGGACCCTCCGAGTGGTCAACCAAGCACATCTAGCTTCATCCCCCCCCCCTCGGAGAATCTCCCGGCCTCGGACCCCCCTTTGGGGTCCGATCCTCGCCCAGCTTAGAGCATTGCGTCCTCTGTCTCGACCCCCTTGCGCCGATCTCCCAAAAGCCCGTCAACAAAAGCTTACAGACTCAGAAGAAAGAACATTAATCCCCGTTTGGTTTACAAAGGAATACCATTCTCGTTATCAGTAAATTAGCATTCCTGCTAGTTAACAAAAGAAAACCCTTTCCCAACAGTAACAAAGAAAAAAAAAGAAACCCCCTTTACATTTGAAAAACTTCTAGAGATATGTAGTGGAGAGTATAGTGACTGGCTGCATCACAGTCCGGAATGAAAATACCAAAGCACTTGAATGAAAAAGCCCACAAAAAGTAGTGAATACTACCCAGTCCATTACGGGTAAAGCCCTGCCCGTGGTTGAGCACGTCTACATGAAATACTGTTGCAGGAAAGCAGCATCCATCATCAGGGACCCCTACCACCAAGGCATGCTTTCTTCTCACTGCTGCCATCAGGAAGAAGGTACAGCAGCCTCAGGGCTCACACCACTAGGTTCTGGAACAGTTACTACCTCTCAACCATCACATTCTTGAACAAAAGTGGACAACTTCATTCAGCTTCACTTGCCCCATCATTGAAATGTTCCTACAATCCATGGACTCACTTTTAAGGACTCTACATCTCATGTTCTCGATATTTATTATTATTGTTTCTTCTTTTGTATTTGTCCAGTTTGCTGTCTTCTGCACTCTGGTTATTATTCCAGAGATTTGTTGAGTATGCCCACAAGAAAATGAATCTCAGGGTTGTATACGGTGACATACATGTACTTTGATAATAACACTTACTTTGAACTTTGTATTTTGAACTTTAAAGTAATCTTTGATTCCTGGGGGAATATTCCTTGTGAAATTTCTCTGCCCCCCTCTCTAGCTTAATCACATCCTTCCAACCAGAGCTGCACACAAGGACTGCAAGTGTAGTCCAACCAACATTCAGGATCATAATCACAGTCGGATTTATAATCACTGGCTTCTGTGCGAGCATTTTCTTTGTTTAACAGCGGCTGTAGAATGCAGACATAAGATGCATCGTGCAACTATAACCTGACTCCCGAACAGTGAGGGCAACTTGCCAAACACCTTCAGCACCAAGGGTTGCCACCTTCAGAGAACAACACACTTGTACCCTGTTGGATCCTGATGCTTCTGTGACCCAAAGTTTCGTTAGATGTCAAAATGGGGCGTAACCTATATTGTGTGTTATTAACTGTTACAAGAGAGGAAACGAAAAGAAAGAAGAGCCAAGTGAACAAAGAAAAAAAAGGGAAAACAAAGTCATGCTCAGACTAGAGATAACAAGAATCCAGTGATATCAATTAACCTATGAAACAGCCAGATACAAGTGGCGTGACATCTGCTGCTGAAAACTAAAATGCTTCTAGGAAAATATAGAAGCAACTGTACCGTAGTTACTAGAAAATTCACTGAATAATTACATGCATGCATGTGATTATCTAAAAATACAAGCAACCAGAGGAAAGTTAAACTGCAAGAAAGATAACAATTCTACACCCCAATTCAACAGCCCCAAAATGTCTCTGTTTAACACCACTCCCCATGGCCCTGCGATTCACTGCGTACCTTGCGGTTTGGCTTAACTTCCGAAGTTGCATCTCTTTGCATCTTTCTGAGTTGAATTCCATCCTCTCATTGACAGCTCACACCTTTAGCACACTATCAGCTGTTCCAACACAGCAGCTACAGGACTCACTTGTGCACATCCCTTTCTTGCAGAGACAAGATAGATATCATTGGGGACAGCAAGTAGTACCTGTCTCAACAGATTTCCCATGAAAGAGAATTTTTATGACCGTTTCCTCATGCCTTCCAGTCACAGTGGCACGTGCGTACAATACTCCTTTGGTCGACATCATCTGGATAGATCATGAAATCATATATTTCACTTCTTTTATGTCATTTACATTTTTTCTCATCTTGTATGTGATTCTGGAACTGTTGGAGTCTGTGATTTGCAGTTTGGAAATCATTTGGGTGTTCCAGCGCTCTGCAGTCTCTGAGAAGATTCCGGAAGGCAGAGGCAGCATGCGCAAACCACATGACAAAGAGACTGCAGGATGGGGCATGAGTTGACATTTGACTCCATTTCCTTCACTGTAGCTTCCATTGTTCACTGATTAAAGCAACAAGGGCAATAGAAACATCGAAGGAATATGGAAGGAGAGCAGTGGCTACGGGAGAGGGGAGACTGCCTTTTGATCGCTGGTGGGATCACTCTGCTACGGGAGAGGGGAGGCTGCCTTTTGATCGCTGGTGGGATCACTCTGCTACCGGAGAGGGGAGACTGCCTTTTGATCACTGGTGGGATCACTCTGCTGCCGGAGAGGGGAGACTGCCTTTTGATCACTGGTGGGATCACTCTGCTGCCGGAGAGGGGAGACTGCCTTTTGATCACTGGGGGGATCACTCTGCTACCGGAGAGGGGAGACTGCCTTTTGATCTCTGGTGGGATCACTCTGCTGCCGGAGAGGGGAGACTGCCTTTTGATCGCTGGTGGGATCGCTCTGCTACCGGAGAGGGGAGACTGCCTTTTGATCGCTGGTGGGATCACTCTGCTACCGGAAAGGGGAGACTGCCTTTTGATCGCTGGTGGGATCACTCTGCTGCCGGAGAGGGGAGACTGCCTTTTGATCGCTGGTGGGATCGCTCTGCTGCCGGAGAGGGGATACTGCCTTTTGATCGCTGGTGGGATCACTCTGCTGCTGGAGAGGGGAGACTGCCTCTTGATCCCATGGGATCACTCTGCTGCTGGAGAGGGGAGACTGCCTTTTGATCGCTGGTGGGATCACTCTGCTACCGGAGAGGGGAGACTGCCTTTTGATCACTGGGGGGATCACTCTGCTACCGGAGAGGGGAGACTGCCTTTTGATCGCTGGTGGGATCGCTCTGCTACCGGAGAGGGGAGGCTGCCTTTTGATCGCTGGTGGGATCGCTCTGCTGCCGGAGAGGGGAGACTGCCTTTTGATCGCTGGTGGGATCGCTCTGCTGCCTGAGAGGGGAGACTGCCTTTTGATCACTGGGGGGATCGCTCTGCTACCGGAGAGGGGAGACTGCCTTTTGATCGCTGGTGGGATCGCTCTGCTACAGGAGAGGGGAGACTGCCTTTTGATCCCATGGGATCACTCTGCTGCTGGAGAGGGGAGACTGCCTTTTGATCGTTGGTGGGATCGCTCTGCTACAGGAGAGGGGAGACTGCCTTTTGATCCCATGGGATCACTCTGCTGCTGGAGAGGGGAGACTGCCTTTTGATCGTTGGTGGGATCACTCTGCTACAGGAGAGGGGAGACTGCCTTTTGATCCCATGGGATCACTCTGCTGCTGGAGAGGGGAGACTGCCTTTTGATCACTGGTGGGATCCCTCTGCTGCCGGAGAGGGGAGACTGCCTTTTGATCTCGTGGGATCACTCTGCTACCGGAGAGCGGAGACTGCCTTTTCATCGCTGGTGGGATTACTCTGCTACCGGAGAGGGGAGACTGCCTTTTCATCGCTGGTGGGATTACTCTGCTACCGGAGAGCGTAGACTGCCTTTTGATCGATGGGGTTCGCTCTGCTACCAGAGAGGGAAAGGCCTGCCGCTGTGCCTGGAGAATGTTACCCAGGTTTTTTGCGTTTTGGATATGGACCTGGACTATAGACTTTTTGAGTCTTAGAGTTTTTTATATTCTGTGTTTTTTGTCTGATCTTTTTCATTTTTTTTGTGCAGGGGTGGAGGATTGAGGAGTCAATGTGCCTGTTCCGATTTTGTTTTGTTTGTTTTGTGGGGAGGGGGGATTTGGGAGTTGATGATTGGGCTGCCATTCTTTTCTTCCTTGGTCTCATGGCTATCTGGTAAAGAAGAATTTCAGAGTTGTATGCTTTGATAATAAATGAACCCTTGAACCTTGCCTATAATTATTCTATCGTGTTTCATGTGGCAAAAAGCTTCCTTCATCTGTGGATTATGCACCAGATTCAAGAGCCATCTTTGTAGATACGCTTTGTCTTTCAGTAGTCAACTCTCTGGTTGGTGTGTCAGATCCACAGTTGGCCCTGTGGCCACCTGCAGACTGTCACCTACACTTTCCTGATTGTATAAGAGATCTGGAGTTGGATGACTGCGTTCATATTCTGGAATAATCTTTCTCACTTCAATCATCATGACCTCACATGACTCACTGTTGACATCACCAATCATAAAGAATTGAAGAAAACACCAAACACTTAAAAAATCAACAGCTAAAAGACCATAAGACATAGGAGCAGAATTAGGCCATTTGGCCCATCGAGTCTACTCCACCATTTCATCATGGCTGATCAACTTTTCGTCTCAGACCCAATTTCCTGCCTTTTCCGCGTATTACTTCATGCCCAGACCAATCAAGAATCTATCAACTCTTCCTTTAACATATCAAAGGACTTGGCCTCTCCTGCTGCCTGTGGTAACAAATTCCACAGATTCACCACTCACTGGCTAAAGAAATCCCTCCTCATCTCTGTTCTAAAAGGATGTCCCTCTATTCTGAGGCTGTGTCCTCTGGTGTTAGACACTCTCACCATAGGAAACATCCTTTCCACATCCACTCTATCAAGGCCTTTCACCATTTGATAGGTTTCAATTAGGTCCCCCCATAATCTTCTAAATTCCAATGAATATGGCCTAAAAGTAACTAACTAACTTGAAAGTAGCCAATAATTTCTTTAAATATTGCTGGTAGGATCTCCTTTCTACTGCCAAATGTGCATTCATTTATTGCAAGTGTAACTCCCTTGGTCGCCTCAGGCTCGCTCAGCTCGTTCTTGTCTAGGGGGAGCAGCCTTCGGCCCCGCCAAACTGGGTAATCAGCTGGTGTGGATGCTGTGTGATGTCCCCGCCTCGCCCACAAACAGACAGTACACCATATGCGATTAAATGAGTACAATTTATAAAGGTTACTATAACTAAGTGATTAATAACGATACAGTATATATGAAGAGAAAATTAAAGAAAAGGCGCCAAACTTATCAAAGTCCAAACCACTTCGTGCACAACCGTTGGAGCTCTATTACTGAAGTCTTCTGGCCTCCATTCGATCCCCTCGGAACTCCTCGACTCGCAGCTCAGGACCCTCCGAACTCCTCGACTCTCCAAACAGCTCAGGACCCTCCGAGTGGTCAACCAAGCACATCTAGCTTCATCCTCCCCCCTCCTCGGAGAATCTCCTGGCCTCGGACCCCCCTTTGGGGTCCGATCCTCGCCCAGCTTAGAGCATTGCGTCCTCTCTCTCGACCCCCTCGCGCCGATCTGCCCAAAAGCCCGTCAACAAACGCTTACAGACTCAGAAGAAAGAACATTAATCCCCATTTGGTTTACAAAGGAATACCATTCTCGTTATCAGTAAATTAGCATTCCTGCTAGTTAACAAAAGGAAACCCTTTCCCAACAGTAACAAAGGAAAAAAAGAAACCCCCTTTACACAAGGTTAAATGAGGTCATTGGTCTTGAGCTCAGTTCTCTGGCTTGTTAATTGACATCCTTATCTGTTTATTCTGCCTATTACCAGGATGGGATGGTGAAGATCGACACTGGGCACTGACACAGCCAGCAATACAGGATCCTATAACACTCTTCACTACATAATGTCTCCAAATACATCAACACAATGCTGGGATTGAAATCTCAGCGTAATGCAAGGCTTAGCACAGAGTGCTGTGGACAAATATTATGTGTTATAGAAATAAGTTGTATAAAGTCTGCTCTCCATTGTGAACAAAACTATCTCACACCCTATTAATAAAATGTAGTCCTGCTCACAGTGAAAATTGTAAGGCAGGCTTCCTATCTCAAGGAATTCTTGGCAACACTGAACCTAATCACACGTAGAATTCCTTATTACTGTGTTAAAAAACAGATGGGTAAACCACCATTTAAATTCACAAATGACTTACCTTACTCTAGTTTGTGAATCTCCAAAGGTTTCCTTCAGATCTAAGAGGTTCGGATAAAAATTTGCCGAAGGGGATATGATCTCCAGAAGTCCTGACTGTATTTCTTTAGAGTACCTTTTAGTAGCAGATCAATAAATCCAGAATTACCAACTTTCACAACACAAATCTCAAAGACAATATTACTTATTCTTCCATATGGGGATAGAACTTATTAAAATAGAACAAATCTGCTGACCTGGAGATTGCTGGTCTCCAGTGTTTGAACCAGGCTGTTTCTTCTTGTGTGGTCACAAGCCCACAGCACAATACAGGGCCCAGCACAGAAAGCTGCAGCCCAGGGCCTTCTCGGCACAAGTGACTTGCTGCATGGTTGGAATGGCTTTGACAGCCAGTGAGACACTGCCACTGGACTCAACAGCTGCCAAAGCTATCACTGAAATTAAACATTAACAAGTGTCTTTGAGCCTAAAAGCATATAAAAATGCACTTATTGCAAATTAAGCACATATGCAAAAATCATCTCCATTTAAAATAACTGGAATAAAAAAGGTTGCCTTCTTGTGCCAATTGTTATTTGCCTTGGTTTCAGTGAGACTGTCCTACTGCTCCCAGCTTAGCCTGGCCAAAGTTGAGCAGGCAGATTTCCATAGGGTGGTCAATGGAAGTTTGTACTGTGCTGTGGTTTCCAATGGGAGTCCACTGGTGTAGTTCCAGGGCACACGGCAGCGTGGGCAATGTAGTTGAGATGCCATGGCTCATATAAGCCAATGTCAACATGGTTTTTGAGACTTCTGTGGAGAAATCCAAGTGCAAAACCTGCCCTGTTGATTTATTTTCAAGCTCTCAAAGGCTAAAATTGTATAGTATGAAATAATCAATATACTATTTGTAGAAATGTGATACTATTATTAGTTAGTGTAGTTAATAAGATTAATTTCATCACTACAAGAATTCTTTAACAATCACACTAACAAATTTATAACATCCCACAGAGCAATTTCAACCATTGGTTTCAAACAAAGTGTGCTGTATCATAACATCTTAAAATAGTAAATTCTTCACGAATTTACAAAATATTAACAAAATATTTAGCGGAATCCATGAAATTGAAATAGGAATAATTAACAAAATGGTTTATGTTCAATAGGATGCATAAGTAAAAATGCCAAATAGCTAAAAGTATTCAAATTAAACTACATATTTTAGCACATGTTGCTGCACCAACTTCTAGATCAGGGGCAACTCTTTCCCTCAGGTAACAGAGAAAGAAAACTAAATTAAGTTTATTTCTACAACAAAGTTGTGGTGGGCAAGGCTCTTTACCATTGGTGCCAAATCTTTAAATAACCATTTATTGTCAATGAGACCATGATTTCTGATTTCCTCATTACATTTCTTTACTGGTGATTATCCCCATACCATAACTTCTTACCAAAAACACACTGATGAAAATCACCTCATATTTAAAACTGTTTCTTTACCTTGTGCAAACCTGGCTGATTTTTAATTGGTATATTCCCTAGATTCTGCCCCATCCATCTTTCTTGACCCTTTGGGGTCACACCTTTACTGTAATAAGGAAGATGAATGTGACATGCTTTCATGATCTCCACACACAATACTGTGAGATGGTTGTTAGGATGTGCCTCAGAATGCTGGAGATTTCCCTTTCTTCCTGGCCTTTACTCTGCCTTAGTGAAATTCATGCTCATCCGGAGAAGTTTAATTTATGTTTTATTCTCAAGGGACTATGGTGTGTTTTTTAATTAATACTTTACATAATACTTACATATTTTGTAAATTTTCTGCTAGCCCATTTACATAACTTTCATTCACCTATACAATAAAAAGAGAAAAATATATTTAACAGTAGGTATTTTACAACATGCTCTTCATCCTAATTTTAATGACTATTGGACAGCATTTGGTACTCTGGTTGTGCTGGATTAGGATGGCCACTCATGGTAAAACACAGAGCAGTAAATGCAGGCAAAGTCCCACTGTACATCACCATGCAACTTCCTTCATCCACATTTTATGCAAGTGCCAACATCACCATAGAATTAGATTTGCAGAATAAGTTTACATACCAATTCCAAACAATTTAATCTTCTTCCTGACTCTTAAAAAAGTGCATCCTTCCACAATGTTGTTTACCTGTCTGGGCAGATTTGCACTTGTAGGTTTGTGCGGAACTTGTCAAGGTTATTCTATACAGGGATACTACAGCCATCAATCTACATATGGATAGATCCCAGGTCTCAAGGCTAAATGGAAAGTAACTGGCCTATCAGATCAGTGTGGTGCATTCCTTATCATCTCACTGCAGAAGTAAGTTGACAATATAGTTAGGTCAGCGTGACAAAAGTTCCAGCTAGGCACACATTAAAAAGTCAAAGTACAGGAGTACTTATTTATAGTTTATAAATTATAGTTGTATTATAGTTTATAGTGTTACAAATGTGCCACAACTCTGAGGGGCCGAAGGGTACAAAGTAGCCCCCTCCTTTTTGAGAATCACAAGATCGCTATTAATTCGGGTCTGGGACCCAGGAAATGAGAGAGAATCCTCAAGGTTTTGGAATGTGTCCTGGCCTCAGTGAGACAAAGCCATGGATAACGGCCATTGTCTCTTGGAGACGGAATTGTGTATTGAGTATTGTATTATTCATTGAAGCCCTCAGGGGACGACCAGAGTGGGCAGGTTGAGGGATTGCATCATCCCAACCTGATTGACATATGAGACCCCGTGAGTAAGGATAAAAGAGGGTCTGGGGAACAACGCCTTTAGACGCAACAGGAGAAATGCTAGAAATCCCGTGACAGCGTTTATTAGCGACAGCCGGTGGAGGGCTCGCGTGCGTCCTTTCCCTTTGCCTGGGATTGGGGCCTTACCACGGAAGAACGGCTTTAGCTAAAGGACCGGCTGCACCAACAGAACTCTCGAAGGATCGAAATCATAAAAAGGAAAAGCTGGCAAGTTTCTTTCTTTCTTTCTTTCTTTCTTTCTTTCTTTTTCTTTTTCAATTTTTTTATTGATTTTCATATATACATATAAAAAAAACATAACATAATAATAAGTAAATTATAAATACAATAGACTTGAAGTCACGTTGATAATAAGATAACAAAATCCTATTAAACATCAACAGAAAAAAATACCTTAATCAATCAAGTCCATATGATTATATATGAAAAAAAACAAAAATAACCATTAAAAGAAGAAAAAATTTGAAAATATGTGAAAAAAGTATATATTAAGAAAAATAAAACACTAAACTAAACTAACATGGGCAATAATAATAGCTTACAAGTATATGATAGTGTCAAAAAACTCCAGAACTCCATACCTGAACATGAATAAGCAGAAAGAAGGTCTGGAAAAGGCCAAATTAATTCATATGAAAATGTCGAATAAACGGTCTCCAAGTTTCTTCAAATTTAACTGATGAGTCAAAAATAGTGCTTCTAATTTTTTCCAGGCTCAGATAAGAAATAGTTTGAGAAAACCACTGAAACGTGGTAGGAGGATTTACTTCTTTCCAGTTTTGTAATATAGACCTTCTGGCCATTAATGTTACAAAAGCAATCATTCGTCTGATTGAAGGGGAAAACTGATTACCATCTTCATTTGGTATGCCAAAAATTGCAGTAATAAAATGAGGTTGTAAATCTATATTCCAAATTGAGGAAATGGTAGTAAATATGTCCTTCCAATAGTTATGTAAAGTGGGACATGACCAAAACATATGGGTCAATGAGGCCACTTCTGAATGACATCTGTCACATTGAGGGTTAATATGAGAATAGAATCGAGCAAGTTTATCTTTAGACATATGAGCTCTATGTACAATTTTAAATTGTATTAAAGCATGTTTAGCACATATAGAAGAAGAATTAACCATTTGCAAAATTTTTTCCCATTTATCTGTTGATATATTATATCAAAGTTCTTTTTCCCATTCTTGTTTAATTCTAACTGATATTTCTGGTTGTATCTTCATAATCATATTATAAATAAAAGCTACTAATCCCTTCTGACAAGGGTTTAAGGTAAAAATCAACTGTAAAATCCACTAAAGTTGAATTAGGAAAAGATGGTAAAACTTTATGTAAGAAATTTCTAATTTGTAAATATCTGAAAAAATTAGATTTAGGTAATTCAAATTTGTTGGAAAGTTGGTCAAATGACATCAAAGTATCTTCAAAGAAAAGATCACAAAAACATTTTATACCTTTCCTTTTCCATATGTTAAAAGCTTGATCTGTCCAAGAGGGTTTGAAAAAGAAATTAAGTAAGATAGGGCTATCAAGAACAAAGTTTTTCAAAGTAAAAAACTTACGAAATTGAAACCAAATTCGTAATGTATGTTTAATAACAGGATTAGTTATTTGTTTATTAAATTTAACTAAATCAGCAGGAAGACAAGAACCAAGAACAGAGAATAGAGAATATTCCTTTACCTCATTACATTCCAAATTTACCCACTGTGGGCACAATGGTGAATCCAAATCTAGTTTCCAATACATTAAATTACGAATATTATTTGCCCAATAATAAAATCTAAAGTTAGGTAAAGCTAAACCACCATCTTTTTTAGATTTTTGTAATTGCCTTTTACTTAACCTAGGGTTTTTATTTTGCCACACAAATGAGGAAATTTTTGAATCAATGTTATCAAAAAATGATTTAGAAATAAAAATTGGTAAGGCTTGAAATAAGTATAAAAATTTCGGTAAAATCATCATTTTAATAGCATTAATCTGACCAATTAATGATAAAAATAAAGGAGACCATCTTGTAGTAAGTTGATGAATTTAAAAAGCTGGCAAGTTTCTAAAAATCTCTCTTGACTCCAACCAAAGGCTGCAGCCTGAATGAATTGAGTGACTTTTATATTTCCATCGGACAATACATTATCCCCTAGACAACGATAGAGCTTATTTCTTATTGATTATTATTATACCTGCACTTTTAGATTTAGTATTGACGACGTATATTATCTGTATGTTTGCATTGATATTATTTTTGTATATTTTTACTAATAAATACTGTTAAAAATAGTACCATCAGACTTCAATGGACCTCTCTATCTTTGCTGGTAAGTGACCCAGTTACGGGGTTCGTAACAACTGTTGTATTGATAAGTTATATGAATGTTGCAGCCCAGTAGATGATTCAAAAATTCTACTTCCTGGAACTACAGCAGGCTCAATAAGAGATGTTTGACTTTGCATTTGACTTACTGCACACAGGAGAGGTAATCCTGGACAGGAAGATATTTGCTTAAGAAAGAATAATTATGGTGTGAATTTTGTTGTTTGACTCATAATTTAGATGCACACACAAAATACAATGAATCTGGCTTTCATTTCTTGTTTTAGGTAAATGAAAAAGAAATGAAATTAATAAAAGCTGGCATCACTGCTTTGCCAGATTACCATCCAAAGCAATGAGGCACATTTCTGATGTGCAGCAACTAGAGATTCTTCATGCATCATACTCTCTATTTCTAAGATGTCTCATTATTATCATAATATCAGTACTATAAAATCACAATCTCCTCCCACCCCACCAAAAGTAAGGTCTCTACTGTCTTGATTGTACTTCTTCTTTTGGCCAGAGCACAGATCCAGTTTGATGTGTGCCAACACTGATTCTAAAAGGAGGACCAAGCAAAATATTTGTTATATTCTGCCCACAATTTGTGTTTTGAGAAGCAATGCACCTGAGGGAATGGGAGGGAAAGGGGACAGTTGATCGGTACCTGGCTACTAAGATCATTTGCTGCACCCATTGGGCTGTAGTAGAATTCCTGGGAAATGCTAAGAAGGCATCTTGGCTCAAAATATTCGGTCTTAACTGATAACAAGGAAAGTTGATGAGTTATTTTTAAAATTCTTGTCCTTTTTCCAGATAATTTCAGTCAAGCAGAATTTATATTTTCATTCAATTATTTTGATTTAAGAATGACACTGGTTGTTTTCAAAAGATGCATATGGACTACTGCATAATCACAATTTTGTGTGATGCACTGGCCTGCATAATTGTTTAAGCAGTAGACAATCGTTAATCATAATTTTGCTGTGATTTTGAAATTACATGAATTGTTATTACCAAGTTCAATTGCACTTTATAAATGTTAATGCACCTTTGAGTGTGGCTTTTAAAAGCTGGAAAGAAACTCATCATGCCAAAGATTAATAACAGCCAAATGAATACCCTCAAACTAAACCAAAAATAAAAATAATAAAAATTAAAACCCCATTAATTTGCATTTATTTATTCTTTAGAGGAACAATGTGGAACAGGCCTTTCTGGCCCAATGAGCTGCAATCACCCAGCAGCTCATGTATAGAACACTAGCCTAATCACAGGACAATTTACAATGACCAATTAACCCACTAACTGGTACGTCTTTAGACTGCAGGAGGAACTAGAGCACCTGGAGAAAAACCCATGCTCTCACGGGGAGAACGTACAAACGCCTTACAGACGGTGCTGAAATTGAACTCCAAACTTTGACATCCTGAGCTGTAATATTGTTGCGCTAACTGCTACGCTACCATGACACACGTGATGGGGAAGTTGAGACTCAAAAGCTCAGTAAGAGATTCAAGACTGATATAATTGTTAGTGCCATCTCTTCAGGGCAAGATATAACAAAAGATGCTGTGCGTTCAGCAAGCTAATTATGTTAGAGCTATCTTTTTTCAAGTACTGGAGGAAATGGCGCCACACTTATCTACTGCATCTATTCAAAGTCAGCTGAGTGACTATCAAACCAACATGTGAATGATTGCCACACGTTGTCTAGGTAATAAGCATATTAATTGTTTGGATCACAGACTTGGTAGAGGTTTGTTTGAAGGCCAACTGTTGTAAAGTTCAATGCACTTTCGAAGTTATTTTGCAGGTTATAAGGAAGGACTAAATATACTGTACAAATTTGAAAACTCCAAAGTGCCTTAAAGCGTACTTTAAAGCAGCACTACACAGGAGGTCACTGCTTGTGTGTATGCTAACTTCAATCTAACGTGCTTTATTGTTTGACCTGAGGAATTACAGTGAAGGGGACATTGATATAAAATGGCATGCAGCTCAAAATATGACATTTCTGGCAAATGCCGTAGTTCGCAATGCCCGGGGTGTTGAGCACAACGGGACAGGTCTTTCCTTCTCATGAGTTGCCTTTCGGAATCAGTTACTTTGTAAACCACATAGGTTCAGAGGCTAGGTCTAGATCCAGGAAGCTATGAAGATGATTCTTTTTCTAAGTATTTCAACTTCTACTTTAGTCTTACCTCTGAAAGGCAGCATTTATATTGCATTCTTCAAAATTTCTAAAAGTGGGTTAAAAAAATCAAAAATTTACAGCTCCTTTTAGACTAGTTTGTGGATAATTTTCCAGTGTGAGTGAGTGGTTGCTCAGGTTGATTGATGGTATCTTCGTTGCTTGACACTTAGAGATCTCTCATGGCTAAAGCTTGACAGCTTGTGATTTTAGAAACTGGACAAATCATTTCATTGAAATCACTTAACCTTTGTGGGCTTCTCTCTTTGAAATAAGTGTTGAACATCATTGCAGGCCACAAAATCCGAACCATTGTGTCAGGAAATGAAGAGAGTCCCAACAGTTATAACTATTACAAGCACCAGCACTGTCTCCTTCATGTAAGATTTGTGTTTCTAAAATTGAGGTCAAATAACAAAGGCCATCAAATGATTGACAAATTACTGCTGGCTCAAACACATTTAGAAAATTATTTTGAAAACAAATTGCACATGAACATCAACTTTTGTGGTATTTGGCTTAATTGATGCATCTTTTTTGGAAATGTTTGATTTGAGTTTGAATACCTAATTGGTTAGCTAATAAACTGCAGTTCAACAGGTTACCCCTTCATTATTTGATCCTATTTTCAAGCCACAGAAGTTTGTTCATACTACATGACCAATGACTATGCCAAAAGAGTAACATAACTCTAAGAACAGATTAGAAAAAATTTTTAGTTGCCATGAATAAATAATAGCTTTTGACCTCATTTGAAAATCAAATTTAGGTTAATATACTTGTTAAAATAACATTGAAAAAGTTACCAACCTCTGCAATGAGAACAACAATTACACAATCTTTCTTTTCGTCAGGAGAGAGCTCATAGATAAGGGAGTTCAACGTATCCGTGAGGTAAGTCTGCGATTCTCTCTTTACTGTAGGTATGCCCATTACCATTGAGACTAGTTAAAAAAATAAGAGAGTTATTGTGGTAATCTATCACAATTAGAGTTCTTTATGTAAATTAGGAAACTACTGCAATTTGAATTATTGTTATAATTTATGCTGTATAGATCTAATAACTACATTGAACAGAAACTAATGAACTCAACTTTTGTTTCCAATAAACCAACTAAATTATCAGTACTTATGCACAATTTTGCAGGTTATAATGAAGGACTAAGGAATAATGCTGTACAAACCTGGACACTTCAAAGTGCGTTAAAATGTACTTTAAAGCAGCACTACACAAGTCACTACTTGTGTATGTGATACCACCAATTTAACATGCTTTCTTGTTTAACCTGAGGAACTGCAGTGAAGGGGACATTTTATATAAAATGGTATACAGTATAAATATATATCACATTTCTAGCAAATGCTTAAGGTTCAAGAGGCCCTTGGTATTCCAGGTGGGTTCCATCTTTTATGTTTGATGAAAGATCAGTTGTGAGATTTATACCATTTTATATCAATATGTATGGCCAACAGCCTAGTTGTACAGTATATGCTCATCACAAGCAAAAAAAAAGATTTGCCAAATGCCCAGATGTGGGTTTCCAAACTATCAGTGGATTAAGTACTCAAGTTTTAAAGATGTGTTAAAGATGAATGTCTTCCAACAAAATCCTTCAGACTCTTCCCCAACCAGAAGCCCATGATAAAACATGAGATCTACAACCTGATGAGGACCACAGCAATAGCATTTGTGTCTGGAAACGAAGGAAAATACAAGAAATCCACGTATGACCTCTCACTCAATGTCAACAAGACCAAGGGCAAGATTATTGACTTTAGGAGGAGGAAACCAATCCTCATCAGGGAATCTGAGCTGGAGAGAGTTAGCAACTTTAAATTCCTCAGTGTTAGCGTTTCAGGTGATTTATCCTGGGTCCAGCACATTAGCGCCATTACAAAGAAATCGCAGCAGCACCTCTACTTTCTTAGACGTTTATGAAGATTTGGCATGTCATCTAAAACTTTGGCAAACTTCTGTAGATGTGCAGTGGAGATTTATTGACTGCTTGTATCATGTCCTGGTATGGAAGCACCCATGTCCTTGAATGGAAATGCTTACAAAAAGTAGTAGATAGGGCGCAGTCAATCACAGGTAAAGCCCTTCCCACCACTGAGCACAACTAAAAGTGCCATAGCAGGAAAGTAGCACCCACTATCAAGGATCTCACCATCCAGGCCATGCTCTCTCCTCACTGCTGCCATCAGGAAGATGGTTGAGTAGCCTCAAGATCCACACCATCAGGTTCAGGAAAATTTATTATCCCTCATCTATCAGGCTCTTGAATCAGACTTTACTCAACTTCGCTTGTCCCATCACTGAAATATTTCCACAACCTGTGGACTCACTTTCAAAGATTTTTCATCTCATGTTCTCGACATTTATTGCCTAGTTATTTCTTATTATTATTATTTCTATTATTTAAATTTTTCTTTTTGTATTTGCACAATTTGTTGGAGCATTGATTGTTTTAGTCTGCCCTGTTGGGTGCAGTCTTTGATTCATTGATTCTACTGTGTTCAGTGTGTTTATTGTGAATGTCCTCATGGAAATGTATCTCAGGGCTGTATACAGATACATGTATGTATTTTGATAATAAACTTATTTTGTAAAAAGTTGTTGATTTTATAATAAAATTTATATATCCCAATTTTTCCCTTACTTGACTCAGACTTTAAACGCAAGATATTCTGCAGATTCAGGAGATCCAGTGCAACACACACAAAATACTGAAGAAACTCAGTGGGTCAGGCAGCACCAATTGCAGAGGAATGAACAGTTGACATTTCAGACTCTGATAGTCCTGATGAAGGGTTTTGGCCCAAAATGTCAGCTGTTTATTCCTTTCCATAGATGCTGCCTGACCTGCTGAGCTCCTCCAGCATTTTGTATTTTGTATGTGTTGCCTCACATTTGTTGGCTCAGGCAGGAGACTTATATTTCCCTAGGGTTGAAGTGGTTTGCAGAGAATGAAGGAATACAGTTAGTGGATATGGCAGAGTGAGCAAGCAGAGGTGACAGATGGGGATGAGGATGCATTGAACTTGTGATATTCCAGGACAACTTCAAATGCCTTTTCAGTTTTTTTATTATTTTAAATATTTAAAGTTGGTGATTCCATCATCAATGTACTATGCTTATGTGTTATTTGACATCAAGAAAATGTAGACATGGTAACACTCAGGGAATCCACCCAAACTGATGCCTGTTTGCCAGCCCTCTGCGTCTGTTACTTAAACTCTTATGCAGCTCCAAAGAAAAGCTGGAAGACAATAAAAGGGCAGAAGGCAGAAAATTTTAGAAATGTAACTTGAAGTGCAGGGTCAAAATTGGCAATAAACCAAAAGCTTTGGTCTGTTGTGCAAGGATTTTCTGCCAAAGGGATCTCCAAGGTTCACAGAACCTAGAGTGGAAAGCAAACTGGAAATCTATGGTGCTTACTTGCAAGGAGGGGTTGGGCGATAAAATATATTGAAAGAAATTAGTAGATGAGATATGATAATAAATTTGGTCAATAACTGAATTATTTGTGCTGACTGTATACATATGACTTTTAAGAAAATCTGCTAAGAAAGCTGCACTGTAAAGAGGAAATCAAATGTTATCACAGCTGGTTGGGCAACTGGTCTGCCGAAGACTGGAAGAAATCTCAGAGAGTCATGAGCAGAGCTCAGCCCATCATGAGAACACACCCCACTCCATGGACTGCTCACGGTTCTTGGTGCCTCAGAAAAAACAACCAGCATAATTAAATGCCACAACCACCACCCACCCCAACAGTCTCTCTTCTCCACCCTCCTATCAGACAGAAGATCATTAAAGCTTGAAAACACATACCACCTGACTCAAGGACAGCTTCTACCCTATTGTTATATGACACTGGAACGGACTTCTTGTACATTAAAGATGTATCTCTTGACTCCACAGCCTACCCTCTCATGGCCCTTGGACCTCATTGTCTACCTGTACTACACCTTCTCTGTAACAGTAATACTATGTTCTGCTTTGTTATTGCTTTTCCCTTGTACTGTACTGCCTCAAAGTTCTTATGTTATGAAATTATCTGTATAATTGAATTCATTTTTTTGTATGATTAACAAATTGCCAAGATGTTCCTGGTTTCCATGGGGATATTGGAGCCACCAGTATTATGAATCCCTATTTCTGGCCACATTATTGTTTTCTGTTGTGCCACATCTTGCCAAATGCAAATAAAACCATTGGTTCTGTGCATCCTTTTCTTTTTTATCTGATTCCATTATCTGCAGCACCTTAGTGTTTCCACTATCACCTCCCAGCCTCTGTCACTACTTCCATCATCCCCTTCCTCAGCTGAATCTGTCTGTGTATCATTCCTTCTCAACTGGGTCTATGTTTCATTCGAGCCACTTCTTCACCTCATCTTGTTCTACAGCCTCTCTCCTCTGGTCTTCAGTCCCAATGAAGGGTCTTGGTGGAAAACATCATCTGTCCATTTCTCTCCTGTAGATGGTGCACAACCCACTGAGTACCTTCTGCAGATTGGTCTTTTCTCTAGACTCCGCATCTGCAGTTCCTTGAGTCTCCATTACAGTTTCTACTGCCAACTCATTGGGATTTTGAATCTCATGTCAATGTTGGAACACTCTAATACATTTTGGTATCTTCATGTCCATGAAAAAGGTCATTTCCCAGCATATATAATGCACAAACTCTTTTCAGGCTTCCAGCAGCATCCTAGTGTCGTTTTAACCAACATTTCGATGACAAACCCTGCCACCTTCATCAGGGATGATGCTTAGGCATATCCAGTCCAGCGGTATATATACTCAACCCCTGTCATCCATCCCTTATGATTGGTTAATCCTCATCCAATCAGGTTTCTGCTGTCCCCGTTACACAAGCGTGGTGGTGGACGAACCCAAGTGCAGAACACGGACACGGAGGCAGAGTAGAGAGGCGTTATTGACGTAACGAGCGTGGAGTCAGTATCCAGGAACAATGCTGGACTTAGAACTGGCAGTCCTAAGAGACATGAAATGAGGTTACTCACACTGGAGTCGACCAACAAACTGGCAACTCCTTGTTGTGATCACAGGGTCTTTATCCTACATTTTCTGATGGAAAGCAGGTGTGTGTAGTTAGTGAAACTTGGGAATGATTGGAAACTAAATGAGGGGATTGAGGCCCAATTCCTGAGGTAAGTAGCCAAGTGGGGGATTGCCAGAAGGGACCATGACAGTCCCACCTTGTTTCAAATTGTATTCCAGTTCTTAATTAGAGCGAGACCTTCATCTATGTTGAAATTCTTATTCTCTATTCTTATTTCAATGGCTTCCTTCACCAGGCTGTCCCAAATACCTCTGGTGTGGAATAGTAGTTCTCTGTCATCACTCACATGGACTTGTATACCTCAATAATAACAGCCACCATCATGCCTCCAAAATACCTGTAGATTAACCATGCAAAAACTATTTCAGATCTGGAGAGTCTCCACAAGGAAATAAGATGATTACACTCAGTATTGCTACTGAATGGCTGAGAAGGCAAAGGAAATCACTCGGGCCCTTAAAAAGCCGATGGAAAAACCAGGAAACCTAATGAGGAGGAACCTGTCACTACCGCCCATCCATAGTTTCTGGAAGGATCTCCAGGATCCTGAAGAAATATCAGATAAATACATTCCACAAACCTGTTAGGAAGCGCAAATCCCAGTTTATGCTGGTCAAAGATAACCTGGGACTCAAGATAGTTGGCACTTACATTCACAGGATTCCCTGTGAATGCAGAGTAGCGTATATTGGCCAGACAGGGCACATGGTGAAAACCCACTTCAAGGAGTAGAGGAGGTGTATCTGGTTGGGTTAGCTGGAGGTACAGGACATTGTATATGCAGTGACCACAGGATTGAATTTGACGGAACAAAAGTACTGTTCCGCACCAGTGACCTTTTGGACCGCCTGGTGAAGGAAAAGCCATTGAAATATAACTAGAGAATAAGAATTTCAACAGAGACGAAAGTCTCACTCTAAATAAAAACTGGAATGCGATTTTAAACAAGGTGGAACAATGGAAATCTGATTGGACAATGGGAGTTGAGCATGTGTATCTCTGGACTAGATATGCCTAGGTATTATTCCTGATGAAGATGGCGGAGTTTATCATAGAAACATCGGTTAAAATTGTAACTTGGATCCAGCTAAAAGCTAGAGAAGTGTCAATACATCCTCTATCCATATTTGTTGCAAAGCTGAAAATGTATTCATTATACATTTGCAAGAAAAAGTTTGTGAACCCTTTTCAATTACCTGTTTTTCTGCATGGATTTCTCATAAAATGTGATCTGATCTCATATAATAGACCAACACAATCTGCTTGAACTAATAATACAAAAACAATTGTAGTTCTTCTTGCCAACACTGAGTACACCATTTAAACATTCACTGTCTAGGTTCAAAAAGTATGTGAATGTTTGGGGTAATGCCTTCCACAAAAGCTATTTGGAGTCAGGTGTTCCAGTCAATGAGATGAGATTAGAGGTGTGGGTTGTAGAGGTGTCCTGCCCTATAGAACATGACATACGAGGTCAGGTTACTGACAAAGCCTGCTCTTCTCAGGAAAGATCTGTTTATGCGCACTATGCCTTGATTAAAACAACTTTCAGAGAACCTTAGAAGAAGAATTGTAGAGATGATTGAAGCCAGAAGAGTCTACAAAAGCATTTCTAATGTGTTTCTGAGTGTTCATCAGTCCACAGTAAGTGAAATTGTCTACAAATAGAGGAAATTCAGTACTGTTGTTACTCTCCCTAGGAGAAGGAATCTTACAAAGATCACACCAAGAGCACAATGTGCAATGTTGAAGGAGGTGAAAAAGAACCCAAGGGTAACAGCAAAAGACCTGCAGAATTCTTTAGAGCTTGCTAAAGTCTCCATTCGTTGTCCACTACAAGAAAACAGTAAACAAGAATGGTGTTCAAAGAAAGAAACCACTGCTCTCCCAAAAAACATTGCTGCAGATTCAAGTTTGTAAAAGACCACTTGGATGTTCCACAATGCTACTTGGGCAGTGTTCTGTGGAAAGATGAGACAAAAATTGAACCTTTTGGCAGAAATGCACACTGCTATGTTTGGAGGGACAAGGGCACTGCACATCCTCATCCTAACAGTGAAGCACAGTGAATTGAGCATCATGATTTGGGGCTGCTTTGCTACCTCAGTGCTTCGACAGTTTGCAACCATTGAGGAAACGATAAATTCAAAACTCTTTCAAGACATTTTACAGGAGAATATCAGGGTAGCAGTCCATCACTGAAGCATAATAGAAGCTGGACGATGCATCTAGACAATGATCTGAAACAGAAGAGTAAATCAACAACAAAATTGTTTTGAAAACAAGAAAATTTGTGTTTTGGAATGGCTAGGTCAGAGTCCAGACCTTAACCATTGAAATGTTGTGGCAAGACCTGAAGAGGGCTGTTCATGTGAAGTATCCCCAGAAATAATGACGAACTGATATAGGTTTGTATGTAGGAATGGTCTAAAATTCCTCCTTGCTGTCATGTAGGTCTGATCAGTGGCTACGGGAAAGGTTTGGTAGAGGTTATTGCTGATAAAGGAGTTTCTACCTGTTAATAAATACAAGGGTTCACATACTTATTCCAGCCTGGACTGTGAATGATTAAATAAAGTGTTCAATAAAGACATGAAAAGTTTTATTATTGTTTGTCATTAGTTTAGGCTGATTGTGTTTGTACTTTTTTATGACTTAGATGAAGATCAGAGCACATTTTATGAATAATTAATACTGAAAACCAAGTAATTGCAAAGGGCTCACAAACAATAGACAATAGACAGCAGGTGCAGGAGTAGGCCATTCGGCCCTTCTAGCCAGCACTGCCATTCACTGTGATCATAGCCTTTTCTTGCAACTGCTAGTTGCATACAAACTCATCACATTCAGGGAATTGCAAATGCTAGGGTAATTTGAATCCTTATAGCCATCTTACAGACACGCAACAAACACCACAGAAGGTGTTAATCCTGATCATGTGCCATTTGCCATACTGTTCTAGAGTCCTGTTGACATCCAGGGGAAATTCCAACTTAAAAGAGATTTATTTTCTGAATCAGTTTCATCCCCAGTATTGGTTACTTGTGCTTTTGGTCTAGTTCAGGAAAAAGATTGTAAAAGTTGACAATTTCAAACTGGTGCAAATTAATGAAATTGTAATCGAAAGAACTAAAGGAAACAGGATTACAGAAAGCATGACAAGAGTTAGAATCCTGATTGTGGAGAAAAAGCCAGACAAGCTCCTGTTTTCCCTGCATCCAGGAAGTGGAGAGCACTGGAGAATGGAAATAGTAATGGAGGCTGGAGGGCATTAGTGGGGCAACAAGGGGCTGCAGATGGTAGAATTTGATTGGAAAGAATAGTGAAGTAAAGAATCGTATGAGGGAGATGGGGTGCACAGATAGAGACAGTGAGGGGGTGGGCACCCAGTGGGAGGAGTATGTGAGTGAGGGGGCAAATGAGTACAAGGAGGAAGATGGAAAGAAACCAGATGAAGGGATCTGGCGTAGGTGTAGGAGGAACTTTGTAGCCCAGGAGGATGTGAGAAAAAGGGTAGAGGGGGGCAATTTTCCCATGCTGTTTACAATTTAGCAAAGGTGACAGGTATACAATAGTAAAAGTGGTAATGTAGTATTCTGCTTTGATAAGTATGCCAAGTTCCATGTTAGTTAGGTGGTCCATTCTTCATCATTTTAAGAGCATGGTGAGGGGCAGCAATAAAAGGATCATTCCCATTGTACATTGGGTTTCAGTGAAGCTTCAGCCACTTGAAATTGAAGGCTCCTTTTCTCTAGCCACAAAGAGCTCCCTCACAGCTCCAGACCTGGCCTCCACTGCAGTCCGTGTGGTGTTTGCATGCTCTCCATCTGACCGAGTGGGAGGAAGTGATCTTTCCTCCTGCTTCCTGAAGATGTAGGTGTTGATGGGTTAACTGGCCACTGTAGTTTGCCCCCCCCCCCCCGTCTGCAGGTGAGTGGTGGGTATGTGGAGGTTATACAATGAGATTAGTATAAAGAGGAGCTCGATGGAGAGCTGCGAGCAAAGGATCTGTTGCTGTGCTGACGGTAAAAACCCACATTATAGATTAAATCAAGGCAGCCTCAGCTGAGTTTCAGGTGGTTGTGAATCCACATTGTGAGGCTTCCAATAATCTAATTATGTAAGCAAACATCATCAGATGGTCTATAAACTGATGAGAAACAGAAGCATTTCCAAAGTCAGAATCAAATAAGCAGCTACCATTGAGTTTAACTGCTCTATTAGAGTTTGCCTGATCTCTCACCACCACAATAAACAGGAGATGGAGAAGCTGTAATAAAATTGAACAATTAAAAATTTATTAAAGCTATAGTTCAAAAGAAGAGCAAATACACGACTCTCAGGAGATACAAATAGTACATATCATTGGAAGTGGAGCAGAAAAACACAAAGAAACTCAGGGTTAGGTAGCACCCGTGGAGTGAGGCCCTTCATCTGGACTGAAAGAATAGATGGGAGACAGCCGATATAAAGAGGTGAGGGGAAAGGGTGGGGCAAGTGCGGACAGGTGATAGGTAACTCCAGGGGTCGTTGGCAGATGAGGGAGGAAGAATGGAGAGAAAGACAAAGGCTTAGAAATGGTAGGTGGATGCAAGAAAGTTGCTGCAAATGATGGAACCTGATCAGAAAGGAACATAAAGGTTGGAACCAAATAAGCAAACAAAGGCAGGAGAGGACAGGTGACCAGTGGGAGAGTGTGTGGGCGATGGGCAGATAGAATAGGTGGGGTGGCTGATAAATGAGTTGGGCATGTTTGTAAAGAAGGGTATGTGTGAGAGGACTTTGGTGGATCAGAAGGAATAGGAAAGGGTCAGAGAGTGTCAGGTTGCCTGAAGTAGGAGAATTCAAAATTAATGTCAGTCCTTTGTAGATTACTCGGGCGCAGTTGTTGTTCTTCTAGCTTGTGTTTAGCCTCAATCTGGCAGTAGTGGAGGCTGAGGACAGACTGCTCGGTCTTGGAATGGGAAGGGACTTAAAAGGGCTACCAACCAAAAACTCCAGGCAGCCATGGCGGACAGCATGCAGGATCTCAGCAAGGTAGTCTCACCGACGAGGCCACGTTGACAGCACCAAAAACAAAGATTGGCAGAGGTACATGTGAATCTCTGCTCTCACTGGAAGGCCTGTTTAGATCCCTGGATGGAGGTGAGGAGGGACAGGTGGAGATAGAAATTGCACCTTCTATGGTTTTCAGGGAAAGTGACCATTGAGACAAAGCAAGAATGGATCCCACAGAAAACATAAAATGATAAGGAGGGGGAGATGTAAGTAGTGGCAGGATCATACTGTAGCTGGTGGAAACATCAAAGAATAATGTGTAGGATAGAAAGGAGAGTGGCTTGAATGGTAAGGACCAAGGGAAATCTGCCGCTGCTTTGTCTGGGGTGGAAAAGGCACAGTGACAGCAAAAGTGCAGGAAATTGAAGAGATCCAGAGGGGGCTCCGTCAACCACAGTGGGGGTGAAGACACAATTCCTGAGAAAGGAGGACATCTCAGATACCCTGCAGTAGAAAGCCTCATCTCAAGAACAGACACAGCATAGACAGAGAAACTGCAAGAAATGGATGGATGGTTTAGGCTGGCTGATACACAGTAATGAAGACACTAACAGAGAGGCAGTGGTCAGCAATTGAGTGTAGTCAAATTAGATGGCAGCAAATTCATGAAAGCTCAGGTACTTCCCTGGGGTGGAGTCTTGTCTGTCCTATTAATCTACAAAAGGAGAGATTGCTAGACCACTGCAGCAACCTGTGAACCTGGGTATCCATGGCGATATGATAGGCCAATCAGAGTTTGCTGATTCTTGAGTTTCCACCTCAGCATCCAAACACTGGCTGGCTTCTTGTGTTGTGCAAAAACTGAACCTTGGCCACCAGAAACTGTATCTCAGTAGACTTTGGATTTGGATTTGACTGCCTCATCCAGACTGCAGTCCAAGTTTCATAAAATATGAGTGAAGTCAATCCCAAACTCCTTGACACTCTTCATAGATGTTCTGGCAGACCTGACTGTACCAGCATTTCATGAACTCTCTGCCCACTGTTTGCCTGACAGAATGCCCATCGATGGCCTGTGCAACCAAACATGTGCTGCCTCATCCTGTAGCCAGCCTACCCCTGTGATATCCTTTGTCCCAGCCTCATCGCTAGCTGTAAGTTCCCAGTCTCTGACCCAAGTGCCGACTTTGCCTCTAAGCCTCCCCTTAAATTACTGTATCAGTATCTGAGCTGGTGACTGAGTGTGTGAAGCTGAGTGATTCATGTCTTTATAGTGTCATAGAGTACCTCAGCACACCTAGTCTGTGCCAAACTACTATTCTGCCTCCTTCCATCAGCCCACACCTATGGTATATCATACCCCTTGCATCCATGTGCTTATCCAAATTTCTCTTAAATGTTGAAATGAAACCCACATACACCTTTTCCACTGGCAGTTCATTCCACAGTCCCATCCCCTTCTGTGTAAAGAAATTACCTCCTCAGGTTCCACTTAAATATTTTACCTTTTACCCTTAACTATGACCTCTAGTTCTAGTCTCACTTAACCACAGTGGAAATAGTTTGCTTGTCTATACCCCTCATGAGTACCCCTTGTCTCCAAGCTCTTCCGTCATTGTTGACACCTCTAGATGTCATTTAAGGCTGTGGTGGGGAGTATAAGTCCATGTTTAAACTTACTGTGTTGTTCAGATCAGAAGAGTCTGGGGGAGGAAGTGGAATCTGAGGAGGAAGATCAGCTATCAGGATATCATTGTCCTTTACAGTCCATGTCTGCTGAGGACTTATAATGGCTGTTACGAGGGGTGATTGATAAGTTTGTGGCCTAAGGTAGAAGGAGTCAATTTTAGAAAACCTAGCATATTTATTTTTCAACATAGTCCCCTCCTACATTTACACACTTAGTCCAGAGGTCATGGAGCATATGGATCTTGGCCTCCAGAAAGTCTCCACAGATGGGTGATTGATAAGTTTGAGGCCTAAGGTAGAAAGCGATGAGTTATACAGCTCTCATTACTTGCACATGCAGGTCAACTCTTTAAGTGATTATGCAGAAAGTTTAAAGTTAATAAATCATCTCCTTCTATCTTAGACCATGAACTTATTAATCACCCCTGATGAGTTATTAACTTCAAACTTTCTGCATAATCACTCAAAGAGTTAAACTGTATGTGTATGTAACGAGAGCTGTATAACTCATCTCCTTCTACCTTGGGGCATGAACTTATCAATCACCCCTGCTGTGGACCACTTCAGGAGGTCCAAGATCTGTATGCTGCACGACTGCTGGACTAAGTGTGTAAATGTAGGAGGGGACTGTGTTGAAAAATAAATGTGCTAGGTTTTCTAAAATTGACTCCTTCTATCTTAGGCCACAAACATATTAATCAGCCCTCGTACAGTGTTGGCCAACACCAACTGTAGGAGGTTAAGATGAAGTTACTGGGCCTGGCCCCACCTCCCAGCTGCAGCCATCTCTAATATTGTAACACTTTATCTTAAACGGGAGAGGGGAGTGTCAAAGTACTTTGTGCTATCTAATTGTGTGAAAAGCTGGAATTGTGTGCAAGCTGTGAGGTTGGTCTTTCAGTATTGGTAAGTGACACAATTTAGCACGTGAATGTCTGTTGTGATTGGCAGAAACTAGCAAGGGGTGTGTGATACATTGAGCTATTAGTTTGGTTGGTGGTGCACTGTGTAAGGTAAGGGAACTGCAGAGAGACTAGATAGGTTGGGTCTGTTTCCTCCGAACAATGGAAGCTGAGAGATGACATGATAGAGGTATACAGTATAAAATGAGAGGCACAGATAGGCTGCATAGCTGGAATTTTGCATGGTAGACCTGGCTAAAACTAAAGGGTTATGGTGAGAGCGAGGAGTTTTAAAGGGGATCTGAGGGATAAGTATTTCACACAAAGAGTAGTTGGTATCTAAAATGAGCTGCCAGAGGAGGTGGTGGACATGCAGTAGGTAACAATATTCAACAGGGATCTGGACAAGTACTTAAAAGAGAAAGGCAAAGAAGGATATGGAGTTAATGCAGGTAATTGGGAATATCATAGAGAAGTTGATGTCGATGAATCCACTGAAGAACCTGCTTCCATGCTATACAATTCTATGACTTTTTATATCTAGGAGCATGAGCATGTGTTCCTGGATTTAACCAGATCCGCTATCACCTTCCATTGCCTTGGCCTGTAGCAGGAGGGAAAAATCTCTCCTTTTATACACTTCTTGCACCACAGTCTCCAGCGCAGCCACAGGAAACCACAGGATTAGGAGTATCTCATATTGGTTCATTCTTGAGTGTCACCCAGTTTATTTCTGCTCCAGAAGATACTATAACTGTAATCTTTAGCCTCTTTTAAGAAGTAGAAGCTGGATTTAAGTAATGCTGTGCAGCTTTAACAGATCTTAGCTACTTGAGGAGTTAGCCCTCGCAGAGGCAAAGGAAACAAGAGACATGAATTTGACATGCTACCGACATTGGATTAAATGGGTACAGGTTAGTCACTAATCATGCACCTGCTTCAGACTTCAAAGAATATCTGGTTTGACTCCCAGAGTTTCTAGTTAATGAGTGATTGACTTGATAGTTTTATGGCAGTTGTAGCTAATCTGTTGAAATGCAATTAACTAGATACATTGTGCTCCAGGTGCTGTAAAGCTGGTGAATTCGTTGAATAATAGAAGGTTTGTATACTGCTTATTCTTGGTGACTCCCGCAACCTCTTACATGAGAATGGCCAGATTGAAAAAGTTAGGGTGTCGGGGCCTTAGGTGAAGGAGGAGCCAGTCAGCCTGCTCCTCAGCTGTTGATGATAAATTGTAGAAATTTGCTAGTGTTTGGTGGCTTGCCAAGTTCCCTCAATCTGCTAATGAAATATCGCCGCTGGTGTGCCTTCTTTGTGATTTCATCAGTACGTTGGGCCCACAACAGACCCTCTGAGATGTTGACACCCAAGAACCTGAAGCTGCTCACCCTTTCCACTGCTGACCCTTCAATGAGAACTGGTGTGTGTTCCCTCGACTTCCCGCTCCTGAAGACCATTATTAATTCTTCGGTCTTACCAATGATGAGTGTCAGGTTGTTTTTGTAACACCACTGAACAACAACTAGTAGTGGGAACCAGGAACGCCCAAAAAGCAATGGACTGAAAAATAGATTGCTGTTACTCGAGGGCACCAAGGGAGAATGAGTGAATGCGTATTAATGGGTTTGAGCAGGAGATCAATTATGACTTAATTGGATGGGAAGCAGCCTTGAGATCTGAGTAGCCTTCTGGTTTCAGTATGCTTGATGAAGTCAGCCTTTATGATCAGTCAGTGATTGTGACCCAGTGGGAACCAGTAAATACAGCTTAATAATTCTTCATATTTTGCAGTCATCATAAATGGGAAGGCAGATAGATGAGCTGCTTATTCTATTGATTAAGCTAACATGAAGTACGATAAAGACAGTTTCGTGACAACTCTTTCATTTATACTTAAACGAGACAATTTTAAAATCAGTAACATATTTTCTTTTTTGTCCTTCTGTCATGGCCTTTGTTGTGATCGTTTTGTCAAAGAGCGTACTAAGTTTCCTGGAAATTAAGATATAAAGCAAACAAATACAAGCCCAAGGTGTTTTAGTTCCTTAGATTCAATATGTTATGTCAGTAAGCAAGACTGTCTTTGTTATTCTCCCACCCCTTTGAAGTACTGAGTCAATGCATTTAGTTTGTTTCGTGCCAGCTTCTCCATTTGTTAGCACAGAGCTGATGTATAAATAAAGCAGTGGTTAAGATATCATTTCAGATTGACATGAAAATCATTGAAATATCTTTTGGTCTAAAAGGTTAACTCTGCTTCCTGTTTTCTGACTTGCTGAAGTTAAAGAGGTTCAGCTTGTCACCGAACACTCTAACAAACTTCTACAGCAGTACTTTTACAAGTATCCTGACTGGTTGCATTATGGTTGGCACGGCAATTCGAATGCAAGGAATTATAAGAAGCTGCAGAGAGTAGTGGACTCAGCCCCAATCATCGGGCCCACATCCCTCTCCACCAGAAGTAGTATCTGCAGGAGGCATTGCCTCAAGAAGACAAAATCCATCATCCAGAATCTCCACCATCCAGGCTATACCATCTTCTAACAGCTACCACTGAACTACAGAAACTGCAGGAACTACAGAAGTCTTAAGTCCCACACAACCAGGATCGAGAACAGCTACTTCTCTCCAACCTTTCAGCTTATGAACCAACTGGCACAACCCTAATCACTACAGCTTAGCAACACTATGACAATTTTGATCTCTTACCATTAAGATGGGTTTTGTATTTTTGTTCTAATTGTGTTTTTGTAAATACTGTGTATAACTTAAGTTTATCCATATGAATGTGTTTTTCATTTCATATATGTATATATGTACTTGTGCAGGTACATCTTTTAGTGAAGGTCATTGGTGATATCAGCGGTACTTTTTTGGTTCTAAAAGCTCTTGTATTATTGTGAGATCATGACAATTGCCACATGAATGCAAAGGCTTCTTCCAGAGTAAGTGCAAGGGAGAGATTACGTCCTTTCAGCAGGCTCAAAGGTACTGAGTGGAAGTACTTTCTAACACATCCCAGCTGTATGCCACTTTGTTTCCTTCCCCTCCTTCATCCATGCCATCATTCGCACATTTCTGCCACTGATTCCTCTCCCCCTCTGCCCCACCTCCTCACCTGTCTTATTTGCACCTCACCCGTCTTATTTGATTCCATGCATCATCTTCCTCTCCCATCACATTCCCTCATCTTCAGTCCTTTACTCCTCCATCATCTTATTTGTTGCTGAAACCTTATTCAGGGTACTTTACTAATGTTATAAGTCTGGGGAGATGGATTTGTTGGCATCTGGAAGACAGAGCATATCTGGTTGTAGGTACAATAGTGATTCTATACTGAACTCAGTATAAGTGTGGTTACTGTTGTCACATGGATTTCCAGAGCCTCTTGCTTGAATTTGGATCTCTCGTGGGGCTGTATGGGTTAGTAACAAAATAAATGCCACTGGCAATTGTCAGATGTAGTATTGAGGTGAAGGCATCAAATCATGTTCAATGCCACCAGAAATGCCTAGGAAAAGCAGGCTACAAGCCGAAGCAGTCACCCAGTAGGAAGCCTCTCTATTGGGTCAAAGTTCCCCAACTCATTTTGCAGTAATTACTTTCTTGTGATCAGTATGCATCAAAAATGAAACTGACCTGACTGAACAATGGAATATGTTGTCAGGATGTTTGAATATTAACTATGAAGTATAACTCCATCTTGGTATGGGGTGTCATTTAAAATCTGATTTTTTATCCCCTCGCATGGCGGCTAATGTACATTATTAAAGGATTGAATTGTTACCACGATACATTTAGGGAGCAGGAGAACTCAACCTGCAATAAGTACAGACTTAAGCAAGTGAGATTTTTTTTTAAAGTAATGGAAGAATCTAAAATGCTTAGTCAATATAGGTAGGATTTTCAAGTGTAGGTGATTTACAAAGATTCAAGTTAAATAAGCCAAGAATTGGGCTAACTGTGGTGTTAAGGAACGTATATATACACAGTGACGATTGTTAAAGTGAGTCAGTGTGCGTAGTACAATGAAGTGTATCAGCCCTGTGGAATTTACTCCATGGCCTTTGAAGTTCAAGGAGTAATTTCCAAAGGATTATTTCTAAATTGGCAAAAGGATTTTTCTAAGTCTTATCCATTATGATTAAGTGGTGCATTCTTGCCCAGTTGTTCAGGTCCCTATCCTTTAAAATAAGCATAAACTTGACACTCCGATCCGGTACAGTGTAGCGTTATAATATCGGGGGTACCAAACAGCGGGTCCTCTCGGGTGGTAATCAAAGACCCTTTGGCAGTATTTTGCAGAGGGTTCTCAATAGTTCTGACCAATTTCTCATGCAGATTACTTATTCATTATTAAATGATACTTGTATAACCTACCGTGCACAAATTAACTCTAATTTCTGAAATAACTAAGGCTACATAAGTATTTATTCTGTTACAAATAACATTGGGATATCTGGAGTTTCTGGAGGATATTATGCAAATGTGAGTTTTTTTAAGTTTTTACATTTGTCCATGTCTCTAGTCATTCAAAATCTTCAAGGTTTGGTTATACTAGCCAAGAAAGAGTGAGAAAATATTCCAACTGCAAAATTCAAGACAGTCAAAGATTTTGCAAAACTGAAAGAAGAGGGGTCAAAATTTAATCGCTGAATATTTTCAAAAGTGACTGGACAATATGAGAAAAAGCAACGGAAAGCTTTTAAATTTACTCATTTATGTTATGAAATCAGAAGCATATTACATTTGATCATTTTTATGAACACTTTTTAAGTTCTTACCTCCAGTTCTTCCCTGACCTATCAATAACTTTGGTTGAAGGCTGTCCTCATTAGACATCAGATGAGGAAGGTAATAGAAAATGTTTTGGAGCTGAACTGGAAGGATTCCTGCAGAGTTCAATTCTTTTACCGTCTTTGGATCTAGAAACAAGGAGATGAATGTTAAGGTGGTATGCTGCTTATAGCCATTCTTATTTTTGACTCCGATATCCCTGATGGGTTTTACTGATTGTGCTAATCTGGCATAATTATTGCGGAACATGGGTGCAAGTGCTGCTTACATCTCCAGCACAACATTCAGACTGTGACTTCAGTTAAATATACAGGGAGTGCTTAGTTGATTTAGTCACTATATTTAATATAGAGTCTTCCACTGATGATTTGTTAGCTAGGTTAGCTAGATGGAGCACTTGAAATTATTTAAGAAAGCCACTTGATGTCTCACCCAACACTCTGCCTTGAAGTACCACTTAAGGGGTCATTCATCTCATTCCCCTGGTGTGAGAAATGAGCTTCCAGATTTACCAAGGAAACAACAGAGACTACAATCTAGAAGCAATTGCTTGACTGTGGGTTGATTTGGACATCCTGCAATAGTCAACGATGCGACATATAGCCAAGTCCCATAACTGGAACAAAAGCTGTGGTTTTATATTGAGAGTCACACGAATCATAAACATTTCAGCAAATAATTCTCCAGTTGTGCAAATCCTCCATGGATGTATAATCTATATTTTCATTTATTTTTATCATTATTATTGTTATGAGCAGAGAGACAACATCTGCCGGAAGTAAATTCCTTGTATGTGCACAGGTACTTGGCGATTAAAGTCTGATTCTGATTCTGAAATTGGCTGGAGGCACAGTGGAAGGTTTATGTTCAATATATTAAATAACTGAAAGCCTGTAGTGTTTAAATGCTTACTGGCTCTGTAGAATGATTTTAAGCTAAGTAATAATTTTCCACAAATCAGAATCAGAATCAGGTTTGTTATCACTGACATGTGACGTGAAATTTGTTAACTTAGCAGCAGCAGTTCAGTACAATAAATAATCTAGCAGAGAGAAAAAAATAAATAAAATAAAACATAATAAATAAACAAGTAAATCAATTACATATATTGAATAGACTATTAAAAATGTGCACAAACAGAAATACTGTATACTTAAAAAAGTGAGGTAGTGTCCAAAGCTTCGAGTCCATTTAGGAATCGGATGGCAGAGGGGGAGGGAAGAAGCTGTTGCTGAATCACTGAGTGTGTGCCTTCAGGCTTCTGTATCTCCTACCTGATGGTAACAGTGAGAAAAGGGCACGTCCTGGGTGCTGGAGGTCCTCAATAATGGACGCTGCCTTTCTGAGACATCGCTCCCTGAAGATGTCCAGGACACTTTGTAGGCTAGTACCCAAGACAGAGCTGACTAGATTTACAACCTTCTGCAACTTCTTTTGGTCCTGTGCAGTAGCCCCTCCATACCAAACAGTGATGCAGCCTGTCAGAATGCTCTCCACAGTGCAACTACAGAGGTTTTTGAGTGTATTTGTTGACATGCCAAATTGCTTCCAAAAAAGTATAGCCGCGGTCTTGCCTTCTTTATGACAACATCAATATGCTGGGACCAGGTTAGATCCTCACAGATCTTTGACACCCAGGAACTTGAAGCTGCTCACTGTCTCCACCTCTGATCCCTCTATGAGGATTGGTATGTGTTCCTTCATCTTACCCTTCCTGAAGTCCACAATCAGCTCTTTCATCTTACTGACGTTGAGTGCCAGGTTATTGCTGTGACACCACTCCACTAGTTGGCATATCTCACTCCTGTACACTGTCTCGTCACCACCTGAGATTCTACCAACAATGGTTGTATCAGCAGCAAATTTGTAGATGGTATTTCATCTATGCCTAGCCACACAGTCATGCGTATACATAGAGTAGAGCAGTGGGCTAAGCACACACCGCAGAGGTGCACCAGCGTTGATTGTGAGCAAAGAGGGTATGTTATAACCAATCCGCACAGACTGTGGTCTTCTGGTTAGGAAGTCGAGGATCCAATTGCAGAAGGAGGTACAGAGACCCAGGTTCTGCAACTTCTCAATCAGGATTGTGGGATGATGGTATTAAATGCTGAGCTACAGTTGATGAACAGCATCCTGACATAGGTGTTTGTGTTGTCCAGGTGGTCTAAAGCTGTGTGGAGAGCCATTGAGATTGTGTCTGCTGTTGACCTACTGTGACAATAGGCAAATTGCAATGGGTCCAGGTCCTTGCTGAGGCAGGAGTTCAGTCTAATCATGACCAAACGCTCAAAGCATTTCATCACTGTCGATGTGAGTGCTACTGGGTGATAGTCACTAAGGCAGCTCGTATTGGAGTATAAAAGTTGCAACTTGCTATTTGCTAGAGAATGAAATCTTAGGAATGTAGAAGACAATGGTGTGTTAATGAGGGGTAGCTAAGAGATGTAGATTAAAACATGATTAAGTCACGAAATCCTAAGAGAATGAAATCCTAAGAATGCAGAAGACAATGTTGTGTTAATAAGAGGAAGCTAAGTGGAGTATAAAAGTTGCAACTTGCTATTGGCTAGAGCAGGGGTCGGCAACCTTTACCACTGAAAGAGCCATTTGGACCCGTTTCCCACAGAAAAGAAAACACTGGGAGCCACAAAACCTGTTTGACATTTAAAATGAAAGAACACTGCATACAACACTTTTTGCCATTATTTTATTGACAATCTGAATGACAACATCTATTACTTCTGTGCATTCCGGAGGAAATGTTTGAGCGCACAGTGCCTCTTGGTGCAAGATGCTGTGAAAGATCAGCAGCTTTCTGTCCAGTGACTTCTGCAGTAAAGCCACAAATCCCTTGTGCGCTCCTGTCATACTTGGTGCCCATCAGTAGCTACTGACACCAGGTGGGTGGTCTTTATTCCTTTGGCTCTTAAACAATTCAAGTCAGCCTCACAGATGTCCTCCCCCCCACTGTGTTTGGCCTTTTAGAGGTATCAACTCAATCATTTCTTCCTGTGGCCCGGCAGAGTTTACATACCGGCAGAACAGCGCTATTTGTTCAATATCACCTTTGTCTTTAGAATCGTCACAGGCAATCGAGTAGGCCACAGCTGAATTGATGTCTTTAATTTGCTGTCTTGGGATATCTTCTGCCATTTTTATGTTTCTGTCTTTGACAGTCTTTGCAGAGAGGGGCATATCCCTGATTTTCTGCACAATTTCACTCTTGTTTTTAAAGTCCGTGAATAGATGTTCTGAAATCTTAATGAAAGATTCTTTTATATATTCACCATCTGTAAACTGCTTCCCGTGCCTGACTATTTCCTGAGCGGCAACAAAACTAGCACATGTAGTTGATTTTCCAGACTTCATCCACTTCTTGAAATGATTTTTGCTCAGATCAACCTGCCGCATCAGTTCCAAAACGGCTTTTTTTCTCTCATCTCCATCCGGGTATTTTTGAGCAAAGGCTGCGTGTTTATTCTGGAAATGTCTTGCGACATTTGACTTTTTGTTGTTTGCTAGTTTCTCATTGCATATTAAGCATACCGGTAAACCAGTCTCGTCAGCAGTGAAAGCAAATGAATCTGCCCACGTATCATTAAACGTTCTGTTTTCTTCAGTCACTTTTCTTTTTTTTAGAATTCTCTATAGTTAGCCTACCTTGGATCGAAAAATTTTAGAAATCGCGCACTGGCGGGTGTCAAGCATTGGCACCGGTGACGTATATTAATAGCGACACAAAACACGTTTTATTTCGATTGTACAAGATCACCATAATCTTCAAATTTTGAATTACATTTCAAAAACTAACAAACTAACATAAAATACATTTTAATTAAATACTCATCATTTATCTTCCAAAGCCACAGGGAGCCGCAGCACAGAGATGAAAGAGTCGCATGCGGCTCCGGAGCCGCGGGTTGCCGACCCCTGGGCTAGAGAATGAAATCCTAAGAATGTAGAAGACAATGTTGTGTTATAAGAGGAAGCTAAGAGATGTAAATTATGTAATCTGAGTTTGCTATTTGCTATGCATGTACCCAATTTAGTAGGAGAACGAAATATTAAGTATGTAGAAGACAATGGTGTGTTAATGAAAGGTAGCTAAGAGATGTAGATCAGAACATGATTAAGTCAATGGGTAGAAACAATAGTGGCGGATGTACGTGTGATACGCAACTGTAGACCGATTGCATATGCTAATACAACTAAACCAGGAGATTGCTATAAAAAATGCTATGTACAAGGATCGGTGGGCAATCAGCGACTAGCTCAATGACTGTCTCAGCTTTGATTTGCAAATTAAAGTTTAACCCTTCTTGAAGAATCTTCTGTGTCTTCTGGTCGTTTGTGGGGCACGAGAAACCACGACAAAATTGGCGACCACGGCAGGACCGGAAAGAGACCCGCGGAAAGGAAACGGCATACTGGGGATGCTTCCCAGTCCTCTAGGGACCCCCACAAGGCTAACAGAATTAAGGGTGCACCCAAACAAAAGGTAAGCGACAATTTGGACTAAGAATTCTGTTGGCTTTGGGGAGGTCTTGGAGTCTCAGAAGTGTGGAACCACTGCCAAAGGGTCTCTCTGGTCCAAAAAATCTGGCAGAATTGGGGGTTAACAGGAGGCTCAGAGGATTGATGAAGAACACTGCAGTGAGGGTAAGTACAAATAAGTTAATAAGAAGGTTAAGTTAAGAAAAATTCCATGTGGCGTTGGTAAATCCCTGTGGATACCGCTTTGTATGAAACGAAGGTCTGAACGGGCAGGGAAAGGAAAATAGAGAAAATCCTCGTGGATACCGCCTTAAGAAATAAGGGTCTGAATAGACGAGGTGCAAAGAGAAAGTTCTGTGGATACCGCTCTGAATAGAGGTCTGTACGGGCAGAACAGAATAGGAAACAAGGACAGTCCAATATATAGTTTAAAGCGCTGGTAGATAGACGATTGACTAGGCATAGAATTAGAGTAAATAATATTATCCAGTAAACAAACTGAATCTCTGAAATACCTTAAAAAGAGAGAACAACATGACAGGTAAAGGAACGGCAGTAGAGATTCTGAGCAAAAAATAAATAAATCCCGGTAAATAAAAATGAGATCACAAAAACTTCAGAAAAATGGGAAAAAAAGAACCAAAAACCTGGTCACAAAGTGGCCAAGAGAAGGAACGTTTGATGTAAGCTTGTGCGAAGAAATGGAGGCACTAATTAAAAATTACAAACCAAAAGATAAATCTAAGAAAAGAGGGAAAAAAAGAGAATGAGAAATGGAAGTGCTAAACTCTTCAGAATGGAGTGAGAAAGGCTGAGGAGGACAGGTAGAATATTGATTACAAGCGAGGGAGACACTAAGGTGCTGGAGAAACAGCCTGTTAGAGAGAGAGGAGGGTATGGTGAGAAGCTGGCTTTGGCTCCGTACCCGGATGCGAGAGAAACAGAAAAGCCCCCTCCCTATAATGAGGAAGGAACCCCTAAGCAGTGCCCCCTGCTGACGGGGACAGTAAACATGCAGGGAGAAGTCCAAGTTTGGGATAATGAGGAGGAAAAAAACAATACGAGAAGGAAAAAGCGGGGATATGGAAGGAGATATAGGCAGAAAGGATAAAGGTGGAACAGGCACAGAGAGAAATGGAAGAAGGGATTGAGAGGAAAAGGAATATGAAGAGTATCGGTTAAACTATAGAAATAAACAGACTAGAAAAGAAGGTGACTCATTGGAGGAGCAAGAGTTAAGTGGAGAGAGAGAGAGGATGTGAGAATTTGTGGGGAAGAGGTAGGAGGCAGAAGCCTAGAAAAGCAGAAGGAGGCAGTAGGGGAGCAACTTGCGGAAGTAGAGAGAGAGCCAGATAAGTTACTGAGAGGGGATTGCCAGAAGAGATGCGAAAAATACTCCAGGGGTCAACCAAGTATTGAATCAAGACAGAAAGGAAGGATTCCACAAGGAGACTGAAGGAAGAAGAGGACCCCGGAGACATTTGTGTGGGAGGCAGTAAAGACATACCCTGAGACAGATGGGGAGTCAGGCGAGGAGGAGAGCCAGGGCAGGTGGGAAGAAGGAGGAAGAATGATGCCGTTGTTAGTAAAAGGATCAGGACAAGTGCAGTATTTTCCTTGGGGATCCCAGGACCTAGAAGGGCTGAAAAACACTCTGCCCAATCTACATGAAGGAGCAGGGAAATGGATTAGAGCCTTTGAAGAAGAAATGGCAGGACGATTATTGGCTATGGGAGATTTGAAGGCACTGTTGATAAGGTTGATGGGAACCTCCAAATTTAACGAACTAATGGAAATGGCTGGCATAGTAAACTCGAACGACCCAAGAACTGATGGAGACGGGTTTGACAGAGTGAGGCAGAAGGTATGGCAGGCCCTCAGAAAGCTTTATCCACCCAAAGTGGACCCCAAAGCCTTAAAGGGGGATCCACTGGGAGACACTGAAAACCCAGCAGCCTACGTAGAAAACCAGTTGAAAAGGTGGAGACTGGAGACTGAGCAAGAGGTGGAGAATAGCTTATTTATGACCTCACTGTTCCGACATAGCATTTTGGATGCAATGCCTCCACAAGTAAAATCCAAACTGGAGGAAGTGGTTGGGCTATCGTCAATGACCCCACAAGAATTTAGAGACCACGTAGTCCATGCGGTTGAGAAATACCGGAAAGACAAGCAAAGGTTGGCTGAGCAGCAGGAAGAGGTGCAAAGAAAGTTAATACAAATGCAGCTCGAAGAACTCAAAAAGAAGGAAAAAGAGAAAAACAAAAAGATGCTGCCAGCAACCACCGGTCCGAGTACAGCCATCGAACTGGATGAAGCACCGCTATATGGAGGGACCGATCATACTGTAAGACAAGGACCAGAAAACCCCATGCCAATAATCAACGTCTTTGGAGGAGCATTCCCACAAATGCCCTATCAGGAACAGACTAAATTCAAACAGCCCAGACAGGACTGGAAGTTCCAAGGAGGGGGCAGAGGAGCTATGGGCAGAAGGGACCAGTGAGGGAACGGGGGGAAAGAGAGTTAGAGAGATTGTGCTGGGGATGTAATCAGCCAGGTCACATGAAAAGAGATTGTCTGTTTACACCCTGGCCTGTCACACACCAGCAGGAACCGATAAGAAGGGAACTAAAGTTTAGCCAAGGACCAGCTCCCATAGGCCCAAGCAGACCTGTGAACCCCTATGCAAGGTATTAGGGGTGCCCCGAGAACCTGAGTGGGAAGGGACATTACCCAATGATAACAAGGGAGGCAGACGAGGAACCCATTGCTCAGGTTATGTTAGAAGGGCAACTGACATCAATGATGATAGATACTGGAGCCACGTACACTTGTGTACAGCCACAGTATGCCCTTCACCTTCCCTTGTCAGGAAAGTTTATTAAGACGGTAGGGTTCTCGGGGAAAACACAGTTGACACAGTGCGGCTGAGAATGGGAAATAAGGGAATTGTTTTGCCAGTGCTAGTATTTAAAGGAACTCCGATTAATTTGTTAGGCAGAGACGCCTTATTGAAACTGGAATTGAAATTAGAATGCACCAGAAATGGGCAGAGTGTGGAAAGAGCAGGGGCTCAATTGATAGTGCGAGAAGACAAGAAAGCTAATGTCTTTTGGATAGGAGACATCGCAGATCAGATTCAGGAAACCTGGGAAAAATGGAAAAAGGGCGTGCAGGCTATATTGCCCAGGTCTGTAATGCCCAAATCTGAGCTACATTGTACAGTGATTTTTGACGAGACTCAGAACAGGGAGTTAGAGGAGAGATGGCACCTGGAGGTATGTACCCAACAGCACCTGGAAGGGGAGGCTATGATAATTGGAAAGCAAGGGGCAGCTTTACAAGTTAAGTGGAACACCTTTTTAGAAAAATGGTACAGGATACCGGAGGCTGCGCCCCACGTAATGTTGTTGGTAAACAAGGGATATCAGTCTAAAGACTTAGGACCCTTAGTTAAGAGTGCTGAAACCGTAACAGTGTGGAGGAAAATCACGCCAGAGGTGTGGATATCAGAAGACAACAATTGCATTAAAATAATGGTAAGTGTAGATATGGTAGGGACAGTGAGAGAGGTCGAAATAACTCCCCAACCACACCTGCCCTTGCTGGGAAAGGAAAGAGGCCAGCAGAAAGATAAAAGGTTAGATGAGTTACCGTCTATTCTGTGGTCACAGCATGACACGGATGTAGGGAAAATAAAAACAGCTAGTCTGGTGGAAATGCTGAAAAGGGGAGCAATTCCACCCCGGAGACCACAATACCCTCTAAGACAAGAAGCAGAAGAGGGAATAGCATCGACAGTGCAGGGGTTGCTTGAAACAGGAGTGCTTAAAAGAACTAACAGTCCATGCAATACCCCGTTGCTGCGGGTCTTAAAAGCAGATAAATCTAAGTGGAGATTGGTGCATGATTTGCGAGCAGTAAATGATGTGGTAGAGGACTGGCCAGCGGTAGTCCCCAACCCACACACGCTTTTGACTAAAGTTCCACCAGAAGCAAGTTACTTTTCAGTGATTGATTTGTGTTCGGCTTTCTTTAGCATTCCTCTAGCCGATCAGTGTCAGTATCTGTTTGCATTTACTTACAGAGGTGCTCAGTATACCTATACCAGAATGCCGCAAGGATTTAAACATTCACCACACGTTTTTAATCAGGTGTTGAAGGCAGACCTAGAGGGCATGCCATTGGAAAGTACATTGTTACAGTATGTGGATGACCTGTTGATTTGCTCCCACAGTAAGGAACAGAGTGAGCAGGACACTATAACTCTGTTAGAGAAACTGGCGCACGGAGGACATAAAGTATCCAAAAAGAAACCGCAATTTTGCAAGCAGCAAGTGGAATACTTAGGCAGGGTAATATCCAAGGGAGTGAAGGCGATAGATTGAGGCAATAACTAAGGCCCCAAAACCCCAGACTGTAGGGCAGATGATGACGTTTTTGGGAATGGCAGGGTACAGCTCAGATTGGATAGGAGAATATGCTGAGATTGTGGCACCTTTGAGAAAGATAATGAAAGAAGCAGGACATACAAATTTGAAGAATGGCTTACAGTGGAATGGAGAGGCGGAGGTAGCTTTCAATACTATTATGCAGGAATTGCAGTCATTAGCTTTGCCTAACTACGAGAAGGTTTTTCATTTGTATGTATCCAACCGACAGGAGGGTTATGTCACAGCGGTTCTAACACAAGAGACAGGCACAGGAAAAGCAAAGCAGCTGATAGCATACTACAGTACGAGACTAGATGAGGTGGCTCAGGGGTATCCACCCTGTTATCAGGGATTGGCGGTGCTGTACTATGCATATGGAAAGGCATCATCTGTAACCCTGGGCTATCCTGTGACTCTGTACACACACCACAAAGTCGCAGAATTGCTGGAAAGAGGGAAATTTGTGCTGACGCCAGCCAGGATAGCAGTGTATCAGATACTATTGACATTACCAGATATAACTATACAGAGATGCACTACCAGTAATATAGCCGATTTTGTCCCTCTGGACTATGAAGGAGAACCCCATGATTGTGTAGGGAAGACGATGGCATTTGCCAAATTGAAAGCAGATTTACGGTCAGAACGACTAGAGGATGCAGATAAAAAGGTTCTGTTCGTAGATGGCTCTTGTTATAGGGATTATGATGGAAATCATGCAGGGTTCTCAGTAGTGCAGCAGGATCAGTCGAGCTATAAGATTATTAGGATGGAGTCTTGTCCCCAACCGTGTTCCGCCCAACTAGCGGAAATCAAAGCCCTGACAGCTGCGTGTGAAATGATGGAAGGTGAGAAAGTAGACATCTATACTGATTCGGCATATGCTCATGGAGTATGCCATTTGTTCGGGGCAGTGTGGAAGCAGAGAGGTTTTAAAAAGAGTAATGGAGATCCCATACAACATTGTCAGCAAATTCTAGACTTAATAAAAGCCACAATGAAACCTAAAGCATTGGCTATAGTAAAATGCCAGGCACATAAAAAGGGAAATGATGTAATAATAAAGGGAAATCAAGCTGCGGACGAGGCAGCCAGAAAAGTGTCTGGGTGTACATCAGCTGTCATTGCCCCCCAGGTAAGCCTAACTCCAGAACCTGAGGTAGACTTAATTGAAATACAAGGTAAGGCAACTTTGGCAGAACAGACAATGTGGAGACGAAGGGGGGCCAAGCAGAACCCGGAAGGCTTGTGGAGCATGGAAGATGGTTTGTTGGTAGTGCCCACCCCTCTACTGACGATTCTGATTTCAGAAGCGCATGGAATTGACCATTGTGCAAGGGGGTAAGTGATAAAGAAAATAAAGAAGGATGGTTTTTGGTCACCTTATTTACAGGCTTCAGTCGACTTTGTCTTGTCACAGTGCGAGGTATGTACACAGAATAATGTTCGGAAGGGAATTACAACCCCAATAGGTCACATTCCTGTACCTGAAGGACCATTTAAACATCTAGTGATCGATTACGTAGACATGATAAAGACAGTGAAAGGGAAAAGATACATGCTGGTAGTAATTGATCAATTTAGCAGATGGGTGGAGGCGGTACCTTCAAGAGATCAAGGGGCAAAGACAGCGGTAAAATTTCTGACAAATGAAGTGATCCCAAGGTTTGGAATAGCTACAGAAGTTAGCTCAGATAATGGTTCAGCTTTTATCCAGAAAGTGGTCAAATTGGTACTACAAGCGCTGAGGATAAAGCAAAGATTTGGATGTGTATACCACTCTCAGTCGCAGGGCATGGTAGAGAGAATTAATGGAACCCTGAAAGCATTGGACTGGCTGTTGGCAGAAAAAGGGGGTGTGTATGTAATGTTTGGAGAACAATGCTGCACTTTCATACCGAACAATACTAGCCCAGAAGGGTCTTTCACCAGAGCAATGAATAAATTAAAGAATCTGCGGACAGAGGTCAAACAGAATGCAGGATTTGAACATCAGTTCTTTGATTGGTTAGAAAGTAGACTCAGAGGATGGGGAGCATGGCTGACTAAAATGGCAATAACTGTCAGTATTATATTGTTGAGCTGTACGCTTGTGCTGTGCTGTTTTCTTCCTTGTCTCAAATCTCTTGTAGTGCGTGCTGCAACCAAACAATTTCCAATGCTCGTGGCAATTACTGAAGTAAGCTTAGTGGAGAAATAAACACCGAAAATGTATTGTTACAGCCTACAACACCTGCAGGATGAACAAGAGCAAAACGACAGTGTGGGAGTAGATTGTAAGGGCTTCTGAGTCTTTTTCCCTGTCTCAGGTACAAAGGGACAGGTTTTTGGCTCAGCCGCCCAGGGTAACAGGGAGAGAATACTTTGAGGTCTTGGTGCAGAAAATTATAGTTTAACCCGAGATTTGGGAATAAGTGCTTGAGTTTATTGGGGCTTTTGTGCGCAGACTCTTAGTCTTTTCTCTGTGTGAGACCCTCTGGGTCTCAAAGGAGGGATATATTGGAGTATAAAAGTTGCAACTTGATATTTGCTAGAGAATGAAATCTTAGGAATGTAGAAGACAATGGTGTGTTAATGAGAGGTAGTTAATAGATGTAGATTAGAACATGATTAAGTCAATGGGTAGAAACAATAGTGGCGGATATACTTGTGATACGCAACTGCAGACCGATTGGATATGCTAATGCAACTAAACCAGGAGATTGCTATAAAACATGCTATGTACAAGGATCGGTGGGCCATCAGTGACTAGCTCAATGACTGTCTCAGCTTTGATTTGCAAATTAAAGTTTAACCCTTCTTGAAGAATCTTCTGCGTCACCTGGTCGTTTGTGGGGCACGAGAAACCACGACACTCACATTCTTCTTCTTTCACACTGGTATAATTGTTGCCTTTTTAAAGCAAGTGGGAACTTCTGCCCATAATAGTGACAGGTTGAAAATGTCCTTGAATATTCCTGCTAGTGAAATCCAAGCACAAATCAGCGTAAACAGTTAGAGATGTACAACACGCCTTTGTTGAACAGTTTAATAAGAATTGCCAGAACAGGCTGTTTGCCTGTCCAACTCCATTACTTGTAACAGATTGGTTCTCATGCCTGTGACCTACACCTGTGGCCTTGTTTGTGTTGCAAGTTTGTCTGTAACTGACTGGAGCATCACTAGGGCAAGGCTGGTAGAATGGGCTGTCAGAGCTTACATAACTGACTGAGCACAGACCTTCATGTTGCTCTGCCTGTGGTTGAAAAACCTTATATGTAAAGGGAATATCTTACACATAACCAGAGTGCATGCAAAATCTTCAGTTTGCAGAAAGTCGTCAACATAGCAAAACACTTCAAAGCACATGACCTAGATGTAACTGGACAACGTTTTCAACCAAGCCACATAAAATATATATTTCAAAGGTTTCAAAGGTACATTTAATGTCAGAGAAATTTATACAATATACATCCTGAAATGCTTTTTCATAATCAAAAGCTTGCTCAAACAATCAGGTCCTAAAGAATGCCTTAATGGAACAAGGGGAGATAGGAAAATAATGTAGTTTAGCAAAACAATTGCAAAACCTTGAACCATGGCTGCCAATGGTGGAAACAGTAAATTCCGGCATGATCAAGAGATTGGGATTAGTGCTTGTACTTTAAAACGTTGTAAGGGTGGAGAAGAGTAAAAAGACAGAGGAATAAAAACTTGAAGGTACTTGACAGCCAAGAAGATCATTTTAAAGTCACGCTGCAAGTAAACCAGAGGCCACCGATGTTGAGTAAAACTTGGTGTGAGAAAATGGCAGCAGGTTTGGATGAACTCAAGATTCTAAAGTGTAAAGTTAGGGAGGCTGATCAAGATAGTCAGGAAGAGGAAACAAAAGCAGTGTAGTGTATTTCAGCAACAGATGAACTTAATAAGTTATGCATAAATCAGGGCTTTAAAGTTGATTTAGTGATTTGAGTGATAAAAAAGGAGCCTCACTCAATGCCATGGCAGAGTATTTTTAACATATAATAAGCACCTATGATCTAAAACATGGCATAGTTAAATGTCTGTTTTACACCTTAAAATTAGGTTGCCATACAAGAAGGTAAGTGTACAGGTCTAAAATGGCAGTACTATTAACTGCTAATACCTGCAATTGGAAGTTATTTCAGGTCTTTGCCAAGTGCTGCTAGTTTTGGAGGAAGACTGCACTGTGTACCGTATGTCGGACATCAGCTTTTATACTCTGACTGTGAAAGGAACTCATATAGTTGAGAGGGTTAGGAAATTTGGCTTTTCCTGACCTCAGCCTTCGTTAAACCAGCAAGTTTACTTTGAAGTTGAGTTTAGAAGAGAGCAGCATGAAGATGGCACTGAGTCTAACATACAGAGAATGCTTGAATGTGCAATGAACCAGAATTGATCAGAGAGCTTAAGGTAAAAGAACCCTTAGGGGACACTGATGATTTGAGTTACAAACAAGAGAAAATTTGCAGATGCTGGAAATTCGCGCAAAATATACAAAATGCTGGAGAGACTCAGCAGGATAATATGATCAAACTCACCCTGAAATTTGAGTAGCAGAAGTAAAAGTCAAATGTATCATTATTGCAGTGGATTGAAGGGAATTACAGAAGCATGAGAGAGGAGTTGGCCAGAATAGATTAGAAATGAACACTCACAGGGATGACAGCAAAACAGCAATGTCTGGAGTTTCTAGAAGCAATTTGGAAGCACAGTATATATATATTCCAAAGAGGAAGAAGTAGACTATGGAAAGATGACACAACTGTGGCTAACAAGGGAGGGCATATAATAGAGCAAAATTTATTGGAAAGTTTGAGGATTGGGGAGCTTTTTAAAAACCAACAGAAGGCAATTAAAAAGTCATTAGGAAAGTAAAGATGGAATAGAAAATTAAGCTAGCAAATAATTTTAATGAGGATACAAAAAGTTTCTTCTGATACATAAAGTGTAAAAGAGAAGTGAGAATGGATTTCAGGCCACTGGAAAAAAATGCTGAAGAGGTAGTAATAGGGGACATCAAAATAGCAGACAAACTGAGTAAGTGTTTTGCATCAGTCTTCATTGTGGAAGACTGTAACAGTATGATGGATGTTCCAGGTGCCAGGGGGCATAAAGTGTGTGAAGTTACCATAACTAGAGAGAAGGTTCTTGGGAACCTGAATGATCTGAAATTAGATAAGTCACCTGGACCAGATGGTCTACACCACAGAGTTCTGAAAGAGGTGGCTGAAGAGATCATGGAGGCATCAGTAATGATCTTTTAAGAATCACTAGATTCTGGAATGGTTCGGGAAGACTGGAAAATTGCAAATGCCTCTCCACTCTTCAAGAAGGAGAGAGGAAGAAGAAAGGAAACTATAGGCCAGTTAGTCTGACTTAGATATTGGAATCGATTATTAAGGATGAGGTCTCGGGGTACTGGGAGGCACGTGATAAATGGGCTATAGTCAGCATGGGAAGATCTTGCCTGACAAATCTGTTGGAATTTCCTTAAAGAAATAACAAGCAGGATAGACAAAGGAGAATTGGCTGCTGTTGTGTACCTGGGTTTTCAGAGGCCTTTGACAAGGTGTCACATGTGAGGCAAGCTACAAGCCTATGGTATTACAGGAAAGATTCTAGCATCGAGAAATTAATGGCTGATTGGCAGGAGGCAAAGAGTGGGAATAAAGGAAGCCTTTCCTGACTGACTGCCGGTGACTACTGATGTTCTACAGGGACCAATGCTTTTTACGTTAAATGTCAATGATTTGCATGATGGGATTGATGGCTTTGTTGCAAAGTTTGCAGACAATACAAAGATAGATGGAGGGGCAGGTAGTTTTGAGGAAGTAGCAAGGCTACAGAAGGACTTAGACAGATTTTGGGAATCGGCAAGGACACGGCAGATGGAATAGTGTTGCAAAGTGTATGCTCATGAACTTTAGTAAAAGAAATGAAAGGGTTAACTATTTTCTAAGTGGAGAGAAAATGCAAAAAAATGAGGTGCAAAGAGACTTGGGAGTCCTTGTGCAGGATTCCCTAAAGGTTCATTTGCAGGTTCAGTCTGCGGTGAGGAAGGCAAATGCAATGTTAGCATTCATTTCAAGAGAACTGGTATATAAAAGCAAGGATGTAATGTTGAGACTTTATAAAGCACTGGTGAGGCCTCACTTGGAGTATTGTGAGCAGTTTGGGGCCCTTATATTAGAAAGGATCTGCTGAAACTGGAGATGATTCAAAGGAGGTTCATGAAAATGATTCCAGGGTTGAATGGCTTGTCGTATGAAGAGCGTTTGATGCCTCTGGGCCTGTATTCACTAGAATTTAGAAGAATGTGTGGTAACTTCATTGAAAACTATCAAGTGGTGAAGGGCCTTGATAGGGTGGATGTGGAGAGGATGTCCCCTATGGCGGGAGAGTCTAGGACCAAAGGACACAGGCTCAGAATAGAGGGGTGTCCTTTTAAAATGGAGATGAGGAGGAATTTCTTTAGCCAGAGAGTGGTGAATCTGGGGAATTCTTTGCCTTAGGCAGCTGTGGAGGCCAAGTCTTTTTGTATATTTAAGGCAGAGGTTGATAGATTCCTGATTGGTCAGGGTATAAAGTGATACAAGGAGAAGGCAGGAGATTGGGGCTGAGAGGAAAATTGGATTTTTTTAATATATGTTAAAGCTTCATCAGCAAGCTAGAATGAACAATATGTATGCACAAAGCCTACTTATAACAGCATATTCTAAAATGTAGTTCTGCCTTTCTCCTGTGGTTAAACGTTTTTAACTAAAAAGAAATTATTTTTAAACTAAGAAAACACCTGTTGCCCTCCTCCTTCAAAGATTGGGGTTTCCCTCCCTCCCCATTGACACTGCTCTCATCCGCATCAACTCTATTTCCCAAACACCCAAGCTCACCCCATCTTCCTGCTGCATTAACAGTGAGAGATTCCCTCTTTTCCTTACCCACCACCCCATCAGCCTCCGCATCCAACACATTATCCTCTGCAACTTCCACCATCTCCAAAGGGATCCTACCACTAAACATATCCTCGCTCCCCTCCCCACTTCTGCTTTCCACAGGGATCGCTCTCTCCGCGATTCACTCCCCACTAATCTCCCTCCTGGCACTTACCCCTGCAAGTGGCCCAAGTGCTACACCTGCCCATTCATGTGCAACACTTCACCTGCAAATCTGCTGAATTTGTCTATTGTGTCCAGTGCTCCTGACACAGCCTCCTCTACATTGGTGAGACCCATCATAAATCTGGGGACTGCAATGTCGAGCACCTCTGCTCTATCCACCACAAGCAGGACTTCCCGGTGGACAAACATTTTAATTTTCATTCCCATTCCTGTTCTCTTATGCCAAGATGAGGTCACAATCAGAGTGAAGGAGCAATGCCTTAGATTCCATCTGGGTAGCTCCAACCTGATCGCAGATCTATCAATTTCTCCCTCTTATAAAAGAAATCCGCTTCCCTTTCCTCTACTCCCTACTCTGGCCTTTTAGCTCTTTTCGCCTGTCTATCACTTCCCCAGGGTCCCCTCCTCTTTCCCTTTCTCCTTTGATCCGCTTTTCTCTCCAATCAGATTCCTTCTTTTCCAGCCCTTGACCTTCCCATCTACCTGGCTAGCCTCTATCCCCTCCCCCAACCTTTCTATTCTAGTGTCTTCCCCCTTCTCAGTCCTGAAGAAGGGTTGACTGTTTATTCATTTTCATAGATGCTGCCTGGCCTGCTGATTTCCTCTGGCATTTTGTGTATGTTGCTTTGTATTTTCTGCATCTGCAGATTTTCTCATGTTTATGACCTGTTCTTACTGTCTTCAGCTGCTCCATATTATCTGAGGGCTCAGGCGCAAGCTCTACTCCTCACGACCACAAGCGGCCCTGTATCCGTTACTGGCAAAGAATTACAGCTACCAGCCTTGATGAATGAATTAATTCTGCAGCTTCAAGCAGGTGAAATGTTCAGTTTCCCAAGGAAGGCTGTGAAAAGTCATCCTCCTTGATGAATATTTAAAACTGGAAAGCTGCTATGAAGCATTGTCTGCTGTAACCAAAATAATCTCCTTGTGGGTTTTTCAGTAGATTAGTTCTTTTAAATTATAATTTGCTACGGTGAGTGGTTTATGTAATTCTCCAGTACATATAAGGCAGAATTTTATCTACTGTGACTACTCTGTGTAGAACTTTACCATCTGAACTCCAAAAATAGAGAGGGGTGTATCTCCCAGTGATACCCGGGACTTTTACTACAGCTAGAAGCCTTATGGGTAACACAGAATCAATCTTTTCTTAAAATCAGGTTATTTAATCAATTCTAATGTACTAAAGAAAGCTCCAGGACCTAAGGCATAAACTCATGTCTTTTTCCCCACCTTAACCATTCAGTTGGCTGGAATGAATCATCAGGGTGTTCGAGGGCATGATCTCAACATCATTACCCAAGCTCTGCTTGCCCTAGAAGGCCTGCTCCATCTCATGGGATTCCTCTCAGGAGACGAGGGTTAGCTCATTCAGCCCTCTGTGTTTGGAATAAGAAAGTCCAAGTGTGCAGTAAGTCTGACCAGTAAACTGTATCCAGTATGTTCCACCTACTCCACCATTCTAAGCAACCTTACTTTCCTTATCCAGCACAAGTGTGGACCTGTAGCACCTTTCAAACCTCTCCCACCAAGGAGGATAAGGGTTTCAAATGCATGGGACTGTCTGCGTGTTCCCCTCCAATTTGCACATCACCTTGTCTTGGAAATGTATCACTATTTTTCCTAATTGTTTTGTCTAATTCCTGGAACTCCTAAACAATTGTTTTGTCTTTGTATCATCACTTTCAGGAACAGCATTATTCAAGGAAGTGGCACACCACCACCTTCTCAAGGACAATTGAGGATGGACAATAAAGATGGCAACATCAAAATTAGAATCGCATTTAATATCACAGGCCAATGTTGTGGAACTTGTTGTTTTGTGGCAGCAGTAAATTGCAATACATATTAATAAAGAAACATATAAATTACAATAGGAAATATATTTTAAAATTAAATTAAATAAATAGCGCATGGGTTCATCACCTATTCAGAAATCTGATAGTGGATGGGAAGAAGCTGTTCCTGAAATGCTGAGTATGTATCTTCAGTCTCCTACAATTCTTCCTTGATGTTATCAATGAGAAGAGGGCATGTCCTGGGCTATGAGTGTCCTTAATGATGGATGGCACCTTTTGGAGGAATCGCCTTTCGAAGATATCCTCAATGCTGAAGAGGCTGGTGCCTATGATGAAGCTGGTTGAATTTGCAACTTTTTGGAGCTTTATCTGATCCTGTACAGTGACTCCTCCATACTGGATGGCGATGCAACCAGATAGATGCTCTTCACAGTACATCTGCAGAAATTTGGTGACATACCTAGTCTCCTCAAACTCCTAAAGAAATATAGCCGCTATCATGCCTTCGTTGTAAATGCATCAATGTGTTGGGCCCAGGATAGATATTCAGAGATGCTGACACTCTGGAAACTGCTCACCCTTTCCACTGATGATCCCTTGATGAGGACTAACATATGTTGCCTTGACTTCCCCTTCTTGAAGTCCAAAATCAGTTCCTTGGTCTTACTGAAGTTGAATACAAGATTAGCATCCTTATCTGCCAGCTATTGTTCGCAGAATTGTGGCAAGGAGGCATACAATACAATACAACTCTGCCAACAATAGCTGTGTCATTAGCAAATTTATAGGTGGAGTTTGAGCTGCGCCTAGCCACAGAGCTGTGGGTGTAGAGAGAATAGAGCAGTGGGCAAAGCACGCATTCTTGAAGTATGGTTGTCAGTGAGGAGAAGATATTATTTCCAATCCACACTGGCTGTGGTGTCCTGATGAAGAAGTCAAGGATCCAGTTGCAGAGGGAGGTACAGAGGACCAGGTTTTGTAGCTTGTTGAGTGATTACTACACTCAACAATAGGAATAACTTCTTTCCCACCGCCATCAGATTTCTGAATGGACAACAAACCCATGTACAGTACCTCTTTCCCCCTCTTTTTTGCACTTATTATTTAATTAATTATATTTCTTATTGTAATTTATAGTTTTAATTATGTATTGTAATGTACTGCTGCAGCAAAACAACATATGCCTGTGATATTAAACCCGATTCCGATTCTGATTGTGAATTGCATTGTCTTAAGGAATCCGCAGAATAAATAATAGAGTGAAGATACTGATTCTTTTCAGGCAAAAATTCCACAAAGGCAAACAAGGTATTTCAGTAACTTAATATAGCAAGTTGCTCAGATGCTGGAATTTGTTCACAGCTGATGATCAAGAAATGTTATTTCTTGATGAGACCCTAGGTGTACAGTACATGAGAACTACATGACAGTTTTCTTTGTGCTTAAAGATTTAGGAGAGTAAATTATTCTTCTAGGACTAGAGATTTCAACCTCATAAACCATAACGTACATTGGAAGATTATCGAAGTATGTTGTATGAAAGAGAAAAGACTAATATAAATCTATTGTTAGTAGTATTTTCTACTTTTCACTCATGTAGAAAGGATTACATTGTCAATGCTCTGAATAACGTGGTAAAGTAGTTCTGGGCCCAGGCCGTAGGCTGTAAACGAATATGTGCGATCTCATTTGTGTCTCTCAACTGTTTTGTCCTACCTTCCAGAAGAAAGACATTTTTTTTTGGAGATTATGGAGCTGGAAACTGAGTTGTTTTATGCAAAATCTGCAAAGAGGATGCAGTTTTCAGCGGAGTTTAAGCTATTTCATGTTAGCTTTGTAAAATGAAATGGCACAACTGAAGTGACTCTTTCCTCAATATTTGTCTAATTAGCTCTGCAAAGTGACGAGTGATATGGAGCAAGTTTGGAGTGATCCCATCCACATGCCACTTCCAAGAGTGGTATGCTTCAGTGAGAAAGATAACCAATGACCTGACCTCTGACCCTTTCTTCAGTCTTCAGTTTGAAAACTGCTCAATGAAACTATCGACGCAGATCGAGGAAACTTCCCAAGTGGTCAGCTACGCAGTCACCTGCTGACAAAGAGACTAAACACACACAAAGTTGCACCAAATACCTGTCTTTAACTGGTAAGGTGTGTAAATATCACATTTCTGGTGCTTTCTGGACCAAAGCAAAATTCTTTGATGTATAGCTGTTCAATTCTAAGTTGAAATTCTTCACTTGGAAGATTGGAATCTTTGAAATTTTCCATCCCATTGGGATGTAAGTGAATGGTCATGATCCGTAATGGGCCTGAGATAAGTTCTGTACATATTTGCACAGTAAGGAATTCAGAAATATTGGATTGGGCAAAAAAGTGATAGTATGTCTGCATGTGTACACAAGTTCCTTATTCTAACCATGAGAAAGGCAGAGAAAACAAATGAAAAAAATCTTACAGGAACACAGTGAACTCTTAGCACGAGATATCAGTAAATCTTGAAATCTTGAAATAAGTAGATTCAGAATACTAATTGGTTGAATAGACATCAAATAGTTCAAGAGGCAGACACAAAGGATATTTATCACAGTAATCTAAACAACAAACATTCAGAGTCATTCAAGCAAGCCCCTTGTTTGCAATCGAGTTAACAAGGATGATAGGGAATGTCACAAAGTCTAGAAGAGGAAAACGGTAAGTAATAAGTGAAAAGTAAAATGAAATTTGAATAGAAAAGAGTAAGATTATGTGAAGACAGTGAAGGAAAATGATTGGATATATTTAAGGTGGAGATAAATAAATATTTGAAACTTTCTTTGTATTGGCTGCACTGCAACTTGGAGACCCAAGGGTCTGCAGATGATGGATTCTGTAGCCACACAAAATAATATGGAGGAATTCAGCTGGTCAGGCAGCATCTGCAAAGGGCCAAGGCCAGTTGACACTTTAGGCCAAGATCCTTCATCTGGAGCCCGTATCCCTTTTCCCCGTGGTATAGTACTCTAAGATTTCTAGCAAAGACATTCTAAGAATGTCAGTGGCAGCAAAACAAACAAGCCTTGAACTGAAGGTTCAAACACCAGCAAGGAAGGTGCCATTAAGTGGTAACAAATCCAAAAACTGTTAACAAAATTGTTGAGATAGCATAAAGCAATGTTTTTAGTGATAGCATCAAGGATTCTAAAAAACTTTGTCCAGTTCCAGGTACAAAGTCATAAAGCAGGAATGCATGAAAATTTCCAAAGCAGAATCTGAGCATGCAGGTGAGACTAACACAAATTGCTGTTATAATGTCCTCTTCACAGATCTGTCTTCCTGCAATGCTAGTTTCTGGGAATCACGTACCCCTCCCAGGTCCTTCTGTTTTGTTCTGTAATGCTGGCAACTTTGTGCTGCTATTCCATTGTTATTTTTCTTTCAATGCGGGTAGTGTTAACCACAGTATTGATCAACTATAGGAATAACCCGCTATTATTTGAGAGCTTGTATACAGTTCCCACATTATATAGAGCCATGGAAGAATACAGCACTTTTGTCCCAATAAGTCCATGCCAGCCACGTTATCCACCCAATTTCCTGCATTCCACCCGTATCCTTCCAAGCTCTCATCCCTTCATGTACCCATCATGCTGCCTCAACTACTTCTTCTGGCAGCTAATTCCATACACTCATCACCCTCTGCATGAAAAGATTGGCCCTCAGGTATCTTTCAAATCCTTCCACTCTCATCCTAAATCTATGCCCCTAGTTTTGGACTCCCCTACTCTGGAGAAAAGACTTGCCATATCTACCTTATCTTTTAAACACTTCTAAAAGGTGGCTGCTCATTCCCCTACTTTCCAAGAACCCTCTAGTCCTGGTAACATCCTTGAAAATATTTTCTGCACTCTTTCCAGTTTAACAAGATCCTTCCTGTAACTGGGGTGACTAAAACTGTACACAGTACTCCAATAACTTGTACACAAGCCCCAATACCTATATTCAGTACCCTGATGGATGAAACCAGTGTGCTGAATGCCTTTTTCTCCTTATTGTGCAGTAAAGCTGCAAAAACCTCCTCCCTGGTAATACGAATGTTCTCCAAATGCCTCCACACATTTTTTAAAAATTTCTTGAGCAACCATGATTTTCTCTTCAGTAGACACCTAGCAGTAATATTCATTAAAACCCCACACCACCTCCTATGGCTTCAGACATAGATATCCCTCCTGATCTCTAAGAGGATCTACTCTCTCCAATGCCATTCTTTAACTCTTAATATTTCTATAGAACCTCTTTGGATTTTCCTGTCAGGTCCAACTCAGACTTTTTCTTTGCTCTTCTGAATTACTTCTTTGAGTGTACTCTAACTTTTTTGACCCTTACTGCTCCTTAAGCACCATCCAACCTGATTCCAGCTTATCCTGCTTCCCTGGAAAGAACACAAAATTCTAATGCAACTTCATCAGCAACTGCTTTTAGCATTTCTCATTTTTAGAGTGGATTTCCAGCATTTCCAGATTCCTAGTTGTATTTTAATCTATGTGTTTTATCTTTGGATGAACAATTATCATCTGATATAACATCTTTCAGAAAGATCCGTGTCTTGCTTGTTCCTAACCATATCAACATTTAAAGAAATCAGATCAGTGCCACTTACCACTTAAATGTACAGAAACAAAGAGCAGATTTACTGTACCTGAGAAGTCAGATAGGGCCATGGTTGTGTTATTACTCGTTGCCTTTGTTGTCACAGCCACCGCATGTTTAATCTCATCCAAGAGACTCTTCAGTTCCTGGGAGTAAATTGAACTTTCTTTCTCAGCTTTGTGCAATCTGTTATCAACCTCTAGAAGTACTTGTTGGCACAGAGTGACATCATCCACATCATCTGAAAAGACAAATGAAAAGGTCTGATCTATCTAAATTAGAAAAATATGTTATTTCATCAAATCTTTCATTATGAATGTTGATATTGGTAAAAATATTTATGGCAAATAACTAACAGAGTTGCAAAGACTTTATGTACATTTTCAGTACGTGTTTTTTTCACTCTTTGTAACTTCTTAACTTTGGGGACAAAAAAACTAAGAATGCTTGTTATTTCTTGTACCTTCAAAACATTAAACTAATTAAAGGAAAGACAAGGGAGTCCTGGAATGCAGGTGTAACTTTGTCTTTACTTTAATCGAGGCACACATGTGTCACATTGTAGTGTGATGACATATGCAATTGACATATTCATACATGTAATCCATAATTAATTATTTAAATGAACAAGAAAGTTCAATCAATCAAGATTACTCAAGTATTGAAATATTGAATACACAACATGTAATTATGATTATAGATAAATCAGGTGCTGGATCAAAAGCTGGCCGTGCTTTTGGTGCCCTCCCATCACCATTCTAGCTGAAGATGGTGACTTGGAAATACTAGTCTTCAATCTTTTTCCGAAGCCTCTAGTTGTTCAGTTCAGCATCAACACTAAAAAAAGACTATTGAATGAAAGAGAAGATGAAGCCCAAGGCAGACTTACAATAGGAATAAGAGAAGGCCACATGGCCAACATATTTACTCCATCTCATTGAAGGCACTCTCCAATTTTCCATCTGTTCTCACAATGCAGTCCTTTTCCTCCCTTTGCACTGCAGAGCTTCCCCTGCCAAATCATTTGTAAATTTTAAACCAACTTAGCCTCAGTGATATTTTGGTAAGAGCATTCTGGATTTACACTTTTGCATATGAGCCCTTCACTAACAAAGGACCCAAATGAACTAAGATTATGCATGCTCTTTTCTTGGAATATCCCAAGGAAATAACTTCAATCTACTTACCCAGCTGAATATTTTAATCACCATGGTGTATTAACTCATCTTCCAAATGCAAGGGGTCAAAACATTTTGATGATTTTGGACAACCTCAGTCAATGCAAACTGTCTTCATAATGAAAAAAACTTTTAAGTTTCAAATTCATTCTCTGAGTAATCTATGTTGCAACCCCACCGTTATATCTTTACCATTATGTACTGCAAACACTTTAAACCGCTTCTTATCATGCTACTTATCATGTTTTTATTTATTTTTATTTAGTGACACAGAATGGAACAGGCTTTTCCGGCCCAATGAACCGCACTATTTAACAGGACAACTTACAATGACCAATTAACCTTCTGACTAGTACATCTAAAACTGTGGGAGGAAACTGGAGAACCTGGAGGAAATCCAAGCAACACACACAAAGTACTGGAGGAATAAGCAGGCTAAGAGCATCTATGGAAAAGAGTACAGTCAACGTTTCAGGCCGAAACCCTTCGGCAGGACTGGAGAAAAACATCTGAGAAGTAGATTTAAAAGGTGGGGGGAGGGGAGAGAGAAATATAAGGTGAGAGGTGAAACCTGAAGGGGGAGGGATGAAGTAAAAAGCTGGGAAGTTGATAGGTGAAAGAGACAGAAGGCCATGGAAGAAAGAAAAGGGGTGAGGAGCACCAGAGAGAGTCGATGGGCGGGCAAGGAAATAACGTGAAAGAGGGAAAAGGGAAATGGTGAAGGCGGGGTGGGGGGTCATTACTGAAAGTTTGAGAAATCAATGTTCATGCCATCAGGTTGGAGGCTATCTAAATGGAATATATGGTGTTGTTCCTCCAACCTGAGTGTGGCCTCATTACAAATATCGGAATGGGAATGGGAAGTGGAATTAAAATGGGTAGCCACTGGGAGATCTGGCTTGTTCTGGTGGACAGAATGTAAGTGCCTGGTGAAGCGGTCTCCCAATCTATGTCAGGTCTCACCAATATACAGGAGGCCACATGGTAGTGAGGGAGGAGGTGTAGGGGCAGATGTAACACTTGTTCAGCTTGCAAGGATGAGTGCCGGGAGGGAGATCAAAGGGGAGGGATGAATGGACAAGTGAGTTGCATAGGGAACGGTCCTTGCCTCGTTCAGGGATCGTTCAGGAAATTGGGGGGGGGGGGTGGGGAGGGAAAGATGTGTTTGGTGGTGGGACCCTGCTGGAGATGTTGGAAGTTTCAGAGAATTATGTGCAGGACACAGAGGTTGGTGGGATGGTAGGTGAGGACAAGAGAAACCCTATCCCTGGTAGGGTAGCTGGAGGATGGGGTAACAGCAGACAAGCCTGAAATGGAAGAGCTCTGTTTTCCACAGGAATTGCTACCTATGCAACTCCCTTGTCCATTTGTTCCTCCCCACTGATCTACCTCCTGGCATCTATCCTTGCAAGCGGAACTAGTGCTACACCTGCCCCTACACTTCCTCCCTCACAACATTTCAGGGCCCTAAACAGTCTTTCCATGTGAGATGACTCTTTGCCTGTGAGTCTGTTGAGGTCATGTACTGTGTCTGATGCTCCCGGTGTGGCCTCCTGTGTATCAGTGAGACGTAACGTAGCTAGGGAGATTCTTTCGCTGAGCACTGAGCATCCGTTTTAATTCCACGTCCAATTCCCTCTCCAATTTGTCTATCCAAGGCCTCCTCCACTGTTGTGATGAGGCCACACTCAGGTTGAAGGAACAACATCTTATATTCCATTGAGTTAGCCTCCAACCTGATGGCATGAACATTGATTTCTCTAACTTTCAGTAATGACCCCCACCCCCATCTCCTTCACCATTTCCCTTTTCCCTCTCTCACCTCATCTCCTTGCCCGCCCATTGCCTCCCTCTGGTGCTCCTCCCCCCTTTTCTTTCTTCTATGGCCTTCTGTCTCTTTCACCAATCAACTTCCCAGCTCTTTACTTCATCCCTCCCCCTCCAGGTTTCACCTATCACCTTGTGTTTTTTTCTTTCCCTCCCCCCTCCTTTCAAATCTACTCCTCAGCTTTTTTTCTCCAGTCCTGCCAAAGGGTTTCATCCTGAAACGTTGACTGTACTCTTTTCCATAGATGCTGCCTGGCCTGCTGAGTTCCTCCAGCATTTTGTGTGTGTTGCTTGGATTTCCAACATCTGCAGATTTATCTTGTTTGTGTCTGGAGGAAACCCACGCAGTTTACGGGGAAAACGTACAAACTCCTTACAGGTGACACCAGAATTGAACTCTAAATTCCAAAGCTCCAAGCTGAGATAATGTCACACTAACCTGCAACGCTACTGTGGTGAACTCGTTAATCCTTATCATGAACATGTAAACTGTCCAATGAAATATTTTAATTTGCAATAAAAAATAATCTGGTAAAATATCACATGCAAAATACTGGTGGAACACAGCAGGTCAGGCAGCTTCCATGGAGAGGAATAAACTGTTGACAATTTGAGCTGAGACCTGAATCATTTACATTATAAACACATGCTGGTTATGTACAATATTTATGCACATTTTTTCCATATCTGTACTTCTACGGTTATTTTATATAATTTTTTATTCCTTTTAATAGTTTAGTGTTGTTGTTTTTGTTGTGTCAACACACCTCATCAAGTTCCTAATATATGTAAATGTATACGGCAAATTACGTTGATTCTTGATGCTTCCTGAGTTGCAACATCCAAAGCAAAATGTAGTGTGACAGTCAAGTCCCAAGCAGAACTTGGTGCATCCGTAGAATATCTTTACATCAAAATTGGAGCAAAAAGGGTTGAATTAAGAGAGGAGGTTACACTGAATGGAACTGCACAAAAGCATTGATGAATTCTTATGTGTGGAAGATTAGGTGGAGAGTTAATATTGTATTAGCATTGATTAAATTTGGTATCCTTCCAGAAGCATTTACTGGTTTCTGAGCAAGGTCAGATCTGTGTAGTCCTCCACAGTTTCAAGCATGGCATTTTTGATGAAACATTTTTCTTCTTAGATCAAAAGGAGATGACCTCTTATTAGTGATATATGGTTATAGGAATTGCATTACTTCCTTTTAATGATATTAGAATATCATAAAACAATATAACTTTCTATGTGAAAGTCATATAAAGACCAAGAACCTCAAAGGGATGTTCACAGAATAATGTTCAAGATTTCCTGGTGCTATGCCACACCAAGACTGACATTGGTAGTTGTCACACAGCATGTCTTGCTGCTGTGTTGCAAGTTCTTGCAGCTATCACGATCTAGCCCAGCAGGTGCAACTTTTGCAGCCAACTCAAAAGCAGAAAATGTAATGTGCCCATAATAGGGGGTGTGGTTATTAAATGAATGGATTCTGTAATGATGAGGGAGTGTTGCAAAAGTGTTCCTAAGAGATCAGAAGAATTTGGATAAACTGATGACAATGAGTATCTGCAGGATGGATATTCTTTGTGCAGGGCATCTCCCGACGTCTTCAGAGCTGCAGCCAAATGCATCTGGCCACAGGCTGCAGGATTTGAGATTATAGAATATAAGGAAATCGCAGTAATGAAGGGCTGGCCCATTACTAACCATACTTTCAAAGGAAGTTGGATTAGTTTTTTAAAAAGCCCTGAAAATAGCAGTAACACTTTGTCAGTAGGCAGGATTTGTGGAAAAACAGAGTTAATAATTCAGATCAATGACCCTTCAATGGAAATGGGAAACATGAGTGTTTTAAATTCAGAGAGGAGCAAGGAAAAGGAGTGAATGAGAGGAATATCTGCACTAGGGCAAACACCTGAGCTGGGTAATATAATTGCTTTGTAGAGCTGGAGATTGCAGGATCCTTTGGGTAAGCATAAGATTGAAAAAGCAAATGGAGCCAGTCGGGACTTTCTGCTTAGATTGGCCAGCATCAATAAAAAGTTAGGTTTCAGTGGAGTGGCCATTGTGCGAGTGGGCCAGAGTTTGGATAGGAAACTGAAGCTTTGGCTCAAGAGCCTTTGACTTGGGAGCCAAAGGCTAGGCTGAGGTTCTGTTTGTTTATTAGTGCTAATTAGAGTAGTGAGAATGCATGCCAGAGCTGTGGTGTGCTCCTCTTGCAGGATGTAGGAGATCTGGGAGACAACCACTCTCCTGGATTGCTATATCTGGAGAAGTGTATCAGGGTGTAGTTCCTCACTGACCTTGTGAGGAAATTGACAATGGAGTTGAATGACCTACAAATTATTCAGGAGAATGAGGAAGACAGTCACACTTATTTGGCTGGAGGCACGTAGCTGGGAGACTGTCAGGAGAAGGAGAAGGACAGGCAGCCAAAGCAGATTATACCTGTGGCAGTTCACCTCAATAACAAAAACACCACTTCGGTACTGTTGTGGCAGAGCAACCTACAGGGTAAAGTCACAGTGACCAGGTCTCTTGCACTGATTCTGGCTCTGTGGCTCAGAAGGAAAAGAGGGAGAGTTGGAGGCTGCTGGTGATAGGGGATTCAATAGTTAGGGGAACAGACTGAAAATTCAGTGGATGTGTAAGAGACTCCCAATGCCATGTTGCCTCCCAGGTGCAAGGGTCAGGTAAGGCTCTGACTGGATCCATAGCCTTAAGGGAAAGGTGAGCAGCCAGAATTCCTGGTACCAACCCCATAGATAGGAAAAGGGATGAGATCCTGAAGAGCAAATATAGGGAGCTAGGTAGGAACCTGAAAAGCAGGACATCAAGATTGTAATCTCTGGATTGCTACCTGTATCCTGTGCCAGTGAGGGTAAGAATTGGATGATCTGGCAGATGAATGTGTGGCTGGAGAATTGGAGCAGAGTGCAGGGTTTCAGATTTGTACGTCATTGTGATCTCCTCTGGGAAAGTTACTGTATAACTTGTACAAAAGGAACGAGTTACACCTGAATTTAAGGGGAAACAATACCCTTGTTGGCAGGTTAGTTGGGGAGGGCTTAAATTAGGTTGGTGGGGGGAATGGGACCAGAGTGAGAGGTCAGAGAATGCAGCAATTGATTTGATGGTAAATGCAATGTGTAGATAGACTATGAGTAAGGAGAGGGATGGATAGAATATGCATGCAGTCAGTTGGATGGGTTGAAATGTTTCTATTTTAATGCAAGAAGTATCAGAAACAAGGGTGATTAACTTAGAGCATGGATCACTACATAGAACTATGACACTGTGGCCATTACAGAGAGCTGGCTCAAGGGCAGGAACGGCAGCTGGGTGTTCCAGAGTTTAGATGTGAAAGAGGTGGTAATCAGGGATAGTATCACAGCTGCAGTAAAGGAGGATGTCATAGAGCAATTGTCCACTGAGTCAGTGTGGATGGAATTCAGAAACAGGAAGGGAGTAATCTCTCTATTGGAGCATTCTATAGATTCTATTGGAGGAGATAGAATGGAAAAGTATTTAATTGGGGAGGGGGAATAATGATGCTACTAGGCTGGAACGGGATTGTACATTAGGAACAGATGTTCTCAGGGAAATGCACAACGGAAATGTGGAGGTTGTTCTGGGAGCACTTGCATGGGGTTTTGGATAGGTTTGTCCCATTAAGGCAGGGAAAGGATGGAAAGGTGAAAGAACCATGGTTGACAAGAGAAGTGGAACATCTAGTCAACAGGAAGGAAATGTCATACATAAAATTTAGGAAGTAAGGATTAGACATGGCTCTGCAAAGATATAAGACAGCCAGGAAGGAGCTCAAGAAAGGACTCAGGAGAGCTACAAGGGGACATGAGAAAGCCTTAGTGAGCAGGAATAAGGAAATGCCCAGGGCTGTCTACATGTACATGAAGAACAGGAAGATGGCTGGAGAGAGGGTAGGACCAAGAATAAAGAGGAAACCCATGCCTGAAGTTGGAGCCGGTATGAAGGTAATGATCAGCCATGACGGAATGGTGGACCAGATTTGATGGGCCAAATCGCCTAATGGTCTTATGGCCCTTAATGAATACTTTGCTTCAGCATTCAACAATGAGAGGGATTTTGATGAATGTGAGGACAGAGTGGAGCAGGCTAATATTCTGGAACATGTTAATATTTAAAAAAACGTGCTGGAAATTTTGAAAAACATTCGTACAGGTAAGACTCCAGGGCCAGATGGAATATATCCCAGATTACTATGGGATAAAAGGGGAAGAGATTGCCATGCCTTAGTTGATAATAGGGATAATCCTGAGAATTATAGACCAGTGAGTCTTACATCAGTGGTGGGCAAACTATTGGAGAAGATTTTTCGAGACATGATTTATGAGCATTTGGAGAAACACAGTCTAATTAGGGATAATCAGTACGATTTTTGACGTGCAGGTCTTGTCTCACAAGTCTGACTGAATTCTTTGAAGAAGAGGCAAGACAAATTCATGAAGATCGAGCAGTGGATATATAGATTTTCATAAAGCATTTAGCAAGGTTCCCTATGGTAGGCTCATACAAAAAGTAAGGAGGCATAAGATCCAGGGAAACTTGGCTGTGTGATTCCAAACCGGCTTGTCCACAGAAGGCAGATGATGGTAGCAGATGGAGCATTTTCTACCTGAAGGTTAGTGACCAGTAATGTTCCACAGGGATCAGTTCTGGGGCCCCTGTTCTTTGTAATCTTTATAAATGACTTGGATAAAGAAGTGGAAGTATTTGCGGATAGCACAAAGGTTGATGGTGTTATGCACAGTGCAGAAGGTTGCCATAGGTTACAATGAGATGTTGATCAGATACAGAGGAAGTCTAAGAAGTGGCAGCTGGAACTCATTTCAGAGAAGTTTGAATTGATACACTTTGGAAGGTTGAATTTGAAGACAGAGAGTTAATGTCAGGATCCATAACAGTGTGGAGGAAAAGAGGGATCTTGGGGTCTACATCTGTAGATCTCTCAAAGTTTCCACACAAGTTCATAGGGTGGTTAAGAGGACAAACAGTGTGTTGGCCTTAACTAGTCAGCAGATTGAGTTCAAGAGCCATGAGGTAATGTTACAGCTCTATAAAGCTCTGGTAAGACCACTCTTGGAGTATTGTGATCGGTTCTGGCTGTCTCATTATAGGAGAAAAGACAAAACTTTACAGAGGGTGCAGAGGAGATTTATCAGGATGCTGCCTGAGTTAAGAACATGTCTTATGAGGAAAGGTAGAGCAAATTAGGGCTTTTCTCTTTGGAGTGAGGAGGATAAGAGGTGACTCGATAAAGGTGCTTAAGATAATAAGAAGTGTTAATAGAGTGGACAGGTGATTGGAGGAAAGTATAGAGGGTAGGTTTTTTTTTTACACAGAGAGTGGCAGGTGCATACAACACGCTACAAGGAGTGGTGTCTGAGACAGATACATTATGGATGTTTAAGAGACTCAGATTGGCACATAGATGGAAGACAATTGGAAGACTATGGAAGAAGGAAGATTTAGATTGAACTTGGAGTAATTTAAAAGGTCGGCATCAAATTGTGGACCAAAGGGCCTGTACTGTGCTGTACAGCTCTATGTTCTATGCTCTATGTTTTTGATGGATAAATGCAGTTAAAAGACAGAAAGGAAAGAACATTTTTCAACTGAGATGTAGAACACAGCCATTGCTGGAAGTCTGAAACAAAAGGAATGCAGAATGAATGCCTTAATTTAGGTCCTGGTAACATCTAGCAGAGTTGTGGAGAGAGGAAAACTGAATTAATGGTATTTGGGGTGACAGAACAGAGTGTATGGGGTGTCAGGGAGGGGTAGCATCTCTGGTGAGGTAACATGTTGCGTCCTTTTCAGGCAGTTTGTCCACCTTTGGTCCCCACCTGGCACTCAGCTCTCATCTGTGGCTCCCCGTAGCTGTTTGCATGCGACAGCGGCCAAACCCCGGGCAATGGCCTCGACAAGCCGTCTAAACCAGGTGAGGGTAGCCGACAGGTCTCAAATCCTCGGTGAGGTAGGGAGCTGTCTATCCCAGCAGGTGAAAACCGACTCCGGCGGACAGAACGGACGAGACCAATGAAAGGTCCAACGGTCAAGAAGGCGGTCTCTGCAAGCGCCGTGGAACGCTTAGAGCATGACAAGAAACAGAAGACGTCCTGGTCATCCACTGCGCCTAGTCCCATCTCCAGCCATCTCGACTCTGTCTTGCCACTGGATCCAGATGGGAATTGGGAAGAGAGAGTGAGGCTGACATTAAGCAACTCTCCCTCACTTAAATCCCGATCAAGCGCTAGTCTCGACACCATCATAAAAGCCGGCTGGTGGCGCAGTGACATCAGCGCCGGACTCCAGGAGCGAAGGTTCCTGAGTTTGAATCCAGTCGAGCTGCCTCCAGGCATGCTTTCCATCCGTGCTGGGTTGAGTATCGAGCCAGCAACTCAACCTCGGAAAAAGTACTAATGGTGTCATTGATGACGATGGGCAAACCTTACTCTGACACAGACAGGAAAGACTGTTTACCCAAGATTATTAAAATTATTAGTGAATACCGCAAGCTGCAACACAGACTGATACAGTACAACTCAGGAACAGATCCTTCAGCCAACGATGTTGTGCAGAACTAATTAAACTAGTAACCAAATGCCCAAATAAATTAATTCATTCTGCATACACCACGTCCATTTCCCTCCATTCACGTGCCTATCTAAGAGTATATTGAATACCCTATCCTTTTTATAAGCTCCACCACCACTCCAGACAGCACATTCCAGGCACCCACTTCTCTCTGTGTAAAAGCTGACTCCACACATTTCCTTTGAACTTTCCTCCTCTCACCTTAAATGCATGTTCCCTAGTATTAAGACATTTCAACTTGGGAGAAGAGATGTTGGTTGTGTGTTCTGTGTATGAATCATATAAATCTCTACGAGGTCTCCCCTTAGCTTGAAACACCTGAGAAAAAAACCAAAGTTTGTCCAGTGTCTCCTTATAACACATGCTTCCAATCCAGATAACGTCCTGATAAACATAGAACATAACTTCCTGACCATTGAACTCAATGCCTTGAGTAATAAAGGCCAGCATGCCATATGTCTTCTTCAGTAATAAGAATAATCCTCCCTGTGCCTATTGGATGGTAACCTTGCCATTGCTGTAGCACTTGTTTGTTTTACAAGACCGAGTTGCTAGCTCAACACTAAACCCCACACAAGTAGAACTAATGCAAGGAGATGACCGGTTTTGAACCTGGGACCTCTCGCTCCAAGGTCTGGAGCAGATGCCACAACACCACTGACACAGACATGTCTTTTTCAACATCCTATCAAGCTTTGCAGCTACTTTCATCGATCTATTGACTTAAATCCCCAAATTCCTCTGTACCTCAACCCTGTTAAAGGTTTTCCCATTAATGGTATATTGTCCCACCATATTTGAACTCTCACACTTGGTCAGATTAAATTTAATCTGCCATTTCTCCATCTATATCTGCAACTGATTTATACTAGGCTGTACCCATTAGTAGAGTAAATACTGAAAGGCTTTTATTAGCAGTGAAACAGAGCATGTCCATGCTGGATGACTGCCCTGGACTGTGGGAGGAGCAGTGACACAATCACCTTTATCCAGGGGTCTGTGGGAGGATCCACAGGAGCAGTCAGCAGAGGGGTGTGTTCAGACAGATATACATAGTTTACCGCATATATATATATATATATATATTGATCCCAGAACAGATCCCTGAAGAACATGACTAATCAAAGATATCCAGCCAGAACAAATCCCATTGGCCATTACCCTCAGTCTTCCATAGGTAACTCAATCCTAAATCCAAATGGGCAAGTCACTGTAGATTCCATTCAGATTGTTCTGTGTTTACAAAACCCCATGTTGTTTCTCAAAATTGTAAGGTTGAAAAATCTTATTGCAGATGAATTTTACACATTTCACTATTAATGACAGTTTGGCACTGATAGTTGGCAAGAAGTAAGCAGTAAGACAATTCAGAACTGTTTTGCTCACTGCAGTTTCAAGCATTCAGGCTTGGATATGCCAGAAATGACCAGGAGTGGAAATGAAATGATTTCAATACTTCAACAAGTTGTATACTATGAAGAATTTGAAAGTATTGATAATGTTACAGTGAAAATGAAAATTTGGAGGATCAAATCATCAAACACATTATATCGAAACACCAAGGCGGGAAATATAAAGACAAGCAGAGTGATGAAGGTGATGCATCCAAACATGTGCTCTTGACTACCAAGAATGCCAAGAAATTTATTGTTGGATTACAACACTACTTCATGCAGAAAAGCAAAGAAGGCAGGCCAATATCCGCGCTCGGCGTTTGCACAGATTTTGCTCATTTACATTTAACCAATGGAACACGGCAGCATACTCTGGATGAATTACTCCACTGATAACTATTAGAAACCAACACACAGTTTTATAATACTGTAGTAGTAGTATTGTTCTGTATTTCATTTCAATACATACTCAGTTATGAGAACAGGTTGAGTGAACTTCGCCTTTTCTCCTTGGAGCAACAGAGGATGAGAGGTGACCTGATAGAGGTGTATAAGATGATGAGAGGTGTTGCTCATGTGGATGGATAGCCAGAGGCTTTTTCCCAGGGCTGAAATGGCTAACACAAGGGGGCATAGTTTTAAGGTGCTTGGAAGTAGAAACAAGAGGGATGTCAGAGGTAAGTTTTCCACACAGAGAGTGGTGGGTGCATGGAATGCACTGCAAACGAAGGTGGTAGAAGCGGATACAATAGGGTTTTCTAAGAGATTCTTAGGTAGGTACATGGAGCTTAGAGAAATAGAAGGTTATGCTATAGGGAAATTCTAGGCAGTTTCTAGAGTAGTTTACATAGTCAGCACAACATTGGGGGCTGAGGGGCCTGTAATGTGCTGTAGATTTCTACGTTTCTATGTTTAAATGGTAGCTTGTCTTTTTTTAATACCTTTTTAACGGTTTCTACGAAACTTCAGTTGCTTAATTGGGCCAAAATATACTGGTCCGATGCATCCTAATTAACCAGAATCCACTGTGTAATGAAAACGTGAAGGCCAGGTACCAAGAAAATGAATTTCCACCACACTGCACATTAACTGTAGTATTTTTACCAATTTAGTAATCAATGAAATTGTGGCATTCTTATTTCATGAAACCATTATCACAGTAAGAAACATTAAGGCACAAATGGATTTCATCCCACAGAGGAGTTGGAGCCCAAGCCTTTGCAGCATTAGCAGATCAAGGCCACAGATTGAGTCCTCAGCTGCAGTGTTTAGTTTAGCAAAGTTTGATCTGTACCAAGGCTGAACAGCAAATGTTCATACAAGTAAAAATTAAATGGTGGTGATTTTTAACACGTGAAGATGTATAACGGAGAGCACTTCAAATCAGATTGTTTACTTACTACTTTCAGAGTAACGTACACCTTGTTGAATTATTTTTATTTAGGGATACAGCACCATAACAGTCCCTTCCGGCCCAATGACTCCACACTGCCCAATTACACCCAAGTGAGCAATTAACTTACTAACATGCATGTCTTGCTGAAGTGGGAGGAAATCAGAGAACTTGGAGGAAACCCATGCAGTCATGCAAACTCCTTACTGACAGCAGTGGGATTTTAGTTTAACGAAATCACAACCACTTTATTAACGTTCTGTTGGTAAGTTGTTAATGAGCTCTGTGCAGTTGACATTATCGTCAATGGCAGGAAACTGAAACTGTGAAATCGTCTCAATGTTCAAATCTCAATCCTGGCAGCAACTATGAGGAGAATTAGGAATAGAAAGGAAGGGAGAAGGAGCCAAAAACAGTGGAGGAGGGGAAGGAGAACACACTGGCAGGATAGGAGAAACCAGGTGAGGAGGAAAGGGGCATGAAGTAAGAAGACAATGAACAATAGTTTGGAAGTAGCATGACTGGAAGCTGTTAGACCTAATCATTAGGCAAGATTGTGTTCTTGGCTTAGTCTGCTAAGGTGGAGAAAATATTTCACCCCATGAAGACAATACCTTTCAAAAGGCTGCAAGGAAAGAAGGGGTAATTTGTGATAGGATTGATATGAATTGAATTTACTGTATTTATTATAAGTGAACATAATCTATTTTTCAAAATGTTCATCAATTTCATCCTGTACAATATTATTTCTCTAATTTTTATCTGCATCCTGTTAAATATTGAATCTAATCTTGTATCCTGAAACTATAGTATTGCTCATACTATTTGTAATTGTTGGGGGTGGTTTGATGTTTGTCTTTGCTGAGGTTCTATGATTCTGTTTCTTTGTTTCGTGGCTGTCTGTAGGGAAGACGAATCTCAGGGTTTTATACTGTATACATACTTTGATAATAAGTGTTCTTTGAATCTTTGAATTCCATCACACAAAATGCTTTGTACAAAAATGTGCAGCATTTTAGAAGCTTTCAAATTAATGACACTTGGGAACGTAAAAGATTAGTAAGGTTCAAAATGTACAGAACAGGGGAGTATTGAGTAGACGCTGATGAGAAGTAGCTTTTACTTTTCCAAGGAAGGCTTTATGTGAACAGAATTTACATTTCTAGATTTATCTTTAAGAAGAAAACAATTTATCAAGAGAAGATAAACAAGTTTGATCAACAGGTTCTTTCAGCTGTGATAATTTTCTGTTCCAAAAGTGTAACACCACATCTTTCAGACAAATATAAATTGTTCTTAATTCTAGTAAGTTATACAGCATACAAAATACCCAGAGCCAAACTAAACATTGATAAAGTAATTGAATGAATTAGTGAGTTGGGTTATGGGAGACAACTTCCAGAAGTCAATGAGTTAAAAAGAGTCATTCAGCCACCATGCCTTTGTTGGAACTTTTTGCAGAGTTATTTTTTTTTCCATATTCTTTCCAACAGCTAACAAGTGTCAGCTATAGCTCAGTGATAATTTTCTTGCCTTTAAGATCAAGATGCAAACCCTACTCTCAGGATCGGAATTTATTATTCAGTCTGGCTCAGTAACACAATTCAACCAAATGCAGGACCATCAGATACGGCAGCTTTCAGATAAGTAGTCAATCACAAATCCTGCCTTGCACCTCAGGAAGATACTGTACGGAGCATGATTTTGAAGAGCAGGATTCTGCAGTATTGTAACCAAAGTTGATCCCTCAAATCTTACTAATTAAAAAAAAAGTTAATATGTTACTTCACTGCAGATTACTCTTTAGAAGCAATTCATTTATTGAGAAACTGCTTTGAGCCATCCTGACGTTGTCAAAAATACAATATAAATTCAAAGTTCTTTCTTTCATTCATTATATTCAGCCATTTTCTGGAAGATACGATTGAATCTGCTTCCTTCACGCTTACGTCATCTTCACCACATTACATTTCTTTTATCCATCTCCCTCTGATTTCTGACTTTCTTTCATTTTAAACCTTAATCCTGAAGCTCTCTATCAAATCTTCACTTCCTCCACTCTAAGAAAAATACATTTTTCTGCATATTTTTGCATTCCATACATATAATATCTCCTTTTTTAAAAATGCAATAGAATTCACATGAATGAGAGCAGGCACACAAAGCTGGCTGTGTGGATGCATAGGAGATTAAATTTTAAATGAAGGATTGCTGTTGGTATAAGGGCCACTCTCTCAGGACGAGGAGTTGATGCTCTGAAGTACGTTTCAATGCACAGCCTTTTAATACATAGATTAGATTCCTTAATTTCAGTTTGACTCAATGGTATTCTTAACAGAATTTGGATACATATAATCTATAATTGTATTGCCATGTTAAGGTTGATGCCAACAATATTTGAACTTATTCATGTTAGGAATATATCTTGGATTCAGTAGCCAATTAGCTTGAAAGAAATGCAATTCTGTAACTTTCTGTAATACAAGCAGAATAGGATTAATTTAAATAAGGTCTTCACGATGTCCATGTGAAAGTTAACTATGAAAGTCTAACAGCTTGGTAAATTGAGTCACTTGCAAAGGGCTTCAAAGATGAATAGGTTCACAGTACAGATACAGGGTGTCAAAGACTGGTCATGTCACTGCTACTGAGGCCCATGATTAAAGCATGCTTACATACAAGGACAGGAGAGTGCTTGAGTGTGGAACGACATTATCCCCTGGAAGGAGAACCTAATGAAATTCAACTTCAGGCCTGACTTTGATTATAAGACTATAAGACCATAAGATATAGCAACAGAATTATGCCAGTTGGCCCATCGAGTCTGCTCCACTAATTCATCATGGCTGATCTATTTTCTGTCTCAGCCCCAATCTCATGCATCTTCCCTGTATCACTTTATGCCCCGACCAATCATGAATCTATCAACTTCTGCCTTAAATGTACCCAATAACTTGGCCTCTATGCCACCTGTGCAAATGAATACCACCAATTCACCACTCTATGGCTAAAGAAATTCCTTTTCACCTCTATTCTAAAAGAAGGCCATCTATTCTGAGGCTGTGTCCTCAGGTCGTAGACTCCCCCACCATAGGAAACATCCTTTCCACATCCACTCTACAAGGCTTTTCAACATTCAATAGGTTTCAATGAGGTCACCCCTCATTCTTCTGGATTCCAGTAAGTGCAGGACCAGAGTCATCAAATGTTCTTCATATGACAAGCCTTTCAATCCCAGAATCATTTTTGTGAACCTCCTTTAAACCCTCACTAATGTCAACACATCCTTTCTTAGACAAGGGGGCCCAAAGCTGTTCACAATATTCCAAGTGAGCCCTCATCAGTGCTTTATAAAGCTTCAACATTATGTCCATACTGTAGGCCTCTTGAAATGAGTGCTAACATTGCATTTGCCTTCATCACCACAAACACAATCTGCAAATTAACCTTTAGGGAATCCTGCACAAGGACTCCCAGGTCCCTTTGCACCTCGGGTTTTTGTTAATTTTCTCTCCATTTAAAAAATAGTCCACCCTTTTATTTCTTCTACCAAGTGCATGACCATACACTTCCTGACACTGTATTCCATTTGCCATTTCTTTGCCCATTCCTCTAAAGCTTCAAAGGTTCATTTATTATCAAAGTATACAACTCTGAAATTTTTCTTCTCTGGATAGCTAAAAAACCAAGAAAGAAAAGACTGGCAGCATGATTATCAGCCCCAAAATACCTCCCCTCTGCACTAAAAGATGAACAGAAATGGAACAGGCACACCAACCCCCAAATCTCCCTCCCCCCAACTCAAAAAAATGAGAAAGGTCAGGTGAAAAACACAGGATACTAAAAAATTGTAAGACTGAAAAAGGTCAACATCCAAATTGCAGAAAATCTGGGCAATATTCTCCCCCTCCGTAGCAGAGTGATCTCACTAACAATAAAAAGAATCTGTCTTACCTTTCTAAGTCCTTCGGTAGCCTCTCTACTTCCTCAAATCCACTTGCCTCTCCACCTATCTTTATTTTGTCTGCAAAGTTTGCCACAAAGTCAATAATTCTGTCATTCAAATCATTGACATAAAACATTTTAAAAAGCAGTCCTAACACAGAGCTTTCTGGAACACCAATAGTCATCGGCAGCCAACCAGAAATCACTTTATTCCTACCCCTTGACTCCTGCCAATCAGTCACATTTCTTTCCTGTAATACCATGAGCTCTTGTTAAACAGCCTCACGCTTGGCACATTCTCAAAGGTCTTCTGAAAATCCAAATACACAGCATCCACCTATTCATCCAGTCATTTCTTCAAAGAATTCCAACAGATTTGTCAGTCAAGATTTTCCCTTGAGTAAACCAGGCTAACTGCAATCTATTTTATCAGGTACTTCCAAATACCCCAAAACAACATCATAACAATTGACTTCAACATCTTCCAAACCACAGAGGTCAGACTAACTGGCCTACAGTTTCCTTTCTTCTGCTTCTCCCCCTTCTTGAAGAATGGAGTGACATGTGAAATTTTCCATTATTTTGGAACCATGCTAGAATCTATTGATTCTTGAAAGATCATTACTAATGCCTCCGCAATCTCTTCAGTGACCTCTTTCACAACAAGGTGACTTATCTGCCTTCCAACCTTTCAGTTTTGCAAGATCCTTCTCCTTAGCAAAGGAAACTTCATACGCATCTGCCCCTGACACTCTCAAACTTCCAGCATACTACTAGTGTCTTCCACAGTGAAGACTGATGCAGAATAATATTCAGTTTGTCTGCCAATCCCATGTCCCCCACTACTACCTCTCCAACGTCATTTTCCAGTGGTCTGATGTCCACTCTTGCATCTCTCTTACAGATTATGTTTCTGAACCTGCTATCTTCTTTAATATTATAGGCTTGCTGATCTTCATAATCCATCTCTTTTTTCTTAATAGTTTTTAATTGCCTTCTGTTGGCTTTTAAAAGCTTCCCACTTGTCTAACTTCCCATTAATTTTTGCTCTATTGTATGCCCTCCTTTTGGCTTTTATGTTGACTTTGACTTCTCTTGTTAACCACAGCTGCGTCATCCTACCTTTAGAGTATTTCTTCTTCTTTGGGATGTATATATCCTGCGCCTTCAGAATTGCTTCCAGAAATTCCAGCCATTACTGCTCTGTCATCATCCCAGCCAGTGTTTTTTTCCAATCTATTTTGGCCATCTCCTCTCTCATACCTCTGTAATTCCCTTTACTCCACTGTAATACTGATACATCTGTATTTAGCTTCTCCTTCTCGAATATGATCACTGTCCCATAAAGGTTCCTTTACTTTAAGCTCTCTAATCATTTCTGGTTCATTGCACAACATCCAATCCAGAATAGCTGCTCCACTGCTGGACTCAACCATGAGCTGCTCTAAAACTCCATCTCGTAGGCATTCTAGAAATTCCATCTCTTGGAATTCTCTCATTCCATTCTCTCAGCACCAATCTGATTTTCCCATTCTACCTGCATATTGAAATCCCCATGACTATTGTAACATTGCCCTTTGGCATGCATTTTCTATCTCCTGTTGTAATTTGTAGACCTCATCCTTAATACTGTTTGGAGGTCTGTATACAACTCCCATCAAGGTCTTTTCACCATTGTAATTCCTTAGCTTTACCCACAACGATTCAACACCTTCTGACCCTATGTCACCTCTTTCTAATGATCTGATTTCACTTTTTAACAACACAGCCATGCCACCCCCTTTGCCTACCTGCCTATCTTTTTGATTTAATATGTATCCTTGGACATTACAACCATGATTCAGTGATGCCCACAATGTCACATATGCCAATCTGTAGCTATGCTAAAGCTCATCCACCTTACCCTTATACTGCGTGCATTCAAATATAAGACCTTCAGTTTTGTATTCACTCTCTTCAACTCTGTCCACCTTTTATATTGCAACTCATTTTGTAGAATGCAATTTTGCCCTATCATCAGCCTCCCCTTACTAGCAGTCTCACTACACTTTGCCTCTGATTGTAAACCAACTGCCTTGTCATCAGCGCCATCACTCCAGTCCCCATCCTCCCAGCAAATTATCTTAAATCCTCCTGAAACGCTCTAGCAAACCTGCCAGTAAGGGTATTGCGCGCCCTTGGGTTCAGTTGTAACTCGTCTCTTTTGCACAGGCCATACCTTCCCCAGAAGAGATCCCAATGATCCATAAATCTGAACCCTGCTCCCTGCATCAGTTCCTCAGCCAAACATTCACCTGCCAAATCTTCCCATTCCTACCCTCATTGACATTTGGCAAGGGCAGGAATCCAGAGGTTTCTATCCTGGAGATCCTGTTTTTCAACTTACTACCTCACTCCCTTGGCATTTAGTTAGGGCTTTAGGAAAATCTCACCCTGTGGTGGAAATCAATTCTTTCAGAAGACTACAAAAGGGGAAAGCAGAGTCAAGTGAATGGAATTGAATTGACTTTATTAATTGCATCCTTCATATACATGAGTAAAATTCTTTACGATATGTCTGTCTAAATGTGCAATGTATAGTTTATAGTAACTTATAATAAAAAGTATGTACAGCAGGATAGTCAATATAACATAGAAATACATTTGCGTCAGCATGATTTAATCAGTCTGATGGCCTGGTGGAAGCTGTCCCAGAGCCTGTTGGTCCTGGTGTTTATGCTGTGGTACCGTTTCCTGGATGGTAGCAACTGGAACAGTTGTGGTTGGGGTGACTGGGTCCCAATGATCCTTTGGGCCCTTTTTACACACCTGTCTTTGTAAATATCCTGAACAGTGGGAAGTTCACAACTATAGATGCGCTGGGCTGTCCGCAGCACCCTCGGCAGAGTCCTGTAATTAAGGGAGGTACAGTTCCCATACCAGGCAGTAATGCAGCCAGTCAGGATGCTCTCAATTGTGCCCATGTAGAAAGTTCTTAGGATTTGGGGTCCCACACCAAACTTCTTCAACTGTCTGAGGTGAAAGAGGTGCTGTTGTGCCTTTTTCACCACACTGTCGGTATGTACAGACCTTGTGAGATCCTCAGTGATGTTAATGCCAAGGAACATAAAGCTGTTCACCCCCTCAACCCCAGATCCATTGATGTCAATAGGAGCCAATCTGTCTCCATTCCTCCTGTAGACCACAACCAGCTCCTTTGTTTTTGCAACATTGAGGGAGAGCTTGTTTTCTTGACACCTCTGTGTCAGGGTGATGACTTCTTCTCTGTAGGCTGCCTCATTATTATTTGCAATTAGGTCAGTTAGTGTAGTACCATCAGCAAATTTAATAGTAGATTGGAGCTGTGGGTGGTGACACAGTCATGGGTATACAGAGAGCAAAGGGGGGGGGCTTGGGACACAGCACTGAGGGGCACTGTGTTGAGGGTCAGTGGAGCAGAGGTGAGGGAGCCCACTCTTACCACCTGCTGGCAATCTGACAGGAAGTCCAGGATCCAGCTGCACAAGGCAGAGTGAAGGTCAAGGTCTCTGAGCTTCTTGTCAAGCCTGGAGGGAATTATGGTGTTGAATGCTGAACCATTACAAGTGTAATTGGTGATGCCTTTTTCTATATGATGAAGTGGATGTCTCATTCCTTTTTGCAGTCTCTCTTAATCATCTGTGCAAAATACAGAGTGTTCCAAAAAAAATTTTAGAACTGTGTTCCCCATTCATATGCCAGATTTTTACATCTAAGTATAGATGTTAAATAAATTTCCAAAGTAAAAATCTGTGAAGAAAATCTGTGCAGATTCTGACTTTCTTGACTTATTCATGACTGCAAACGATCCACGTCAGTGGCATCTAATAGTCACTGAAAGGCTGAGGTCACAGACAGAATAAATAACGAGGGCAAATTTCCTCTCCAGAAGGGTGCCTGTGAACCAGGTGAGATAAGACAATTTGATAGCTTCACTGTCTCCTAATCTAATATTAGTTTTTATTCCAAACGTTATCTAATTATCTCAAATACAAATCAATGTCTCCAGATAAATAATGCAGATGTTTGGAGACCAGTCCAATAGCTATGCTACTAAGCTACTCGACCCAAGCCTGTTCTTTCACTGGAGACTTTTGTTGCATCACTGTGAGGCAAGCTGATACACTTAAATGTGATCTACAGCATTATCTCCTGCAGATTTTTCTATTGATTGGTAGACAATTATTTGCGCTACTCATCATTTCCAATGTATAGTGAGCTACTGGGTAACTTAAACTCCTTCCATTCAAAACACTAAGTAGTTCACACAACCCAAATGAGGTACTTTTTTTTTGTAAATTCAATGTCCGAATTTAGTGAATAGCTACTTCTGTAGTCAACCAAAGGACAAAAACAACACTTAACTTATTCCCATTCTTTTTACTACTAACACTGTAAATTGAGCGGCAACTCCACTAAGGGTATTGGGTGCACAATATTAAAAAAGTGCCTTGCATCTCACTGGTTTCGGTTTTGGGGGGTGGGGGGGAGCTGTTGAAGAAAAGTCTAAATCTTAAGCACGAGGAAGTCTGCAGATGGTGGAAATCCAAAGCAACACACACAGCATGCTGGATGAAGGCAGCTGGCCAGACAGCGTCTATGGACATTAATAGATAGTCAATGCTTTGGGCTGAGACCCTTCCTCAGGACTGAAAAGGAAGGGGGGAAATGGCAGAATAAAAAACTGGGGTGAGGGAAAGAAGGCAAGCTGGAAGGTGATAGATGAAGAAGGAGGGTGGGAAAGGTCAAGGGTTGGAGAAGAATGAATCCAATTGGACAGGAGAGTGGACAATCGGAGAAAGGGAAGGAACAGGGGATCCAGGAGGAAATAACAGACATCTGAGAAGAGATAAAAGTTCAGAGTGGGGAATAGAGGAGGGAGGGGGAAAATTTGTTTACCGGAAGGAGAAACTGATATTCGTGCCATCAGGTTGGAGGCTACCCGGATGGAATATAGGGTGTTGTTCCTCCACCCTGTGATCCCTGTGAAAAATGGAGGGTGAGGAGAGTTAAAGGTTTGTTTAGTGCTAGGATCCCTTTGGAGACTGCACAAGTTACAAAGGGTAACATATTTTGTTTAGTCAAGATAACCATGGGAATCAGTACGTTTATAAAAGATGTTAAGTATGTTTTTATCACAGAGCAATTGTACTCTGCTTATACTTGTATGTTTGCAAATGAAGTTCTTGTTCTATTCAAAGGAAGCAAACACCCATATTTAACATTGTCCAATGTCTCAATTTCGCAATCCTACGCATGTTTCTGCGGTTGTTTCTATCTAACACAAATCTGGTATCATACTACATCAACTGACTTCATTAAAATCTGGCAAATTATTCTTTTTCAGATGGGGAATCTAATGAATGGGTAATCAGTAAAATGGCTGGGAAACTTGCAGAGAAATCAGCTGGAAGTGGCCTGCACAAGAATGAAATTGGCCAACATACTTAAAAGAGTTTATTGTCCATTCCTTTATCGCTCTACCTGCCAAATAAGAATTCAAATCTGGAACAATCAGTTATGAAAATAGTAGCATGTTTGAATTTCCCTATAAAATTGTACTTGAACAATTTCATTAATACTTCTAAAGGAATCGTACGTTCTTGGCCATTATCCCTAGACTTAGTAACCATAGCCACAGCTGTGCCTTCTTTGTAAATGCATCAATGTGTTGGGCCCTGGGTAAATCTTCAGAGATGTTGACACCCAGGAACTTGAAATTGATCACCTTTTCCACTGCTGATCTCTTGACGATGATTGGTGTGTGTTCCTTGACTTCCCCTTCTTGATGTTCACAATCAATTTATTGGTCTTACTGATATTCAGTGCAAGGTTGTTGTTGTGACACCACTTAACTAGCTGAACTATCTTGCTACTGTACGCCTCCTCGTCACCATCTGAAATTCTGCCTACAATAGTTACGTCATCAGCAAATTTATAGATGGTGCTTGAGCTGTGCTTAGCCACACAATCATGGGTGTAGTGAGAGTAGGGTAGTGGGCTAAGCACACTCCTTGAGGTGCACCAATGTTGATTGTCATTGAGGAGGAGATGCTATTTTTGATCTGCACTGTCTGTGGTCTCCCAATGAGGAAATCAAGAAGCCAATTGCAAAAGGATGTACAGAGGCCAAGGTTTAGGAGTTTATTGATCAGTATTGTGGTAAGAATGGTATTGAAAGCTGAGTTGTAATCAATAAACATCAGCCTCATGGAGGTTTTGCTATTGTCCAGGTGATCCAAGGCCGAGTGGAGAGCCAGTGAGATGGAATCCATTGCAAACCTATTGTGGCGATAGGCAAATTGCAAGAGGTCCATGTCGCTGCTTAGGCAGGAGTTGATTCTAGCCAGGAGCAACCTCCCAAAGCACTCCATCACAGTAGATGTGAGTGCAACTGCACAATAATCATTGAGGCATCTCACCCTGCTCTTCTTGGGCACTGTTATAATTTCACCCCTTTTGAAGCAGGTGAGAACCTCTGACTGCAGCACTGAGAGACTGAAGATGCCCTTAAACACTCCCATCAGTTGTTTGGCACATGTTTTCTGTGTCCTACCAGATACACCATCAGGGCCTGACACCTTGTGAGGGTTCACCCTTCTTGAAAGATGTTCTGACATTAACCTCCAAGACAGAGATCAGAATCAGAACCAGGTTTAATATTCCTGGCATACAGTATGTCATGCAATTTGATGTATTGCAGCAGCAATACATAATGATAAAACAAAAAATTACAATATATATATTAAAAATTAAATTAATATGTAGGGAAAAAGAGAAGGAAAGAATTACTGAGGTAGTGTTCATGTATTTGTTGCAGGTGTAGGGAAAGTAGAACAATGGGCAAAGCACACATCCTTGTCGAGTGTCAGTGTTGATTGTCAGTGAGGAGATGGTATTTCTGATTTGCACAAGGTCACCAGATCCTGCAGGGATTCACACGGGTGTAGTTTTATTCTCTCTTTCAAAGTGTGTACAAAAGGCATTGAGTTCATCCAGGAGTGAAGCATTTATCATGTAGGAAGTAGTGGTCTGCAAACCCTGCCAGAGCTGATGCACATCTATCTTCAATCAGAGCTATTTTTTCACTCTTAAAATAGCCTTCCAGATCACCAGTCTTGAATGCCACAGATCTAGCCCTCAGCAGACCACAGCTTTTGGTTTGGGTATGGCCACTACGTTCTCAATGGCACACACCCATTCACACAGGTGATACTGAAGTTGGTGATAACTGTGGCCTATTCATTCAGATGCAAAGATGAATCCCTGTCAAAATCCCTTTGACACCTGAAACTTCCACCATACTGTCTTCCACAATGAAGACTAACACAAAATACTTATTCAGTTCATCTGCCATTTCAGTGTCCCCCATTACTACCTCTCCAGTATCATTTTCCAGCAGTTCATCTCCCTTTTACACTTTATGTATCTGAAGAAACTTGGGATCCTCTTTAATATTATTGGCTAGCTTACTTTTGATTTCCATCTTTCTCTTCTTAATAACTTTTTAGTTGCCTTCTTTTGGTTTTTAAAACCTTCACAATCCTCTAACTTCCCATTCATTTTTGCTCTATTATATGCCCTCTCTTTGGCTTTTTATGTTGGCTATGACTTCTTTTGTTAGCCATGGTTGTGTCATCTTTCCTTTAGAATACTTTTTCCTGTGTGGATGTGCCTTCTGAATTGCTTGCAGAAATTCCAGCCATTGCTGCTCTGCTGTCATCCCTGCCAGTGTTCACTCCCAATCTTTTCTGGCCAACTCCTCACTCATGCTTCTGTAATTTCTTTTACTCCACTGTAATTCTGATACATTGGACTTTAATGTCTCCATCTTAAGTTTTAGGGTAAATTTGATCATATTATGATCACTTTTCCCCAGGAGTTCTTTTACGTTAAGCTCTCTGATCATTTCTGGTTCATTGCACAACTCCCAGTTCAGATGATCCTCAACCACAAGCTGCTCTAAAAAAGCCATCTTGCAGGCATTCTAGAAATTCCCCCTCCTGGAATCCAGCACAACCTGATTTTCCCAATCTTGCTGCATATTGAAATCCCCATGACTATTGTAACACTGCCCTTGTTGATGAAATATGAAAACATTCCATTGAGAAAGAAACAAAATTCTAGTGGAGGTTCACCACCTGATTTTAACTGAAAAAAGAAAAGGCATAGCAAAGGCAGGAGGTAGAGAGTGAACTTAATATAAAACCCAGCCAAGATTGATTAAAGATTTATAAAAAACAGAAAAATCAGAACACAATATAGAGCTGGCCAGAAAGGTAAAAATAGACGACAAAGATTCCTATAGATATTTATAAAAGGACTGACGCAACTTTCCATGCTATAGAAAATTAGGCTGAGGAGCTAATGCTGGAAAATAAGGTGTTAGGTGAATTGAGCATTTTTTTTTGCATTTATTGCATTTTTTGCATTTTTTTTCTAGTTGTCAAGCTGGTTTGCAACTGGGGTTGGTCCAAGGCCTTCAATATTTCAGAAAATTAGTCAAGCGACTTGTACCAAAGGTATAGTTGCTCATTTTGCTGATGACAGAAAGATAGATTGGAAACTAAGTTGTAAAGGGGACATAAGGAGGCTGTAAATGGATACAAATGAGGACAAAGATTTGCAGATGGATTATACAATGGAAAATGTGAAAGTCCACTTTTTGACAAGAAAATGAAAAGAGTCTTTATCAAAATATTGAGAGATTTTAAAGGTCTAAGATGCAGACAGATCTGGTTATGATTCAGAGGTAGGTCATTAATTTCATTATTTGTTAAGGACACTAAATACAAACCAGGAGTCTCCTTCAGATAAAAAGCACTGGTGTAACCAGGGAGTCTTAGCAAGATACTAAATGGAAATAGGCCTTTTGTCCTACTGAGTTCATACTGACCATCAACTCCCATTTACACTAATCGTACAGCACTTTTATTCTACCCACCTTCCCCACCCCAGATTCTACTATTCACCTACGCTCGAGACAATTTACGAAGGACAATTAACCTACCAGCCTGAGCAACACAGAGAAAGTGTTGGAGGAATTCAGTGCATCAGGCAGCATCTATGGAGGGAAATGAACAGACGAAGTCCTGTGATGAGACTTCATTATAAATCTCAGCCTGAAACATCGATTGTTCATTTCCATGCGTAGATGCCAACTAACCGCTGAGTTCCTCCAGCATTTTGTGCATGATGCTCTAGAATTCAAGCATCTGCAGAATCTCTTGAGCAATCTACCAGCCTCATTTTGGGATGCAATGTGTCCTGACAAAACCCATTCAGCCACAGGAGGAACTCCACATAGGCAGCACCAGAGATCAGGATTGAACACCATTCCCCAGGGCTGTGTTCTACAAGATGCACCACTGTGCATTTATGCCCCAAGTCTGTGTATACTGTGTATAGCATCACCTTCTTATTTAAGGAAGGACACAAAAATGCTGGAAGAGGTCCAGAGAAAGTTTACTAAATGGATACCTGTTGGAAGGGTTGTCTTCAGAAAGAAGGCTGAAGTTCATAAAAATAAGAGGAAACTTGATTTAACTATTGAAGATTGCATTGTAGTAGGTCTCTCTCCTTATACCGGAGAGAGATCTTGCTACTATACTGATAAAAACTTTACAGCTACAGACACCATTCTATATAAGCACAACAATATTTGGGGGAAAGAAACCCAGATACATAGCAGCAATCAATAATTTGCGAACAATTTCCTCCAATTAACCAGTCAAACCATCTATAATAGATATTTTCCCAAAGGAACTGGTATGGGCAATGACTCTAATGGAACAAGTTAATTAGGCATTAAACTCTATAGTATTTTCTCTTGACAAACAAAGCAAAATATGCAAGTACCTAGACTGCTGCCAGTACTGCAAAATGGGTTGAAAATAAGCACGAAGACTTCTGGAGTGGGGGAGGGGGATACCACTGAATGCTACATTGCTAAAGACATCAGTTAAGTTTAGGAAACAAAACAAGTAGATCATTACATATTGGATCCTGTCCAGTATGTAATGGTGTTTTGATGCCAACAATGCCATTGTGCAGTGTACAGGGATGAACAAATATTGATCAGCAGATAGTCTTCCTTCCATCTACTCAGGTTATCAAACATCTTGTTAGATGAAATGGGATGCAACAAGGTCAGACAATAGTACTTGCCAGTGCTATGGGAGAACATGGTGGCAATTTTCCTTACGTGATGACAGGCCTGCATGCCAGATGCAATTTCTCTCATTTTTGCCCCTCATGACATTCCAAATATACACACAAGCCTTGTCCTGGCTTCTCCACAGAGTGGTTGTTGAGATCTTGATTGACCTTGTTGCTTTAGATTTCTTTGGTGCCTTGAATCAGCCATAGATGCCAGCTTTGGCACCATGATTTAAGGATGCTCTGTGTGTGTGGCTGCATAGTCTGTGAACATCCAGTTGACTGTGGTAACTGTAGGTCAATTTTCTCAAGAATCTTACTACTTATGAGCTGTCAGTTCCAGGAACATTTCTGAGACAACAAAGATGGAGCAGCCTCTGAAATAGGGAATGTGGCTTAGAATTAGCTTCTGAGGCCCCAAGGCCACAGGCCCAAGAGACAAACACGTACATTCCAGTATTTGACATTTCACCAAAACCATTGGGAAATTTAACTAGTCACAAATTTGGATCATCCACATCTATGCAAACTTTTTTGCCCATATGCACTTACCCCATTTGCCCATATTAGGTCTAGATCCTTCAGTGCCTTGTCTGATTAAGCACTGGTCTACGTATATCTAAACGCGATGATCTTATCTAACTCCACTTCTCATTTGAAAGCAAGTTCCAGATATCAACCACTCTGTTGAAAACTTACCTCACAGATCCCAGTGATCTCACAAATCCTTCCTCTCATCTTAAACTCGTGTCGTCGCGGTTTTCATAAAACATTGACCAGTACAGCGCTGGACAGGTCATTCGATCCATAATGTGCTGCTCTTGATGCCAATTTATACTAGATGCCACCCACCTGTGTATCATCCACATCTCTCCACTTCCTCATGTTCATGTGCTTATATAGAAAAACTCTAAATTCCACCAAACTACATGATTCTTGGTAACCTGTTCTAGGTATCTATCTCTCTTTGCTTAAAAAAAATTGCTACTCACATTTTCCCACCCTGGAGGAAAGGTTCTGACTGTCTACCCTATTTATGCCTTTTATAATTATAAAATTCTCCATCAGTTTCCCCTCAGCTCCTGATGCTCTAGGGAGAACAACCCAAGTTTGTCCTAAATGTACTGTGTATAGGTAAGGGGTTTCTTCTTTATGTTACTGCGTATGTAAATCAAAATGGCTTCTTTGTTAAGTTAAAAGTAAGAATGCTTCTTTGTTATGGTAACTGGTGAGAGAGTGCTTTCTCTCGCAGCTTGTTTGGGTTATAATTACTGACAATGAAAATTGTATTCATTTGTTAACCAATTGGGATAGATGTTATTCTTACTTGTGGGTCTGTAAGCTGGTGTTGCATGGACTTTTAGGGAGTTGGAGGGGAGATCACGAGGAAGGCGGACGGTGCTGGATGTGCTCTGGTCGACCACCGAGGTTGGTCCCAGGTGGCAGGTTGTGGAGGTCGGAGAAGATTGAATAGTGGACCGAAGACTTTGACGGTTGAGCTCCAACGGTTGTGCACGAATTGACTGAACCCTGATAAGTTTTGGCAGCTTTTCTTTCATATATATTGTATCGCTATTAATCACCTAGTTCTAGTAAGATTTATAAAGTGTATTCTGTAAATGTACATGGTGTGTGGTTTGATATTGTGTGCACGAGTTTGTATTAGTGTGCATTTCACAGCATCCACGTATATGGAAGGCACGATTTGGCGAGTGGACGGATTTTCCCCCAGACATACACTAGCCGATCGTGTGAGCGTTACGTGTGCGTGCGCACGCGCGTGTGTGTGTGTGTGTGTGTATCATCTGCCCAAATTTGTCATCTGCCCATCTACATTTTCAGCCAAATCATTGATACATATCATTAATAGGTCCCAGCATTAATCCCTGCAGAACTCCACAGGTCATGGAGGTCCAGCCAGAATAATGGCCTTCAACTCTTACTACCTGTCTTTTATGGGCAAGCCAGTTCCAAATCCAAACTTGCAGTTCAAGTTCAAGGTCAAGTTTATTGTCATTCAACCAGGCACATGCATACAGCTAAACAAAACAACATTCCACTGGGACTAAGGTGCAAAACACAGTACATATATCTCATACAGTACATTAAATAATATTAACAGATAATACAAAAGTATTCTGTAGGTGTACAGGTTGACATTAAGTGCATATATGAGCTATAGTTAAATAACAACAATAAAATTCTACTGGCACTGTATTAAATAATGTGCTAGTTGGTAGCAGGGTATTTAAAAGTCTAACAATCTTTGTTCTTATACTGTGGTACTTTCTGCCTGATGGTTGGAGGTCAAAGAGATCGTGGGACAGATGGAAGAGGTCATCGACTCTGCAAATGGAGTGCTTCTGGTGTAGTGTGTTAGGGCACAGTTAGTGCAGCGCGAATGACTCCAGGGGCAGTGTTATTTTCTTTGTGTAAAGTGTGGGAGTTAACCACATCTGCACCAAGTGCACCGAGCTGCAGCTCCTCAGGAACGTGGTTAGGAACTGGAGCTGCAGATCGATGACATTTTTCTCGTGTGGGAGGCTGAGGAAATGACAGACAAGAGCTACCGGGGAGGTAGTCACATCTAGGTTGCAGGAGGCAAATAACTGGGTGACTGTCAGGAGGAGGAGGAGAGATAGGCAGCCAGTACAGAGAACCCCGGTGGCTGTTTCCCTTAATAATAAGTATACCATTTTGGATACTGTTGAGGGTGACAACCTACCGGGAAAGGGTGACCTGTTTTATAGCATTGAGTCTGGTGCTGTGTCTCAGAAGGGAAGAGAGGTGAAGAAAGGTGAAGAGGCAGTAGTGACAGGAGATTCCATAGTTAGAGGAATAGATACGAGATTCTGTGGACATGATAGAGACACCCAGATGATACGCTGCCTCCCAGGTGCCAGGGTCAGGGATGTTGCGGTTCAGGTCCACAGCATTCTACAGGGGGAGGGTGAGCAGCCAGAATACCTGTCTAGTAGTCTCTTAAATTTTACCTAAATTAGGGATGTGGCTTCAGGGTACTTAGAGGCCCATGAAAAAATAGGCTGAGGACAGCATGGTTTCCTTAAGGAAAATCTTGCTTAAAAAAATCTGTCAGAATTCTTTGAAGAAATAAGTAGGATAGGCAAGGAGAATTGGTGGTTGCTGTGTACTTGGATTTTCAGAAGTCCTTTGACAAAGTGCCACACATGAGACTGTTTAACAAGCTAAGAGCCCATGGTATTACGTAAGATGTGTTAGCATGGATAGAGCATTGTCTGATTTGTAGGTGGCAAAGTGTGGGAATGAATGGAGCCTTTTCTAGTTGGCTACCAGTGACTAGAGGTGTTCCACAGGGGTCTGTGCTGGGTCTGCTTCTTTTTACATTATATATCAATGATTTGGATGAAGGAATTGATGGCTTTGTAGCCAGGTTTGTGGAGAATACAAAAACAGGTGGTGGGGCAGGTAGTGTTGCAGAAGCAGTGAGTCTGCAGAAGGACTTAGACAGATTAGGAGAATGGGCAAAGAAGTGGCAGATAGAACACAGTGTCAAAAAGCCCTTTGGTAGAAGAAATAAAATGGTACACTATTTTTTTAAATGGAGAGAAAATTTAAAAATCTGAGGTGCAAAGTGACCTGGGAGCCCCTGTGCAGGATTCTCTAAAGATAAATTTGTTGGTTGAGTTGGTGGTGAGGAAGGGAAATGCGATGTTAGCATTCATTTCAAGAGGACCAGAATGTAAAACCAAAGATGTAATGGTGAAACTTTACGAAGCTCTGGTGAGGCCTCACTTGGAGAATTGTGAGCAGCTTTGGGCCCCTTACCAAAGAAAGGATGTGCTGACATTGGAGAGGGTTCAAAGGAGGTTCACAAAAATGATTCTGGGATTGAAAGGTTTGTCATATGAGGAGTATTTGATGGCTCCGGGCCTGTATTCACTGGAATTCAGAAGAATGAGGGGTGACCTCATTGAAACCTATCGAATGTTGAAAGGCCTTCAAAGAGTGGATGTGGAGAGGATGTTTCCTATGCTGGGAGAGTCTTAGACCAGAGAACACAGCCTCACAATAGAGGGACCTTCTTTTCGAATGGAGATGAGGAGGAATTTCTTTAGCCAGTGCGCTGAATCTGTGGAATTCATTGCCACTGGCAGCTGTGGAGGCCAAGTCATTGGGTATATTTAAGGCAGAGGTTAATAGATTTTTGATTAGTCAGTGTGTGAAGGAATACATGGAGAATACGGGGGATTGGAGCTGAAACAGAAAATGAATCAGCTATTATATCTACGCTGGGAAAAGGATTCTGACTAGTTAGATCATCTATGCCTCAACTTTATATACTTTTATCAGGTCATACCCTCAGCCTCCTTCACTCCAAGGAACATGTACCCAGCCTATCCAATCTTTCCCCATTACTAAACTCCTCCAATTCCATCAGGAAATGTGCCTTCCACTGGACTACCAGACATTAATCTTTAAGTGAGCTTGCAACAAAAACTGCACACCATCCATATACAAGCACATTTTCCACTGTGTTATCAATTCTGTTTTCTGGTATGATATGTTTTAAAGTAATAGCTGATGTGCTTTAAAATGTATTGGAAAAGCAGAGTAAGGTGGTATGTCTATTTTATATTTTCTAAACATTATCTTGCCCAGGATGTCTCCAAAACCACCAAAGTCCATGGTTATTTATTTCGCTTCTTTGGTCATGTGGGTGGGGTGTACTTTCTACTATCACCAGCTAGAATTGTAGCAGGAAGTTGATTCAAAATCATGTTTATTATTATTGACACACAGTGTGTTGTGAATTTTGGTGTTTTGTGGCAGCAGTCCAGTGAAAGAGATAAAAAAGTAGAAATAAGAAATAAAATAAATAAATAGTGCAAAAGAGGAGCAAGCGAGGTTGATGCACCATCAATAACTCACACTGAGACGTAGGCAAGATATCGGCTTTTATTGACTGGAAGAAGGAACCAGGAGTGAGTGTCTATCATACAAGGTCCTGGAGACTGAGGCCGATCTTCAGGCCGCAGGTCTCCTTTATACAGGGGCCTGTGGGAGGAGCCACAGGAGCAGTCAGCAGGGGCATGTCCCGACAGGCACATAGTTCACCACAGAGGTTGTGTTTATGGGCTGTTTGTGGTCCATCAAACAGGAGCAGCAGGTGGGGGGGGGGGGGGGGGGGCGAAGCTTTTGCTAAAACTTCATGCTTTTTCAAAGTCCTGTGCTTCCTCCCTGATTATAGTAATGAGAAGAAGGCACGTCACAGATGGTGAGTGTTCTTACTGATGGATGCCTCCTTCTTAAAGCACCACCTTTTGAAGATGTCTTTGATGTATATACTCTCTTTCCTTTTTCCCTCCGATTTCTACTCTACACAATATGTAATATTCCAGAGGAGAGAAATGTAATGAATTGGAAAAAACACTGAATGTAGGCACAGATATTAGGTCTGCTAATCTATAAGCACAGACAATTTACAACTATTACAAGTGAATAGATGGAAAATCATGCATATTGTGAATTGCACATACCTATTTCAATATCTAATTTTCAATACACGTACAAAGAACAGAACAATCACAAATTTAATTCTTCAGAACATTCAACACAATGCTAATTAAAAAATGCAAGCACGCACAAACTATAAAAGTATATTAATTTATTAAAAGGAAACTCATACTGAAAATAAGCCTCGATTATTGGCAAGGACAGGAAAAATAATCAGTAAGATTGTCCACCATTACCAATACTACAGTATATTATTAAATGCAACACCACTGCTCGAGAATGTGCTCCTTGGGTCTGTGCATTTGTAACAAAATAGTTTCAATAAATCTACTACTACTGGAGCATTTTTAAAGCTCTTTAGAAAGGAATTACAACTGCAAAATTCAGTTTCCAATGTTATAGAAAGTTAAGTGAATTATTGCAGTATAAAAGCTTAATATTACATCCCTCTGCAATGTTTTCCAATTAGCCATCCTTATGTTGGAGTAGAGTTCTAACAATGATTACTTGCATTTGTAGATCTTGTTGTTATACTCAGTTGAAACTCACATCATTTGGATATAGTTTACTGAATGGTAAACACAAGAGGGAAGCACACAATATAGAAAGGGATCATCATGTGCTTGCCAATCGTCAAATTTTCATTTTTAATCTCACTTTCTAGCACTTGTCATATAAACCTCCATGCTATAATGGTTCTTAATGTTATGAACCTGCCTTCACATCCCCTCAGACAATGCATTCCAACTTTCTTCCTCAAATCCCAACTAAATTTTATGCTCCTTTACTTTAAATCTATGCCTTCTGGTTTAGACACTCGCAAATGTCTACAAATATTACTTAACTGGCCACATTACCATCTGGAATGGAGGTGCCATTGCACAGGTTCAGAAAAAGCTGCAGAGAGTTGTCAACTATGTCATCTTCATCATGGGCACTAACCTTCCCTGCATCCATGACACATCCAAAGTTTTATAAATTTGCAACATGACCTCCTTGCTTTTATATGCTGTGACTTGATGATGCTAAATACACCTTAGCTACATATACTGCCACCTTCAGGGATCCTGGGTCTCATACCAAGATCACACTCTGTTGTACATTACTCATAGGGCCTACAATTCATTGAAGATGTCCTTGTCGTATTAATCCTCCCAAAATACATCACCTCACATTGGAGTTGTGCATGTTTTTCTCTACACACCGATCCTGCAAACTACTGGAATCTGTTCACTGGAATGCTGCCTTTGCTGCATTGCCCCAACCATGAAACCACACGAAGATTCAATGCACTGTCTGGTACAAATCAGGAAGATCATTAGGTAAAGGCCTAGTTTCTGATGACTTATTTTACAAGGTAAGTGATAAGTATAGGTAGTTAGTCTAAATTAAATTTCCCTTCTTGTGCAATCGTTTCTGCAGTGAATCCAAAATATTTATCTCTACTACATTTGCTAAAGTACATTCAAGCTATGAGCCTCTTTCCCTCATTCTGACAGAAATGAGATAATAATATAATAATACAAAAGGAAAATACCACAGACACTGGATATCTAATTTCTTCCAGGAACAGTGTCCTTGATGATGTTCTCTATTTCTCTCCCAAGGGATTTCTAGCTGTCTTGCTTTGAAAAAAACTTGTTTAACTTCTTTGCTTTGATATTAAAAACTTATTTCATCTCAAACTTCCACTTTGATGAAGTACCATTGAAATGAAACAATGGTCTGCATCTTGCCAGCTTTGAACATAGAACATTACAGCACAGTAACAAACCTTTTGGTCCAGTGCCTGCACAGGTCATGATGCCAGTCTAATCTAAAGCAATCTATTTGCAGAGGATCCATATCCCTTTATGTCCTGCCCATTCATATGTCTGTCTATATATTTCATAAACTTTATATCCTGTTCTACCACCTGCCCTGGCAAAGCATTCCAAGACTTTTATAATCTTAAATACTTCTATCAAATTATTCTAAACCCTTCTTATAACTAATTCATTTTAAATCAGGTAGAATTTTAGTGAACTTCTTCTACACCCTCTCTAAAAACACCACATAGTGCGGCGACCAGAAATGCACACCATATTCAAAATGCAGCCTAACCAAAGTTTTATACAGCTACATCTTGGCTTGTCCATTTTTTAAACTCACTGCCCTGACTGATGAACGCAAATATACCATATGTCTGCTTTACCAGCCATCCACCTTCCAGATTGCACTCCAAGATCCCTCTGTAAGTCAATGTTCTGAAACGCCCTGCCTTTTTGTATACTTCGTTCTTGTACTTGACCTCCTAAAATTCATCACCTCACACTTGTCTGGATTAAATTCCATTTGCATTCCTCTGCCCAAACTCCTAACTGATCTATTCTTTTACCACCTCCTTTACAATCCACATCTCTACCAATTTCTGTGTGATCTGCAAACTGAACAATTCACCAACTTGTCATGTTCATCAGGAGACTGAATTTCCTTGACCAGCCGCGAAACCTAACATCTTGAAAGGCTGTGCTGCCTCAATCCCAGATGAGCTAAACACACTTTATGCAGTCTTTGAAAGGGAGCACAAAATTTCACCCTGTGCGAGAACCTGCAGCGTCTGGTGACCCTGTCATCTCTGTTTTGGAGGTCAACATCAGAACATCTTTCCAGGGGGTAAACATTTGCAAGGCATCATGCCCTAATAGTGAACCTGGCAGGGCTCTGTAAACCTGTGTCAAACAACTGACGAGAGTTTTCAAGAACATCATCAATCTCTCACTTCTGCACTCAGAGGTTCCTGCCTACGGCAAAAAGGGTGACATTTATACCAGTACCCAGGAAGAGCTGGGTGAGCTGCCCCAATGACTATTGTCCTGTGGCACTCACATCTACTGTGATGGTTTTTGAGAGGCTGGGCATGGCTAGAAACAACTCCTGCCTAAGCAAAGACCAGGATCCGCTAACAATTTGCCTGTTACCACAATAGGTCTACAATGGATGCAATCCCACTGGCTCTCTACTCTGCCTTGGATCACCTGGACAACAGCAATACCTACATCAGGCAACTTCATTGACTACAGCTCAGTGTTCAGTGCAATCATACCCTCAACTCTAATCAACAAGCTCTAAAACCTGGGCCTCTGTACTTCCCTCTGCAACTGAATCCTTGACTTCCTCATCAGAGATCACAGTCCATGCAGATCGAAAATTTCATCTTCTCCTTGCTGACAATCAACACTGACGCACCTCAAGGAAGTGTGCTTAGCCCACTGTTCTACTCTCACTACAGCTATGACTGTGTGGCTAGACACAGCTCAAATGCCATCTATAAATTTGCCGACAACACAGCTATAGTTGACCGAATTTCAGATCGTGACAAGAAAGAATACAGGAGTGAGATAGATCAGCTGCTTGGGTGATGTTGCGGCAACAACTTTGCAATCAACATCTATAAGACCAAGGAATTGACTTCAGGAAGGGGAAGGCGAAGGAACACACACCAGTCCTTATTGAGGGATCAGAAGTGGAAAGAGTAGACAGTTTCAAGTTCCTCAGTGTCAAAATGTCTAAGGCTCTATTCTAGGCCTAACATATTTGATGTAATTACAAAGAAGGTACAACTTCAGCTATGTTCCATTAGAAGTTTGAGAAGAATTAGTATGTCACAAAAGACAGTCACAAATTTCTATAGACATTCCGTGGAAAGCATTCTTAAGGGTTGCATCCTCACTTGGTATGGAGTGGCCACTGCACAGGATCGGAAAACATAGCAGAAAGTTGTCATCTCTGCCAGCTCCATCATGGGCACTAGCCTCCCCAGCATCCAGGACACCTTCAAAAAGTGATGCCTCAAAAAGTCGGCATCCATCATTAAGGACCCCCATCACCCAGAGCATGCATTCTTCTCATTGCTACTATCAATGAGGTGGTAGAGGAAACTGAAGACAACACTCAGTGTTTTGGGAACAGCTTCTTCCCCTCCGCCATCATCTTTCTGAATAGACAATGAACCCAAAAACACTTCCTGAGTATTTTCCCTCGCTCTTTGCAGTACCGTCAATCTGCATGTCGCTCAGTGTCTTGGACTATATATGTATTTTCTTGTTAATGATGTGTGTTTTTTTTTCTCAGTAAAACATTTTAACTTAATTTTCTTTGTTATATATGTATTTATTAAAATTTATAGTTTTCATTAATATGTAGTACAATGTACTGCTGCTGCAAAACAACAAATTCCATGACATATGCCACTGATTTTAAACCTGGTTCTGATTCTATCATGAAAGCTCATTTCAAAGACTTCGTTACACATCTCATTTCAGCTTGCATACACAACTTTTCATTTTTGGCTGAACTTACAATATATCTTGACAGTTAAGGTTCGCATCCTTATCTTTTGTCATCACAGGAACATATTAGTCCTACACTCTAACCAGTTGGCCTTTAAGTATAACTCCCACATGTCATATGCTTATTTTCCCTCAAACACCCTTTCCATATCTACTTCCCCCAGTTGCTGCCTCATTCTGTGTAAGCGAGCGTTCCCCTAATTTAGCACTTCCACCCAAGCACCAGACTCATACTTATAACTATCTTAAAGTTTACAGAATTGTAAACTTTAGCTGAAGCAATACAGGGTCTGTAACAGCTCCTTGCTTAGTTGACCTATTGCATATTGCTCAAGAACGCCCCTTCGATGCACCTAACAGACTCTGCTGCAGCTAAGCTCTTGGCAATAAGGAAGCTCACTACTGGTGAAGCTAAATGTTGCCCATTATAATATCCTAGCTTTTTTTTACATCTTTTCACAATCTGCCTGCAAGTGTATTCAGTTGTTCCTATCATAGTGGTTGCACATTTCTTATTCCTGCATTCTCTTTTGGTTGCACATTCAAACACAGCAGCCTCTCGGGGACTAACCAAAGCTGCTCTTTTCTTTTTAAAATGTGCTTTTTATGACCGTAAGACTATTGGACTCCAAAAACTATGGGTACAGCAATGATCTGCTCATTTTTTGGAGCAGCTGGTTGCGATGTTGAATGAGCTGGTGGATGTGCTGGAGAGGGTCTGAAGGAGCTGACTTAGCTGTAGACCGTGTTGCTGCCTGTTACTTGAAGGCATCAGAGTTGGTGCATGAAAGCAGCATGCTGTGTAACCGTGAGTGACTTACTTGGAGGTTTCTCTTGTGATCGCAAGATCCTGTTGGATGTCGATAATGTAAGGTGCCGCAGGCCTGCTTCCCTTGTTTAGTGGTGAGACAGGCGATGAGGAATCAGTGTGGTCTCAGCTGTAGCGAGACCTAGGCCTCAAGCAGCAAGCTTGCCTGCTGCTGTGGTCCAGGCGACAAGATGCCAGAAGCGGTGTAACACTGTGTCTGGGCTCAGTTGGGGTTATGCACCTTGGCCCCAGACGCTGCCTCATTCAACTGTATTTGTGTACGTTTTGAATGACAATTAAACTTGAGTTGATTTTGATTTTTGATTCTCAAGTCCTCTCTGGATGAGCTCGACGAGATGCAACCAAGACATTTTCCCATCTCTTCTATATACCTGTGTTGTCTGTTATTGATTATTGAGAGTAAGGCAGGATTAGGAGCTCAACAAAGTTTTTATAATAGTTGCTATATCACAGCTCTATGTAGTATTACAGGCTTTATTTTTATCTGCTTTATCTGTTATACCACTTGCATTAAAATACTCCCAAGTCAGACCTTCATTATCTGGCTTTGCCTGTTTTTTTCTATTGACTTACTTGACTTACAGTGGCATGCAAAAATTTAGGCACTCCTGGTCAAAATTTCTGTTACTGTGAAGTTAAGTGAGTAGAAGATGAACTGATCTCCAAAAGTCATAAAGTTAAAGATGAAACATTCTTTTCAACATTTTAACAAGATTAGTGTACGATTGATGGTGATTGCTAAGTTTGTGGCCAAAGTTAAAATGAGTCAATTTTAGAAAACCTAACACATTTATTTTTCAACATAGTCCCCTCCTGCATTTACACACTTAGTCCAGCGGTCGTGGAACATACGGGTCCCTTCTTTGTAGAAGTCGGCGTCTTGGACCTCCAGAAGTGGTCTACAGCAGGGGTGATTGATAAGTTCGTGGCCTAAGATAGAAGGAGATGAATTACACAGATCCCGTTACATATATGTGCAATTCACCTCTTTGAGTGATTATGCAGAAAGTTTCAAGTTAATAACTCATCTCCTTCTACCTTAGGCCATGAACTTATCAATCACCTGCTACCGACCATTTCTGGAGATCCGAGATGCCAACTTCCACAAAGAAGGGATCCGTATGTTCCACGACCGCTGGACTAAGTGTGTAAATGCAGGAGGGGACTATGTTGAAAAATAAATGTGCTAGGTTTTCTAAAATTGACTCCTCCTACCTTAGGCCACAAACTTATCAATTGTATTATTTTTGTTTTGTACAATTTTAGAATGAAGAAAAGGAAAGGAGCATCATTCAAAAGTTTGCACACCCCAAGAGATTTGAGCTCTCAGATAACTTTTACCAAGGTCTCAGACCTTAATTAGCTTGTTAGGGCTATGGCTTGTTCACAGTCATCATGAGGAAAGGCCAGGTGATGCAAATTTCAAAGCTTTATAAATACCCTGACTCCTCAAACCTTGTCCCAACAATCAATAGCCATGGGCTCCTCTAAGCAGCTGCCTAGTACTCTGAAAATTAAAATAAATGATGCCCACAAAACAGGAGAAGACTATAAGAAGATAGCAAAGCATTTTCAGGTATCCGTTTCCTCAGTTCATTATGTAATTAAGAAATGGCAGTTAATAAGAATGGTGGAGGTCAAGTTGAAGTCTGGAAGACCAAGAAAACTTTCCGAGAGAACTTCTCCAGGGATTGCTAGAAAGGCAAATCAAAACCCCCGTTTGACTGAGAAAGACCTTCAGGAAAATTCAGCAGACTCTGAAGTGGTGATGCACTGTTTTGACCAGGGTTGCCCAAACTTTTGCATGCCACTGTAACTTCTACCTTCTCCTCAATCACTCCATCTGATGATCTACTGCTCCAATTCCCAACCCTCTTTCCTCAACCCACCCCCACACCCCACCAAACAAAGTTAACTCATCCTGAGTAGCCATAACAACCTTACTTGCAAGCATTTTGATGCTCTTCCAGTTTAGGTGCAAAGCATCCTTTTTGTGCCATTCCCACCTGCCTTGGAAAAAGATTCCAATGATCCAGGTATATGAAGCCTTCCCTCCTACATCATCTCCTTAGCAATGCATTCAAATGTACTATTGTTCTATTTTTACCCCTCACTAATGCACAAAACTGTTGGCCAGCAGTTCCAGAGAAAATCATAGCCATTTCAAAGAAAGACACAAGCACCTTACTTAGCACATTCCCAGGAACTGGTGCATTGAGTGACTTGGCAAAGCTTTCATTATATACTACACTCTTAATGCACCCTTATTGGTTGAGTGAATATGAACAACTTGGTTTTGTTCGGCCTCCAACTTGGACATGTCTGACAAAGTGTTAAGCTGGTAAATTTTGACTTTTCTCTTCTAATATTTGTTAATAAAAATATTTTTCATCTAGGCCGTATGTTCCATAATGTGTTGGTTCTCTGTGGAATGCTATTAAGTGAGGTACAAGTTTAAATCTTTAACTTAAGTGCAAGCACTGAACATGCAGGACTTTACTGAGTGACAAGTGATGGCATATCTGTCACGAAATTACATGTGGAATGGTAGAGTGGAGCCTATTCCCTCTAGAAGCCACTCAGGTCATTTAACAGTCCACAACTGGTAAGAATCAAGATTCCTTTTTTTAAAATTGTACCTTTGCCACAGATTTCGTGCTTTTATGGTGTTTTAAGGGGGTTATGAGCTATAGGGAGAAGGCAGGAAATGCAGTTGAAAAAAGTCAGCCATGATTGACTTGCAGAAAGGCACGATGGGATAAATGGCCTAATTCTGCTCCTATATCTTATGCACCTTTGGTCTTTGATCATGAATACACCCTTATTAGTTGCTGGCTCAACATGACCTCATCATCACCTGACCTTCTCTCAATCACATCACCACCTCACAGTCATAAGAGCAGAAATAGGCCATTTGGCTCATCAAGTGTGCCATGCCATTCTATCATTGTTGATTTATTATCTTTCTCAATCCCATTCTCATGCCTTCTCCCCAAAACCTTTGATGCCCTGACTAATCAAGGACCTATCAATCGCCAATTTAAATATACTCAATGACGACCTCCATGACCATCCATGGGAATGAATTCCACTGATTCACCACCCTCTGCCTAAAGAAATTCCTCCTCATCTCCATACTAAATGGATGTCCCTCTATTCTGAGGCTGTGCCTTCTGGTACTGGACTTGCCCACTATAGGGAACATTCTTTCCACGTCCACACTATCTAGGCTTTTCAATATTCGGTAGGTTACAATAAGATTTCCTCCCACCCTGCCCCACATTCTCCTAAACTCCAGTGAGTACAGCCCAGAGCCAAACACTCTTCATACATTAACCCTTTCCTTTCCTTTCAATCTTGTCAAATCTTCACCGAAGCACAGCGACAATGTTCCCTGCTTACCTTTGCCTACTTTCTGGGAAAGAAGACTACTGTTTTAGACAGACGCTGTTTAAGGTTTCTGCTTTCAAGCTACGGTGACCACATCAGTTTTTAGTTAGTGCCTCTGTTGGCCAATTATTTATAATTTTATATTGTTCTGTACATTTCTAATTAAAACTGAAGAAACTATCCGTTCCGAGTCCACATTTCTCCCTTTGTGCTTGGGCCAGTGTGGAACACCTATCAGGAAGGCTTCACCGTCAAAATGGACCCAGTGGAGAGAAAGCAGCTGAAATTGACCCTGAATTTCACTGGTCAGGCAGGAGAGAAGTTCAAGTCAGTAGAGATTGTGTTGGGAGAAGTGGGGACAACGACTCTCAGAGAGCGAAGCCCTGTCCAAACAGGAAGCACTCGCAGTGATGTTTCAGCAACTCGCCACAGACACAGCCAGAGTCAGGTGGCTGCCATTACGGCTCTTGCTGCCCCTGTCCAGCAGCTCCCTCCCAGGACAGTCCAACTTCATATCCTCCTCTATAGCAGTCCCATCAGCCTCAGTCATGAATGACCTGATTTCTTTGGCTGCTTCTGGACCTGAACCAAGTATTCCTCCCTCAGAGACTGACCCTGACAGCTGCAGGAACTTCATTACCCAGTATGAGCAGACTTTCCAAGCCCAGCCAGGTTGGTTTGGTGATGATACAGGTAAAATGGCTTACATGGAGATTCTCTGAGATGATCTCTCACTCAGCCTATTCAACACCCTTCCAGAGCAAGGCTCCTATGCAGCCTAGTCTTTCCAGCAATAGTCGAGTTCAAGAGAGTGTTTGATCTTCCAGTATGAGGTCAGGAGGCTGCCCACTGATTCCAGGACCTGCGATAAGGAAAAGGGGCAGTGAGGGACTACGCAGTAAAGATCCGCACTCTTGCGGTCGGGACAGGGTGGAATGAGAGATTATTCATTACTGCTTTACATGTCCACCATGATATCACAGTGCATGTTGCGCTGAGTCTCCTCTGTCTTCACCCCCTTCCTTGTCAACCAGTACTCAGTCCAACAGAGGAGCCCATGCAGGTGAATGGCCTACATAACCTCAGGAGGAAGGAGATCACGCAGGGGAACGGGCTGCAGCCTCTACACTAACAAACATCAGTAAAAGTGGATACACATCAGCAGGAAGTGGAATTCTGATGGGTTGATTCCCCATGCAACCACCTTCCCCTAATCCAGTAATGTTCTCAGCTTCCCTGTCATGGGGATCCCAGGCCTATGAGCTTCAGGCATTTATTGGCTCTGGGGCAGTCAGGAACTTCATGGATATCTCTCAGGCTCAAAGGAGGGGAGTTCCCACACAACAGTTGAGAGAGAATATTGAAGGCAAGACTCTTGTTGGCTGGCCTCTAGGCACAGGCATGATCCCCCTTTCCACAGAATCCCTCCAACTTGTGCCAGAGGGCAACCACAGGGAACAGCTCTCTTTCTAACTTTAACTGCTGCTGATGCTTGGTCTGCTCTGGCTATCTTGGCACAAACCACAGATCGACTGGTTGCTAAAGGTGCTCCAAGAGTAAGGACAGGCATAATGGTCTAAATGTCTAGGTCCAGCTCAAGCTCCTGTCTGCATCTTCCCTAGCGTGGACCTGGCTGGTGTTCCAGCCATATATACTGACCTTCTTGAGGTCTTCTGTAAAAAAAGGTCACCACCCTGTCTCCACACTGGCCATATGACTGTACCATTGACCTCTTACGTGGTTCTAGTCCTCTCCAGGGTGGCTCTTTTCCCTCTTATCTTGAAATCGTGGCCATGGTAGAATACATCAAGGAGACATTGGCCTTATGATTTATCCCTCTGTTAACCTCACCATCAGGGGCAAGATTCATTTATGTGAGCAAGAACGATGGCAACTTTCATCCCTGCATTAATTATCAGCCCCTCAACAACATCATGGTGGGGGGGGGGGGCATCACATGATGGCGTAGGGTCGAGACATTGGGAATCCAGCTCCCTTGTAAAAAGTAATGAAATGGGTTTAAATGAAGAAGAGTTAACAAATACCTACTAGAAACTATTTATAAGCAACTCAGGATTATCTTTTGATATGGCTCCTAAATTGAAACAGAAGAAAGCTACTACTTCAAAGACTGCGCAAATCAGCGGGGGAAAAGGCCTAACCGTCTCGGCGAAGCCTCGGACTCAAGTTGGATCTCCTCCCGGCGAAGTGCATGGCACTTCTGATGATGCAGGACAGGAAGTTGCAGCAATGTCGGCGGTCTCTAAGAAGAAACGGCAAGAACGCATGCACAAAAGTATGCATGAACGGATATTAACAAAACTACAAATCCCAGCTATGGCTGGAAGTGAAACTGGAAGAGAATCAGAAGAAGAATCAGACTCTTTGGGAAATTCAAAGGAAGAAAAAGAGGAAAAGGAGGAAGAGATTAAAGGAGACATGAAAGATATCCTGATATATATGACGAATGAATTAAAAGCTATAAGAACAGATATGAGAAGGATGCAGAATATACTCGATAATGTGGTGGAAAAACAAAAGAAGATGGACAATAAAGTTAAAGAGATGGAAGTAAAAGTGGAAGAAAACACTGAAAGAATAGATAAGATAGAAGACAATAATCTTGCCTGGACAATAGAAAGAAAACGGATGTTGGAAAAAATGGATGCGCTTGAGAACTCTAGTAGACGAAATAATATTTAAATTGTTGGTCTTATGAAAGGTACAGAGGGAGAAAATCCAATAAAATTGTTTCAAGAATGGATTCCGAAAATTTTGGAAATGAAAGAAGGAAGTCAAGTAATTGAAATTGAAAGACCACACAGAGCTTTAAGACCAAGACCTCAACAAGATCAAAATCCAAGATCAATTTTGATAAAATGCTTAAGGTACCAAGATAAAGAAATGATCTTGAAGGCAGCTACTCAAGGTGCTAAAAAGAGAAATGGGCCATTGATAATAGTAAGGGAAAAGAGTTTTTTTTATCCAGACATAAGTTACGATCTTCTGAAGAGGCGGAAGGAATTTAATCCAGTGAAAAAATCTTTATGGGAAAATGGCTATAAATTTTTATTGAGCTACCCAGCAAAATTGATAATTTTCCTGGATAACGAAGGAAGAAGTTTTTTCGTCGACTACCGGAAAGCGGAGAAATTTGTACAAGAATTACCTGATGTCCATGAAGAGAAGTAAAGAATTATAGAAATGAAATGGACTAATGATGAAGACTGAAACAAGGTTGGACTTGATGGACATTTATAAGGAAAAAAAATAGTCGAGGAGTATTAATTGGGAGTAGAGACATTAATTATTTTCTTTTTTTTCTTCACTAATATATTTTCTTTTTTTTGCGGGGGAGCTGGAGGAGCTCCTGATCGATGGCTGTGAGTTTCATGAGTACAATCATGGCAATTGCCATGACCCGTAAAATGGGGGGGGGGGGGGTAATGTTGTGTTCTTTTTATTTGCAACATTAGTGGGTGGGTATTTTGGGGTTTTTTTCTTATATATTAGTTACCTTTCTTCTATTTTTCTTCTTTTTTGCCTGGATGGTTGGGGAGAGACTCATAGCAACATGGAGAATTAAAATTCCCAAGAGTTCCCAAGGTATTATGAATGATTAATTTACTTAATGTTTTAAGTTTTAATGTTAATGGAATTAATGGACCTGTGAAAAGAAAGAGTTTTAACATATATTAAGAAAATGAAAGATATAGCTTTTTTACAAGAAACACATTTAACAGAAACAGAATGTAAGAAATTAAAGAGAGATTGGGTTGGAAATGTCATTGCAGCTTCATTTAATTCAAAATCGAGAGGAGTTGCAATCTTGGTTAATAAATCTTTACCAATTAAAATACAAAATATAATAATTGATTCTGTGGGGAGATATGTGATTATACTTTGTCAATTTTTTTCAGAATTATGGACTTCTATGAACATTTATGCACCAAATGAAAATGATGCAAAATTCATACAAGAAGTTTTTTTGAACTTGGCTGATGCACATGATAAAATATTAATAGGTGGAGATTTTAATTTTTTAGATCCAGTTTTGGATAGGTCAACTAAAGTTGCTACAAAATCTAAAGTAACAAAACTAACTTTATCATTCATGAAGGATTTCAACCTGATTGATATATGGAGAAAAAGTAATCCAAGAGAAAGAGATTATTCATTTTATTCAAATAGACATAAAACTTATTCAAGGATTGATTTTTTTTTATTATCAAAAAATATTCAAGGTAGAGTGAAAAGTGTGGAATATAAAGCAAGAATACTGTCAGATCATTCCCCCTTGATAATGACAATGGTAATGATGGATAAGGAGGAATCGAACTATAGATGGAGATCTAATTCAATTTTATTAAAACGTCAAGATTTTTGTGATTTTATGAAAAAACAAATTCAATTTTTTTTGGATACAAATCTACATTCAGTTGAGGATAAAATTGTATTATGGGAAGCGATGAAAGCATATTTAAGGGGTCAGATTATAAGTTATACATCTAAAATTAAGAAGGAATACGCAGCAGAAATAGATCAATTGGAAAAAGATATCATAAAGTTAGAAAAAGAATCTCAAAGATATATGACAGAAGAAAAACGAAGACAACTTGTTAATAAAAAACTACAATACACTCCAGACATATCGTACAGAAAAAGTAATTATGAGAACTAAACAGAAATATTACGAATTAGGTGAAAGATCACATAAAATTCTTGCTTGGCAGTTGAAAACAGAACAGGCTTCTAAAACAATAAATGCAATTAGAACAAGTGTAAATAAGGTTACATAAGCCTTTAGAAATTAATGAAACTTTAAAAAAATTTTATACTGAACTATATCAATCAGAATCACAAAATAAGATTGCTGAGATTATCTATTTTTATCACAAATAACCCTTCCAAAATTAAATTTGGAAGAACAGAAAGGATTAGATATGCCCTTTACATTAAAAGAGGTTGAAGAAGCTTTAGGATCACTTCAGAGTAATAAATCCCCAGGAGAAGTTGGTTTTCCTCCTGAATTTTATAAAAAATTTAAAGATTTGTTAATTCCTCCTTTTATGGAATTAATATACCAAGTGGAAAGAATGCATAAACTCCCACAATCTTTTTTAACAGCAATCATAACTGTATTGCCAAAAAAAGATAGAGATCCTTTAAAACCAACATCATATAGGCCTATTTCTTTGTTGAATACAGATTATAAAATACTAGCAAAAATTTTATCTAATAGAATATCTAAATATTTACAAAAATAAATACATATGGATCAAACAGGTTTTATTAAAAAACAATCAATGGATAATGTAACCCGGTTGTTCATTTGGCACAAAAAAGAAAGGAAATGAGTGTGGCAGTTGCTTTGGATGCAGAAAAAGCATTTGATAAATTGGAATGGGATTTTTTATTTACGGTATTGGAAAAATATGAGTTAGGAAAATCTTTTATACAATGGATTAAAACTTTAAATACTAATCCTCAAGCTAAAGTAGTTACAAATGGTCAGATTTCAACACCATTTTGCTTAACGAGGTCAACTAGACAAGGCTGCCCATTATCACCTGCTTTATTTGTATTGGCAATAGAACCATTAGCTGAATTAATTAGAACAGATTCAGACATCGGGGGTTTTAGAGTTAATCAAGAAGAATATAAGATTAATTTATTTGCTGATGATGTTTTGATTTATTTAACAAACCCATTGCAATCTTTGCAAAGATTATCTTTTAGATTGGAAGAATATGGGGAAGTATCAGGGTATAAAGTAAATTGGGATAAAAGTGAAATTTTACCACTTACCAGAGGAAATTATAATCAATGTCGATTAGTAACTCAATTTCGATGGACAATAAATGGGATAAATTATTTAGGTATTAGAGTTGATAATGATATAAAAAAATTATATAAACAAAATTATTTGCCATTATTAATAAAAATAAAAGAGGATCTTGATAAATGGATGATGTTACCAATAACATTAATAGGTAGAGTTAATGCTGTAAAAATGAATTTATTTCCTAGATTGCAATATTTATTTCAAACTTTACCAATACAATTACCTCAGAAGTTTTTTCAAGAACTGAATAAATATGTAAGGAAATTTCTTTGGAAAGGAAAGATGTCAAGAATATCATTGGAAAATTTGACATGTAAATTTGATTTAGGAGGGTTACAACTTCCAATTTTTAAGAATTAGTATAAAGCAAATCAACTTAGATTTATTGCATCTTTTTTTGATGAAGAAAATCCGGCATGGATTAGAATAGAATTAGATAAGATAGGTAGAAAACATACCAGAAGATTTTATGTATAAATGGGAATCCAAATGGATACGGGAAAAAAAACAATCTCCTATATTAAGACACTTGATTGATTTATGGAATAAGGTAAATATGGACGATGAGATAAAGAAATCTTTATTAGCAAAAAGAACTTTAATTCAAAATAGGCTTATTCCTTTTACAATGGATAATAAACTTTTACATAATTGGTTCCAAAAGGGGATTAAATATATAGGTGATTGTTTTGAAGGAGGTACATTGATGTCGTTTGATCAATTCAAAAATAAATATAAAATATCAAATAACACTCTTTTCTGTTATTTTCAATTTAAAGCCTATTTACGAGAAAAGGTGGGTCAAACAATGTTGATACCAAAACCTAGTGAAATAGAAATATTAATTCAGAAAGGAAAAATTAAAAAATTTACATCTTGTATGTATAATTTGATTCAAAGACAATTAAGACAAAAATGGGAATCTGATTTGAATGTTAAAATTGATGGAAAAAATTGGTCAAGATTATGTTCTGATAATATGAGAAATACAATAAATGTTCTAATAAATACAATATAATTTTTACATCAATTATATATAACACCACAGAAAATAAATAGATTAAATTCAAATATGTCTGATCAATGTTTCCGATGTAACCAAGAAATTGGTACTTTTTTACATTCTACTTGGTCTTGTTTTAAAATTCAACCATTTTGGATAAATTTTAGACTTTTATTGGAACAAATTACTGGAGTACAACTCCCAGATAGTCCACTATTATTTTTATTAGGAGACATTGAAGGGACAATACTGAAACTTAAATTGAATAAGTATCAGAAAAAATTTATAAAAATTGCATTGGCAGTAGCCAAAAAAGTTATCGCAGTTACTTGGAAATCTGATTTATATTTAACTATGGATCATTGGAATAATGAAATACATAGTTGTATTCCACTTGAAAAAATTATGTATAATCTAAGAAATGAATATGATATATTTTTGAAAATTTGGTTCCCATACTTACAAAAGATAGGATTAAGTACATAGGTCCTTTGAAGATAAAATTATAAAGTAATTGGGGAAAGTAAAAATAAATATCAAAATTATTTTGAACTCCATGGAGCATGTGGGGATCCTCCGATAACCAGGCAATCTTTCTCTTCTTTCCTTTTTTTTCTTTCTTTAGATAAGGGTTAAGGGGGGGGAGGGTTAATATTATTTTTCTTACTATTTTATCATCACATTTATTCTTTGTAATTTCTCAAATTTAATAAATAAATAAATAAACAACAACATCATGGTGAAGGGCCATAACCATCCTCCCCTGCTTGCCTCAGCATTTGAACATCTCCAGCAAGCAACCATATTCTCCAAGATAGGTCTGCATAATGCTCACAGCCTGGTTTGCATCCGAGAAGGGATGAGTGAAAGACAGCATTCAACACCCTAATTGACCACTATCAATATCTTATGATACCATTTGGTCTAGCCCACGCTCCTGCCATTTTTAGGCCCTGGTTAATGGGGGCAATGGTAAATCAGTTTGTTTTTGGGTTTTGGATGACATTCTTACTTACTCCTGCTCTCACCAGGAACACGCCCAGTGTGTCCAGAGGATTCTCAGACAGCTCCTCGAGAACAAACTTCCCTTCAAGCCAGAGAAGTATGAGTTCCACAAAGAGCAGGTGTCATCCTTGGACTACATTCTCATCCCTTTCAGTGTTCAAATGGACCCATGTATAATTCAGGCAGTTACTGACTGCCAGACCATCTAAAGTCAAACAGGAGAAGCGCTTCAAGGACAGATCACAAAAACCTCTCCTACATTTGTGACGTCAAGAGCCTCAACTCCCACCAAGGCAGTTGGACTCTCTTCTTCACTAGGTTAATTTCACCCTCACCTACCGTCCTGACAACAAGAATATCAAGACTGATGTTCTCTTCTGCCAGTCTGACATCACTAAGGACAACAGCAATCCTAAACACATCCTGGCCTGCACATTTTTCAGCTGCCTCAGTGATTTGATGAACAGAAATTTCCCAACAGGCCCAAATGGCTGTTTGTCCCTGCCACTCTGCACCCCAGAGTAGAGTCTCTGTTCCTATCTGGGGATTCAATGGATCCTGGAATTTATAAAGAGGCTATTTTATTGGCCATCTGTATCCCAGGATGTCCATAACTTTGTCCCTGCCTGTCCTGCTTCTGCCCAGGAAAAGAAACAACACATCAGCACCCTGCTGGTTGCTCTGCCTATGCCTCACTGCCCCTGGTCCCACCTGATGACCCTGGTCTGCCTCTATCGGATGGGGCCATTACCATTCTGGTAGTTTTAGACCGGTTGTCTAAAGCAACCCACTTCATTGCTCTCCACAAGATCCTGTCAGCTCGTGAGACTGCCACTCTTATGGTTCAACATGTCTCCAGGCTGCATGACTTCCTTCAGGACAAAGGTCTGATCAAGGGCCACAGTTCATGTCCTGTTTTGGAAGGCTTTCCTTTTGCTTTTGGAAGCCACAGCCAGCCTTACATTAGGTTTCCACACCAATCTAACAGCCAGACTGAGAGATTGAACCAGCAGCTGGAGACATCTCTGCACTGCCTTATCTCTTCCAACTCCACAACTTGAAGCTCTAAACTGGTTTGAGCAGAGATTGCCCACAATAACCTCCAATCGTCCTCCACTGGCATGTTCCCCCTTAAATGCCAGAAGTGATTCCAGCTATACCATTCTTCCCTGACCAAGAGATTGATGCGGAAGTCCCTGCTGTTGAATAGTCGGTCCAATGCTCTGTACCCAGAAACAATAGGCTCAGCAGTCCAATCTGTTCCAGCAAAAGGCGAGTCTGCTCAAGCCAGGGGAAAATTTGTGGGACCATTCGTAGTGGTGAAGGTTCTATCAGCAAAGCCTCCCATAGGCTGCACCTTCCATTATCCAACAGGATTCACCCAGTGTTCCATGTTTCCTTGCTCAAAGACAGTGACTTCCTCTCCCCTTGCTCCAGTCACACCACTCCTCCACCTGGCAGATGTGTCCCTGGTCTATTCTGTGCGGCTCCTTCACTGGGTGAGGGGCTGGGTCCAATACCTCATGGATTGGGAGGGTATGGCCCAGAGCAACATTCTTGGGTTCAGGCTCAAAACATCTCATCTGGGTTTTCCAGCGAGTCCAGGTCTCTGGCACCTTGGGAGCTACACAAAGGGAGTGGGGACCCTGTTACAACAACAGAGTCTGCTGTGGAGTCCGGGAACTCTGCAGGCAAGCAGTTGGAAGAAGATAGCAATCACACACATAAGAATGCATCTTCCAACCAATAACTATTTCTTTGTAATTGTATTTAACTCCTTTCCTTTCATTTCAGTCTTGCCAAGTGTTCACCAAGGCACAGTGACGACAATGCTCTCTGCTCACCTTTGCCTATGTTCTGAGAAAGAAGACTAGTGTTTTCAACAGACACTCTTAAAGGAACAGTATAAATTTTGTTTGAGTTACTGCTTTCCAGTCACGATGATAGTGTAAGTTTTTAGTTGGTTTGAGTGTTTTTAGTTAGCAGCTCTGTTGGCCTAACACTTATTATTTCCCTTTGTTCTGTACAGTTCTAATTAAAACTGAGCAAACTGTTCACTCTGAGGCCAAGTCTCTCCCTCTGCACTTGGATCAGCACCAAATTCAACACTAAAACGGAGAGAAAATCCAAAAATATGAGATGCAAAGGGACTTGGGAGCCCTTGTGGAGAACACCCTAAAGGTCAACTTGCAGGTTGAATTGGTGGTGAGGAAGGCAGATGCAATGTTAGCATTCATTTCAAGAGGTCTAGAATACAAGAGCAGGGATGTGATGCTGAGGCTTTATAAAGCACTGGTAAGGCCTTACCTTGAGTACTGTGAAAGTTTTGGGCTGCTCATCTTAGAAAAAATGTGCTGGCATTGGAGAGGGTCCAGAGGAGGTTCACAAAGATGATTTCAAGAATGAAAGGGTGATCATACAAGGAACGTTTGATGGCTCTGGGTCTTTACTCACTGGAATTCAGAAGCATGATGGGGAAATCTTTCGAAGGTTGAAAAGCCTAAAAAGAGTAGATGTGGAAAGGACATTTCCATTGGTGGGAGAGTCTAGAACAAGAGGGCACAGCCTTAGAATAGGGGGGCGTCCATTCAAAACTGAGATGCGGAGAAATTTTTGTAACCAAAGGGTGGTGAATTTGTGGAATTTGTTGCCATATGCAGTTGTGGAGGCCAGGTCGTTGGTTGTGTCTAAGGCAGAGATTGACAGGTTCTTGATTGGACATGGCATCAAAGGTTACGGGAAGAAGGCCGGGAACTGGGGTTGAGGAGGAAAAAGATCAGCCATGATTGAATGGCGGAGCAGACTCGATGGGCAAGATGGCCTAATTCTGCTCCTATGTCTTATGGTCTAAGTTCCTGTCAGCCAGCCCATCATTTCTTAGATATGGGGCCTGAAGCTGCTCACAATACTCCGTGCGGTCTGACCAATGCCTTATTAAGCCTCAGCATTACATCCTTGCTTCTATATTCCAGTGCTCTTCAAATGAATACTAACATTGTGTTTGCCTTCCTTGACACTGACTCAATCTACAAGTTAATCTTTAGGCAATGGTGCACGAGGACTTCCAAGTCCCTTTGCACCTCTGATTTTTGAATTTTCTCTGTTTAGAAAATAATCTATTCCTTGACACCTTCTACCAAAGTGCATGGTCATATACTTCCCTGTACTGTATTCTATCTGTCACTTCTTTGCCTATTTTCCTAATTTGTCTAAGTCCTTCTGCAGACACCCTGCTTCATCAACACTACCTGTCACTCGACCTATCTTCATATCATCTGCAATCTTGGCCACTAGGCCATCAATACCATCATCTAAATCATTGACATATAACATAAAGAAGTGCTCCTAATGATGACCCCTGTGGAACATCACTAGTCACTGCCAGCCACCTAGAAAAGCCCTCTCTTACACTCTGTCTCCTGCCAGTCAGTCAATCTTCTATTCATGCTAGTATCTTTCTTGTAATCATCCTTACTTTTTCTTATCATCTCTTCTCAACCACCCCCTAGGTGAGATCTCTAGCTATGTCTTCTTTCTAGTCTGCTGGATGCTGACAGTTATGTAACAGACCATACTTCAAATGGTCTACCCCTTTAATATTCTGCTGGGCATCTTTAGTCAAGGTTCCAGTATCAATCCAAAATGGCCTTAATGTACAATGCCCTGACATGTTTTCTAGAACAACAATGTAATCACTGGTCATTTCCTGGGTCTCCAGTTGTTGGTCCATATTTCCTCGTGTGACATCAATTGGAAATAAGGTTGCCTGCATCAAATATATGTCTACACATAACCAGATTATCTTCCTGCTTTCAGACAACGTCTCACTAAGTGGCTCTAGCCTTGCCCTCATTCTCAATGATATTATTAATCAGAAAAGCATCTCCATCCTCTCCATACAATAGATCGAAGGGGCATTCACACTTTGTTCTTGCTAACAACATTTTCAGTATGTCTGACCCAGAACTGTCCTGGTATTTGTTCTGAATGCTGCTCTGTCAGTTACAAAACTGAGCTTTACTTGGAATCAATTTTCAGTACCTTATAACTCCCGCTGTGCTTTGGTCTGCACCTTACCTCTTTGTGATTGATTGTGAATTTTGACATTCTTGCTACAGAATTACATGATGGTGATTCTTTGCAAGCTCCTCCTCATATCCTACCAGTATAGAACTGGCATTCTCTGTGTAGTTGTAGTATTTAAAGAAGCCTGCTGGCAGAGTACACAAGCAAATACACAGGCATGAATAGGCTGCGTCCCTTTTTCAGAGGAGCTCCTCACTGACACCTCTCTAATACTCTGCATAAACTTTGTGGCACCTCTGAGAGCAGTTATCACATGACACAATCCTTAAATAATCTGAAACGTTCTCAACCAATATTAAGTAAACTACATAGCTGAGTTTTTTTTAATTCATAATAATAAATTCCATTATTTTACAAATATCAATTTAATCATAATGCTCAACAGCAATTTAGAAGGGAAGGATTCTGCTTAGGATGAGTGCAGATTCAGTAAAAGACCGATGTGAAGGGACTGCCTTAGGTGGATGCACTCAAGACTGCAAGTGTGTAGCAGCAAATATGAGGGATTGTACAGAGTGTGATTCTGATGACAATAAAGCATGTAGAACATAGAACATTACAGCACCGTCCAGTTCCTTTGGCCCACAATGATGTGCCAACCTCTTAACCTACACTAAGATCAATCTACTTTCCCTCCTACATTGTTCTCCATTTTTCTATCACCCATGTGTCTGTCTAAGAGTTTCTTAAGTGCCTCTAATGTATCTGCCTGTACCACCACCCCCGGCAGGGCGATCTGTGCCCCAACCACTTTGTGTAAAGGGCTTACATATCCCTGACATCCTCCATACTTTCCTCCAATCACCTTAACATTATGACCCCTGGTATTAGCCATTTTTGCTTTGAGAAAAAGTCTTTGGCTATCCAATCGATCTACACTCGGTGACCAGCTCCTGTACCTAATCAATTGGCCACTGTGAGTATTTTGTGGTCTTCTGCTGCCCTAGCCCATCCATTTCTAGGTTCAACATTTTGTCCATTCAGAGATGCTCTTCACACCATTGTGGTAATGCATGGTTATTTGAGTTACTACTGCCTTCCTGTCAGCTTGAATTGAATTGAATTTCAGTTTATTGTCAGTTAGAAACCACAAATTCAATGCAGTTAAAAATGAGGCAACGTTCCTCCAGAACGACATCACAAAAGCACATGACAAAACAGACTACACCAGAAAATCCACATAACATCTGTCAATCCCCAATCCAAAGTCTGGAGAGGCTGTTGCGTATTAATATACCATCTTAGCGCGTTCCCCAGAAAGGAGCTCCAAAACCACCAGACAAAACAAGACTACCCAGACACACCAAGTCAGGAGACCAACTCTACCACCCAACAAACCAAAAACTAAAGCTACAAGACCTACACAAAACCACATAGTTACATATAGTCATAGTTAACATATAGTTACAACAGTGCAGACAATACCATAATTGATTTAAAAAAAACAGACCATGGGCACGGTAAAAAATAGTCCAAGATGTTAAAAGACTATAAGCTTGAACCAGTATGACAATCCTCCTCTGACCTCTCATTAATAGGATGTTTTTACCCACAGAACTGCCACACACTGGATTTTATTTTTGTTTTTCACACCAGACGCTGTAAATTCTGCAGACTGTTGTGTGTGAAAATCCCACGAGATCAGCAATTTCTCAGATAGTCAAACAAACTTGTTTGGCACCAACAAGCATTCCACGGTCAAAGTCACTGAAATCTCCGAACAACACTGAAAGTCTCGATCATGACTGAAAGCTTTTCTTCATTGAGTTGCTGCCACATGATTGGCTTTTTAGATATTTGCATAAGCGAGTAGCTGTACCTAATAATTGCCACTAAGAGGTATGCCTCATATTATCTTGTACTCCTCTATCAAGCTACCTCTTATCATTCTTTACTCCAAGGAAGAAAGCCCTAGTTTGCTTAACGTATCCTCATAAAACATGCTCTTTAATCCAGGCTGCATCCTGGTAAATCTCCTCACATCCTCTCTAAAGGTTGCACATCCTTCCTATAGTGAAGTGACTAGAACTGAGCACAATATTCCAAGTGCAAGATATGGTGCAGGCTTGGTAGACGTTGTAAGATTTTTTTTTAAAAAAAGTTAACTGGAGAAGGGACAATTTTGAATTGACAAAGATACATCTGGCTCAGATAAACTGCAATAAAGGTTGACGACCATTAACATGTTTGAACAATGAAAAGCCTTTTAAATTTAGTGCCATTGCCATGAGGGAGAACATGTGTGAAATTCTACCTGGGGCTCAGAGGATTACTATCACGAAAGAGGATAAAATAGAACGAGAGCAGATGGCAAATGCCAAGTTACCATCTCAAACGGCAATTTGGTTAAGTAAAGCCTTCAGCGGCAAGTAGGTAGAAGGCATTTAGTTATTTCGTTTCTGGGAGATTTTGAAGATTTCCCACAAAGAATCTCCGTGGAATTTCATTGCAAAAGACACATTTAAAAGATAGCCGGAGAGAATCAAAATTACAGACAGGTCTGGAAGACTAAGAAAGCAACTGAAATACAGTTGGTTGTTAATATTTCTCTTTCTGTATGTTCAGTCTTGTTAATAGTACAATCTAAACCCGGAAACGATGTAATTCTAAAGAGAATTCCCAGAATCAATGAGTAGCATAAACTCCGGGGTAAGCGAATACATAACACGCATTACAAGTCTGTACAATATTGTTTCTCAATCGAATATGCTCATTGCTCTTAGGATCGACAGCAGGTTGAGATGGTGTTACCTGAGTCACAGCGGGGTGAAAATAGACCAGGTTAGAAGTAGTCCACCTACCTTTCATATTCAGCCAAGAAGCGAACCATGACACTGAAAGAAAAGCACCAAGAGAGAGTGCCGTTAAAACCCTTCCATTCCTGAGCCTCATTTCATGACATCCCAGAACCGTACTCATCGAACAGAAGATCGTCTTTGTGTAATGAATTAATGTTTCTAACGCTCTCCAAAAGCCCTGCTCTCAATTAACTCCTCCGGCTGGGTGAGCTATTAGGGAATCTCCGCGTTCATATCATTTTCTCACGCCGCCTTTCTCTTTCAAGTGTTCAGTATCTTCAATCATTTCCATTTCTTTCTCTTCCGCCAGGTTTTCTCTCTCCGACTTGTTCCGTTAAGCACGTCGTTTCGCTCGGTGTCGGGTAGCTAGCTCTCCTCCGCTCAGACTACCACTCAATCGCCCCTCGACTCCGTCTCTCCCCGCCTTGGTTGGAGTGTGTCGCCGTTCCTTCCGGAGTATTCACACCCGAACTATCTGATTTACCTCACAAAGTTTCTTGTTTCACTTCTCTCTCACAACTGTTGGTAACTCTTCTGTTCCCTCTTTTCAAGATGTTACGTAAAGACACATCTTTACGCTGTATGTTTGTCACTCCAAGGTTATCTCTCAACCGTTTTGCTTTCGAGTATTGCTGCCTTACGACTTCATTTATAGAGTGTGGTGACTAGTTATTTTAGCGTTCATACTTCCGTGTGTTTCGGTTATTGGTGGCTGTATGCATGGTGCATCTCTGATATAAAAAGGAGCTTACCCTGCAAGGCGTTTGCAGCCTATACCTGCCTGGATGGTAAATATTTTTACAGGACTCTCTAAAAATTTCCTTGAGTTCCAAGAGGTTTTTCATGTTATTTTTTATTTTTATGCTTGAAATACAAAGAGAAATCCAGAGCCAAAATATTGAACTTGCTGGACATGTGAATTAAATAAAATGCTGGATACAGTATATTTATGGCAGATCAAAACTTCTCTTGAGTTAAAATTTCTGCTGTAGGTGCTTTCGTTAAAACTGGTAAAAAAAATAGATAAGGCGTAGAGAAGGAGGTTGGGGATAGAGCAGAGAAAGTGAGGGAAATGTTTTGAATTAGCCGAAGACCCTAAAAGCAGGTGTAAATGGAGAAGATATAAAGAGGTGACAAGACTCCAATTCCAATTCCTGACTGACTGCATTACAGCTGGAAAAAAAACATCAATGCCAAGAACTGAAAAGCTTTCAAAAAGTGATGGATACAGCCCACCAAATCACAGGAAAAGCCCTCCCATCAATTAAGCACACCTGCAAGGAGTGCTGCCATCATGGACCCCAATCCACCATCCAGGCCATGCTCCCTTCTCATGGCTGCCATTGGGAAGGAGGTACTGAAGCCTTGGGTCCCACACCACCAGGTTCTGGAACAGTTATTATCCTTCAGCCCTCTGGCTCCAGAACCAGCATAGATATATTTACTTGCCTCAACCCTGATCTGATTCCACAACCTACAGACTCACTTTCAAGGACTACAACTCCTGTCCTCAGTATTATTTTTTACTTATTTATTTATGAGACCATACAACTATAAGATATAGGAGCAAAGTTTGGCCCATTGAGGATTCTCTAAAGGTTATTCAGGAGGTTGAGTCAGTGGAGAGGAAGGCAAATGCAATGTTAGCATTCATTTTGAGGGGACTAGAATATAAAAGCAAGGATGGGATGTGATGCTTTTTATAAGGCATTGGTAAGGCCTCACTTGGAACATTGTGAGTAGTTTTGGTACCCGTTTCTAAGAAATGATGTATTGACATTGGAGAGGGTTCAGATGAGGTTCGGGAGAATGATTTCAGGAATTAAAGTGTTACCATAGGAAGACTAATTGATGGCTCTGGGCCTGTACTCACTGGAATTCAGAAGAATGAGGCAGGAATCTCATTGAAACTTAACAAGTGTTGAAATGCCTTAATACAGTCAATGTCAAGAAGATGTTTCCTGTGGTGTGGGAGTCTAGGACCAAAGGGCGCAGCTTCAAAGTAGAGGGACATCCCTACAGAATGAAGTTCTTCAGGCAGAGAGTGGTGTACCTGTGGTATTCGTTGCTACAGGTGGCAGTGGAGACCAAGTCATTGGGTATACTTAAGGCAGAGGTTGATAGACTCTTGATTAGTCAGAGGAGATTGGAGCAGAGAGGGAAATGGGTCAGCCATAATAAAATAAACTCAAAGGGCTAAAATGGCCTAATTCTGCTCTTATTTATTATTTTTCTCAATCTCATTCTCCTGCCTTCTCCCTGTAACCTTTGATGGCCTTACTAATCAAGAACTTAAATTATTAATTATTAATACAAACATGAGAAAATCTGTAGATGCTGGAAATCCAAAGCAACATACACAAATTGCTGGAGGAACTCAGCAGGTCAGGTAGCATCTAGAGAAAAGAGTAAGCAGTCAACATTCTGAGCTAAGACCCTTCATCAGGACTGGAAAGGAAGGGTAAAGAGATCAGACTAGGAAGGTAGGGGGATGGGAGGAAGAAGTACAAGTTGTCAGGGTGATAGGTGAAATCAGGAGAGAGGGAGGGGTGAAGTAAAGAGCTGCAAAGATGATTGGTGAAAGAGATACAGGGCTGGAGAAGGGGAATCTGATAAAAAAGGACAGAAGGCCATGGAAAAATGGGAAGGTGAAGAGCATCAGTGGGAGGCGATGTGCAGATAAGGAGAGAAAGTAAGAGAGGGAATCAGGAATGGGGAATGCTGAAGGGGCAGGACAGTTACCAGAATTTCCAGAAATCGATATTCATGCCATCAGGTTGGAGATGACTCAGATGGAATATAAGTTGTTGCTCCTCCAACCTGAGTGTGGCCTTATTGTGGCAGTAGAGGAGGCCATGGACTGACATGTTGGAATAGGAATGGGAAGTAGAATTGAAATGAGTGGCACTGGGAAATCCTGCTTTTTGTAGCGGTGTGGAGAACTGAAGTGCCAGACAACTGTAAGCACTGGTCCTGCGTACCTGTTGGCATATATCAGTTCAAATTCAAGTTTAATTGACATTCAGCTGTACATGAATACCCATGTATACAGCTGAACAGAACAGTGTTACTCTGGGGCCAAGAACACAGTAACAAACACAGTAACAACAATCATACACAACACAAGTCACATATAAGATCGTAGGGAAATACAGTAAAATATAGTCCAAATCCCTGAATCCATAAATCTTCCAGCAGTCTGCAGTCGAACACAATCTGCTGCCAAGCAAACACGGGGGAGGGGGCAGCACCAACTGCAGCATGGATGTCATGCTGCACCACCTCCAACACCCTGTAAGAGCACACGACTCTGGGGGGGCTGCAAACAGGCAACACCACGGCTTGAGACCTAGTCTTCGTCTCTTCATCCTTTCAGCTCCTTACATCTTTGGTACTAAATTAAGTTGTTGGCCATCTCATAGTCATAGAGTTATACTGCACCAACGCAATTTGTCCATGGTGACCAAGGCATCTACTTTATCTATTCCTATTTGTCTACATTTGGTCCATATCCCTCTAGTCCCTCTACATATCACATTCTATGTAAAAAAAAATTGCCTTTCATGTCCCTTTCAACTCTTTCTCCTCTCACCCTAAACTTATGCCCTATTATTTAGGTTCCCTTACTCTGTGAAAACAACTGTGATAATCTATCTATCATTACTCCTCATAGTCAGGAAATGCAGAAGAGGCTTGAACTAAAAGCAGAGTGGTGGAGATGATATGGTGGTGAAGAATAACTTTAATAATCAACTGCAAAATAACAAGCCGCAAGGGGCCACAAAACAAGAGAGAACAGATGCTAACTCACAAGCAACAAGATAACTTAAGCCTAGCAGCAACAGATTGTGGTTGGCTGGTTTGATGAGTGAACAAGGACTGTAGGTAAGTGCTGTGTTTAAGTAGACTGCAGTTAATAAGTTGGAAACAAGTGTCTGGTTAGCTGGGTGATCACTGGGAGCTGCCTGCCTCTGCAGGCCTGACTGGACCCTTCCTCCTATGATGGGACCCAATGGCCCAAGAAGAACCAGAAGGGTCCAATGGAACTACTGGATGAGAGATGGATCCAAGATGAAACTGGATGGCACCCAATAACTCTCCTCAGGACTGCACCCTTCCCAGTTGACCAGGTATTGTACACCTGGTTTAAAACAATCTGAATCCATCAACCAGTGAACTGAGGACAGTTCCACCATCCTAGGTTCCAGAGCTGCAGGCTAAGGTGGGCTGAGTGATCCATGGACAACAGGTTTGAGGCAGGACACCTGGGGGGTAGGTGTGATCCTGAGGGATGGTGACAGCTGGAGATAGTAAGTGACTGGACTGAAGCAATGGGCAACCTTGAAGGGACCAATGAACAGGGCAAAAACATGTAAGAATCGGTGCATAAGTGCAGATCTCGGGTGGACAACCAGATACGATCCCCAGGCCACAGTAGACTATCTGGGGGCTGCTGATGGTTGGTCTTGCAGCAATAGGCATGGTTGGCAGCTAGAATGGTCCTCTATGCTCTCTTCCAAGCATTCCAGCAGTGGTGAACTTGGCCCCTGGTGAACCGGACTTCTGCTGCTGGCTCCTTCACAGGAAACAACAGGAGTTGGTAGCCATGAACGTACTCATGGCAGATAAAGTGTGTAGACTGTGGAACATCTTGGCACAAAGCAGACACTTCTTCAATGTGGAACAGTTAGAGGTGGTGAAGCATCACAGAAACTTGTCTACTTGTGGACTTGGTCTTTCAGACTGTCCATTGGTTTGTGAATGATAGCCAGAGGAAAAACTCATTGAAATGTTTTAGAAGAGGGCAAAAGGCTTGTCAGATGTATCCTGGTCCAACACAATGTCCTGGGGGAAGGCTGGAGAAGAACTAATGTTGGAAAACCCGGTTTGCTGTCTCAGCGGTTGACAAACATTTGGGAAGAGCAATGACATGGGCCACCTTGCAGAACTGGTCCACCACTGTCTTGATCACTATGACCCTATTGGAAAGGTGGGAAACCATGAGATAGTCCATGAGGATGTATAACCATGGGCATCGAGGGACTGGTAGATGCCACAGGAGACCAGAGGGCTGCTGGTGGGAGGAATTAAACTGGGCACATTGAGGGGAAGCAGCAACATACTGACGTACATCTGTGATGACAGTGGGCTACCAGAACCAGCATCTCAGAAAATCCAGTGTCTGTCGTGTGTCTGGATGGCCGGAAGGCCCCAAAAAGTGGGCCCACTGGAGTGCCTCAACGTGTGCAGCTCCTGGCATGTGCGTGAAGTTGTTGGGTATGTCAGCTGGAGCAGGCTCATGCTGTAGGGCCTGATGGATCTCGTTCTCAAGGTCTGAATCAATCAGGGTAAGGATCTGGGAGGATGGAATGATGGGCTAAGGATCAATCTCCATTTCAGGTAGGCTGAATTGTCATCACATAACATCTGCCTTTGCATTCATGAAGCTGGGTCAGTATGAGATAGTGAAGTTGCATTGCTCGAAGAAGAGCACTCAGCAACCCTGATGTAGATGAGTTGGTGGGGCTGTTGAATGGATATGAGATTCTATGGTCAGTACAAGTTAGGAAGGGCTCAATGTTTCCCATCAGCCAATGTCTCCATTCCTCCAAGGACAATTTAATGGTGAGCAGCTCCCTGTCTCCTACTCCATAACGGCACTTTGTAGAGTTGAACTTGCATGAGAAGGCACCAGAGTGGCTTTCCCCCTCTGGTCCTCACTGGGAGGGGATGACTCCAGCATCCGTGTTAAATGCATTCAACTCTACCACAAAAAATCCAGAGAGGACAGGATGTAATCCAGGAAGGAAATGACTGGGCTGTGAAACTGACATTCCTCTTACAGTGCAGTTGGTTTTCAAGGAGACACTGATAGTCTGAACAAATGTGACAGATGTGGCATTGGGGGTCCTTGGAGAAGATGAGGATGTCCTCGAGGTAGACGAGCACATACCTGTGTGGCATGTCTTGGAGAATCTTCTTAATGAAGGCTTGGAAAATGGTTGGACTGTTGGCAAAGTCCAAATGGCATCAACAAATATCTGTAGTGGCCATTGGGTGTCATAAACACAGTCTTAAACACTTACCCTGGTGGATCAGGTCATAAGCACTCCATAAATGCAGTTTGCTGAAGATCTATGCTCTGTAGAGTGTTTCAAATGCAGTATCCATCAACGGGAGAGAGCAACTGTTGTTAACGGTTGTTTTGTTGAGTCAACAACAGGGACAAAGACCCCATTTATCTTTTTGACTAAGAAAAATCTTGCACCGGCTGAGTTAGTCAAATGAAGCCTTGCTGTAGTGCTTTGGCAATACAGTGATTTATGACTTGGGTCTCAGAAGGAGAGAGGGAGAACAGATGACCCCAGAGAGTGGTGATGCCTGGGAGGAGATCAACCGCGTGATCATGTGGTCTGCAAGGTGGTCGGGTGCTAGCTTCCCTTTTACTGAAGGCAATGGTAGTCATGATGTTCCTGTGGGAGTTTGGTGAGGTTGAGCGTTTCCTCTGTCTTCACATATTTACCAGTTGATGTCAACTGAGGTTGCAGGCAACTGGGTCCCCAACTCAGTAGAGAACTGGATGAGCAGTGAAATCAGGGTTCATGAGTGGACATCAGGGGTGAATGAAGATGAGAGGAGGTAGGGTGAGTTGATGATGAAATTGATGGACTTGTGGCACTATCTTATACTCATGTGCACAGGCCTTGTGCACACTCTGACCATCCCAGACCCTAAGGGACATTTGTCAATGGCTGTGATGCAGAAAGGGTGAGAGATAGACTCAGATCGAAGTGCAGAGTCAGGTCCAGGAAGTTGCGCTTGGATCCATCAGAGCCTCCTGTGTGCGTGGAACCATTGGCATCTGGAGGAGGACAGAGAGAGGGGCTAAGGGGAGCTTACCAGATAGAAAGCCATTTGTCTATGTAGCAGTGCCAGTTTCCTGGGCACAGTAGTCATTTGATGTGTGGGTAATCATTTGCTCCACAGTGAACAGAACTGAGGTACTGGCTGGTGATCTGGAGCAGTGCTCCATAAAATATTTGTCAATATGGAGGGACAGAGTGAAGAGGCTTTCAAGGTCAATGGGCATCTTCCAGGTAGTCACTTTGTCTTTCCAGCGCACCTCAGTGGTGAGTTCCTCATATTTATTGGAAATTGTGGTTTTATTGTCCCAGTTTGCAACAGGCCAGATCAGAGCTCACCAGGTCAAGAGAGAGATAACAAAGACTATCTTGGCTCTGTCCATACAATACAGAGATGGCTGGAGCATGAAGTGTAAGATATACTGGGACAGGAAGTTGTGGCATAGGGTTGAGGATCATCAAAGCATTTGGGCAGCTGAATCCAGGGCTCAGAGGGAGGAGGTTGACTGGCCTGGTTTGCTTTATTGAGACAGAGATTTGGAAGAGTGGCAAGCAGACGGTTAACGGATTCTTGGTGCTACAGAATTGTGTGCTCACATCGAACAATGAGTTCCTTTAGGCGAGCATACTCTGCTGGGTTAATCAAGGGTTTACTCATCCTGTCAGAAATGTAGAGGAGGATTTATCCAAACACAGAGCAGCAGAGATGACTTAGCAGTGAGTAATAACTTCAATAATGAACTGCAAAATAACTAGCCATGAGGGGACACAAAATAAGTCAGAGCAGAGACTTAACACAAGATAACAAAGTAACCGAAGGCTGGTTCCAAGAGCGAACACCAGCTGTGAATGAGAGCTGGGTTTAAATAGGCTGCAGGTGATTAGTTGGAAATGGGTGGCAGGTGACTCCTGATAGCAGGGTGAAGAATGGAAGGTGCTTGCCTGTGCAGCCATGACTTTGTAAACTTCCTTAAGGCCATCCTCAGCCTTCTCCCCTCCATGGAAAACAGTCTCCTCCTCCTCAGTTTCTCCTTATAACTCAAGCCTTGGAATTCCAACAATATCGTCATAAAACATTTTAGCACCCTCACAGACTTAATCCCATCCCTCCTAGAGTATGGCAATCAAAAATGTGTGCAATATTTCTGATGAAGTCTCATTAATGTCTTTTACAGTTGCAACACGAGATCCCAACTACTGCACTCAGTGCCCTGCCTGATGAAGGCAAGCAAGCCATGAACTTTCTTCACCTCCTCAGCTACCTGTATCACCACTTAAAGGAACTATGTATTTGTATCTTAAGAGTCTCTGTTCTAAATCATCCCCATGGCCAGGCCATTCACTGTGTACATCCTGCCTTGGCTTAACTTCCCAAAATATATTGCTTTGCACTAGTCTAAGTTAAATTCCATCTACTATGCCTTGCATTCTTTCCCAGTTGATCAAGATCCTGTGGTAGCCTTAGACAAACTTCTTCACTACCCACCATATCACCAATTTTGGTGTCATCAACAAACTTTCTAATTATGCCTCCTACATTCCCATTCAAGTTGTTGAATATATTTATAAACAACATGGAACCCATGTTGATCCATGCAGCACACTATTTACAACAGGCCACCAGTCTGAAAAACAACTCTCCGATACCACTCTTTACTTCCTATCACCATTCAATTTCTATTAAATTGACTAGCTCACCACAGATCCCATTTAATCAAACTTTCTACACCTGCTTATCATGCATAACCTTGTCAAAGGCCTTGCTAAAGCCCATGTATAATACGTCTACCACCTTGCCCTCATTAATCCTCTCGGTTATTTCTTCAAAAGACTCAGTCAAAATCATAAGACATGTTTTACCATTCAGAAAACCAAGCTATTTCTGATTAGACCTTGCCTTTCCAAATGTAGGTTGATCCCGTCTCTCAGAATCCTCTCCAGTAACCGCCCTACCGTTCTTGTTAGATGCACTGGCCTGGAGTTCCCTGGCTTGTCGCTGCAGCCTTCATAATTACAATATTAAACACCCTCCAATTTTCTGGCACCTCACCTAAGTCTAAGGAAGATACAAAACAAATTCTGCCAGGGCCACTGCAATTTCTTCCCTCGTTTCCCACAATGACTTAGGATACACTTGGTTAGATTCCATTAATTTGTCCAGTTTTATGCAACTCAGTGCCTCTAGCACCTTCTTTTGTACTGTCAATGTTTCAGGGAGCATTGTCCTACATAGAACAGGACAGCACCAGACAGGCCATTCAGCCCACAATGCTGCGCTGATCATTATATTGATTTCTACTAAATATCCTCCTTCCTGTGTAGCATCTATATCTATATCCCTCCTAATGTCTATCTGAAAGCCTCAAATTCCACCAAACTGTCTGATTCCTGGTAATCTATTCCAGGCACATACCACTTTTTTTTAAAATATGTCACTCATATCATTTATAGACCACCCACCTTAAAAGCATATGTTCTAGTGTTTTAACATTTAACATTTTTACCCTGAGGAACAGTATCTGTCTACCCTACCCATCACTCTCATGGTTATTAAAACCTCCATCAGTTCTCTCCACTGCCTCTTATATTCTAACAACAACCCACTTTGTCCATCTTGTCCTTATAATTCAGGCAGCATCCTGGTAAGTTTCTTTTGTGCCTCCTTCCTATAATGGGATAACCAGAACTGCGCATAATACTCTAAATGTGGTCTGAGTGAAGTTTTATATAGCTGCAACCTTGCTCTTATTTTCAACACCTGTACCAACAGTCTTCTTTCCCAATTCCAATTTACATTTCCTTCTCCACTGTAAATACAGATAAGTAATCATTTAAGGCCTTGCCTAACTGTCCTAATAAAACATTATCAAATTTACATTGATAACATTTCTATGATGCAACTTGGAACATTTTGCATTGTTAAAGGATATTAAATTACAAGTAAAATTGCTCCTAACTGAATTCATATAGAAAAGGATTATGGAGCCACTTAGTGGTAATTTTCCTGTAGTGCAGCGTTTACCATAATTAAGAAATGAACTTTCACAGCAAGACACGAGGAAATCTGCAGATGCTGGAAATTCAAGCAACACACACAAAATGCTGGTGGAACACAGCAGGCCAGGCAGCATCTATAGGAAGAAGCACTGTCGACGTTTTGGGTAGAGACCCTTCATCAGGACTAACTGAAAAAGAACTATCTTTTCTTTCAGTTAGTCCTGATGAAGGGTCTCAGCCCAAAACGTCGACAGCGCTTCTCCCTACCGATGCTGCCTGGCCTGCTGTGTTCTACCAGCATTTTGTGTGTGTTGTTGTTTGGACATATTTATAAAATGTGTCTCAGGCAGATTATGGATCTCCCAACATGCTTTACAACCAATGAAGTACTTTTGAAATGTATTAGTGTTATATCTGTGATCGAAGCTGTAGAATTGAAATTTTATAAAATATAACATAATAGATGAGTATATAAATTGCATTATTAAATTGTATCACAAAGATATTTTGTATACTGACCTCTTGTTTTTTCTAACTAGCTTTTGATATGAACATACTTGTTTTGGGTCTCGATAAATGCAATGCCGTTTTCTGATGTTGCGCTTTCCAATGTTTCTAAAGGGTTCTATTTACATGGCACCTTTCACGATTGGGTGATCATAAAGCATCTTACATTCAAAGTGTAAGCATTAAAATAACATTTGATAAATCACACAACCAGATCTATTATTTTATTGGTAAAATCTGAAAATAAATAATGAGCAGCACATTAGTGACAATCTCTCCTTTGTTGTATGAAATCATTCTATGAATCTTTGCAACCATCTGGGAGTTCAGGCAGCATCTCCACACCCTTAGTAGTGCAAAAAGGGTCAGTCCGAATTATGTGCTCAAATCCATTGTATGGAACATTAAACTATAAATTCATAACTCAAATATTGTGAGAAAAATTTGTCAGCCCTGCGGAGGCAGGCACCTCTCAGTCTCCACCCAGCTAATAAGAGCCATCTGCCACTCATTTTCAACTCATCACCTGCAACCTATTTCAACCCAGCTCTCACCCACGGTCCTCGGTCACCCACCGAATCATTCAGCCTGAACCAGTTGCTCCTAGCCTTTAGTCAACTTGTTGCCTTGTCACATTAAGTATTTGTTCTCACTTGTTTTGTGGCCTCTTGTGGCTTGTTATTCTGCCGTTTATTTTTAAAGTCATCATGCACCACTAAATCATCTCTGCAGCTCTAAATTTCAGTCATGCCTCCCCTACATTTCCTGACAGGATATGCGAACCAGTGATGGACTTAGCAGAGTTTGCTCACATAAATGAAGTCATCCATCAAAACAAGTACATGATCCAGAAGCCACTGACCACCAGCTCACCACTCTCAACCAACTCTCTGCCTTGTTATATCAACGCTGCACCAGTCAACATCCTCCTTCTGAGCCCCGGATTCCAGTGCCCGAATTCTTCGATAGATCCCCAACCCAATGCTACAACTTCTCAACTTGGCCTTAGAGCTCCAGCTTTCTCTGTATTCTAAGGACTGAGTTGAGATTGCCTTTGTCATCTCTCTCTTACTGGGCTGCTGCTAACTGGGACAATAAAACCACTATTTGCATAAACTCACCACTGAGATGTACGTGGTTTTTGACCATCCAGCAAGTGGAAAGAAGGTAGCGGATCGGATACGTCACCTGTGTTCAGCTTCACACTCAGTGCTGGACTATGCTGCAGAGTGCAGCTGGACTGCAAAAGCACTTCTGACCCATTGCTATCACAGCCACTTGGAGCACTTGAAAGACAAGCTGTCTACTTGGGAGATGTCTACTGATCTTGAAAGCCTCATCACTCTGGCCAATCCTTATCGCTAAACGTCTTACAAAACGACCTTACAGATCACCAGCCAGAACCCGGTTCCATTCCCAGAACCTTTCCAACAGCCCAGCCATTTGTCAAGCCTTCATTAATGAAATCCTCTGAAACATGCTACACAGCTGTGTTCGTCTATCTTGAGTACATCCTCAACTTCTCCAAGGAACCCCAATACCACGTATGTCACACCCAATCAGTCCTTCAGTATCTCCTCGAAAACCAACTGTACTGCAAGTTAGAGGAATGCCAGTTTCACAGCCCAGTCACTTCCTTCCTGGATTATGTCCTTTCATCCAAAGATATAACCCTGGACCCAGAGAAAGCGCACACCATCATTGAATGGCCATAACCATGCTCCCTCAGTCAGAGTGCTTCCTGGGCTTCTCCAACATCTACTGCAGTTTTATCTAAAACTACAGCTAAATCACCTCTCCACTTGCCTCCCTCACCAAGTCACCTACCTCATGGATAACCTGGTCTGCTTCCATGGACCGCGCCTTTGAGGAGCTCAAGAGGCACTTCACTACTGCTCCCAATTTCTGCCATCCGAACCCCTCCAGACCTTCTGTGTTAGAAGTGGACGCATCTGACGTGTGCTGGGGTTACCAGTGAGTACCAGACAGAGAGGTACTAAGTTTTAAAGCACCTTTGTAGGGATGAACTTGTACAAGTTCATCTCTACAAAGGTGCTTTAAAACCTAGTTAAGCAGCATCCCAGACATACTCTCAAAGTTGCAAACATTGTTCTTATGAAAGGTCATAAACCTAAAATGTCAACTTAATTTTTCTTTCTACAGATGCTGCATGAATATTTGAATATTCCTGGCATTTTTTTCTGCTTTAATTAGAGCGATTGAATGTTGTTGAAGGGATTTGATTACAAGACGAAGGAAGTCTTTCTGGAATTGTACTGTTTCTTTCTGAGACTGCATCTTGAATACTGTGTAGTTTTGGTTTCCTTATCTATGAAAGGATGGACTTGAGATTAAGAGAGTGCTAAATCAATCCACAAGACTGGTTCTAGGATTGGCGGGCTTGCTCTACAAGGAGAAACTGAGTAGACTGGGACTATATTTTTTAGAGTTTAGAAAGGTAGGAGAGAGTTTCAAATTTTTAAAGGCTGCATGCAAGGAAGATACGTAAACTAGAATTGGGGTCACATCTCAGAATAAACAGTAGTGTAATGTTTTGGTACAGGTTTCACTTCTAATATTGTCGGGTATTTCATGAAATGAAGCAGTGTTTGGATTACTGTTAGAGATAAAGGATGCTTAGGAATATGGGCCATCCAATCAGGAGAAGGAATAGGGAGTTTCTAGAGAAGGCTTTGTGACTGACACCGGTGGTGGGTCTTTGTTCGGCAGGAGATGAAGAGAGAAGATGCTGGAAAGAACCGATTGCAGGATTCAATCCAGTGGGAAACGCGATTCAATGAAGCCAAGGCTCAGGGGTTTATTGAGGATTGGTGAATATGGTGAAATTTTGAGCTCCAACCTGTACACATTTGACTGTTTAATTATCATGGGCCCTTTTTGTTTCTTTTCCTTTACTAATTCTTTGGTTGTTAACACTCACAAATATACTTCTTTATAATTGTGTGCAGTGAGCGATCCATTATTTCATGCCGGCAGGCTATTGCAGGGCAGTAAATCGCACAATATCCACACAAACCGGAGTTTGGGTGGGCAAAACAGCCAAATCTCACGGATCTGGCAGGACCAAAGTTGTACACACTCTAGACGTACAAAGCTGGAGAAAGATGGGTTTTCTCAGCACTGAGTGTGGTGGCTATTAGCAAGGGGCTAAAGAACCTTTTCTAGAGATGTCCAGTAAAAAGGGGTTTCTGCAGCATCCAGGAACAAGATGAGAAATTTTCACACAAAGAATGATAACTCTTTGGAATCCTCTACACTAGAGACTGTCACTGAGTTAATTCAAAGCCATGGCGGTCATATTTATAAATAAATAAGAGAGTCAAGAGATATGAGAACAGTGCATGTAGAAAGTGAACATGAGTAGTGGAGCAGGCTTAAAGGGTCAAGTGGCCTGTTCCCACTCCCATTTCTTCTGCATATCAAGATTCTTGTGGAAATCAGAAAGTTGCTGTTCAATTATTTTCACCATCCCCATTCTTGTTTGGCACAAGATCTTTTCCCCTTGAAGCTTTTATAAAACCTCTTCTACACTAGCAGTCTCACCTAGTTTATAATCATCAGAAAATGTTAAATTATGTCATTTTATACCACAGGGATCTTTCAGAAAGCATTCCGCAAGTCCAAATATGCATCAACTGATTCCCCCAAATCCATCCTCAAAAGAACTCCAATGGACAAATAAAACATGAATTTCCCTCCAAAAATTCACATTGGCTCCAGCCTTCATTATAGATTCCAGTAATTTCTCTCCTTCTAGTAGTAACTGGAGGTTGATGCTTCTCCCTAGACCTCCTGTCCCATGACCCTCTCCCTTCTCCAACTCTCCAACTCTGTATTCCTTTTGCTGATCAACTTTCCAGATCTTAGCTTCATCCCTTCCCCTCCTGTCTTCTATCTTTTTGGATTTCCCACTCCCCCTCTCAAATCTCTTACTATCTCTTCTTTCAGTTAGTCCTGATGAAGGGTCTCGGCCCGAAACTTCAACTGTACTTCTTCCTATAGATGCCGTGTGGCCTGCTGCGTTCCACCAGCATTTTGTGCGTGTTGCTTGAATTTCCAGCATCTGCAGATTTCCTTGCGTTGATGCTTCTCTGTTCTGTTGCCATTTTTCTTAAAGTGGTGTCATATTTGCTACCTTCCAACTCCAAAACCCCCTGTCTGTAAAGCGAAGTTCTTGGATGTAGATCATTATATCTTTGGCGTTTATCTTCAAACTCCTCAATTTCTGTAGACCTTGTTTTGTCTAACACTTAGTTCCTTCAGTCCTCATTCTCACTCATCCCTTGTCAATCATAAGCCTGCTTGTCTCTTTCTGCAAGCGTGTCATATTTTCCCTGCATTAGGGAGTAGAGAAACAAAGTTAGACAATTTTTTTGTTAACAAGTGAAGGAAGAGAAATGGCCTTCCATTAAACGAACTGATACTTACAAGGCTTTAAAATTATAAGGTGTAACTGTGTAAACAAAGACCTTCTATTCTAACAGCAGCTGCCATGTTTTACCACATGGAGGCACTTGAGTTAACTGGACTGAAAATTGATTACTACATTTAAAAGGGCAATTATTGCTTTGTTCAATATTGAGGTGTTCTGGTATGAATCGGTGAAATACACAGGAGGGGGAGGGGAGGGGGAAAGATTGGTTCTTTGGAGTGTAGAACTAACTGGTATGGTATTAAAACATGAGAGATTTCGCAGTTAAGGTATGTGGAACCATTATGCTGATTGGCATAATATCCTTTATGTTGAACAAATGAATAGGACCATGGGAGGTCCATGACCAAATGAAAACAGAAAATGCTGGATACATATAGCAGGTCAGATGGCTTCTGTGGAAACAGAAAATTGATGTTTCCGATCCGGGACATCGCTTCATGTCTTGAAAAGAAGAAAACTAGTTAGTTGTAAGTATCAGAGAAGATGGGGAAGGAGTATGTGTAAAAAATTATTATTCTAATTGGTTAAAACCATAATGTTACATTTAAATATAGATTGAGCTTCTTTGTAATTTGTTACTAATAGCAAGACTGAAGGACATGCCTAGCAGGCAAGACTATAAAAAAGTACTCAACAAAAACAACAATGAAAGATTAAAAAAATAGCCAGTTCAGATACAAATGGAATGAAAGAGAGAGCAAAATGTGAAATGGAGTCAGTGTTACAGAGGCAGATGAACTTATACAATGTAACGAACTGCCTATACAAGACAGGGTATGAGGGTGTAGAAATTAGCTAGTCTATGAGCTTGTAATTGACATCAATAACCAGTCTTTCTCTTGAGATCCAGAAGAGTCAAAGATGAACTATAGGAAGGCAAGAGCTGTTGGAAAATGGTGTTCAACACCATCATCCCCTCAGTACCTACCACCAAGTTTCAAATTCAGAGGTCCGGATCATAACCTGGTTGATTGGAGGTATAGATCAAAGCTTTAAAGTCAATTAGAAATCCAAGAGTTGAGACCCAATGGCTGGAGTCGCAAGTCTGTGAAACTCCGTGAGTCCACTGGGTAAGTTGGGGTCCAGTGTATGCAAATCCATAACTCTGCCTCAGGCTGAACACCAACTCTGCCTGTCCTGGAGTTAGGGAACTGTGTATGTGCACGGGAGGGTGGTTGCGAGTGGGGCAGGAATGGGGCTTGTTTTGCTGTTGCTGCTTGGTATGTTCTGTTTTGTTGTGTTCTGTGATGTTCTGCTAAGCATGGTGGGCATTTTATGTTGGCACCAGGGTATGTGGCAACACTTGGGAGCTGCCCCCAGCAAATCCTTGTTGGTTGTCAATGGAAATCACACATTTCATAGTACTTCAATGTACATGCGCTAAATACATCTGAATCAGTACCTCCCTCTGCAGCTACATCTATGACTACCTTATCAGATCAATCAGTGTGGATTGGTAACATCTCCATGCTGACAATCAGCACAGCTGCATGTTGAAGATACATGCTTAGCCCACTCTCTCTACACCCATGAATGTCTATCCACAAATCGAGCACCATTTATAAATTTGTTAAAGACAACAATTTTGTTGGCTCAATCTCAGGTGGCAACGAGGCGGCGTTAAGGAAGGAGGTAGATTGATTGGTTTTGTAAAAACAACTTTTCATTCAATGTCAGGAGGACAAAATAATTGATTGTGGACTTCCAGAAGGGGAAATTGGGGAACACCCACCAATCTTCATTGAGGAGTCAGTGGTGGAAAGTGTGAGCAGCTTCAAGTTTCCTAGGCATCAAAATTTCAGAGATCTATCCAGGGCCCAACACATGAAGGCATACTTCATTAGGATTTGAAAAGATTTGGTATGCACCAAAGACATACCAAATGTAGTTTCACTGTGCTACTGCCATAAAACAACAAAGTTCATGTCATACAATAACAAATCTAATTCTGATTCATTTGCAATTCATTGTGCAATTAATTTATTTACAGGTCCTCCCCAGGTTAAGAATGCCCAGCCTATACATAGAATCAAGCATTTGGGGGTCCAGCAGAATAGATTTATTAGTTGCTGCAGGCATCTTCAGCTGGGTGGAACAGAGCATTTCCATGTGCCTTCTCTCCCCAACCATCAGCCATGACAACAATGCTATGCAGGTTTGGAAACACTTAACAGACTCACCCACTCACTGAGTCAGTGAGAACAGCTGGCAGCCACTCTTCCTACATGTGCTGGCTCTCCTATCACAGCTGTTTCTGTGCCCCCTTTCCACACACTTTGTATTATGAATAGCTTCTGGGAATGGAAACCTGTTGTAATTTGGGGAGGACGTGAACCTTGTCATTACTGTGACCATTCAAGCACAGTGTCCTTAATTTTTATTGATTTTAATATCTTTCTGTACAGAGCCCATTGTTGCTCCAGTTACGTTTTTGCCATCTACAAACCCCATTTCCAGAAAAGTTGGGATATTTTCCAAAATGCAATAAAAACAAAAATCTGCGATATGTTAATTCACATGAACCTTTATTTAGCTGACCAACAATCATTTTAATAACTTTCCTTTTAATAACACTTTTTAATCGTTTTGGAACTGAGGATACTAATTGTAGTAGATTTGCAATTGGAAATTTTGCCCATTCTTGCTTGATATAAGACTTCAGCTGCTCAACAGTCCGTGGTCTCCATTGTCTGATTCTCCTCTTTATGATGCGCCATACATTTTCAATAGGAGATAGATCTGGACTGGCAGCAGGCCAGTCAAGCACACGCACTCTGTGTCTACAAAGCCACGCTGTTGTAGCCCATGCAGAATGTGGTCTGGCATCGTCCTGCTGAAATAAGCATGGATGTCCCGGGAAGAGACGTCGCCTTGATGGCAACATATGTCTTTCTAAAATCCTAATATACGCCTCAGAGACAATGGTACCTTCACATACATGCAACTCACCCATACCGTGGGCCCTGGTGCACCCCCATAGCATCACAGATGCTGGTTTTTTGCACCTTTCGCTGATAACAATCAGGATGGTCGTTTTCATCTTTGGCACTGAGAACTTGACGCCCGTTTTTTCCGAAAACTAGCTGAAATGTGGACTCATCTGACCACAGCACACGGTTCCACAGTCTTTCGGTCCATCTGAGATGAGCTCGGGCCCAGAGAACTCGCCAGCGTTTCTGCATTGAGTTGATGTATGGCTTCCTCCTTGCGTAATACAGTTTCAAGTTGCATTTCTGGATGCAGCAATGGACTGTTAAGTGACAATGGTTTTCCGAAGTACTCCTGAGCCCAGGTGGCTGTAATTGTCACAGTAACATGACGGTTTCTTAGGCAGTGCCGCCTGAGGACTCAAAGATCACGCGCATTCAACAGTGGTTTCTGACCTTGCCCTTTACGCACTGAGATGTCTCTGAATCTTTTCACAATGTTATGTACTGTAGATGTTGAAAGACCTAAATTCTCTGCAATCTTGCGTTGGGAAATGCTCCCTTTGAACTAACAATTCTCTCACGAATTTTGGCACAAAGGGGTGAGCCATGACCCATCCTTGCTTGTAAAGACTGAGCCTTTGATGGATGCTACTTTTATACCCTGTCATGATACCTCACCTGCTACCAATTAGCCTGCTTAATGTGGAGTCTTCCAAACCGGTGTTACTTGAATATTCTGTGCACTTTTCAATCTTATTTTAACTCTGTCCCAACTTTTGTTGAGTGTGTTGCAGCCAGCAAATTCTAAATTTGTGTATATTTACAAAATACAATTTAAGATGGTCAGTAAAACTATTGAAAATCTTTTCTTTGTACTTTTGTCAGTTAAATAAAGGTTCACATTAATTAACATATCAGATTTTTGTTTTTATTGTATTTTGGAAAATATACCAACTTTTCTGGAAATGGGGTTTGTATTTATTTCATTTACTCCTTTTCCAACTCCCTCTTCATGCTTTGGCTCTGTCTTATTTTAATTCCTTTAATATTCCCATTCTCCTGCCAAACTGGTTGAAACTCTCCCAAAAACATTAGTAAACACCCCCTGTAAAAATATTAATCCTGGTCCTAAACAGGGGCAACCCCACCTCGTAGTTCAGGTTCTACTTTGCTAATAAACAGCTCCAATGCCTGAGAATTCCACAGCCCTTCGCCCACACCAGCAACAGCCAGTCATCTGCTTCAACCTCCCTCCTCAGCATATGAACACGGGATGTATGTTCAAAGTAAATTTATTATCAAAGTACATATATACAATTCTGAAATTCTTTTTCTTGCAGGCACACTCAATAATAAATCCAATAACCATAATAGAATTAATCAAAGACCGTACTGACAGGGCAGACAACCTGTGTGCAAATGACAACTCTACAAATGCAGAAAGAGGAATCATAATAACAAATAAGCAATAAATATCGAGAACAGTTCTTGAAAGTGAGCTGACAGTTCAGTGATGGGGCGAGTGAAGTTATCCCCTCTGATTCATGAGCCTGATGGTTAACGTGTAATAACTGTTCCTGAACATGGTGGTGTGGGTCCTGACGCTCCTGTACTGTACCTTCTTCCTGAAAACAGTAGCGAGAAGAGAGCATGGCCTGGCTATGTGCGCTAATCCTGAGATTATAACATTTGAATTCGTGCGTTTGAACCGCTTTCCCAACTCCCTAAACAATGAAAATCCTGCAACTAAAGACACAATTTTACTGGAACTCATCAGCACGCAGAGGACTAAAAGAACCAGACAGCCTGTTACCGCCATTGCGGCGCGCACACTTCAGCGGGCTCGAGCGGGCGGGCGGGCGCGTTCGGCGGCGGCTGGGTGACGCATTTCCGGCCGCTGTTGGCCTGGTGACGGAGATTGATTGAGGAGAAGCTTGAGCGGCTGAGAAAGTTAATTGGAGCCCCCACCCCCCGGCCTGTGAGTAAAAGGAGCTCCGTCTCCCCCTCTGTGTTACTAAAGAGCATCTAGCCATGTTATTTGCTGCACGGGAAATAGTTTTCTGTCTCCGGGGGTTACACTGTCGGGATACCTGGAGAAGGCTGCAAACTTGTTGAATTAATCGCTGTCGCCCCCTCACCTGATACGAGGGCCGCTTATACAGAACAGCTCCCGTCATGGGAAACGTTTCTGAAAATTACTTAAATTAAGTGGATTCATCCTACGCTGTCTGCGTTTGCTGCATGTCCCAAATGACGGGAGTTACAGGAATGTAGTACTGAGTTTTTTTTTATTATTTTTACAAGACATCTGTTTAAACTAATTGTACTTTAAGCGTCAACGTATTTGGTGCTCGAATTACTCCCGCGTTTGTTAAATTCTAAAATCTAATTGCAAGTTACTTTTACTAAAGGGCGAACAGATTAGCTTGGAAGTTAATTTCTAATCCTGACTCCTGAAAACTTTTAACAGCAATGGTTAAGTGTATCAATGGACAGACCGTATTCAAGGATTATGTTTCGAAAATCATCCACTCTTTTGGAAATCAGAGAAGTTGATGCTGTTACTCTATTGATTGGATCATCTTTGAATTCTGATGAACAGTTCTGAGCACTACATCATGAGTAGTATTCATGGAATCCACACATTTAACACAGCAATATTATAAACAAGTATATTCCCTGGAATTTGATCAGTTTTTAAAATATTGAGGGGAAGTAAACATCGTCTTTTCCATTCATTGGGGAGTCTTGGGCTAAGAAAATACAGTTTAAAAGTTAGAACCAGGCCTTTCAGTTCTGATTTCCAAAAAGCTAGTAAAAACATGCAAGACACCTGCAAGTGATAGTTGTTTGTTATGTGATAGTTTTACATCTGATATTGTTCTTTTAATCAATATAAGTGACCATATGGACATGCCTAACAGAAGAACTCTGATCTTAAACGGAACACAAAAGATAGCAGAAACATGCTACCCTGTAGCCTGTCTCACCATGATTCCTTTCATATTTGATCCCTCAATCCTTTGATCTTTGAAGAAAGCGAGGTACCTCTGCTTTAAGTATTTTGAATGAACTAGCCTCCACCACACTCTGGGGCAGAGAATTCCAGAGTTTTGCCACATGTTCTGAGAAAAAACTTCTCTGTATCTCACTTTTAAATGATTGTCCTATTATTTTGAATTTGTGTCCTTGATCATGTTTCTACTCTTTCTTAGCAATTTAACATTTATCCTGTTACACTAGTTTAGGACTTCCCATGGTTCAATAAGATCATCCCTATTCTTCTAAACTCCGAACAGTACAGACCCAATCTGTTTTGGCTTTGGGACCATTCCCTCATCTCAAGAATAGCTTTGTAAATTTCTCTTGAACTGCTTTCAATGCTACTATATCCTTTCTTAAAGTGAGTTGAACTCCACATGTGGCCTTGTCAATGTTTTCAAGGGTAATATGGTCTCCTGTTGTTTTTATAGAGTGTGTAATTGCAATTTCAGTGGTATATAACGTGGGGGGGGGCGCAGGCAGGTCTAATTAGTTTTGCACCATTGTGGACAGCTGAATCTCTTATCTTTTGCAGTATTACAAGGCATTACATTGTTCAGCTGTTTAGTTTTCTTCCCTAAGTTTGTAACTAAATGTTTTACCTAAAATTGTAAGTGAAATGTAACGGTAATCTAGGACTGAAGGGGGCAAACCAGCTATACTGTTGGTCAGTACTAAATCATGAATACTACTCTGATGAGGATAAACAACATAAACGTGAGATTCTGCAGATGCCAGAAATTCAGAGCAACACACACAAAATGCTGCTGGAATTCAGCAGGTCAGGCAGCATCCAAGGAAATTAATAAACAGTCGATGTTTTGGGCCGAGATCCTTCTTCAGGACTGGAAAGGAAGGGAGAAGACGCCAGAATAAAAAGGTGTGGGGGAGGGGAAGGAGGATGATGATAAGTGGAAGTCAGGTGACTGGGAATGGTAAAGGAGAGGAAGGGACCTGATAGGAGATGAGAATGGACCTGGGAGAAAGGGAAGGAGGAGAAGGAAAGTGATAGGTAGGGGTGGAGAAGAGCTAAAATGGGGAATAGAAGAAGAGGGAAGAATTTTTTTCATTGGAAGGAGAAATTGAAGTCCACGCCATCAGGTTAGAGGCTATCCAGAGGGAATATGAGATGTTGCTTCTCCACCCTAAGAGTGGCCTCAGTGTGGCAAAAGAGGAGGCAATGGACCAACGTGTTAGAACAGGAATGGGGATAGGAATTAAAATAGATGGTAACCGGGAAATTCTGCTCTTGGCAGATGGAGCGGGAATGCTAAACAAAGTGGTCCCCCAATTTACATTGGGTTTTACCAATGTAGAGGAGGCTGCATTGGGAGCAGTGAATGAGTCGATGACCCCAACAGATTCGCAGGTGAAATGTTGCCTCACCTGAAAGAACTGTTTGGGGCTCTGAATGGAGGTAATGGAGAAGATAAATGGGCGAGTGCAGCATTTTAGTTGTTTGTGGGGCTGTATGCAAGAGGGAGATTAGTGAGGTGAAACGAATAGACTAAGGAACCACCGAGGGAGACTGACATGGTAGAATAGGAATGGAGACAAGAATTAAAATTGTTGGCCATTGGGGAAATTCCACCCTTGGTGGACGGAGCAGAGGTGCTTGACATAGCAGTTCCCAATTCACGTCGGGTTTCACCAATGTAGAGAAGGCTGCATCAGGAGCACTGGATACAAGCAATGGAAGTGCTACACTAGCATAATGATATTATGCTGTCTGAAATGCTGAGTTCCTGCAGCTTGTTGTGTGGTGCTCAAAATTTCCAGCGTCTTCAGAATCTCTTGTGTCTACAATATGTGGCAGCAGAATTTTGTATACCCTTGTATTTACAGGAGGCAGTTATTGGGGTGATGTCATCAGGAAGTGTATTTAGTGAGGAAATGGTCATGGATAGTGAGTGTTTGGTCCAAGTTTGCAGAAAGAGTGTTGTTATCAATGAATAAGGATTGGAGTTTAGTGTGAATGGAAATACTGTAATAAATCCCTACTGTTATATTTAAAGGAATCCAGATATAATTGTTTGAGGGGACTTGAGGGGAAGAATATCTGGTTACATAAGCACAAAAACATGGAAACAAAAGTACAGCATTTAGTGACTGTTCTGCCATCCAGCAATATCATGTTTGATCTTTTACCTCTGTGCCACTTAACAGCAGTAGCCTCATATGCTGAATTTCCCATCAAAAGTCTATCAGTCCTTGCTATGAAAATACTGAGCCTTCGAAAACCATCTTGGTAGAGAATCCCCACAGCATTTGGCGACCCTGTGGTCTCTGTCTCAGAGGCTGATGCCAGAACATCCTTCAAGACGAACCCTCACAAAGCATCTAGCACCAATGGTAAATCTTACGGTACCGAAAACCTGAGCTGACCAACTGGTTGGTGTGTTCAAAGACATCTTCAGCTTCTCACTGCTGCAGTAAGAAGTTCCAATCTGTTTGAAAAGGGCAATAATCATACTGATCTCCACGAAGAGCAGGGTGAGCTCCTCAACAATTTTTGCTCAGTAACACTTACATCTGCTTTAATGAAATGCTTTGAGGAGGTGGTCATGGTTAGAATTAACTCTTTCCTGAGCACAAGCTGCACCCACTGCAGTTTACTCCCACTACAACTGGTCTACAACAGACACAATCTCACAGAGTCTCTGCTCAGTCTTAGACCACCTGATGCAATATCTATGTCAAAAACTGCTGTTTATGATTACAACTCTACCTCATTAGGAGTTTGAGATTTGGTGTGTCACCAGAGGTTCTAGCAAATTTCAACAGATGTACCACAGAGACCATTCTGACTGGTTGCATTGTTGCCTGGTATGGAGGCTCCAATAAACAGGATCAAAAGAGGTTGGAATACCTATGCTGGTCTGCTAGTTACAGATCAGTGTGCAATAGAATCACACCCTCAGTTCTAATCAAAAGGTCCAAAATCTGGGCCTCTGTACCTCTCACGGAGTCACAGAATATGTCGTTTACAGGGTGAAATGTGAAGACTTCAAGTCTGTTTTTGCTATTGCTTTGCTCACACTTGAGTGTTCGGTGGCGGGTGCCGATGCTTTTTTTTCCGGTGGGTGGAGGGGGGTTTGTTGCTTGCTGCCGCTTACATGTGGGAGGGAGGGGAGCTGGGTGGAATCATTGGGGTTTATCTGTCGTTCATTCTTTGGGGCACTTCTCTGTTTTCATGGATGCTTGCAAAGAAAAAGCGTTTCAGGATGTATATTGTATACATTACTCTGACAATAAATTGGACCTTTGAACCTTTGTCACCAAAGACTCACAAGCATCTACAGATGTACGATGAACAGCATTCTAACTGGTTGCATTACTTCCGGGGTGTTTAGGTGTGACTCGAGGTGTACTCTCAATGGATACGATTAAATACTCCCTTTTCAGCCTGATATAGCTAAAAAGCACAACTGCTTCCAAGGTCAGTACAGTCAACAAAGATGTCTTAATGCATTTAAAACAAACTTAAAACCAACGGAAACAACACCAATTGTGTTTGGAAGTGCCCACGGAGGACACCTCAGAGGAAGCGTGGGCATAGGTCAGGATTACAAGTGCTTTTAAAGAAATGGGGTCTTAAACTCCCTATACTGACTATCTTGCTGGCGAATGTGCAGTCTCTGCTGAATAAAATCGATGATCTCAGAGCCAGGGTGCTGAATCAGAGGGACATTAGGACCACACGTGTCCTTTGTTTCACGGAATCCTGGTTAACCCCTTCCATACTGGATGCAACGATCCAGATGGACGGGTTTACTGTACACCGTCAGGATAGATCTATAGAGTCTCTCAAAAGCAGAGGTGGAGGAGTATGCCTCATGATCAATTCTTGGTGCACAAATATATCAGTGCTGTCCCAATTCTGCTCACCAGACCTGGAATATCTAGCAGTAAAAGAGCCTTCCTTTTTACCTACCATGGGAGTTCTCTAGTGTCATTTTGGTAGCAGTTTACATTCCACCTCAGGCCAATGTCAAGCAGGCTTTAGATGATCTGAGTAATGGGATCAACATGCACGAAACCGCACCCTAACACCTTCACCATAATTTTGGGAGATTTTAACCAGGCCAGTCTGAAAAAATCACTAAGCAACTACCATCAGCAGATCACTTGTAATACCAGAGGAAACAACACACTGGACCATTATTACACCACCATCAAGGATGTCTACTGTGCTATTCCACACCCTCACTTCAGGAAGTCTGATCACTTGTCTGTATTTCTACTCCCTGAGTATAGGCAGAGACTGAAGACTGCAGCACCAGCGGTGAGGACTGAGAAGGTAAGGACGAGGGAAGTACATGAGTGCCAACAGGATTGCTTTGAATTGGCAGACTGGACTGTATTCAGGGATTCATCTTCGAACCTGGATGAGTATGCTGCAGTTGTTACCGACTTCATTAAAATCTGTGTGGATGAGTGTGTACATTCCCAAACCAAAAGCTGTGAATGAATCAGGAGGTATGTCATCTGCTGAAGGCTAGATTTGTGACATGCAAGTCTGGCAACCCAGGCCTATACCAGAAAACCAGGTATGATTTGTGGAGGGCTAATTCAAGGGCGAAGAGACAATTACGAATGAGGTTGGAGGTGACTTTAGATGCACAGCAAATCTGGCAGGATTTGCAAGACAATACTTCCTACAAAGCGAAACCCAACAGCATGAATGGCAGAGATGCTTCCCTACCAGATGAACTCAATGCCTTCTCTGCATGCTTTGAAAGGGAGAACACAACTACAGCTGTGAAGATCCTTGCTGCACTTGATGACCTTGTGATCTCCATCTCAGAGGCCAATGTTCGGCTGTCTCTAAAGAGAGTGAACCCTTGCAAGGCGGAAGGTCCCGATGGAGTACCTGGTAAAGCTCTGAAAACCTGTGCCAACCAACTAGTGGGATTATTCAAGGACATTTTCAACCTCTGACTGTTATGGACGGAAGTTCCCATTTGCTTCAAAAAGGCAACAATTATACCAGTGCCTAAGAAGAATAATGTGGGCTGCCTTAATGACTATCACTCCCTAGTATTCACATCGACAGTGATCAAATGCTTTGAGAGGTTGGTCATGACTAGACTGAACTGCTTCAGCAAGGATCTGGACCCATTGCAATTTGCCTGTTGCCACAATAGGTCAACGGCAGACGCAATCTCAATTGCTCTCCACATGGCTTTAGATCACCTGGACAACACAAACACCTTCATCAGGATGCTATTCATTGAATATAGCTCGGCATTTAATACCATCTTTCCCACAATCCTGATTGAGAAGTTGTAGAACCTGGATCTCTGTACCTCCCTCTGCAACTGGATCCTCTACTTCCTAACCAGAAGACTACAATCTGTACTGGTTGGTGATAATACATCCTCCTTGCTGCTGATCAACACTGGCGCTCCTCAGGGGTGTGTGCTTAGCCCACTGCTTTACTGTCTATATACACATGACTGTGTGGCTAGGCATAGCTCAAATACCATCTATAAATTTGCTGACGATACAACCATTGTTGGTAGAATCTCAGGTGGTGACGAGAGGGCGTACAGGAGTGAGATATGCCAACCAGTGGAGTGGTGCTGCAGCAACAACTTGGCACTTAATGTCAGTAAGACGAAAGAGCTGATTGTGGACTTCAGGAAGGGTAAGACAAAGGAACACCGACCAATCCTCATAAAGGGATCAGAAGTTGAGAGAGTGAGTAGCTTGAAGTTCCTGGGTGTCAAGATCTCTGAGGATCTAACCTGGCCCCCAACATATTGATGTGGTTATAAAGAAGGCAACACAGACAGTAGCTATACTTTATTAGGAGTTTGAAGAGATTTGGCATGTCAACAAATACGCTCAATAACTTTTATAGTTGTACCGTGGAGAGTATTCTGACAGGCTGCATCACTGTCTGGTATGGAGGGGCTACTGCACAGGACCAACAGAACCTGCAGAAGTTTGTAAATCTAGTCAGCTCCATCTTGGGTACTAGCCTACAAAGTACCCAGGACATCTTTAGGGAGCAGTGTCTCAGAAACACGGAGTCCATTATTAAGAGCCTCCAGCACACAGGACATGGCCTTTTCTCACTGTACCATCAGGTAGGAGGTATAGAAGCCTGAAGGCACACACTCAGCGATTCAGGAACAGCTCCTTCCCCTCTGCCATCCAATTCCTAATAAACGGACTTTGAATATTTGGACACTACTTCACTTTTTTAAAAAATATACAGTATTTCTGTATTTTGCGTGTTTTTTAATCTATTCAATATATGTAATTGATTTACTTATTATTTTTTTTCTCTCTCTGCTAGATTATGTATTGCATTGAACTGCTGCTGATAAGTTAACAAATTTCACGTCACATGCTGGTGATAATAAATCTGATTCGATTCTTATCATCTGGTATGAAGGGGGCTCTGCAAAGGATTGGAAAAAGTGGCAGAAGTTTGTAAACTTAGCCAGCTCCATAATGGACACTAGTCTCCCCAGGATCAAGGTCACCTCCAAAAGGAGATGCCTGAAAAAGATGGCATCCATCATTAAGGACTCTGATCACCCAGGACATGCTGTCTTCTCATTGGTACCATCAAGGAGGAGGTACAGGAGTCTGAAAATACACACTCAAAGTTTCATGAACAGTTTCTTCCCTACCACCATCAGATTTCTGAACAGACAATCAGTCCATGAACACTATCTTACTATTTGTTTTGCTCTTTTTGCACAACTTATTTAATTTTTTACATGTATTTCTTATTGTAATTTATACTTTTTTTCTTATGTAGTTTAATATACCACTGTTGTAAGCAACACATTTCACAACATATGCCAGTGATATTAAATCTGATTCTGATTTTGACTCTGAAGCTGCAAAGGGTTGTTGACTCAATCACAGGCACAACCCTCCTTCCTTGTAATCGAGAACATCTTGAAAAGGCGGCATCCATCATTACGGACTCTCATCACCCAGGATACGCACTCTTCTTATTACTGCTATCAGGGAAGAGGTACAAGAGCCTAAAGACACACACTCAATGCTTTACGAACAACTTCTTCTCTCTGCCATTTGATTTCTGTAGTTCATGAAACCATGAGCACTACCTCAGTGTTCATCTTTTGCACTATTTATTTATTTTATTGTAACTTAAGTTTTTTTTTGTTTTCTGCTGTACAGCTAAAACAAAACAACAAACTTCACAAAATATGCCAGTGATGATAAACCTGATTCTGATTCTGAATTCCAAAGATTCATAATCCTCTGAGTGAAGGTGTTTGAATGGCAGAATGGCAGACTCTGTTATCCCTGGTTGTAGGAATTTTAGCCTGAGGGAACTTAAGCACACTACCCTGACAAGCTTTATAAGGATTTTGCATATTTCTTTGTGATTAACTCCTGCATTTGTTTCCCCGCCACCCCCTCCCCCACACTGGGTCTAAAATTCACAGTATAGGCCTGATCAGAGTAATTCTGCTGAAGATGAACCCATTATTTCAGGGACTTTTGCTGCACTTTGTCACAAGTATGAGTATATTTACTACAGAGTCTTGCTTGACTCTGTGTAATTGCAGCAGGATACTTACTCTTGTCTTGTACTCATCCTTTGGTAGTGCCTTTTGACCTATTACCACTTTTCTATTGGATTCTACCAATGCCAGATTAATTAATCTGCAGTTCCTCTTTTTCTATTTTGTTCCTTTCTGAAATTATAAAGTTGCATTTCAAACCTTCTAATTTGTGGTTACTGTTCTTGAATATGTGAAGTTTTTGGGAGATGCGAATCATCCTCTGATTCACTGCTCTTCAAACCCTAAGTATACAGGTCAACAGATTCTGAGGATCTTTTAGACTCGTTAATTTCTCCAGTACTACATTTTTTATTAAAGCTGACTTGTTAGGGGTTCATATTCAATCTCGATTATAGTCCATCACTTGTTTTCAGGAGGCTTACTATGTCTTTATCCCCTTCATTTGCTTGTATCAGCCTACAGAGAAAATGTATTAGTGCGGCTAATCTTTTTAAACATCTTTAGAAGTTCTTGGAGTCTTTCTTGTTTAATATGAGCTTTAACTTGTATTCCACTTCTTTCCTTTGCTGAAATCTGAAATTTTCTCCACCTAAGGCTTGATTTAGCAAGATATTTTATTTATCTTGAAAACCACGGCTACAGCACATTTCCTATTTTTTGCTGTCTTAAAGGAATATATATATATATATAACTTTTAAATTGATAGCCATTGTTCAGTTGTTATCTTATCTTTTGAATGCAGTTCACAATTGTGTCACGATCAATTGCCTAGTCATTGCTTTTGTAGTTTGCTTTGTTCATATTTCAGATCCTATTTGAAATTAGTTCAGTTTTCCATTTCACATCCATCCTTGTTACATGCACTCCTAACTTACACCCTGTCTTTATCATAAGTTTTGTAGAGGCCTCTGTACAATTCATGAAGTTTGAGCAAGAGTTGCTGACCTAAATAATTAACTAGGTTCTCTCTACAGATGCTGTTTGACTATCAGCATTCTTCTAGCATTTCTGTTTTGTTTCAGATTCCAGAACCTGTAGCTCACATTCTGGCATTTTCTCTCTTTGATGCTCCACCCAAAATGATTTGATGATTTTTCTGAGCTAAGATCCTTCCTCTCTCCTGCCTTTTTCTCAGTCTTCAATATCAAGGCTACCAGCCTCCTTTTATCTTTTTAAAATTTCTTCTAAAAGTCATTGTCCTACAATATTGAACTCCTAATCTTAGTCACTTTATGATTTTATCTCTGTATAACCTATTCATTTGTAGCCATTTATATGGTTAATCCATCTTGCCTTGCACCCTTAACTCCTGGTGGAGTCATCGGGGCGTCATCATGACAAGCTTTGCACCAGTCTGTTTCCCTCTGTCATGGTTGTGTGCCAGAGTCTGGGTCACCGCAAATGCTTTCCCTGTCCATTCTTTAATGTTGTCCATCCATCTTTTCCTCTGTCTGCCACTCCTTCTTTTCCCCTCCACAGTTCCTTGTAGAACAGTCTTCATCTATCTTGTAACAAATATTGCATTCTCTTAAATAAATACCTTTCAGTTTGTCTATAGTAATATTGCTTTGCTCCACTCTTTAACTCTCTAATTTCTCTTCACCAAAATCTTGCTGTCTTTCCTCTTTGCCACCAACCCCAATATCCAACTCCCTCCCTCCCCCATGTGGATATCAAGATATCAAGTAAATAAGCTGGACTGCAGAGAAAATAAAAGCTTTGGCAAAATCTTTTGTTGGCAAAATCTCAGATGGAGATGAGAGGGCATACAGGAGCAAGATTTACCAGCTAGTTGAGTGGTGTTGCAGCAACAACCTTGCATTCAATATTGGTAGGATGAAAGTGCTCATCATGAACTTAAGGAAGGTTAAGACTAGGGAACACAAACCAATCCTCTTAGAGGGATCAGAAGTAGAGAGAGTGAGCAATTTCAAGTTCCTGGGTGTCAAGATCTCTGAGAATCTAACCTGATCCCAGCATATTGATGCAGCTATAAAGAAGGCAAGTCAGTAGCTATATTTCATTAGGAGTTTGAAGATATTTGGTTTGTCACTTAAAACACTCAAACTTCTATAGTTGTACCTGGGAGAACATTCTGACAGGCTGCCAGGCTGCATCACTGTTTGGTATTGGTGGTGGTGGGGGGGGGGGGGGGGTTCTACTGCACAGGACTAAAAGAAGCTCCAGAAAGTTATAAAATTAGTCATTTCCATCTAGGGTACTAGCCTCCGTGGTATCTAAGACATCTTCGAGAAGTGGTGCCTCAGAAAGGCAGCATCAAATATTAAGGATCACCATCACCCAGCGCATGCTCTCTTCTCATTTAATTTGCCTTTTTTTGACCAATTTGTAGAAAATCGTTTTCACTTTAACATGTCAAAGAAGCCAAATTAAATCCACTGTGATTCAATGTTGTACAAGAATAAAACATGAAAACTTATGGGGCGGGGGGGGGGGAATATTTTTTATAGGCACTGTATATACTTACTGTAATTGATATATTAATTACTTTTTTCTTTCTGTATCATCATGTTTTGCATTGTACTGCTTTTGCTGTCAAGAAATTTCATGACACATGCCAGTAATAATAATTCTGATTCTCAATATCTTTTGTACTTCAGTCTTCAACACACATTTCTTCTAATAGTTCTAATATTTGCATAGATTTGCTGGAATAACTGCCAGCAAAATGCTCAGCCATCTACTTCTATTGACAACAACAATAGTTTATCTTCCTTATTGGAGAGTATGTTTTGTATTGTTTCATTCATTTCACTTCAGTGAAAAGTGGTTGAGCTATTTTTAGGATTTGTCATGGAATAGTACAATTACAGTACAGTAAAGCAACAGGCCTTTTGGTCCACTGTGTCTATTACACCCATCATGCACATCTACTAGTCCCACTTACTTACATTAATTTCGTATCACTCTATTACTTCCACCTACTCCTCTGGTAGCTCATTCCAGAATCCAACAACTCTTTGTGTGGAAAAAATTTACCCCTCTAATCTCCTTTAAACCTTCCCCACCTCAGCCTAAATGGTTTTGGACCCCCCCTCTCCACCTTTGGAAACAGAATCAGCTGTTAATGCTTTTCATACTTTTATCCACCTCTATCATGTCACCTCACAGCTCCAGGGAAAGCAGACCCATCCAACCCATCTGTCAGGCCTCCCAATCAAATGCTCCTTTTAATTCACAATCTCCAATCTTGGCCTAGGCTGGAAGTCTAAGCTTACAAAAGACTGACTTGTTGTAATACAAACATATCTGCTTGCCATCCTTTTCATTTTCTGGCTTTGCAGGAGAAGACAGAGAGTAGTAGTGATGGGCTGCCTCTCTGACTGGAGCCCTGTGACTAGCGGTGTGTCGCAGGAATCGGTGCTGGATCCTTTGTTGTTTGTCATCTATATGAATGTTCTGGATGATAATGTGGTTAGTTGGATCAGCAAATTTACAGAGGACACCAAGATTGGGGGTTGTAGTGGACAGTGAGGAAGGCTATCGTGGCTTGCAGAGGGATCTGCACCAGCTGGAAAAATGGGCTGAAAAATGCAGATGGAATTTAATGCAGACAAGTGCAACATTTTGCACTTCAGTAGGACCAACCAGGGTAGGTCTTGCACAGTCAATGGTAGAGCACTGAGGAGTGTGGTAGAACAAAGGGATCTGGGAATACAGGTCCATAATTTGTTGAAAGTGGCATCACAAGTAAATGGGGTCATAAAGAAAGCTTTTGGTACGCTCCTTCATAAATCAATGCATGGAATACAGAAGATGGGATATTATGTTGAAGTTGTATAAGATATTGGTGAGGCCTAATTTGGAGTATTGTGTGCAGTTTTGGTTACCTACCTACACGAAAGATGTAAACAAGGTTGAAAGAGTGCAGAGAAAATTTACAAGGTTGTTTAGAATGTAGAAGATTGAGAGAAGATTTGATAGAGGTATACAAAATTATGAAGGGTATCAATAGGGTAAATGTAAGCAGCTTTTTCCACTCAGATTGGGTGGGACTACAACCAGAGGTTAAGGATTAAGGGTGAGAGGTGAGAAGATTAAAGGGAACATGAGGGGAAACCTCTTCACTCAGAGGGCTGTGAGAGTGTGGAATGAGCTGCCAGTGCAAGTGGTCCATGCGAGATGGATTTCAATGTTGAAGAGAAATTTGCTAGGTACATGGATAGTAGGGATATGGAGAGCTATGGACCTAGTGCAGGTCGTTGGGGGTGGACAGTTTAAATGTTTCTGTGCTGCACTTCTCTATTACTCTATAATTAATAAGGTGACTTTAAATCTTACCTTATTCATCAGGAATATCATTCCAAGTTCCCATTTCCTTTATTTCATTGTTGTATTCCACTACATGGATCCTATCACAGCAATATTGGCACTGAGGGTAGCTAGGATGTTTTCTTTGGTACTGGGATGAGAAGCTATGTGTTGCTTAATTAGAATGTGAATCTACCCGAGTGTTATATTGCTTCTTTTTCTTTTGATCTCATAAGCATGAAGTCATTCTAATTTCTTAGCAACCTTTAATTCACTTGCAGAAGTAACCCCCGGTGAAGCCATTTGTAGTGATTAGATAAGGTAAAGCACAAATAACAGTGCCCAAAGCAGTTTTGAAGAAAATAACACCCTTTTTCCTTTTGTATTGTCTTTCATCCATGAGCTGATTACAGTATGGAATATATTGGTAGTAGAAAAAATTTACTATCAGAGCTGCTTCTGTAGTCTGGTAGTTGGTCTTTACAATTAAATATTTGCTTAAAGTATAATGTTGCAAAATTTAATAATGAGAGTCTAAATTATTTTTTTAATTTAATACTTCTAATTTAGAAGTATCTTTGTCAGGACCTGACGAAGGGTCTCAGTCTGAAACATCGACTGTGCTTCTTCCTATAGATGCTGCCTGGTATGCTGCATTCCACCAGCATTTTGTGTGTGAATACAAAGTACACTGCAGATGCTGTTGTCAAATCAACATGTACAAACAAGCTGGAACAAGCTCATTTCAACGGATGCTGTTGAGTTCATCCAGCTTGTTTGTAAGCATTTTGTGTGTGTTGCTTGAATTTCCAGCATCTGCAGATTTCTTCGTGTTTGCACCTCTAATTTAGTAGAATTTTAGTTTATCTTTATGGGAAGCATAATGTAATGGCATTATATTAATCAAGTAAAACAATTTTTCTATAAAAGGATTAATTGGAAGCATTTTCTTTTCACATCTGGACTTGATTTTGAGCCCTTTCTCATCTTTGGTGCATTTTTCAGTTTATGATTTGTGGGAAGTAGTTTTAATTTGCATAGGGAAGTGATAGAAGGTGGTCAGATGCATCCAAATTAGTTTTAACTCTTGAGATAGTTAAATCCCTACTGCTGAGTGAATTATGTTTGTTTTATTTCTCACAGGGCATGTTTGGTTTAATTTGGCATTACCTATACAGCTCCTTTCTGAGGTCTTGGGTGAAGTGGATTTTACGAAAGATCACTGGAAGATGTGAACTGCAACGCATTTGTGCGAATAGTGTTCAAGGAGCAGAGCGAACAATGAAGATTGGTAAGTGTTGGTGGAAACTTTTTAAATTGTGATTAGGGCACTTTCTTGCCATGATATGGTAACTATTTTTCTTGGGCTCCTTAAATTTAGATTCTTGTATTTTGTATTTTGGTTAAATTAATGTCACACCTCTTTTTGAGGTGACATATTTTGAAGAACAATGAAGAACATATTTTGATTAGGATATTTTGTTACTGATGCTATATTACTTTCTCGAATACAGTCATTCTTTTGAATAAATAATCCAATTAATTGCTATCTGCTGTAGTTCGTTTATAGAATAACTAGAAAATCTGACAGCTTATTTTGAGAATGAGATAGTTAATTTAAATTATTATTTCTTGTAGCTGTCGAATGTGTATATATATATATATTTTTCAAAGATTATTGGCTGATTTTACTGTTGTCTTTTGTTAATAGACTATTTTGTTTAATTGATAAACCTTTTGATAAACAGAATACACCCAACCCCTAATTTGCCCTCTTTCCTATTTTCCATTTGTGCCATATTAACTGATATTGATTCTTCATATTTGAGGCCTATTTTTAAATACTTCATGTTTTTCACCAATATTTTTTCACAGAGCTGATTTGATTGCAGGTTGTGTGTTATTAATACTGTGCACAATGGTAGGATTACTTTAATTGATTTATAGTCTAGTCCCCCTTATAAGCAATTAAACATCCCATCATTTTTGACCATTGCCACATAACAATTTGTATCTAATTGTTCTTTTGGCACTAATAAAATTCATATGCTTATTAATTGGAATTGGTCTATACTTATCCAAAATCAGCTTGAATTTCTTTTCAAATGAATATCAGGACCTTATTTGTAGCTAATGATGCTTAAATCAAGTTCATGGAATTATTAAATATTAATCTTTTGCAGCAACTAGAATGATTTCCAGTTTCTGCAAGTTTGGAATCTGCCTTCGTATGTTTCGTTTTCTGTTTGGTCAAATACATATTTGATTTAAATTCTTAATCTTTTGAACTGCATCAAACTTTTTCACTGAAATATTAAATTTTGATGTTTCTTTCACTAGAATATTCATTGGAATCCTCCAGAAGTGAAGTAAGTGAGGCTCATCGTGTGTGTAATTTATTTATTAAAATGGTTAACAAATTACTTTTGATTACCAATGTAGAAATAAGGTGCTGGAAATAGAACTTGTCTTTACATTAGACTTCCCATCTTGAATGGTAATTATACAAGGCTCAAATTTCTTTTAGGGATATCTAATTATACAAGAGCATTTTCCTGTGCCTTGGGTCTTTCTGTCTTCCCTGTCTCTGACCACATTTTTCCCTTCACACCCCTCCCTTATTCTTTTTTGTTTAATTACACAGTGTGACCTTAGTAACATTTGTCTTCACTTTGAAGTGTACAGCTTTTGTATCAATTGAAACATGAATAAAGTACAGGCAGTCCCCAAGTTACAAATGCCCGACTTATGGACAACTCGTACTTACGAAGAGAGTGAGGAGAACGCCGTCTGCCATTTTAAGTCATTGCCGTTAACACTGTGTTGAGTGTGTAACTTTGTATTTGGCTTAAATATTTCTTAGCAAGATTCACCCTGATCCCCCTTTTGCAGTCAGCACCACCCTCACTTGTCCCATTTAACCTGTCTCAGTGTGGTGGACTTTAGGACCCGGAGTGACCTGCCGCCCGCGGCTGCTGCTGTATCTTTTTTATTAAGTGCGATCGTGAACAATAGCCAGATCAGAAATGCTGATCAAGTCAACTAGTTCCTAAAGAGAACTCTGATAGGCCAGTCAGACGATTCACTGCTGCTCAGCGATAGAACATAAAATCCACAGTTTTCTGTTCCATTGACGGAAAACGATCGTGATTGAAAATAAAGTGGAAATAATAAAGCGATCGGAAAGAGGTGAAATGCCATCAGTCATTGGAAAAGCCTTAGGTTATAGTCGGTCAACAATTGGAACAACTTTAAAAGATACAGGTAAAGGATAAAGTGAGAATAATGGAGCATGTGAAAGGCCCTGCCCGGATAAAAGCTACAATTATTACTAAGCAACGCAGTGGTTTAATTATTGAAATACATACGTTTCTTAAGTGTTTTATATGCATAAAAAGGTAAAATATATACTATATACTAGGACAAACGTTTGACTAACTGATGCTAAATAATACTGGATGTTCCTGTGGACTGTCCGTATTTCGATGAGGGAAAATATTTTGCTACAGAGATACTTGGAGAACTGTTAGCTGTGGAATGACGAGGAGGGTTTGGGGAAAACTACTCTGAAAAGAAGTCAATTAGCTTCTAAAAGATATGATGAAACCTGGTGCAAAGTACATTTAGACCTATGTGTAATTCTGAGCACAGGAAGACAGACAAACTGAGAAATGGGTAGGAAGGTTATTGACCCTAATAATGAGAGAGGCTTCAGCAACTATAGGAAAGTAAATTTAAGGAAGATTTCTTCCAATATTTGTATAAATGTAATCTCTTTATATACCAATCTATATCTTAGGGTTGGAATTTTCTAAAATATTTATTAATCTATCTTAACTTTAAGTAAATAAAGTATTTTGAGTAGACATTAAAGCTTAATTTTTACATTTGTATTCCCAGGATATTTTTCTTTTGGTCTTGTAATTTCTATTTGAAAAAACAAATGAAAGAGTAGGTATTAAAATAAGTAGCATATTTTGTAAGATGCACTACTTTTAAAATGTTTATCAGACTATGATAGTCATAATATGTGTATCCATTATTTTTTCACCTTTAGATATTAAAGTCTTCCGTGACCATAAATGAGGAAAATGTGGAGAACAGAGTTGGTGAGATCATGAAAATCAAAAACATTTCCACTCAAAAAGATCCACAGTAAGTCTTTTTTGGTCTTGAATCTGTTTTAAATCTTGTTAATTATTAAGCATTTGTTGTTCATTTAAATATTTCAATTTTTGCTTTGCCTTGTACACTTCAAATTTGAAGACTCTGCTAACCATTCTATCTGTATTATTTTTGAATGTTATTGTACATGGACTAAGAGAGCATTCTTTATAGAAGTATTAAGTAGATTAGACAAATCTGAGGAAAGAAAGTGATCTTACTGCACCACTGCCTACATTTTAGTCTTATATCTTAGCTTTCGCCATGTTTTGCTAAATGGTCATTGATTTGAAATTTTGAAGATGCTACCTGCTTTACTGAACACCCCCAGCATTTTATTTTACTTTTATTGCTGATTTTCAACATTCAGTGTTTTAATCTTAAGTTTTTTTTTATGAACCTGAATGTTGATTTATTAGATTATTCAATAATGGCAGCAATATAGAAATCCCAATGTAACATTCATCAGCTATACTGGGCTGAATCATATTAAATCTCGCTTTCATCAAATCATTCCCATCTGTTTGCTCTTAAATTGGGCCAAAGGAAGATGACTATTCATCTGGGATTCTTGCAATAAGATGTTTTGAGGTATTGGCGAATAGTTAGTTTCACAGCATCCACTCTCAATAACTTTGTTTATCTTTGACAGAAGGCTAAGCTGAAGGTTTTCTTTAACTGTTTTGTTAACATAATTGTAATTTTTTCATATGAAAGCTGAATAATTCCATTTAACATCATGAGTCTCAGCACAAAACATCTTTATTCATTTCCATAGATGCTGCCTGACCAGCTGAGTTCCTGCACCATTTTGTGCATGTTCCTCTGGATTTCCAGCAACTGCAGGATCTCTAGTGTTAGAGATATTTATTTTTCACCTCCCTACCCTTAACGCCACTTAATGAGCTTTTGTCTCCTTCCATTTCTGACATAAATGTCTTTCAACCTGGAATGTTGACTGTTTCTTTTTTTGCAGGGTGCAGCCTGACCTGAGCATAGCACTTTCTGCTTTTTATTTTAGAACCAGTTTCTTTATTGATTTATATTTTTCCCTCTTAGTTTCAAGTTAAGTTTACAGATTTGCTTGCTTCAAATCACTGGCATTAAAAAACTCTATCTTGACGTTGAAAATCTTCGCAAGCAGCCTTTTGATTCTTCAAATAAGCAACATGAAGACATGCTAATAAAGGTATGCTTCTCCTACTTCATTACAGACATTTGCTTAGGCAATCATCTCCACATAATATATCCTTGTATTTTGATTTGAGAGGATGAAGCAAATGTAACTCAGAATTCATTTTTGGTTTTGTTTTGAAGAAATGAGTTGCATTCAGATAATAATGGAACAAAATAACAGATGGAATCGTGAATCAGTTATATTAAATCTATTTTGAAGGACGTTTTGGAAACTTTTTCTCAGTGGAAAGAAAATGTACATGTGTTGATTTTATTAAGCACCTGAAGCAGAATTTTTGATTGTGCTAGGTTGAATGTGATTGAACTTATTAGGGTTAAACATACTATTTAGATGTATGCACACAGCAACAGCAAATAGTTGCATGTAACTGATGAGTCTTAAAGCAAAGATATTCCATTTAACGTCCTCTGTTTTTATTTAATAGTTAAAATTTGTGATCAGGATATGGTTTGCTGTGGTTTTGCTGGACAGATGGATTATTATGTTACTATTTATTCCATGATTTTCAGCTGTGGAAATTGTTGATGCCTAATATACCCCTGGAATCAAGAATCACCAAGCAATGGGGTGATATTGGTTTTCAAGGCGAAGATCCTAAAACTGACTTCAGAGGCATGGGAATGCTTGGGCTACATAATTTGGTGTAAGTCCTTGTATCTTTGTGTTGTTTGCAAATACTCTATTTAAGTGTTCCAACTTTTAACTGGGTTCAGATATACTCTTTAAAGAACAGTTAAACATTATTGAACTATTTACAAAGTTGGGATGTCCAAAATATTTTACAAGTATTTTACAAATATTTTACAAGTACTTAACTTTTGAAATTTAATTACTGTGCTAAGGTAGGTCACACAGATAAGCTCATAGGTCAGGGCTGGGAAACAGACTACTACTACTACTACTTCAACTCAGGCCCAGGGGCCTGGCATTGAGCACGATGATGGACTCTTCACTCCTCCCTCTCCCTCATCAGTGTATTTAGTTCACCTACATTAGCCGCGCTGCTATCTTCTAGGAGCGTGTTGACCATAGTCTTGGGAGGGCGCCCAGGGTTCATCCTCCCATGCTTGAACTTCCATGTGATGATTAGGCTGGCAGGTAGCTCAGGGTGGTGTAGTCAGTCTTCTCGCCTCGATTTTTTGCCTCTGGGCAACAGAAGTTATGGGGAAAGTTCAAGAATGACCAGCTAAATAAATTTTTGCACACAGAAATGTGTATTTTTGATATCAATATGATCTCACTATGCCTCTGTGCAGTTTGAGATCATCTTCATTAACTTTATTTAAAAACCGGGGAATCACTTAAACCTTAAGCACTTAGCAATAACTAGGCAGGCGGATTGATGTAAAATAGGAGCATACTACAGACCTTCTAGGCAGGTCTACATTCTGATCCTTGTTATTTTAATTTTGTGGTTTTCTACAAAACTACTGTAAGCAGGTCAGGGTTTCAATATTTCAAAGAATTTTGCATTGAATTTGGATTGAGTTACTTGAATAATTTCTTAAGAAGATAAAGCAAATCAACAAAATGGTTGCTTTTGTTGAAAGAAGAGATTGGGTTACAGTGCATTTGAAGTCTGGAGGAGTTAGTTAAATAGTTTGGGAAATGAGGCGTGGCAACAGACAAAGAAATTTTCAATTAGTGTAATTTCTGCATTGCAGGGCTGATTAAATTTGTGATTCAATAAAAAGGTTAAGGATGAACTGGTGGATTGTAAACATTGCCAAAGTAGTAAGCTTGAAAATTTTTTTAATAATAGCTAAGAAAATAAAATTTGAGTAGAGAAGCAAAAATAAGCTTCGAAAGGGAAAAAGGAATTCAGAAATTAATTGAACATTTTATATGCCAAATAGTAGAAAGCATAAATAATATGGCATATCAAATGTTTTAATGTAAATAAAAAACTATGTAATGAATAATAGTTAAAATACTTCAGTAAATAATGGAAGTAGAACTTGACTAATATCCTGGATCTGATGTTCTGAAAGGTTCTTCTAGTGGGTTGGAAAGGAGCAAGTGTAACCACTTTTGAAGAAAGGAGGTTGAGAACTACAGGCCAGTCACCTTCAATAGCCTCAGGCAAAATACCAAATTAATTTTTTATGCAAGCTAATACATGATGCTTAGAAATTCCTGAAGAACATTATGTTGTACAAGATAAATCCCATTTGTCAGTGAAATAGTAGGAAGCAGGGGAAAGCAGTGGATGCAATTTAGTACCTTTTGAAAATTCAGAAAAAATGTCATGGGTAAAATTGTTACATAAAATAAAGGGTTATGGGGTTGAAGTGAAATATTGCATAGTAGACGGTAAATTGATTTAATATTCTTTGATGGTACTTGCTTTCAGGCTTTTGTATGATCTGTCAAGTGAGTGGGAAGAGAAGAGAGAATGTCATAAGTCTTTGATTAAGCTAGTTGGTCTCTCCTGCTTCCTTGCCATTCAACAACATCACAGCTGCTTTTCTGCCCTGGCCCATTTCATTTGATTCCTTTCATATAAAATTCTGTTGATCAGTCTTAAATTTAATAAATGAATAAGCTTCCATGACCATCTTGGATAAACTTCCAAAGTTTTCGAGTCTCTAGCCAGGGAAACACCAAATCCACATACATCCTGTCAAGGCTCTTAAAATTTGTATCCTTCAATAAGTTTTTTTGCTTTTCTTTAAAACTAGTCTGCCTCCTCTCTGTTCTTCACATAACAAACATATCATCAAGAAAATAATCTGCTTAACCTCCTTCACATTTCCTTTAACATAAATTATAATCTTTTAAGGAGAATCAGGATTCAAAGTTATCTTTGAGCAACATTGAAAGAGATAAGACTTTAACTTCAGACACAATTTAAAAGAAAGGTGGTGAATACCTGACTGGAGCTGTTATATTTGAATGCATGTAGTATATGAGAAAAGATAGATGATCTTGTAGCACATTTAGAAATTGGCAGGTGTGACATTGTCGACATCAGAGTCACGGTTGAAAGAGGTCGTCGTGACTGGGTACACACCCTATCGAAAGGATAGGCAAATGGATGGGGGTGGGATGGCTTTGGTAAAAAATGAAATCAAATTCTTAGAGAGAAATGCCAGAGGATAAGGAGATGTAAAATCCTTGTGGCTAAAGCAAGAAACTACAAGGGTCAAAAGAGCCTGATGTGAGTTATATTCAGGACACTGAACAATAGCTAAGATGTGGTGTACAAATTACAACAGGAGATAGGAAAGGCATGTAAAAAGGCCAGTGTTACAATTGTCATAAGGGATTTCAATATGCATGTATAGTGGGAAAATCAGGTTGGTGCTGGATTCCAAAAGAAGGAGTTTGTAGAATGCCTACATGATAGATTCTTAGAGCAGCTTGTGGTCAAATCCATTAGGGAAAAGGCAATTCTGGATTGGGTGCTGTGTAATGAAGCAAATTTGATTAGGGAGCTCAGGGCAAAGGAACCCTTAGGAGACAGTGATCATAATATGATAGAATTCACCCTGCAGTTTGAGAGGGAGAAGCTAAAATTGGATGTATCTGTATTACAATTGAGTAAAGGTGACTAGAGGCATGAGAGAGGAGCTGGCCCAAGTTGGCTGGAAGGGGACACTAACAAGGATGTCAGCAGGCTTGGTTCATCCTACAGAAGAAGAGGCAACCATGACTGAGAAAGGCATAAAAGCAAATAAGAGATCATACAATATAGCAAAAATTAGTTGGAAGCTAGAGGATTGGAAAACTTTTAAAGCCAACAGAAGGCAACTTAAAAAAAAACAAGAGGAAAGATGAAATATGAAGGTAAGCTAGCCAGTAATATTTTAAAAAAGTAACAAAATTTTTTCAGTTATGTAAAGAGTAAGAGAGTAGAGCATGGATACCAGATCACTGGAAAAAATGTGGCAGACATAGTAATAGGGGACAAAGAAATGGCAGAAAAACTGAATAGGTATTTGCGTTGGTCTTCGTTTTGGAAGACTCCATCAGCATGTCAGAAATTTAGGAGTGTCGGGACAGAAGTGAGTACAGTCACTGTTACTATGGAGAAGGTGCTTGTGAAATGAAAGGCCTGAAGACCATAAGATTTAGGAGCAGCATAAAGCCACTTATGCTCCATAAGTGAAGGTGGATAAATTACCTGGACCGCATGGATTACACCTCAGGGTTCACAAAAGAAGTAGCTGAAGATATTGTGGAGGCATTAGAAGTGATCTAATAGAATCACTAGATTTTGGAATTGTTCTAGAGTACTAGAATCAGAATCAGGTTTAATATCACCAGCATATGTTGTGAAATTTGTTAACTTAGCAGTAGCTGTACAACACAATACATAGCAATATAGGTAAAAATAAATAATTCAATTACAGTTAAGTATATATGTGTATTAAATAGTTAAATTAAAATAGTGCAAAATTAAATTAAAAGTGCATGAGTGTTCATTGGTTCAATGTCCATTTAGAAATTTGGATATCACCTTAATTGGCTAAACTTTGACCTCTGTTGTTGGCCTCTTTAAGTTAGAATTCAAGTCAGCCACAATTTGACCCTTGGGACTCATTTTTAAATAACCAGCCTTTCAAGTTTGTTTGAAGGAGCTGGTCCCTGTGCATTGAAGATAATGCTGAGGGTGCTGAGTTTTGGGGTTGTGGGATTTAGAATGTACGGATCAGGAGCTGGGTGATGACATCTTATGGTAGAGTACACCACTGGGTTTGCTTCTCTTTGCAGATCTGCCCAACTTCCTGTTTGGATCATTTTCTGTTTGATGTATAGGTGTTCTGCTCCACAGAAAAATAAAAAAACTTGAAATATTCAATTTTTGACATTAAATGGCGGATGTGAATTTAATATTTTTTGCTGTTTAGGTTCTTTGGGGAACATCATCCAGAAGTGGCACGTCAGACTCTCTCTCAATCAAATCATCCCAAAATAGGGTTTGTTAAATCATCTTTTTAAGCAAGGAAAGGTTACCAAAATATTAAGGCATTGTTGTATGTTGAAACTTAAAAATTGGGGAGAAGATTCATTCTACATATAATCAAACAAGGAGCTGTGATTTACTATAGTACCTTGTAATGTTAGCAAGGGTTATGATTTTATCTTTGCATCAGAAAAAGCTATTTTTAAAAAAAATGCTGTAAAACTCTGAAAATCTGCTGTACATCCATTTGGAAATCCTGATGGTTCAGCAGGTACAGATGCCTACATTCCATTCTGCTTACTAGGGCCCCAATTCCTGTGCTCTCTTGCACCTTACTACATTCACTGGAAAATTCTTCTGTATAATAGCTAAAAAGAAATTTAAAGTGTGTTGAATTGCTAATAAAATAACATGCATTAGTTCAGAAAATCTGCTAGTCTGGCATCACTAAAGTCCTGGTCATACTGAATTAATGGTTTTACTGTATATAATTTTATGAAGACCTTATTTTTGGTCTGTTTAAAATGAGTTTCAAATGTACACTTTAATTGTTGTACATTACCTGTAAACAGTATTCACCCCTCTTGGAAGCTTTCATGTTTTATTGTTTTGTAACGTTAAATCACAGTGGATTTAATTTGGCTTTTTTTGACACTGGTCAACAAAGAAAGACTTTAATGTCAAAGTGAAAGCAGATCTCTACAAAGTGGTCTAAATTAATTACAAATAGAAAACACAAAATAATTGATTGCATAAGTATTCACCCCCTTCAAATCAGTATTTAGTAGATACACCCTTTGGCAGTAATTACAGCTTTGAGTCTGTGTGAATATCAACTTTCCACATCTGGACACTGCAATTTTTACCTGCTCTTCTTTACAAAACTTCTCAAGTTTTGTCAGATTGCATGGAGATCATGAGTGTACGACCCTTTTCAAGTCCAGCCACAAATTCTCAATTGGATTTGGCCACTATAATAACTTTATTCTTTTTAAGCCATTCCTGTTTAGCTTTGGCTTTATGCTTGTGGCATTGTCTTGCCTGAAAACAAATCTCCAAAGCCACAGTCAGGTCTCTTGCAGACTGCATCAGGTTTTCCTCCTGGATTTCCCTATATTTTGCTGCATTTGTTTCACTCTCTACTTTCACAAGCCTTCCAGGGTCTGCTAAAGTGAAGCATCCCCACAGCACGATGCAGCCACCACCATGTTTCACGGTAGGGCTGGTGTGTTTTTGATGATGTGTAGTGTTCGGCTTATGCTAAACATATCGTTTAGTCTGATGGCCAAAATGCTCTATTTTGTTTGCATCAGACCATAGAACCTTCTTCCAGCTGACTTCAGAATCTCTCACATGCCTTCTGGCAAACTCTAGCTGAGATTTCATGTGAGTTTTTTTTTAACAGTGGCTTTCTGTTTGCTACTTTTCCATAAAGCTGTGACCGGTGAAGCACCCGGGCAACAGTTGTTGTATGCGTAGTCTCTCCCATCTCAGCCACTGAAGTTTGTACCTCATCCAGAGTTGTCACAGGTCTCTTGGTGGCTTCCCTCACTAGTCCACTTCTTGCATGGTCACTTAGTTTTTGAGGACGGCCTGTTTTAGGCAGATTTACAGTTGTGCCATAATCTTTCTATTTCTTGGTGATTACTTTGACTGTACTCCAAGGGATTTTCATTGACTTGGAAATTTTCTCGTATCCATCTCCCTACTTGTGCTTTTCAATAACCTTTATCGTGGAGTTGCTTGGAGTGTTCTTTTGTCTTAATGTTGTAGTTTGTGCCAGGATACTGACTCACCAGCAGTTGGACCTTCCAAATACTGGTGTATTTTTACTATTATGAATTAAAACATCTTGACTGTACACTTATGATCTCCATTTAACTAATTGAGTGACTTCTAAAACCAATTGGCTGCATCAGTGATGATTTGATGTGTCATATTAAAGTGGGTGAATACTTATACAATCAATTTTAAAAATATATTTGTAATTAATTTACGTCACTCTGTGGAACTCTGTTTTCACTTTGCCACAAAAGAGTCTTTTTCTGTTGATCAGTGTCAAAAAAAGGCCAAATTAAAACCCCTGTGATTGAATGTTGTAACGCAATAAAACATGAAAACTTACAATGGGGTGAATCATTTTAATAGGCACTGTATGTCATTTGCAAAACAAGTCATTTGAAACATGCCAACTCTTGGATGAAGGTTTTTGTTGTAAAATCATCATTCAGATGTGCTTTTGCTTCAAAGTGCCCTTCATTGATGCTTCCATATATTGTATTTGCTTAATTGCACAGACAAAACAAAAATGTACAAAATTCAGCTTGTTAAATATAAAAAATACAATTTCATCAAATGTATATAACCAGGTCCATTAAGGACGAGTATGGAGGTCTGAAGTAAGGTGAAGATTTAAAAACAAAAACACTGAATGGATGGAAAGTGCTCTGATTTTTCTCTTTGTGCAAAATGTTTCATTTGTATTTACAATAAATTAAACTTTGCTTGTACATTAACTTTCTTTTAGAGGCTTCAGAATGAGACTGAATTTACAATCTATTTAACAAATCATATCATGTGTTACTCATTTCAGATATTCCTATGCGATTGTTGGAATAAATCTCACTGAAATGGCTTATAGTATGCTGAAAACTGGATTGTTAAAACCTCATCTTTACAACTTGGTTTCTGGGGTTCCTCAGTTGCATCATTTTCATGAATTTTATTGTAAGTATGTCATAATCAGTTTTCTGTTTGTTTCTTACTCTTGTAGAATGTATTTTCTTTGCTCCAATATTAAGTAACAAATTCTTTGGTGCAAGCAATATATTGGCATAAATTGCTTGAAATTAAATATGCCTTGTGATTTATTAAAGGTATATGAAACAAATTAATTTACAGAAATAATACTGCATTCCCTGTAGCATATTCCCAACATAGATTGGAGGTGTTCTCCAACTGGGTAATGTTTAACATATTTCACTGTGCACGAAAGGACATCTTTGTAATTTGCACATTCTAATAGCAGGTTACAAGACCATTTTACATCTGGCACGAGTTGTTTGCTTTTCTTTATTGTTTGTCAGACCAGCTCTCATGTAACATTGGCCTGGGTTATTTTCATAAAATCTTGCAAACATGTTAATGAAATTTTCAATAAAATACTCGTGGTCAAAAAGTAATAAACCATCTTATGACAACACATCATCATGAGTTTTCAAATTTGGTATTAAAGATGAAGTTTTGCTTAAACTAATCTAAAGTTGCATAAAATATATTTGGATAATATGGCATTGTCTGGTCTTAAAATAAATTAATTTTCATGGACACGTTGATGGAGTGTTACTATTCTGTAGTCCATCACTTCAACTGGTATTGTTTAAAGAAGAAGAAGAAAAAGAATAGCCCTTAATTTGGCAGTGGAGTTACTGGGGCACCATCATGACAGTGTTTCCATAGCAAGCTATTCTTGTTTTTACGAGGCTGATATGCTAGCTCGACGCTCAACCCAACTTGGATTCAAACTCCGGAACCTTCGCTCTGGAGTCCTGCGCTGATATTATTGCACCACCATTTGGAACTATTGTTTAAAGAAGGTCACAGTGAAAACAAATTTACAGAATTAGATTTGCAGCTAAACCTTTGATTTAACTGAAGTGCTGTAATTGAAAGTTTTCTCCACTGCTTTTTAGCTGCTGTAATTTCTTTATCTGTATCTGGATGTGTTCTTACTTTAAAAGCTTGTTATAATTTAGTGTTGATTAGTACATTCATAACTGAAATCCATGGCTGCTTTTTGATTTTGCACATAAAAATATTTAGGAATATACTAGTATACTAGAGGATTTATAAGAAGTAGATTATCTTAATCTGACTGAATTGATGCTAAATTCCATGAACTTTTAAAATTTGATTATTTGAAATTTAAGTATTTAAAAAAAAATTCTTAATCTTGTACACTCCAAATTTTTCTCCTTTAATTAAAATTCATTCTTAATCTTAGACTCAATAGTTAGGGAGATGGACAGGAGATTCTATGACTGCAAAAGATATGCCAGGATGGAGTGTTGCCTCCCAGGTGCTGGGATCTATCTCAGAGTGGCTGCAGAATATAAAAGGAATGTTGAGCAGCCAGTGGTCATGGTACACATTGGCTCCAATGACATAGAAAGGGGAAAAAATCCCGTGCAGTGAGTATAGGAAAGAGGCTGACCTCCAAGGTAGTAATCTTTGGATTACTCCTTTACTACATGCTTGTAAGGGCAGGATTAGGCTGATAGTACAGATGAATGAGTGGCTGAGGAGCTGATGCAGGGGGCAGGGTTTCAAGATCTTGGATAATTGGAAACTTTTCTGGGCAGGGTTGACTTGTACAAGAAGGTCAAGTTATACTGAACTAAAAGGGAACCAATATCCTGGCCAGGAGGTTCACTAGTGGGTTTAAATTAATTTAGCATGGGGATGGGAGCTAGAGCACCAAGTCAGAAAGTGGAAGGATGAGTAGGGAGGTAGATGTCAGGGCCAGTAAAAAGCAAAGTAATACATAATGCATGGATAATTTGAAGTGTGTGCATTTTAATGCGAGGAGTATTATGCATAAAGGTGACAAACTTAGACCATGGATCAATATGTAAAACTATGATGTTGCAGTCATTACAGAGACATGGTTGAAAAAGACAGTAATGTGTGCTTAATGTCCCAGAGTTTCAATGCTTTAGAAAAATTGGAGAGGGAGGTGGGAGAGTTGCACTACAATTCAGGGATAATATTACAGCTGCACCCAGAAGGGACATAATTGAGGGCTTGTCCATTGAGTTTATATGTATAGAATATCAAAAGCAGGAAGGGTGCACCGACACCCCCGCAATATCCACTGGGACATTGAGGAACAGATAGAGTGGCAAATTAAGTAAATGTTTGAAAACAATAGGGTTGTTGTGGAGGACTTCAACTTTCCTAATACAAACTGGGACCTTCTGAATGCAAGAGGTTTAGACTGGGCAATATTTGTTAGGTGCATTTAGAAGGGTTTCTTAGCTCAATATGTAGATTGTCAAAAAAGAGGGGCTGTCCTGGACCTGGTATTGGGTAATGAGCCTGGGCAGGTCACCAATCCTTCAGTGGGTGAACAGTGAGCACAACCCCCTAGTTTTAAGGTGGCTTATAGATCAGTAAAGTATGGACATTGTGGTAGAGTATTAAATTGGAACTGGGCAAATTTGAAAGTATTAGGCAGGAATGAAGGAGAGTTAATTGGGAACAGCAGTTTTTTGGGGGGCAAGTCCACATCCAACATGTGGAGGTGTTTTAAGACCAACTGTACAGAGTACAGGACAGTTACATTCCAGTAAGAAGGAAGGACAGAGATGGCATGGTGAGGACCTTGAATGTCAAGAGCAGTCATGAATTTAGTCAAGAAAAAAATGGAAAAGTATGGAATGGCTAGGAAGCTAGAATCAACTAGAGCCCTTGAGGATTATAAGGAAGGGAAAAAATAAATCGAAGGGAATTAGAAAAACCAGGAGGGGCCATGAAAGTCCTTTGCAAGTAAGATTAAAGATAATCCCAAGGTATTATATACATATACCAAGAGCAAGAGGATAACTAGGGAGATGGTAGACCACTCAAACGTAAAGGAGGGAGAATTTGCTTGGATGCTGAGGTTGAGATACTTAGTGAGTACTTTACATCAGTATTTGCCAAGGAGAAGGATGTGGAGGGTAATGGAGATCAGTATGAGAGTATTGATATGCTAGGACATTTTGAGGTAAAGGAGGAGGTAGTGTTGCGTCTGTTAAAAAGAACATTAAGGTAGATAAGTCTACAGAGTTTGATGGGATATACCCCAGGTTACTTAGAGAGGCAAAAGATTGCTGGGGTCTTGACCAATATCTTCGTGTTCAAACTCGCCATAGGCAAGGACCTGGAAGATTGACAAGTAGCTAATGTTCTTCTATTATTCAAGAAGGGAACCAGGGATAATCCTGGAAGCTATAGACTGGTGTGTTTCACGTCAGTGATAGAAAAGTTACTGGATGGAATTTTAGGGATAGAATTTATGAGCATTTGGAAAACCATTACCTAATTAGGGAGAGCCAGCGTGACTGTGTGGAGCAAGTTGTGTCTTACTAACTTGATTGAATTTTTTGACAAGGTAGAATGGGTGATTGATGAACATAAACCTGTGGATATTGTCTACATGGATTTCAGTAAGGCATTTGACCAGGTGCCTCATTGGATGCTTATCCAGAAATCCATGTTAAATTGGCCATTTGTATTCAGAGCTGGCTTGCCAATAGAAGACAAGGTAATGATCAAAGGAACTTATTCTAGCTGAAGGTCTATGATTGATGTTGTTCTGCAGGGATCTCCACTAATATCTCTGCTGTTTGTAATGAATATAAATAACCTGGATGAAAATGTAGGTGAATGGGCTAATAAGTTTGCAGATGGTGTTGTGGATAGCTTAGAAGACTGGCAAAAAATACTATGGGATATAGATCAGTTGCAGATATGGATGAAGAAATGGCAGATAGAGTTTAACCCCTCCAAATATGAAAAGTTGCACCTTGATAGGTCAGATATAAAGAGACAGGACAATGTTAAGGGCAAGATCATTAACAGTGTTGGATGAGCAAAGGGAACTTGGGGGTCCAAATTTATACAGGTCCACAATCCCTTATCCGAAATTCTGAAATCCAGAAAGCTCCGAAAGCCGAAGTTTTCTTCACCAACAGCTGTCGTCTCTTAGGTGTGACGTGGCAGCACTAGCAGAGGCCACCAGACGTCAGTTGTGGCTCAGCGCTCGTACTGGTTACACGTGCATTTGTGTTTGCTGATATTTTACGTTCACTGTTGACTGTGTTTAATTTCACTGTGAAAATGTTAAGAAGAGCTGCAGATACCCCTATGGATAACAATGAGAAAAAGAGAAGGAAGCATTTGTCATTATCAGTAACGCAGAAGCTTGATGGTGGTTTGTCTGTGCAGTGTCTTACTGAAGAATATGGTATTGGACCTACCACTGTATATGATTTAAAGAAACAGAAAGACAAGTTACTGAAGTTTTATAGTGACAATGACGTTCTACATTTATTCCAATAAGTCATTTACCATGCGTTTGACTCAGTTCGTTTGAAGCTGTATATTTTTATGTTTTATTGAATGTTTTTTTGTAAACAAGATATTTTTCTTGCCATTATTCCCTAAACAATACAGTATTACAACTATTTACATAACATTTACATTGTATTAGGTATTATAAGTAATCTAAAGATGATTTAAAGTATACGGGAGGATGTGCATAGGTTTGGAGCTCCGCTGGGTTCTAAAGTCCACCCGCACTGTGACAGGTTAAATAAGGGACTTGAGCATATGTGTTTTTTGGTATCCGCGGGGGGTCCTGGAACCCATAAGGAGGGATTCTGAAATCCAAAAATTCTGAATTCCAAAATGCAACTGGCCCCAAGGATTTCAGATAAGGGATTGTAGACTTATAGTTCCCTGGAAGTGATTACACAGGTTGATTGTGTGTTCAAGAAGGCATATGTTATGCTTGCCTTTATTAGTTGAGGCATTGAGTTCAAAAGTCAGGAAGTTGTGTTACAGCTTTATAAAACTCTAGTTAAGCTGCATCTGAACTATTACTCAACACGTACAAACAAGCTGGAGGAACTCAGCAGGTCAGGCAGCATCCGTGGAAAGTACTGTTCTGGTCACCCCATTATAGGAAGAATGTTGAAGCTTTGGAGAGGGTGCAGAAGAGCTTCACTAGGATGTTGCGTAGACTAGAGGGCATGGGCTATAATGAGATGCTGGACAAACAGGTTATTTTGTCTGGAGCGGCAGAGGCTAAGGGGAGATCTGATAGAGATTTATAAGATTATAAGAGGCATAGATACACAGACAATATGTTTCTCCAAGGGTTGAAATGTCTCCTACCAAAGGGCATGTATTTAAGTGAGAGGGGGTAATTTCAAAGGAGATGTGAGGGCCATATTTTTTACACAGAGAATAGGTAGTGCCTGGAATGTACTGCCTGCAGTGGTGGTATAGGAAGAATCACTAGAGGCTTTTAAGGGATGTTTAGATAGGCAACGAATATGAGGGGAAATGGAAGGATACAGGCATTGTGTAGGCAGAAGAGATTAGTTTAGTTTGCCATTTCATTACTAATTTAATTGGTTTGGCACAATATTGTGGACTGAAGGGCGTTTTCCTATGTTGTAATGTTTTATACTCTCTCTGCACAATGCACATCTGATACTTAAACTACTGGGGTTTTGCATGCTGGGAAACTTGCTCTTGGCATTCAGTTAGACACAGAAGTAAGCACTTTAGTTTGGTTACTTGGTAATAAATGGGCAGAGTGAAAATGAAGTATCAGTTATGTCCATCTCTATGAGTAACAATTTCTATTTTGTTTTAGGTTATCTGATGTATGAATTTAATCAGTTCTGGTTCAAGGAACAACCATCTAGCATTATGGAATTCAACTACTACAGAGAGCAATTTCACAAAAGGGTAAAAGAGCTTTTGATAGATCCCCACACAGTCCTTACCCTGAAAACAAATGGACAGTAAAATGCACGAAACCCATAAAATACCACTTAGCATTAATTGAGCAAAGTGAGTTTATGCAGTGGATATGTGCAGTGGATTTGTTTCTTTTAAATAGAAACGTATCAACATTTTGTGATGGAAATTTAGAATAAGTTCTTTATCAAAAAGCATACTTTAAAATTGTCTCAAGGTGCCTTGTGTTTGATAGCACTGATATTGGTAATTTATTTAGGGTATGATTCAAAATACAGTAATGGAACTGGAAAGCATATTAAAACAAGTACTGATATGTATTTAAATTTGAGTGATTTTTCAGTTTTAACTTTAGAGGACAGCCTACTAACAGTAAACCCATTTAGTATTATTACAGTTTCCTTTGCTATTAATGCAGAGGCTTCATAAGTATGTCTAAGATTGTTGTTACTAATTTCTAACTTTATTTTACTGCATTAAAATAACCTGGGCATACTTCAGCTCATTATAAGACTGATATCAATGAGAACAAAGTTTTTTAGATTTCTTGTATTAAATTTTCAGTTGAGGTTATTGGTTTAGAAATGATTCTGTGTTTTTCATGATTAAAATTACACACAGAATTGGATGGAAAATAAGTGGCATGTTAAACCCCACGAGAGCATTTCCATCTAGCTTGTGAACTTGTATATGCTGTAAATCAAAGTTTTCCAGCAACAGTAATTGGTTTTAATCTGACGGATGTTTATTTTGAAAAATCCTGTATATTGCAGATAAATTTCTAAATTAACCTTTGCATTGGAGTAATTTTAGCTGTTAATTACACGGAGTTGTGACCAAGTTCAAGTTGTTGACAATCTTGCTTGTATAATTGTGATGGCTCTCAAAAAATAAGAACTTGTTATCGTTTTTGTCACATTGTGAGAAATGATAATGGCACTCACCACCACTCTCCACAAAGACAAATGAAGAACACCAAAGAAAATAATTTCTGGTTGTTGTTAGAGATTTCAAAAGGGCACAAGAAATGTAAATTATGTCTCTTTTTTAATTTTGAGCCTCATCTCACTCAGGATGGCAGCAGCAGGTGATATTTTTTCACACACCTTTCCTGCTTTTTATTGAGGAATGCTTATTAGTGTATCACTGTCAGTCGGATGTTTTGTATTTATTACTGGTGTGATTAATCTAGATAATACATTTATACTTGAATGTTGATTAGTTTATTGAATGAGATACTTCCTACCATTAAAAGATACTCCGTTTAAAGTTTATATAGATTTGTACCAGATGGCTTCCCATATAAGTGTAAAAGTAGAACTTATTTTATGAACTTTTGCTCAATTAAAATTGTATCTGCAACAGCAAAGTGTACATGGTATTTGCTTTGTATTTTTTTACATTACAGTTTCAGACTTAATCAGATCTGATTTTTGCATATTTAAAAAGTAATGTTACCACTTCAAGGTCACTAAGTGCCATGGGCAAGAAAAATGTTTTTGTACCAGTTCCTTTGATGAAGTAATGGCCTTTCTGGAACTTGTTTCACTGGACTTAGAAACATAGAAAACATACAGCACAACCAGGCCCTTCAGCCCACAAAGCTGTGCCGAACATGTCCCTACCTTAGAACTATCTAGGCTTTACCCATAGCCCTCTGTTTTTCTAAGCTCCATGTAGCCATCCAGGAGTCTCTTAAAAGACCATATCATTTCCGCCTCCACCACCGCCGCCAGTAGCCTATTTCACACACTCACCGCTCTCTGCATAAAAAAAAATCTTACCCCTGACATCTCCTCTGTACCTACTTCCAAGCACCTTAAAACTATGCCCTCTCATGCTAGCCATTTCAGCCCAGGGGAAAAGCCTCTGATTATCCACACGATCAATGCTTCTCATTATCTTGTACACCTCTATCAGGTCATTTCTCATTCTCCGTAGCTCCAAAGAGAAAAGGCTGAGTTCACTGAACTTATTCTCTTAAGGCATGCTCCCCAATCCAGGCAATATCCTTGTAAATCTCCTCTGCACCCTTCCTATGGTTTCCACGTCCTTCCAGTTGTGAGGTGACCAAAATTGAGCACAGTAATCCAAGTGTGTTCTGACCAGGGTCCTATATAGCTGCAACATTACCTTTCAGCTGTTAAACTCAATCCCATGATTGATGAAGGCCAATGCACCGTATGCCTTCTTAACCACAGAGTTAACCTGCGTAGCAGCTTTGAATGACTTAGACCTCCTTTTTTAAATTTTTACAGTTAATAGCTGCAGCTTGCCAAATTTATGGTGATTGCCATTTTTTATAACCTTGAATGTCTACCCTTATTGCTTTATGAATCCTATTGTTTTGTTTAATAACTCAAATTTGCACTATTTCTACAGTTGAAGGAGTCAATGCTGATTTTATGGGATATAGATGGATGGCCACAAAACTTTGGCTGATGAGTATTGGCATTTTTGGTGAACTTTTCTAGGCATTCTCCCCCCAGCATTGTTAATTTTATTTCTCATAATTCATTGCCTTTAACTTTTATTTGTATGTTTTCAACAGGAGATGGCAAGTTTTTGCAAAGAGTTATACAACAGGAAACAACTTATGCAGACCAAGGTGTTTTTCTATGTGAATCACATAACATCTGGCCCATATCCCACTAACCAGGAGTTCCCAACCCGGGGTCCTTGGATCTCTCGGATAATGGTAGGGATCTCTGGCATAAAAAAAGGCTGGGAATCCCGACTCTAAACACTTCCTATTGATGTCACTTGCTGTCAAATGTTGTTTAATCTTTACAGCTGCATCTATATTGACCACTTCCTCTGCACCGTATTCCAGTTACCCACCACATTTTATATAGGAGAAAAAGTTGCCCTCAGATACTATTTAAATCTTACCCCTCTCACACTAAGCTATGCCCTCTGGTAATAAACCCTCCTACCCTGGCTACCTCGGGAGGTGGGGGAGAAAAGATTGTCAGCCCTGTCTATTCTCCCCATTAATTATATAATGCTCTATAAGGTCACCTTTGCCTCCTTTGCTGTGGGGAAATCAGCCTCTCCAACCCCTCTTTTTAGAACTCCAGTCCAGAAAATATTCTCGAGGATTTTTTGCACCCACCATCTTAATCACATCCTCAAAGTTCAAATTAAATTCAGATTCAGTTTATTGTCATTTAGAAACCACAAATGCAATGCAGTTAAAAAATGAGACAACGTTCCCCCAGAATGATATCACAAAAGCATATGACTAAACAGACTACACCAGAAAATCCACGTAACGTTTGGCAATCCGCAATCCAGAGTCCGGAGAGGCTGCTGTGTATTAATGTCGTGCTACCGTCTAGCGCGTTCCCCGGAAAGGAGCTCCAAATACACCAGACAAAAACAAAACCAAAAACTAAAGCTACAAGACCTGCACAAAACCACATAATTACAACATATAGTTACAACAGTGCAAACAATAGCATAATTGATAAAAAAACAGACCATGGGCACAGTAAAAATAATCCAAAATGTTAAAGGACTGGAAGTTCAAAAGAAACCACCACAGTTTCCACAAGTCCCCAGGGTCCAGACAGACTCACTATCCCACGCCGGCAGCAGAAGGGAGTACCCCCGCTATGGACTTCCAAGGCGCCGCCCGACTCAGCCTCGCAGACATAGCACACACCGAAAGCGACCCGAGTCCGTCGAAAGGACTCCGAGTCCTTTTATTATCGAAATACATCTATGTCACCGTATACAACCGTGAGATTCATTTTCCTGTAGGCATACTCAAAAAATCTATATTCTAATTATAACCAAAATAGAATTAACAAAAGACAGACCCAACTGGGTATTCAACCAGTGTGCAAAAGACAACAAACTGGGCAAATACAAAAAGAAAGTTCTTATAGAAACATCTGCATGAAGCTAAGCTAGGGCATATCATCAGTGATGTTACCTGGAGTTGTCAGGTGTTTCAGGTCTCTCAACATCAGACCCTCGCCCAGGTGACCTGACCAGGGCTGATCAGACCCTGGCCTGTGCCCTAGCAGCAATCCATGGATCTGCCCTCATTATCCAGAGCCATCTTGATACGTTCTCTGCTGCATCTATGGTGGTAGAAATCTCTCCTTCTTCTCCCCCCCATGATTCCAAGTGCAGTGTATACTTTGCAGAGCAACTGGCCTGCAAAGCCACAACACCCAACTTCCATGGGCCAACTTCTTTTGCAGTTGATCTTCAGATCTTCATACTGGCTCTTTTCCGCTCATAGGCCTCTTCCATGCGTTCTTTCCACAGCACAGTAAGCAAGGTAATAAATAATAATAAATAAATAAGCAATAAATATTGAAAACATGAGATGAAGAGCCCTTGAAAATGAGTTCATAGGTTGTGGGAACATTTCAGTGATGGGGCGAGTGAAGTTATTCCCTTTGGTTCAAGAGACTGATGGTTGAAGAGTAATAACTGTTCTTGAACCTACTGGTGTGAGTCTGAAGTTCCTGTACCTTCTTCCTTCTGGCAGCAGCGAGAAGAGAGCTTAACCTGGGTAGTGGGGGCCCCTAATGATGACTGCTTTCCTATGACAATGCTCCGTGTAGATGTGCTCAATGGTGGGGAGGGTTTTACCCATGGTGAACTGGGCCGTATCTACTACTTTTTAATAGGATTTCCCTTTCAGGAGTATTGGTGTTTCCATAATCAGGCCGTGATGTAGACAGTCAATATATTCTACACATCTATAGAAGTTGGTCAATCCTTCTTGTAACATAGCAACCAGAACTACACATAGTACGTCAAGTGTGATGTCCCAACTTCTATACTCAATGTCTTGGACTATGAAGGCAGTCGTTAACCATATGCGGCCTTCACTACTCTTATCTACCTGTACCACCACTTTAAAGGAACTACGTACTTGTAAGTCAAGATCCTTTTATTCAAACACCATGGCTCAGTCATTCACTTTGTATGCCTGGGCCTGGTTTGCTCATGGGTTTCAATTATATGCTTACTGTGTAAATTAATTTTTGTCAAATGGACACATGTATAAACGTAGCCATCTATATTGTAAATAACAGCCAAATAAGCATGATTTATTAAGGTAATGTACCTCAACAATATGCTACCTGAAACTTTAAAAATATGATGCTTTGTATTTTAGGTTGTACTAGTCAGAAATGAAATAATTTTAGAATCTTGAAAGTATTTCTTTCATAATTTGTTAGGCAATTTTACAGATGTTCAGTAACAACCCAGATTGCAATATGTCATATGATTCTAGTTTTCAATACTAAGCTGCATTTTTATAGCAGTTTAACATTGAAAATCATCTAGTTTTGCAGTAATGCGTTACATGAAGAAATAGTAAGTTATGTTAAGTTTAGTCATAGGGTTTAAATGGCTTCTTAGAAGGGTTCAAGGCAAAAGCAAATCCATAGTATTATTACCTTGGCAAATGAAAATAAGCTTACTAAATATAGAGAAATTAAAATATGGGATGCATAAGGAACAGTATTAATAAACAGAAAATTGCCTGGAGGTTGTTACAGGGATGGAGAGGTCATGGAAGGCCTAGGAACAAGGAAAACAATTTTAAAATAAATGAGTCAGTAACTGGTGCATATCAGCAAAAACAGTGATAGAGGATTTGTTACTAAATTAGGTTACAGGAAGCAGTATTCTATTTTCAAATGTAGAAGTTTGGAAGATCCGTGGCTAGAGATAATGTAAGCATGGGTGGAAGTGAGTTGAGGGAAGTCGCAGAGTGGGTGACAGGCAGTTGTTTTGCCAATGGCATGATTATTTATTCCATGATTATCTCAGCCTCAATTAGAACAACCAGATTGAGAAAGATTTTTGGCATACCAATAAGATCATGATAGATCAACATATGAAATCTAGAATTTGAATCATAACTAAAGACATTAAATTCCCAGTATATACTGTACTTCAGACTAAGGATTTCCATGGCTAGCATTGCTTAAAATGATGTCATAGTAGAACAAAATATAGATTTATACATTAATGAATCTTTTACAATTTCATTTGCAATCAGTTAATACTGATGACATGTACACCTTAATAGATCAAAGATCTAAGTGTTCTATCCTTGTGATATCATTTTGAGTAAAATGTGATCAAGAATGACTCAATTAATGGATGTCATGAATGGCCAGTCTGTTTTATTACAAGTTTCCTTTAATTTTTTGTGCAATAACAAATAGGCAGTGACAACACCTATCATGATAGATATATTAACTGTTCATATACAATAATGCAAAAGAAATAGGTTTTAATTTATTTCTCTCTAAATGTAACATGAAAGGTAATATATAGCTTCTTTTAAAATGTGCCTTTATTAAAACAAATCTATATAAACATTATCAAATAAATAACACTTAATGGTGGCTAACCAAAATTCAACTCAAGCTAACCGCAATGGCCTGATGATAGGATTGAAATTAACTTTCAAACTATGTATTCAATATTTCAATCTTCTTTTCAAATTGTGAAACATCAGCAGTAAAGTGCATTTTACAGTTTTTTATAGAAATTAAAGCATATTGAATAGGTTTTTTTCTACTTATACAGCATATAAAGTGAAGTATTTAATTTTGTCTAGTCAATTTAAAATTGTGTTAGCATTAATATGCTTTTAAGTATTTCCAGTAATATTGATATAATAGAATAAGACCAAAGGAATAAAAACAGGAATTACTGGAAACAGCAGGTCAAGACAGCAGTTGTGGGAAGAGATAGCATTTCAGGTTGGAGACCTCTTGTCCACTTGTGTTTATTTCCAATTTCCAACATCTTTTTTTTAATTTTCAAAATGAAAGGGATGCTGTTCATAGATGTACATTTCATCCAACACTAAAGATGTTCATGTTATTATAATACCAGTTCTCCATGCCCATGTCCTTCTGTGAGCTTGGTGAAGTTCAGAACAGTCCATAAAAGTCATTGTTATGAACAAGCTTAGCTTCCTCTGGCTAACATCATTGCCCTCTTAAGCTGTTCATAGGTTACAAACATTACCACATTCCAGGAGCCAAGACGTAGAAAAGAGGGCATAAACCTGCCAGGGAAAAAATTACAATGAATCCACTGTATGGAGTGATAGATAAGCATAGGTTTAGAAAATAAATGACTCCAACAGTTCTCCTAATTTTCAAGCAGGATAAGGATAAAGACAACATAACGGCAACGTATTCATGAAGGAAAGAACCACACTTTTTAAATAAAAATACACAAAAAATTATACAGCCAAAAAAATGTGGTATAAATGGGATATTTATAAAGAGATCAAAAAATTAAGGCCACTGACAATGACAAAGAATATATGTCATAAATTGCGAAAGAATGTTACAGAAATTAGAAGAGACAGAGGAACCTAGATGTGATATTATGCAAAGGTGTTAAAAATGAACTTTTACATTCCTGTTTCTGCAACTCTCCCAAAAGAAGAGCTATACCAATTGAAGATTTTAAAGGTTTTATAATTGGGAATTACTGTAAAGAGAAAAGCCTTTGGCTTAAATGGCAAGTCCTTTTGTTTATCAGAGAAGGGCAGAAGTCGGAGTATACAGAGGACTGGTGGGCAAGTTTTTGGAGTGGTGCGGGAGGAATCACCTGCTCTTGAATGTGGCCAAAACCGTGGAGATGGTAATTGATTTTAGGAGGAAGAAGACTGTCATGAGTCCTGTATACATTCTGGGAGTAGAGTTCGGGGAGAGGAGTGCAAATATTTGGGTGTTCACCTCAACAACAGACTTGACTGGAAAACCAACACCATGGCTGTTTATAAGAAGGGGATGAGCAGATTCAATTTTCTAATGAAGCTCTGATCCTTCAATATGTGCAGCAGGATATTAGAGATTTTTTGCCAGTCTGTTGTAGAGAGTGCAGACTTCTTTGCTGCTTTGTGTTGGGGGAGCCACATTGATAATGTAAAAAGACCAAATAAATTCATCAAAAAGGCTGGATCTGTCCTTGGCTACAACCTGGACTCTTCAGTTAATGGTGGA